>NC_086317.1:56911293-59361293 GCF_036172605.1 Pelobates fuscus | reverse complement strand
TTAGCACACATCTCCCTACCACCCTGTCAGGGTACCTGAGGCCTCTACCTCTAAGGGAGGTAGAGACTTGGTGGTTTATCCGTCCAGGCGAGCTGTTTCCTCCGTTCCTCGCGGTTCATCCAGTCACTTAAACACCGGCCGCGAGGAATCCACGTCCTTTTCTAGCAGGACGCTCAATACGTGACGTCATGACGCTATCACGAGCGACCTGTCACTCAAGTCTCCGATATCCAATCGGTACTTGTCAGAGGCGTGATTACCATCCAGAGCCAGGGTATTTAAGCTTACTTCTCACTTCAGCTCATTGCCCTGTCGTGGTTCTAGCTTGTCTAGTCACTCAGCGCTCTGGTATTCTTGTTTGCTCTATTGGTTTTGACTCGGCTCGTTATTACTACCCTGCTTCTCTGTTATCCCTTGACCCGGCTTGTCTCTCGCTTATCTGTCTTCTCGTTCCCTCGACCTCGGCTTGTCTCTGACTATTCTCTATTACTCTCGGTACGTTAGTCCGGCCATTCTAAGGCCCGGTATACGTACCTTTCCTCTCTTTGTACTCTGCGTGTTGGATCCCTGTCCCGATCCTGACATTACGACAGGGCCAATGGATCCTGCAGGTACAAACAGTCAGCTTGGTTCTTCGGATCCCAGGTTTGACGCCATGGAGCATAGGATGGATCAGATGGCTTTGGCACTACAGGCACTTTTGTCCCGTGCTAGTAATCCACCTGAGGAGACACGTACTCCTTCTATTTCTCCTGCAGTCTCAGGTCTAGAGGTAGCCACTGTAGGTGCTTCTTCCCGTATTACCCCACCAGTACGTTATGGCGGGTCACCGGAGAAGTGTCGTGGCTTTCTAAACCAGATTAGCATCCATTTCGAATTACAACCCCGCTCTTATCCTACTGATAGAGCGAAGGTTGGATTTATTATCACTCTACTCATTGAAAAAGCTTTGAGATGGGCCAATCCTTTATGGGAGAATGATAACCCACTAGTCTATAATTATAATGCCTTTGTAGCTGCGTTTAGAAGAACTTTTGACCCCCCTGGTAGGAAGGTCAATGCAGCTAGATTACTGTTGCGCCTTAGACAAGACAATCGAACACTTGTGGATTATGCACTAGAGTTCAGGTCCTTGGCGGCAGAAGTTAAGTGGAACGAACAGGCTTATATAGATGTGTTTCTGAATGGGTTATCAGATGTAATTCTTGACGAGGTCGCTACTAGAGAACTCCCTGAAAATTTGGAGGATTTAATTTCTTTTATATCTCGTATTGATGAACGCTTAAGAGAGAGGCTGAACACTCGAGATAGGACCCGTAGACCCTCCTTTAAACTAGCGCCTACCTTTCAAATTTCTGAGTTCGAGGACTTACGTATTCCTGAACCTATGCAGATAGGCAGTACTCATCTCACAGAGAGTGAAAGACAGTACAGGAGAAGGGAGGGCTTATGTATGTATTGTGGAGTCAGGGGTCATTTACGCCTAAACTGTCCCAATCGTTCGGGAAACGCTCGCACCTAAGTTCCTCTAGAGGACAGGCCTTGGGTGTTTCTACTTTGTCCTCTATTCACAACTACAAAGAGCTCAGGCTTCTGTTACCCGTTTCTTTAAAGTGGGAGAAGGGAGTAGTTAAGACTATGGCACTAATCGATTCTGGAGCTGCTGAGAGCTTTATAGATCAGGGTTTTGCTGCCAAGCATGCTATTCCATCCCAGTTAAAAGAGACACCACTGGCCGTTGAGGCCATCGATGGTAGACCGTTACTTGAGCCTGTTATTTTCCATGAGACCATACCGATTAACTTAACTGTTGGCATCCTACATAGAGAAGACATATCCTTACTGCTCATTTCTTCTCCGTCTATTCCCATAGTGCTGGGGTACTCCTGGTTGAGGAGACATAACCCTATTATTAATTGGGAGTCAGGGGAGATAGTTTCGTGGGGACAGAATTGTCAAGAGAAATGCTTGCGGAAAGTCTCACCTCTCGGCTTAACCAATACAGCGGCTAACTCTGATAATCCTACAGAGACACAAATTCCGTCTCAGTATCTAGATTTAAAGGCTGTATTTGACAAAAAGAAAGCCGATACCTTACCCCCACACAGGTCCTTTGATTGCAAAATTAACCTACTCCCTGGTACCATGCCGCCCAGAGGTCATGTATACCCGTTATCTACGAAAGAGAACTCAGTTCTAGAGGAGTATATTCACGAAAATTTAGACAAGGGATTCATTAGAAGGTCCTCCTCCCCTGCCGGGGCTGGATTTTTTTTTGTTAAAAAGAAGGATGGTTCTCTGAGGCCTTGTATTGATTATCGAGGTCTAAATAAGATAACCATTAAAAATGCCTATCCAATCCCCTTGATTACCGAACTCTTCGATCGTTTGAAGGGCTCTACAATTTTCACCAAGTTAGACCTCAGAGGGGCATATAACTTGGTGAGAATCCAGCAGGGACATGAGTGGATGACGGCATTCAATACTCGATATGGTCACTATGAATATACTGTTATGCCTTTTGGGTTATGCAATGCACCAGCTGTATTCCAGGATCTGATAAATGAGGTTCTTAGGGAATTTCAGCAAGATTGCGTCATTGTATACCTAGATGATATACTCATTCATTCTAGTGACATTGAGATTCATCACAAGCAAGTCAGGAGGGTTTTGCACAAGCTTCTCCAGCATGGCTTGTACTGCAAGTTGGAGAAATGTAGCTTTGATCAAACCCAGGTAACCTTTCTCGGCTATGTGATCTCTGGGGAGGGATTTAAGATGGATCCGGATAAGCTCCAATCCATTCTAGAGTGGCCTTTACCCAAAGGTCTTAAAGCCGTACAGAGATTTATTGGTTTTTCTAATTATTATAGGCGCTTTATTAAGGGCTATTCTTCCATTATCGCACCTATCACTAACATGACCAAACAGGGGGCTGATACTAAGAATTGGACTACTGAAGCTCTCCTGGCGTTCAAAACTCTCAAGGAGCTTTTCGCTTCCGCTCCAATTTTAGTTCACCCCGACACTTCTCTGCCTTTTTTACTTGAGGTAGACGCATCAGAGACTGGTTTAGGTGCTGTCCTATCTCAAAGGTTGGGTGTTGATAAACCATTACATCCATGTGGATTTTTCTCTAAAAAATTGACCGGTACTGAGAGCAGGTATGACATTGGTGACAGAGAATTACTAGCGGTTATCAAGGCTTTGAAAGAGTGGAGACATTTATTGGAAGGTACTTTACATCCTGTTACCATTCTGACAGACCACAAAAACTTGTCTTATATCGGAGAGGCCAAACGTCTGTCCTCCAGGCAGGCTCGTTGGTCGTTGTTTCTTACCCATTTCAATTACGTTCTGACTTACAGACCTGGGTCAAAGAATTCTAAAGCCGATGCGCTATCTCGCCAATATGAGCCCTCTGCCTCAGTTGAACCACTGTTGTCCTCCATTGTACCCAAATGCAATATTATTGCTAATACCAGTCTCAAAATTCATTCTCCGCTACTTGACCAGATCTTGAAGTCACAACATCTAGCTCCTGGAAACACTCCTGAGGGAAGAAACTTTGTTCCTCCTGAACTTCAACTGGAGCTCTTACAATGCTTTCACGAAAGTAAAATAGCTGGTCATCCTGGTATTCGCAAGACATACTCTCTGATATCCAAGGATTTCTGGTGGCCTTCACTTCGAAAAGATATTGAGGAGTTCGTCGCAGCTTGTGAGACTTGTGCCAAGACTAAACTACTTCATGCATCTCCATGTGGTCTGTTACACCCCTTGGACATTCCTGAGAAACCTTGGTCCTGTTTGTCCATAGACTTTATCGTTGATTTGCCTGCTTCCAAGAGACAGACTGTTATTCTCACGGTGGTGGATAGATTTACTAAGATGGCCCATTTCGTGCCATTACCTAAACTTCCGACTTCTCCTGAATTGGCGGAGATTTTTGCGAGAGAGGTTTTTCGCCTACATGGGATTCCTTCAGAGATTGTTTCTGATAGAGGTTCTCAATTTGTCTCACGTTTCTGGAGATCCTTTTGTTCTCAAATGGGCATCAAATTGAACTTCTCCTCTGCCTATCACCCTCAGTCTAACGGAGCTGCTGAACGTACTAATCAAAAGATCGAACAGTATCTACGTTGCTTTGTTTCCGAACACCAGGACGATTGGGTCGGCCTGATTCCTTGGGCGGAGTTCGCACACAATAACCTTGTTTGCGATTCAACTCGCTCTAGCCCTTTCTTCATGAACTATGGCTTTCATCCTTCGATTTTTCCTTCGGTTTCCTCTTCTCAGGGGATACCGTCGGTTGATGATCATGTCGCCAACCTGAAGAAATTATGGGATCAGACTCGGCAAATTCTATTACATAGTTCCTCGCTGTTCAAGAAACACGCTGACAAGCATAGAAGAGCGGCTCCTGTTTTTGTTCCTGGGGATAGGGTATGGTTGAGTACCAAGAATATTCGCCTAAAAGTTCCATCTATGAAATTTGCTCCTCGTTACATAGGCCCTTACAGGGTTCTCACTCGTATCAATCCGGTTGCGTATCGCCTTGCTCTGCCACCTGCCTTACGCATTCCTAACTCCTTTCATGTCTCCTTGTTGAAACCTCTTATTTGCAACAAATTCTCCTCTAAGGCCTCCTCACCTCGTCCTGTTCAGGTGGAGGGTCGGGAGGAGTACGAGGTCAGCTCCATCATTGACTCCAGAATTTCAAGGGGAAAATTGCAATATCTGGTCAACTGGAGGGGATATGGTCCTGAGGAGAGGAGTTGGGTACCTCAGGAGGACGTTCATGCTTCTCGCCTTCGCAGAGCATTTCACCTCCGCTTCCCATCTCGCCCCGGTTCATTCCGCCCGGTGGGCGTATCTGAGAGGGGGGGTACTGTCAGGGTACCTGAGGCCTCTACCTCTAAGGGAGGTAGAGACTTGGTGGTTTATCCGTCCAGGCGAGCTGTTTCCTCCGTTCCTCGCGGTTCATCCAGTCACTTAAACACCGGCCGCGAGGAATCCACGTCCTTTTCTAGCAGGACGCTCAATACGTGACGTCATGACGCTATCACGAGCGACCTGTCACTCAAGTCTCCGATATCCAATCGGTACTTGTCAGAGGCGTGATTACCATCCAGAGCCAGGGTATTTAAGCTTACTTCTCACTTCAGCTCATTGCCCTGTCGTGGTTCTAGCTTGTCTAGTCACTCAGCGCTCTGGTATTCTTGTTTGCTCTATTGGTTTTGACTCGGCTCGTTGTACTACCCTGCTTCTCTGTTATCCCTTGACCCGGCTTGTCTCTCGCTTATCTGTCTTCTCGTTCCCTCGACCTCGGCTTGTCTCTGACTATTCTCTATTACTCTCGGTACGTTAGTCCGGCCATTCTAAGGCCCGGTATACGTACCTTTCCTCTCTTTGTACTCTGCGTGTTGGATCCCTGTCCCGATCCTGACACACCCATTCCACAAAACTACGCCGATACCTTAAAAGCACCTATATCAGAACAAGAGATCACACAAACGATATTATCGCTTCCCCCGGGGAAATCGCCAGGCCCAGACGGATTCCCCAACATCTATTATAAAACATATGCACACATCCTGGCACCACAACTCCTTGAAACTTACGATACAATGACCAAACAAGGTTCTACGCCTGAAGATATGCTTATGGCGCACATCACAGCCCTCCCCAAACCCGGTAAAATCCCAAATAAAGGGCAAAACTTGCGACCCATTTCGCTATTAAACACAGACATAAAAATATTTGCAAAAATCTATGCAAATAGACTCTCTAATATTCTCCCGACAATCGTGCACCAAGATCAGGTAGGATTTATCAAGGGAAGACAGGGAAGTGACGGGACACGTAAAGTAATAAACTTAATGCAGTCCCTGAAGAGGGGTGAGCACAGTGTATTCCTCTCACTGGACGCTGAGAAAGCGTTTGACAGGTTGCACTGGCCATTCCTCCTCGCAGTCCTGAGGAAATATGGATTCCCGGATACATTTATCTCGGTAGTCCAGGCCCTGTATAGTAACCCAATAGCAAAAGTAGCGGGAGGGGGATTCACATCCACTCCATTCAATATATCTAATGGCTCAAGACAGGGCTGCCCCCTTTCCCCGCTGCTATATGTCCTAGCCCTGGAACCCCTCACGACCCTCATTAGACAAAACCCAGATATCCATGGAGTTCGGGTCGGATCGGCTGAGTATAAACTCACGTTGTTCGCAGATGATATTCTGCTCACATTCACGAACCCCCACAGCTCCATCCCCACGTTCCTCAAACTATTACGGGAATTTAGCAAATGTTCATATTACAAGCTCAACGTGGCCAAGACACAAGCCTTAGGCATCAATATGCAGAAACACCAATTAGCATCCCTACAGAATGCGTACGACTTTGAATGGAAATCGAATAACCTTACCTTTTTAGGACTGAGCCTAACACTTACCACCCCAGGCCTCTACAAAGCCAACTACCAGAAACTCTTGAAAGAAACTAGAGCAACACTAACGAGTTGGCGCAAAAAATACCTATCATGGACTGGCAGATTGGCTGCCATAAAAATGATCATAATCCCCAAATTCCAATACTTGTTCCGAACGCTGCCCATCCGCCTCCCAACAGCATACTTTAAGGAAGCACAGGGACTACTCAACCGATTCGCCTGGGGCCACAAAAAACCAAGGGTTAAAGCACATATCCTCTACCAAAAAACGCCCGAAGGTGGGATGAATGCACCCAACCTTCAAATATACTACCAAGCCGCTATCCTCAATAGCATGATACCAATTCACATTCAAAGCTTGCAACCACAATGGGTAACAATAGAAAACAACGCGACACACCCACACACCCTTATACCTCTAATTTGGTCGCCCAAACGAGATAGACCTAAGACTGCTAACATATTGCCAACCACAGAGGTGACACTACAAGTGTGGGACAAAACTAAACACATTTGCTGCTCTCAAACCCCACATTACAGAGCGATGCCAATATTTGCTCTAACCGTGAAGCTAACTAGTGCATTTACTCAGCATGTTTTCTTCCAAGCATACCCTAATTATGCAGACATGTGTATCTAACATTTTATTTTATTTCTATTTCTATCACCATATTGCAGCTATCCCGATCAATTAGACATGTCATTAGTGCAGGTACTTCAAGCATGCATCAAGTAAACAGCGAATAGAATATGGTACCTGCACATAATCTTATAAGCCTACTTTGTCGGGAAATATGCATTGCCTAGCAAATACTATCTGTCTCGTAACCCACTCGATACTTTAAAAGTGTACCTTCCAGCGATGTTAATTTATGTTATGTTAAGAAAACACCTATGCAAAGTTAATCTATATTGTTTATAGCCAAACAAAAAATGTGCCTGACCTACCAAGTACCTATGCGTTCAACTGTTTCTACTGCGCTAGAGGACTGCCTTTGGGGTACCTCACGAGCGAATGTTGTAAACCTATGCACTTCAAAAATAAAGAATTTAAAAAAAAATAAAATATTTGCTCTAACCTCCATGATCCCCAACTTTAACTATAGAATTTGGGAACGACACGGTCTACACTACATACATCAGTTGTACCAAGATACTCACTTTCTAATGTTCCAAGAAGTACAAAACCGCCATGGCCTCCCAACCATAGCCTACTTTTCACACAGACAAATCCAATCATGGTTAACGAAACATCAAGGTGTAAAAAGTAACACTGTAAGTGAACTTCGGCTGACGGGCTTCGAGAAATCCATACTCAAATTGACACCAACGCGCAAAACCTTCTCAACGCTGTATTCCAACATATTGCAACATAATCTCTCACTCAGATACCCCTTTGTGGTAGCATGGGAAAGAGATATGGGACAAAGTCTACCTGAGGTAACATGGAGGAAGATTTTTCTCACTCCCAAAAACCTCACGTGTAGTGCTAACCATACCGAATTATCAAGGAAGATTTTATACAGATGGTACTTAGTACCCACTCGCCTCAAACGTATATATCCTGAAGCCTCAGATAAATGCTGGCGCTGTACCTCCGCAGCTGGATCAATGATCCACATATGGTGGACATGCCCGATAATACGTCCCTACTGGGCAGCGGTCACCAAGTTGATCCAAGACTGTACGGGAGCTCACATGCCTCAAAACCCGGATTGCCTATTGCTCCACAACTACCCACCCAAACTTACAAAAACAACCAGGTATCTGATTTACCAAATCAACATAGCGGCCCTAACACTAATTAGTAGGGCATGGAAAAAAACGGAAGCACCAACCTTATCCCAATGTCACCAACTCATAAGCATAACCCGACAATACGAGTTGGCGAGCAGAATAGCTTCCCATGCCACTACAACTTTCTGGAAACAAGCCTGGCAAAGCTGGGAGACCTTTGGAAACCTGAACTCCCCCCCTTGCCATACCATAGCACATGGTGTGAGGTCCCGACAGCCGAGTTCACCATCATAGCCGCTAGCCTACTTCTACCTACAATGAGAATAATGGCTGCAAACGTTACAAAATGCCACAAATTATTACAAAAATGCTAAGAAATGTCACAAATTGTTCCAAGATATCCTACCTCTGGAATAGCAAAATATACCGTGGTACAATTATTGATACATCATGAAACACCCTCTATTCTATGGCTTTCATAGACTCATGATAGGATCATCTTTAACCAAAATAGTTACTGGATAACTCAAGCTTAAGCTCTCTACCCGGCCAACCTCCCTCCCCCTCCCCCCCCCCCCCCACCACCTCTCCCTCTCCCCTCCCCCCAATCCCAGTTCTCATTTAAAAAATTCTGTTTGGAGTGGACACATGTTTCGCGTATATATGATACCACATAACCAATTTTTTTTCTGTAAACATTGCAATTGTATGCAGATTGGTACAAATGATGTTCACTGTAAACTTGAAAATTGCTTAATAAAAAAAAAATAAAAAAAAATAAGAAAAGGGCATTTAAAACAGTTAAATTGGACAAATCAGATGCATCCTATAAAAGATATAAAGAAGCCAATAATGCCTGCAAAAAGGAGATAAAATTAGCTAAACTTTAAAATGAAAAAAATGATAGCCAAAGAGAGCAAAACTAACCCCAACATTCTTTAAGTACATAAATTCTAAAAAAAAAAGAAGAAAAAGAAAGCGTAGGTACACTAAAAACTGGAATGGGGGTGTTAGTTAATGAAGACCAGGAAAAGGCAGACATTTAAATAACTATTTCTCCTCCATATATATCAAGGAAGCATGGCAACACCAAAGAACAGTGACTGAGTCACACAACACAAAAACAAAAGTTTTAGACTTTAGAAAAATAGACTTTTCTAAAATTAGAATATGTGTAAAGGAGTCATTATCAGACTGGAGCAATTTAAATGTCGTCCAAGAGAAATGGGATTATTTAAAAGTTGCACTACTGAAGGTAACAGAAAATTGCATTAGGCTTGTCAGTAAAAGCAAAAAATTCAAGAAACCACTGTGGTACTCCGCAGATGTGGCCAAAATAGTAAAAAACAAAAAGTTAGCATTTAGTAATTATAAAAAAAACCAGAGTGAGGAAGACAGAATGACCTATAAGATTAGGCAGAAAGAGGCTAAGCAAGTTATAAGAGCTTCCAAATCACACACAGAAGAGAAAATAGCACAGTCAGTAAAAAAGGGGGACAAAACTTTTTTTAGATACATAAATGAGAAAAGAAAAGTAAAACAAGGATTAGTTAGATTAAAAGCAAAAGAAGGAAGGTATGTAGAAGAGGATAAAGGTCTAGCTGACTGCCTCAATTAATATTTTTGTTTGGTATTTACAGATGAAAATGAAGGAGAGGGACCTCAGTTAAGAAAAAGGATAAATTAGTTATTTATTACACGTGAGTTTATCAACTGTCAAAAGTAAAGACAAATAAGTCAATGGGATCTGATGGAATACACCCAAAGCTATTAAAATAGCTTAGTGGTTTCAGGGGGGCGGAGCCAAGCAGCCAAGCTGAGCGGTCGCACAGGAGAAGAGCTCCGTGCAAAACCGCTCATATCCAGCCGAAATTGGGGCAAAACCCTGCAAAACGACGCTTAACCGACATCGAGTAGGTAGCCCTAGACTGCAGGATACAAAACATAGTCTCCTGACCGCGACCGGCGGCTCCTATCCGGGGATTGACCTGAGGCCTACTTGAGGCCTACTCAGCCACAGCAGGGGCTGCAGCCCGCCGGTGAGGGATATCCCGGTAACCGAAGCCTGCAACAAAGAGCAAAGCGACAACAGTGCCTGTCCCACACTGCCGACACAGCACTGACTGCCATGGAAGTCACCACGTGTAACCCGCTGCCGCCCCTTGAAGAAAGGCTGGATCGCCTATTTGCCGCCTTTTGGGCAAAACTATATCACCAGGGGAGCACCAACGAGGAGACCCCACCAGCAGTGACCCAAAGTGAGGACGTGCTGAGACCTGCGGCTCCCGACCGGGGCTCTGGTGAAGCTAAGAGGGTGGGAAGGAGGAAGCGGACGACCCGACGCAAACATTTCAACCACAGACCTAGACCAGCGGTGAGTCGTCCTGCCCCCCAGCAGAGCCTACCCCTTCGCAGCCCTGCAACCCTCAAGAAGGACAACACTCCCCGGACGGGGAAAACACACAAGAGACTCAAAGCGGAACCCCACCGACCGCCCACTGCGCCCCTGAGAGCTCATGCCCAAGAGACCGAACCGCCACACAAAACGACGCCAAAAGCAGATCCCAGTCAGGCGCTTTCTCCGGCCATTACACTCCCTTGCAAGCAGGGAATTGGCTGAAACCGCTCCACCAGCGATGCACTGGCCCTCAACACGAGGCACAGGCAGGTCGGAGGACTGGCACATAAGTTTCATAAATCTACATGTTGGGACTCTCACTTATCATTTATCACTTATCTGTTATAAGCTCATTTGTTTCACAGTCAAGCTCAGCACTAACCACTAACCACTAGCACTAACCATAACCATACTTGCATTACTCAAAGTAGACAAGCCTGTAACCTATCTAGCTGAGAATTTAGCATGATGTAATATACTTTGCAATGTACTCTTTGAATGACTCCTACTGTGATAATCTACCTATACTACTTTCTTAACAAAAAATAGTGCCCGTATTCTCAATTACCCCATTGTTACCTATGTCTCAATAATACGTGAGGATTGCCGTTGGGGTACCTCACGCACGTATGTTAACTCAATATGCACTGCAAAAAATAAAAATAAAAAAATAAATAAAAATAGCTTAGTGGTGTACTAGCAAAACCATTAACAGATTTATTTAACCAATCATTGATAACAGGAGTAGTCCCAGAAGATTGGAAGTTGGTGAATGTTGTGCCCATTCACAAGAAAGGTAATAGGGAGGAGTCGGGCAACTAGGCCAGAAAGCCTTACTTCAGTAGTGGGGAAAGTGATGGAAACCTTGTTAAAGGATAGGATTGTTGAACATCTAAAACACATGGATTTCAAGATCAGAGACAACATGGGTTTACTTCAGGGAGATCATGCCAAACTAATCTTATTGATTTTTTTGATTGGGTAACTAAAATTATAGATCAGGGTGGTGCAGTAGACATTGCTTACCTAGATTTCAGTAAGGCTTTTGACACTGTTGCACATAGAAGGCTTATCAATAAACTGCAATCTTTAAGTTTGGATTCCAATATTGTTGAATGGGTGATGCAGTGGCTGAGTGACAGGCAACAGACGGTTGTAGTCAATGGAGTATATTCGAAGCTTGGGCTTGTCACCAGTGGGGTACCTCAGGGATCTGTACTTGGACCCATTCTCTTTAATATTTTTATTAGTGATATTGCAGAAGGTCTTGATGGTAAGGTATGTCTTTTTGCTGATGATACTAAGATGTAACAGGGTTGATGTTCCAGGAGGGATAAACCAAATGGCAAATGATTTAGGTAAACTAGAAAAATGGTCAGAGTTGTGGCAACTGACATTCAATGTGGATAAGTGCAAGATAATGCATCTTGGACATAAAAACCCAAAGGCAGAGTACAGAATATTTGATAGAGTCCTAACCTCAACATCTGAGGAAAGGGATTTAGGGGTGATTATTTCTGATGACTTCAAGGTAGGCAGACAATGGAATAGAGTAGCAGGAAATGCTAGCAGAATGCTTGGTTGTATAGGGAGAGGTATTAGCAGTAGAAAGAGGGAAGTGCTCATGCCATTGTACAGAACACTGGTGAGACCTCACTTGGAGTATTGTACGCAGTACTGGAGACCGTATGTTCAGAAGGATATTGATACCTTAGAGAGAGTTCAGAGAAGGGCTACTAAACTGGTTCATGGATTGCAGGATAAAACTTATCAGGGAAGGTTAAAGGATCTTAACATGTATAGCTTGGAGGAAAGACAAGACAGGGGGGATATGATAGAAACATTTAAATACATAAAGGGAATCAACACAGTAAAGGAGGAGACTTTATTTAAAAGAAGAAAAACTACCACAACAAGAGGACATAGTCTTAAATTAGAGGGACAGAGGTTTAAAAATAATATCAGGAAGTATTACTTTACTGAGAGGGTAGTGGATGCATGGAATAGCCATCCAGCTGAAGTAGTAGAGGTGAACACAGTAAAGGAGTTTAAGCATGCGTGGGATAGTCATAAGGCTATCCTAACTATAAGATAAGGCCAGAGCCTAATGAAAGTATTTAGAAAATTTGGCAGACTAGATGGGTCGAATGGTTCTTATCTGCCGTCACATTCTATGTTTCTATGTTTCTATGAAGCACAGGTCATGTCAAACTAACTTGATTGCATTCTACGAAAAAGTAAGTAAAAGTATAGATCATTGTGTTGCAGTAGATGTGATCTAGTGTGGCTTGTCAAATTCCGTTTTTTTTGTGTTTGTTTTTTTTTTTATTCTGTTTGTAACCGGAAGTGACATCACTTCCGGTATTGCGGTCGCCATTTTACTTGTGGGCAATAAGTAGGGAAAGTATCAGAGTACCATATATTCATGCCTGTCACTTCCCTTATGCCCTTTAACCCATATTTTTTTTACAATTTGTATTAGGCAAGTAGAAGGATGTGCATATATCTTGTAAAGATGTCCTCATTTGTGTCAAGCATGCAGAAAAAATGATTGGGGCATAAATGAAAAAATGAGAATACATATATCAATAAACTGTGCATTAAATTCAAATACAATGAAAATTGACATTCCCACAACATGTATATAAATCCTTTCGAAAAGCTTTAAAGCAGTAGCTACATAAATAGATTATGTAGTGAGATAAGATTTAACTTAGTAATAATAATTTTAAATCCCCTGTGATTAAAGTTTCACTTGAATCATATAGAGTAGATGTGATAAGCATCTTGTAAAGGGAAATTAATCTATTCACTCCAAATACATAATAAACATAGAGGATTAATACATGCTGTTCGGGATAATATCATAAAAAATTACACATTTCAAAATCGCCGTTAAGGCCGGTGGGAATCATAGTGTTGAGATTGAAAATCCATCTCCTCTCTTGTTGTCCCATCTTCCAATTGATGTTAACAATTTGAATACCCATAAATGTCAACTGGGTTGGGTCACAATTGTGCTTATGTTTAAAATGTGCTGAAAGGCTGTGTTTATCAAAACCCTTCCTAATATTACGGATATGCTCCTGTATTCTTATATAGAGGGATCTAGTGGTCCTACCTACATAACTTAAACCACATTGACATGTGATAAGATAGATGACTCGTTTAGAATAGCAAGTTATAAGTTGATTTATTTTATAGTTATTCGGCTGTTTGCTTTGAAATTGAGACTCGGAGGTAGAGAATGAAGTTATATGTCTCTTTCTTTGGCCGCTATTTCTGCAAGCACCACATGTGCCACAGCCGTAGAAGACATTCTTTTGATTAAAGACATTTTTAATCGTTGCACGTTCTTTTATATGATTACGTTCTAAATTAGTCCTTAAACTGGGAACTCCTCTATAGGTGAAAATAGGTTTATTTGGTAAGACCTTATTCAGGAACGTATCATTTTGTAGAATTGCCCAGTATTTCTGGAAAATTCTTTTTAATTTATAACTCTGGCAGCTGAAATCACAAATGAACGCTAGATTCCGAAGAGGCTTATAGCATATGCCTGAAAGTCTTGGGGCAGGATGTCTTCTGCTATTCCGCGCAGGCATATGTTGCTGCACCTGTTTCTGTCCTTGTGGTCTGCTACTTTGTCGGCAAGGCGGTCCAGTTTAGCATTCATCTCCGTATATGCATCAGCTAGAGTTTTATGTGCGGATATGGTTTCTTCCGTTTTGTCTTCGAGATGTGCAGTTTTGTCCCCCAATGATTGTATGTCAGCTCTTATGTTTCGCGCCATTTTTGTGATGTCTGCCTGTAGTGAGGTTTGCAGTTCTTGCAGAATTTTGTAGACCAATAGGTCTGTTGCTGGTGCTGCTATTGGAACTGAGATGGCATCACCGACACGCCAGTGATTGCGGCGTGTCGGTGATGCCAGCGCTGAAAACTGTAGCCGTGATTGCTTTTGTCTCATTTTTTTTTTTTTACCGATTTCAATGCCATGCTGTTTGTGGAAGCTTTTGAGGTGTAGCATGGTTACTCTGGGGCATACAATGCTTTTATAATTGCTGTGTTGCGTCTGTTCAATGAGGAGCGAACAGCTCATGCGACCATCTCGTCGAGCTGCCAGGCCACCTACTAAGTTAATATTTTATACAAAGAATGGGTCCTTCCCAAGTCTGCTTTAGACAATATATCATATTTCCAGACTTGACTTCCAACATGTTTTCTGAAGGTTCCTATGTAAACTGAAACAGTTTGATTCTTCTTCTAAATATGCATTGTGCATAGTTCTTTCTACTGTTATATAATAGTTCTAAAAAAATATTTGACCTCTGTTCCCACTTTACACCAATTAAAATGGATAGCAAAGCCGAAACCTACATCTCCTATAACTTACTCCTGGTAACTTATAAAACACTATATGTTTCTTTGAACAAGTTTACACACTGTAAGCAAAGTGACATGTTCAACAGATTAAAAGCATTAGGCTGCGTTGGATAATGATAACAGATCAAGAACAAATTATTTATATTTATAATTAATATTTATAGATATAAAACCACAGGGTGAATTAAACATAAAGTAAGATGGAAAATATAGTGGAAAGATTATTAGAATACAATTTGGAAGAAAGTCAGTTTGAAATAATCATGTTGGAAAAATTAGATAGAAACACAGAAATTCAGTTAAATGTATTATTATTATCATCATTACATATTTACATAGATGAAAAGAGACATGTGTCCATCAAGTTCAGACTTCCTCGTATCTGTTTTTGCTGTTGATCCAAAAGATTGCAAAAATACCCAGTTTGAAGCACTTCCAATTTTGCAAGAAACTTGAAAAAAATGCATTCTTGACCTCAGAATGGTAGTTAAATCCAAGTAGATTACATCCAATGCAACACCCTGATCTATACTTATACGTCCTTATTTGCTTCTTTGTAGAATGCAATAGGTAAGTTTGACATGACCTATGCCTCATAAAAACATGCTAATCATTGCCAATGTCAATGTTCATGAATATGTTCCCCTAATAATCCTTCAAATACTTTCCCAGCTACAGAAGTTAAGCTCACAGATCTATAATTTCCAGACAAAGATTTTAAACTTTTTTTGAATATAGGAACCCCATCTGCCTTCCTCCAATCCTCCGTACAATTCCTGAAAGAAAAGTATCTTGAAAGATTAAAAACAGAGGTTCGCTTGTTTCCACACTTAGCTCCTTAATAGTGTTGTCGCGAACCCGAAATTTTTGGTTCGCGAACGGCGAACGCGAACTTCCGCAAATGTTCGCGAACCGGCGAACCGGCGAACCGCGCGAACCGCGCGAACCGCCATTGACTTCAATGGGCAGGCGAATTTTAAAACCAACAGGGACTCTTTCTGGCCACAAAAGTGATGGAAAAGTTTTTTCAAGGGGACTAACACCTGGACTGTGGCATGCCGGAGGGGGATCCATGGCAAAACTCCCATGGAAAATTGCACAGTTGATGCAGAGTCTGCTTTTAATCCATAAAGGGCAGAAATCACCTAACATTGACACCAGTCCTCAAAGCCCTGCCCTGATACACACTGACACAGAGCAGAATAGAGACTGTTCCCTGTCCTCAGAGACCATGATACACACTGACACAGAGCAGAATAGAGACTGTTACCCCTACATAGGGTCACTTGGCAGATATGGATTGACACCTGTCCTCAAAACCCCTGATACACACTGACACAGAGCAGAATAGAGACTGTTCCCTGTCCACAGAGACCATGATACACACTGACACAGAGCAGAATAGAGACTGTTCACCGTCCACAGAGACCATGATACACACTGACACAGAGCAGAATAGGGACTGTTCCCCCTACATAGGGTCACTTGGCAGATATGGATTGACACCTATCCTAATGATCCCTGATACACACTGACACAGAGCAGAATAGAGACTGTTCCCCCATATAGGGTCACTTGGCAGATATGGATTGACACCTGTCCTCAAAACCCCTGATACACACTGACACAGAGCAGAATAGGGACTGTTCCCTCTACATAGGGTCACTTGGCAGATATGGATTGACACCTATCCTAATGATCCCTGATACACACTGACACAGAGCAGAATAGAGACTGTTCCCCCTACATAGGGTCACTTGGCAGATATGGATTGACACCTGTCCTCAAAACCCCTGATACACACTGACACAGAGCAGAATAGAGACTGTTCACCGTCCACAGAGACCATGATACACACTGACACAGAGCAGAATAGGGACTGTTCCCCCTACATAGGGTCACTTGGCAGATATGGATTGACACCTGTCCTCAAAACCCCTGATACACACTGACACAGAGCAGAATAGGGACTGTTCCTCCTACATAGGGTCACTTGGCAGATATGGATTGACACCTGTCCTCAAAACCCCTGATACACACTGACACAGAGCAGAATAGGGACTGTTCCCCCTACATAGGGTCACTTGGCAGATATGGATTGACACCTGTCCTCAAAACCCCTGATACACACTGACACAGAGCAGAATAGGGACTGTTCCTCCTACATAGGGTCACTTGGCAGATATGGATTGACACCTGTCCTCAAAACCCCTGATACACACTGACACAGAGCAGAATAGAGACTGTTCCCCGTCCACAGAGACCATGATACACACTGACACAGAGCAGAATAGGGACTGTTACCCCTACATAGGGTCACTTGGCAGGTATGGATTGACACCTGTCCTCAAAGCCCATGATACACACTGGGGGGAGCTACTGTCCTCCCCAACCCCTGCGCGGTGGGTGGGGGCCATAAATCACAATGGGGGGACCTACTGTCCTCCCCCCCTCGGCCCCCACCCCTGCGCGGTGGGTGGGGGCCATAAATCACAATGGGGGGGCCTACTTTCCTCCCCCCCGGCCCCCATCCCTGCGCGGTGGGTGGGGGGCATAAATCACAATGGGACGGACCTACTGATAGGAGTGGAGTATTGTTCATATCAGTTTAATACCTTCTGCGTCTCCTATCAGTGGACGTGTAAATGGCAGAGATTTTTAATTGTTGAATCACCTCCCCTTTTTAGGCCAAAGTGGGAAGATGCTTAGACCACTGGTATATTGGTGCCATCTTGGAGGATTTTTTTTTGGTTTGGTTTTTGAAGCCACAGTGCTGCACCAGTGGGCCTAAAAATTAGGCATGTACACATGCCTGAAAAATTTGGTATTGTTGCAGCCGCTGCTGTAGCAGCGGCCAGAAAAATTGATGTTTGTTTCACAGGCAGAAAGTGCCCTAAAACATGGCGGCTTGAACCCTAGTTGGTGGCGGATAAGTCACGCAAGTCAAACGTCATTCAGAGCTAAAATACAGCAGCGTGTGGACCATTTTTAGCCCAAAGCAGCTCATCTCATCAGGCCTTTTTTAAGCGAATGTATCGCCCAGTGTCTGTCCCTTCGGGATCCATCCCTCATTCATCTTAATAAAGGTGAGGTAATCTAGACCTTTTTGACCTAGGCGACTTCTCTTCTCAGTGACAATACCTCCTGCTGCACTGAAGGTCCTTTCTGACAGGACACTTGAAGCGGGGCAAGCCAGAAGTTCTATCGCAAATTGGGATAGCTCAGGCCACAGGTCAAGCCTGCACACCCAGTAGTCAAGGGGTTCATCGCTCCTCAGAGTGTCGATATCTGCAGTTAAGGCGAGGTAGTCTGCTACCTGTCGGTCGAGTCGCTCTCTGAGGGTGGATCCCGAAGGGCTGTGGCGATGCATAGGACTTAAAAAGGTCCGCATGTCCTCCATCAACAACACGCCTTTAAAGCGTCCTGTCCTTGCCGGCGTGGTCGTGGGAGGAGGAGGAGGAGGATGACTTCCACCTCTCCCCCTGTTAGATTCCCGTTGTGCTGTGACATCACCCTTATACGCTGTGTAAAGCATACTTTTTAATTTATTTAGCAAATGCTGCATCCTTTCCGACTTGTTGTAATTCGGTAACATTTCCGCCACTTTCTGCTTATACCGGGGGTCTAGTAGCGTGGACACCCAGTACAGGTCGTTCTCCTTCAGCCTTTTTATACGAGGGTCCCTCAACAGGCAGGACAGCATGAAAGACCCCATTTGCACAAGGTTGGATGCCGAGCTACTCATTTCCCGTTCCTCCTCCTCACTGATGTCATTGAAGGTATGTTCTTCCCCCCAGCCACGTACAACACCACGGGTACCAGATAGGTGACAACGAGCACCCTGGGATGCCTGTTGTGTTTGGTCTTGCTCCTCCTCCTCCTCCTCAAAGCTACAATCCTCCTCTGACTCCTCTTCCTCACAATCCTCTTCCAGCGTTGCCGCAGGTCCAGCAAGCGATGCTGATAAGGCTGTTTCTGGTGGTGATGGTGACCACAACTCTTCCTCTTCCAGGAAGAAAACAAATGGTATGATGTCGCTGATGGTGCCTTCGTTGCGACTGACTAGGTTTGTCACCTCCTCAAAAGGACGCATGAGCCTACAGGCATTGCGCATGAGCGTCCAGTAACGTGGCAAAAAATTCCCAGCTCCCCAGAGGCTGTCCTAGCACCCCGGTCATACAAATATTCATTAACAGCTTTTTCTTGTTGGAGCAGGCGGTCGAACATTAGGAGTGTTGAATTCCAACGTGTAGGGCTGTCGCAAATCAAGCGCCTCACTGGCATGTTGTTTCGCCGCTGGATATCGGCAAAGTGAGCCATGGCCGTGTAGGAACGCCTGAAATGGCCACACACCTTCCTGGCCTGCTTCAGGACGTCCTGTAAGCCTGTGTACTTATGCACAAAGCATTGTACGATCAGATTACACACATGTGCCATGCACGGCACATGTGTCAACTTGCCCAACTTCAATGCCGCTATCAATTTTTTTCCGTTGTCACACACCACTTTGCCGATATCCAGTTGCTGCGGAGTCAGCCACTTTTCCACCTGTGCGTTCAGGGCGGACAGGAGTGCTTGTCCGGTGTGACTCTCTGCTTTCAAGCAAGTCAAACCCAAGACGGCGTGACACTGCCGTATCCGGGATGTGGAATAGTACCTGGGGAGCTGGGGGGGTGCCGCTGATGTGGAGCAAGAAGCAGCGGCACAAGAGGACTCAGCCGAGGATGTTATGGAAGAGGATGGAGTAGGAGGAGTAGAGGAGGTGGCAGCAGGACTGCCTGCAATTCGTGGCGGTGTCACCAACTCCTCTGCAATGCCACGCATTCCTTGCTTGTCAGCCGTCAGCAGGTTTACCCAATGCGCAGTGTAGGTGATATACCTGCCCTGACCATGCTTTGCAGACCAGGTATCAGTGGTCAGATGGACCCTTGCCCCAACACTGTGTGCCAGACATGCCATGACTTCCTTTTGCACAATCGAGTACAAGTTGGGGATTGCCTTTTGTGAAAAGAAATTCCGGCCGGGTACCTTCCACTGCGGTGTCCCAATAGCTACAAATTTTTTGAACGCCTCAGACTCAACCAGATTGTATGGTAAAAGCTGGCGGGCTAATAGTTCGGACAAGCCAGCTGTCAGACGCTGGGCAAGGGGGTGACTTGGTGACATTGGCTTCTTACGCTCAAACATGTCCTTGACAGACACATGATGAGCGGGAACTGCTCAAGGCGGGAGACGGAGTGGCGGATGGTTGAGAGGGGGCAAGAAGGACAGCAGTGGTTGACGTGGCTGAAGATGCTGGACCAGGAGGAGGATAGCGGCTTAGAGTAGGCGTGCTGCTTGTACTCATGTGTTGATCCCATAGGCGTTTGTGATGTGAGATCATGTGCCTACGCAAAGCAGTTGTACCTAGGTGGGTGTTGGACCTCCCACGACTCAGTTTCCTTTGGCACAGGTTGCAAATGGCATCGCTGTTGTCAGAGGCAGACAAACAAAAAAAAAATGCCACACTGCTGAGCTCTGCAATGACGGCATTCTGATGGTGGACACAGCATGCGTTGATTGGCGTGCTGTCGGGCTGACCCCAGGTGCCGATGCATGCTGTCTGACTGTGCCACTAGCTCCTTGCGACGACCCCCCCCCTGCTTCCAACTCGTCTCCTCCTCCTCTCTGTCTCCCCATCTGAACCCTGTTCTTCTTCTTTCGCCCTGTTCTTCTTCTTGCCGAGCGGGCACCCACGTGACATCCATGGACGCATCGTCATCATCAACCGCTTCGCTTGTATCTGACAACTCAGAAAAGGAAGCAGCAGTGGGTACAACATCATCATCATCACACCGTACCTCCATGTGTTTAATGCTGCCTGCCTGAGACATATCCCTGTTATCTACATCCTCTAGCAATAATGGTTGCGCATCACTCATTTCTTCAAACGGGTGTGTGAATAACTCCTCTGACATACCAAGTAAAGCGGCTGTGGTGCTAGTTTTGGTGGTGGCGGAAGGGCAGGTGAGTGGTATCTTGAGAGGTGCCTGAAGCTAAGCTGGAGGAGGATGGTGCGTCAAGGTTCCGAGCGGAGGCTGTACAAGATTGGGTGTCCTGTGTTAGCCAGTCAACTATGTCCTCAGAACTTTTCAAGTTCAGGGTACGTGGCTTCTGAAAACTGGGCATTATTCTAGGGCAAAAGGGAATCACAGCACCACGACCACGACAGCCCCTGCGGGGTGGCCTGCCTCTGCCTGTCATTTTTTGGGGGATTAGTGGTACTATGCGTGCAAGCTACTGTGAGACCAGATATGATTGGCAATGTGAACTGTAACAGTTCTGCAGAGCACACACTGTAGGCCTGACACACCCGCTTGAAGACAAGTAACTGCTATTCAATCTATAACCGTGAAAAATAAATTTTGGTGTTAAAAGCACGCTATAGAGACACCAGATATGATTGGCAATGTGCACTGGAACAGTTCTGCAGAGCACACGCTGAAGGAAGGACTGACACACCCGCTTGAAGACAAGTAACTGCTTTTCAATCTATAACAGTGAAAAATAAATTTTGGTTTCAAAAGCACGCTATAGAGACACCAGATATGATTGGCAATGTGCACTGGAACAGTTCTGCAGAGCACACGCTGAAGGAAGGACTGACACACCCGCTTGAAGACAAGTAACTGCTATTCAATCTATAACAGTGAAAAATAAATTTTGGCTTTAAAAGCACGCTATAGAGACACCAGATATGATTGGCAATGTGCACTGGAACTGTTCTGCAGAGCACACACTGTAGGCCTGACAGAGCCGCTTGAACACAAGTAACTGCTATTCAATCTATAACAGTGAAAAATAAATTTTGGTTTTAAAAGCATGCTATAGAGACACCAGATATGATTGGCAATGTGCACTGGAACAGTTCGGCAGAGCACACGCTGAAGGAAGGCCTGACAGAGCCGCTTGAAGACAAGTAACTGCTATTCAATCTATAACAGTGAAAAATAAATTTTGGTTTTAAAAGCACGCTATAGAGACACCAGATATGATTGGCAATGTGCACTGGAACAGTTCTGCAGAGCACACACTGTAGGCCTGAGACACCCGCTTGAAGACAAGTAACTGCTATTCAATCTATAACAGTGAAAAATAAATGTTGGTTTTAAAAGCACGCTATAGAGACACCAGATATGATTGGCAATGTGCACTGGAACAGTTCTGCAGAGCACACGCTGAAGGAAGGCCTGACAGAGCCGCTTGAAGGACACTGACTGGCTGCTATTAGCTTACACTGGAAACCTTTTTTCTTTGTAAAAGCACGCTAAAGAGACACCAGATATGATTGGCAACTGTCAAAGCACGCTGGCACAGGTCTGCAGAGCACACGCTGAAGTAGGCCTGACACCCAGACGCTTGCAGACAACTAACTGATCTTCTATTACAGTGAAAAAAAATGATTTCTTTACAATTTAAAGCTTAAGCTATTGTTAAAACAGATATGAGTGGTGGCACTGACTGTGCAAATGGGCAAGGCATCCAACCGGACACAGAAGCTGGCAGGCAGGCAACTGCTCTTCTATTACAGTGAAAAAAAATGATTTCTTTAAAATCTAAAGCTTAAGCTATTGTTAAAACAGATATGAGTGGTGGCACTGGGCAAGTAGGCACAGTATCCAATGTGAACCTCACACAGAAGCTGGCAGGCAGGCAACTGCTCTTCTATTACAATGAAAACAAATTATTTATTTAAAATCTAAAGCTTAACCAATTGTTAAAACAGATATGAGTGGTGGCACTGACTGTGCAAATGGGCAAGGCATCCAACCTGACACAAAAGCTGGCAGGCAGGCAACTGCTCTTCTATTACAGTGAAAACAAATTATTTATTTTAAATCTAAAGCTTAACCAATTGTTAAAACAGATATGAGTGGTGGCACTGGGCAAGTAGGCACAGTATCCAATGTGAACCTCACACAGAAGCTGACAGGCAGGCAACTGCTCTTCTATTACAGTGGAAACAAAATTTTGGTTGTAAAAGCACGCTATAGAGACACCAGATATGAGTGGCAACTGTCAAAGTACGCTGGCAGGGTTGTGCAGGGCACACGCTGAAGGAAGGCCTGACAGAGCCGCTTGAAGGACACTGACTGGCTGCTATTAGCTTACACTGGAAACCTTTTTTCTTTGTAAAAGCACGCTAAAGAGACACCAGATATGATTGGCAACTGTCAAAGCACGCTGGCACAGGTCTGCAGAGCACACGCTAAAGTAGGCCTGACACCCAGACGCTTGCAGACAACTAACTGATCTTCTATTACAGTGAAAAAAAATGATTTCTTTACAATCTAAAGCTTAAGCTATTGTTAAAACAGATATGAGTGGTGGCACTGACTGTGCAAATGGGCAAGGCATCCAACCGGACACAGAAGCTGGCAGGCAGGCAACTGCTCTTCTATTACAGTGAAAAAAAATGATTTCTTTAAAATCTAAAGCTTAAGCTATTGTTAAAACAGATATGAGTGGTGGCACTGGGCAAGTAGGCACAGTATCCAATGTGAACCTCACACAGAAGCTGGCAGGCAGGCAACTGCTCTTCTATTACAATGAAAACAAATTATTTATTTAAAATCTAAAGCTTAACCAATTGTTAAAACAGATATGAGTGGTGGCACTGACTGTGCAAATGGGCAAGGCATCCAACCTGACACAGAAGCTGGCAGGCAGGCAACTGCTCTTCTATTACAGTGAAAACAAATTATTTATTTTAAATCTAAAGCTTAACCAATTGTTAAAACAGATATGAGTGGTGGCACTGGGCAAGTAGGCACAGTATCCAATGTGAACCTCACACAGAAGCTGGCAGGCAGGCAACTGCTCTTCTATTACAGTGGAAACAAAATTTTGGTTGTAAAAGCACGCTATAGAGACACCAGATATGAGTGGCAACTGTCAAAGTACGCTGGCAGGGTTGTGCAGGGCACACGCTGAAGGAAGGCCTGACAGAGCCGCTTGAAGGACACTGACTGGCTGCTATTAGCTTACACTGGAAACCTTTTTTCTTTGTAAAAGCACGCTAAAGAGACACCAGATATGATTGGCAACTGTCAAAGCACGCTGGCACAGGTCTGCAGAGCACACGCTAAAGTAGGCCTGACACCCAGACGCTTGCAGACAACTAACTGATCTTCTATTACAGTGAAAAAAAATGATTTCTTTACAATCTAAAGCTTAAGCTATTGTTAAAACAGATATGAGTGGTGGCACTGACTGTGCAAATGGGCAAGGCATCCAACCGGACACAGAAGCTGGCAGGCAGGCAACTGCTCTTCTATTACAGTGAAAAAAAATGATTTCTTTAAAATCTAAAGCTTAAGCTATTGTTAAAACAGATATGAGTGGTGGCACTGGGCAAGTAGGCACAGTATCCAATGTGAACCTCACACAGAAGCTGGCAGGCAGGCAACTGCTCTTCTATTACAATGAAAACAAATTATTTATTTAAAATCTAAAGCTTAACCAATTGTTAAAACAGATATGAGTGGTGGCACTGACTGTGCAAATGGGCAAGGCATCCAACCTGACACAGAAGCTGGCAGGCAGGCAACTGCTCTTCTATTACAGTGAAAAAAAATGATTTCTTTAAAATCTAAAGCTTAAGCTATTGTTAAAACAGATATGAGTGGTGGCACTGGGCAAGTAGGCACAGTATCCAATGTGAACCTCACACAGAAGCTGGCAAGCAGGCAACTGCTCTTCTATTACAATGAAAACAAATTATTTATTTAAAATCTAAAGCTTAACCAATTGTTAAAACAGATATGAGTGGTGGCACTGACTGTGCAAATTGGCAAGGCATCCAACCTGACACAAAAGCTGGCAGGCAGGCAACTGCTCTTCTATTACAGTGAAAACAAATTATTTATTTTAAATCTAAAGCTTAACCAATTGTTAAAACAGATATGAGTGGTGGCACTGGGCAAGTAGGCACAGTATCCAATGTGAACCTCACACAGAAGCTGGCAGGCAGGCAACTGCTCTTCTATTACAGTGGAAACAAAATTTTGGTTGTAAAAGCACGCTATAGAGACACCAGATATGAGTGGCAACTGTCAAAGTACGCTGGCAGGGTTGTGCAGGGCACACGCTGAAGGAAGGCCTGACAGAGCCGCTTGAAGGACACTGACTGGCTGCTATTAGCTTACACTGGAAACCTTTTTTCTTTGTAAAAGCACGCTAAAGAGACACCAGATATGATTGGCAACTGTCAAAGCACGCTGGCACAGGTCTGCAGAGCACACGCTGAAGTAGGCCTGACGCCCAGACGCTTGCAGACAACTAACTGATCTTCTATTACAGTGAAAAAAAATGATTTCTTTAAAATCTAAAGCTTAAGCTATTGTTAAAACAGATATGAGTGGTGGCACTGACTGTGCAAATGGGCAAGGCATCCAACCTGACACAGAAGCTGGCAGGCAGGCAACTGCTCTTCTATTACAGTGAAAAAAAATGATTTCTTTAAAATCTAATGCTTAAGCTATTGTTAAAACAGATATGAGTGGTGGCACTGACTGTGCAAATGGGCAAGGCATCCAACCTGACACAGAAGCTGGCAGGCAGGCAACTGCTCTTCTATTACAGTGAAAGCAAATTATTTATTTAAAATCTAAAGCTTAACCAATTGTTAAAACAGATATGAGTGGTGGCACTGACTGTGCAAATGGGCAAGGCATCCAACCTGACACAGAAGCTGGCAGGCAGGCAACTGCTCTTCTATTACAGTGAAAACAAATTATTTATTTTAAATCTAAAGCTTAACCAATTGTTTAAACAGATATGAGTGGTGGCACTGGGCAAGTGGGCACAGTATCCAATGTGAACCTCACACAGAAGCTGGCAGGCAGGCAACTGCTCTTCTATTACAGTGAAAAAAAATATTTATTTTAAATGTAAAGCTTAACCTATTGTTAAAACAGATATGAGTGGTGGCACTGGGCAAGTAGGCACAGTATCCAATGTGAACCTCACACAGAAGCTGGCAGGCAGGCACCTGCAATTACATTACACAGGAAAAAAAAAAAAAAAAAAAAGCAGCCTGATGTTATAGCCCTAAAAAGGGCTTTTTGGGGTGCTGTCCTTACAGCAGAGATCAGATGAGTCCTTCAGAATTGTAGTGGGCACTGAATACCCTAGCCTAGCTATCAATTTCCCTATCTAATCAGCAGCAGCTAAACTTTCCCTCCTCTCACTAAGCATGCAGCTTCAGAATGAATCGAAAATGGATGCTGGGAGGGAGGTTGGAGGGTGTGGAAGGGAGGGTGTGCTGCTGATTGACTGGAATGTGTCTGCTGACCGAGAGGCACAGGGTCAAAGTTTGCCCAATGATGACGAATAGGGGGCGGATCGAACTGCGCATGTGTCCGCCCGCCGCGGCGAACGCGAACACGCTAAGTTCGCCGGGAACTGTTCGCCGGCGGACAGTTCGGTACATCACTACTCCTTAAGTACTAAACTAGTGTCAAGCCCCGAAGCTTTGTTTACATTAATTTTATTTATCAGCTTCTTCACCTTGTCTTGAGTCATCTAATCACAGTTTTAATGTATTTTTTTTTTTGCAGCAATCATTTGCATATCTCTTGCCATAGGATCCCCCCTAAATGAACATTCCAGTCCCCTAAAATGTTTTACCTTTATTAGGCAGCAAGCGAAGAGTTTTTCCTCTTTTTTTTCCATTTTAAAAAATGCACAGATTTAAATACAAATTGACACATTTATACGTTACCAGTGTTACACCCCTCCAGTTGTCAATCAGACAACAGGTCATGTTACTACTTGGTTTGGTTAGCTCAGTAGAGCTAAACGCAAGAGGCAACAATTGCCCAAAGCACTTGCCTTGCAAAGACTTCTCAGTGAACTACATTGGAAAGCCTGTGATTGGACAGCCACAGAAAGTTTGGGTGGGGTTAGAAGTGGAGGGCTTGCAAAGGCTGCAGACAGTTAAACAGCAGGTTTTGCAAGCTGTTTTTAGATTTACCCACAACAACAAAAAAATGCATAATTAAATGCATGAACGTTTTAATTTTTGGTATATATACTAAATAGTGTTTTTTTTTATTGATTTTTTTAGGGGGGGGGGGGCAGTGGAGTGGTCTACATTTCAACTAAGAGGCATTGGTTTCTCTTCGTTTTATTTATATTATTTACCCAATGGTACAAACTGAGAAATGCACCTTTCTAATATTTGTTAAAAGACATTCCATTTATCTTGAGTGTTGTTTTCACTAAAGAGTTTATAGCAGTCAGTATGTTATAAAGCTGTCCTTATCTTATTGAAATTGCCTTTTTAAAATTAGATGTTTTAGTATAAAAAGCTTTTGCTGTTTTGAGTTTATTTCAGAAGAAACCGTAATGCAATCACTTTATATCAAGTGCTCCCCTATTTGAATGTTTAAACGTTGTTTATTATAACCAGCATGCTTTCTAGTTGATGCTTGTAACAGTTGTGATGTGAAGGTTTCATTTAACATATTCAAAAATTAATCTTGCTGAACTACTAGCCCTTCTATCCCAATTTATGTCTGAGTAATAAAATCCTTTTCCTCACATTCTCGAAATTCTTGATCGTTAACATCCACAAGTCACCATAGCCAGCTCTGATGTTCCTTTTCAAAAATATATAAAGATGCACAATAAAAAAATGAGAGGGTCGACACCCAAGAATTGATGCAGAGATGTACAATATGTTCAGTTATGCAATGTGATTCGGGACCTGCGAGTCCTTCAATAATTGGGGCCTGCGCACCCATCCACTAATGTCGCTTTTATGAGTACACTGCTCCTTTACCTGAAATACAAGGGACCTGCGAGGCCCACAACTTTTTTCTTGTTTTTTTTTTTTTTTAGGTATGCATAAGCTGGTAAAATAATAGTAAAATTATATTTACAAATAAAGAATATACTTTTTAATTGGAAATAATGTGCACAGGAATAGAAATGGTTCTTTTTATATATTTCATTACATCTGTTTAATTCTACTTTTATTAACTTTGTATTTTCTGATTAGGATTAGGTTTTAGTTACATTTTTGAGTGTTATGAGTTATGCAATAAGGTTAAAGGAACATTATAGTCACCCAGACCACTTCAGCTCAATGAAGTTGTCTGGGTGCCAGGCCCCCAGGTTTTAACCTTTCCGATGTAAACATAGCAGTGTTTACATTGCAGGGTTAATCCAGCCTTTAGTGGCTGTCTTCCTGACAGCCCCTATAGGCATTTCTGCAACGCTGGATGCGAAAATCGCATCCAGCATGCAGAATGTCCAAAGGAAAGCATTGAGAAATGCTTTCCTATGGACTGTTTGAATGCGTGCGCGGCTATTGCCGTGTGTGCGCATTCCACTCCACTCGGGAGCTGACATCGGCGGGGGAGGAGAGGTCACCAGCACCGAGGGAGCCCGGCGCCGGATTAAGGTAAGTAGCTGAAGGGGTTTTAACCCCTTCAGCGCCAAGGGAGGGGGGCCCTGATGGGGGGGGGGGGGGGGGTCATAAGGATGATATAGTGTCAGGAAAACTAGTTTGTTTTCCTGACACTACAGTGATCCATCAAGTTAAATCATCAAAATCACATTTTATATTCACCAATTCACATAATTGTCGAACCAGCTATAACCTGGCTGGCACTTCCAGGTATATTATATAAATGTAACTTTTCTTGCCTAGTTCATAACCTTTTTTTCTGGAAATATTGCTTATTTCAGCTCCCCTCTTCATTCCCACCCCCAAGATTTAACTTTATTCATTGTTCACCAACAAATAACAACAGCACTCAAACTGCCTTCTCCTAATGTGCTTTGTAGCCATCACACTCTTCATGACAGATAATGTGCCAGGAACATCATGATACAATGGAATTTGTTTGTCCTGAAGTTGATAACATTTAAAAAAAAATTGAAATTTTTCGAAACAATATCTTTACTTCTTTACAATATAACCGTACATTTAAAATTTACTAAAATGTTGCTGTTTGCTTTGTGTGTTTAAAATATATATCCTTGCAACTATTATTGTTTATGAGCCAAAGAACATGACTGAATACAAATAAATCTATGTATTATTTAAATAAATAAATCGTTTGATTAAAATATTTTATTGTTTAGCACTTTTAAATAATTCAATTGGCATATTTTGACATGCATGATATAGGTCTATATATCTACATTTATTACTTTATATATCGTTATACTGCAATCTAATTTTACCAATAGTGAATAGTCATCTGCACAATCATAAATATTCTTTTTTATGTGTTGCAATCTCTAGATTTTTTTTTTACTAAGCCATATTGATTAATTATAGTCGTATGTCCCCATCTAAAGATGCATCTTGTACATGTCACTTGATTAATAGAAAAACTCTTGATTTGTGACTATGAGAAAAAACGAATACTGCATGGAAAATGTCATGTGAAACGGCAAACTTCGTAAGAGTTAAAGGTCATGAACAGGAGAAATGAAAAGCAATTGTTCTTAAGATGTCAGAGAAGTTCTCAAATCTGTCAATAGTGTTGGACAAATTTGTAATGATCAATAGGATTATTAAATTTAGACTTGTGAACTGTAATAGATAGCACGGATCTATGTGTCAATAATAGTCTCCCAAATAAATATAAAAATTAAAAAATATTATCCTATCCTAAATTATTATTATTAAGACCTTAAATTGTAGGTTTTCTAATTTGTTTTATTAATTAAAAAAAATAAAATAAGGAGAAGCTCATGATTCTGACTTTATTAATATATCTGTAATTATGATGTATGTAGGTATGATGTAAATATATGTATGCCTTTTAATGATGGCAACAGTTGGCCACAATTGTTTCATTTTTAAATGCATTGATTCAATGTACAGTGCTTAACCCCTTAAGGACACAAGACACATGTGACATGTCATGATTCCCTTTTATTCCAGAAGTTTGGTCCTTAAGGGATTTTAAAGGCATGTATTTGATGCATGTTCAATATTGTTCTGGTTGACTGCTTGGGTCTGACCGGGTGGTTTTGTATAAGCAGGTGCTTCTTCAGACCTTCATTCACTTAAATCTTAATAACATTCTCTGGATCAACAAAACACATATATCCTCTGACACTCAAAGGAACACTATAGGGTCAGGAACACACGTGTACTCCTGATCCTAAAATGAAAAAAAAATGATATAGGTGGCCTGCCATCCTTGCCCCCCTTAAATAGAGTTGCCCCCCTTGTGACCGTTAAACAATCTCACCTTTATTCCAGCAAAGCGCTGGTCCGCCTCCGTTGGCCATGACCCTGCCCTGCCACCTACGCTGAGATCATCAGAATTGACAATCTCAGCCAATCCAATGCTTTCCTATGGGAAAGCACTGGATTGACTGAGGTAATTAATTCTGAAGATCTCAACCAAAGAGGTGGGGTGGAACAGGGGAGGGAGGAGCCAAATGCAGCATTAGCTAATCAGCATCTCCTCATAGAAATGCATTGAGTATGGGGAAAGTTCCATGTCTCCATGCAGCACTGACCCAGAAAGCACCTCTAGTGGCCATCTGATTGACTGCCACTGGAGGTGTCCTAGGAAGCAGTGTGTAAACATTGCCTTTACATCAAAATGCCTGCAGACATACTATACTCACCAGAACAACTACATTAAGTTTTAGTTTTTCTAGTGACTATAGTGTCCCTAGGGCACTGCTTTTCATTTATTAGTGTTCTGGTCAAAATAATTTTATGGATCGCTGGCACATTGAGAAGTGGTGAACTTACCATCTTGTAATCACTTACTTTCATGAAGAGAAATGTAATGTTTACAGTGTTTTGGCACATCAGAGTTTTGTAGGGATTTTTCACATTTTTATTGTTTGTTTGATTTCTTTAACTATTAGCTAAACTGCTGTATATTGTGGGGATATGGACACTTTATTCATCAATATCTTTTCACCATAAAATTAGTGCTGCTATTTTTATTATTATTGAATTATTATTATTGAAATGCCACACATCAATCCTGATATGTATTTTGAACGGCCTGCTATAGCTGTTGGGGCATTGTAGAAAGAATAAAAAAAAAAAAACTATTCACATTGTATTTAGTGCCACTGAATATATTGTTAAATTCTTGATCAACCACACCATTAAAACCACTGACAGGTGAAGTGAATAATATTGATTATATTATTACAATAGTACCTGTCAAGGGCTGGGATATATTAGGCAGCAGAACAGTCAGTTCTTGAATTCCATGTGTTGGATATAGGAAAAATGTTCAAGCAAAAAATCTAAGTAACTTTGACAAGAGCCAAACAGTGATGGCTAGATGACTTGGTCAGAGCATCTCCAAAAGTCAATTCTTGTGGGGTGTTCCCATAATGCAGTGGTGTCTAAGGAAGGAGAACCAGTGAACAGGTGTCAGGGTCATGGGAGCCCAAGAAACACTGATGCACATGGGGAGTGAAGGCTATCCAGTCTGGTCCGATCACACAAAAGAGCTCAAATTGAATGAAAACTTAATGCAGGACATGATAGAAAGGTGTCAGAACACACCGTGCACAATAGTTTGCTGCGCATGAAGCTGTGTAGCCGTAGACCACTCTGTGTGCCAATGATGACCACTGTCCCCCGTCAAAAGCGTCTAATGGGGACATGAGCATCAGAACTGGACCATAGAGTCCATGCCTTGACGCATCACACCTGTTACGGCAGAATGAGGGGGACCAACATATTAGGCAGGTGATTTTAATATTGTGGCTGATCAGTGTAACAGGAGAACAGCTATAAAAACAATAATAAATAGCACCACATTATTTGCATATATTTGATTCTTAACTAAAAACTGAAAATGTAAATGCCAAAGGATTTGTTCCTGGTGCGTACATTATAAAAAAAATATTAATATTACTCTGCAACCAGACCAGTTATGGATTTTAAGACATAATTACACCATTTATCATGCTCAGATTTATTTTTTCACATCTAATTTGAAAGTTATCAACTCTTGCTTGCTAGAGCTCCACCTGAGAGACTTTCCTTTATTCCAACATTGGCACTGTATCAACGAGTGAGATTTGATGTTAACTTCAAAGGAACGCCACATCCTTTGAAAAGCAAACATTATTGATCATTCAATTCACTACTGTATAAAGAGAATCACAAAATAATGGCTTTCTGTTGCTTCCATTCTCTAAAGAGTTTAGTTTCAAAGCTTATCGGATATATAGTATGAGATATCTGAAGTTGCACATTGATTTTCTGAACATAATGACAGATTATGTGGCACATATTTCATTATCAATCTTTTATATAAGTTCAATACCCTTGTGTCACATGCTTAAATCCAGTTAAACCCTAGACATTTCTTTAACTGTAATTCCTTTAAGGAGTGCAGAAGAGTCACAAAGAATGTGTTATAGCTTTTTGTATGATGCAGCGAGATCCAATTAAAGAAAAACATAAAGTTCTGTAAAAGATGACATGCCAGTGTTCTATTAAACATCTACACAGGTATAAAAGTGTGCAAAGACTGTTTGTTTTTTTGTTTATAAAGTTTATAGGTTTATGTACTGAATAATTTATCATTGTGATTTAGCATTCTGATTTGCTTAATGGGATTTTGTAAACGATTTTTCAATTAATTTCCTATTACGCTCGGAGTTTGCTTGTTTTTCTGTTTTTATAGGAAAGCTGTTTTAAATGAGCATTGGTATGAAACATATTTTTACAGGATGAACTTTTTTTTTGTTTTTTTGTGTTTTCAATTTATTAGAAACCTTAAACTGTTTTGAAAAATATCAGTTTCTGAGATGGGCAGACTGACAACCAAGTTTTTCCCTTGGGGCAAGATGACACAATGATTTAGAAACATGTCACCCAAAAAATACTTTTCTGACACATACATTCATAGAAGAATACAAAGCATTAAGCTATTGGAATGAGTGTGCTATTTCCTAGACATCAGGGAACATGTACACTACTGCAGGGTAGGAAGACAACATCCCAATTATTCACATTTCAAAAACCAAAAGGGCATTTCAAATCCTAAAGCCTTGTAAGGCCTCCTTTCATTTATATCAGAATCATCTGTTATAACAAAGACAGTGGAATCTTCCTACATTTTCTAAATTATTTATCTGCAGACAGGTACATAAATACTCTGATATGAGGTGCTGACAACAAACTGAAGTGCCAAATACAAGCATAAGGCTGCCACGGGAAAAGACGATGTACTAGCATTTGGCCTCCTTAAAAACCATTAAACTTGTGTGAAACTGTTTAATTGAAAATAAATCTTTCAGCATTTAAACCCATTAGAATTTGTAACAACAACAAAAATACATAAAATAGAAGCGTGTCAATCACAAATGGTTACTGCAAAATAAACTGAAAAACTTACTGACGAGATGCGGCAAGAAAAGTGGATATAAATGTTCTAGAACTATAATATAAAAATGAAAATATAAAATGGATGGAAAAAGTAATTAAAACATATAGCAACATACCGTCATCAAGGACTACATAAGGAGAACAGCCAACCTATATCTTAAGAGGTGCTACAGTCTTTCCTAGAATAGCACTATGGAACACAACTGTGTACACCACACTTGTATTCAAGAAGAAATCCCAGGTCTTTGGATGAAGTAAGCAGATATCTAAATTGCATTTGCATCTGGTATTTTAGAGGCCACAAAAGATAACTTCCTCCTGGTGTTTTCTTGAAACTGTGCCCATATTTATTACAGTGTGTATTGGCGAATTATCAGCATAGCATATGAGAACACTACAAGGAACACTGTGTGCACCATGGATCAAAGTTAAGTTCTGGTTTTCTGCAAGTGTAAAACCTTTCGGAGGTGGAAAATAAAATAACAGATTAATATGGACATATAACTTTTGCTTTCCATTGGCTTTGGTTTGACTTTGCTCAGGTTTGGTAATTATCTTTAATCAGTACTGTATTGGTTTCCTCTTTCTAGAATCTAAGAATAATCATATTGTGTAACTTGATGAAAAAAACAAGTTCAACTAAGTTAGTTGCCTTGGGATTCATCTTCAGTTGAGTTACAAATTACTGGCCCTGTTGAGCAGTACACAGTGTGACTAAATCACGACACATTTGCTCTTATCTATATTCAGTAATACATATGTCACAGCTTGATAGGGTACTTGCTGATCTTTGATAACACTTAGAATAGGTTTTGTGGTATTGTTGGGATTCCACTTTGAGGACTCCAGATTCTCTAGATTATGTAGCTGTCCCTTTCACATCTAAATACCCATTTAATATGTCCATTACGCCAATGCGTTGCATAACTTCATGACAACATTATATTCACCTGCTAATGTTTTGTCATATTACCTGCTTCTTCCTGACATCAGCAAAACACAGGCTGTGATATTGTGCATCAGTCTGTTTTCATGATTGACATTGTCTGCTCCTCCACAAGTCTCTATTATATCTGAAATGACACTAAGCTAGTGTCATTTCCATGGCATTAGGATTTTAAAAGTCCATTTTCCATAATAGCATTATCTAATCACTCTATATATGATACTGTTGAATAGACCCTTTTCTTCTACTATTTAAATGCAGACCACGCTCAGACCTGTGCCCTGTTGTGGTCCTCGGTTACCTGATAACACAATTCTTATGTTTATGTTTTTTCTGGTTGCTGACTTTAGGCTTAAACTCTGACACTGCTGATTTCTGTATTCCCAACCTTGGCTTGTCCATCGTATTGTTGATCCTCTGTAACCTTTTTTTTTTGTCAATCAAAATTTTATTGAGGTAGTAGCATAGTACATGACATGAGCATCAGCATAATAATAAATACAGTAACAAAAGGGAGTATATCAATGCAAGACATCATACAAATAAGAATACCAATTTTTATTTTTATAGACTCATGGTAAGAACTACTAGCCAAGCAGGCATAATATTGAGGCTGACTAATTAAAAGAGTGTAAAGCACTTGGAAATAGGGTTATGGCCAGTTAGGTGAGATATAAACTTATTCATACACACAAAACTGAGAACCTAAATGTAACACTGCCTATTACCCTGGGGCTGCATATCAATACAGATATGAACCTATGGGTGAACATAACTTACCATAAATTAAAAAAACCTCAAAGTATAGCTGAAAATAACACCAAACCAATAATTGCCAGCTATAAAAATTAAAATGCAAAACACAAAAACACTATGTGTAAGAACATAAATGTGAGGAATATAAATTATTAACTGCGAGGACAGTGGTGGAGTCCAAACGCGGTACAGAAAGGCCAAGAGCACCTCATGCATTTCCAGCTGCATTCTGAGGTGAGAATGAAGTGATATTATCAATGTCCCATTGAGGACCTGATGTTGTGGCTTTTGCGAGAAGTAATTGGTCATTCAGGCCAAGTTATATAAGGAAGGTGGAGACCTCAGAAATACAGTGCAGCCTGTTCCCTTTTCCTTCCCGATACGACACCAAGACCCAAGGTAGGCCATATCTGTACTTGATCCTTGTGGTTTGTAATCATTGGGCAACATGTCATGAGGGGGGGGATATCTGTGCTATGAGGTATGCAGCTTACTCAGAACACACTTTCCAGATGTATAGCTTTAACCTGTTCTGGAGGCAACAGCATGGAGAGCAGGTGATGAATATATTGAGGTAGTTCAAGTTGCAGCTCCTCATCTTATCTTCCGGAGTGGCTACTCTGTTTGCTATGGCTTTTTACTGCTGGGTAACCTGCTGAGTAAATAGTAAGGCATTAATTAGTGCTTGCCAAAGATCCCACGATTCCGTCTCCACTGCTTTCACCAGACCCGTGTGGTGACTTTTTTTGTGGACCATCGCAACATCAGTCTGGAACAGCTTATTTATGTGTTGCAGAAGGCTAAAGATAAAAATTATAGGTCGCGCCACAAAAGCCAATAAAAAGGATATGATAAAACCAGTAATAAATAATAAAAATTATGAGGATATATCACTCCACAATAAACTGTAGGGTAATTAAAATACAGTAATGTACTTACATATATCAATACAAGGTAAAATATGTAATTGTCCCGATAAAAATGGACAGATAGAAAATCAGGTAGACTTGCAGGAACTTGAGTATGATGTAGGTCTATACAGATTGTAGATCTGGAAGTGGTCGGGTTCTCTTGATCCAGGTAGAGATATGTGAATATTAAAGGCAAATTCCAGTTGTGCAGACTGTAACTAAAAGGTCCTCAGGTAACTGAGGTCCTCAGTATGGAGAGAAAAATAGAACCAGATATAGTGCTCACTTTTTCTATAATAAGGCAGGTAGGTATAGAAACGTAAAATACTCACATTTAAGTGAGCAGGATATACTGCTCGCTATGATAGCTTAGGTGGTATAATCCCCACCTGGGATTCTTGAGTGAGTGAGTAAACCAATGTAGTGGATGACCAGGTTAAAATAAATTAAAAAAAAGATAAAACTATAAAAGGTAAAATAAAAAAAAAAAGATATATGGCACATTCAGGGTTGAAGAGGCCAATATTCCTTTAATAGTACATGTAAAAATAGTTAAAACAGCCAAAACACGTTTCGCCACACAGGTCTTTATCAACTGGCAATAAAAACAGAAACCTGGTACAGAATAGAATATATAGGCAGTAAATCAATTAACAATTCAAATTATGGTGCCAAAATGACGTCATCTGTATGAGACATATAGAATATAAAACACAGTACAAAATAAGCTAATAATATTGACAGTAATATATATCTTATGTAAAATATAGATCCATGTTTAGTTTATTAAAGCGAAGGTTATGTGGTACATAAAACATAAAAATTATACAAATAATTTTCACTTCCTTATTTAGGCGGTCACGTGGGGCGCGGGAACTGATGACGTGCTTACATCACGTGACTCGCCCTAATGAGTATTGGCAAATGTATGCTGCATTGAGGCTGGGGCCCGGGGCGCGGTGTCCTCCTCGCCTCTGATGCAGGTATTGGAACTTGGGTAAAAGAAAAAAGGGGGGAGGTAATTAGCGCTCACAGAAAGGATTAGATGTTAACAAGCTGCAAATTAAAACAAGTGAATCCATATGTGTTCAAACAGACCACCCACTTGTTTTAATTTGCAGCTTGTTACTATGTGATATAAATGCAGGTTCAAGTTCAGTGTGTTATTAGATGCACTTGAGAAAGACCTTTAATGGTTGAAACGCGTTGTGCACTATTTCTTTGTATTTTAATATATTTTTATTTGACAAAATAAATTTACCTTTTCATATCTATGTTGGAGTTTGCTGCTAAATTATCAGCTACAAGTTCCTGAGGACTGATCCGACGTATCTTCACTTTGTGTCTCAAAGAGGAGACGATATGCTTCATAAGTTTAGAGCCAACTTTTAAAAAAGGCTCTGGAAATTGTGAGTTGGATGTACATCTCTTTTCTCACTTATATTATATATGCAGATTACACTATGTCTGTTATGTGTAACCAGATTACCAGATTACCAGATTATCTGGTTACCAGATTATCAGACCATTTGATTCAAATCTGTATGTATAAAGGTAACATCTAATCCTTTCTGTGAGCGCTAATTACCTCCCCCCTTTTTTCTTTTATCACATCTATAAGTGTACTAGGTGCCACTACACTTGGGTAATTTTTAGCTGCACCAGGCTTAAGGAATCTTAAGCGCCGTAGTCCTTTTTTCTTTTCTTTTATATTGGAACTGGGGTATCCAAGTCCGGCACTTCCAAGGAGGAAGAGTGTGATCTATATGGCGGGGCTGCCATATTAGAACACGGCCTAGTGAAGAGCAATCCCCTGAGCAATCATAAGCCTGTCAGGTCGGGGCAGTTATGCAGTCTTAACTGTCCAATGAGCTAAGATCTGATCAGAAATAACAGCTTGAATCTTCATATATTGAGTGCTATGCATTAAACTCTGGGTGATTGCAACCGTGCACAATGGCTGCTAGCTCCATACCATAACCTCTTTGGTTTGCTTGGTATCAACTATTCTATTTCTGCCTATTAACCACTTATCCCTTGCTAGCTTCTTCTGTTGTCTTCAATCTGCTGTGTTCCCTCCTCCAAAATACACAGCCCATCATTTCAGGTATATCCAGATCATTTGATTACCAGATGTAAAACCTGTGTATTTGTTCGTCTCCCTTTAAGATTGTAATATTGTAAGCACATTTTGGCAGGGCCCTCATCACCTATTGTTCCTAACCAAGTTTTGATATAATTGTTTGTGTTTTTAACATATAATGCAGTGCAGAATATGTTGGCATTATTTAAATTATTGCCATTTTAATTGCAATTTTGCCACTGTGCATTAAGTCTGGCCACATCTGAGGACCAGTAATACGCTACTATTCTTATTCTCTATCTAACCTTGGTTTGCATTGTCCTTGTTACCATTTCTGATAAGTTTAAGGTGGATCTAACATGTTGAAGGTGGCTAAGATCTCTGCCACACTGTTAAAGGTTTCTAAATTGGTTCCAGAAACATTGCAGTAAGTTATCACCCTACACTGGCAGTTATTAAACTGCAATGCAACTGAGCATCTGCTCAGTGTAGAAACACATTATTTTAATATAAGAAATATTACTCCACCTTGACAAGACTATGAGAAGCATATAGGTCAACTTGATCTAATAGTCTTGCAGCACATATTTGACTTCTCACGTAGTTCATGACTCGAGACTAGAAAAAGAGGGGTGAGTGCCCTAAATAATTAATACGTAACCTTTAATAGTGCACTTAAAATGTGGGAATGACCACAAAAAAATTATATAAAAACTGACACTGTTATAAATCTGGTAGGAAACATATGTCTGAGAAAATAGATCGTTATTAACATATGAGCGTAAACGTTAATGAACTTCCCATATAATGTCTGTTAAATATTCTGACGTTTAGGGTAAAACCCATATCTGTAGACCCCTAAAGCGTCAAAAAAATGGAAAGCTTCCCTAGTAGGATGAATAGTGAGGACCTGTTCAAAAGTTTTCAGCGTCCTCACTGCAGAAACTAAGTGCAAAAAAGCAGTAATTTTGCACATTCAAAAGACATAAGTGTATGTGTATGCTGAAACCTCATGGGTAAAAGCAGCAACGCACTCACTTGTCCATATTTACATATAGGCTGAGTAGTACATAAATAAAGCCTTCAATGTGGGTAAATGGGCGATAGTAAGGGCTGAGACCTCCTGGATAGAGATCGCTAATATACCCGATAAACAGTGTAACACCCAATTGACAATGTAGCACACATGCTAACACAGTATACACAAAGAAGTCTAATATGGTGCCCAATAAAGCCTTATATGTATATGGGGGGGTTCAATCACGGTCAGCAGTAAGCCCCGAAATTCATATACATAAATGAATAAAAGACTGACAGCTAAACTAGGAAGGTCGGTGTACAAAAAAACGGCAGGGTAGCCAATAATTAGTGAAGTTATGCGGCTAGTTCATAGCAGTAGGAACTCAGCCGTTGGTCCTCGCCCTTCCAAATAAAGGCTGAAAGTCAGCTCGAGATCCGTGATGCCACATAAGCCATAGTGAGAGATAGATCTTGTGCATCGGCTGATAGCAGTAGCTGTGGATCGTCGAGAGGCCCCTGATGCGCGCGTTTCGCCCGTTTTACCCCTCTGATGAGCTGCGGGCAAAACGCGCATGTCAGGGGCCTCTCGACGATCCACAGCTACTGCTATCAGCCGATGCACAAGATCTATCTCTCACTATGGCTTATGTGGCATCACGGATCTCGAGCTGACTTTCAGCCTTTATTTGGAAGGGCGAGGACCAACGGCTGAGTTCCTACTGCTATGAACTAGCCGCATAACTTCACTAATTATTGGCTACCCTGCTGTTTTTTTGTACACCGACCTTCCTAGTTTAGCTGTCAGTCTTTTATTCATTTATGTATATGAATTTCGGGGCTTACTGCTGACCGTGATTGAACCCCCCCCCCCATATACATATAAGGCTTTATTGGGCACCATATTAGGCTTCTTTGTGTATACTATGTTAGCATGTGTGCTACATTGTCAATTGGGTGTTACACTGTTTATCGGGTATATTAGCGATCTCTATCCAGGAGGTCTCAGCCCTTACTATCGCCCATTTACGCACATTGAAGGCTTTATTTATGTACTACTCAGCCTATATGTAAATATGGACAAGTGAGTGCGTTGCTGCTTTTACCCATGAGGTTTCAGCACACACATACACTTATGTCTTTTGAATGTGCAAAATTACTGCTTTTTTGCACTTAGTTTCTGCAGTGAGGACGCTGAAAACTTTGGAACAGGTCCTCACTATTCATCCTACTAGGGAAGCTTTCCATTTTTTTGACGCTTTAGGGGTCTACAGATATGGGTTTTACCCTAAACGTCAGAATATTTAACAGACATTATATGGGAAGTTCATTAACGTTTACGCTCATATGTTAATAACGATCTACTTTCTCAGACATATGTTTCCTACCAGATTTATAACAGTGTCAGTTTTTATATTATTTTTTTGTGGTCATTCCCACATTTTAAGTGCATTATTAAAGGTTACGTATTAATTATTTAGGGCACTCACCCCTCTTTTTCTATCTCTCACTACTTTGGTAGTTCCCCCAGGGTTACCCCCTTTATCTTGGGTGCTCTTTCCAAGCTTCCAGCTCTCTTCTTTTTGATGACTTGAGACTATTCTGAATCCAGTGGGTTGTACCTTAATGTTTGGAATGTCTTGTATACTGTGTATTTTAAATCTCATTATGCCTAAGAGGAAGAGCACCAACGGAGCTAAGCAACTAGTTCATATTTTCTGAATGTTCTTTTTTTTTATGAACACAATCTTTCCATTTCTGGTGGTGATATCAAATTCAAAAATAGAAGTTTTTTTGCGTTATATCTAAACATTATACAAAAATTTAATAGCTTTTAACATGAGAAAAGACATCCTTCCAAGAATTGACACTTTATTTCTAGAAATAAATCCGATCTCATCTCTTGATTTTTGCTCTTTTTTTGCAATTTTTATTATTCATTACTCCAGGTGGTTTTGTACTCAAGAAATCATAGTTCTACTACACTTCACCTGTCACTCAACAACAGTAATATTTTTCCCTTAACAGTTCCAGCAAATATAAACTGTCATATTTTTTCAGACCTCATCGAAGCTCAATGAGAGTACATGGTCTCTGCTGTAAAGAAAGAGTTCTTGTTCAGTCAGCATAATACAAAAATCAATCCGACTCAAGAGAGTCTCAAATTTGAAAGCTATTTTTTTACTCTCAATTTATGGCAAATTCCAAGAGTTAGCAACATGTGGTTTTCTTAGAAATAGTGAAACACAAAATAATAGTTGTAATAGGTGCAAGATCAATACTTTAAACATTTGACCTACTCCATTACGTTCTGTTTTTTATTTAACCAAATATAGATAACCAATTTTCGATATTCTTTGCAGAACATATTTAAATGGTGATTGCTCTAAGCTAAGTAGAATAATCGTGAAGTTGTTAATTAGTTTTTGCACTTTTTATTTTACAATTATATTATTTTGTGAATGATAATAGCTCAAAGCATATCTATCTATGTAATTCTCTATAAATAACCCAATTAGAATATCTTGCAGAAGGGCAATTTTATTCACATAAATACATTTGATTTAAAGATTTATAGTTACAAATCTGACATTACTACACCACAAAAAATTGAAAAGACAAAATAAATGTACAGGGTTATTTACTAAAGTTAGAATTTAAAGGGAATACAAAGTGAAATTTAAATGTAAGGTCAAAATAGCCCAACTAGAAAAATTCTCAAAGTGACTTTTTTGTGGTTTTTTTTTTTTATACAGTTCTCTACATGCTACATGAGGATCACTGGGAGTGGTTATATGTCTACGTTTTTTCGACTTTTGTAAGCGCATTTTGTCTATTAAATTTTTTTTTAAGTTCATACAATATCGCGCTATTTGCTGATTTCTATCTCCATATATCCTGCAAGGTCTACTGAACAGTGATGATAACAGTTGACCTCAAATAACCCTTTTTGGCGAGATGAGTTTGATTTCTTCTTACACTTGTGAGTGCTTATATAGCCATTTGTCTAACCTACTGTATTACACTATACGTGGTTTACTTCTTATAATGTCTAGCGATTGTTAAGTTACAGACAAAATATACCGATCTACATATTTTTTAACAGCTATATGTAACCAGTAGTTTAGAGATAAAGCTATAAACGGAAATTAAATATACAAAAGTGTAATGCAGTTTTAACCAATATAGCTCTGCATCAAAATTTAACTCACAAGAGATTTATGTATATTAGTGTGTTAGAGGTGTCTCCTCTGAAATATTGGTTTCTAAAATCCGCTGCCCATCCGGAGTCTTTTCACCCATGATATGTTGACTCCTGTAGGTATATGTCATAAAGATGTATTTGTTAAAAATGTAAATAAACAACAAAACAGGTTTCCTAATTTCTCTGGCTTCTTCAAGAACCACAATTAAAATAACATTTAACCCCTTAAGCAAAGAAGGAAACAGTATAAACCGTGACGCTAGATAAAGCTGCTAGAACACACTAAGTGGGAATAATCACAAAACAAATCCCACAGGAAAGTGGATGCAAACAATAAAAAGATAGTGTGCAGTGCAAGTGTATGATACCACAGAATAAAATGTGATGCATGCACTGTGGTGGTATATATAACCAATAGATAACACACAAAATACCCAAGATATATAAACAGAAACAGATATTTAACCAGAGATCAAATGCTGGGGGTTCCAATAGTATAACCCTTTTCTGACAGTCTGTTTTTCGGGTGGTGGTGTGTTGTAGCAAGGAAAATCCAAGGGGTGTTCCTCTGTGTGAAGCTTGTTCCTCAAAATGAATAATGTAGAACAGGCACACCAGTTACAAAGGTAGGTATTCTTATTTATTCATAAAAAGTATAAAAGTTCTTACATGAAAGTTGTAATGATGCTGTTCATAGGTAAGTACCCAGTAGCACAACGCGTTTCGACGAACGAAGTCATCTTCCTCAGGTGCAGTAACCCTACACAAGCTTCACATACATTTAAATATACATATTAGCGCGGGAAACGGGTACTTCCAACCCGCCCCCGTCGCCAGATAGCCAATCAGCAATGGTGCTCGTCATTTTCTTTTTTTGATCCCATCGGGTTGCTGTAGCCGTGCCGCGTCACTTCCGGTTTTCGGTACTTCTCACTTTATTTCCGGATTGCATGCGTTCCACGAGCCACCAATGATAGTTCATGTGCGTTCCACATAGCTCGCACATCATATTTGTATATTAGTGGATTGCAACTTATGATCCATATAAGTCCACAATGAAATCCATATATAAATAAAAAGATATAAGCATATAAAAAAGATAGTTAGAACATATATAAAACAATGATGACAGGATGATGTAAAAGAACCTACATAGCAGGTTTAGATATAATTATACATATCAAAATCGATATTTAACCCTTGAGGGGAGAGGGTTTCTAGATCAAAGATCCATCTCATCTCTGTCTTATTTAAAATTCTTAAATAATCACCTCCACTCCAGGGTTTTAAAACCTTTTGAATCCCCATAAAGTGCAAAGCTCTTGTGTCTCCATTGTGATTTTCATGGATATGTGCAGATACAGAATGGGTTAATACTCCATTCTGTATGTTCCTTAGATGTTCACTAATTCGAGTCTTTAGTGGTCGAATGGTCTGCCCCACATATTGTAAGCCACATATGCACGTTAATAAATAAATAATATTATTGGAGCTACAAGTTATGAACTCTTTGATACTATATTCCCTTTTTGTGGTGTTAGACTGGAATTTTTCCGTTCTCTTAGTTAGGATTCTACTGGTTTTGCAGGCTCTACCGGTTCCGCAATTATAAAAACCTTTCAGGGGATTGCCATGTATATCTTTATTAGGTCCCATTGTCTTAGGTATATAGCTATGAGTTAAAATATTTTTAAAATTGTTATCACCTCTATATATTACCCGGGGTTTATCTCCTATGAAAGTATCCAAATCCTCATTTTGCTTTAAAATGTGCCAATGTTTCTTTAAAATTTTGTGAAAGGAATGGCTCTGAGAGTTAAAATCACAGATGAAGGAGACTCTTTTTTCTTGGTTACTGTTATCCCTTTTTTTATAAATTAAAAGTTCCTCTCTAGGTTTAATACATACTGCCTTAAATTGCTTTTCTATATCGTCTTTCTCATATCCTTTTTGATAAAATTGTTTTTTTAAAACTTCAGATTGGTTTAAAAAGGTATCCTCTTCCATACAATTCCTCTTGAGCCTTGTGAATTGCCCTTTGGGGATGTTAGAGAGCCAGGGTTTAAAATGACAACTGTAACCAATTTGTTTATGGCATATTGGGAAGAACTATATATCTATGCCCAGCATGGCTGGAGTGCGAACTTGGTCCTCTATAGGCGGTACATTGATGATATTTTCTTTATTTGGAGAGGGGACCTATCTTCCCTTAATGAATTTATATCTTAATGCTAATTCTTGGGGTATCAAACTTACCTCAGAGATCAGTAAGCAAGAAGTCCATTTTTTGGACTTAAAGATCTCTATCAATAACAAAAAGATTGTGACTGGCACTTATTTTAAAACTGTCGACGTTAACAGTTACATTGACTGTGACAGTTGTCATTTTAAACCCTGGCTCTCTAACATCCCCAAAGGGCAATTCACAAGGCTCAAGAGAAATTGTATGGAAGAGGATACCTTTTTAAACTTTTACAACTTTCATGTAAGAACTTTTATACTTTTTATGAATAAATAAGAATTCCTACCTTTGTAACTGGTGTGCCTGTTCTACATTATTCATTTTGAGGAACAAGCTTCACACAGAGGAACACCCCTTGGATTTTCCTTGCTACAACACACCACCACCCGAAAAACAGACTGTCAGAAAAGGGTTATAGCATTTGATCTCTGGTTAAATATCTGTTTCTGTTTATATATCTTGGGTATTTTGGTGTTATCTATTGGTTATATATACCACCACAGTGCATGCATCACATTTTATTCTGTGGTATCATACACTTGCGCTGCACACTATCTTTTTATTTTTAACCCCTTAAGGACTGAGCCAAATGTACACGTTGTGAACAAAACAAAACATAAACAAAACCTGGCATTTGCGCTATATGTCTGTCCAACTGTAATTCACCTCTTTCATATTAAATGCACCCTTTTTATATATCGTTTTATTCAAGGGAAACATGGCTTTCATTTAATATCAAATATTTAGCTATGAAACATAATTTAATATGAAAAATATGGGAGAAAATAAGAAATGTTTTTTTTTTTAGTTCTACATGACATTTTAACTGTCAATGTCATAACACTGTTTGCTTTTATTGCAATAAAATACACATATTTGTATTCAGCAAAGTCTCACGTGTAAAACAGTACCCCCTATGTACAGGTTTTATGGTGTTTTGGGAAGTTACAGGGTCCAATATAGCACGTTACATTTGAAATTAAAATTTGCCAGATTGGTTACGTTGCCTTTAAGACTGTATAGTAGCCCAGGAATTAAATTTACACCCATAATGGCCAACATTTGCAATAGTAGACAACCCAAGGTATTGCAAATGGGGTATGTCCAGTATTTTTTAGTAGCCATTTGGTCACAAACACTGGCCAAAGTTAGCGTTAGTATTTGTTTGTGTGTAAAAAATGCAAAAAAACACAAATTTTGGCCAGTGTTTGTGACTAAGTGGCTACTAAAAAAGACTGGACATGCCCCATTTGCAATACCTTGGGTTGTCTACTATTCCAAATGGTATGCCATCATAGGGGTAATTTTCATTCTTGGGCTACCATAGGGTCTCAAAGGCAACGTAACCAATCTGGCGAATTTTAATGTGAAAAAAAGGAAACACAAGCCTTATATTTGACGCTGTAACTTTTGAAAACGCCATAAAACCTGTACATGAGGGGTACTGTTGTACTTGGGAGACTTCGCTGAACACAAATATTTTACAAAACAGTAAAAAGTATCACAGCAATAATATCGTCCATGTAAGTGCTGTTTGTGTGTGAAAAATGCAAAAAACTTCACTTTTACTGGCGATATCATCGTTGTAATACATTTTACTGTTTTGAAACACTAATATTTGTGTTCAGCGAAGTCTTCCGAGTAAAACAGTACCCCCCATGTACAGGTTTTATGGTGTCTTGAAAAGTTATAGGGTTAAATATAGTGCTAGCAAATTAAATTCCCTATACTTTCGGAATGGGTTGTCAGCCAGGTCACGCTAATTGTAATTAATTAAGATGCCTAATAGTGATGTACCGAACTGTCCGCCGGCGAACAGTTCCCAGCGAACTTAGCGTGTTCGCATTCGCCGTGGCGGGCGGACACATGCGCAGTTCGATCCGCCCCCTATTCGTCATCATTGGGCAAACTTTGACCCTGTGCCTCTCGGTCAGCAGACACATTCCAGCCAATCAGCAGCACTCCCACCCTTCCACACCCTCCAACCTCCCTCCCAGCATCAATTTTCGATTCATTCTGAAGCTGCATGCTTAGTGAGAGGAGGGAAAGTTTAGCTGCTGCTGATTAGATAGGGAAATTGATAGCTAGGCTAGGGTATTCAGTGTCCACTTCAATCCTGAAGGACTCATCTGATCTCTGCTGTAAGGACAGCACCCCAAAAAGCCCTTTTTAGGGCTATAACATCAGGCTGCTTTTTTTTTTTTTTTTCCCTGTGTAATGTAATTGCAGGTGCCTGCCTGACAGCTTCTGTGTGAGGTTCACATTGGATATTGTGCCTACTTTCCCAGTGCCACCACTCATATCTGTTTTAACAATAGGTTAAGATTTACATTTAAAATAAATATTTTTTTTTTCACTGTAATAGAAGAGCAGTTGCCTGCCTGCCAGCTTCTGTGTCAGGTTGGATGCCTTGCCCATTTGCACAGTCAGTGCCACCACTCATATCTGTTTTAACAATAGGTTAAGCTTTACATTTAAAATAAATATTTTTTTTCACTGTAATAGAAGAGCAGTTGCCTGCCTGCCAGCTTCTGTGTCAGGTTGGATGCCTTGCCCATTTGCACAGTCAGTGCCACCACTCATATCTGTTTTAACAATAGGTTAAGCTTTACATTTAAAAGAAATAATTTTTTTTCACTGTAATAGAAGAGCAGTTGCCTGCCTGCCAGCTTCTGTGTCAGGTTGGATGCCTTGCCAATTTGCACAGTCAGTGACACCACTCATATCTGTTTTAACAATAGGTTAAGCTTTACATTTAAAATAAATAATTTTTTTTCACTGTAATAGAAGAGCAGTTGCCTGCCTGCCAGCTTCTGTGTCAGGTTGGATGCCTTGCCCATTTGCACAGTCAGTGCCACCACTCATATCTGTTTTAACAATAGGTTAAGCTTTACATTTAAAAGAAATATTTTTTTTTCACTGTAATAGAAGAGCAGTTAGTTGTCTGCAAGCGTCTGGGTGTCAGGCCTACTTCAACGTGTGCTCTGCAGACCTGTGCCAGCGTGCTTTGACAGTTGCCAATCATATCTGGTGTCTCTTTAGCGTGCTTTTACAAAGAAAAAAGGTTTCTAGTGTAAGCTAATAGCAGCCAGTCAGTGTCCTTCAAGCGGCTCTGTCAGTCCTTCCTTCAGCGTGTGCTCTGCAGACCTGTGCCAGCGTGCTTTGACAGTTGCCAATCATATCTGGTGTCTCTATAGCGTGCTTTTACAAAGAAAAAAGGTTTCTAGTGTAAGCTAATAGCAGCCAGTCAGTGTCCTTCAAGCGGCTCTGTCAGTCCTTCCTTCAGCGTGTGCTCTCCAGAACTGTTCCAGTGCACATTGCCAATCATATCTGGTGTCTCTATAGCGTGCTTGTATAAACAACATTTTTTTTTCACTGTTATAGATTGAATAGCAGTTATTTGTCTTCAAGCGGGTGTGTCAGGCCTACAGTGTGTGCTCTGCAGAACTGTTCAAGTGCACATTGCCAATCATATCTGGTGTCTCTATAGCGTGCTTTTACAAAGAAAAAAGGTTTCTAGTGTAAGCTAATAGCAGCCAGTCAGTGTCCTTCAAGCGGCTCTGTCAGTCCTTCCTTCAGCGTGTGCTCTGCAGAACTGTTCCAGTGCACATTGCCAATCATATCTGGTGTCTCTATAGCGTACTTTTAAAACCAAAATTTATTTTTCACTGTTATAGATTGAATAGCAGTTACTTGTCTTCAAGCGGGTGTGTAAGGCCTACAGTGTGTGCTCTGCAGAACTGTTCAAGTGCACATTGCCAATCATATCTGGTATCTCTATAGCGTGCTTTTACAAAGAAAAAAGGTTTCTAGTGTAAGCTAATAGCAGCCAGTCAGTGTCCTTCAAGCGGCTCTGTCAGTCCTTCCTTCAGCGTGTGCTCTGCAGAACTGTTCCAGTGCACATTGCCAATCATATCTGGTGTCTCTATAGCGTGCTTTTAAAACCAAAATGTATTTTTCACTGTTATAGATTGAATAGCAGTTACTTGTCTTCAAGCGGGTGTGTCAGGCCTACAGTGTGTGCTCTGCAGAACTGTTCAAGTGCACATTGCCAATCATATCTGGTGTCTCTATAGCGTGCTTTTACAAAGAAAAAAGGTTTCTAGTGTAAGCTAATAGCAGCCAGTCAGTGTCCTTCAAGCGGCTCTGTCAGTCCTTCCTTCAGAGTGTGCTCTGCAGACCTGTGCCAGCGTGCTTTGACAGTTGCCAATCATATCTGGTGTCTCTATAGCCTGCTTTTAAAACCAAAATTTTTTTTTCACTGTTATAGATTGAATAGCAGTTACTTGTCTTCAAGCGGGTGTGTCAGGCCTACAGTGTGTGCTCTGCAGAACTGTTCAAGTGCACATTGCCAATCATATCTGGTGTCTCTATAGCGTGCTTTTACAAAGAAAATTTGTTTTTCACTGTTATAGATTGAATAGCAGTTACTTGTCTTCAAGCGGGTGTGTCAGGCCTACAGTGTGTGCTCTGCAGAACTGTTCAAGTGCACATTGCCAATCATATCTGGTGTCTCTATAGCGTGCTTTTACAAAGAAAATTTGTTTTTCACTGTTATAGATTGAATAGCAGTTACTTGTCTTCAAGCGGGTGTGTCAGGCCTACAGTGTGTGCTCTGCAGAACTGTTACAGTTCACATTGCCAATCATATCTGGTGTCTCTATAGCGTGCTTTTACAAAGAAAAAAGGTTTCTAGTGTAAGCTAATAGCAGCCAGTCAGTGTCCTTCAAGCGGCTCTGTCAGTCCTTCCTTCAGCGTGTGCTCTCCAGAACTGTTCCAGTGCACATTGCCAATCATATCTGGTGTCTCTATAGCGTGCTTTTAAAACCAAATTTTTTTTTCACTGTTATAGATTGAATAGCAGTTACTTGTCTTCAAGCGGGTGTGTCAGGCCTACAGTGTGTGCTCTGCAGAACTGTTACAGTTCACATTGCCAATCATATCTGGTGTCTCTATAGCGTGCTTTTACAAAGAAAAAAGGTTTCTAGTGTAAGCTAATAGCAGCCAGTCAGTGTCCTTCAAGCGGCTCTGTCAGTCCTTCCTTCAGCGTGTGCTCTGCAGAACTGTTCCAGTGCACATTGCCAATCATATCTGGTGTCTCTATAGCGTGCTTTTAAAACCAAATTTTTTTTTCACTGTTATAGATTCAATAGCAGTTACTTGTCTTCAAGCGGGTGAGTCAGGCCTACAGTGTGTGCTCTGCAGAACTGTTCAAGTGCACATTGCCAATCATATCTGGTGTCTTTATAGCGTGCTTTTACAAAGAAAAAAGGTTTCTAGTGTAAGCTAATAGCAGCCAGTCAGTGTCCTTCAAGCGGCTCTGTCAGTCCTTCCTTCAGCGTGTGCTCTGCAGAACTGTTCCAGTGCACATTGCCAATCATATCTGGTGTCTCTATAGCGTACTTTTAAAACCAAAATTTATTTTTCACTGTTATAGATTGAATAGCAGTTACTTGTCTTCAAGCGGGTGTGTAAGGCCTACAGTGTGTGCTCTGCAGAACTGTTCAAGTGCACATTGCCAATCATATCTGGTGTCTCTATAGCGTGCTTTTACAAAGAAAAAAGGTTTCTAGTGTAAGCTAATAGCAGCCAGTCAGTGTCCTTCAAGCGGCTCTGTCAGTCCTTCCTTCAGAGTGTGCTCTGCAGACCTGTGCCAGCGTGCTTTGACAGTTGCCAATCATATCTGGTGTCTCTATAGCCTGCTTTTAAAACCAAAATTTTTTTTTCACTGTTATAGATTGAATAGCAGTTACTTGTCTTCAAGCGGGTGTGTCAGGCCTACAGTGTGTGCTCTGCAGAACTGTTCAAGTGCACATTGCCAATCATATCTGGTGTCTCTATAGCGTGCTTTTACAAAGAAAATTTGTTTTTCACTGTTATAGATTGAATAGCAGTTACTTGTCTTCAAGCGGGTGTGTCAGGCCTACAGTGTGTGCTCTGCAGAACTGTTCAAGTGCACATTGCCAATCATATCTGGTGTCTCTATAGCGTGCTTTTACAAAGAAAATTTGTTTTTCACTGTTATAGATTGAATAGCAGTTACTTGTCTTCAAGCGGGTGTGTCAGGCCTACAGTGTGTGCTCTGCAGAACTGTTACAGTTCACATTGCCAATCATATCTGGTGTCTCTATAGCGTGCTTTTACAAAGAAAAAAGGTTTCTAGTGTAAGCTAATAGCAGCCAGTCAGTGTCCTTCAAGCGGCTCTGTCAGTCCTTCCTTCAGCGTGTGCTCTCCAGAACTGTTCCAGTGCACATTGCCAATCATATCTGGTGTCTCTATAGCGTGCTTTTAAAACCAATTTTTTTTTTCACTGTTATAGATTGAATAGCAGCTACTTGTCTTCAAGCGGGTGTGTCAGGCCTACAGTGTGTGCTCTGCAGAACTGTTACAGTTCACATTGCCAATCATATCTGGTGTCTCTATAGCGTGCTTTTACAAAGAAAAAAGGTTTCTAGTGTAAGCTAATAGCAGCCAGTCAGTGTCCTTCAAGCGGCTCTGTCAGTCCTTCCTTCAGCGTGTGCTCTGCAGAACTGTTCCAGTGCACATTGCCAATCATATCTGGTGTCTCTATAGCGTGCTTTTAAAACCAAATTTTTTTTTCACTGTTATAGATTGAATAGCAGTTACTTGTCTTCAAGCGGGTGAGTCAGGCCTACAGTGTGTGCTCTGCAGAACTGTTCAAGTGCACATTGCCAATCATATCTGGTGTCTTTATAGCGTGCTTTTACAAAGAAAAAAGGTTTCTAGTGTAAGCTAATAGCAGCCAGTCAGTGTCCTTCAAGCGGCTCTGTCAGTCCTTCCTTCAGCGTGTGCTCTGCAGACCTGTGCCAGCGTGCTTTGACAGTTGCCAATCATATCTGGTGTCTCTATAGCGTGCTTTTAAAACCAAATTTTTTTTTTCACTGTTATAGATTGAATAGCAGTTACTTGACTTCAAGCGGGTGTGTCAGGCCTACAGTGTGTGCTCTGCAGAACTGTTCAAGTGCACATTGCCAATCATATCTGGTGTCTCTATAGCGTGCTTTTACAAAGAAAATTTGTTTTTCACTGTTATAGATTGAATAGCAGTTACTTGTCTTCAAGCGGGTGTGTCAGGCCTACAGTGTTTGCTCTGCAGAACTGTTACAGTTCACATTGCCAATCATATCTGGTCTCACAGTAGCTCACATGCATAGTACCACTAATCCCAAAAAGAATGACAGGCAGAGGCAGGCCACCCCGCAGGGGCCGTCGTGGTCATGGTGCTGTGATTCCCTTTTGCCCTAGAATAATGCCCAGTTTTCAGAAGCCACGTACCCTGAACTTGAAAAGTTCTGAGGACATGGTTGACTGGCTAACACAGGACACCCAATCTTGTACAGCCTCCGCTCGGAACCTTGACGCACCATCCTCCTCCAGCTTAGCTTCAGGCACCTCTCAAGATACCACTCATCCGCCTGCCGCCACCACCAAAACTAGCACCACAGCCGCTTTACTTGGTATGTCAGAGGAGTTATTCACACACCCGTTTGAAGAAATGAGTGATGCGCAACCATTATTGCTAGAGGATGTAGATAACAGGGATATGTCTCAGGCAGGCAGCATTAAACACATGGAGGTACGGTGTGATGATGATGATGTTGTACCCGCTGCTGCATCCTTTTCTGAGTTTTCAGATACAAGCGAAGCGGTTGATGATGACGATGCGTCCATGGATGTCACGTGGGTGCCCGCTCGGCAAGAAGAAGAACAGGGCGAAAGTTCAGATGGGGAGACAGAGAGGAGGAGAAGACGAGTTGGAAGCAGGGGGGGGTCGTCACAAGGAGCTAGTGGCACAGTCAGACAGCATGCATTGGCACCCGGGGTCAGCCCGACAGCACGCCAATCAACGCATGCTGTGTCCACCACCAGAATGCCGTCATTGCAGAGCTCAGCAGTGTGGCATTTTTTTTGTGTGTCTGCCTCAGACAACAGCGATGCCATTTGCAACCTGTGCCAAAGGAAACTGAGTAGTGGGAGGTCCAACACCCACCTAGGTACAACTGCTTTGCGTAGGCACATGATCTCACATCACAAACGCCTATGGGATCAACACATGAGTACAAGCAGCACGCTTGGAAAAATTTAACAAACATTTACAAGAACATGTTATGCACATCATAGAAACAACGTAAACCTCTTTAAAGCCACAAACTTAAGACAAAAAATACGTACACACAATGTGTAAGGGTTTGAAAGAATATTCTGAATCCTTACATGTTTACTTTATCGTTTGTTTGATTTTTGTGAACCATATATAAACTACAAGCAGCGTGAAAACTATAAAAACTCAAGTGGCCATGCTGATCAAATTAAATAGTATGCTTTACACAGCGTATAAGGGTGATGTCACAGCACAACGGGAATGTAACAGGGGAAGAGGTGAAAGTCATCCTCCCCCTCCCACGACCCCGCCATATCTGCCAAGTGACCCTATGTAGGGGTAACAGTCTCTATTCTGCTCTGTGTCAGTGTGTATCATGGTCTCTGAGGACGGGGAACAGTCTCTATTCTGCTCTGTGTCAGTGTGTATCAGGGCAGGGCTTTGAGGACAGGTGTCAATGTTAGGTGATTTCTGCCCTTTATGGATTAAAAGCAGACTCTGCATCAACTGTGCAATTTTCCATGGGAGTTTTGCCATGGATCCCCCTCCGGCATGCCACAGTCCAGGTGTTAGTCCCCTTGAAACAACTTTTCCATCACTTTTGTGGCCAGAAAGAGTCCCTGTTGGTTTTAAAATTCGCCTGCCCATTGAAGTCAATGTCGGTTCGTGCGGTTCGCCGGTTCGCGAACATTTGCGGAAGTTCGCGTTCGCCGTTCGCGAACCGAAAATTTCGGGTTCGCGACAACACTAATGCCTAATTATGTAAAAATATTACATAAATATATATGTAGAATTAATATATGTATATATATATATACGTATGTGTATATATATATATGTATATATATATATATATATATATATATATATATATATATAATTTTTTAAAATATTTGTATTTATATATAGGTGTATATATATATATATATATATATATATATATATTTATATATATATATATAGTGATATATACGTATATATTTATGTATATAGATATATATATATTATTTTGTTCTACGTGTATTTTGATATAAATATATATATTAATATCACAATACAGTTAGAATGGAATAACACACATCTATATATTTTTGTATTATTTTTTTTCATTATTTTTTTTAATTTTATTTTTTAACGTTTATTTCCAGCCAGCAGGGGGACTAACTGTCATTACAGGCAGTCCCCCTGCTGGCAATGCACCAGACAGCTAACCCGGCCATGTGATTGTGAAATCCTCGCATCGACCTCACTCTCACGTGGCCAGGGGGGCTGCAGGACGTTGGATGTGCCATGGGGGGCTCCCTGGGAGTCCCCCAACCGGGTAAGTAAAAAAAAAAACGGAGGGCGTACTATTATGCCCTGCGGCATTTAGAGCCGCTTAGAATAGGGCTTAATAGTAAGCCCTCCAGTTTTAAGGGGTTAACAACAGCAACAGCAATAACAAACACAACATAATCCCACCCTTCCCAGAGTCCCCCTTAAGTATCTCAGCATCTCTTGTCATTGCTGTAACACTTTCCTTGTTTTCTGCAACTACCATTTGTGTTCCAGGGAAATTTAAGTGATCTGTTTAATTCTTCTAAAAAGACATAATAGAATATCCGCAGCAAGAAAACCATATCTATCTATCTATACTCTAGATAATCTATTGAACAATATTGTATCTCTCCGTATTCTATGAATTCTTATTAATAATTATTTACACTGTAATGTCTTCAGTATATAGAAACAAATATAAAACTAAATGATAATCCAAATGAGGAAGTGAAACATTAAATAATAGACAGATAATATATAAACAATAATAAATATCTATATTTTAGGAAAATATGAAAAATATATAAAACAAACATATATAAAAAAATTATATAAAAACATATGAAAAAAAATATGATCATTTTTGTTTACCCATGTACACCTATAGCCTTATATAATATATATCGTGACTGACATAAAGTTGTGTTGAAAAATATAAAAATAAAAAAGACTAATAAAAATATGTAAACTAAATGTGTCAGTGTATTTATAAAGGTAAATTAATGTATACATATGCCTCAAATTGTGCAAGCTACATAAAATATACCTCATCAGGAATGTAGCAGTTGGAATAGAATGGGAGAGAAAATATATATGAAACTAAGATGAAAAAAATTTGTTCTATTTCTTATATGAGCATAGAAAAGGTTAATTGACTAATCCGTGTTCATTGATTTTCTCGCAGCAGAAGAAACCTGTGAATGCTCTTTAAAAGTCCACATGAAACCAAGAGAATTGGCTGTGAACACCGAAAGCTGCTGTGAGAACTAGGATATCTAGAAACAAAAAAAGAAAATAAGAACCAAATAATGTTTCAGAAAACCCCTGCCTAGAGTAATAGATCTTTTAAGGCTCTGGATTTTAAAGGTTTATTTTAATTTTATTTTTATAAACCACTAAACATAGGAGCAGTTCAAATTCCAGTAGGAACCCTGCTAACTTCAGATACAACTCAGAAGGATTATGTGTTATCGCATTTGCTTTCCTTTTACCACTTTTGCTTTAGTTTTTCTTTTACCACTTTATAATAGTTTTCTAAAAAGAAATCCAGGTCTGTATGGACAGTGCATGCCAACGTGCATGCCATCTATATCTCCTCTGATGCTTTGTCAGCTTTATGACTGTAATAGCATTGTGGGAGATGAAGTCCACAACTTCTGGAGTACCCAAGGTTGCCTATCCTTGTCATAGACAGTGTAGAGCACATGGACATGTTGTGGGATACGCTGTAAAAAAATTTATAAATGTAAAAAATGTAAGACTGAATTACTAAATTCAACAAATAAACTTTACTCTGTGCTATTTATTACAAGAATGGTTTCACTAGCAAGGCCCAGTCTTTAAACAAACCGAAAATACCTATTAAATTAAAATAATTGATATTCGATGACGATGCAAGATTAAACAAGTTTCTTCTCATATTGAAGCAAATAAAACTGAAATAGGTCTGGAAGCTTATGATCTTAATTCAAGACTAAACAAAAGTCAAGTCTAAAGGGATTGCTAAGAATCATGGAAGAAACTTTTTAGGAAGACCAAGGCCACCCATCATTCAATCTCAGAGAATGCAGAGTTATCTCAGGTCTATCATACAAATAAAATAGTCATTACTTAACTAAAGAAAGACGCTAGAGCAAATATTGCATAATCAGAATAACCCAAGAATTGCTAAAGATACAGGATTTCGAATTTTTGCAAATGGAGCAGGTTTATGCAGACTAAAGGAAGCAGAGGTCGTGATACATATACATATACATAGGTTATATATATTCAGGAATAAGCCGACTGCTCCTGACGACGGCGGGTATTCACGCTGAAACGCGCGTCGAGCGCTTACTTTACTTTATTTTTCCTTTTATGTTTATTTTGCACTTTATTTAGGTAGCACTTAGGTAGTTAGCATGAGGTGATTTTTGAGTTTACCAGGGTAATCAGGTTTTTAGGTTAGCCGGCCTTAGTCCTGGTGGAAGTTATCCACGGGCAGTACTATTCAGGCGGCATTTTGAGAGTTGGGATTTTCCTTCCTTATATTACCTATGATGGGTTATTGATTACCACTACTCTGCTTGGAGTGGCGTATTAAGGAGGTTGGGGGGACTGTACAGGGATACGCTTTACCTGCTCTCTCTCCTATTACTCTCTCTCCCTTTCCTGTTACCAGGCATTCAAGTGCCTTTTCCGTGTCCAGAGCTGCTTCTCAGGATCCCCTTGTTTCAAGGGTCTCCTTTTCTGTGCAACATAGAAGGTTGTGTCTGTGAAATGCATAATTTCAGCATGCATTGATACCAATACAATCCTCTCTAATTCAATAAAAAGAGAGCTGACAGCACTACAAGAGCCTTGATAGCAGATGAGATAATACTGGGCAAAGAGTTGCAGGATGGGCTACTACTGAACAGGGGAGGGGGCTGAATGGCATACTAATGTACAAGGGAGTGGAAAAATGGAATACCACATTGCCAAAAAGGGAGCAGATGGAACTTCTATTGGTCAGTGGAGTGGGTACAATAAGCTTCTACCAGGTAGGGGAGGGGGCAGAATGAAATAATACTGAGCAGAGTGTTGGGTAGAATGGAGTACTAATTTACAGGTGTAATGTAAAATGGACAACTACTAGAGGAAGTAGGTAGAATGTGCTAGTACTGGGACGAGGTTAGAGGGAAACATAGAAACATAAAATGTGAAGGCAGATAAGAACCATTCGGCTCATCTAGTCTGCAAAATTTTCTAAATACTTTAATTAGTCCCTTTCCTTATCTTATAGCTAGGATAGCCTATCCCATGCATGCTTAAACTCCTTTACTGTGTTAACCTCTACCACTTCAGCTGGAAGGCTATTCCATGCATCCATTACCCTCTCAGTAAAGTAATACTTTCTGATATATTTTTTAAACCTTTGCCCCTCTAATTTAAGACTATGTCCTCTTGTTGTGGTAGTTTTTCTTCTTTTAACTATAGTCTCCTTCTTTACTGTGTTGATTCCTTTTATGTATTTACATGTTTCTATCATATCCCCAATGTCTCATCTTTCCTCCAAGCTATACATGTTAAGATCCTTTTACCTTTCCTTGTAAGTTTTATCATGTAATCCATGAACCAGTTTACTAGCCGTTCTCTAAACTCTCTCCAAACTATCAATTTCGTTCTGGAGATACAGTCTCCAGTACTGCGTAAAATACTTCAAGTGAGGTCTCACCAGTGTTCTGTGCAATGGCATGAGCAGTCCCTCTTTCTACTGCTTATACCTCTACCTATACAATCAAGCATTCTGCTAGCATTTCCTGCTGCTCTATTACATTTTCTGCCTACTTTTAAGTCATCTGAAATAATTACCCCTAAATCCCTTTACTCAGATGTTGAGGTTAGGACTCTATCAAATATTCTTTACTCTAAATTATCTTGCACTTATCCACATTAAATTTTAGCTGCCACAGCTCTGACCATTTTTCTAGTTTAGCTTAATCATTTGCCATTTGGCTTATCCCTCCTGGAACATCAACCCTGCTACATATCTTCAGCAAAAAGACATACCTTGCCATCAAGACCTTTCGCAATATCACTAATACAAATATTAAAGACAATGGGTCCAAGCACAGATCAGTGAAGTACCCCACTGGTAACTAGGCCATGCTTTGAATATACTCCATTGACTACAACCCTCTGTTGCCTATCACTCAGCCACTGCCTTACCCATTCAACAATATCAGAATCCGAACTTAAAGATTGCAGTTTATTGATAAGCCTTCTATGTGCAACAGTGTCTAAAGCCTTAATGAAATCTAGGTAAGCAATGTCAACTGCACCACTTTGATCTATTATTTTAGTTACCCAATCAAAAAAAAAAAAATAAGATTAGTTTGGCATGATCTCCCTGAATTAATTCCATGTTAACACAACATTTGCTAACTTCCAATCTTCTGGGACTACTCCTGTTAACAATGATTGGTTAAATATATCTGTTAATGGTTTTGCTAGTACCCCACTATGCTCTTTTAATAACTTTGGGTCAATTCCATCAGACCCTATCAACTTATCTGTCTCTACCTTTGACAGTTGAAATAGAACCTCTTCCTCTGTAAACTCACATGTAACAAATTACTAAATTGTCCTTCTTCCTAACTGAGGTCCCAGTCCTTCATTTTCATCTGTAATTACTGAACAAAAATATTCATTGAGGCAGTCAGCTAGATCTCTATCCTCTTCTACATTCTACTTTTTACTCATTTATGTATCTAAAAAATGTTTTGTCCCCTTTTTTACTGACTGTGCTATTTTCTCTTCTGTGTGTGATTTGTATGCTCTTATAACTTGTTTAGCTTCTTTCTGTCTAATCTTATAGATCTGTTTATATTCCTCACTCTGTTTTTTTTTATAATTACTAAATGCTAACTTTTAGGTTTTTACTATTTTGGCAACATCCGTGAAGCACCACAGTGGTTTCTTTAATGTTTTGCTTTCACTGACAAGCCTAATTAAATTTTCTGTTGCCTTCGGTAGTGTAACTTTTAAATAATTCCATTTCTCTTGGACTCCATTTAAACTGCTCCAGTCTGATAATGACTCCTTTACACATATTCGAAATTTGGAAAAGTCTGTTTTTATAAAGTCTAAAACGTTTGTTTTTGTGTCGTGTGACTAAGTAACTGTTCTTATACTAAACCACACTGACTGGTGATCACTGAATCATAAACTTTAACCTACAGTAATATCTGAAAGCAAATCTCTATTTGTTAACATTAAATCTAGTATGGCCTCCTTACAAGTTGGCTCCTCAACGACTTGTTTTAGAGACAATCTCAGTACGGAGTTTATAATATGTGTACTCCTGGCACAAGCAGCTTTTTTTGTTTTCCAGTTCACATCAGGAACATTAAAGTCACCCATGATGATAACTTCGCCCTTCATTGTCATTTTAGTTATTTCCTCAACTAGCAGATTATCTAACTATTATATTTGTCCTGGGGGCCTATAAATCACACCTACACGACAACACCACTACACTCAATGACTGTCTCCATAACACCACTACACTCTGTGCCTGAGCCTGTCTCCACAACACCATTACACTTGGTGCCTGAGCCTGTCTCCATACCCCATTACACTCTGAAAGTGCTAAAAATGAATTATGTAGAGCCACAGACTGTGCAATATGACTTTTATCCACAACTTTATGTCTACCAGATCATACAGTAATCCATCTGTCATTCCTAGGCCGTCTCTGCAGCAGTGGCTTTGCAACAGTCCCAGTCTGAGTTGGTTTAATGAATAATTTACAAATCTCAGACTTCAAAAATGCAATCTCCTGCTGCAATAAAGAGACCTGTTTACAGATTAGGCACCATCCAAATCTCCAAAAAGTAGCATGTGAAACAAATGCATAACAACTATTACACTGAGCTAAGTCTGCCATTTTAATGACGTGAGTAATTTAAATCCTCCTGTATACCTCAGATAACCTACAGTTTCTCTCCAGAATATCTCCAAGCACACACTTTGAAGCAGCACTTAGATGCAGCAACCAAGCTATATTAGTCAAGCAAAGCAAATGCCCACAAACCTTATATAACTCCTAAAAGCACCACCCACTAGGAATGTTTAACACCTGGATGGGCCTATGCTTATTTGCAAACAATAGCTAATTAACCAACAATCAATGGCAAACACCTAGCTGATCAAATGACATACCAATTACCAACAGGAAATAAAACCTTGTGCAATCATAAACCTTTTCCTAGAAATGACTCTTACCTGTAACAGTAAAAATAATATTTTTATACATATACACAGATCATATACAAATACAGACAAACACATTGATATACATACACACAGACTCATTCAGAAACACATACAAATACACATACACACGTGCACATACAAACACACAGACTCATACACTCACATATTCATTGGACAATGTAGTCCACTCATCGTCCTTTTATTATTATGAAATTGAGCTATAAGTGAACTGTTTCCCTGGGGTTCAGTGCTGTGCTGCGATCACGCTCTACTGATTGTCCAGCTGCCTGCAGCTTTACTGATGTTGAGGCTTGGTGTAACGTAACATCATGGCTCCCAGCATCATAACTGGGTGCACAAGGGAGTTGGGCAATCAGTACAGAGGAAGTCCAGCTCCCTCACTGCTTGCTCAGCAGTCACTGACAGCTGAGCAAGCAACAGAGCAGGGACCCCTGACAACAATGTGCAGACAGACAGGTGCATGCTTTGCTGAGAAAGGGGTGCTTGGTGCACCTCACTGCCGGACTGCCACTCCTGATTAGCATGCCACTGGCTACTACCGCAATAGATAGGGAATTGGAAGAATAGACTACTGCTTGCAGGTGAGAATGATCTGCTTCTTGAAATATGGTTGAGGAGGGGGTTTACCCGACCTACTATAGACAAATGTGGACAGTCATAAAATAGTCTGCCGATTCATATGTAACCCATCATTCATACATTGACATAACACCCTTGAAATTGCCTGCATAGAAATGCCAACACATGCATACACCAGTATTCTTACAAACATCCACACACGTTGGCATATCATAAGCACTAATTTTAATGAAAAATTTAAAATACTGTGCAAATGCTTGTGTTGGCAAGTGAGTTTTAGGCTTGGAAAGAAATGGAAGAATCAAAATTGTGAGCCCTGTTCTATGAAACATAATTAATATAGCAAGTTCCCTTTAAATTGTGAGTGAATTGATGAGAAAGATACAATTCCATGAATTAAAATGTTTTCGTATTTATTATGTCATCCTGATCATGCATAATTGGATTAAAATATAGCTATAAGATTTCATTGAGTGTGTTTATTTTAGTCTTTTTAAATTGCTACCTTGTCTCAACGTATTTAATTCCACTAGTCAAGGTGTCAACATGTTTCAAATGATTCTCTAGTTTGGTGAACTTTCTCATACTTGTCTGTTATATTCTCTGTTCATTACATTCCTTATTGACTTCCTCCAATCTCATTATGTGATGGTGAATAATTAATTCCATCCATCTAAATGCCTACAACAGCTACATTTATTTATTTGTATTACACATAGTTCTAAAACGTGCTGCTGCTGCTGCTGCTGCTTGTCTGTTGGAACAATTTGATTCTCTAAGTATATTTTATGAAGAATTCTATCTTAAATTATAGTTATCATGTAAATATGATATTTATAATCTAAATCTTGATGTCAATAAAATTTCTATACTTTATGTGATATACCTGTGATATAAAATGTGGTATAAAACAGACTGATTACTACAGATCAATTTTGAGCAGGTTTACAATGCTAGATACAACCCTTACACGTCACCATCGGGAGATACAACCCTTACAGTTGTGCTCTGGGACCTGTAATGGCATGTGGTTCTATTTGAGGCTGTACTATATTCCGGACAGTCTCTCATTCATCTTAATCATGGCTGCACTTGGAGGAAGAGGTATCTGTTCACTTCCCCCCTAGCATTAAAAGGAAGCCAAGAGGAGAGACAAAACCCTGCATATCACAGCCCCCTCACTGCTGGATACCCGCTGGAGCACATTAAAGCCACACTCCTGGAAAAAGCTATTTAAGGAGGAGGGTGGCTAAAACATCTTTAATGTGTGTGTATTTCTGTCAGTTTGTGTCAGTCTGTCTGTTGGTGTATGTGTGTGTCAGTATGTATGTGTGTACGGCAGTGGATGTATGTTTGTCTGTGCATGCCTGTCAGAAGGTATATGTATGTTTGTCAGTGTGTGTGTGTATGCCTGGTTGTGTGTATTGGTATCACTGTGTGTCTGGCATTGAGTATCCCTGGTGTATGTCTGTCTGTCAATTTGTCTCTGGATTATGTGAGTGTGTCAAGAAGGTATATGAGTGTGTGTGTGGGTGAGTTGGTGGAGGTCCATTTGTTTGTAATGGGGTTTGTAAGTGCCAAGTGTGCTAATGGTTAATTTTTATTCAACAGGGCTTATTTTTATTTGGCAATGGCAGATGGAAGAATGGATATGTTGAACCCTGATTATGAAATTAAAGAAGATAAATCACAAATTGTGGCCTAGATGAACTAAACTTATTGTCTACTTGGTATTGTCCACATCAAAAAAGGTCATTGGTTTAGATGTTTGACGTTGGCTTTAGATGTTCAAGAGTTCTGATATATGTGAACTCCAGGCTAACACTAAATTGTTACCAAAGATGTCTAGAATATGAAACCTCTACTAGCAATGTATATATACCTGTATCGGTGTGCCATAGATTTCAGTTCTTTTTCAGCAGAAATGTGAAATATGTATACAAATCTAAAATATTAAAATGTTTAAAAAAATTATTCAACAGGTAGAACTATGACTCCATATCAACCAGTAGGAATCTACTCAATGTTTCCCCATACCTACTACCCATGTAAACTAAATTGTGAAGCAGGGACCTAAAGTTGGCATCTTCATGACTCCTGGCCAATTAATTGGGGTTGTTGTGCTAAGAAGGAAACTAGGGCTAGAGGGAAAACTAGAGCGCTACTATTCCTTCATCTAACATGCAGTTGGTGAATGAGTAAGTCTAAAAAGCAGGAGCCCTTTGGATTATTTAATCACCAGAGTTAGCTACATACTCAATATTCAAACACTCCACTCCAAACACTCATTCAGGCAATGGGATAGGTAAGGACTTATGTGAGGTCTCAAACATTTCTTCCGTCATAAATATATCCTTCACCATAAAGTAGACTACGTGAAGGATAATCCACTTCATCTAGCTCCAATCAAACCCTTCTTCAGTTGAGGTGCCAGGGAAATGTCCAGGTCACCTTACAAAAATAATGTATCTTTAAGAGCCAGGAAAGGATGCCTTAGTATGCACTAATGCACTAATGAAAAAATCCCTGCCCATGAAATAAATTAAATAAGAGTTTAAAAAGCCGTATAAAAGGCAAATAAGTCCACTTTTCAGCACTGGAGTACACACCTCCAAGTCGTAAGTTTTTTTTAACCCCTTAAGGACACAACTTCTGGAATAAAAGGGAATCATGACGGAATATTTCTGTCATGTGTCCTTAACCCCTTAACGACGAGTGACAGACGAGGTCCGTCACTCAGGGGAAACCCTTAACGACGAGTGACGGACCTCGTCTGTCACCCGTTAAAATTAACCCCAGATCGCCGCAATCGCGGTGATAGCGGGGTTAATGGTGCTCCGGTCTGCCTCTGTAATAGTTGTCCCAGCATGTCTGAGCGAGCACATGTGCTGTGTATACTTACCTTCCGCCTCCCTGCACTTCCGGGTTCACTGTGAAGTTGTCAGGGTACCTGAAGCCTCTACCTCTGAGAGAGGTAGAGACTTAGAAGTTTATCCGCCCGGACGGCATGTCTCCCCGGCCCCTCGCGGTTCACTCGGTCTTGCTTACGCCGGCCGCGAGGGAGTCACTTCCTTTTATAGCAGGAGGACCGGAGGTCGACGTCATGACGCCAACCCGGAACGTCCTGTCACTCAAATCTCAGGAGACGAATCAGGACTCGCCGGAGGCGTGTCTTCTCTCTCTAACCAGGATACTTAACAGTGGCTCTCTCACTTACTCATTGCCCTGTCGTGGTTCTAGTCTGTCTAGTCACACAGTGCTTTGTTATTCTCTTGCCTTTTGGTTTTGACCCGGCTTTGGTATTTACTCTCCTGTCTTTCTGTTATCCTTGACCCGGCTTGTCTCTCGCTTACCTGTCTTCTCGTTCCCTCGACCTCGGCTTGTCTCTGACCATTCTATCGTAGTTCTACGTTAAGTCCGGCCATTCTAAGGACCGGTATACGTATCTGCTACTCTTTGTACTCTGCGTGTTGGATCCCTGACCCGATCCTGACATTACGACAGGGCCATGGATCCTGCAGGTACAAATTGTCAGCTTGGTTCTCCTGATCCTAGGTTTGACGCCATGGATCATAGGATGGATCAGATGGCTCTAGCACTACAGGCGCTGCTATCACGTCCTATTAATCCACCTGAAGAGATGCGTAATACGTCTGCTTCTTCTGTGGGTTCAGGGCTAGAGGTAGCTACTGTAGGTGCTTCCTCCCGAGTTACCCCACCGGTACGTTATGCTGGTTCTCCTGAGAAGTGTCGTGGGTTTTTGAACCAGATCAGTATCCATTTCGAGCTACAGCCCCGTTCCTACCCTACTGATAGGGCAAAAGTGGGATTTATTATTACCTTACTCATTGAGAAAGCTCTGAGATGGGCTAATCCGTTGTGGGAGAATGATAATCCATTAGTCTATAACTATAATGCCTTTGTAGCTGCTTTTAAAAGAACTTTTGATCCTCCTGGCAGGAGGGTCAATGCAGCCAGATTACTGTTGCGCCTTAGACAAGACAACCAAACACTTGTGGATTACGCACTAGAGTTCAGGTCTTTGGCGGCAGAGGTAAAATGGAATGAACAGGCCTATATAGACGTATTTTTAAATGGATTATCCGATGTAATACTTGATGAGGTAGCGACAAGAGAGCTTCCCGAGAATCTGGAAGACTTAATTTCCTTTATCTCTCGTATTGACGAACGTCTAAGGGAGAGGCAGAATACTCGAGATAGAACCGGTAAATCTTCCTTTAGACTAGCACCATCATTTCAAATTTCTGAAACCAAGACTCCACAGGTTTCAGAACCTATGCAGTTAGGCCTTACTCGTCTGTCAGAGGAGGAGAGACAGTACAGGAGAAGGGAGGGACTGTGTATGTATTGTGGAGCCAGAGGTCATGTACGTTTGAGCTGTCCCAGTCGTCCGGGAAACGCTCGCACCTAAGTTTCTCTAGAGGACAGACCTTGGGTGTTTCGATTTTGTCCTCTACTCATAACTACAAAGAACATAGACTCCTATTACCGGTCTCTTTAACTTGGGAGAAGGGAACTTTAGAGACTATGGCATTGATAGACTCCGGCGCTGCTGAGAGTTTTATCGACCAAGAGTTTCTCACCAAACACACTATCCCATCCCAGTTAAGGAAGACACCCTTGGCTGTTGAGGCCATTGATGGTAGACCTTTAGTTGAGCCTGTGATTTTCCGGGAGACCACACCTCTTAACTTAACTACTGGTATCCTACACAAGGAGGAAATATCCCTACTGCTCATTTCATCTCCTTCTGTTCCCATAGTCCTGGGATACTCCTGGCTTAAGAGACATAACCCCGTTATAGATTGGAGATCAGGGGAAATAGTTTCGTGGGGTCAGGATTGTCAAGAGAATTGTTTAAAGAAAGTGTCACCTCTTTGTAGTGTCAACGCACTTAATAACGCTACCGACTCTACCAAAGTACAGATACCGTCCTTGTATCAAGATTTAAAGGCAGTATTTGACAAAGGAAAGGCTGATACCTTACCACCACATAGGCCTTTTGATTGCAAAATTAATTTACTTTCTGGCACTATGCCCCCCAGGGGTCATGTATACCCTTTGTCTACGAATGAAAACTTAGTTCTAGAGGAGTATATTCGTGAAAACCTAGACAAGGGGTTCATTAGAAGATCCTCCTCTCCTGCTGGGGCTGGATTTTTTTTTGTTAAAAAGAAGGATGGTTCTTTAAGACCCTGCATTGACTACCGAGGTCTTAACAAGATAACCATTAGAAATGTATATCCGATTCCCTTGATCACCGAGCTTTTTGATCGATTAAAAAGTTCTAAGATTTTCACTAAGTTAGACCTTAGAGGTGCTTATAATTTGGTGAGAATTCACGACGGAGACGAGTGGAAAACTGCATTCAATACTCGATATGGGCACTATGAGTATACTGTAATGCCTTTTGGTCTCTGCAATGCCCCGGCGGTATTTCAGGACCTTATTAATGAGGTTCTTAGGGAGTTTCAAGATGACTGTGTGATTGTATACCTTGATGATATACTTATACATTCCAGGGATATTGAAACTCACCACGGACAAGTCAGAAGGGTTTTACGCAAACTTCTTCAGCATGGCTTATACTGCAAATTAGAGAAATGCAGCTTTGACCAATCCCAAACTACCTTTCTTGGTTATGTGATTTCTGGGGAGGGGTTTGAAATGGATCCGGAGAAGCTCCAATCCATATTAGATTGGCCTTTACCTAAGGGTCTCAAGGCTGTCCAGAGATTTATTGGTTTCTCCAATTACTACAGACGTTTCATTAAGGGATACTCCTCTATCATTGCTCCCATCACCAATATGACCAAACAAGGGGCTGATACTAAGAATTGGTCTACCAAAGCACTTCTGGCTTTTAAGACACTTAAGGAGCTGTTTGCTTCCGCACCAATTTTAGTTCACCCTGATACTACACTACCTTTCCTACTCGAAGTTGACGCTTCTGAGACAGGTATAGGTGCCGTTCTGTCCCAAAGGTTGGGTGTAGATAAACCATTACATCCTTGTGGATACTTTTCCAAAAAATTGTCGGGTACTGAAAGCAGATATGACATTGGTGACAGGGAACTACTAGCGGTTATAATGGCCTTAAAGGAGTGGAGACATTTATTGGAGGGTACTTTGCATCCTGTTACTATTTTGACAGATCATAAAAACTTATCCTATATTGGAGAGGCCAAACGACTATCATCTAGACAGGCTCGTTGGTCCATATTCCTCACTCACTTCAACTACGTACTCACATATAGGCCAGGTTCTAAGAATTCTAAAGCCGATGCCTTGTCTCGCCAACATGAACCTGCTGCCGTATCTGAGCCGGTTTTGTCCTCTATAGTACCCAAGTGTAACATTATCGCTAACACTACTCTCAAAGTCCATTCTCCGCTGCTTGAGCAGATAAAGAGCTTGCAGCATCTGGCACCTAGACTGACTCCGCCTTCCAGACATTTCGTTCCTCCTGAACTCCAATTGGAGCTCTTACAGTGTCTTCACGAGAGTAAGGTGGCTGGTCATCCGGGTGTTCGCAAGACGTATTCTTTGATCTCCAAGGATTTCTGGTGGCCTTCGTTACGGAAGGATATTAAGGATTTTATCGGAGTTTGTGAGGTCTGTACTAAAACTAAACTACCGCATTCGCTTCCTTGTGGCCTTCTACAACCTCTGGAAATTCCTGACAAACCTTGGTCCTGTGTGGCAATGGACTTTATTGTGGATTTGCCTGTTTCTAAAAGGCACACTGTTATCCTCACCGTAGTCGATAGGTTTACCAAGATGGCACATTTCGTACCTTTGCCTAAACTCCCAACTTCTCCTGAATTGGCGGAAATCTTTGCTAAAGAGATTTTTCGCTTGCATGGGATTCCTTCGGAGATCACTTCTGATAGAGGCTCCCAATTTGTTTCACGTTTTTGGAGATCATTCTGTTCTCAATTAGGCATCAAATTGAATTTTTCGTCCGCCTATCATCCTCAGTCTAACGGAGCTGCCGAACGAACCAACCAGAAGATTGAGCAATACTTACGTTGTTTTGTTTCCGAACACCAGGACGATTGGGTCGGTTTGATTCCTTGGGCGGAGTTTGCGCACAACAATCTCGTTTGTGACTCTACGCATTCAAGCCCCTTCTTCATGAACTATGGCTTTCATCCATCTATTCTTCCCTCGGTTTCTCCTTCCCAAGGAGTGCCGTCGGTTGATGTCCATGTGGCCAATTTGAGGAAGTTGTGGGATCAGACTCGACAGATTCTTCTACACAATTCTATGCTGGTTAAGAAACATGCTGACAAACGTAGAAGGGCGGCTCCGAATTTTGTTCCAGGCGATAGAGTTTGGTTGAGTACTAGGAATATTCGCCTTAAAGTTCCTTCCATGAAGTTCGCTCCTCGTTATATTGGTCCCTACAGGATCTTGACTCGAATTAACCCAGTGGCGCATCGTCTAGCTCTCCCAGCTACTTTACGCATCCCGAACTCCTTCCACGTGTCATTACTGAAACCTCTAATCTGTAACAGATTCTCCTCCACAATCGCCCCTCCGCGCCCTGTTCAGGTGGAGGGTCAGGAGGAGTATGAGGTTAACTCCATTATTGATTCTCGTGTCTCCCGGGGGAGAGTACAATATTTGGTTGACTGGAAGGGTTATGGTCCTGAGGAGAGGAGTTGGGTACCACAAGAGGATGTTCATGCTCCTCGCCTTCGCAGGGCATTTCACTCCCGCTTTCCATCTCGCCCCGGCTCCTTCCGCCCGGTGGGCGTATCTGAGAGGGGGGTACTGTCAGGGTACCTGAAGCCTCTACCTGTGAGAGAGGTAGAGACTTAGAAGTTTATCCGCCCGGACGGCATGTCTCCCCGGCCCCTCGCGGTTCACTCGGTCTTGCTAACGCCGGCCGCGAGGGAGTCACTTCCTTTTATAGCAGGAGGACCGGAGGTCGACGTCATGACGCCAACCCGGAACGTCCTGTCACTCAAATCTCGGGAGACGAATCAGGACTCGCCGGAGGCGTGTCTTCTCTCTCTAACCAGGATACTTAACAGTGGCTCTCTCACTTACTCATTGCCCTGTCGTGGTTCTAGTCTGTCTAGTCACACAGTGCTTTGTTATTCTCTTGCCTTTTGGTTTTGACCCGGCTTTGGTATTTACTCTCCTGTCTTTCTGTTATCCTTGACCCGGCTTGTCTCTCGCTTACCTGTCTTCTCGTTCCCTCGACCTCGGCTTGTCTCTGACCATTCTATCGTAGTTCTACGTTAAGTCCGGCCATTCTAAGGACCGGTATACGTATCTGCTACTCTTTGTACTCTGCGTGTTGGATCCCTGACCCGATCCTGACAGAAGTGCAGGGAGACGGATCTTCACTGATTATTTAAATTTAATTAAATTAAATTAAATTAAAATCCCACCCCCTTTACCTAGTTTAATAAAAAAATAACCCCTTCCCTGCCAATTGATCACTGACTACAGTTAAATATTGTATAATTAAATATTTTGCTAGCTGGGGTGGGTGGGAGTTATGGGAAAATGGGGAATTTACTGTTAGTGCTGCTTACTGCTAGTTAGGGGTTAACGGTAAAAAAAAAAGCTTAGAAAAATGTTAAATCTGCAAAAAAAAGTTTTACGAAACTTTAGGAAACTTTAAAAAAATAATAATAAGAAAAACAAAAGTTTAAAAAATAGTTTTAAAAAGTAAAAAAAGTTTTAAAAAGTTAAAAAATACATTTAAAAACGCTCATTACCACTACACCTGGAACTAAAGAAAAAATGACCCCACGCCAAGGTTCAAAATATGCCTTTTAAATTACCCCAGGGTGTATTCTTTAATAAATAGTATGTGTTTGTGGTGAATTTCAATAACCAACCATCTAAACTACTCCAAATTGGAACATGGACACAGCATAAAACTTCAAAGTTAGAAAACTGAATGGCTGCGTCTCAAATGTGCCCCTTCAACATCCACATATACCTGGCAAAGGTACATACGGGGGTATTGCTGTACTCAGCCCACATAGCTGAGCAACATATGAAGTATTATACAGTGGTAGCACACATAAGGTTTGCAAAATATACTGTGCAGACTCACTTTGTGTGTCAAAAAGGCAGAAAAAACGCTTATTACCACTACACCTGGTACAAGCTAGCGGAAAAATGATCCCACACTAAGGTTCAAAATATGCCTTTTGAAATACCCTGGGATGTCTTCTTTAAGAAATGGTATGGCTTTATGGGGTATTTGGATTATATAGCCTGGTAAAATACTCTAAAATGGGACATGGGCACAGCGTAAAAATTTTAAGTTTGAAAGAAAATGGAATGGCTGTGTCCCAAATGTGCCCCTCCGATGTCCACATATACCTGGCAAAGGTACATACGGGGGTATTTTTGTACTCAGCAGCAGACATAGCTGAGCAACATATGAAGTATTATACAGTGGTAGTACACATAAGGTTTGCAAAATATACTGTGCAAACTCACTTTGTGTGACAAAAAGGCAGAAAAAAATCGCTTATTACCACTACACCTGGTACAAGCTAGCGGAAAAATGATCCCACGCTAAGGTTCAAAATATGCCTTTTGAAATACCCTGGGGTGTCTACTTTAAGAAATGGCAGGCTTTAGTGGGGTAGTTTGAATTTAAAACCTGCGAAGATGCTTGGAAATTGCACATAGCAACATATGAAGTTCAAAGTTCAAAAGCGTAAAAATTCAAAGTTCGGTAAAAACTGATATGGCTTGGTCTCCTATATGGCACTGTAGCTTCACGAAATAGTGCCAAAGACATTCATTGGGGGTGTCGTTTTACTCAGAAGACTTAGCTGAGCATAATTTAGGGGGTTTTGAACTTAGTGGCACATATGAAATATACAAAATGCCCAGCAAAAATGCAATCGGTATGTAAAAAAATGCCCAAAATAATTTTTTACCACATACTTTGGCATATATTGGTGGAAAAATGGGGGCATGCTAAGGCACAATATGCACCTTATGATATACCCTGGAGTGTCTACTTTTACAAATGGTAGGCCTTTGTGGTTTTTTTTTTGAACAGTCAAACTGTTATAATACCTCAAATGGAAGCATAGGCTCATTAAATCCGTCTCTCAAAACTCTACTGTGAATACTGAAAAGGGCAGGTCTCCTGTATGGCACTGTAGCTTCACGAAATAGTGCCAAAGACATACAATGGGGGTGTCCTTTTACTCATAAGACTTAGCTGAGCATAATTTGGGGGGTTTGAACTTAGTGGCACATATGAAATATACAAAATGCCAAGCAAAAATGCAATCCGTATGTAAAAAATGCACAAAATAATTTTTTACCACATACTTTGTCATATATTGGTGAAATAATGGGGGCATGTTAAGGCACAATATGCACCTTATGAGATACCCTGGAGTGTCTACTTTTACAAATGGTTGGCCTTTGTGGGTTTTTTTTGAACAGTCAAACTACTATAATACCCCAAATGGAAGCATAGGCTCATTAAATCCGTCTCTCAAAATTTGACCGTGAATACTGAAAAGGACAGGTCTCCTATATGGCACTGTAGCTTCACAAAATAGTGCCAAAGACATACAATGGGGGGTATCATTTTACTCAGCAGATGTAACTGAATACAAAATAAAACTTTGTACAGGAATAGCACACACCAACTTTACAAAATACACAGAATTTCTTTGTTATAAGTTTGTGTGCCAAAACCCCCCAAAAATAAAATTTTACTCCAATATTTAGCAGAGGTTGGCGGTGAAATGGCTACGTAGAAAGTGTCAAAACAACCTTAGGTAAATAGCCTGTGGTGTCTACTTTGAATAAATATATCCTTTTGTGTGGCAATTTTGTTTTCTTTTATGGCTATTAAGCTTACAAGACAAACATACCAAATTCTAAAATCGCTCCACATTAAAAGTTCATTTTACTCCTTGTGCTTTGTGACCTGTAACTACCAAAAAAAACTTAAAATCCCAGACACATTATATATTCTGTAAATCAGAACAACTAAATCAATTTAAATTACTTTCCTTAACCTGCACTAATTGTGCATACATTATTATTGCAAAAACTGTAAAAAAAACTCAAAATTTCTCTTTTATTTTGCATTTTTCTGTATTTTTTTATAATAAATAAGCATTTATGTATATATATGTTACATCAAATTAAAGCCCTTTCTGTCCTTTAAAAAACGGTATATAGGGGCGGGGCCTGACCGCCGATCGGATCAGACGCATCTCGTCTGAGCTTCTGCACCAGAACCGGAATATCGGCGCTAACGGCGATCCGAACACAGCTACGGCCCTAATTTTGGACTCACAACATTCACGGGCTGATGCTGAACACGGGGATACCCCTCAAGTCCCTACCCGGGATCAAAGTAACCCGATTGAGGTCTGCGGCCTAGGAAGGCTTGAGCTGGGGTGAGACGGCCGCTCTCCCAGTTCTCCGATCGGCGCTCTGCTGCCCCGTTCCCCCCCCTTTTGGACCGGTGGGGGTTATCCCGGTCCCCATGGCAAACCGCCGCTACACCCGATCAAACTCACCCACCCTGCGGAGGAACGCGGCCTGGACACAGTACCCCAAGATGGCTGCCGATCGACTACCTCGTGTATTAGGTAGTGCGGATCAGGGGCGACACGGCAGAGCTGAGGCAGTTGACAGCCGCTGGAACTGGCTTTTGGCATCACCAACACCACATAGTAAAACCCAGTGGCTGAACAGGAGGCAGAGACTGACCAGGACCTCCCGGGCGCCCTTCTCACCACAGTCCTACTTACCAGGCCCTTCCGGGCTGAAGGCCACCGGTGATGCAATCCCAGAGCACCAGCCACTAATGCTACAGACCGGACACTGCTGGCGGCGACAAAACGCCGGGAACAAGTGAAAGGGAAAGCCGCGATCTCCTGCTCGAGGTCCCAGGTACAAGGCCAAGAGGAGCAGGCCTAACAGTCAGCCCGGGACTCTGGGGGAAACTGCTTGGACGCTGCCCCCAGCCCTCACATCATCCCCTGAGCCGGACACCGTCACTGAGCATAAGATGACCCAAGACCCTGCAGCACACTGGCACAGACAGCCATAGTACACGGGACTAACTACCCACTAATGCCAATCTTGCCTTCGCTCCAGCCCTGCACATGGCTACACTCCTAGCGAACTCTGACACCAGTACCCTGAAAATGTATAATTGTTTTGAGCGCATATTTAGGCAAATTGATGCTGTATGTTCGATGTGTATGTGAAATACTTAAGCGACTCACCAATAAGCGACATATTTAGTGCCAGACCATACATGACATGCCACTAATGCACGCATACGAAATGAACGGAGCTAAGCCATCTACCTACCCAGCTGACCACAAACATCCACACACACTCATCGCACCCACTGCAAGCCTGAACAGGGGACACCGGGCCAGACCCAAATCTCTCACTAGCGTAAACCGTGGGGCGGAGGCCATGGCTTCCTGAGCCTGCCACTAAGCGATACGACCTGAGCACACCTACTGAGCAACCAGAATTGAGCATAAAGTTTAAACGTACTATGTTAGCTTGTATATCTAGACTAGCATACTCATATCTAAAGATTAACCATTGAAGCTTTATAGCATGTCAACCACAAGTAATAGCACACTAACTGTAACTTGCTAAAGTCTCATAACTCTTTAGACTTATTTCTCAGCGTGCCTGTTACTCACTGCGTATGTTTTATAGCTTGTCACTCTCTAACCTTAATATACTACATGGAATAGCATACTTATTGTAACCTACTGAAGTCTCATAGCTTGTTAGACTCATTTCTCTGTGTATCTATTACTCACTGCGTATGTTTTCTAACTTGTCATTCCCTAACCTCATATATAAAAATGTGTTGTCTACTCTGCCACAATTTGAAATGCTAATACTATGCCTGCAACGGCTGTTGTGACCTTGCACGTCTGTTGTTATCCTAAGCACGAATAAAATAAAGAATTTAAAAAAACAAACAAAAAAAAACGGTATATAATATGCGTTGGTGCAATAAATTAGTAAAATGCAAATTGCAGTTGAACGCAAACAGCAAAAAATGCAAAAAATGCCGTTGTCATTAAGTGAAAGACAAGCTTCTGAAGCTCTGCCCTTAAGGGGTTAAGGGTTAATCAGATTAATATCTTATTTAAGCCTAAAACCAGTGATATGTGATACCTGAGCCAAATTTAAGGGCTCAAGTTCAAGTGAGTGCTTTATTATCTTTTTTAGTGTACTTAAGTTTGATATATAACACTCCAGATGTTGAGGACTACATCTCCCCTGATGCTTTGCCAGCATTAAAACCAAGGAGATGAAGTACACAACATCTGAAATGCCGAAGTTTGCCTACTCCTGTACTACACTATGGAGTCAATGTAATATTAATTGAAAAATCCAGTTAGAAATTTTTAAGTAGCATTGGCACTGATTTTTCAGACTTTTCATTTGATTTAATATCTTTTGAATTTTGACCAGCTGAACTCGATTAGCTGGTCGAAATGGTATTCAAAATGTATCTGACATGTACAAAATAGTTCAGATGTGGTCAAAATATGTAGGACATAGCTCAACTTGCACTTTGTTAGTGTCTAAGTGCTTGAGATTCCTAGATAGTGCTTATTGATTTTGGGGCGGCCTGAGAGCCACATGCGTGCAAGCTATTGTTCCTATGACCTTGGTGGCAATCCTCCCCTTTTCACCATATGCTTTCACCATATGCTAGCTTTCATTAGTTGAGAGAAAGGAATTAAATATCCGATAATGAGTGCAAAGGGCATTGAGGAAATGTCCCAGCACACTAGAGAAGGTAGGCTAAGATTGTGACGAGACCAATCTCGCCACATTGCATTGGAGGAGCCTGGTTGCCCGCATGTTGCCTCTGGACTATGGCCCTGGGAGATTGGGCCCTTTAAAAACAGTATTCGGCCATACCAGAGTGTATGTCATTCATTCTAGCCCTTTAACCCCTTAAGGACACATGACATGTGTGACATGTCATGATTCCCTTTGATTCCAGAAGTTTGGTCCTTAAGGGGTTAAATACTGTTGGGGAAGGATTGGCACTTTTTATATGGCACTTCGGATGCAGCCGAAGTGCTGAAGTTGTCGAAGTCGTCGAAGTGGCCGCCATTCGACAAAGGAACACGTGGTGGCGGCCATTTTAATTTAGTCGAACGCGGTCAGCGGTGTATGCTAAATAATCTGTGGAACTAAAATCGGCTACGCAAATACACGAACACCGCTGACCCTTACCGTCGCCTCCACTGCGAAACTTCGGTAAAAGTCGAAGTACGTTCGACAATTCTAACATACTGTTTTAATGTGCTATTTGCACGAACGGACCTGTTCATGCCTTCGAATGGGACTTAGCCGTTTTTCTACAAAGTCATAAAGGACTTCCGGCTATCTTTTTATCTACTGGAGGGATTTGTATGATTTTTGAGAGTGTTTATGTTTAAAGTATGCTGAGTTTAAATATGAAATATTTCTGGAGATGGGATGTATGGTTTTAAAGTTAGAGGGTATGTGGAAAAACTGTATTTTTACTGTCTGTGATAATTATGTTAAACCATTGTGTAACATAATTGTATCACAGGCAGAGGGGAGGATTTTGTGTGTAAATGCTGGGTGTGTCTTCTGTAATGTACGTGTATGATTGGTTATTTTGTAACACCCTGTGGGTGGTCCTACCTAAGGGAAAATGTCATAAAATAAGGTTCTTTTGGTGCCATTAAACAGACCACTGCTTGACCCTCAACACGGAGCCTTGTCTCGTTCTTGGGGGGATTTACTGTATGCTGTTAGAGACTGATTGCCAGGAGTGTAAGCTGATTGTCTGCTTTTCCTGTTCGTCTGCTAGCAGATATTTGTGAGGTTCCAGTTCGGGAGTTGGAGTGCTATTTTGTATCCAGTTCGGGAGTTTGGTGTTCTGCAGTAGCTGTGCCTGTATATCTGGAAGGGGAAGATCTACTAAACGGCGGTTTAACCCTTTGATGCCTGGGGGTGTCGTTACAAAGATATTCCACTCATAACACCCTCAGTCCTCTAGAAAATGCAGATACAGAAAAAAACCTGCAATAATTACATACTCAGGGTTAAGGATGATGGGACTTTGCACCCAGACCACTTCAATGAGCTGAAGTGGTCTGGGTGCCTACAGTGTCCCTTTAAGAATGGCATACAATTTCAGCAGACATGTACAGGTTAAGTACCTCTCCACTATTCTCACATCTCTCAATGATTCCTATAAACTCTCTGGCGTATGATGTTAGGTGCCCTGTGTCTCCTCAATGGTCTGTGTGGCTGGCCAGCCCTGTCCTGATGCCCCAGATGCTGCAAGGATTCATGATAAAATAACGAATCTACTCAATGAAATGGCAATATGCATATGTGGATTGATTGTATGAATTAGTATTTTCAGGGCCAATCCAAGGCATTGTGCTGCCTGGGTCAAAGGATAAAATGCTGCCCCCTCAAACAAAACCACACCAACCAAAACACAAACACGTCTATTATGTTATGCAGTGTGTGTAGTGGATGCAGTGTGTGTATTGTGTGCAGAGTCTGTATTTGTATAGTGGAAGCAGTGGATGCAGTGTCTATGTATTGCATTGTGTGTGTGTGTATAATGGATGCACAGTGTTTGGGTGTATAGTCAATGAAGAGTGTGTGTAAGGAAGTGGATGCAGCGTGTGGATATTGAATGCAAAGCATGTGTGTATAGTGGATGCAGTGTGTGTATAGAGGATGCAGTGTGTGTGTATAGTAGATACCATGTAGTGTGTATGTGTGCGTGTGCATAGTGGATGTAGTGTCTATATAGTGGACGTTGTGTGTCTATATAGTGGGCGTTGTGTGTGTATATAGTGGATGCGGTGTGTGTGTGTATAGTGGATGCGGTGTGTGTGTGTGAATAGTGGATGTAGTGTGTGTGTGTATAGTGGATGCAGTGTGTGTGTGTGTGTATAGTGGATGCAGTGACTGTGTTAATGGAGTGCATGCAGTGTGTGTTTGTGGTGTTGTCATGTGTTTGTGGTGATGAGCAGTTTTAGATTTTTTTTCATTTTAACTTATTCCCTCTCTCTCTACCTCTTACATGTGGGCAGGGAGGTGGGATACATGATTCCATGGTGGTCCAATGAAGCTGACGTACAGTGAAAAGGGAGGCATGAGAGTGATCTTACATCCCCAGCAGCAGCATGCATTCTTCTCTCACGAGTCACAAGAGCGGTACCACGGGTACTATGTAATGCATGCCGAGCGTTGCCGTGGCAACCCGTGGTAACACTCTCACGGCTAGAGAGAGAAGAGTACATGCTGCTGCTGGGGATGTAAGCAGCAGGGCTCCCTCTTCACTGTACTCACCAGAAGGGCCCGGAACAGCACATTTGTATAGCGGTAATCGCTATATATATGTGCAAATAGGCGGCCTGGGCCCTGCTGCAGATTTCTTAAAGGTACTGTCACAGTGCAGCCTGGAGCCCTTTCCCCACTGGGGCCAATGGATGGGCCAGCCCTGAGTATTTTACATGCTTGCTTCAATATTGGCTGATTAGAGAAGTGGTAATGTCACTACCTTAGAACTGGTGAACACAGGTTTGAAATCCCAGTGACACCATTTTACCAGTAAATAATGTATAATTGTAGGGTGCTGTGGAATATAATGGCACTTTATAAATGCTAACAGTTCTCGCAGTTGTGCATGTGTAGATATAGATTGTTTAGAAAGTTTTTAAAATTACCGAAAGTTGAAGTCACTCCAACCGAAATGTATCTGCTAAGCCAAAAATTGCTTATTTTATATTACATCATCCTGAACTGTTAAAAGGCTGATATAAAAAAAAAACCTTATGCTTGGTGTTTTTTTTTATTTTATGGTGAAGTAAATAAAATCATCTTTCTTTTTTCTTTTTCTTTTTCTTTTTATGGGGAAATGGAGAAAGTTGGGAAAATATACTCAATATTTTGACTGAGCCAATCTATGTCTCTGTCACATGTGAGTGTGAATACATATATTGAAATGTTTTCTTTAAACGGCAAAGCGAATATACTACACTATACGTTTCCTATTTTATTTGTTCTTTTCTTTTTGATGAATTTAGACAGAATTGAAAAATATTATTAAGGGAACATATTCAAATAATCGTTGGGTGCTCCACTTGGTGCACACTTGGTAGGGTATCAATATGTGTTGTTGTTGAAATATTGCACCAATTTAGTCTACCCTCTACTGTTGATCTCTCTCTCTCTCTCTCTCTCTCTCTATATATATATATATATATATATATATATATATATATATCTATATATATATATAGATATATATATATATATATATATATATATATATATATATATATATATATATATATATATATATGAGTTTCTGCATATCATTGAGTTTAACTAATTCTACAGTATATCAGGGATTGTAGTTTGTGTACTAATGGATGAGAACTTCTGTTTGATATGGGAGTTGCAGCCAAGCAGATAAACACTCGATATGAATTTTATAGGAAATGTTTACTAAGTATTTTAGAAAGATATATAGAGTTGGATCATAAATCATGTATTATTTGTCAGCTGGAAGTAAAAATGCTTTACACAATAAATCAATCCCCTTGTTTTATTGAGGGATTAACAGACAGATATAGTTAAAAGCCTCCTTAAAGTACAAAATTTTAGTAATTTCAGCTTCAGTGGAATTATAATGAAGAATTCTGTGTATCTAGTCACATGCATTTTTTTTATAAAGAAGTGAGCATACAAAAAGTAAAGATATTACAATTGCAATGTAAAACTATTTAGAAATATATATAAAGGTTCAAAATAACACATTATCAATGTGTCAATATGTCAGTGAGAATTAAGGATAAAATTATTTTAATTAAAATAAGCCTTGATAAAAATAGATAAATTTTTCTGGTCCCTCTCCATCTACAGCACATTGCCCTTCATTTATACATGTGGAAGCAAACTTGGTAACCCTGCATCCAAAATAAAGTATGGCATGTACTGAAGTTCAAGTCCAAAGGGGCACTGTCAAATTCTGATTTTGTTACAAGACACGGAGGCTCATATTGCATATCCCTTTCTTTACTGTCCACCAATAGCAGCAAAAAATACAAAACAGAATGAAAAAATAATGACTTCATAATAACATAGGCCACTCCCAGCCAAGTCCCAGTGTAATAGTAGGCACCACCCTCGGATCTCCCTCTTTCTTTGCTGCTCCATAGTCAGATAAGTACCTAATTTTCTCTGTCCTGTGTTTTTTTTGCTAATTTGGTGATTTGTTAGTATTTGCTGTTATATTACATGTATTTTCAGTTTATATTTACTATGTGTATGGTAGATATGTGGTCCCAGACCAGCTGAGGGCTCTCTTTTTACCTGTTTGGTGGTCTTTTGTTGTACCCCTATCCTTTATCATTTTTCTATTTTTCTTTCATCTATACTTTCTGGTTTTTCTGTTTTGGTACCTGCTGTCTGAGTTTTTTCTGCCTTTGTCTTGTCCTGCTTTGTTTTCCTTTGGCGTCCCTGTATTTTTCCCTATGTTTCTAGGGCTCTCTGGAAGTCCCTGACCATTTTGGTGCCATTTGGAGCCCTTTTTTGCCCCACTGTTTGTCTCCGTTCGACCAGTGTGGGGCTGGCGTTCGGCCATTTGCTTGAACCAACGCCTGAATTGCTAGTTTTGTTGCCGCATTCGGTTTGCAAACACTATTTCGCATTCACGGACTTATAACCACACGTTCTGCTGTTTTTACCCATTCGCGGGTTTTGACTTACTGGACGCACCCGATTGGTAATAGTTTTTAGCTGCGTTCGCAGGTTTTTTGCCTCCTGCGAGTCTCGCAAGCTTTGGGGACTGTGTTTTTCCTTCCGGTTTTGTCTCTCCTCCCCCTCCTTTGTTTTACCTTGCCTGTCTCATTTAGTTACTGTTGGTATGGTGCCTTGTTTACCTTTTTCCCTGGTTTGCTTAGTTTGGGTGATTAACCCTTACTGTACTGATTACTTTACAGCTGTTGGAGTGTCAGTTAATATATATTTATAACTCTTTAGTGTGGGTCATTGTATCATGCCTAAACCTAGGGTGCCTGACTGTTCATCTACCACTGGGGAGATGAATACCCCATGAGCCCTGGGGGAGACCCCCACTACCTCAGGCTCCCTGCCCCCATTGGTGGACCTGTCTGGCCATGACGTGGGTGCACAGGCCTCAGTGCTACAGCGAATGGTTATGGAGGCCATTATGGTGGCCATGGGGTCCATGTCATCAGCCCTGTCTCAAACTATCTCACAGGACCTACTCACGGGTCTAGCGGATGCTCCATTTACTGACTCCACAGCGCACCACGCCCATACAGTGAGTTTACATACACCTCAAGTTTTTTCTCATGTTTTTGTAGGGGGAAGACTCCGTAATTTTTTCCCAGTTTGGTCAACAATTACCTCAGACAAGTGGGTACTCGACACGGTTCAAGGTTTTCATATAGAACTCGTGAGCACACCTTGCGATATTCCAACTCCTCTGTTTCTCACTCAGAGACCGCAGGTTGATTGATGAGGAAGTGTCTGCCCTCCGTGTTAGGAGGTAATCGAGCTGGCCCCTCTGGACTCCAAAGGGGTCTTAAGCAATATATTCCTAGTGGAAAAGAAAGGTGGGTAAATGTGCCCTGTCATCAACTTGCGCCTACTCAATGCTATGGTTCGCTACCGCCATTTCAAGATGGAGGGCATCCATCTTCTGAGGGAACTACTCCTGCATGGAGATTGGCTGGTGAAACTAGATTTGAAGGATGCATACCTGACTGTGCCGGTAGCTGAAACTTCTCAAGATCTACTTTGATTCCATTGGAACAACAGTGTTTGGCACTTTTCATGTCTTTATTTTGGTCTCTCCTCGGCACCCTGGTGCTTCACGAAGTTGCTGCGCACAGTGATAGCCTGGCTCTACAGTCAAGGCATTTGCCTAATCATCTACCTGGACGACATCCTGATCATGGCTCAGGAGTGCTCCATGCTCATGCACCATCTGCGATGGACCGTGGACCTGCTCAGTCATCTGGGGTTCACCATCAACTGGGAAAAATCCTGCCTGAACCCATCCAGGCGCATGGAATTTCTGGGTCTCCTTGTGGATTCAGTGGAGCAATTGTTGAGCCTTCCGTCCTCCAAGACTCGCACGATTCATCTCGGCAACAACTCGGCAGATTCTGTTAGGGAAGCCTCGGCCTCATCGATAATGGCATCGGGCGCATGTCTGGAGGACCTTATGAGGATGGCCGATTGGTTGTGGGAATTGACATTTCGGGAATTTTATTTTCGACCTCTTACTCATGTTTTTTCTGCGGTGGTTAACCAGCTTTAAACTTGCAATAGCCTCTGTGTCTTGTAATACAATTACACTATTCTCTTATTACATGACGTAAAGTTATGATTTTATTAAAGACAAGGAAGCGAGTATTGTCCCACCCTTTATGAAGCAATTTCTCAGTTTGTTTTCTATTTTTCCCACCCGCATTGTTTGTTATAGGCGATTGGATTCATTGGTATGGTAAGTGGGGCATTGCATTTATGAGGTTTGGTTTTGATTATACCTGTTTAGAGTTTTGGGATGGGCTGTTACTCATTATGGGATATAGATTAAGGCCTATAATGCTTCTGGCCTTGATGTTGGTCTATGGTACCGATTTAACCCTTGGGCTGTTCCTGGGATGTTCCGAATTGGGTTCCTGTTGTGGATTAAATGGTCCGGTGTTCTCAATGATGACCTTCTACGTTTTGTTTGCTGAAGAATTATGTCTGCTGGTATCCTGTTTTGCAGACTTTTTCTTCAAGAAAAAGGGAGATCTGAGGGTGGTGCCTATTATGCTGGGACTTGGCAGGGAGTGGCCTATGTTATTATTAGGCATTATTTTTTCATTCTGTTATGTATTCTTTGCTGCTATTGGTGGACAGTAAAGAAAGGAATATGCAATACTCGCCTCCATGTCTTTTATAAAATTATGAATTTACATCATGTAATGGGAAAAACATGTAATTGGAGGCCAAAAATAACAATAAAGAACATTTTGTTCCTCTTCAGTGATTTTGATATTGCAAATACTACACTTGTGCATTATTAACTTCAAGATTGTGAGATTTCACTTAACTTTGATGTCACTGATAGCGTGAGAGTGTACTCACACTGTTAGTGCCATCTAGGTTGGACAGACTCTTACCTAAAGTTTAGCTTCCATATTATGAACCCCAAAATAAGTTAATAAAAGTGTAGTGGCTATGATATTTAGAGTGCCCCTTTAATAAGATCCTATTCAAAGTCATATTGCTTTTACATGAACATGTGCATGAAGAGGTGCAGGCTTAAATACTTTGGAGCAGATTTCCCTCTGAATTTAAAGAGGCACTCTAAGCACCAAAATCACTACAAAAACAAGAGTTTTGCCAAAATGTTTTTGAGAAATTTGTCGAAAAATGTGGCTCTCCTGGCATACTTCTGCTTAGTCTATCTATAGTCACCAGAACAACTACAGAGCTTAATGTAGACTGCAGGCTTTTTAAAGTAAAAAGGCAGTTTTCACATTGATGCGCAATGTGCAGCACTGACGTCCAGCTTCTCCACGCTCTGCATGGAGGCGCTGAGGGTTCCTGATAGAGATGCATTGAGGAGATGCTGATTGGTGTAAAGTGGTGTTTTGCAATGCATTGCATGATAGCCTCCAATGCTTTCCTATGGGAAAGCATTGAATTGGCTGAGATCATCAGATTTGATTACCTCAGCCAAGGAGATGGAGCGGGGGCAATGCTGCGGCCGCAGACCCGAGCAGCATTGGATAAAGGTGAGTTTTTACTTGTTACACGGGGGCAAGGGAGGACGGCCAGCTACAATGTGTTTTTAACACTATAGTGTCAGGAATACACGTTTGTTTTAACACTATAGTGTTCTTTTATGTTCAATATAGCCTACCTTGAAAAATTCAACTATGCCTTCAGTTCGGCTAATCCTGCTTTAAATTTGAAATTGACTTGGAATTCATTCACTTTAAATTTTCACTTCAGGGAATAAACCTTTAAGACTCTTGCACCATAACCGCTGCAGTGAGCAGTGCTACTTAGAGTACCATTTTGGCAGCCCTCATAAGTATAACCTTAAAGGAACACTGTAGACACTTTAACAACTTCATCTTATTGCAGCCCTGCCCCCCTCTCTTACACAGCCCCCAAACCCTTTATTTCACAAAGTAGAGAGCTTGGAAGCACAGCTTCAAGCCAGACCTCTAAGCCCTCTAGGTATGGGATCCAGGAATCTTTCGTACTCTCTAGGTATGGTATCCAGGAATCTTACTTCTCGTACTGTAACATAGTGTGATGTTACGCGCCATCTCAGTCTGCCATAGTGAATCGTTGTATTCAATGATTCTCTATGGTAGAATCTTAGATGCATCCTCTATTAAGAGCGTTTAATTGGACCTCAATACTGGAGACACACCTCCAAGATGACATCACTCGAGAAGAAAATCGCGGCAGCATCGATAGAGACTTGGACTGGAGAAACAGTGCGCAATTTTTTTTTTATCCGTATTTATCTGTATTTATTTATTTTTTAATACGTGGGGGGCATAAACTAAACAGCTACATCTGGACAGATATGTATTCACTACATAGTTCCTTTAAAAGCTATAATACTTAGTTGCAGAAGAAATTACAAGTTATTACACTCTCCAGGGGCATTTATCAACATTAAAGGGCTAGTCCAAGCACCATCACCACCTCAGTAATTTGAAGTGGATATGGGGCTTGGAGTCTGCATTTGCAGCATTTTACTACGAAGCGCTGCACGTACAGGGTTTTGCTGACAGAATTGTAACTTCACCACTAGCAGCATCATTAGAGCACCATTAGCCAGCCTGGACTCACCAATGTGAATTCTGTGCATATTGTTCATCTGCTGTCAGCCTGTACAACATACTGGTGACAGATGACTAAAGGCAGCACTCCCCACTCCCTACATGTAGCCCAAGTTCTCCCTGACACCTCTTACCTTCCAGCGAGTGATGCCACTAGTGAAGGCTGCCAGGAGAACTAAACCTTAGTGCTGGAACGCAGGTAAGTTTAATCATTACTCTTTTATTTATTTTTACTTTGGGGGAGCATCATGTCAGTATGGGATTCTCTGATCAAAAACAGTGTTTTATTAAAACAGGTTTTTTGTTGTTGTTGGAGTAACCCTTTAATATTACAGTGACTGCACTCTGTCTACATGTAGGACATCTGCTCTAAAGAAGTTTTACTGGAATGTTTGTATTTACAAATAACAGCAAAGCTGGGGACATACCGTGCATTTTCTAATTATATATAACTTATTTTTAGGAGATAATTTCTTTCCAACGAAATGAGCAGTATTATCAGGAGCCATATATTCTTATTTAACATAGCTTTAAACAGACAACTTTACAACTGTCTGTGGAGCCATTTTCCATAAAATAAATATTGAGTCACATATATTTGATTAAATCTAAAATGATAATTAAGCAGGAAAGGAAGTAAGTGAGTTTAGATACTACCGTTCTGATGGAGCTTGAGGGACTCAGAATTATACCACACGGCACCATATAAAACAGTGTTGATAACATGATCATTCAAACAAACATGCACATACCACGTTTAGAAACAAAATCTGGCACATTGACTCTAATTATGTCAAAGTGATAATCCCTAGAATTTAGACTGCCAATGAACTTGGCTCGGAGTGCAGCTTCATTTTAAACATGCAAAATGAGTTTCAATCAAAGCAATGAAAGAAAAAATATATAATACTGTATAATATATATATATATATATATATATATATATATATAATGACAAGCAAAGCCGAGATAAGTTATGACATTAAAGCAAATAAATATAATAAATGCCATTCAAATGTTATGTCATGCTAAATCTCTGCTGTGTTCAAATCACCTGGTACAGCAGTGTACAAAGTGCTGTAACGGCATATGTACTAACAAGAAGAGCAAAAATGCAATATTTGGAATGCTTTGACATTATAGTGTTGCTCTTACAGGAACACAATAGGGTCAGGAACACAAATATGTATTCCTGACACTATAGTGTAAAAAAAACCCTACTTAGGTTCCAATCACCTTTTCCCCCCTTAAATACAGTAAAAGCTCACATTTATTCCAGGGCCGCACAAGACTTCTGACGCTGGTCCCGCCCCTGATCCGCCTCCTTGGCTGACATCATAAGAATTGACAATCTCAGCCAATCCAATGCTTTCCCATTTAATAATGGCAACATTACAAATCTTGGCAAAAGCTAAAGCTTGATGAAGTACTTTAGGCATTGATAGAGTGCCCCTAGTTCTCTCTTTACGAGCAGTAATGATTTCAAGAGAACTAAGCACTTTTTTATAGTTTATAAAGTCCAGCTGTCAATAAGAAAGAAAGTCGATTGAGCTTAGTAATCACTTTGAAGAAGAAAGCAATACTTCTCAAAGAAAGGTATTAGATTCAATGCTTCTCTATGAGAAGCATAGAAAGGTATTAGAAAAGTATTAGATTAAATGCTTCTCTATGGCAGGGACATAATCAGAAATTATGATCCCCAGGTGGGTGATGTGAAGCTGCAATGAGGGCCCCTCTTTCTTCTCTATGAGAAGCATTGCCATTAGAGCACTGCAGTTGCCATGCTTGCACCCTGTCCCTGATGTTTCTTCATGAGAAGCATTCAATAGGCAGAGACATAATCAGTAGTGATGAACCCCGGGTGGGTGCTGTGGAGCTGTAACAAGGGCCCCTGTTACTGCTCAATAACAAGTAAGTATTTTTTTAGGTAGCAGGTGGCTCCAGATATTCTACTCCCTCTTCTAACAGTTAAGCATTACATATTAAGATTTTTTATTTTTTTTTGTTACAGCAGTATTCCTTTAAATATATGTCTCAACAGAAATCATTGCTTGTTGAATAAACTAATACATTAATTGGTCCCTGAAACTAGTGAATCACCAACGTAATATTTTAATTAAGTTAAAATCCAACTCACATTAATTATTTTCCCTGCAATCATAATGAATGAATAAAATGAATTTAAACGCCTGTGATGATAATGCGAACACCTAGAAGGAGATTATGCGGCGCCTTCTCCGGTCACTTCTTTAATCCTACATGCTCTTATTAAAAACTTTAGCAATTAACCTGATTAATCCACAAGTGAAAGCGTTTTATTGAATATCAAGAAATGTATTGGCTTTCTGTTGCACAGCATCCATTTAACCTTATTATGTCACTCTTTGAGGAACTAGAGATAAACAGATCCCATGTGAAAGCTGATAAAATAAGTCTTTTGTAATGTTAATGCTACTGTCTGAATAAAACCCTGATTTTATCCTCACCATAAGCTTTTCCTTTGCCTTTGATTTATGAGTACCCTGACCTGAGCCTAACCCTGTCAGCATTAGTTCTGAGGCACTTTGTATGGATTCTGGCACCTCGCTTTACTATTTTTAAATAAGGAAACTAAAGCAAGGAATTTATTTTTGATGATGAAGAAAATAGTATTCAAGCAGAAACAAAGAACTGGACTGTATCTCCGGTCACTGACACTTCTCAGATAAGGGGAGATGGTTAGTGGTTATGTAGAGGTAGAAGTAATGAAATAATTGGCTACCAATTTCTCACTCAAGCCATGGAGCTTTGTTCAAAAATATCCTATAAATCCTAAAAATAGTCAGCCAGTCAGTATGTCTATCACTCTTTAATAAACCTAGAGAAAAATAATAATTGAAAAATATTCATTAAAAAAAATATAATACTGGGGGGCGGAGCCTGACTTGCTAGCTGGATGGACGCACATCAGAGAGGCTCCCGGAAAATAATCGTTTCCTTGCAACTAACCCCTAATCTAAAGGGGGAAACAACGCCAAGCAGAGCTACCCACATCAGGGAGACCCTGGCAAGTATTGTGACACCTTTCCCGGGCACTACCTGGGAGCCTGAGGTGGTTGACTGCGGCCGGCGGAGCGGACCCACTGATCTCCTACCCCCCCCCCCGGACCGGTGGGGGTGATCCCAGTCCACCTCTAACGGGCAACTAAACAGAAACAGGCATACGGGATGGTTCTGAGCGAGCAGACGGCGAACACGGAGACACACAACATGGCGGATGCCACATGCTCCTCAAGCATCTGCGGGGAGATACCTGATCTCGCGACCCGACTAGACAGCATATTCGCCGCCTTTTGGAACAAAATAGAACAACGACAAACTACCAGGCAAGAAACAATAGTTCACCCGCCTCAGCGATCACCTCCACGCACCCAGCAGAGACCTGCGGCAACGAAAGAGGTGAGAGCAGGAAACAAGCAGAGGAGAGGGCAGCCTCCCCCACCTGTACAAGCCAGCCCACGGTTGAAGAGGGAAGTGGGGAGACCCAGATGCCACAGACAAACTGCCCGTCCCGTAAGCGGCTTCCTCCACCGGCAAGGGCCAAAGCACACAAAGGGGACAGGGAGGATAGCGGAAAGAGCTCTCAAAGTGCTGGGGACACCGGGGGAAACCCCTCACGCTATGCGAACACTGTTGAATCTAAAGGCCTGCCACTATACCTCCTAAGGCGAGCCGCAGCTATGAGGGCAACCGGCATAGGCTGACCGGGTCTCCCAAACTTATGGACACTGCACCTGACCAACCCAAGCTTAAGATATGCCAGTCTGTTGTGCCCTGAAATATTATTTTGCATGTTTTCCTATTATCTCTTGTTCTCACACCTTCCTCTCCTCCTGTACTCTCTTATCTCTTATAACAATTATTGAATAGAGAAACACAAATCTCTTACCTGTTTAAGATGAGTATTTAGTTCACGTTTCACCAAGCATAGAGTCACTAAGGTAAAGTCTAGAGCACACGTGCAGTCTGCCAGCTTTATAGCACTAAAACCGGCTGCAATGCTAGCTAGCACCACTAAGTTGTTAACCATGCGAAAAACGCAGCATCACCAGACATGCATAGCAAGCTACAGTTACTATTCATAATTCAACGTGTTACACAGCTTGACTATACCTATTTACTAATAATGGTGCGCTACGACTCTTATTGTACTCCACACTCTTGTCTTCAACAATGCTGTATACCATTAACGCAGAGCTACAAAACTATTTAGCATGCAATGAACAAGATGGTTAGCTTACCACTTACCTAAACATCTGACATGCAACTTTGTACAACGCAATTTCATTATTAGCAAAAATTGTGCAAGTTCCACTATATACTCCACTGTACTGAATGTTTGAAAAGCATGAGAACTGCCTTTGGGGTACCCAATGCGAGTCTGTTATTCTAAATGCACTGCAAAAATAAAAAATGTATTAAAAAAAAATATATATATATATAATACTTGTATTATTCAGTATTTCAAATAACATTTTTGCATTTTCCACCCACAGATAAGCGTTCCCAAAATAAATCAATGCAACTGAAGAAAAAAGTGCTAGCTAATTACAATGCAGCTTGCAGCCAATTAGGTGGATTATTTCTCACCATTGAAGATATCAATTTTATTTTTCTATTTTTTTTAGACAATTTATTTTTGTATGTATTTGGTTTTCTATGTTGTTTCCCTTTTTGTGTTCTTGTGTCTCTGAGTAGACACTCGGCATTACTTCCTCGGGCTATCCGGGGTTGTCTGCACAGGTGTACACCCAGAGACACTGAACTTTTTGTTCTCTGCTCCCTTTTTGTGTTACAATTCTTTATCCATTGCTTTAACCTGAAATTGATAAAATACGTATTATTAATTGCTTTATCCATTGCTTTAACCTGAAATTGCTAAAATACGTATTAATTATTAATGATGCTAGTTGGTTTTATTTATATCCACAAGATTAAATTGCCGGATTGTGGTGGAAACTTGCACTGCTCTGCACACCTGGAAGAGTGTCTCATTCATTTCAAAGTGAAAACACTGCATGTATATCGGTATGTTTACTAACAGGGCAGCACAAAACCAGGATACACCACTGGTGTAATGCTCATAAGCATGGTTGCAAGTTTGGGGCCTTCCCTTTAAGTAACTTATTTAACAGAAACATAATTAATTACTTATTACCAGGAGATCAGGATTCACTGTAATATGGTCTCTGAGTCTGGGCCCAGCAAACCCTCCATAAAATGTATCACCCAAATATTGTTGGGTTGAAGAAGACCATGAATCAGTAACAGATTGCTTTCTACCTCAACATTATAAAAATGACAAGAGGGTTCTTTTTGTCCTCCCAACAGTCCCACTTTTGCAAGACAATGCCAATTTCAGGCTCCTGTTCTGCAACCCTGCTTTCTCTGCTGTCCTCAGAGAAGTGTCCCTGGGTAACACAGAGCGTGCACATCATTAGCGGGTACTAGAACGGCTTCAGCAGCACTCCCTGCATAATCCTGAAGGCCGAGGGCCAGAAAAGGTAGCCTGCAGTTTGTCCTAGTGTGCCGGCCCATTAGGCAGGGCTGGTGCAAGGATTCTTGCCGCCCTAGGCAACTATCCATTTTGTCACCCCCACATGAAGGCAACTACATTCTCTCACAGGTTTATTCACTAAATTCTGAATTGCAATGAAGAGACATTTAGGGAAGAAAACACACTACATAGAAACACTCATCTAGTATATGCATGAATATACATACACTGCCTATTACATACAATCAACCCAATACATAAATCCACACACACACACACTCACACACACTGCCCAATACATACATTCATACACTCATTCTACCTAATGTATAGATCAATACACACGTACTGCCTAATGCATACATCAATAGACACATTCTGCCTAATACATATGTATATCCATACACTCTTTTCCAATGCTATTATTGAGATTTAATTTATGTTACTGTGAACATTATTCTCCTATATAATTCTATTAACATATTATAAATATAATTTAATATATAAGTATCTAATTACATGGTCACACACTAGCACACACCCATTATTTTACATTAGGGCCCCCACCCGCCGCTCAGGGGTGGGGGCTGGGGGGCAATAGGTCCCCCCTTTAGTTTAAAATCCCCCACTTGCGCATCGCGGGTGGGGGCCCAGGAAGCGAGACCTTTTTTTATTTTTTTTTAACAGTGAGCAGCCACAGGCGGTATAGCGAGTAGGGGCATAATTTACTAATACTAAGTAATCTTTTCTTAGTATTAGTAAATTTGGCTGAAAGACCAATTTAGGTCTTTCAGCCTTTTAGTTGATAGCCCCCTAATACCGTGGGAATTAGGGAGTTATCTACTTATTCATTCCTGTCATTACATGACTGGCTAAGTAACTTACATTTTATATGAATGTATGTTACTTGATTGTTGTAAGTGTTGCAAATGCTTACACCTGAATCCTGGCTATGTTTGTATACTTTTTATTTAAAATTGTATACAATGTAAAATTCTTCTTCTTTCACTGGGTAAGTATATTAGTACTTAGGCAATACTGTGCTTTGGAACTTCGGCACTTCGGCACTTTGACACTTTTGAACTTCGGCAACTTCGGCACTTCAGAAATTCGGTAATTTCGGAACTTCTGACCTCGGCAATTCGGCACTTCGGCAATTCGGTACTTCGGCAATTCGGACATTCGGAAGTACCCGAATGTCCGAATTGCTTGAAATTCGTCAAAATTCATATTCGGACCAAAACGAATTGCACATGTCTATGGGACAATACTCTGTCCTGGACACATAATTGCTGTGAATTGAAGTGTGCATTTCAACATACAGCATTAAAACATCACAAGCGTAAAAGACAGGCATTTGATTACATACAATTCAAAAAAGTATATGCAATGATTTTAGTAGATCTGTACACACATAAACATCCCTATAGTAGAGTCGAACACATACATTTTGTATGTTGCAAGTACACCCCTAACAAGACTATGTGTGGTTTTCTTTAGATTAAAAAAAAATGTATGTCTTCTTCACTTCCAAGGACATGAAAAACACTTTGTAGCTTTAATTGTCACAGCAAAGTAGTAAGTGTACTAACTTCAAAATACTGAAAATGGGTCCATAAAGTACACATGATAGAAGGAACGAGTTAGGATGCTTTCTGCTGAAGAGCTATTATCAGTGACAGGTTGCTATTACAGCAGTGGCTTTCTAAGTGTCAAGTTATAAAAGTGAAAAACAAACCAGAGTCGCTCATGTAGAAACCTTACAGTAGAAAGATTGCTCTATATACAAAATATATTATTATTAATAATAATATTAATAATATTATAGGATCAAAGTACTTAAAACAGGTCCTGAAGAACCAGTGATCACAAAAAAGTAATCACAGCCTCTAGATTAAAGGGTAGGTAACCTTTGGCAATCCAGATATTGTGAACTAAATTTTCTATTATGTTCTAACAGTCAAATTCCCTGGATCTCAATCCCATTGAGCATCTGTATCATGTGCTGGAACAACAAATCCAATCCATGCAGGCCCTACCATGCAACTTGCAGGACTTGCTACTAATATCTTGGTTCCAGATACCACAAGACACATTCGTGTTAACATTGCAGCACTAAGTTTGCCTCAAGTGGCAATAGCACTCTCTGGTCATGGGATGCAGGATAAGGCGGAGTGGCGGAGCGGCGGAGCGGCGGAGCAGCGGAGCAGTGGAGCAGCGGAGCACCGTCCCAGCGCTGAGGGACATCAGCGCTGGGATAAGGTAAGCAAATAACCCTTTATTCACTCGGGTGAGAGGGGTGGGGGGACAAAAGGGAGGGTGTAGGCAGAAGGGCTATTGTGCCAGGAATACAGCTATGTATTCCTGGCACTTAAAGTATCTCTTTAAATTTTGTCTAGCACATGATATATGTTTTTGTGTTTCATTAATTATTTACCACTGCACGTTGTTCTGTGTTTTTCCCGTGTTTGGTTTTAAGGCCTCGCTGTCAATCTATCGTACTAGCCAATTCCATGGCTGCTTACAATGCTCATTGAACTAATTCAATGTAACATTAATTTGAGTAAATGTCTGTTGTAGCCTATAGACTATTAGCTAAATGTTTTTCTTGCATTGATTTCTCCACAGTGTTCGTTGAGCTACAATGCACAACACGTTGACTTTTTGCTTTAATTAGAATAGCTTTTATATGCTTCAAATACCACAGAAAAAGTGGTATTGCAAGAACATTTATTGCTGACAAAATTAGACCAGATGAAAAACATATTTCATTTTTTTGGCAGAAACATTATTTAGTAATATGCAGGTGGTAAATCACTTTTACTGCAATTTATCATCATTAGATAGTTATTTGTCATAACTCCCTGGTCATCCTTATAAGGAATATTATGAGAATTGGAAAGGACTTACAATCAAAGTGCATAATGCTGTCTCTGTATTTATTTATTTAATTATTTTAACAAAACAGTAAATTGTGGTAAGCTGGCTACCGAATTTCAAAATGTAGGCCAATGTACCCAGGATGAGTGTAATGTCCAGTATATGAGAGTTGGGTATTTTTCCAATGCACTGTATTGTTCTATATTTTGCAAGTCACTTGTCAACTCATTAGAACTCTGTTTTTCGTGAACAAATCCCTATGTAATTCAGTCAAATGAATATTGATAAGAAACCAAACGCTATAAAGTTGAAAGTGGAACTCACCTTTTACATATACATATATTATTTATCTAAAAAAGGGTAAACACCAATCATTAATCATTTCACAACCCAAAAAATTATGTGTATACCTACTTTTATTTTGCATGAAATATGTTTGCTTAAGCTCCAGGAATGATTTTAAATTTGGAGAGATCCAAATTTATCTGCCAAGACTCCATTCTGAACCTGGGGAAATTTTCACTAAACTCTGAATTGTAGCAAATTGAAATCCAAATGGCAAAATGGAGGCTAAAATAGCTGATTTGAAAAAAATTCAACAATTGAGCACCAGACAGTATTTTATTCTTCATTTGGATGCTCAGATTCCAATTCGCTCTAATTTGTACTTTAACCCTCCATGAGTCTATGCATACAGGCTTAAGATGACAGCCCCCCGACAGTAAAGGATTCTTCAAGGAACAATAATTTATGATACTTTCTCATAGTCAAGCTGTCTGCTGTCATTCGAAACAATACATAGATCAATGCAGGTTTCTATAACATGTTTCATATGCTGGTGTTTTATAAATAGATGTTTTGGCTGTATTTCAAGTATGTTGGCATTATGCACAAATCTATAATTGTTTTACATTTGCATTGCAAATAATGTCATCTGAGCCCTTACAAATTGCCATAGACAGGAATTTGACTTGCTACATTTAGTAGTTTTTTCTTACCTACAGTATTATATTAAGTAGTATATTTGCAATATAAGTATCTAACATTTTGTAACAATAGTCTGCATAGCTCCCAACAAAAGCAGTCCCATAATCGGGACGTCGGTGAGAGGGCAGTATACGATTGCATTACTTGCTCCACCCAAAAAATGGGGCACATCTGTACAGAAAGAGGGCGGAACGCCCATAAACGCCCGGAACGCCCATATCCAGTTATCCATCCATATTACGGGCAGGTGAGCCTAGTGTGAATACAGACCAGGCCGCCTGTCAATCACTTTGGTCAGCCTACTGAGGGCTGACACTGCAGGAAGCAATGTTTCAGTGCTCCCTGCAGAGTCCTAGTATTCTAAACAGAGTGTGTTTTATGATGCGCTCATGCTATGATTCTTGTTAACAGCTCCCTGGTGTCCTCAAAAGTGGGACAACAGCGCACTAAGGTAGGACTTGCTTGACAGGACCTGGGACTGTACCACCAAAATTGGGACGCGGTATGAGGCTGTACTAGTTATAATGATTGGGGAGTCCCTTTAATAATATATTTTTTATAAATATAAAATATGTTTCTGCATCTGTCTCATAATTGGAGTATACACAATAAGGATTTAAAGAAAATTATGCTCTTTGATCACGCACAGGTTTAAAATGCGTATGAAACATACACCGAATATATGAAATGCAAGGTGGGAATGTCAAAGTTTATTAAATGTGCCCTAAAATTTAAACATGACCTGCCAATAATATGGGTGGATATTCAATCTTTCCTGGCTGAGCCATCCCCTTTCTGTACAGATCTGCCCCATTTTTGGGTGGAGCCAGTGAAGCAATCATGTAACTGGACTGTCCCCATTACTCCCCTCCCACCGATGTCCCGATTCTGAGACTGCCTTTGTTTAGAGGTATGCAGCCTGTTGTTACAAATGTTTAGACACTATATGACATCCTTTATATAGCAATATTTCACCAAAGTTTAAAATATAAATAAAGTATCACAGATATCCTACTTTAGACACATACTGTACGTATTAGAAAACTGTAAATTTGTAAGGGCTCTGGTGACATTATTTGCAATGCAATTTCCCAAAAAGTATATAAATGTGGTGTTATAGCATGTGCAGGAATGCAGGGATTTAACACTACCAAAGGTGCAAGATAAGCCACCTATAGATCTCCTATAGACATCCTTCTATAGATAATATCTCCAGTAAGACAACCTTCAAATACCTTCACCAGTAGATGCGTTACTGGAGAGATGATGTGTATAATAAGATGTGATTGGGAGTTTTAGGGAGTCACATGCCACCTAAATAATATTTTAAACATCTGTTCCTGCGAGATTACACATATCGATATTTTGGATGCAGTTTCCCAAATATCTACTCAATCCTTCATTTCCAAAGATGAACCTAAATCTGCCTCCCAATGGGATATATACTTTAATGGAGCCCAAACCATAGGTTCTTCACTTAGCTGATTATACAAATCTGAAATAAGACCTCCCTTTAACCTTCCTATTTTGCAAATTTTTTCAAAATTGGTAAAGGGGAGTTTGACTGCCGTTTTTACCTCCATTGAGTAAGCAAAATCTCTAATCTGCAAATAGCGAAAAAAATCTCCTGTCCTCAGCTCTATTCTGGTTGACAGTCTAGAAAATAAAACTACCTCTCCTTCTGACCAGAGATCTACATATCTATGGATTCCTCCTGCTTTTAGACTTTGAAAATTGTATTCTTCCAGGCCAGGAATAAATTGCCTATTCCGAAAGACAGGGGTCATAGGCGAAGGAAAGTTAGTTAAACCATGTTTTAACTTGAGTTTATCCCATATGTAAAGGGAGTTTGCGGTAGAAGGGCATATTTGTTTTAGGACTGGTCTTGAAACCTTATTAAGCCACATATACAACCCTGGTGAGTCAGGTGTCATTAAGTCTTCCTCCATATCTGCCCACCTGTAATTCCCTTGAATTGCATGCCAACCAATAATTTGTGCCAGTTGGGCTGCATAATAATAGATAATTAAATTGGGGAGACCAAGTCCCCCTTTATCTCTCGGTCTATACAGTAGAGTTCTAGCTATCCTATGTCGCTTGCCCTGCCAAATAAATGTGTCTATAGTTTTCTGGATACCCAATAGGTCCCCTTTGCAAACCCGTATAGGCAATGCTTGGAATAAAAATAAAAGCCTCGGTAAAATATTCATTTTTATAGAATGGATTCTGCCGATCCATGAAATTGGCTTATCATGCCAATTCTCTAAGTCCTTTTTCAAAGTTTTAATCAAAGGTATATAGTTATCATTATATAGTGTATTGTAATAGCGTCCAATTCTGATACCCAAATAGCTTAGCGAATTATCTATACACATTTCAAATTTAGCCTTTAGTTGATCTTGTTCTACCTCGGATAAACGAAAAGTCACTCCACATGATTTATTATAATTTACCTTATAACCTGAAATAGCTCCAAATTGTTCTATCAACTTAAACAATTCAGGGATAGATTCAGAAGGGTTTGCTATAGAGATTAATATATCATCGGTATAAGCCGCTGTTTTATAAATCTCCCTACCTATTTGGATACCCTGTATATTACCATTTTCTCTGATGTGGCTCAAAAAAGGTTCCAGTATAAGGGCAAACAGAATGGGGGAGAGAGGACATCCCTGACGTGTGCCATTATATATTCCAAACGGGGTCTTATCTGCGCCAGGGAGCTGTATTGTTGCTTGGGGATTTAAATATAGCGCTCAAATTATATTAATGCAGTTGGCCGGAAAGCCCCAATATTGAAGTAAGTAAAATAAATAAGGCCAGGCTACCCTATCAAATGCTTTTTCTGCATCTAGTGACAAGAGTATCGATGGTGTCTTCCCTGTTTCCATGACCCAAGCAACGTTAACTGCTCTACGCGTATTCTCGTACAACTGTCTGCCCGGAACAAAACCTACCTGATCTGGGTGAATCAGGATAGGGAGTAAGGGAGACAGCCTCAGGGCAAGGACTTTAGCTATTATCTTTATATCAACATTTATCAGCGATATAGGTCTGTAATTTCCCACTGATGCAGGGTCCTTATCTTTTTTAGGTAAAAGAACAATTTTAGCCATTATAAGGTCAGCTGGAAGAACTCCGCTTTGGCAAATTTGATCTATGACCTCTTGTAAATACGGCAAGAGAATTTGTTGGAATATTTTATAGTAGCTGCTACTAAAGCCATCTGGCCCTGGTGCTTTACCCCCTTTAATAGAAGAACATGCAGTTTTAATCTCCTCTAAAGATATTTTTGTCCTTAATCCTTCTAAAGCACTTTCAGGGATTTGGGGTAAGTTCGTCCTACTCAAGAATTCTCTCAGTCTTGCCTCCTGGTCCATACCTTCTCCATTCTCATTTATAAATTGGCTATACAATTTAGAAAAATATTCCTGAAACACTCCATAAACTTCCTCTGGTGATGATACTAATGTTCCTGAAGCATTTCTGATAGCTGAGATAGGCTTGAAATGTGTTCGTGGTTTTAAGCATCTGGCCAAAGGGGCGTCAATTTTATTAGCTTTTTCATAAAAATATCTACGTGTTGTTTTTAACTCCCATACTGCTTCATCTAATAGAAGACTTTTAATCTTTAATCTATACGTTTTTAGATCATGTAAAGTTTGTTCAGTGGGGACTGTTTTATGTTTTTGTTCCAGCTTACGTAAACCTTTCTGTAGCTCAAATAATAATTGTGATTTAATCTTTTTCTTATGCGAGGCTATTTTAATCAGTTCTCCCCTGATTACGGTTTTATGTGCTGCCCATAGAGTGGTTTTACTGATTTCCGGTGTATTATTTTCAGAAAAATAATTTAACAATACCTTTGTAATATCAGCTCTAACTAGGGGATCCTCCAGAAGAGAAGTATTTAGTCGCCAAGAAAAATTGGGTTTAGCTGATAATCCTTTTATATATACAGTGATATCTGCGTGGTCAGACCAAGTGATATTATTAATTTGTGAGCTATATAAATAGGGAGAAAGTGTTAAATTGGTCAAAAACATATCTATTCTAGAATACGTATCATGTGGATGCGAATAAAAGGTATAGTCGAGTGTATCAGGATGTTGAACCCTCCAAATATCAATAAGTTTATGAACTGTCACAAACTGAAAGAACTGTTTGTCCTGTCCTCCCCTTCCCTGAGATCGCAGTGTTCCCGGCTTATGGCTCCTATCTATTGCTGGACAAGAGACAGCGTTACAATCCCCACCTATCAAGAGACAATCTGACGCTATAGAATTAATAATTTGGCTTATCGTATCCCAAAATCTATTATCTGGAACGTTTGGTGCGTATATATTCATTAAATTAAGCTTGCGGGTGCCCATCATTCCAGACACCAAGATATACCTTCCTTCTTTATCCTGAATGGAGTTTAAAACTTTAAACTCGCATCTTTTATGGAGCAAAATAGCTACTCCATTATGTTTTCGAATAGCGTTCGAACAGTACGCTCTATCATACCATTTATCTGTCAAGGATAATACATGAGATCTGTTCAGATGAGTTTCTTGCAAGAAAGCTATATCCGCCTGCATTCTCTTTAGTTCCTTAAACATTATCTTCCTTTAGGCAGGTGAGTTAAGACCTTTTACATTTAAGGAAATTATTTTCTCAACCATCATAATTCAACCAATATACAAGCAAGCAGGTGTTTTGGCCCAATAAATTTAACAGACCTATACGCATATTGTCTACCAAGACAAGAGCTAGAGAGAGAGAGAGAAAAAAAAAAACCCCTGCAACCCTACCTTCCCCCACCCCCTCCTCCAAGAAAAAAAACAAAGACAAAACATATATATATATATACACAACGGATACCTCCTGGACTTACCAAATGCCAGGAGTTAATTAGGGGGCACAGTTCTCCCAGGTCTAATTCGGCCATGGGATAAACTGCAACTGCTCCCATCAACCTGAAGCCTAGATTTTTAAGCTAATACTAGAAACCTGCTTTTCCTTGACATATCATGGGTCCTCTTAAGCTGTCCTAAACATCTCATTGAGACTTATAAGCTGTCCTCAGACTCTATGCAAAGCCGTACAACCCAATATCCTACAATGCCACATTTCCTATTATGTTGTTATTGAGTGAAATTTTTTTACATTTTTTTTTTACATTTTTTATTTATTTATTTTTTTTATATAGTGAGTATCATTTATGCAATGCATACTCCTATATAACATGCTTATTTCTTCCCATACATGCCTTACTGTACTAAACCACGTGTACTAATATACTATAGCTTGATCCATTTCTTTTAATCCCTTCAATTCCCTATTCACCCCTTCACAATCACCATGAATATCACAATATATCCCGCTTCCCACCATCCGAGAAAGAAAATAAATAAACAAACAAATAAACGAATCAAATCAATCAGTCCTCTTCCTTCCTTCCTGCTTTTGCAAAAAGAATTAGCCTAGAGGAATAAGCACCTATTGTCCTTTTAACTTTGATTCTCTCTCGCATCATACCATTCTCTGGGTAAAGCAGGTAGTGGGGTCTTTTGTACAAATAACGGTGTTACTCCCTCTGGTGTGTCCAGACCCATTGTCTGAAAAAATCTACCTGGATCTCCCGTTGGTAGTAAAGCACTGGTTCGTTCATTATGAAAAGCGAGAAGTTTAAAGGGATGGCCCCAAGCAAAGGGAATGTGATTAAGTCTCAGATGATCTGCAATCGGCTTCCATTGCCTTCTCTTCGAAAGAGTGGATGGTGAAAGATCTTGAAATATCTGAAGCGCCTTTTCTCTGTAAGTGACCTCCATCCCCCTACATTTGCGCACTACAGCGTCTTTAGTGCTATGATAATGGAATCTCACTATTATGTCTCGAGGACGTTCATCATTCCTTCGAGGACCACCTGATAAGCGCTGCGCCCTATCGATTTCCCATCTGGGTTCAGGAATGTCTGGTAATAAGGGTCTAAAGATTTCCAAAACCAAGTTCTGCACTGGGCCCTCGTCTCTTGTTTCCGGTATCCCTCTAATTTTAATATTATTGCGTCGGGATCGATTAATAAGATCATCAAACGCCACTTCTAAGGCATCAAGCCTTGTGCCCAATTCCGAGCTCTGTAGTAGTAAATTATTATGCGCTTTAGCCACAGCCTCTACCCTCACCTCTAGGGTGGCTGTCCGATTACCAATTGCCTGAATCTCTAATCTTATTTCCCTAGCATTTCTCTCAATCTCTCCCGCTAAAAAAAATTCTATCCTCTTTCATTTGTGCTAATATGCATTGTATGCCATCTGATCCTGGTATCTGCACCATAGGTGTAGAAATGTTAGCTGTATCGATAGGTAACATTTTACTTTGCTTTCGGGGGGTGTGACCTGACCGTCGATGTAGACAGACGTCCAGGCAGAGATCTCCCTCACTAAAGCCTGAAAATAAACAGACACCGAAGATGAAGATTAAATGAAATATATTATATCGCTCCAGTTCATGAGCCCCTCCAGCTCTCTTCAAATAACTTATATGTGCCGGTGAAGTCCTTGGTTAGCCATCCGTCAAGGGGTAGGGGTAGGGGGTCAAGGGGTAGTTACATATCAACCCGGTCGGACAGCCGGTCAGCCTGTCAGCCTGTCAGCTTGTCTAGCTCTATCTACTCTATCCACTTAAAACCATTCAGTCTCTCCCTAATTCCTCCGTACTTTGCAGTAAAATACAGCTACATACTGCTACATACTGCTATATACCATTGTAACAGTGTAACAGTGTAACAGTGTAGCGTTGTAGCCGAAGTTGATACTTTCAGCAGGGGAAGCCGAGGAGGCTTTTTTTTTTGGCAGCAGCCCCTGACCTATCTCAAAAGGGAAATATACCCTTTTTTGGACTTACCACTGATGAAATCCTCACGGAAGGGGTCCAAGCCGAAGCCCAGGAGCAGCACTCTGCACTCTCTGCATACTATGTTTCAGCCAGCGAGACCTGCGGACGTAAATGAAGATGCTGCAAAATCCACAAAGCGAGCGGCTTCAGACGTGAATAGCGCTGATACAGTGAATAGTTGCCTGGATTCAACAAACAGCATGGAAGGCAGGAAAAATGGGGGCAGCCACGAGATCCATTCAGACCAGATCCCAGGAGAGGGACCAGACCAGATCCACTCAGACCCAGGAGAGGGAAGATCAGGTAAAATGTAAATCTGTATTTTTATGTGTGTGCTATTCCTTAATCTGTATATTGTAAAAATTCTGGTCTCTACAGCAGCACCATTGCTGAGAAATGCATGTTCCAAGTGTGCCCCCCAATTCACTATTTTTCTTTACAATGGCAGTGTATGTCTGACAGTTGTTTCTTATATCTTAGTTACCCTGTGCCCATTAGAGGTGCAGCCAGTGGTGTATCTTGGTTTTGTGCTGCCCTAGGCAGGACAAAACTCAGACACCCCCCCGCGCGCGCACGCGCGCCACCCCCACCCAACCCTTCCCCCCTGCCCCGCCTTCTAAATACACACACATTCACTGACAGATACGCATACACTAGCTAACAGACACACACAGTCAGACACACACAGTCGGACACACACAGTCGGACACACACACACACTAACAAACACACACAGTCGGACACACACTAACAAACACACACAGTCGGACACACACACTAACAGACACACACAGTGAGACACACACACTAACAAACACACACAGTCGGACACACACACTAACAAACACACACAGTCGGACACACACACACTAACAAACACACACAGTCAGACACACACACTAACAAACACACACAGTCGGACACACACACACTAACAGACACACACAGTGAGACACACACACTAACAAACACACACAGTCTGACACACACAGTCGGACACACACACACACTAACAGACACACACAGTGAGACACACACACTAACAAACACACACAGTCGGACACACACTAACAGACACACACACTTACAGACACACACTGTCGGACACACAGTCAGACACACACAGTCAGACACACACAGTCAGACACACACAGTCAGACACACACAGTCAGACACACACACTAACAGACACACACATACTAACACACACACACTAACAGACACACACACACACTAACAGACACACACACTATCAGACACACACAGTCAGAGACACACACACACTCACATTAACACATTTTTTTTTTTTTTTTACTCCCCCCCCCTACCTTTGGGAATGCTGGGGGTGGGGGGGTTCTCCCATTCCCTGGTGGTCCAGTGGCTGCAGGACGGCACTGGCTGGCAGGCTGGGCGGCCGGCGAGGGAGCTCTTCCCCTGAGCTCTCTACTCAGCTCCCTCGCGCGCCGCCCGCAGAGTGAGGCTGGGAGGCGGAGCCGGAATATGACGTCATATTCCGGCTCCCAGTCTCACTCTGCGGGCGGCGCGCGAGGGAGCTGAGCAGAGAGCTCAGGGGAAGAGCTCCCTCGCCGGCCGCCCAGCAACCAGCCCAGCATGTCTGTTAGCCGCAAGGCTAACAAGACATTTGCCTTGGGCATTTGGGGGCGGCGTTTTTTGCCGCCCCCTGGAAAATGCCGCCCAAGGCAAATGCCTTGTTTGCCTCGCGGCTAATACGCCCCTGGGTGCAGCGTGTGTATTATTGTTATTTGTTATATGTCTTATGTGCTCTTTTGTCCTGCTGATGCCCCTACCAACTAGTTGGGTTTGTCTGTGGAGCCTGTGTGGAGTCATCTGTTGGCTATGAAGATATTGAAAGAGTTATGTGCACTACCTGAATAGGAAGGCTTGCTCATTTGCATATTCAGGTAGATTTGCATATTATGGTTTAGGCAGGCAGTGGATGTATTTCTTGTAAGTGTTTGTCTCTCCCACCTTTATAATTGTTGTATTGTGGTATGTGAGTGCCTGTATGATTCCCCATATGTTTAAATTTTGTGTATGTAATTGAGTGTGTCACAATAAGTGCAATGTAATGTGAATAGGGGCTAGTCATAAGTGTAAATAAAGTATTGTGTTGGTTCTATTAGGACTGTGTATCCTGCCTGGCTTGTTCAGGGATCCCAGTAAAAGAGTTTTTGGACCTGTTGGCAGGCTGCGCTGGTCCCTGCTCCCAGGGACAAGTTAAGAAAGAGCTACGTCTGAGAGCCACAATTGCCACAAAAGTGTAGGCAGAGGTGTTGATACCTGCCTGCACTATACAAAGCTGTCCTATGGGGAAAATCTGGCGCTGCAAGTCCATGAGAACGTCCAGCATCAGATAACGACCAAAAGTCCGTTTGAATTCCAGAAGCCCTCTAGTGGCTATCTGGTAGACAGCCACAGAGGGCAGACTTCAAGCTGCAATGTTTTACAGTGCAGCACTAAGGGCAAAAGGGTCACAGCACCCTGACCACTTCAATAAGCTGAAGTAGTCTGGGTGCCTACAGTGTCCTTTTTATGTTGTGCTGGTATCAAGTACAGTAAACAGAGCACTGGCAAATTTGGTTACATTTGGAGGCTCAGATGTGGTGTTTGCTATCACAAAATTAAACAATAAGTGTGCCAAGAAAAGCAATTCACCCACCAAACTGGGATGAACTAGAGGTTGAACCCGCTGCATTTTACGATGGTATATTCATGTACAACTTGATACATAATCTTTTTTGTTTGAAAATAAATATTTTTTGAAAACATATATAGGAAATATTTAATAAACTATTACAGCATACCGTCCAATGAAACAAACCCCATGTAGAGCACTAACTGTGCCAACATTTGGATGGACTTCCAAGTGACATTGCAAATGATTATGGAACAATAAGCACCCCAGTGTGTAACAAATTCATTATCCATATCAATGCTGAGGGAAGATTATGTTTTCTTTGCTCATTTAATGCAACTGCTCAGTTATTCCTTCTCACTGTATGGCATTTATCCAAAAGAACACTATAAATGAAAATAAAATTCAGCTCAATTTATTCTCGAGATAAAAAAATAAGCTATAATGAATGCATCTACATATTTATTCAATCGCACTGTTCTTTGCCAATTGTATCATTTTATTTCCTTGTAGAATTCTGGATTTCAAAGAAATACCTGCCACAGGTATTTCATTATATGCAAGACATTTTATTAAGACAGAGCTTAACCATTTCACTTCCAAAACATATAATTTATTTGAAACCTGGAATTTATCCAAGTACACAGATTGATATTTTGTTCTATAGAATATGTAAAAAAAAAAATATCTGGTTTATATTTTTTTCATTTATTTCTTCTGTCTTTGCATAAACATGGGAGGGCTTAATAATAAAGTAGTATGTGTTACTATTTGTCTTACATCAATGCATAATCTAAAATAACAATGTACAAACATAAATAACATTTTAAATGTGTACAGTAGGTGTGAAAAAGATACAATTACAGTGTTTATGTATATGCATAAAAGACTTAATAGCATCAGGTGCTATGTTGTAAATATAATTCTCTACCCTTATAATCACTGTGTTACACAAAAATAAACCATATATTCTTATAGTTTCATTCCAGTATTGGTTGACTGTTTTCACATTGAAGGATTCAACAGACATGCAAAGAATTAAACATAAAACAAAAAAACTCTACGTGTCATCAAAGTGATATGAGTACCATCAAGGAACAGTGAAATGAAAATATATATTTTTTTGGAACACATTGCCTCTAGGGATGGCATATAATATTTACAATTCAGCGCCCATTTGTTGTTGATTTCCCTTTTATACATAGAAGAGCAGATTTATCAATATGTTCTGAATCGTGTCTTTTATTTTTGGTCTCTAATCCATTTATATTTATGAAATTATTTTAAAGTGGTCAAAAAAGTGTTGGCATTTCTCTTTTTAGAAAAGAACGCCGACGTTAGAGTTTCAACAAAGAAAGTGTGAGAGAACGCTTTTCTGAAAGAAAAAAATTGAAGGAAAGAAAGATAAATCTGTTGTATTGCAGAATGGCACCCGTTCAAAAATGACACAGCGCAAAGAAGCTACAGATGAAAAATTCTGACAGATTTAATAAATTGTGACAAAAATCATAAAAAATGCAAAAATAAAGGGAAAAAAAGGAGCAAAATTGTCCGCAGCACTTATAAACCTCCCTCGGTCAGTGTTCTTCACTGAGAGGAGAATTCATATTACATTCATATTGAATTTCAAACTTAAGGTCAATATAACTGAAATATAGAGTTTAGCCAATAAGCCCCAGACAGGTTATTAACAGGATATAATTTGATAGTAAGAAAACCTATAGATTAAAGTATAGGTGATTTAGAGAGAAAAGTACAACAGAACAGTACGGTAAAGTAAAATAGATATTTAGAGAATCAGCCCCCTTGTTTAGAAGGAGCACTGATTATGCAGGTGAATTACTCTTTCCAATATTGGTTAGTAGCGTAATTAAGGTAGGTATAATGTAGGCTGGTAATATAAAGCAGGTCGGTAGTGTAGATCACCAATTGTACAGTGCTACGGAATTTGCTGGTGCTATATAAATAATAATAAAATAATAATAATAATCAGGTTGGTATAAAGCAGGTTGGTAACATAAAGCAGGTTGGTAACATAAAGCAGGTTGGTATAAAGCAGGTTGGTAACATAAAGCAGGTTGGTAGTGTAGATCAGGTTGGTATAAAGCAGGTTGGTAACATAAAGCAGGTTGGTAGTGTAGATCAGGTTGGTATAAAGCAGGTTGGTAACATAAAGCAGGTTGGTAGTGTAGATCAGGTTGGTATAAAGCAGGTTGGTAACATAAAGCAGGTTGGTAGTGTAGATCAGGTTGGTATAAAGCAGGTTGGTATAAAGCAGGTTGGTAACATAAAGCAGGTTGGTAGTGTAGATCAGGTTGGTATAAAGCAGGTTGGTAACATAAAGCAGGTTGGTAGCGTAGTTCAGGTTGGTATAAAGCACCTTGGTAACAAAGCAGGTTGGTTGTGTAGATCAGGTTGGTATAAAGAAGCTTTGTAGTATAGATCAGGTTGTTATTCAACAGGTTGGTGAACAGGTTGTTAACAAAGTAGGTAAGTTTATAGGAGTCAGGAAGAGAAGTCTTTCAGGTAGACCATCAACGTCATTGTAAAGGCCCATTATTGAGTTGGGTGTGGCCTTTTGTAGGAGAAGTAATCAGCCCAGGTAGGTGAGGTAGAGTGAAGTAAATTTCAGTCCTAGTGTTTAGGGAGGCTACTAGTGGTGGAAAACTGGAATCGTTGTAGTGAAACAGAATAAAAGAAACATAATTGTGGTTGTCAGGACAGGATCCTGACACATACTCTCACTTGTTAGGGTTTTTGCATATTTTGACATGTGCCTAGAGAAGCTAAAGGAAGATATATGTAATCGAAACTCTCCCCGGTTTTCATGTTGCTTGTCTCTTCAATTCATGGTGAATCATCCATTAGAACTCCACATCAAGATTGTTCAATCACTCGAGAGCAAGAGTACAAAAGAGAAGTCAATGAAAGAGCCTGCAAGACCGCAGGATATGCTTTAAAATATATATATATATTTTTTAAACTCCAGTGCAGTCAACATGAATATTTCATGATTCTATCTCTATCTAAAGTTGTGAGCTAAACCCTAAATACAACCTAAATATATGTTTAACACTACACACTACTTCATATCGTTTATGACCCAATAATCTTATAAGTTTCATACCCTAGCACTTCAACATCATTTTCTTGTTTTGGTTATTACAACCAGCCTCCAATTCTACATCCTTTATTATTTCTCCAGGATGATTGTTTTCTTAGCTACAGAGTTTGTAGTGTTCTTAATACTGTATTAAATGATGTATATATGTTACTTCAGTTTCAGCTCATTTATTTTCTTCTCTTATGTTTCTCATGATAACCATCACACCATGATCACTGTTTTCTCAAAGGCTTCACTGCCTTTTCGTGCCTCCTACAGAAACAGCCATATTCCTTCCACTCCTCCCAATTTATTTGTGTCCTGCCAAACTGATGCCAAATAGATCCAGCCATTTTGTGTTCCTTACCAAAGTCTAGAGCCAACAAGTGATTCAATTTCAGAAACGTACTGGGAAATTGTATTTAACAAATCAAGGTTGAAAGAAAATTGCAAGCTGCAAACCAGAGCATCCCCCATAAAGGAAAGAGTACAATGACCGCCTCCCCTTCCCCCCTCCCCAGTACTCTTCATGCTTAGTATTATAGTTAAAAATGTAATCAGGAACTTGAATGCTATGCTAACATGGTTATTCAATAAAGTGTGAATTGTCATGAAGCCAAAATAAATTCAAAGTTAATTTCAGATTTTAGATCAAAATAGCGAAACATTCTCCAAGTCAGCTATTTCAACCTAAAATTGTAATTAATTTTGTAATTCACAATAATTCACACTTCAGTTAATAATCCACGAGGAAGGACATCAAGACTACCTTCCATTACAGTGGAAAATGCAGTTATCCACAGTGACATAGTTAATACACAATCTGTTTGTTATCTCGTATTTCATTTATTGTAATGAAATGTATGCATAATTTATACGTTCACACTTATACTTTATTTTTGGCTTCATAAAGATGATATATTAACCTTTCTAAGGTGTTCTGTGGCAACAATATAGCATTTAAGAAATCAAATCATTTCTAAACCTATTATGTGTAAATTCTAAACCTTTAGAATAATTTTGGAAATGTAAAGTTCATTTCATCCCTAAGGTACTTGGAAGAATATTAAACTATTTTACAATGCTAAACTTCAAGGACAAACGTGATATTATAGAAATGAACAAAACATTTACTTTAATGTCACATAATACTTTATTGGATCGTTTGATTTGTGCCAAAATGTACTATGCCCCTATTTCTGAAACATAAATATTAATAGTAGTTCAATAATCTGTTAATCTAAGTAATCATACAATTTTTTTTATTCAAACTCAATTTCCATGAATACATCATTTTGAATTTTAAATGGAAATTGCATCATTTTCTTTTGTTTTATAAAGAAACGTTGGTTGTATGTTTTATTTTTGCAGTAGGTTTAAGTTGTTATTTGAGAGGGTATTGTGCTAGTTGAGGTAGTGTGAATCAATGACTAACCAATGTCCTTTTCAACCATGTTGTTCACAGTGTGTCACAAACCAATACATTGTTAATTTAACCCTTTAATTTATAGTTGGGTGAAGAAATGATCTTAAATTTAGAAAAATTGGAAAATAATATTTATTGTGTCCATACTTCAGCCAAACACAGATCAAATACTGCTGGATGCCTGTAATCTGGATCCAGAGGCTTAAAATCCAGGTTCAACTTCTCATTGTTGGACCTATTTGGCCACTGGATTAACTGGCAGCCAACAGGCAGATGGCTTAAGAAATACCCTTGGTGGCATGAGGGTTAAATAGGTAGTGGCTGGCTTGTGCATGGTAGGTGGGGCTATTAAATAGATATGTATTTTATCCTGCAAGCCCCCATCAGTGGTGGGGTTACTAAATAATTAAGATGGTTGGGTATGTCATTGTCTACCGTTATCAGAAATATGCAGTAAAAAAAAATAAAACACCAAAACAAATAATGCAAGTTGGTACATGGACAGCTCAAGAAAAAAACCATAGAATTATGCTTCAGAGTGCTCTTATTTCTTCTTACCAAAAAAAAAAAAAAAAAAGAAACTGATGTGTAGTCAGTGTCTTCAACCACACAATGAACCCAAACTATAGGACACAAATGTTGTAAAGTCAGACATGAATCCCACTGAAGTTCCAGTGTTCAGAGTTACAGTGAAATGAAGACATGCTGGATAATGTCAGACCTTTTGATCTCACAGTATGAAAGCTGAAGTCGTGGAAAAAAAACTGCAAAATTGATTCAGCTTCTTCTTGTAAAGAAAATACTATTCTGCTCAAATATTGATTTGTTTTTTGTGACACCTTTTGCTTTTAAGTTAAATTCATCTATTCTTAGAAATATTATATTTTGTTCAGATTTTTTTTTATACCTTGTAAATATAGAATGGACTATAAAACTCAGTCGGGTTTTTCCACTAAGCTCTGAATTTCCAAGATAATTTTAGAGTAAATAGAGTAAATAATTTGTAGAAATTAAGGTATTTCGAAAAGTAAATTATCAAAATAACTAAATTCACTAAATTTCATAACTCATCTGAATGAGTATGAGTAACATAAAATTACTGTAATAACTCAATATTTGCTCATGGGTTAGCAGTGCAGGTGCCCACTGAAACTATTATTGACCCTCACATTGTTGCCTATGGGGAGAGGATTAGATGGGACTTCATTCCTGGGTCCTTGCTGGTTAGTAAAGAGTCCATAGGGTGAGGATCCCATTTTTTAAAAACATGTCTTATTTATTTTGCTTATAGTTATTTTCTGTATGGCTGCTTAGATGGCAAGTGGACACATAATCTGGGATATTTGGGATTTGCATGATTTTTCTTTTTAGTAGAGTGCTCTAAATTAGATGTGTTCATTTTTTGTGAACTACCAATTTTACTATTGAATTTCCTTTAGAAAATATCTAATATGTAAGTCCAATAAAATCTTGTGATTTTCAGCCAATTTAATTTTTGTATTCAGATTTTAGTGAAAAACCTTAAAATGTGATTTAACTAAAGCATATTCCTTATTATCCCTTTATGGGCACAGCTTTACTTTTGTTTGGTGACGAGCAAAAAACACTTTTGCAAGTTTTGCATATTTGCACAGCCCAGGACCGATTAGGTTCAGCAGGGGGCATGGGTCTCAATTGGGTCTCATTTGCCTACATATCAGTTACATGTATCTAATATAATGAATAGACTTGTACATGGCGAACAAATTTGGCTCGGCAAAGCCATTTTTCCTGAAACACTAAGATTTTTCGGGATGCCGACATTTGGCCAAATTTTTGGCTCAGCAAAATGAACTGACTTGATCTGTATATGAAATCAACACTTAGTTACTTTCCCCTAGCCATCATCTTTTTTCCTCATCATCCACAGGTGGATTTCAGAATAACAACCCAAAACAAAAATGTTCAGCCTTTGCATATTTTGGTTGTTCATGATTCTGGTACATTTCCAATTAGGTCTTGGTAATTTGGCCATTTACCCATGTTATAAATTCTGACAAACTACGGTTCAGACTGAAATTAATCTACACGTCTAATTGTCATTGCACCTAAAACATAACAACATTTTAGACATTTTAATCCTTATTTTTTTATTTGACCACATTTCATGTCTTTACAGCAATTGTTACATTACTTTATTTAAAGACAAGGTTTGGTGACAATTTCTAAAAGCTTGTTTTTTCAATTCATCTGTATTTTTTATTTTTATCAAAGAAAGCTCCTATTAAGAAGTCTGCAACTTTTATGAGCTATCTATAATGTGAAGAATAATTCCCATTAAATTAACAGTATTTATATGTGTTGTAAAGTAACCAGTATAAGAATCACTCAGCTGGGAACATATTCCTTATTTTTTCCTCTCTGACCCACGGATCACTTTCAGAAGCTCTATTAATCAGTATGCCTCTTTCTAGATGATGTATAAATATATTGAAATGAACCTAGAGGTTATTCTGCTTTGCAATGCTTACATCACATCGCTATTCTAACAAAGTCATTGGTGCCCTCTATAGAAGCATTTTATTATATGCTGAGAGCCACTATGCCAGCAGAGATATTGTCAATGTGCATGTTTTTCCATTAGGAACATTTGTATTTTTTCTTTACATACTATTTTCCTTTCTATTCCTAATTAACTTTTACTATTTCCTTTCCTGCTCAACATATTGACTCATTCTTGTTATTTATAGTACAGAGGTTCAGTAGCTATAAAGGAAAACCACATTGCTTTGTCCTGGTCCATATTTGGTTCAGCTCTCCCTTGTTAACCTGTAAAAAATAAAGAAAAGAGGTTTTACTTATTTTTTTCCCAACACCGAGACTCAATTAGTACTGCCACCTGCTCCTCCTCCCACAATGTAATTCTGGAGGCGTTGCTTCCTCAATGACTGTCCAATCAAATGTTGGGGACAAGATGTGCATTCCCGACGCGTGCAATGAAATGCTTCTCTTGGGACACATTGCATTTAATGCTTTCCTATAAGTTGCCTTTGATGACCTCTCATGTCGTGGATGAGTGAAACTCGGTAGCTGCAGTGGAAGCCCCTTTAGTGGGTGTCTGGAAGAGGTGTGCTAAAATCTGCAATGTGAACGCTGCAGTTTCTAAAAAACTGTAATGTTTAACATTGCAGGGTTAAAACTATGGGGCTTCTGCACCCAAACCACTTGATTAAGATGAAGTGATATAGGTTAATGTAGTAGTTCTTTAAAATTAGCAAACATTTGGTTGTTGAATGCCTTCTCCCAGGTGTGGTATCATACAGCTACACTAACAGAACCCGTAAGATCAGTATACAGTATATGCAAATACTTTTTTTGTATTTTTGTGGGCCTATTTGGCGGACATGTTAGGTTACCTTTAAGGCAATTTGCACTTCATTGGAATATTATTTGAATTCAAGTTCTTCAACTAGGCAACCAACTCTTTTAGCTAAATTGTGGATCTACTCTTTGCTGCTTTCTGAGAACTTTATGAGTCAGTTGCTTGAAGCTTGTGGGATATAAATACAAGCTCCACTTGTAACTTACATAAAAAAGCGGTCCATTCATTCATGGGTCCATATACCAATTTAACATACGATGTTAAAAATTTCATTCAATGCTCCACAACCCATGTGGTATATTTACTACAATGTGGAAGTGGAGCACAATACGTAGGCCGTACAAAAAGAAAACTGCACAGTAGACTTTCTGATCATTTTTATAATATGCATACACAGAAATTAGATCATAGTGTCACGATTCTGGGAACCAAACACGCTAACAGGTCACAGAGAGGAAGGGTGCTATACCGGTCCTTAGAGTGGCCGGGCTAAGCACACTAAGAATGGTCAGGAGACAAGCCAAGTAAAGGGAGCCAGAAAGCGGGAGAACGAGAAACAAGCCGAGGTCAAAGGAGAGGAGAAGACAGGATAATCGGAATAACGAGCAAAACAATCGGTAACCAGAGAGCAACACGAGAAAACTGCACTACAGGTATCACAAGACCACAACAGGGCACTGAGAGACAGGAAAGGTAAGTATAAATACCCTAGGTTTAATTCTGATTGGATAACTTCCAATCAGAATTAACAATCACACGTGGGAGATATCTACACCTCCCACTGTGATTGTGGTACTGTTGCTTTAACGCCGGGTTACTCACGTGACCCCGGCGTTTGCATAAATTAACTACCTTCCAGCATGCAGCGTTATACATGCTGCCGCTGGGAGGCGTGGAGGATGCGAGCGGCGAGCGGCGGAGAGGAGACGCCGCTTGCCGACAGGTAGGAGGAGGAGAGACCGCGGGCGGCGATGGACTGAGGGTGAGTGCTGCAAGTTGCGTGCAGCCTCCCCTCATAGCCGCCCGCGGACCCCTGACACATAGTGTACCTAAACACTGGATAAATTGTCGGCTTTTTCAATGCGAGACTTTTCTGACAATTGGGATAGATAAAGTGGAAAAACATTTGAGAGGAGAAAATATTGAGTCAGCATTAAATATGAAGGAGGCACAATGGATTTATAGCCAAAAGACCTTAAAATCGGGTTTGAATGAGGAGATAGATCTCACAGATTTTGTTGTAGAGTAATTTACTCAGGTTGTATAATTATTCCATTATCCACCTATTTGGTGTTTGGGTCTTCCCAGCTTGTATTCATACATATTCTCTAGGACTTTTTTGGTTGTTGTTTTTTTTCTCTATTATAATTACAATTTAATTTAATTTCAGGTCCTTAGAAATACAATTCAAAGTGTTTATTTTCAGTGTGCACACGGATGCTAGTGGATTTATGTACAATTAACAAAACAAAAATAAATAAATTACACTTAGTTGGATTTGCCTGGAACAATGATTATCTTTGTCACCATATTCTACTATGGATGTTTATAGAGAATGTGAGCAACGCATAATAAATGACTCTATAGCATTTTCTGCCAAAAGATCTATATAATAATTGTGGTTTACAATCCAATACTAAATAACACATACAACTTTACAGATATACTATAATGTATTGTCTTAAACTCAGTTTAGGTTGGTTTGAAAGAAAAAAAAAATACACAAACCAAAATTTAGCGCATGAAGCTCTACTTAACGTCTCCTTTTCTCCAGAACTGCTGGGGAACATATTTCAATAATAATAATAATAATAATAATAATAATAATAATAATAAGCTTTTCTTCTGTTCCTCAGCAACACTGTAGAAGGATTGTAAAGTCCTTCTCTAGAAGGACTATAAAATGTGGCCTTTTCTCGCAAATTCTACTGTAACTATTGAAAGTTAAAATGAATAAAAATGTGACATCTATGGAAAAAGGTGGGTATTTCTTGATGCCTCAGGAGAGACATTACAGAAACAAATGCTTAGTCCAAACCTGCACACTTTGTAGATATTGGACACAGTTTTTCACAACCCGTATTTTGAATCATTGTTAAAACTTACTAAATGAGGAGGTAAGAGAGAAGCTAGGGTAAAAAAGGACACATTTAGATGAAAACTAGACGTGTGCATGGAGAAAAGATTCAGTTCTGCCAAATCCAATCATCCAAAATGTATTTTTCCAAAATTCGTCCATGCAGCCTGTTGGTTCAAACTAATTTTGACCATGCAATCGTTTCAGGAAACATTATTCACATAAACCAAAAGGGAGCAAAAGCAGGCCAAAAACATACATTATATAAATATGTATACATTTTGCATTGCACTTTCCTACTCATCTGGTTCACAGATCAAATGAGAAGAAGTTAAGAAGTTACCAATAGAGATAAAAAGAAGGAGCAGTAAAATATATAGTTTACAAATATATAAATGTTGATTTTTTTTTTTCATTGTTTTTTGTTAACTTCAGAGTCATGGAATTCAGACAAACTGCCGATCTCCCAAAATGTAATTCATTTGAAACTGAATGCACAAGTCTAATTAAAATCTTTGAATCTCAGTGACCCAAAGGGCTGAACCAAAATGATGATGTAATGAAGTTTATTTAAAATTGACGTATCTCTCCTCCTACTCTCCACAGATTTTGCTATGAGTTATTCAAGATAGAAAATAATCTGTACTGCTTCATTTCTTCTTTTATATGATTTTTTTTTTTAAATTGAAAAATACAAGCATCATTTCCCTTTAGCCTCCATCTAAACCAGGTTTACTTAAAGGGACACTATAGTCACCCAGACCACTTCAGCTCAATGAAGTGGTCTGGGTGCCAGGTCCACAAGGTTTCAACCCTTCAGAGAAACTGCTATGTTTACATTGCAGGGTTAATCCAACCTCTAGTGGCTGTCTTCCTGATTTTCGCATCCAGTGTGCAGTGCATTCATAGGAAAGCATTGAGAAATGCTTTCCTATGGACAGTTTGAATACGTGCGCAGCACTTGCGGAGCATACGCATTCCGCTCCACTCGGGAGCAGACGTCGGCGGGGGAGGAGAGGTCACCAGCGCTGAGGGAGCCCGGCGCTGGATTAAGGTAAGTAACTGAAGGGGTTACTTTAGCGCCAAGGGAGGGGGCCCTGAGGGTGGGAGGGGGACCTAAGGGTTATATAGTTCGTTTTCCTGACACTAGTAGTGGGAGGGGGAACTAAGGGTTATATAGTTAGTTTTCCTAGTTACGAGTTCGTTTTCCTGACACTATAGTGATGCTTTAACTATACATTTTCCAGAAATCCTAATTGTGCATCTATTTATTTTGTATCTATAAGTATTTTTATACATATCCTTTTATGTGAAATATGGAATACTAACCCTGTTAATGTGTACTAATAGAGTTAAAATGCACTGCCACTTAGCAACTGTTGCTATGTTTACAATTATATTTCATGTCACATGGTGTAATTACTTACTTATCCAATCAGGTTGTTCACCTGACTGGTATGTGTATGATTAAGTCTACAAAAGACTGTCACTACTATCTTTCAGGCCGCCGATCAAAAGCATGTTTTTAACTGAACACATGCCTCCTCTGTGGCTATATGTTGATGGACGTCGTAGGTGAGGCCAAGGAGTAGCACCTGCATATGGAAATCCTCCAAAGTGAGCGTTCATTGTTACTTGTGTAGTATTGTACACAACTTTGGTTTTTCCACCCTGCAGACACACAATGAGATTGAAGTGCTGTGCCATCATGTGGGATGGACTAGGTTTCTGCTACAAAAATGAACACACACATGAAAAATTAATATATGTCAAAACTTAATTAATAGTTAAAATAGATCAACTGTTTTTAATATAAGACCTGGATCAATATTGTTTGTATTATTTTTAGTTCTTTATTTTACAATTTAAATTTTTAAACAAATAAAAAGTTAATAGAAAACAAAACAAGTATATACATTGGAGAGAAATATACTTCATAGTCTTAAAAGCCAAAACTATGACGTAACCTCAAAGCATAACAGTACGAAAATAATTTACTACATATTCACGAAATATAATGATATCAAGTTCTATAGAATCATAATTATGGGGCATAAAAGCGTGGCCGGATTTGCCATAATTCCACTGTTAGAATTAGGGTTAGCAGGCAGGAAAGGGTCAGCAAAGACAATGGGAGGTAAAAGATCTCCTTAACTGGGCAGCCCATTATTCTGCCATGCAGACAAACAACGTGACAGTGGAGATCTCCAGCAAGGCCTGCACTCGAGTACAGAGGCCCTCAATTATTATGTTGTAGTAAAGCTTGCCACTAGTTACCATGGCAATACTCCAATCCATTCTGCTGGCACTGACCAGAAGCAGCTGTCTGCACAAACTTGGGTTGCTGACAAGCAACATCTCCCACTCCAACAGCATGATTCCCCTCTCCCTGGTCCAAAGTCAGGGAGGGGAGGGGGGGGAATAAACTTTAGTTTAGTTTTATTGAAAAAAGTTTTTTGTAAAACAATCCCCATCACCCAACTACAGCCCCTACCCTTCGCTACAGCCACTATAACTCTACTGTAGCCACTATGCCCCCACTACAGCCCACTATACTCCACTACTGCCCCAATACACCCACTATCCCCCAACTACAGCTCCTATTCCATACTACAGCCATTTACTCCACACCACAGTCCCCTAACATAAAAGCCTCTGTGTCCCCCACCAACACACAAACAATAGCCCCTATCATCCCAAATGCACAGTACAGCGCCTGTCTGCTGCATACATACACTTCAGCTTTATCACCTCCACAAATACACTACAACTCCAATTTCCCTGCATACACACATACAACAGCCCCAGTTCACAAACACACACTATAGCTCCTACATCACCAAATACACCCTACAGCCTACACCCCTATCCTCCCTCCAAAAAACACCATTCAGCCCCTATTTTCCCCATACAGCTCCTATCCTCAACAACATACATACAAAAAGGCACTACCCTCCCCAACACACACATTACAGACCCTACCCCTTTAACACACACACACACACACACATTCATCCCAACAATGGCAACTTTCCAGAAGCTAAATACAGAGCAAAACACCGTAGGTAACAAAAGCAATGGATTTGTTTTATTTCATATAATCTTTCTATGTCTTCATTCTTCAGTATATCACCGTCCAGAATAAAACGTGCCTCGTAGCTTTTTTTGATGGGAAATAATAATACATTAATCTGCCAAAACATAATTGGATTCTTATACAGGACTAACGAAAATCCTTTAACAAATGTTACACGAAGGTATAGCATTTACAAGCTGCTTATACTAGAGTAATAGAACATCGCCCTTGAGAAAACGTGTTACACTCCATCTATCTCTCTCTCCCTCTGTCTGTATGTATGTCTCTCTTTTTTTTCCTTTCTTTTCTTTTTTACATTTTCCCTAGTACATTTTTTGAAATTGTGAAATGACCGAACACTGAGAGTTCTCATAACATAACATACTACAACCTGGAATAACTCAGCTTAATAGTTGTTTTGCCATTAGCAGTAAGTTTTATGGAACATCATAGATGTAAATCTGTCAGGTGTGCAAAGGTATGCATTAATATCCACTCTGCTGAACGGCTTTCATCACATTTATTAATGTTGTCAGGCAACTAGTGTGTTTTCCTAAATCTTCTTAAGCGTGAAGGCCTAACTATATTAAAAATAAAGAGGTTAACTATCTCTTGCCCTTCTGCAACCTTTGTTAAAATTTAGCTTTTAGGTTCTTCTGTGTTTCTTGATATGTCCTCTAATATGATGGTACATTAAAGTCTTTTATGATTAATAGAGAGAAGAAACAAACATTTTTCCTGTTTTATATGAATTATATCTTGATAATGTAGCAACAAACAAACAAAAACATAATCATCTAGTTATAACCCATAAAAGACACCTCCTATGGTGGTACTATGCATACAAAAATACCACTGGTTAATGGCTCAAGGCTCATCAAAGTAATTTCTGAAAGGGACACTCAGGGCACCAATACCATTTTAATACATTTGATGATTTTTTGGCTTAACTAATAATCTGTATTTTTCTGCATGCTCATATCTTTATAGTTTTTGCATAAAATAAATGTTTAGCAGAATTCCGGACCATAAGCCTGCCTGTTTAGCCACACCCCCTCAATCAAGAAAAACACTTCCTTATCAAAACCGTATGGACACAGCTTAGCCACTGATAGCACATAGTGATCTGAACTACAAACAAATAAAATTGATTATAAGGAGAGGACACCCAGGAAGGCATATAGAAAGGATTCCATTACCTGCTTGTAGTTTCTTTGACTGTCTGCACCAGGCTGTGAATCCAAAGCCGCTCACTAAGTGCTGTTGGGGACTAGACTGTGTGTACACCTTTGATATGGAAGTCTTTCTGGCATGATGGGCGTTGCTGATTTTCAGTTTTCCACTAATGCAAAATTATCTTTCACTGTGTCATTGATGATGTCAGAGTTAAAATTTAACATCCCTCAAAACAGGAAGTAATTCCAGTTATAAAGTTCAGAACTCAAGAAAGAGAGAGATGTACTAACCAGATGCAATTTTTAAAAATATATTTGTAAAAATTAGCGGTATGTAAAATAAGCAATAATAATACTGATCATTATATCTAACAGTCCCAATTCGAACTTTAACTGTCAAAATAATGAAATTAGAATGAGCTGATCCAGCGAAACGTGTGTCAGGGGCTTTGGGGCACCACTGTGTCCACCAATTGATCGCAGTACTCTCTGGCTTTTTCAGGAACTATTATTTCAAGTTCCGCTTTTGTGGTATTTTCCACTACTCTCATTAATATTTTGATTTTGAGTTTTTACCTATTCATTAAGTGGGTGGTTGTTTCTCTTGGGCATTACAAGCTAGGGTCATTTAACAGGGTTAAGGAGTGCCCTCGAAGGCACAATAGGGACAGTTATATCTCTCCCCCCTTCCCCACCCCCTCATATATATGTTCTACTATTAGCCATTAATTATCTAATTACTATAACACCAGCAATTTTTTGTTATTTTTGTTACATTTATTTTGGCCATACGCTTAGTTATTTTGGATATTTTTCTTTTTCTTTGCCTACATGCCTGAGAGTCATGAGTCATAATGTTGCTTTAGTCTAGCCAGAGTTTACATATAAAGTATTGTTCACCAATTTTCTCAAAGCAGTCACTTTGTTACTCCACTACATATTGATACTCTTTGAAGTGACTTGCTTTAGACCTTTTTGGGGGTACTTACCATCTACTTTATAGTGTGGACCAGCCTTTGCTACTCTTATGTAGATTTTAATAGTACTATTAGGTTTGTGTTGTAGTTGGTCTCTTTTTGTCTTTTAAGACTTTTTAGAGATTGTTTTTTATTAAAAGTTAAGTTTTATTCCAAGAATTTTCTTTAGCATTCCATCATTGCAGTACCAGACATTGCATCCTCTGCTTTCTTTTCTTTTTGTTTCATTTTAACACAGGGTTTACTCCCCATCTAGGAGGCTTGCTTATGCATTTATTATAATTTTTTTTATTTTTCTTTCTTTTTTCTTTTTATAAGATTATTTTTCAGATGAACAATAAGGCAGACAGTAACTAGAGTCGCGCCATTGGGAAACTTTTGGTCACGTAACTGATGCTGGACGTCCGCGCGCTATGCACGAGGACTTCCTATGGGGAAATCCTAATGCCAGCGAGACCATTGCTGCGCATGCACATTATGTCTGCACCACATCGGTCGGAGAGGAGGGAAGGTGGACCCAAACCAGTGCCAAGGGTCATCGGTGCTGGAACCAGGTAAGTGACAGAAGGGGTGTGAGAGGGAGGGGGAAGCTATAGTGCCAGGAAAACAAGTTAGTTTTCCTGGCACTATAGTCTTCTTTTAGCTATCAATCCTGCAGATATCAATGTAGGCTATATATCACTTGAGCAGTTCAGGCTATTGATTTAGCATTATATCTGTATCATGATGCATGGGTCAACATACATTTTTAGCCGTAGGATAAAGAAAATGGTATAGGATTAGTAGTAAGTATGGGTGAAAATGCAACTGTCTGCCAAGAAGAAAATTCACGTTTGTTAAAAAGTTACATTGGTTCATGGAAAGACAGATTTTAGGTTTTCCCATAGCTAGGTGGCAAACAGATTGCAGTGAGACTAAACATAATAAAACTCCCCACATTGCAAGCAGAATGATTACCCTGCACATGTGCTACAGGTGCTGAACTACAGTCGTTTTTTCTATTTGCAGATAAATGCAGGTTTTACCATGGAATTCACAGTTACCAATTTTGTCACCTGTTTTTATTAAATCGAAATGTTATCTTTTTTTCAACATAATGGAAAGGCAATGGATATGAAAAGGTAAAGGGATATGGTGGAAGGGAGGACGAGGAATGATCATTTCAAACTAACCCGGTCCATAACAAACTAATGCTTTACTTCTAATACTAGAAAAAAAAAAGTCACATTCAGGATCAAGATTTAATTGTAATTTTTTTTTCATCTTATGTAATTTTGGTGCAAATTTATGAAGACATTTAGGAACTTTTTATACAACTCCTTACTTAATGAATAGTCCCCTCTGAGTTATGAAAGGTATATTTGCTTCACTACTATTTATTTTCCATTTTTAAAACAAGGGACTTGGTTTCTGTAACTTCTTTTATATTCAAGGCAGCTTTATGTAAATCCTTGGCTGCTTAACATTTCTTTATTCTTTAGCATCTGTCCTCCCTGCTGTGAGTTTTCTCCATCAACACATTAAAATGAAAAAGTTTAAAGGGATAGTGGTAGGACTGAACGTATGCTTGTTATATTATGTCTGTTGATTTTCTTACAATGTGTTGATTTGTTGCATTAAATAACTTTAGGGTATGTAGAATCATGTAAAATACAGTCAATGAGTTAGTGGGGGCTGCATGTTCTTTTCTAGTTTTTAGCAATTCAGCATAATTTCAGTAATATCAGGCTTCATTATTTTAAACAAAATACAAAGGAACAGTACACACAAATTAAACAGTTTTACATGTTATAAGGCTACTTAAAAACACTTATCTCCGCAAATAATTATGGGGATTCGGTTCCACCATATGACCATATTGTGTTAAACAGACTCTCCAGTGCCAGGAAAACAAACCGTTTTCCTGGCACTGCAGGTCCTCTCTCCCTCCCACCTCCCGTCCAAGGTTGCTGAGGGGGTTAAAACCCCTTCAGTGACTTACCTGTATCCAGCGCCGATGTCCCTCGGTGCTGGGTCAGGGTCCACTCACGCTCCTACCCCACCAACAACATCGGGAAATACCTATTGCGCATGCGCAGCCACCGGTGTGGGAGACCTAATGCGCATGCGCGGCAATGCCATGCATGCGCATTAGACCTATGGGGATTTCAGCGATGCTGGAAGTCCTCACATAGCGTGAGGACGTCCAGCGACGCTATAGCACACGGAATGTGTGCTATAATCACGGAAGTGTCCTTCTAGTGGCTGTCTAGTAGAGGAGGAGATAACCCTGCAAGGTAAATATTGCAGTTTATGAAAACTGCCATAATTACACTTGCAGGGTTAAGGGTAGTGGGAGTTGGCACCCAGACCACTCCAATGGGCAGAAGTGGTCTGGGTGCCTGGAGTGTCCCTTTAAACTCACCACTACTACTTCACAGTACCCTAATTTGGGTGAGTCCTACACTAATTACAACATTGGAAACAAATTAAATAGTGCTATGGGTAAATGAACTAAAGTGTATTTAATTAATCTGTTATAAGAGCATTGTGAATATATATAATGCAAACTTAATGTGCTAAAAAACACAATTTTAAATAATGCAGTGTCAAAACTAAATAGATAATATGATAGTGCTTTCACTTTAATTGTTTTGTCTTGACATTAATTTTTGATGTGTTATTTGGCACAATGCACACTGATAGTTAATGTTCCTTTTGTTCATATGTACTCAAACTTTGGATTCTCTTGGCTCCACACTACATAAGTCTTAAATTACATTTAGCATAAAATATGACTTTTTTTAACGAACATATTGTACCATCCTTCACAAAACTGTGCATCCTATACATCGTAGGAAATATGGCAGAGAAGAGAACCAGGCCAATAGTACCAGGGGTGCCCGATGGCAGACAAAGCAAAGCTCTGCCTGTGACTGTGTGCCTATGACTGTGAGTGTTACTGTGTGATTGTGTGTGTGGCTGTATGCCTGTGACTGTGTGTGTGGCTGTCTGCCTTTCATTGTGTGTGACTGTCCTCCTGTGACTGTATGTGTGTGTGTCTGCCTATGCCTGTGTGTGACTGCCAGTGTGTGTGTGTGTGTGTGTGTGTGTGTGTGTGTGTGTGTGTGTGTGTGTGTGTGTGTGTGTGTGTGTGTGTGTGTGTGTGTGTAAAAAAAAGAAAATCCAGCGCACTCCATTATCCTGTAAACAGCAACTTCAGTGCTGACAGAATTAGTTAGTTTTTTTTTTTTGTTTTTTTAAAAAACACCTAATCCAGGAAAGGATAATAGGGATTTAGTTGCATTAAATGATCATACATTGCATAAGCCTGCCACAACGCCAATGTACCCCTTTGGCAGGCCTTACACTACCAGCATAGTGTTTGCTTCAAAAGCTACTTACTTGGGGAAAAAATTCCATCTAGAGTGTACAAGGCTAAATAGGGCCTTGGGATGAGGCACCTGTGACAGGAAGGAGTGCAAAGTCGAGGAGTTGGCTAGGCTCCCAAATATATATATGAGAAAAAAGGGGGCTGGCTGCACTCACCTGAATATGCATAAATAGCATGCTGCTGGGAGCCAATTTATAGAATTTAAAGAAAAAAAAACAGCGCACTCCATTATCCCCTAAATAGCAACTTCAGTGCTAACACCTGGACTGTGGCATGCTGGAGGGGGATCCATGGCAAAACTCCCATGGAAAATTACACAGTTGATGCAGAGTCTGGTTTTAATCCATAAAGGGCAGACATCACCTAACATTCCTAAATCACAATGGATATGGATTGACACCTTACATATGACATATTGACACCTTGACACCTGTCCTCAGAGACCTTGATACACACTGACACAGAGCAGAATAGGGACTATTCCCCCTACATAGGGTCACTTGTCAGATATGGATTGACATCTATCCTAAGGATCCCTGATACACACTGACACAGAGCAGAATATGGACTGTTCCCCCTACATAGGGTCACTTGGCAGATATGGATTGACACCTATCCTAAGGATCCCTGATACACACTGACACAGAGAAGAATAGGGACTGTTCCTCCTACATAGGGTCACTTGGCAGATATGGATTGACACCTATCCTAAGGATCCGTGATACACACTGACACAGAGCAGAATAGAGACTGTTCCCCCTACATAGGGTCACTTGGCAGATATTGATTGACACCTGTCCTCAGAGACCATGATACACACTGACACAGAGCATAATAGAGACTGTTCCCCCTACATAGGGTCACTTGGCAGATATGGATTCACACCTATCCTAAGGATCCCTGATACACACTGACACAGAGTAGAATAGGGACTGTTCCCCCTACATAGGGTCACTTGGCAGATATGGATTGACACCTGTCCTCAGGGACAGGTTCATCCTACCGAATGACGGGCAGTTTGTGAGTTTATTTCGGTAGTTTCTGCCGTCCTGGAGGTCTTAGCGGTGTTCGGCTAGTCGAGTGTCCGTTTTGAGTTCCAGACACTCGACGACCAAACACAGCTGTTCGTGGGTTTAAGATGGCCGCCGCCACGTGTTCGGCTGCCAAAATGGCGGCCACCCAGGGGATACAGCAGCAAGTTCGTATGAACAAAGGGAATAAGAGAAGCGATCAGGGAGGTAAATTACATGAATAATGTATCAGGGTGTAATCAGGGTGGTCTGGTTGTTCGGTACTTTGTTCGTATACCGAACAAAGTATGTCCATAGATGGTGCAATGTAAATCTGTGTAATCCAGGCATGAAAAACCTCTGCAGGGACAACAATTAAAACAAGAGATGGGACAGCCTAAAAGTGGTTCCGCTACACCGACCACAATTATCTAGTCCAAATGACACTCTGATGTCCTTGCTATATATCCTAGTTGGGTGGATCATTGATTCATTGTCCCTCTCAAGCTTTGCATACAACTTGATGTTGTCCATGTTGAGTAGGTGGCTGACGTTAGCTCCCTTCTTGAACATGTATCCATATCCACTTTTCTTGATGATCTGGCTAAGGGGGTTGAGGCCTATGCAGAACAGCATTGGGGATAATGTATCACCTTGGTTTATGCCACATTGGATGTATGTTTGTTTTATTGTCCTGAATTTGGCTTCTAGAGTTGTTTTTCACTAGCCCATCCACTTCGTGATAAAGGTTGTTAGTGTCTTGTTGATCTTGTATAGAGCCAAGCATTCCAGTATCCATGTGTGTGGCATTGTGTCATAGGCTTTCTTGTAATCAGTCCAGACTATGCATAGCTTGGTCTGTCTGGTCTTATATTCCCATGTGTCTGCTTGGTCTACCAGTAGCAGTTGGTGTTTTGATCTTCTGGTGTTGTTTCCAAGCTCATGTACTGATTCATATGCCTATCAATCTTGGAGGACCTTCAATGTTGTAGGCATGTGATTGGTCAGTAGTTAGTAGTTTGTGACTGTCTCCTAACCATCAATGATCTTTTTTGAGTGCCACGGACAGAACTCTAAATCGTTAAACAAATGTAAAGGTTTCAGCCATTTGGCTTGTTTCATGATTAGTTCATATAGCATTTCTGAGTTTGGGACTTCAAACAAATCATTAATCGTCTAAAGTCCGTGTGAATCCCAATTCCTTTGAAACCAAATGCACAAGTCTAATTACTAGGGATATTGAATGCAATGGAAGTGATATGGAAGGAGTAACTTCAACTGTTCAATCTGGGGGCAAAGTACAAAAAAACCCTGGAGATGTCTTAGCATAATGCAGACTTGGAAGCCTGAATCCATGAAGGACATGGCTATGAATCTACAAAATACTGATCTGGTTGGTCAGCAGTCATGAAGTGGAGAGACATTCATTTGATAAACTATAGAATAATGGTATAAAAAATATAGACTTCTTAATTTACAAAACATAATGAGCAACATTTCAGTCTACAGTCTACAATAAAATAACAATAAAAAAATACAGATTTGCCTTCAATATTAAACAAAAATGTAAACTGAAATTCAAGTCATATTTCTTATGTTCATACTTTTCCAGATCCCCTTTTATATTTCATCACTGACGACATACGTGTAAGTTGGATTTTATATATCTCATATCTTATATCTTATATTTTGTTTTAATAATTACTTTTTGAAGAATTTTTAAGATGATTAAGATGATTTGTATTCCCAATCTAATTTGAAGGCTTTTTTTCATGTTGATATCTACAATCAAATGTATAATGTAACCTCGTTATCAGAAGGAAATTAATTTGTAAATAAAAAGATAATTTTAATTATGGTAAGATTTTTGTGTCATGGTTTGTCTCATTATGTGTTGTGTCTCTATCTGGGTTGTATACATTATGCTGTGTTTATGAAAATGGATTGTCTACATAAGTAATAAAAGTATTATTATTACGTTCATTACTATTTAATTATCTGGTTCTGCTATTGGTTAGATACAGAGTAAGATCTAAATTATCTACAGCAGTTTTGTTAATTAGTTTTGGGTGCTTACCGTCTCTGCATACTAATTTCATCATTAAGTCTGATGAAGGTGAAGGGGATTGTATAAATCCTTTAAATATGAGTAATATGATATTAGTCCTTTAAGGAAGAAATTGTTACACATTGTTAACATCAAGTAAAGAGTTTTAAATTACTTCTGATCTTGACTCTCAAATCCTACTTTATTGTAGAATATGTGATACCCTAATAGGTATTCATCAAGTCACTAAGCCATCAATCTATAATAGAAGCCAAAGCTGCATTTACTTTCTCATCTTTAATCTCCCTGCTCTTAATTGCCATATTGACAAAAGAAGAAACAGTTGTTTACCCTCTAAAGTCTCAGGAGTGCCTGCCAAATTAATCCTTTCGAGCAGTGATTCTTTAGCTCTAGAAACAAGTAGCATGCAAAATAGTACGAGACTTCCTTACGAGGGCAAAGAACTTAAGCGGTTCTTAAACATTAACCTTCAACATTAAGGAGAGACAACTCGAGAAACCTTTTGGAATTTTGATGGTGACAAAGCAAAATGCAACGACCTCCACCAAATTAAACCACTCTGAATTATTTCATCTTCTGCAAGATTATCGTATAGGTTGTTTTTCTAGCACAGCATACTGTACAATCATTTATTTCCAGTTCAGGATTAAAACAGGAATGAACTTTTACCTTGAAAAATCTCTTTAAAACACACACACATACACACAGAAAAGTGGGGAGAGTAAAGTAAATTAACTTGAAATTGACTTCTAGGTTTGATGCTATAATGTCATCTGAGATGATGCGTAACATTTCTGGTATGAACTGTGCCTGTCTGTAATGGGATTTTTAAATCAAAGGTTTTTCATTTTGGTATTTCAGGCTTGTACAGCTCAATGTGATTTTTAGTCACTACAATTCATTACGTTAGAATTAGATTTTTGAACATGGAGTTCTTTTTAATATATATATATTTTTTTTCGTTGAGACAACTAGATGTATGCAAGAATTCCAAACATATTTGCCATCATAATAAATTGCATCCACAATTCAAAAACAAAACTGTATAGAATGTGCATGCTTACATTTTTCTTAAATATTAAGAGAAAAAAATTCACTATGATGTTGTGAAGACCTGGTACATGCTTTGTTACTAGTCTTGTAATGGTGCGCTAATTGCATGGTATTAAATTAATATTGATCAGAATAGTCACTGGGTAAGAAGGGAATATCCAATATACATGTGCAATATTAATTTAATACATTTACATGTAATCATGCCCCAAAGAAGTGGTGGAACTAAAGTAGAAAGGGCCGTAGTGCAAGAATTTATTTGGAGAAAATGTGGCTCTGTCATGCAACTCCAACAATGCTTTAACAGCTTTGACATGTAGTGTTGAAGTTTGAATGCAGGGGTGTATGTGCATAGTGTTGGCATTTAAATTCCGAGATGTACGCACATATATATACATGTACTGCCACACACACTGTGATACGCATACATAGATACACACACACTGAAACACATGCAGATACATTGATATGCACACTCACACAATCAGATATACAGACACATATGCACACGCTGACACACATGCAGATACAGGCACACACTGCCACAGATACAGACACACAGATACACATACAGACAAACAGATACACAACCTGACACACATGCAGATACACAGATACACAGATATACACACTGACACACACACAGATACACACAATGACTACATACAGATACACAGATACACACAGATAAGCATACTCACAATATACAGATACAGACACAGACAGCATACAGAAACACAGATACACAAAATTACAACATGCAGATACACACACACAGCGATACATAGACACACATACTGACACACAGACATATACACTGACAGACATACTGACACACACACAGATACACACAATGACTACATACAGATACACAGATACACACAGATAAGCATACTCACAATATACAGATACAGACACAGACAGCATACAGAAACACAGATACACAAAATTACAACATACAGATACACACACACAGCGATACATAGACACACATACTGACACACAGACATATACACTGACAGACATACTGACACACACACACAGATACACACAATGACTACATACAGATACACAGATACACACAGATAAGCATACTCACAATATACAGATACAGACACAGACAGCATACAGAAACACAGATACACAAAATTACAACATACAGATACACACACACACAGCGATACATAGACACACAGACATATACACTGACAGACATACTGACACACACACACACAGATACATATACTGACAAACTTATTGAGAGACACACACAGACACATGCACTGACAGACATACTGACACACACACAGACACATACACTGACAGACATACTGACACATACATAGACAAATAAACTGACATATATATTTACACACACACACACACATAAACTGACAGACATACTTACACATACAGGCACATACACTGACAAACATACTGACACACAGACAAATTCACTGACAGACACACTGGCATGCACACACACACACACACAGGCATATACACTGACAAACATACTGACACACAGTCACATACACTGACAGACATGCTGACACACAAACTCAGAAAAAACACTGATTTAAACAGAACACAGAGGTGTAATAATAGTTTTAATTTTGAGTATTATTTGGTGTAATATTTTTTTTGGATGCTGACACACAGACAGACAGACACACTGACACACACAGACACATACACTGACAGACTTACTGAAACACATTTACTAACAGACATACTGACACACACATTTACATACACTGCTACACATACAGACACACACTAACAGACATACTGACATGCACACAGACACACACTGACAGACATACTGACATGCACACAGACACACACTAGCAGACATAGCATCACACACATGCAAAATTTACACTTTTTTACACAAGGGTCCAGTGTGATGGCTAGGATAGTTTGGAACTAGGCTTGTCTCTCCTGCCCTGCCCCCCCTGCTCGTTTCATCCTCCTCCCTACCTTATAGCTCTATATTTTCTGGGATGAAGTGACCCACTTCCTCCCATGCTGCTGATAAGCATGGGGGCACACTCTTAAAGGGCCACAGTGCCCAACTGGGTGAACACTGGCTGTCACTAAGTGCATGGGTTACCCGTTGGGCCTCCTTAGTGTGCGGGCCCTCAACTGCACCAACTGGCTCATGGGGGGACAAAATAAATCCAAAAGAAGGCAGAAAATAGAGATGTCCCGAACGGTTCGCTGGCGAATAGTTCCTGGTGAACATAGCTTGTTCGCGTTCGCCACGGATGGCGAACATATGTGATGTTCGGTCCGCCCCCTATTCGTCATCAGTGAGTAAACTTTGACCCTGTACCTCAAAGTCAGCAGACACATTCCAGCCAATCAGGAGCAGACCCTCCCTCCCAGACCCTCCCACCTCCTGGACAGCAACCATTTTAGATTCATTCTGAAGCTGCATTCTTTTTTTTTTTTTAGACAGAAGTGTGTTATATTTGAGCATGCTAGGCTGAACGTGCGTATATCATGGCTAGTTGCACTGAGGGTATGAGTATATAGCAGTACATTGTTGTGAAATATGGCTGTCATGTTTAGGGTGTAGCTTGCACCACTGGCGGACCCAGGGAGGCAACGGGGCAATTGCCCCCCCCCCCGAGAATCCAAGGTTCTCCCTCTCCCCTGCCGGCTAATGCAGGGCTGGCGCTATACAAGCGCCAGCCCTGCAATGTGCCTTCATGGACCGGAGGGTAGATCAGAGATCTCCCTCTCCGGTCCGCAGGCACTGTTTGCTGGCCGCCAGCAGGGGAGGGAGAGAGAGAGGACCTGGTGGAGCTCAGTCTGCAGCTCCTCCAGGTCCTTCTCTCGCGAGCACAGAGCGTTGCCATGGCTTGAGGAGGTGGAAGCTTGTTTTGTCGGGTGGTCGGATCTGTCCCGGTGGTGCTTCACGTTCGGTGCGGGATTGTGGTGGCTTAAGGTGGAGGCGAGTGCTTGACATGGGGCAGGCTCTGCATTTCTGTTTGGGCCTCCGGTCCCGTCTTTGACGCCTTTTGCGTTGGTGGATTTTAATGGGGAGTGCTTCGCTTAGCTGTGGTGGAGCTTGTTGGGGCTGTGGTGGAGCTTGTTGGGGCTTCCTGCTTGTTATTTGCTTCCAAAATTGATTAAAGAGTCTGTCCAGCTTAGACTCAATATCCTGCCATGCTTTGCTGGTACCAGGAGGACACACGGCTGCCGCCATATTGGGAGAGTCGCAGATGAGTATGTCAGCCTGGGCGGCTGTGCTCTGTGCGTCCATTAGCTCCAGACAGCCTCTCAGGGGTGGACCGGGATAACCCCCACCGGTCCGAGGGGAGGTAAAGGAGCTCCTGCGCCGGGAAGTAGCTGCTCCTGGTCATCCCAGGATCGGGAGATCGGTCGCCTCTCCCGCCTGGTGAGAACCAGGCCACACTTGCCACGCGGAGGTAAGTAAGACTCTGTCGAGTTGCTGACCGCTATTAAGCATGTCGGGTCGGTCAGGTAGGAGCAACATTGCTAGGTCATTCCCTTCTGGGGTGAAATGTGCTTGTTGATAGCTGCTTAAAGTGAGATATTGATGGAGCTCACACGAAGTGCGTCTTTCCTCCATGACAGCTAGGCCGGAAGCTGCATTCTTAGTGAGAGGAGGGACAGTGTAGCTGCTGCTGATTTAATAGGGAAATTGATAGCTAGGCTAGTGTATTCAGTGTCCACTACAGTCCAGAAGGACTCATCTGATTTCTGTTGTAAGGACAGAACCCCAAAAAGCCCTTTTTAGGGCTAGCACATCAGTCTGCTTTTTTTTTTTTTCCTGTGTAATCTAATTGCAGTTGCCTGCCTGCCAGCGTGTGTGTCAGGCTCACAGCGTATACTGTGCCCACTTGCCCAGTGCCACCACTCATATCTGGTGTCACAATAGCTTGCATTTAAAAAAAACAAAAAACTTTTTTGACTGTAATATAGTAGCAGTCAGTTTCCTTCACACATGTGCGTTTCAGGGCCTGCCAGGGCACAGTGTCACACCAGTGCATCTCATATCTGGTGTAACAGTAGTGTACATTAAAAAAAAAAACTAGAAATTTGACTGTGAAATAATAGCAGTCCGTTTCCTTCACACGTGTGCGTTTCAGGGCCTGCCAGGGCACAGTGTCACACCAGTGCAACTCATATCTGGTGTAACAGCAGTGTACATTTAAAAAAATAATACAGGCGGCTTGTTGTCACCTTTCGGGGACCCTTGGTGTTGTACTTGGCTGGGTGGAGGAAGAGACCTTCAATGACATCAGTGAGGACAAGGAACAGGACATGGCTAGCTTGGTATCCAACCTTGTGCAAATGGGGAGTTTGCGTTTGTGCAAATGGACTGTTTGCGGTTGTTTGCGGTTCGTTAAACAGGGAGTTTGGTCTGTCACTGTGAAGCGGGCGTAACCCTTACACTACCTGATTGATACAACATCATACCTGATGTTTTAAAGCACGTTATTCCAAACAATTTAGGAATGTTAGGTGATTTATTCCCTTAATGGATTAAAACCAGACTCTGCATTAACTATGTAATTTTCCATGGGAGTTTTGCCATGGATCCCCCTCCGGCATGCCACAGTCCAGGTGTTAGTCCCCTTGAACCAACTTTTCCATCACCATTGTGGCCAGAAAGAGTCCCTGTGGGTTTTAAAATTTGCCTGCCTATTGAAGTCTATGGCGGTTCGCCCGGTTCGCCCGTTCGCGAACATTTGCGGAAGTTCGCGTTGGCCGTTCGCGAACGTAAACTTTTATGTTCGCGACATCTCTAGCAGAAAACACTAGTTTTGCCAAAACTCTGTACTGGCAATCAGATTTCTCCTGGTATCAATAACCTTTTCATGTACATTTTAATTGCATTTATATATACTCAGGCCTTTTAAAAAAAATATCTATAGAATCTGATAAGACAACCTCTTTAGGTAGGGAATTCCACATCTGTATTGCTCTTACTGTACAGGACCCTTTCCTCTGCTGTAAGTAAAAACAGCTTTCTTCCAGTCTCAATGTCTGATGTATATTCCTGCTAAAAAGGTGAGCATAGCGGTTTGTACTGAATGTATTTGCTACAGTGCTATCATAAATCCTCTGATGTGGTGTTTTGTAATAAAAACAAATGCAGTTATTTTATTTATGATTTCTCTCGTTTTCAAGTATGTCCTGGGTCCACAAAACATTGCATTGATACATTATGGTACAAGAAAATACAAAAACAATATTAATACACAGTATATACAAAATTTAACACAGAACATGTAGAAAATATTTAATCAACCACGACATGTACATTCTGTTTTGAGGTATGTAGAGAGGGATGTAGAGGGGGATCTCTTAACCCCTTAAGGACCAAACCTCTGGAATAAAAGGGAATCATGACATGTCACACACGTCATGTGTCCTTAAGGGGTTAAAGGACTTTAGGCTTGGGGAAGATTTTAAGTGTGTGGGAGGTCGTTCCACAATTGCGGCACTCTGTAGGAGAAGGAGGATCGGGCTGCTTTCTTTTTGTGTTGAGGTAGATTAAATTAAGTGCTGGTACTGGATCGGACATTATAGGAGGTGGTAGCAGCCGGGGAGAGCATTTTGCTCAGGTAGGGTGGGAGCTTCCCAGAAAAGTTCTTAAACACAAGGCTGGAAAGATGAAGTCTGTTGGGCTTAGGCAGGATTTGTTTCTGTACAGGGCATCTAGTTTTGGATAAAGTTTAGATGCAAGATGTTCTATGTGGAGGCCAAAAGATAGATTGGGATATAACAACATACTCAAGTATTTGAAAGAGTGGACTGCGGTCAATGTGCTATTTGACTTTTGTTTTCATGGATAGGTGGGAATTGTGTAATTTAAGTACTGTTGCAAAGATCAGTGTGACAGTTTTGTCAGTGTTTAGGAAGAGTTTGTTTTTTGCAATCCACTTTTCTGTAAACTGGTCTTGGAGCATAGCCTCAAGTTGCGGTAGATCGGATTTGCTTGCATAGATTACTGTGTCGTCTGCGTACATGTGTACATTTGCGGATTTGTAGACATTAGGCAGATCATTTATAAATAATGTTAATAGTAGGGGGCCAAGAATGGAACCTTGAGGAACACCACATGTGACTGGGAGAGGCAGGGAGTTTCTAGCATTTCTTCATAACTAATGTTTACTATCCCCTAATTAATGAATTAATTCGAACTATATTGAAAAAGAGTGAGCTACAATGCCAGTATAACAACACCCATATGGTAATTAAACCATATATACCATAAATTGCTAAAGTAAGCGACCAAATGGTTAGTGTAGAACCATTAAAAATACAACCTTTATTCACATAAAAATTCATACCTGAATTAAGTGATATAAAATTGTTACTAAGTAGCAAGAAATTATGTAGTACAATTGTAGCCCATAATTGTTACATCATAGTGAAAGTGTTCAATAATACATACAAGCTATAAGAAGAAAGATTGATCATTTTGACCACTAGATGACTATAGAGAGCAAGATGTCTAAATTCCTGCTTGACATTAATTAACCAATATCCACAGTACAAGATGCTAAATAAGGCTAAATTATTGCATTGCATAGAAACTCCAGGCTATAATCTCATCATGCCAAAATAAAGATAGGTCTAGTCTGTAACCAGATACAGCTCATCACTTAGCAAGGAGCTAACTGGTTCAATAAGATGTTAATAGAAAGAGTGATAAATCTATAAAACTATCACTTCCACCCAAAAATAGCTGGGATGCCAAGAGATTAGTATTGGAATTTCGTGATCCCACCTTAGTGAATGCTTCCTACACCTCAATGATAAAAGTAAATAGAGTAGCAGACAGCAGTGAATAAAAGGGGGATATCTGGCAACCTCTTCTTCTTACGGCTTCTCTCTACTTGTAATAATACAACTTGTAACATATATACATATATATATTAAAATTCCTATTCCTTAAACCTTTGTTTCATTCCAAGTCAGCATCAACAATGGCTTTCAGTCTTTTTTTTACTTTGAAGTTTCTTATAAGAGTTTCTGTTTCATCAACTCTGTGACCTTATTTGCGGTCCACTTTCATAAATCCATACAAATTTTGTACTAAATGTGCTGCCAGTCCTGCGTATATGTGCTGTACAAATTCTAAAGTTATAGGACCCTATATTTGAAAACAAGGTGAAACAATACACTCAACCTATTTAACATAAAATGGGAGATTCTTAAAGCTCCTGGTGTTGAGCTAGTCATTACCTAATTGGTATTAACATTGAATTCAGGGCTAAGGTTACAAAAGCTTTAATCCTTTGGGTGCTAGTTTCATTACAAATTTTTATATAATTATTTAACTACATGCATGGCTTTTTAAAATATAAACTGCTTAACAAACATGAAAAATACTACCGCACTGCAGAAATATTCATACGCTTGAAGCCCTGAAAGTCCCACATAATAAGGTAAATTGATTCAGTAGTGTAGAGATATAACAAATAAATATGAAACCATATTCAAAATGTGGTGATTAATGTTGACCCCATTGGTCCTGGATAATTGGTGTGGCTGCTTTCCTAAAATGGGTAAAGGTTATACGATAAAAGCAAAAACAGAGAAGGTATATGGAAATACATAGTAAAGCAAAGTAAAAGGGTATTAAAATAGTATTAGCACATAGTGTTAATGAAAAACTCCAGGAGCTTTGGTGTAGTCGGCAGGTAATTAACATGGTTTTGTGATATAATAATGAGTAGAGTGAAAACAAGGTAAAATTACATAGTCTCATGAGAAGAAGACTTGGCTTACTCTCAAAAACTCTGATACACGTTGCCCTTTAATTTGAACTTTTTCAAAGGTAATATGTAAAACAACATGATCGCATTTAATTACTGTCAACTTGTAAATTGTGATTCAAGCTATGACAAGGTCGACCCAAAATAATTTAGTCCAACATTGTAAATGCAACCATTGAAGGACTTCCTCTTCTTTATTAGTTTTCTAATTAGTGTATGTAAAATACCTGTCTAGATGAAATATAGTAAATATATAGTTAATACATAAACAAAATAGCAAATACAACATTTGAAAGCAATGAAAGTAACAAAATATACTTTGAGCATAACCACCAAAAGAGGATACGTTACTATACTCATTGAACTGCTTGTAAAATCGTCAACTTTGAAAAAGTCAATGATTTCATCACTCCAGGGGAGTAAGAAAGGTGTTGACCTCAAACAATGTTTGTACTGGTCTCGATAAAGCTTTAATTAAAAATACCTGCCTCTTTTGACATTATGTTAAGAAATGCATAGCCAGACTTGTACAAGTGTCACTGTTTACCCCACGTGTGGTGATTCTGTCAATAAGACACTGGGTATCCTTTTGTACTAAGGTCAGTTCCATGTAGTGAAAAGACAGATAGGGAAACACAAGCCATAGGAGATATGCAGGCTTTTGCCATAAAGATAGATGTTTGCACAAAAACAACACAACAGATCTCTTCAACATGTTTGAGAGCCTATAATGTACCATTGCTCGTGGTTTACTCTAACAAGTACTGCCAAGAACTGTGCCTATTCTAAGATCAATAACAAAAGGGCTCTGAACACGGTAAAGCTACTCCAATGCCATGACCAGACTCCCTGTCCTGATGGAATGTGACCCAAACACCCATCCCACTGTCAAACACAATTTAGCGGTTATTAAACTCAAAAGCAATCTATCCATCTATCTATATATCTATCCATCTATCTATCCATCCATCCATCTATACATCTATCTATCCATCCATCCATCCCTATCTATCTATCTATCTATCTATCTATCTACACACATAATATTGAATGCTAGCTACTTCATATTTTAAAAAAAGAGAATGAGCAAATAGAAGTAATTCTATGAAAATTCTTTGTAACGTTCATAATTTTAACATTAAACGCCAAAGTGCTTCTTTAACCTGCAACTTTCAAAACTTCTAAGGTCACTTTCATAAGTAGAATCTGACATTTCTTTCTGTGTACAGTCATTAAAAGGAAATTCAATATCTAATATCCTAGATAACATCAACTCAGCTTACGATGACAGGTAACATCTATTGCAATGTGTGTGCTCCTTTCCCTCATGTAAATAATTGTTACCTGCAACTAATAGATGTGCTGGAGTCATCTAGAGGGATGGAATTTGCCTGACACCTATACCATGATATGTGATAACAATAGGCTACCTTTATGTACATACAGTTGCAGCTAAGCTCCCAAGAGTAATTGAAACGACCTCTGAAAAAAGGGCACTGTGTTACAAAACAATACGAAGCACGGAGGCAGTTTTTGAATTATAGTTTGTGATTACTGTCACTAGCTACCGTACATAAAGTGGTGATTTTATTTAGCAAAACATTTTTACCATTAACAACTGACTTAAACACAAAGTAAACTTATTTTGAAATAGTAACTTAATCATTCGCTTGCTTTCTTAAAAAGAAAAAAAAAATATTAGGAGATTCGAGATATTCAAATGTTTATCACAATCTGTGGAGTTGTTTTATAAAAATGAAACTACCAACCATATGTTTTGTATGCATATTAATGCGCTTAATTAAACTAGCGTTTTCTGGTTTATACTTTTGTCCACGATATAAGTAAATTTACAATCATTTTAGGTTTGCAATATGGTGTGGAGCGCTGTTTTTAAAGTGAATGTAATAATATAAAATGTGATTAAATTATTAAATCTGTTAAACCTAGCTCTGGTAGACCTTTGGGTCTGTTTAGGTGACTACTTTCGCCTGGTAGGTATATCATAAGATTATTTTCACTTTACCAGGTAATGCTTCGGATAATCCCAGAAGAAAAAAATATATAGTATAATATTTTAGAAAAACACAAAATATATTAAAGTGGTTTCAGTACTCACAAGCATAGAGTCTATTAAATGGCTCTGTAGATAAGCTTTGCAACAAAATGATCAGATTCTAAAAGTATATACTTTATTTAGACAATAAAACTAATTAAAATAAAGAATATTATACATACATAAGGCGGAGCTTCGAAGATAGGAATTCCATATAAATCTGTAATAATATAAAAATGCAAAACAATAGTGCAATATTGTAGTAACAAATAAAGTCTAATATGTGAACATAAGGAGTATCACTCATAAGTCAAGAGCCATAATTCTCATATGACTCAAATGGTAAACGCCTGTGGACACTTTTAGGATGTCCAATTCCTTTTTTTGGTTCACTTCCCTGGAGCTCACACTGCTTAACCCTCAGGATGGTATGTTTTACCCAATATCCAAGATTCCAGAGCTGCATACACAGGATACAAATGTGAGTTCCCAGAAAAGGTGATTTATTTATGTATTAAAAAAAATAAATAAATACATATTGGCCTTAACCTGCCTCCCCAACACACAATCCCTCAAAACACACACACACACACACTAACACACAGCATCATCTCACACACACACAGCACCCTAACACACACACACACACATCACCCTCACACAGCACCCTAACACACAGCACACTTACAGACACACACATCACCCTCACACAGCATCCTGACACACACAGCACTCTCACTTACACACACAGCACCCTCACATCACCCTCACACAGCACTCTAACACACACAGCACCTTCACTCACACACACACACTGCACACCTCACACACACTCACAGCACCCTCACACATGGCACCGTCACTGACACAGCACCCTCACACACTGCACACCTAACACACAGCACCCTCACACACACTGCACACCTAACACACAGCACCCTCACACACACTGCACATCTAACACACAGCACCCTCACACACACTGCACACACATAATGCACCCAACACACACTGCACCCCTCACAAACACACTGCATCCCTCACACACACTATACTCATCACAAATACACACTACACCCTTCATACATACACACTGCACACCTCACACATACACACAGCAGCCCCCAAACACACTGCACCACTCATACACACACACACACACACAATACTTTCAAACATATATGTATATATACTACAGAACCATTTACATACATACTGCACCCCTAAACACATTACATTCCAGAAACACACTAGATCCCTTACCCAACTCTGGATCATCTACACATATACACACACTAGATCCCTATATACACTCTAAATCCTCTACACACAAACACTCACTAGATCTTCCATACACAGTCTGGGTCCTTCAAACACACACTAGATCCCCTAAACACACACACACACTGCACTACTTACGCACACATTACATTTCTGACATAGACACTCTGGATCCCCTATGCACACACGAGATTCCTTGTAAGCAAACACATACTACATTCCCTAAACACACACTCTCTACAACCCCTACACACACTACATCACCTATACACACACACTACAGCCTGTATGCAAACATTCACTACATCCCTTATACACACTATGCCTCCTATACACACACTCTCTTCCTAGACACACATACATTACATTACACCACAAACACAACATGATTTAATCCAGTCTATTGACACAAAACCACACCACAATCAGCTTACTCTACACACACACAATCCCATAAGCAGGCTCCAAACACATGCACAGTACTCTTTCCCGGCATTTTTGTCTCCTGGTATCCCGTTTATGGAGACACCAGAGACAAGTTTCAAGCAAACACAATGCAAGCATGTTACTAAATTTGCTTGCGCTGTGCAGAACAAATACAGGGCCTTTTTCTCATGCGAGAGCTCTTCAGCGGGGCTCTGCGCATGGTCTGCCCTGGAAGAGCATTGAACCAACATGCTTACTTTGAGATGGGGTGTGCCTGCCATTGGGGATGACAAAACACACCCTATCTGGCCCCACTCCCTTTTCAACGGGCCGCTGTGATTAAAAAATGCCTGGCCGAATTTTTTTCCCAGTCCAGGCCTGCTCAATATACATTTATTGTTGGAGGAGTATATGTAAACAGTATAAATTCTTCTAATTTATATATTTATACTCCTTATAATTCACATCCCTTCTCCCCTGTGTTCGTCAGATCTGTCCACCTTTTTTGAGGACAGATCAAACTTTAACCCGAATAGTTACTATGTGAAGGAGTCAGGGTAGCAGAGTGTGAGTATTTGAAATGTGATAGAGATTTGAGAGGACTAGTAGAAGAATTAAAGATAAAAGAATGTGTAAAATTGAGTTAAATGGGTTTGTCAGGATAAGCTAGAGGATTTCATTCTTCAATGAAAACGATGAAAATATAAAATTTAGGTTAGTTTAGAAGAATTGTTCCTACAGAGGAAAGGATGATATAGGCACTGTGGGTGTAAATATTAATAGGGAAAATCAAAGTAGCAATTCTGCTAAATTTATAAAATGTGGGTTCTGGGCCCAGGGTAGAAGCTACAAGGTTGGACACATTCACTTGAGCTATGACTGTCATGGGAATTACTGTACGTGTTCTCCCATCTACAAATTGACTGGTATAGAAATTCAGAATGTGGAGTTAGCTTGTGAGAAAGGATTTCTGGAACATAGTGGAAGAGTCCTCTCCATCAGCTGATGGAGAAAAAATCCACTGTGAGCAAAATGGCAGAAAAACAAGAACTGAGATCTCTGCATATGTGAGTAACAGTGATTGATGCCACATTAAAAACTTGAAGACAGCCAAGGAGTTATGTGAAGGCTTGGAAGAATTGCATGGAAGTAGTAATCTAAATGAAAGATTTTATTTATCAAGAAAACTGTTCAATATTCACTGTCTCAGGGGAAGACGTAGAGAAACATCTGAATCAAATGTCAAAGTTAATTGATCATTGGAATTCTATTTGAAAGAGATTTGATGAAGAAGATAAAGTGATTCTGATTGTATCAAGTCTTCTACACATCTACAATTTATTAATTCATGCACTAGAAACTAAAAATGAAGAAAGGCTGCCATAGACAAGAATCCCTCTACATTGCAGAAGTGAATGTAATAAAAATAAATGTATTGTTCAAGAAAAGGCAGATCCAGTTATTGAAAATAATTTACTTATTGATTCAGGTGCAATATCGCACATGTGCACAGATTCTAATTTCCTCAATTTCCAAAACATTATGCAGTGATGTTACAGAAATGGGGAGCATTGCTAATGGTACCAAACCGACTATACAAGGTGTTGGAAAGTTTTTGAAATGTGTTGCAAAAGCAGAGACATTGAACAGCAAAGTGCAAATTGTAATTTACTTATCTGAACTCACAGATAATGTGCTCAGTGTTTCAGCATTAACCAGGCCTGCCTTTAATGTGAACTCCAACTACAATAAATGGGGGAAAAATGTTTTATTTTGTATGCACAAGGTTTTGAAAGTAATGGTGTATTCTTATTAAACACACAAGAAGAAGAAGCCAGCATAGTCGAGAATTACTCCAACTGTATGTAACGAAAATATACCCCAACACGCAGGATTCAACTCAACAGAAGACAACACAGAGGGGAGATACGTCTACCGGACCTTAAAATGGCCGGACTCTACGTATATGAGAGGAGTACAGAGTCAGGAGCGATCCGAGGTCAAGGGCACAAAGAGACAGCATAAACTAGGACTAGCCGGGGTCTGGTACACGGTAAACAGCAAGCCGGCAAACAGAACAGATAAGGATAAAGAGAAAACGTAGTCAGAAACAAAGCCAAGGTCAAGTACGAAGGAACACAACTGAACACAACAAGCACTAAAGGGAACTGAAACAGAAACCACGATAGGGCAAGGAATTAAGGGAAAAAGGTGAGTATAAATACCTTAACATCTATTTTGATTGGCCCCTGTCACATCCACGCCCCCAAAAGGTAAGTGTATGGGGAGTGTGGCATGACAGGGACCAATGGGAGGCCTTTGCCAATTTAGGCTCCCACTGTCCCTTTAAGAGCACGCCCGAGACACGCGGCGCGCTCTTAGAGTTAGGCGGGACACGTGACCGCTTCTCGCGGTCACTGCCCGCCTTCCTGTTGCAGCCGTCGGATGAGCCGCGCAGCAGGACCGCATGCGGCTTGAACAGAGGACCCCGGCCGGCCCCTGGAAAGAGTAAGTACCGCTACACTGTATCTATCTGTGGCATAAAATTATTGGACACAGAGACTTTAATGCAATTTATGATCTAGTTCGGCAAGAGGAATATACATGAAACCTAGTCAAAATGATCTTTTAGAGAAGAATTAAGGCTGTTCCCCTGTTTTCCCTACACCTTTTCTCCTACATGGTTGGTGATTTGCCCATATTAAAGGATTATGCTATACCTCCCACGTTTCAGACACTGCTTGTGTCCCTGGTGGCTGTAGCTGCTATTTACTGTTATAGAGGGTGAAACCCTCTCCACTATATATATATTTGTTCTTTCGCTGGGATTGGTAGCCTCTCACAGAAGGAGACACAATGATAACGGAAAGCCAAAAGTCAAGGATACCAGAATACAGGGAAGTCAAAACTAAGCCAAAGTCAGTAGCTAGAAATAAACGCTCAGGAACACACTCTCAGATAACCTACTAAGGGAAACCACGACAGGGCAATGAGAAGAAGTAAAAATGTGTTTAAATAAGCCTCCTACGAATCCGATTGGCTGCAACCGGCCTTTGACCCCAGAACATGCGTGTGCATCTTTTGCGTAACGCTGTTGTGGTTCTCAATAAAGTGCCTGTCTTGAACCAAGGAGTGCCTGGACCCCTATTATGTCATACGCAAGTTGACATCTACATTGCCGTGGGCAGACATGGGGCTATAAAATGCCGTGGATCCGCAGCGGCCAGCATCCACCAACATGTTGCGGGAGTCAGGTATACTGGCACACAGCTGCTGAGCGGCACATGGTGAGGATGAGTATGTTACAGACAGTTAATGGTTGCTGAGAAAGATATTTCTGATAAGGATGATGAAAATTTAGAACTAACTCATAGACACTCATCCAGCAGAAGCAAGGCCGGCCTTAGGCCATTAGGCACCCTGTGCGACAAGACTTCACGGCGCCCCCCCCTCCCCTCCCTTGCCTCTCTCCCCACCATGTTGCCTGTATACAGTCACACACACAGGCACAGGCAGACAGTCAAACAAAAAATTACAAGCTGACAGTCAGACACGCTCAGTTACAGGCAGACAGTCAGACACACTCAGTTACAGGCAGACAGTCACACACACACACACACAGTTACAGGCAGACAGTCACACACACACACACACAGTTACAAGCAGACAGTCACACATGCTCAGTTACAGGCAGACAGTCACAGAGCCAAACACAGTTAAAGGAAAACAGTCACACACAGTTACAGGCACACAATCACGAACAGTCACACATGCAGGGAGGCAGTTACATATGCAGGGAGGCAGTCACACACACAGGCAGGTAGACAGTGACACACACACACCCCACACAGGCAGGCAGTCAGACACACACACACACACAGGCAGGCAGTCAGTCACAAAAACAGGAAAACAGTCACACACAAGCAGTCAAGACAGTCACACGCAGGCAGGCGGGCAGACAGTCTCACAAACAGGCAGGCAGGCACATGGGCAGTCAGACAGTCACACACAAAGGCAGGTAGTTACACAGACAGTCTCACACACACACAGGCATGCAGACACACAGGCAGGCAGTCACATACACACAGGCAGGCAGACAGTCACACAAAGGCAGGCGGGCAGACAGTCACACACACACACAGGCATGCAGACACACAGGAAGACAGTCACATACACACACACAGGCATGCAGACACACAGGCATGCAGACACACAGGCATGCAGACACACAGGCATGCAGTCACACAAACAGGCAGTCACACACACACAGGCACGCAGTCACACAAACAGGCAGACAGGCAGTCACACACACACACACACACAGACATACAGACTTACCTCTTTCCATTTTGGCTGGAAGGGGAGTGGATGCACTTGGTTGTAGTCCTTCTTTCATCCCTCTTCCTGTGCAGGGGCTTTGGGTATTAGCCCCGCCTCCGCCTGCAGTTAAGCCCCGCCTCCGCAATAAAAAAATTTTTTTAATAGACCCGGGTGGAGAATAATTAATCCTCCACCCGGGTACCTGTTTTAGCTCCCCTGCACTCCGGCCATGTGCGAGCTGTGTCGGCCACATGGCGCCCACTGCTCCAGGGCGCCCTGTGCGGCCGCACAGCTGGCACACCCCTAAGACCGGCCCTGAGCAGAAAAAAGGGGTTCCAGCTAATTTCCAGCTAATTTCCCTTAGTTCCTACCCCGCAATTCCAGTGTCAGCATGTGAACTTCACTTTGGAGTGATATTGATTAAATTTGTTCTGCAGAAGCCATCATGTGGAAGGAAGCAGAATAGGAAGAAACTGAATCCTTAAACAAAATGAAAACATGGATACTCACCGAGGTACCTAAAGGTAAAAAATGCCATCATTACAAGTCAGTATTCAAGCAAAAACTGGATACAGGTGGAAACACGAACCATTGCAAAACAAGACTAGCAGTAAAAGGATTTACTCTGAATATTACTAACTATTGATGCATCTGAACAGTTTCATGTAAAGCAGCTAAATACAAAGTCAGGTAAAATAGATGAAAAATAAAGATTTAGTATTATATGGACTCAAACAACCTTCAAGACCGTGAAATGAAAACCAATATAAAATGTACATTGAACAAAACATCCTTCAGAGTAAAACAGACCCATGTCTATTTACCAGACAAAGAAATATAACATGGACTTATCTATTAGTTTATGTAGATGGCATGATCTTGTCCAATGAAAGACAACAGAACTGTGCAGAGTCTGTTATACAATTGAACAAAGAATTACAATTCAAAAGAAAGGGAAACAGTGTTTACTCTCAAAATGCAAGTAGACAAGATGGTGATGGTAGTTATCTTCTTAATCAAAGGTACAAAATTCCAGATTTGATAAAGATTATGGATCTCATGGATGCACATGCTGTAGCTACACGCATGCGTACAAATGACTTCACTGAGCCTGATTAAAGTGAGACTTTACACAACTACAATGTGAACAGAACGGTAGTAGGTAAATTTGTATTCCTAGATATCATCCAAGGAGGATGATTGGGAGTGGGGCCAGCACCGGCAGACCCAAGCGAAGCTGGTAATAAATGTAATAAATTTGAAGGTAATAAATTTGAAGGTAATTTTAAGGTAATAAATTTGAAGGCAAGCCACCTAAATATTGGTTTTAACACTAAATGGTCAGGAATACATGTTTGTTTTCCTGGCCCTTTAGTGTTCTTTTAAGCAGAGGAGCGTTTTGGCCCACATAATGTTAAAATTGCAAGAAATCAGACCCTGGTATTCATATGCTATCATTTTAGATATGAATGGTTATTAAACCATTTTAAAATTTGATCTCAATTCTAAGAATAAGTAAAAATATCAACTTGTAATATGTAAGATTTCTTGCACACACATTTTTTTTTACAATTTACAAAAGAATCACTAAATTCTTAGATTATCTGGGACATCTTCCTGCTCCATTCGCCACAATGGATGATGATAATAAAATTATATTGCCCTGTCAGATTTCAGTGGCTGCAAGCCAACGAGGACTGCCATTAAAATGCACACATTGTGTTTTAATTGGATGTGCTAGACAGCAGATGGCAAAAAAAGGGAATGTATCCACTTTACTTGACTGATACCTTGCTTAATCAACCATTTCCATTTGTTTGGGGTGTTTATCTATAGATTCATCAAAGGTGCATGAAGCACAATTCACAGCAATTCATTGTGAATTACTCATTATTTCAGTACACAAAGCATAATGCTGCAAACCTCTTTGCTGTATCAGTTTCTAAAGAGCTAAGCTGAACAGATGTGCTATCATAACATTTGCCAACTGAAAGCTTGTTTGAAACCACTTATTTTAAATAGAAACTCATGAGAAGCTTGCTATTTAAGCTTAACTTAAATTGAAAACAAGGCTTTGTTCTTAATACAGCCCCCAGCGGACATGTCTTACAAGCCATCATATATTTTACCGAAATTCCTGTTTTGATCATTGTCCATCTTGAGTAACCATCCCTGTGCCAGGTCTAGAGGGATAAAGTATAAAACACCAGTAGCACAGATTCACTGCTGACAGTGTAATTTGATTCTCTGCAGTCTCTCAGGAGTTTCTTTTTGTGGATGGTGCCCTAAATTGTTGGTGATTTGTTAGTCCTGGAGTGTAAGATGGGGTGCCAGGAAATATTGTTATAATAATACAGCACTGAGAAGCATAGTGCATCGGCTAAATCACGTAGACGGTATCCCAGTAGGGCATGTTTGTGAACTCTTGAAATATAGTAGAATTAGAGTTCCCTCCCAGCATTTTTCCATGCACTGAAGCAGATAAGAAAATAATCTTTATGAGAAATATAACCTGCAGGCTGAAAAACACAGAAAAACATATTTATTTGAAATAACGTGGGACTTGTTATTAAAAAGATTGGTTTCTTGACTGATTCATTGATGAGTTGCACACACAAACATAAATTAGTCTCCGTCAGATAACATGGTGTATAACATGAAATGTAATATCTGGATAGATTGCAATACTGGATTGTGCGTCATTTAAAGTGTGTTGTAAACGCATCCTGACTAACCATTGGTGAATGTGACTGTAACCTCACGTACATCATATGTAGATGAGCACGGACATGAGAACTTGCTCGTAAATAAAATTATGCCCAACCTGATCTGTAACCTTTTGTCGTATTACAGTCGTACATTCTGCTTAAGCCAATATAGCAATTATACAATGACTTGCATTGGGGTTACATTAAAGGGTTGCTTCAACCACCATGACCACTTAAGTGATTTGAAGTTTCTGTGGTGTTGGGAGTTTGGAAGTGCAGCTTTTCTGCTTGAAGTGTATTAAGACTAGCCTGTCAGGGAGTTCTGATTGGTTGTCCTACAAGTCAACTATGTATCCAGTTCATCTACTTTGGACTTAAAAGAACACTATAATCACCAAAACAAATTTAGCTTAATGAAGCAGTTTTAGTATAGATCATGCATCTGAAGTCTCACTGCACAATTCTCTTCCATTTAGGAGTTAAATCCCTTTTGTTTCTGCATGGGAAAAATGGTTTTATTTTTAATCAGATGTTACCTTACTTTTAAAGGTTTTATCTCCTGCAAAGTTGATTGAATTTTAATCATATACAGGAGGCTCCTGCAGTGTCTAGTAAGCTATTAACAGAGCAGGAGATACGAAATTCTAAATGAAACATAATTTACAATAAATGAAATGCAAACATTAGATGAATCTTTACAGGAAGTGGTTAGGAAGACTGTATAAGTCACATGCAGGAAGGTGTGCCTAGGGCTGCATAAACAAAGGGATTTAACTCCTAAATGGCAGAGAATTGAGCAGTGAGACTGCAGGGGCATAGTCTACACACTAAAACTTCTTCATTAAGCTAAAATTTTTTGGAGACTATAGTGTGCCTTTAAATTTGAAATTCACTTTGAATTCACCTTAAATTACCGACTTTTCTCCCTTTAGTAAATAATAGTATAATATGTGTTTGGTAAAATATATAAATATTAAAAATAAATACATCTTTAGCCTGAAAATGTACACCATATTGCTCTTTGTAGATCAACTACAATGTTCTGATAATGATAATAACTTATATAATATGAAATATACATCTATTATAATGCGTAGACAACAATAATACCAACATGAAAGAGAAAGTACTGCAAACAATTATCTCACATTTTATTCTTCTATAGAAGTGAAAGGCCTAAAATCATGGCAACTTCTGTATAAATTTATTGAAAATGTGCAATCCCTCTGAACATCGCGCACTTATAGTTAACTATGGTGAAATGGAACGTGTATACCTGACATATGAGCATATATGTGGGATGGTCACAGGGTAAGATGGGCGATGCTCCACACATCATAAACATTGAAAAACACATCATAAACATCACTGGTCACAAATATGACCTAGAGCAGGAGTGGGCGATGGTAGATCCCCAGATGTTGTAAAACTGCAACTTCAATTATGCTTTACCATTCTAAAGTCTAACAAGTTCTTATAACAGTTGTAGTTCTAGAACATCTAGGAATTCACCTTTTTCCCAGCCCTGTTATAGAGGGTCATGGCCTACTATGCTATGGCACTTACCAGGCTTTTTCATCCCAGAATTTCCATCTACACCCAATGCTGCATTAAGTGAGGCTGTGCTTGAAGGGAGCTTATTGGAGAATTATATAAGGTATTTGTAATTATACATTTTTATAGTTTATAGGATAGTTTGGATACTCTCCCATTCAATTATATATAGCAGTGTTCTCTGAACTGAATTATCAGAGGCCAAGCATAATTAATCTATGTCTCCAGAACATTGCAGAATTGAAGCAATACTGCACCATTTGGCCATTAGTGGCTGGAAGAAACAGCTGACAGTCACAGCTAAAACCCAAGTAGTACATGCATAGAATTCATGGCAATTGAGAAATGAAGGGAAAATGAGGAGATAAATAGATGCAATAAGTAAAAAAGAAACTCTGGTGCTCATAAAAATCTGGAGATGTTTTTAAACCACTTGGCATCTGGTCTTGTGGTTTTTATATCTCCAGAACCCCTTTAAAGGTCTTATATTCTAATAATCGATGGTTCATTATTATGCATCTTTTATAGAAAGAGGATTTCAGAGGACAGAGATAGATAAATAATATATATTTGACTTGCTTGTGGGTAACTCCTTGAAAAACCTTCTAACCAGTAGAGAGTAACCCTTCATGTGTAATTCCAAGGTGACCGTTATTCTGAATAGATAAACTGTCAGTAAGCTAGATAGTCACCAAGATACAAAAAAGGTTTCAGGCCCAATAGGTGTTACCACCTCCTAGGTCTTCTACCTTTAAGAGTGCAGCGCTATGTTTACTCACAATAGATTACCTGCAGTTCAGAGACAGGTACCCTTTATACTCTCCAATGTAGTGAATATATGAAAGAAAACAAAAATATATACAAATAATTGTGCAGTATGTTAAGTACTGTAATAGAAAATCTTAGCTTAGTGGGTTCACAGATATGTCTACACTCACATTTCTTAGAGCCTTTTCAAGTGAATTAGGCTCTAAACTTGTGCACGTCTGTGTCTTTAAAGGTAGATCACACGACCCCTCTCTCCAAGGCGGATTGTGTATTTTTTTTATATAAAAGACACAGAATTATCGAGCTAAGTGTAGCATCCTTTGCAGTATTTTTGTGTGTTCAAGTATTGAGTTAAAAATGCTCACCTTGTTTAGAGCCTTTTGGTAACTGGCTCTAAGTATGTAGGCCATAGTGTCAATTTGTGGGGTGACACTACCCCTTCCCTGGAATCACTGGTGCTGGATACAGTTGGTTGTGTAAAAATAGATGAATTTATTACAAATTATATAAAATCAATATAAAAATACTTTCTAGAAAATAAAAAACAAATAAGAGCAATTATATTCAAAGTATTAGTGGTTTCCAATAAAATGTTGAGTCCACTTTAGATAGGCTAGATAGGCTTACTACATAGGAAACGTTAAAGGAAAACATTAAGTATGGTTATGGTGCTAAGGAACTCCAATGTCCCTATTTATTTAGTAGCTTATAACTGCACCAGTGTGGAACCATTTCTGCAGGTATAAGCCCACATCCATGCTCAAATATACCACAGCAGGAAACTTACTAATAATATTTTATTTTTGTTGTTGTATACATTTGAAAGTAGATGCATGTTTACTTTACAAGTTCCCAAAGCTTTATGAAGTTCTTTTGAATGAACTTATGCAGTAGCTTCATTCATGGAAAAAAAAAAAATGTTAAAAAAAAATATATATGAATATATGAATGGAGCTATGCAGTCATAAATTAAAAAGTGTCTGAAAAGTGTTATCCACTTAGTGCTGGAGTGGACATCAAACTCAAGAACCTCATAAATGGATATATTTAAATAGGCATTTTTGAGATTTTTATTTTATCAAGTTAGATAAATACTTTTTTGTAAGTTTACTTACATAAAAGATCCAAAATATGCATGAAGGCGTATATACAACCTACATATACATATATACACAGCTACATATATTCTGTATGCATACAATTTAAATACATACACACATACATATATATATATATATAAATATACATGTACATATGCATATGTGTGTATATGTAAATGTATACATAGGTTGTATATGCCTTCATACTTATTCTGGATTCTTCGATGTGATACATGCATTCTTAATCTATGACATTGTTTTAACTCTCCCCTTCTAATACCGTCTACTGTACTGTTTGTGTGTTTGTTTTTACTCTCTCTCCTCGCACTCTGTGATGCATACACAAAATATTTATGACCCTATATAAAAATGGTGTCTATTTTCTATTAGAGCACTGTATTATCTGTACTCATTGCTCGTTGCTTTAACCCCAGTATTACCACTCAACTTGCTTGTTTGAGCAGGGTCCTCTATACCCTCTGGTCCTGTGTGTCCAGCTCGCCTTGTTGCAAATACTTGCCTGTTAGTCCACTCATTGTACAGTACTGTGGAATTTGTTGGCGCTTTAATAATAATAATAATAATAATAACTATTGTTTTTGCTCAGAAAAGCTTTAGACTTGAGAAAGGGAGTTTTTTCCAAGTTTTCCCTTGTCATTTCAAAATTCTGTTAGTCCACTAAAAGGTATTACATGATACTAATTTCATCTGTTATTTTACATCTGCATCACTGAAGTAATACGGCTACAACACAATAGTGTCAATTTTATATATATTTATGTGTATATATATATTGAGTACACCCTGACAAATGAGTGTCAGCTCTTGTGCTGAATATAGCCTGCTTGTAGCTTGCTAGCTCTATTTTACCTACATGGATGTGACGAAACCAATCTCGCCACATTGTATTGGAGGAGCCTGGTTGCCCGCCTGCTGCCTCTGGATTATGGACCGGCAGCTAAAGGGTTAATTTTACTGTGCAGAAAGGTTTATTTTTCCCTTTCTGCACAGCCGTTCGGTAGATTCTATCTACCGTACAATCAGCTTCTTTTCAGCCTCCCCAGAGCCGTGGGAAGCCGGCCGGCGTTGTTAATGGGCCACCCAGAAGCTGGAGTGTGCCTCCTATTGACCTCCCTGAAGCCGCGGTTAACCGCGGCTTAACAAGCGTGTGCCAGCAATTGACCACCCAGTAGCTGCGGTTAACCGCAGCTTAATTGATTGTTACTGGGTGGTCGCGGTTACACCTAGCCGCCACATGATGGCGGTGTTCTGGAGCTCCCCGGGCAGCCAGCGCTTGTCTGCCCGGCTTTCCTGCACTATAAGCGGACACTTTTGCGTGCAGGCACCGCTGAGCCTCCAGCCCCCTGGTTCTTATTCAGGACTTTGAATTTGTATCGCAATCTATGTGGAAGTACCCAGCTAGCCTGCCATGGAGCCTGTTCGTGGAATTAAAGACTTTGGCTCCATGGCAATTAAAATGTATTCGTGTGGTCTGGGTGCCATTCACCTAATAATGTGCACCCAGACCTGAGCTATCTGGGGATATGTAACATGTCTGTGTTTTGTGTATAAAATGTGTCTTTATATATTTTAAAGTGATAGTCTGTTTTGTGTCCCCACGTGTGTAATGGAGTTTTGTCTTTGCCCTGGGAGATAATTGGATTACTTCTCCAATTATCTCCAGGGCAGAAGGGAGGAAGCCAGGATGCATTGTGGGGATGTTTGACTTCTGTTTGTCCTGAAATGCTAAGTGTCTGTCTTTTGTTACAGTCTTCCATTTGGTCCCCTAGGGGAGTGTCCACCAGGTGGGAGACCTGCATAAATACAGGGGCAGGTAGCCCTCAATAAACAGACCACCGCTTGACCCTTAACATGGAGCCTTGTCTCGTTCTTGGGGGGATTCACTGTATGCTGTTGGAGATTGATTGCTAGGAGTGTAAGCTGATGTCTGCTTTTCCTGTTCGTCTGCTAGCAGCTATTTGTGAGGTTCCAGTTTGGAGTGCTATTTTGTATCCAGTTCGGGAGTTTGGTGTTCTGCAGTAGCTGTGCCTGTCTCTCAGAAAGGGGCATATCGCCTAAATGGATTTTAACCCCTTGTCTGCTGAAACGGTCCGTTACAATGGACAAGCAAGTTTGGTGGTGGTTTGGCTGAGAATAAGTCACTTTGATGCTACTCCAGGTAGCTTAACAATATTGCTATATTTTATTTCTATTTCTTTAGATAAAGTAGCATAGTACAGTAACTAGTATTTATTTTAACATACATGGATGGAAAGGACACCAAAGTGCACTTGTTTTGATTTTCAAATATCAGCTATTTTCAAACTCAGGTCATGAATGAAGAATGAGATAAAACAGTTGTAGTTCTTCTAGTTAGTACATACATGATGGATGATCAGGTCATGAAAAACACACTCCTTTTGGATTTAGAGTGTCAGCATTTCTGTCTGTCGCTCGAGTAAAGAATTAGCTAAAATAGTTCTTTATAGCTAGCCAGTATTGCCAGTATTTATTTTAACGTATATGGAAGGTCATGTTTAATAAAAAATATATTTTTCAATAAATGTGAAGTGTCAGCATCTGAGCTGTTCATGCCTCACTGAAGAATTCGCAAAAATAGCTAAAATGTTTGTACTGCATAGAACGTGTTTTAGCATACATGGAAGGGAAAAGGGAGAGTTCTTTTAAATGTGGAGTGCCCATTCAGTCTCTGCTTTGTCCTTATGGCACCTGCCTTGTCTCTGGAGGGCCACTGGCCTAGTTTTCTGAGTGATGATCGGCTGCTACATAGCTGTTTTACAGTTGTCAGGAGTATGATCAAGGATACTGACTAAAATGAGAATTTTGAAGAATTGAAAAACAATTGTAAATTTGAGACCAAAATAGCAAAACTTGAAAATATATCCAACTCGGCCACATTAGGCTATACATTTTTAGTTCTCCTGTCAATAGTCAGCAATTTCAAAGCAAGTAATTAACCCTTACATTGTATATGCTTGCATCTATGACAACAAATGGAAACAGGAGGTTATGTAGAGATTTCTCCCACAGTGCTCAAAAAATTATGCCAATATCTATACTGAACTAATATTATTTCTAAATACATACAATTTTCTGACCCTTAAATCCATTAATCACAAGCTGCATCTTCTGCATTTTGTACAAAGATTGTATTGAGATTTCATGTTTAACCCCTTAACCCCTTCACGACGGGTGACGGACGAGGTCCATCATCCTGGGGATGCCCTTAACGACGGGTGACGGACCTCGTCCGTCACGCGGTAAAATTAACCCCAGATCGCCGCAATCGCGGCGATCGTGGGGTTAATGGTGCTCCGGTCTGCCTCTGCATTAGAGGCAGACCGGGAGCACCGGATCGGGCTGTCCCAGCTCATGTGCCCGCTCTGACAGCATGTCAGAGCGGGCACATGTGCTCAGTATACTCACCTCCGCCTCCCTGCACTTCCGGGTTCAGTGTGAAGTGCAGGGAGACAGATCTTCAGTGATCCTGCCACCTGGTGTTAAAAAAAAAAAAAGTTCAATTAAAATCCCACCCCCCTTTACCCATATTAATAAAAAATTAACCCCTTCCCTGCCAATTGATCACTGACTACAGTGATCAATTGGCAGGGATTACATTTTAATATGATCTGATTTTTTTTTTTAACCCCTGAGGGTTAATTCTTTTTTTTTTAACCCTCAGGGGTTAAATTTATTTTATTAATTAATTTTAATATTTTAAAATTATAAATTTAGCTAGCTGGGGAGGGTGAAAGTTAGTGGGGAATTGGGGGATTTAGTGTTAGGCTAACTAGGGGTTAACGTTAAAAAAAGTTTTAAAATAAGCTTTGAAAAGTTAAAAAAATAAGTAAAATAAAGAGTTTTAATAACGTTTAAGTAAAAAAAAAAAATAAAATAAACCCTTTACCCAGTCCAAATAAAAATTAACCCCTTGCCTGCCAGTCTATCACTGCCTACAGTGATCAAAATACAGATCACAGTATTATACTGTGATCTAATTTTTTTTTAACCCCTGACGATTAACTTTTATTTATTTTTTAACCCTCAGGGGTTAAATTAATTTAATTAACTAATTTAAATATTGTATAATTAAATATTTTGCTAGCTGGGGTGGGTGGGAGTTATGGGAAAATGGGGAATTTACTGTTAGTGCTACTTACTGCTAGTTAGGGGTTAACGGTAAAAGAAAAAGCTTAGAAAAATGTTAAATCTGTAAAAAAAAGTTTTACGAAAGTTTAGGAAACTTTAAAAAAATGAATAAGCAAAACAAAAGTTTAAAAAATAGTTTTAAAAAGTAAAAAAAGTTTTAAAAAGTAAAAAAATACATTTAATAACGCTCATTACCACTACACCTGGTACAAGCTAGCGGAAAAATGATCCCACGCTAAGGTTCAAAATATGCCTTATGAAATACCCTGGGATGTCTTCTTTAAGAAATGGTATGGCTTTATGGGGTATTTGGATTATATAGCCTGGTAAAATACTCTAAAATGGGACATGGGCACAGCGTAAAAATTTAAAGTTTGAAAAAAAATGGAATGGCTGTGTCCCAAATGTGCCCCTCCGATGTCCACATATACCTGGCAAAGGTACATACGGGGGTATTTTTGTACTCAGCCGACATAGCTGAGCAACATATAAAGTATTATAGAGTGGTGGTACACATAAGGTTTGCAAAATATACTGTGCAAACTCACTTTGTGTGTCAAAAAGGCAGAAAAAACGCTTATTACCACTACACCTGGTACAAGCTAGCGGAAAAATGATCCCACACTAATTTTCAAAATATGCCTTTTGAAGTACCCTGGGATGTCTTCTTTAAGAAATGGTATGGCTTTATGGAGTATTTGGATTATATAGCCTGGTAAAATACTCTAAAATGGGACATGGGCACAGCGTAAAAATTTAAAGTTTGAAAATAAATGGAATGGCTGTGTCCCAAATGTGCCCCTCCGATGTCCACATATACCTGGCAAAGGTACATACGGGGGTATTTTTGTACTCAGCCGACATAGCTGAGCAACATATAAAGTATTATAGAGTGGTGGTACACATAAGGTTTGCAAAATATACTGTGCAAACTCACTTTGTGTGTCAAAAAGGCAGAAAAAACGCTTATTACCACTACACCTGGTACAAGCTAGCGGAAAAATTATCCCACGCTAAGGTTCAAAATATGCCTTTTGAAATACCTTGGGGTGTCTACTTTAAGAAATGGTAGGCCTTTGTGGGGTAGTTTGAATTTAAAACTTACGAAGATGCTTGGAAATTGCACATAGGTCCAGCGTCAAAACTCAAAGTTCTGTAAAAACTGATATGGCTTGGTCTCCAATATGCCACTGTAGCTTCACAAAATAGTGCCAAAGACATTCATTGGGGATGTCTTTTTACTCAGAAGACTTAGCTGAGCATAATTTGAAGGTTTTGAACTTAGTGGCACATATGAAATATACAAAATGCCCAGCAAAAATGCAATCCGTATGTCAAAAAATGCACAAAATTATTTTTTACCACATACTTTGGCATATATTGGTGAAAAAATGGGGGCATGCTAATGCACAATATGCACCTTATGATATACCCTGGAGTGTCTACTTTTACAAATGGTAGGCCTTTGTGGTTTTTTTTTTGAACAGTCAAACTGTTATAATACCCCAAATGGAAGCATAGGCTCATTAAATCCGTCTCTCAAAATTCAACTGTGAATACTGAAAAGGACAGGTCTCCTGTATGGCACTGTAGCTTCACGAAATAGTGCCATAGACATACAATGGGGGTGTCCCTTTTACTCAGAAGACTTAGCTGAGCATAATTTGGGGGGTTTGAACTTAGTGGCACATATGAAATATACAAAATGCCCAGCAAAATGCAATCCGTATGTAAAAAATGCACAAAATTATTTTTTACCACATACTTTGGCATGTAATGGTAAAAAAATGGGGGCATGTTAAGGCACAATATGCACCTTATGAGATACCCTGGAGTGTCTACTTTTACAAATGGTAGGCCTTTGTGGGGGTTTTTGAACAGTCAAACTGTTATAATACCCCAAATGGAAGCATAAGCTCATTAAATCCGTCTCTCAAAATTCTACTGTGAATACTGAAAAGGACAGGTCTCCTGTATGGCACTGTAGCTTCACGAAATAGTGCCATAGACATACAATGGGGGTGTCCTTTTACTCAGAAGACTTAGCTGAGCATAATTTGGGGGGTTTGAACTTAGTGGCACATATGAAATATACAAAATGCCCAGCAAAAATGCAATCCATATGTAAAAAATGCACACAATTATTTTTTACCACATACTTTGGCATGTAATGGTAAAAAAATGGGGGCATGTTAAGGCACAATATGCACCTTATGAGATACCCTGGAGTGTCTACTTTTACAAATGGTAGGCCTTTGTGGGAGTTTTTGAACAGTCAAACTGTTATAATACCCCAAATGGAAGCATAGGCTCATTATATCCGTCTCTCAAAATTCTACTGTGAATACTGAAAAGGACAGGTCTCCTATATGTCACTGTAGCTTCACAAAATAGTGCCAAAGACATACAATGGGGGTACCGTTGTACTCAGCAGAAGTAACTGAACACATAATAAAACTTTGTACAGGAATAGCACACAACAACTTTACAAAATACACATGAGAAGTTCTTTGTTATACGTTTGTGTGCGAAAACCCCCCCAAAACACAATTTTACTCCAATATTTAGCAGAGGTTGGCGGTAAAATGGCTACGTAGAAAGTGTCAAAACAACCTTAGGTAAATAGCCTGTGATGTCTACTTTATATAAATATATACTTTTGTGTGGCAATTTTGTTTTATTTTATGGCTATTAGGCTTACAAGACAAACATACCAAATTCTAAAATCGCTCCATATTAAAATTTTATTTTACTCCTTGTGCTTTGTGACCTGTAACTACCAAAAAAAACTGAAAATCCCAGACACATTATATATTCTGTAAATCAGAACAAATAAATGAATTTATTTTTAATTACTTCCCTTAACCTGCACTAATTATGCACACATTATGATTGCAAAAACTGTAAAAAAAACCAATATTTTTCATTTTTTTTGTGCATTTTTCTGTATTTTTTTTTATAATAAGTAAGCATTTATATATTTATATGTTATATCAAATTAAAGCCCTTTCTGTCCTTTAAAAAACAGTATATAGGGGGGCGTGGCCTGGCTGCTCACGGAACTGGACGCGTGAGAGATCAGCTCCGTCGGGGGTAACCACATATCAGCGATTATAATAGCATACCCGAAGAAAAAACCCACTCATACCGGCACTGGTGAGCTCTACACCGACCATGTCACACCGCTCAGCAAAAAAAACGAAACTCCGACCGGCGGAATTGAGAATCGCGGCACTCACACCACCGCGAGGTCAGCCTCAAAATGGCGCCGAAGGCCCAAACTCCCCTACAGCTTACTCTGAACGGAGTGACAGCACCTCAATTTCACTAGATCCCACGATGCCGGCATCAGAAACAGCCATGCACCGAATGATGCAAGACCTACAGAATAATCTACAGGCTGAATTTTCTAAATTGGCCAGAGATGTCCGCACGGACATAAAAGCGATATGTGAACGCACTTCCCAATTGGAAGAAAAGACGGAAGAAATAATCGCTGCACACAACAACCTAGCCTCAGGCTATGAAGCATTTGACACAAGATTGAATGCACTCGAGGCGAAAGTAGCGGATCACGAAGACCGCGACAGACGGAACAATGTCCGCCTGCGCGGTATACCAGAAGAGATTACTCCCACTGAGCTCCAAAACTTCACCACGGAACTTTTCAAAACTTTGTGCCCAGATCTCAAGGAAGAAGAACTGCACCTAGACAGGATACACCGCCTACCGCGCCCTAAGTTTCTGGCCTCCACAGCTCCGCGAGACGTGCTAACGCGGGTACACTATTTTGTGGCCAAAGAAAAAATTATGAGGGCAGCGAGGAATCCGGGCACACTACCAGACAAATTTGCGGGTATTCAACTGTTTACTGACCTGTCTGCGGCCACATTAGCGAAGCGCAAGGCATTTACGCCCTTCACAACAGCTCTGAGGAATGCAGGAATTCAATATAAATGGGGGTACCCCACCCGCCTCATAATAAGGAAAAATGGAGTGGAACAGCAAGTCCGCACAGTACAAGAAGGTCTCCGTTTTCTCGAAGAATGGAATCTCCCTATACCTGCGCAAGAACGGGACGCCGAGGATGGGACTCATCGCCAATCATCAAAGATGGTATCCAAAGACTGGTTCACAATATCCAATCACAAGTGAAGGACATTTCTCTTATTCTCCGGCACAGCTAACCTGTATCCGTGCAAACATCACCTGAGGATACGTGAGCATATACAACTGCTTAATCGTAGTAATTACACTTAGAGATTGTATTGATTTATGGTATAGTTTTGTTGACATATGCTTTTTATTCTTTATATGTCTGTTAACAATATTTGAAGGGTTGTGATAAATGACTTAAATCCGGGAACATGGTGAGCTCAAGAAAGTAGGGTTAAACATATATAACGTATACCCTCCCCCCACTTGGCTCTACAGAGCCGCATACTTCTAACAGACGGCAGACGCTTCAGATCTGCAAACCATGTTGTATATAGTTGCTTTCGAGCATTGGTTTAACCTACACCCTTCCCCCCCCTCCCTGAATCCCCCGAGGTATCCAAATACGACTTTAAATTTCCAAGTCAAACGGCACACAATGAGAACAGTGTATGTTGTTCGACCACACCGACCACCCTTGATGTACACACGCTATAAATGTACCCACGGAAATAACCCATGGTGGAAAACCCATATAACAGCTCATTTTGGAATTTTTTGTACAAGGCCTAACAAGCCAGGCACCATAAATGCAGAGGCAACACACAGTCACATTATCACCTATGACTGGTATATACTCAATAATCTCCGACGGCGCATTAGGGCACCTTCAGCGGCTTCCAACGCCCACAGATGACGACCCTAACTATATTTTCACTAAATGCTAAAGGCCTAAACACCCCTCATAAAAGGAGACTGGCTCTGGCTGAAGCTACTAAGTTTAAAGCCCAAATTGCGTTTTTTCAAGAAACCCACTTCCTTAAAACCAAAATGCCCAAATTCACCTCCGCACAATTCCCCCTAGGGTTCCATTCTGGGTACACGAAGAAAAAGAGGGGCGTCTCTATTCTGATACACAAGGATGTTACCTTTAAGCTCCAAAAAACAATTAAAGACAAGGAAGGCAGGTTCCTTTTACTATGTTGCACTATAAATGAAGACCCATACACACTACTGAATATATATGGCCCGCATAGCAATCAAAGAGATTTTCTGTCCAAAATCATATCCTTAGCCCATAGATTCACCTGCACGAACCTAATCATAGGAGGTGACACTAATTTTATTCTCGACAGCAATGCCGACACAACCTCCGCCCACAGGGTAAATAGAACGACCTCGCGAAAACGCACTCTCCTTACACAGCAAATACGACAGACAATAAATGATGCAGGCCTTATAGATATATGGAGGATACTGCATCCCTCTGAAAAGGATTTTACCTTTCATTCGCAGGTATATAATTCATACTCCAGAATAGACAGGTTTTTAATACCCACTGCTCTGACCCGAAAAATCATCAATTCACAGATAGGGATAATGACATGGTCAGACCATGCACCTGTGCTACTCACAATACAGGAACACTTCCCACACAAGGGTCAAGGCACATGGAGACTCAACGAAACGTTACTACACGACCCACACATAGTCAAAAGCATTGAAGACGATATCCACACCTTCTTTGCTATAAATGATGCAAGAGAGACTTCCATAGCCACGAACTGGCAGGCCCACAAGGCCGTAATCAGGGGTAATTTGATCAAACATGCCAGCTATAGAAATAAGCAGAGGACTGCTAAATATACAAACCTCATACAACGAATAACGGAGTCGACTCACGCGAACAAGTCAAACCCTTCCCAAGACCACTATGAAACTCTTAAATCTCTTCAAACACAACTAAGTGATATAGAGACAGAAAAAACTAATTATATTTTACACACATTCCGACATAAATTTTTTGCGCATGGTAATAGATCCGGCGCTACACTAGCGGCGAAACTTAAAGAGCGTTCACCGAATGCCAAAATAGCCTACCTCCTAACGGCCGACAAACAAAAAATACTGCACCCGCAAAACATTGTGGATGAATTCGCTAAATATTATAGTACGTTATACAACCTCAAAGACTCAGAGGGTACACACGTCCCCACCCCTGCCCAAGTCCAAGAGTTTTTATCCAAAATGACCTTACCTACTCTCACAGACGAGGAAATAACAATGATTACGAGCGAATTCACAGAATCAGAAGTAGCGGCAGTAATAAAAAATCTACCCACGCATAAGTCTCCAGGCCCAGATGGGTTTACAAACCTGTATTATCAAACATTTACGAAAGCATTACTCCCACATATGACCCTGCTTATAAATCACTGTTACACCAAAGGTTGTATGCCTAAAGAGATGCTTCAAGCGCATATCTCCACATTACCGAAGCCGGGCAAACCTGCAGTCGTATGCCCAAATTTTCGACCTATATCCCTTTTGAACTGTGACACTAAGATATATGCAAAACTTATAGCGGAGAGACTGAAAGGGATCTTAACGCGCATTGTACATAATGACCAGTCAGGTTTTATTAAATCGAGGCAAGGGTCAGACAACTCTAGAAAAATTCTAAATATCTTGGCCCATATGGACACAAACAGATTGGAAGGTTTTCTCCTAGCGCTGGACGCGGAGAAGGCCTTCGATAGACTGAACTGGTACTACATGGAACAAGTGATGCTTAAATATGGTTTTCCATCATCTTTTATAAAGGGGATCATGGCATTGTATCGACAGCCTTCAGCCAGAGTCACTAGTGCAGGCTTTGTCTCGAGCCCCTTCACCATCACAAATGGGACGAGACAGGGATGCCCATTGTCTCCATTGCTATTTGTGCTCTCCCTCGAGCCCTTAGCACACATGATAAGGAACCATGCCCAAATTAGAGGGATACGGGTGGGAACAGACGAATTCAAACTGGCTATGTTCGCTGATGACATTTTCATAACCCTGGCAGACCCCGATAAATCTTTGTCCTATCTCATGAATACCCTCGAAGAATATAGCAGAGTTTCGTATTATAGACTGAACCAATCAAAGACCCAAGCCCTTCCAATTCGGCTACAGCACGAGTTGGTACAGTCGCTTAAACAGCAACACAAGTTTGACTGGAGAACTACACATGTTATGTACTTAGGAGTAAAAATTGCACCCACACTTAGAGGAATCAATACCCTCAATTTATCCCAACTCCCGAACCTCTGCCTGCACACATTACGCAAATGGAAAGATGTGAGGTTGTCTTGGCTTGGGAAAATTAATGCAGTAAAAATGGTGGTCCTTCCCAAACTTCTGTATGTATTTAGGATGCTGCATCTCCCTTTATCACCATCACTGAGCAAACAACTCCAACGCCTTATAAACAACTACATATGGAATAACAAGAAACCACGCCTTCCATGCGTGCTTCTACAAAGGCAGACAAACAAAGGGGGATTAGGCCTCCCTAACATTGCACTTTATCACAAAGCTGCGATACTAGAAGCAGCAATAAAACTGCACGCCCCTCCACATCTATTTCAATGGGTAGATATGGAAAACAGCTACTCCCCAAACTCCTCAGTAGCAGACATGCTATGGACGCCCAAACACCTCAGGGATAAAAATACCTCGGTGCTTCCTACATCCAAACTCACGATCCAGATGTGGGATTACCTACATAAGAAACGTACGAACACTACACAATTTTCCCCGTGGGCCCCAATAACAGCGCTTCAGTCCATATCACCATGGTTGTTCTTCCACAAATGGAAAGAAAAGGGCATATCGCATATTAATGATGTGTACCAACATGGGACCGTAGTGCCATTCCCTGATCTCCAACTTAAGTATGCTCTACCGTCAAGCTATATATTCCCGTACCTCCAACTTAAAAGCATAATTATAGACAGGGTACGTACACCAAGCCAAGATGTTAACACTCCGAACACGGAGCTTATAGCCATGTACAATAGGTGCCACAAAGCACCACTCAGGCCCAAAGCTTTATCCTTAGGATACGCCGCATTACAGCAACATCCTCCTCTGACGAGTTTTGCTTTTGCGACTCAATGGCATAAAGAAGGTCACCCACAATTCACCAATGACCAATGGTTGCAATCACTTGGTGCACTCAAAGGTGCAACATCATGCTATACTCATGTAGAGGCACATAAAAAATTAGTGTATCGATGGTATCTCACTCCACACAAACTACATAAGATTTATCCGAATAGCCCACTAACTTGCTGGCGATGTACTAATGGGATGGGAACTATGAGTCACATCTGGTGGGAATGTTCCACTATCCTACCATTGTGGGCAGAGGTCCAACATCTGGGCAACTCCATGGGACTTTTAAGGGAAATACTTACACCCACCAACTCCATATTCCTAATATTTCCCGATCAGGTCCCTCCACAGGACAAACACCTGTTAATTATGCTAATCCTAGCTGCACGGAACCTTATTGCTTGCCACTGGAAGCAACAGATTTGCCCGTCACCAAAACAGTTACACCACAAAATACAACAATATTTGAAACATGAAACATTGACCTCCTCTACGTCCAAACGTAGAGACATAGCGCACAATAACTGGCTGAGATGGAGCCGTTACATAACCGAAAATCACAGCTCCAAATGATCTGCCGTACAGGCCCAGTTGGTACTACATAAGAGAGTAAGCATTATCCATAAACCTGGCATACAATACATAACTGATAACGAAGGGTTACTCACCCATATCTGTTTCAATCCCGCCGTTAAATACCATTTATAATGCTGTATACACATGGCGCTTCCAGACAGATGAATTTTCCTGATCGCAATCTTATGTTTTGAATGTCTATTTCCCGTCAAAATGCGCCTTCTTTATTATGTAAACGCAATGTACCCACATTTAACCTGCAGGTGTGGTGCAACTAGCTAGAATGTTATGCTTTCAATCCCTGTCTGTTACGCTAAACATTGTATGCTGTTAAGTGTTAAATCAAATCTACTTATGGGTTCTCCCCATAACCCTCCCAATCTGCCCACTTGTGACTAATATGAGTTTTAGCAACTGGCATTTCACTCTCTGGCTTTGTCAAAACTAGATCTACAGTGTTTCTGCATCAACAATCATGCAATGTAGTGTGTCTATACTATATTATGCTTGTATAATAGACTATGTCTATGGAATACCACAATTGTAACGAACTATCTGTATCTACCGTAACACGAAACTTGGATATGTATGTTTGTGGATACCCCCCTCCCCTTTTTCCTTTCTGTATCCCCCCCAATTTCATACTTTGAAAACTCAATAAAATACGAATTTGAAAAAAAAACAGTATATAATATGTGTCGGTGCAATAAATGAGAGAGATGCAAATTGCAGTTGAACGCAAACAGCAAGAAAATGCAAAAATTGCTTGTGTCATTAAGCGTAAGTCAAGCTTCTGAAGCTCTGTCCTTAAGGGGTTAAGGACTGAGCCAAATGTACACATTGTGATCAAAACAAAACGTAAACAAAACCTGGAATTTGACTATATGTCTGTTCAACTGTAATTCACCTCTTTCATATCAAGTGCACCCACACTTATTATATATCATTGTATTCAGTGGAAACAGGGCTTTCATTTAACATCAAATTTAGCTATGAAACATAAATTAATATGAAAAGAAATATAAAAAATGGGAGAAAATAAGAAATTTTGTAATTTTTTAAGTTCTACGTGACATTTTAATTGTGAATGTCATAATACTGTTTGCTTTTACTGCAATAAAATACACATATTTGTATTCAGCGATGTGTCATATGTAAAACAGTACCCCTATTTGCAGGTTTTATGGTGTTTTGGGAAGTAACAGGGTCAAATACAACATGTTAAATTTTTCAGTTTTTTCACATTGAAATTAGCCAGATTGGTTACGTTGCCTTTGAGACTGTATGGTAGCCCAGAAATGAGAATAACCCCGATGATGGCATACACTTTGCAATAGTAGACAACACAATGTATTGCAAATGGGGTATGTTCAATATTTTTTAGTAGCCACTAGGTCACAAACACTGGCCAAAGTTAGAGTTAATATTTGTTGGTGTGTAAAAAATGTAAAAAACTATTTTGAACGCCAATTTTGGCCAGTGTTTGTGACTAAGTGGCTTCTAAAAAAGACTGGACATACCACACAAGACCACATAACCAATCTGGTGAATTTCAATGTGAAAAAACTGAAACGCAAGCCTTATATTTGACTCTGTAACTTTTGAAAACACCATAAAACCTGTACATGGGGTTACTGTTATACTCGGGACACTTTGCTGAACACAAATATTAGTGTTTCAAAACAGTAAAACGTATCACAACAATTATATCTTCAGTGTAAGTGCCATTTGTGTGTGAAAAATGCAAAAAATTTCACTTTCACTGACGATATCATCGTTGTAATACATTTTACTGTTTTGAAACACTAATATATGTGTTCAGCAAAGTCTCCTGAGTATAACAGTACCAGGCGGGCGGCGAGGGAGCACTCTCCCCCGATCAGCTCCCTCGCGCGTACCGCAGTGATACTGGAGCTGGAATATGATGTTACTCCAGCCCCGGCATCACTAAGAAGCACGTGAAGGAGCTGAGCAGGAAGATCACTGCTCCCTCGCCACCTGCACAGTACGCCCGCATGCCAGCTGTTCATCCCAGCAGCCCCACTGGACCCAGGGACTGCACACCAGCCACTCAGCCCAGCAGCCCCACTGAACCCCAGGGACTGCACACCAGCCGATCAGCCCAGCAGCCCCACTGGACCCCAGGTAAATAGAGACTCCATGCCAGCACTCCCTAAGGTAGGGAGGCTGGGTGGAGTGAAATTTTACAAAATAAATACATTGTGTGTGTGTCTGTTAAGGAGTTTTTATGTGTGTTTGTCAGTGAGTTTGTGCGTATGTGTGTTTGTCACTGAGAGTGTATGTGTGTTTGTCAGTGAGTGTGTGTGTGTATATATGTGTGTTTGTCAGTGAGAGTGTATGCATGCTTGTCAGTGAGAGTGTATGTGTGCTTGTCAGTGAGTGTGTGAGCAGTGGTGTATCCTGGTTTTGTGCTGCCCTAGGCAGGACAAAACTCAGGTGCCCCCCGCCCCCCCACAGCCTTCTAAATACACACACACACATTCACTGACAGATATGCATACATTAGCTAACAGAAACACACACACTCACTAACAGACACACACACACTAACAGACACACTCACTAACAGACACACACAGACACACACACTAACAGACACACTAACAGACACACACACACACTAACATACACACTCACACTCATTAAAAGACACACTCACACTCACTAACAGACACACACAGTCAGACACACACACACACAGACAGACACACTCACACTCACTAACAGACACACTCACTGACATACACACACACACACACACACACTCACTCACTCACTCACATTAACACATTTTTTTTTATTTACCCCCCACCCTTACCTTTGGGAATGCTGGGGGGGGTTCTCTATCTCCTTGGGGTCTAGTGGGGCTGCCGGTCGGGCTGCTGGGCTGGTTGATGGGCGGACGGGCGGCTGGCGAGGGAGCACTTCCTCTGAGCTGTCTGCTCAGCTCCCTCGCGCGCCACAGAGTGAGGCTGCCAGCCTCACTCTGCGGTGCCAAGGTAGCTGAGCAGACAGCTCAGAGGAAGTGCTCCCTCGCCAGCCGCCCGCCAGCCCAGCATGTCAGTTAGCCGCAAGGCTAACAAGGCATTTGCCCTGGGCATTTGGGGGCGGCTTGGAAAATGCCGCCCAAGGCAAATGCCACTAAAACGTCCCTGTGTGTGAGTATGTATGTGTGTTTGTCAGTGAGAGTGTATGTGTGCTTGTCAGTGAGAGTGTATATGTATTTGTATGTGTGTCTGTCAAAGAGTATGTGTGTTTGTCAGTGAGAGTGTATGTGTGTCTGTCAGAGTATGTTTATCTGAGTGTGTGTCAGTGTGTGTATATGTGTGTCAAGGTTTGTGTATGTTTCACTGTGTGTATCTGAGTGTGTGTGTGTATGTCAGTATGTGTGTATTGGTGTGTGTGTGTGTGTGTGTGTGTGTATGTGCCAGTGTCTATATGTGTGTCAAGGTCTGTGCATGTGTCAAGGTGTGTATCTTTGTGTCTGTGTATATATGTCAGTGTGTATATATGTGTGTGTGTGTCAATGTTTTTATATGTGTGTTAGTTTGTTTGTATATGTATGTACGTGGCATACGTACAGCAATCATATGTGCATACATCCCAGCAATCAAACACCATCCTAGAAATCAAACACATATGTGCATACATCCCAACAATCAAACACCAACGCAACATGCAAACACACTCCTGTAAACACAAACATTACATACAAAAACTGGATTAAAATGTTCAAATTTATATACAAACACTCAAACACACCCTTCACTCAAACACTAACACTACACACAAATGTACATCCGCATTTAAAAGATAACACTACATCCAAGCACACCCCTGCACAGAAATGCAAACATTACCTACAAAAACACTCCTGTATCAAAACGCAAACATTACATACAAACACCAACTGTACACACAAAAGCATACCTGCTCCTAAAGGAGATAAGCTCAGGCATTGAGTGTAGTAGTGTTATAAAGATAAGCTCAGGCACTGAGTGTAGTGGTGTTGTTGAGACAGGCTCAGGTACTGAGTGTAGTGGTGTTGTAGAAACAGGCACAGGTACTGAGGCTAGTGGTGCTGTGGAGACATTTTCAGGCACCGAGTGTAGTGGTATTATAGAGACAGGCTTGAAGATTATGGTGAGGCCAGTAAGCCTTACTTCAGTAGTGGGGAAAGTAATGGAAACCATGTTAAAGGATAGGATTGTTGAACATCTAAAATCACATGGATTTCAAGATCAGAGACAACATGGGTTTACTTCAGGGAGATCATGCCAAACTAATTGTATTGATTTTTTTGATTGGGTAACTAAAATAATAGATCAGGGTGCAACATACATTGCTTACCTAGATTTCAGTAAGGCTTTTGACACTGTTGCACATAGAAGGCTTATCAATAAACTGCAATCTTTAAGTTTGGATTCCAATATTGTTGAATGGGTAAGGCAGTGACTGAGTGACAGGCAGTAGGGGGTTGTAGTCAATGGAGTATATTCGAAGCATTGGCTTGTCACCAGTGGGGTACCTCAGGGATCTGTACTTGGAGCCATTCTCTTTAATTTTTTTATTAGTGATATTGTAGAAGGTCTTGATTGTAAGGTATGTATTTTTGCTGATGATACTAAGATATATAACAGGGTTGATGTTCCAGGAGGGATACGACAAATGGCAAATGATTTAGGTAAACTAGAAAAATGGTCAGAGTTGTGGCAACTGATGGATAAGTGCAAGATAATGTATCTTGGACGTAAAAACCCAAGGGCAGAGTACAGAATATTTGATAGAGTCCTAACCTCAACATCTGAGGAAAGGGATTTAGGGGTAATTATTTCTAATGACTTAAAGGTAAGCAGACAATGTAATAGAGCATCAGGAAATGCTAGCAGAATGTTTGGTTGTATAGGGAGAGGCATGCCATGTACAGAACACTGGTGAGACCTCACTTGGGGTATTGTACGCAGTACTGGAGACCGTATTTCCAGAAGGATATTGATACTTTAGAGAGAATTCAGAGAAAGGATACTAAACTGGTTCATGGATTGCAAGATAAAACTTGCAAGGAAAGGTTAAAGGATCTTAACATGTATAGCTTGGAGGAGAGATGAGACAGGGGGGATATGATAGAAACATTTAAATACATAAAGAGAATCAACACAGTAAAGGAGGAGACTATATTTAAAAGAAGAAAAACTACCACAACAAGAGGACATAGTCTTAAATTAGAGGGGCAAAGGTATAAAAATAATACCAGGAAGTATTACTTTACTGAGAGGGTAGTGGATGCATGGAATAGCCATCAAGTTGAAGTGGTAGAGGTTAACACAGTAAAGGATTTTAAAGGACCACTCTAGGCACCCAGACCACTTCAGCTTAATGAAGTGGTCTGGGTGCCAGGTCCAGCTAGCTTTTACCCTTTTTTTAATAAACATAGCAGTTTCAGAGAAACTGCTATGTTTATACTGAGGGTTAAGCCAGCCTCCAGAGCCTCTAGTGATTGTCTCATTGACAGCCGCTAGAGGCGCTTGCGTGCTTCTCACTGTGAAAATCACAGTGAGAGCATGCAAGCGTCCATAGGAAAACATTATGAATGCTTTCCTATGCGACCGGCTTAATGCGAGCGCGGCTCCTGACGCGCATGCGCATTCAGCCGATGACGTCGCGAGGAAGAAGAGGAGGAGGAGGAAAGCTCCCCGCCCAGCGCTGGAGAAAGAGGTAAGTTTAACCCCTTCCTCCCCCCAGAGCCCAGCGGGAGTGGGTCCCTGAGGGTGGGGGCACCCTCAGGGCACTCTAGTGCCAGGAAAACGAGTATGTTTTCCTGGCACTAGAGTGGTCCTTTAAGCATGCGTGGGATAGGCATAAGGCTATCCTAACTATATAGAAACAAAGGGATTAGGCGCTCAGTATAATAAAATACAAACTGTGATATTTAGGCAGCAGTAACCAATACAAGGAACCCCACCCTTGTAACAGAATAGTGTGAACAGAAAAAAGAAGGAAACCGTGCCCTAGACCAAATATATTGATGGTATACGTACACAATGGTAATGGTGATGGTCTCTATACAATTGACCTCAAAATAAAGAACATAAAGAATAATGGTTAAGTAGAATAAATACAATGGGTGTGTGAATGGATGCTTAAGTAATTTCACACTCACATTTCCCAGAGCTAACTCAGAGTACGCGTGGAAGGAACAATCCCCGTCTAAGGATATGTATGGAGCAGTAGGTATCTTGGCAATCTCAGGCAGATAATATGTGGAGAGACAGAAAATCCAGATAGTGCAGTATGTACTGATAAAATGGATAAAGGAAAATATAAAATACCGTACTCACATTTGCTAGAGCAGAACTTGCTCTAGTCAGTATAGCGTAGGTGGTATAATCCCCACCAAGGAATAGGATGGTAACCAGGAAGTAAAAATAAATTTAAATCCAAATAAGTATTTAAATTAAAAGGCTACTAATTAACAAAAATAATAAAAATGCTGTATAAAAAGTATTGTAAAATCCACTTGACGCGTTTCACCTATAAAAAGGCTTCTTCAGAAGTGTGGATAAAGTCCTGGTACCTTTCGTTTATATAAGGAGTTCATTAGCGATAATCTTCTCCTGGTGTCGTGTAGAGATTGCTTCCTGTTTCCTGTAACCACCGGTGAAATGCACGCGTCACACCAGAAGTGACGCGGCGCTCTGACGCGGCGCTCACATGTGGAACGCAAACAGTGCCACAATGGCGTCACTGCCTTCGGGCAGAATAATCAAAGGAGTCCATGATTAGAAGGAAAAAATAGTCCAAAATTAGCTGAGTGTGGGCTACTGTGAGCCTACATTATGAATTAACAATGTTCAGTTTTGCTCATGGTCATGGAGAAAGTGGATTCCGCCAAACAAGGCATATAATTGGAATACAAACAGAAATAAAAAATAAAAGTTAAAAAAATTGCTTATAATAATAAACAGAGGTGGTAGTAAATATAATTTAAATTCCAATCAAAAAGTAGTAATAAATGGTATACAATATATATATATATAAATATATATATATGAAGGGAAATCCCAAAAAGGGGAAGAACATTTATAGAACAGGATATAAAGTCCTGATAGGGGGTTTAAAATGGAATTGGAATTTACAAAGGTACATATAAAATGACAGCAAGTATGTGCTTAAAAGTGATACAAAACATACATTCAAAAACAAGCAACTGTAAGAGCCAGTATATACAAGTAGAGGTGTCAACATATAGATTACAAAGAATATGATATGTACATAAATAACACCCTATAAGTATGGAGAGGCAGGAGCTTAATCAGAGATAAGTATAACTGGAAATGAGCAAGAATGTGCCAAATAGTAGATGGACTATGGAGAGTTGACTTAAAAATGTAAGACCATATATATATATATATATATATATATATATATAAAATAGCAACAAAAAATATATTATAGAAAATTAAAAAGATCAAATTCAATATTTAACCCATTAGGGTGTAAGGTGTCCATATTAAAAACCCACTCTTTTTGTCCTGTTTTTTTATAAGATCTCCACCTCTCCAATGATTTTTTACTGTGGCAATACCCATGAAAGTGAGATGTTTAGGATCATTATTATGTTTACAGAAATGGGATGATACCGAATGGTTGGTATAATTTTTTTCTATATTTCTGCAATGTTCAGCTATTCGTATCTTTAGTGATCTTATGGTATGTCCAATATACTGGAGTCCACGAGGGCACTCCGGTAAATAGATAACATTTTTACTTTAACAGGTAATAATTTCTTTGATAGTGTATGGGATGAGGTTCTTCATTTTTCAGTAGGGTTCGTTTTTTTACAAGCTGCACAACTATTACATTTAAAAAAACCTTTATTAAGAGATAAAAAAAACGATCATTATTAATACTTTGTTCAATGTCTTTAGTGTAATTTTTTTGTGAGGTGTCTTTTCAAATTCGGGGCACCTCTAAATAGGATTTTTGGTCTTTCCGGGATAATGTCTTTAAGAATCGGGTCCTCCTTTAGAAGGTGCCAATGTTTATTCATAATTTGTTTAAATGTCTATTCTTGTCATTGTATTCTAGTATTATAGGCAGTGTTCGGCCCTTCTGATTTTTCTTTGTGTATAAGGTCTTTTTGACTGATTGCAAGTGTTTGTTGTATGGTGGATTCTATTAATTTATCATTATAACCTTTATTTAATAGACTATTTTTTATTTTATTTGCTTGTTCAATAAAAATAGTATTATCCGAACAATTTCTTCTTAATCTGGTGATCTGGCTCTTTGGGATACTATTTAGCCAAACCTTATTGTGACAACTTTTTGTATCTATGTAGTTGTTAACATGTAAATTTTTGAAGGGAGTTTTGGTGTTAATAGTATTGTCCTTAATGTAAATATTCAGATCTAAGTATGTAATTTCACTATTACTGATCTCTGAAGTTAAAATTATGCCTTCTTGATTGGAATTTAAAAACTTAATAAAATCTTGTGCATCTGTGATAGAATCTTTCCAAACAAACATAAGATCATCAATATATCTTGAGTAGGACACCAGGTTCGCTACCCAGCCATGTCCACTCCAGATGTATCTCTCCTCCCATTCGGCCATATAAAGATTGGCATAGCTAGGCTATTTTTTTCCTTCTAATCATGGACTCCTTTGATTATTCTGCTCGAATGCAGCGACGCCATTGTGGCACTGTTTGCGTTCCACACGTGGAACGCATATACTACCAAGGAGCATTTCACCGGTGGTTACAGGAAACAGGAAGCAATCTCTACACGACACCAGGAGAAGATTAATGAACTCCCTATATAAACGAAAGGTACCAGGACTTTATCCACACTTCTGAAGAAGCCTTTTTATAGGTGAAACGCGTCAAGTGGATTTTACAATACTTTTTATACAGCATTTTTATTATTTTTGTTAATAAATAGCCTTTTAATTTAAATACTTATTTGTATTTAAATTTCTTTTTACTTCCTGGTTACCATCCTATTCCTTGGTGGGGATTATACCACCTACGCTATACTGACTAGAGCAAGTTCTGTTCTAGCAAATGTGAGTACGGTATTTTATATTTTCCTTTATCCATTTTATCAGTACATACTGCACTATCTGGGTTTTCTGTCTCTCCACATATTATCTGCCTGAGATTGCCAAGATACCTACTGCTCCATACATATCCTTAGACGGGGATTGTTCCATCCACGCGTATTAACAGCTGAGCTCTGAGTTAGCTCTGGGAAATGTGAGTGTGAAAATACTTAAGCATCCATTCACACACCCATTGTATTTATTCTACTGCACCATTATTCTTTATGTTCTTTATTTTGAGGTCAATTGTATAGAGACCATTACCATTACCATTGTGTACGTATACCATCTATATATTTCGTCTAGGGCGCGGTTTCCTTCTTTTTTCTGTTCACACTATCCTAACTATAAGATAAGGCCAGGGACTAATGCAAGTATTTAGAAAATTGGGCAGACTAGATGGGCCGAATGGTTCTTATCTGCCAACACATTCTATGTTTCTAAGTACTACTATTTGTTTACTATCTGAGCTACGGCACCCACATTTTGGGGGGGTTCCACATTGTTAGTGCATTATGTCAAAGGGTTCCACGAAAAAAAATAATTGGGAACACCTGCCCTAGACATACTTGCTGTTGAAAAGTTAAATTTAGTTTTACTTCTCCATACTCTACAGAGATGGTTTGTGTCCATGTAACCACCTACAGTCAGGGCCAGCCTTAGGGGAGTGCAAGCTCTGTAGCCGCACAAGGTGTCATAGCAACATTGGCACCTGACATAGCTCACAAACGGTAGCTTTCTACAATGACCTTGTCCCCACTAGTCTTTGTCTTCTACAAGCATCTGTTCACAGAAAACATTGGTTAAATGATATCTCAGGTCGGGTCTAGTTTTCTGAGTGATAATTGGCTGCTACATAGCTGCTATATATATATATATATATATATATATATATATATAGTTAATAATTACCATGGACAGATGGGAAAATTGGTTAATCTGTTAGTTTTTGCTCATCAGTATATATTATATTTTAGTAGTAATATTTGGGAATTCAAGTGGTGTCATTGACTAAATACTAAAAATGTGCAAAAGCTAGGTGCTAACTGTGGCAGACAGCCTGGTACTTCGACTGGGTACCTCCGCCAAACACGCTTCCTAGCTGTCACTGGGACGCCATCAGCACTTCAGCCTCTAGCCGCCGCAGCTTGGCCAGGGTCTCGCCGTAGCTTCCCACCCTGGACCAAGGTCCTTGGTCCAGCTTTCAGTGGTCAAAGCTCTCCTTCCAGGCAGGTATCGCCCTCTCTGCCTATTCCACTGAAGCCTTTCTCCCAGGCAGGTATCGTCCCCTCTGCTTACAGTGATTATAGTTATTGCCTTTACAAAGGCAACTGCGGCTCTCAGTCCTAGCTCAGTTGATTCATCCCAGGGCTAGAGGGATCCTGCAACCAGCAAACAGTTCTGAAGACTCTGTCACTAGGATTCCCTACAAATCCACACAGGATACAATTTCCAAAAGGAACTGACATACAAAACTTTATTTTTCTTGGGACTAGCCCAGATGAATATTGCATAAAGATTGCTGTGACAACTTAATAAAAATACAAATAGTCAAATCATAGCAAACAACATACAGCAACCTATTATAACACAGTGACATATTTATAAAGAGGTGGGGAAGACAATAATTAACAGAAAATATATCTCCTGCCTGCAGAAATATCTCTCCTGCCTTGCTATTCAGGCAGTGCATATTGCTGTTGCTACCAACAGAGGGCACTACACAGGCTCCATAGCCAAATTCACCTACTTGGTAGCAATCCTTAGCAGTACAGGAGAGCAGGCAAAACATTGAACAGAATAAACATGCACATTATAAACAATTACACAAAAAATAGACTGCACCTAAAGAGAATCAGTAATGTCCCTACGTCCAGTGTTACAGCTTGGCTGGGAACTTGCCATCCTCCACCAACCCTGGACCCATAGTCACAGGGTAGGAGGCTGGCAAAGAGTGGCGTGGTGACCACGCTTGTAAGCACGGGATAATTAATTTGACAACCTTACATCGAGTGTGGGAATAGAGAGAGGTGCTGGTTTAGGCATGGAAGGGAATTCATAGAGCTCACTAAAGCAGCAAAGATCTTAGTACTTATTATTCCGTTCCAATAGCACAACTCGAATATCTATTCAAATCGGCAATACAAATGAAAGCTATCGGTCAGAAAATTTGTGTATATGGCCTTGGTTACACTGGTTATCTTCCTCTCGCATAGTCAGATAGCCACTCTGCTGGTTTATAGATTCAGCATCTACTCTGACTAATCACTTAGTTTACTACTCCCGAATTCTCCCCCCACGTATATTCCTATTGATATGTATTACCCTCTTGCTGAATTTAACTGAGATATAACCCTGGCACAGACGTGTGCAAGGTAATATCGATATCAGTTTTTGTTCAATCACATATTATGATCCCTTAACAGGTTGTTTTGTTACCTAGCACATTTGCATCAACCAGTATTAACGCGTTATTAGCAAATTGCTATTCACATACCTATCCTCATACTACCAGTAAGAGGCCGTTCAATATCATTGCAAACAGGCAATTTTGATATGTTGAGACTAACTTTACATGAATAGCAGAATTTTACGTTACTAAAGTAGCTGGTTGTTTGATCTATCTATCACACACCTGTTGGTTCATGCACTTTTTGTACATGAGTACCTTATATATAATGAGCTTTACATTATATTATTTAATACAATTTATTTATTTTTTATTTTTAACTGTTCCTAGTCTGGAAGTCATTTAACTGTTCCTAGTCTGGAAGTTAGCGGGCAGTCTAATTCAAGTACATTATATCCCAGTCCCCACTGGTACACTACTCTTTGTACACTCATATTAGTTTCTTATCTGGGGTTACCCCCCATCTCTAGTGTACCAGTTTGAATATTGGCTCGATCTCATTTCTTTTCTTATAGATTTTTTAGTCAATCAGGAACTTGAAGCAACGGCTGATATCATTTTTGTATAGCTGTTCAACCTATATAAACTAACTTTGTGAACAGAACCTTCACACTTCTAAATGAAACCGCAAGGTGAAACATGTAAAGTGTGGCTTTTTATTATATTTGGATTTTATGTACTAACTGTTGTTTTTTGCATTGTAAGTCTATTTTTTGTCTTTGACTAAATGCCCATTGCTCAGGTAAAAAAGATTAATGTAGGACTGCAAAGACACTGACCTCAATCTAAGCTTTGCAACGTTAAAAAATGTCAAAGACACTGACACAATAATGTATACTTGTCCTCTATTAGCCCATAAAATCTGCAGCCCAAATATACCATACAAGCTCCACTTCCTAGCAGATATAGCAAACCTACAATCCAAATCGATCAACACATTGTGTGTAGTGTATATTTTCCAAAACGGACACTATAGTCACCAAAACAACTTTAACTTCCTGAAGAAGTTTTGTTGCAAAGATCATGATTCTGTGTCACTGCTCAATTCTCTGTCATTTATGAGTTAAATTTGCTTATGTTTATACAGCCCTAGCCACACCTTCCCTGGCTGGCAGAATGCAGGAAAAAATTGTTTCATTTTCAATCAGATGTCACGTTACTTTGAGAGATTTTATCTTTTAGATCTCACTTTACAGGAAGTGTTTAGGAAATCTGTACAAGTCACATGCAGGGAGGTGTGCCAAGACCTGGATAAACAAAGTGATTTAATTCATAAAATGGTAGAGAATTGAGCAGTGAGCCTGCAGAGACATAATCTAAGCCAAACTTTCTAAGCCAAAAGTTGTTTTGGTGACTATAGTGTCCCTTTAATATTCTTCAGAGTGTCTTAAGAAAGTATAGAATAAACAAAACATGTAGATTTATTTTGATTGCTGCTTTGCCACGTGCCCCCCAGCAGTGGGATGAATTAAAGTTTTTAATAATGTGAGAAATATGTGTTTCTATGCCAGTTTCGCTGACATTTTTCAAACTTGTGTTTTCCACATGGACAGATGGACCATTGTTGGATGAGATGTGGAAGAGATGTAATATATACCATTATTCTAAGTCTAGCACAATGCACTGGATTTTTGTAAAAATCGACATTTAACAGGCTGCAGGGAATCATGCATTTATTGGAATGCCTCAATCATGATAAAAGTTTGCAAACATGTGTGACCTTTTAGGGATTGATTAATCTTTAAAACTTTTCAAAAATGTCACGATTCGGGAGTTACATTTTATAAGCAATGACCGAGGCTGTTGTCCTCCTGCAGATTGTCCTGTATTCCTTTATTAACTTATCTCCAGATATTTCAAATAAATGCCTCGATTTAAGTGATGATGTTACTATCACTCTACTATCAAGCAATGTATAAAATGTACAATACAATTTCAAAATTAGATTATTAGAAGAATTCTAAATCATATAACAGTGTACACACACAAAGCACACACATACATACAGTTGCAATAGAAATACAAATTGACCAAAAACTTTTCTTCAAGGTGCACATGCAATTAAATAACATCTTAAGTGAAATCACAGATCGATTGCTCGGTGGGAGATAAGGAAACACCTAAACTCAGCTTTTCTAGATTCTGTCAATAGACTCACCTCTAAGAAAGTGATATGTAATGATTTTCTCTGTGTACACAACATATATATTTTATTGAGTAAACATGGTTTTTGATTTTTTTTCTTTCAAGGCAACAATGAGACATATGATTGCCTGGACTTATAACACTCACAAAGAAGTGATTTTCTTATAGCGCACTTCTCTTGAGAAATAAGCATAAATCCAATCACAGCTGTAGCCGACATCCCTTTGTACAGTATATTGCTGACATAAATAATTCATGTTTCATATTTTTTACATAAACTATAAAAAAGATGAAAGCAAGAGTCAATGAACTTGATGACCCAATTCACGTTCTTTTTACTCTGAAAGCCATGGAAATGACAGCACTTATAGACGATATATTTGATTTTTTTTCCCCGAACGATCAACGACTCACACCTACTCAAGGACACACTTTGCATCAGTGCCTGCAGAGAAAATAAAAGGTCAGCATGGGTCATCACTGAAAGCAAGACCAAACACTTTTTACTCCTTATTATACATCTTAACAAACTTCCCTATAATAATGATATATTATCTTCACACATTCAAAGAGCAATTTGTTACACTTTACTTCCTTTTATCAAGTCATCTTTATTTCTACGCAGCTTTAAAAATTGTAGACATTGCATTACGCAATATTTTATTTGTCATTAGGTTATAACAGAAAGGCAGACAAACATACAGACATAGGAAAGACGAATATCATAACTAACCTAAGATAAGATTAATGTTATAAAATATAAAATATTGCATCATATATAGAGAAAGTGACATAGAAATTTAGATGAAGTGCAATGAAAGACAAAACCTGGATTCTCTATCTTTTTCAGTTCTCTGCTGAAAATGTCAGAAGATATGGATTTCAACGTACCCGCAGCCCTGCCTGATTTCCTTCCTAAAGCATTGGCTGCACTCTCTCTGGACGCCACCCCCCACACCCAGACAAAGGGGTTTGGATTCTGACGGGTTTCTCAGAAGCGGGCTCCAGTCACAAATGCCCTTGGAAGGGCCATAGTGTCTCAATGAATAAGGAAAACTCTCTTCAAGGTGACAAGGACAGTTTCTTTGGGGATCCTGATTATGATGTTGTGGACAAATACTACTCTGGCAACTCCTATGCTAAATTTCCCTGGGGAAAGGTGGCCACTGATGTCCACAACTCCAAATATATATGAAAGACGGTAGTGGGGGATCCTACACAAACCAACCCGCTACTTTGGCCTCGAGAAGGGATGATTTAGTGGAGATCCTGGATTCTAGGGGTCAACCCCTATTCGATCGATGCATCCTACGGGCCATTCCTGGCCATATTGCACAATTCCTGTGCTACTAATTCCAGCGTCCACTGGAGAGGTGTGAATGCTAGCCTCCTGCCCAAAGACTATTGGCCTGGTCCCAGAAACTGCTTGATTATATTTTCCCCACATTATTATTCTAATGACAGGCACAGGACTCCCAGTCATCTTCTCCTTGAAGACTATAATCACCGCATTCCATGCCATCCAAATCAGCACCCCTTTTCCGGGGCCCAGGTCTCACCACAAGCTATCTAGGAAAATACAAAGAAAGGGAACACATGACCAAGAACAGATTGCAGAGTTTTCTAAAACTTTGTGGAGGAGATTCGCAATCCCAAAGGCTTTTTGTAGGATATATGAGAGAGGAAGAAAGGCATCAAAAGACACTTTGGACATGAGGGAGATCATCTCCTCCGAGACTTACTATACAACTGTGATTGGTTATCTTGTTTATACTTAAAGGATGCCTATCTGATGCTCCCAATTTATCAGGATGACAGACACTTCCTTTTAGAAGAACATCCAACTATTAAAATTCACATGCCTTCACTTTGGCCTCAGGTTAACCCCTTGTTTCTTTACAAAGCTACAAAAACCTGTTATTGCATGTCTGAGAGCTTGGAGGGTCCAGTTCACCATTTTTCTGATGACATCGCCTGATGGGTCAGGATCATGTAACACTCTGGAGGAAAACTACCATGATGGTTTGTCTGCTGCAGGATCTTGGATTTGTGATCTATGAAAAACAATCAGAGCTGAGCAATCTCAGTCGGTTCAGTTCCTAGGGTTTATCATGGATTTGGTGCTAATGGTTCTCTAACTTCCATCCTCAACGACTGCAGCAATCAGGAAAGAAACTTGTCACATGCTTCTGGGGGTCATAGATCACACTACAGGATTTGGCTTGGATGATTGGCCTTCTGCCCTCATCAATTCCCCACACCATGTACAGAGCTCATCTACATTCAACTAGACCATCTCTGTCACCAACAATGCTCATCTCAAAGTGCACTGTTGGCGCCACTGAGCGAAACTACCAAAATGTAAAGGCATCAAAAGGCATCAAAAGACACTTTGGACTTGAGGGAGATCATCTCCTCCGAGACTTACTATACAACTGTGATTGGTTATCTTGTTTATACTTAAAGGATGCCTATCTGATGCTCCCAATTTATCAGGATGACAGACACTTCCTTTTAGAAGAACATCCAACTATTAAAATTCACATGCCTTCACTTTGGCCTCAGGTTAACCCCTTGTTTCTTTACAAAGCTACTAAAACCTGTTATTGCATGTCTGAGAGCTTGGAGGGTCCAGTTCACCATTTTTCTGATGACATCGCCTGATGGGTCAGGATCATGTAACACTCTGGAGGAAAACTACCATGATGGTTTGTCTGCTGCAGGATCTTGGATTTGTGATCTATGAAAAACAATCAGAGCTGAGCAATCTCAGTCGGTTCAGTTCCTAGGGTTTATCATGGATTTGGTGCTAATGGTTCTCTAACTTCCATCCTCAACGACTGCAGCAATCAGGAAAGAAACTTGTCACATGCTTCTGGGGGTCATAGATCACACTACAGGATTTGGCTTGGATGATTGGCCTTCTGCCCTCATCAATTCCCCACACCATGTACAGAGCTCATCTACATTCAACTAGACCATCTCTGTCACCAACAATGCTCATCTCAAAGTGCACTGTTGGCGCCACTGAGCGAAACTACCAAAATGTAAAAGAACCAGTTGTCTGGTTGACAGCCAGTGGGTTGTAACAAGGTTAATTTATACATTTCTCAAGTTTTATTGAAATCTGAACTTTCTTGTAAAAAATGAAAAAAAGGAGAGAACACACTTATCACATAAACTGCTTTAGGTGTGTGGAGTGTCCCATAATCTTTTCTGTAAGTGGGTTTTATTTCTATATAAATAGTTAAAAATAAAAAAAAACATCAGGTTGGTGCATGGTTAAAGGTTAATTGAGATCCTCTGATATGATATGGAAAGAGAAGGTCACTTGTCCTTATACCCTAATAAGCTTTAATACAAACTCAAATATGTCACAGAGAAAGATATTCTATCCCATGGTTGCACATATATGTGTGGGGTGTATATTGCATGTCTATATTTAAAATGAAATGCAGCATCACATAAAAAATATTAACACTGGGTGCGGATTCAGCAGCCACACGGAATGGACGTGTCTCTTGTGCACTCCATTCTAGCCGGGGATAAAAACGCTGATATCTCCTATTATACGTATCACATCAGCTCACACATCCTGCACATCCTGCCTTGCCGAGGTAATGGGGCACAAGAGTAAAAAATACTGTGTGGAAAAGCCTGATATCGGTGAACTATTGTGGAGGCCGCATGGCATCCTTGAGGCCTGTCATGGCGCCGCTCTCTGATGCACCCTACCGGACGTTTAGTGAAGAATCTCTCTCTGGAACTGATGGCTTAGACACGGAGAGCAGGCAAGTCTTTGGTGCAGGGAAGCCCTATAGTCACTGAAGATAGACTGAAGGCCCTCCTAGATGACCTCATGTGCTGTAGTGCTGACAAAGAAATCAGCACTGCAGCACATGAGGCCCGCATTATAGGCCTCGAGAACAAGCTGACAGCGATTAAGAAAGATCTGACCCAAACCCGGAGACAAGTCACAGCCATGGAGGATCGCAGGCGATAGAAAAATGTCAAAATAATGGGACTGGCTGAGAGTGTTACTTTGGCTGAAATCCCCCACCTCATTCGGAGACTGTACTCCAGTCTATTTTCTCCCAAATGATTCTGGATGGGTGCTACAGGCTATCACAACCTCAGGCAACCTCCCAGCAAACCAGCAGGGATGTTATTATACTTTTTTAACACGGTCCAGACAAGCAAGCTTTCCTGTCTGCAGTTCGCAACACCTCTCCATACCAATTTGAGGAACATTCCTTGTTGTTGTAGCCTCATATATCTCGAGCCACCATGGACTGGTGGAGGTCCCTGAGACCTTTGACCACTATGTTGATACAGCACAAGATGCCCTAGATGCGTTCTGATCCCTCGCAAGTCTGGGACTTTCAAAGGTTTCTGAACTGGGCAACATTCTCCAACAACTTGGGCTCCCACCAGCTGAGATGGGGTCGCAACCACCAGCGTCCAGGCCACAGTTGACAACATGGGACCTGGCCACAATCCACCCGTTTGTCCAAGCTACCCAACGGAACAACTCCGTAACCACCGGGAGAGCTCGGACACACACACTAACAAACACACACAGTCGGACACACACACACACTAACAGACACACACAGTGAGACACACACACTAACAAACACACAGTCGGACACACACACACTAACAGACACACACTGTCGGACACACAGTCAGACACACACACTAACAGACACACACACACTAACAGACACACACACACTAACACACACAGTCACAGACACACACTAACAGACACACACACACACACTAACAGACACACACACACACACTAACACACACACACTCACACACTATCAGACACACACAGTCAGACAAACACACACACTCACATTAACACATTTTTTTTTTAATTTACTCCCCCCCCCCTACCTTTGGGAATGCTGGGGGTGGGGGGGTTCTCCCATTCCCTGGTGGTCCAGTGGCTGCAGGACGGCACTGGCGGGCAGGCTGGGCGGCCGGCGAGGGAGCTCTTCCCCTGAGCTCTCTGCTCAGCTCCCTCGCGCGTGCCCGCAGAGTGAGGCTGGGAGGCGGAGCCGGAATATGACGTCATATTCCGGCTCCCAGTCTCACTCTGCGGGCGGCGCGCGAGGGAGCTGAGCAGAGAGCTCAGGGGAAGAGCTCCCTCGCCGGCCGCCCAGCAACCAGCCCAGCATGTCTGTTAGCCGCAAGGCTAACAAGACATTTGCCTTGGGCATTTGGGGGCGGCGTTTTTTGCCGCCCCCTGGAAAATGCCGCCCAAGGCAAATGCCGCCCAAGGCAAATGCCTTGTTTGCCTCGCGGCTAATACGCCCCTGATCCCAAGCATGCTCAATGTGTGACATGTCCGGTGAGTATGCTGGTCATGCAAGAACTAAGATGTTTTCAGCTCTCAGGAATTGTGTACAGATCCTTGCAACATGGGGCCATGCATTATCATGTTGCAACATGAGGTTATGGTCATGGATGAATGGCACATCAGCGGGCCCAGGATCTCGTCACATTCAAAATGCCTCTATGCATTCAAAATGCCATCAATGTTCAATGTTCATTGTCCATAACATACGCCTACCCATACCATAACCCCACCGCCACCATGGCCACTTGATCCACAATGTTGACATCAGCAAACGGCTCACCCACACAATGCCATACACACTCTCTGCCATATGCCCTGTACAGTGAAAATAGGGATTCATCTGTGAAGAAGACAACTCTCCAAAGTGTCAGACACCATTGAATGTGAGCATTTGCCCACTCAAGTCGGTTACAATGACAAACTGCAGTCAGGTCGAGACCCCGATGAGGACGACGAGCATGCGGAAGAGCATCCCTGAGACGGTTTCTGACAGTTTGTGCAGAATTTCTTTGGTTATGCAAACCAATTTTTGCAGCAGCTGGATGTTGAGGTCCTGGGCTGGTATGGTTACACGTGGTCTGCGGTTGTGAGGCCAGTTAGATGTACTGCCAAATTCTCTTAAACGCCTTTGGAGACGGCTTATGGTAGAGAAATGAAGATTCAATTAACGGGCAACAGCTCTGGTGGACATTCTTGCAGTCAGCATGCCAATTGCATGCTACTTCAAAACTTGTGACATCTGTGGCATTGTGCTGTGTGATAAAACTGCACATTTTAGAGTGGCCTTTTATTGTGGCCAACCTAAGGCACACCTGTGCAATAATCATGCTGTCTTATCAGCATCTTGATATGCCACACCTTAGAGGTGGATGGATTATTTCGGCAAAGGAGAAGTGCTCACTAACACAGATTTGTGAACAATATTTGAGAGAAATAGACATTTGTATACATAGAAAAAGCCTTAGATCTTTGAGTTCAGCTCATGAAAAATGGGGGCAAAAACAAAAGTGTTGCGTTTATAATTTTCTTCAGTGTATCTTACTGTAAAACCATCAGTCCAGTTGCAACCCATAAGTCATATATGATATGCTATGCTGGTTTTGTCATGCATTGCTGTTTTCTTTTCTGTCATGCATGGTTTACCTTTTGACTGACAATAAAAACAGAATAACAAAAAAAAAAAAGTTTTTTAATGTTTTATTCAGTGGTGTGGTTTGCAGTACAGTGATGGTTCTCTGATCAGATTTCTATTTTCCAAACAAGTACACTGCTAAACAGTGCGCTAATTGTGGATACATTGGCTTGAATGTTGCACTTGCATTCCTAAAATAATTATACAACAAAAAGAACAGAACCAGTGAGGGATGACCCACCACCTGGCAAAAAATTAGTCCAAGAATGACCCGTAGAAAATAGAATTCATTCCTCCACCCCGGTGACACTAAATGTGTATTGGCATGTGTGTTTTACTATCTGTCAAGTAACACTCTAATACAGATTAAGGAACAGCGCACACATAAAAACAAATATGGGGATTCAGTTTCACCATATGGCCATATTGAGTTAAGCGCATCACTACTTCATAGTATCCCAATATTGGAATGTCCTACACTAATTCCAACATGGGAAAAAATATACAGTGGCAGTCAGGGGCGGACTGACCGGTCGGGCACTTCGGACATGGTCCGAGGGCCCGGCCGGGAGGGGGGCCCGCCATCAGGGGGCCCGGCCGCCCCTTTAAATGCTTCAGCCGCCTGAGCGCTCTCTTAAGAGTGCTCAGGCGGCTGCAGCTTCTCACCTCCCCTCCCTTGTAGCTGCTGTGCGGTCCGCGGTGCCCGGCCGGAGTGATAGGAAGGTGCACACTGAGTGTGCACCTTCCTGTCAGTCCGGCCGGGTACAGGAAACAGAAACTCCGGCCGGGCACCGCGGACCGCACAGCAGCTCGGCCACGCTACAAGGGAGGGGGTAAAAAGAGAGGGAGGGGGTAAAGAGAGGGGGGTAAAAAGAGAGGGGGGGATAAAAAGAGAGGGGGGGTAAAAAGAGAGGGGGTGGTAAAAAAAGAGGGGGGTAAAAGAGAGAGGGAGGGGGGGTTAAAAGAGAGGGGGGTTAAAAGAGAGAGGGGGGTTAAAAGAGAGAGGGGGGTTAAAAGAGAGAGGGGGTAAAAGAGAGGGGGTTAAAAGAGAGGGGGGTAAAAGAGAGAGGGGGGTTAAAAGAGAGAGGGGGTTAAAAGAGAGAGGGGGGTTAAAAGAGAGGGGGTAAAAAGAGAGAGGGGGTAAAAAGAGAGAGGGGGTAAAAAGAGAGGGATAAAAGAGAGAGGGAGGGGGGTTAAAAGAGAGAGGGGGTTAAAAGAGAGAGGGGGGGTTAAAAGAGAGAGGGGGGTTAAAAGAGAGAGGGGGTTAAAAGAGGGGGGGTTAAAAGAGAGGGGGGTAAAAGAGAGAGGGGGATTAAAAGAGAGAGGGGGGTTAAAAGAGAGAGGGGGGTTAAAAGAGAGGGGGTAAAAAGAGAGAGGGAGGGGGGGTAAGAAGAGAGGGGGGTAAGAAGAGAGAGGGGGGTAAGAAGAGAGAGGGAGGGGGTAAGAAGAGAGAGGGAGGGGGGTAAGAAGAGAGAGGGAGGGGGGTAAGAAGAGAGAGGGAGGGGGGTAAGAAGAGAGAGGGAGGGGGGGTGTAAGAAGAGAGAGGGAGGGGGTGTAAGAAGAGAGGGGGGGTAAGAAGAGAGGGAGGGGGTAAGAAGAGAGGGGGGTAAGAAGAGAGAGAGGGGGTAAGAAGAGAGGGGGGGGTAAGAAGAGGGGGGGTAAGAAGAGAGAGGGAGGGGGGTAAGAGGAGGGGGGTAAGAAGAGAGGGAGGGGGTAAGAAGAGAGGGAGGGAGGGTAAAAAGAGGGGGAGGGGGTAAAAAAAAGGGGGAGGGGAGTAAGAAGAGAGAGAGGGGGGTAAGAAGAGAGGGGGAGTAAGAAGGGAGGGGGGAGTAAGAAGGGGGTAAGAAGAGGGGGAGGGGGGAGTAAAAGAGGAAGGGGGGAGTAAGAAGAGGGGGAGGAGGGAGTAAGAAGAGGGGGGGAGGGAAGAGTAAGAAGAGGGGGGAGTAAGAAGAGAGGGAGGGGGGAGTAAGAAGAGGGGGAGGGGGGTGTAAGAAGGGGGGTAAGAAGAGAGTGGGAGTAAGAAGGGGGTAAGAAGAGGGGGAGGGGGGTAAGAAGAGGGGGAGGGGGGAGTAAGAGGAGGGCAATTGCCCCCTTCCCTTTCCGCAGGCACCGTGCGGGCAGCCGGCAGGGATGGAGGAAGAGAGGACCCGGGAGCTCAGCCTGCAGCTCCTCTGGGTCCTTCTTGCGCGAGCACAGATCGTTGCCGCGGTTACCACGGCAACGTTACGGCTCTTGCGAGAGTAAACTCTAGCCCTGGAGCTACGGGCTAGAGTTCACTCTCAACACTGTGACCACCAGGTATTCCTGGTGGTCGCAGTGGTGAGAGTGCACTCTAGCCCAATAAACACACTGCCCCCACACACCATACACATTCACACACTGCCCCCCATACATACACACTGCCCCCACACAGACCATACACATTTACACACATTGCCTCACACACACACATACACTGCCCACCCATACACACGCCCCAGTACACGAGTGCCCCAGTATCCAGCAAGCCAGCCAGCCCACAGGCCAGCCAGCCAGCCAGCCCACAGGCCACCAGTTAGGCTTAAAGCCAGCAAACCCACAGCCTGCCAACCGCAGCCAGCAAGCCACAGCCTGCCAGCCAGCAAGCCACAGCCAGCAAGCCACAGCCTGCCAGCCGCAGCCAGCAAGCCCACAGCCTGCCAGCCGCAGCCAGCAAGCCCACAGCCTGCCGGCAGTAGCCAGCAAGCCCACAGCCTGCCGGCAGTAGCAGCAAGCCCACAGCCTGCCAGCAAGCCCACAGCCTGCCAGCCGCAGCCAGTAAGCCCACAGCCTTCCAGCAAGCCCACAGACTGCCAGCCAGCAACAGTATTTAAGGTAAAAGGAGCCAACTTGGCCTAGGTATCAGCGAGCTATGTTGTGTTGCTATATTGTGAATAGGAACCAGAGTGTTGGAGAGACCCCCTTCCAGGCCCCATTAGACTCCATTGTAGTCTCTAATGGGACCTGGAGGAAATTCTTTCTAACACACTCTCTAAAGGACACTGAGATAGCCTCTGCTAGAATGCTCCCCCCCTCTATGGCCCATTAGCCCTCAATTGTAGTCTCTACTGGGGCCTGGAGGCGACTGTTTCCAGCAGGGACACTGAGATGGCCTCTGTTAGAAAGAACCCCTTCCAAGCCAATTAGACTCCATTGTAGTCTCTAATAGGGCCTGGAGGGTATTCTTTCTAACACACTCTCTAAAGGACACTGAGATAGCCTCTGCTAGAAAGACCCCCCTCCATGGCCCATTAACCCTCAATTGTAGTCTCTACTGGGGCCTTGAAGGGATTATTGCACTTTTGTTCCTTGTGTCTAAAGATTGTGTAGGGTGCGGCTGGAGGTGGTGCATGGAGGCGGGACATGGGTGGCGCTTGCTGCGGAGTATGGGTGGCGCTTGCTGCGGAGTATGGGTGGGGTAACGCTGTTGCTGGTTGGGGCCCCCGAGTTCGCTTTTACTTCTCCGTTTCGCCTCCTGGTTGTCTTCACTGCTGTCGTCTACGGGGCAGTGTCGGATGGCAGTTTGGGGTAACTGGCATCTACCACTTTGGTTGGATCCGATCCAGGCTTCAAGCACCTTTCGGGGTCCCGACCATGGGCAGCCAGCCTGGTTAGCGCGTGGTCGTCGTTTTTCACGTCTGGCTCTTTTCCTATGCTCGGGCCTTCTTCCCCTTTGAGGCTCCTTCTTCACGTATACCGATACTGTTCCTGTAGCTATGTTGTCTGCATTTTTGTTTTGCTTCTTTAGCCACCTCTAACTTGCATTACCCCTACCTATCCAATTCACAACTCCACATGTTGTACAGGTTTACCATTCATACGCAGTTTCATGTCCTCATTCCAGAATATTAGCATACTCAAGGCATTTCAGGTTCCAGGGAATTTTTACAGATTTCACATCAAGTATCTCATTCACTATCAGACTTATTAAATGCCTGTCACTATGAACCGGGCATCAACCTTCAATGTAGGGCAATAACTGCTTGATCCAAGGAAAATCTGACTGCCGTTATGGGGTCACGAAGGAATTTTTTCCCAGCTTGTTGCAAATTGGCAGTGCTTCAAACTGGGTTTTTCGCCTTCTTTTGGATCAACCATTTAAACACAAATGTGAGGAAGGCTGTACTTGATGGGCACTAGTCACTTTAACTTTGTAATCTAGTTGTTGAGCCACTATTCCGCTTCCACAGTTTCTTGGGTCTCACATACTTTCCCACAGCCACCATGTCCTTATTGCAGCATTTTCTTAGGAAGTCTCACCTATTCATGCAGTCTATTGATTACCTTCTCTACCCCACATTTAGTCTACCCTAGGGGGCCAACACGTTTAATATACCTTACTTCCCCTGCACAATTAAGAGTGCCGGTTAAAGTGCGGGGCAACTATTTCCTTGCTCGGCATTTACCATACAGCTAGGCAATTAGGTTTTGTTGATTGTTTTTGTTTCTGACAGGTACCCAATTTTTGCCCTCTTTTATTACAGGCCTTTTACTTCCTATACGGCCTTATTTGCCCCTCACACAAATGTAAAGGCTTGGCCTGCAGTTGTGGGAGGGGCATGGTGCCTATTTAAACCCCCCTACTCACCTTCCTCCATCCCGTCCGTTTTTTAGCGACTCGCTTGTCCCCACCCTCCACTCCCTCTATACTTTCATTACTACTTATGGGTGGGCCCTCTTTTATTACAGGCCTACCACGACGTTGGTTCCGGCACACCTCAACCGACTTATTTCCCTTTTACTTCCTATACGGCCTTATTTGCCCCTCACACAAACACAATTCAAAAAAATGCAGCTGTCATCAAAACACTATCACTTTAATTGTATAGTTTTGACACTGCATTTTTGAATTGTGTTTATCACATTAATGTTGTATCGTATATATTCACAATGCTCTTACAACAGATTATAAAAAAAAACACCTTAGCATTAGCACTAGCATTATTTAATTTTTCTCCCACGATGGAATTAGTGTAAGACCCACCAATATTGTGGTATTGGTACTGTGAAGCGGTGGTGGGCTTATCACAATATGGCCATATGGTAGAACTGACGCCCCATATTTGTTTGCTGAGATAGGTGATTTTAAGTAGCCTTATAAAAATGTTAACAGTGTTATGTGTGTGCTGTTCCTTACTCTGTATTTTGTATAAATTGTGGTCACTAAGGCAACACCATTCCTGAAAAATGCATGTTTTTAGGTGTGCTCCCAATTTCCTTTTGTCTTTACTAACACAATAATCACCCACACAACTTTAGAATTTACAATTCAAATTTAAAAAGACTAACAAGAGAAACAATTCTATATCCCACGGCATCATCACAGGATATAAGATTATTTGTTACTGTTAATACCACTGATATGACTCCATTATAGTGGAGTTGCAATTGCACAATGAATATTGACAAAAAATACAGCATGAGCATGAGGCCAATACTTGTCATATCATGAATCATCTGTGAATTCCATCATGGAGACACTAGTCACACAATCTAGGAGTAAGTTACCCAAAAAGGGAGTGTCGACAATTTGTGTAAATAGGGAAGATAAACAGAAGATATACATGACACCTCTGAGTGAAACACAGGCTGAGCTGTGTAGGGATAATTGTTTGACAATGTTATTCCAGAAAATATGAAGATTATTCTAAAACACACACTACGGGTGACAATTAAGAAAAATGGGATCACAGCCATTTTTTTTTAGCTATTTAAAACCAAATAGTGGGGGAACAAATTCAGACATTGAGAAAAGTTGACATAGCAAGTTGTTCATTGACACCCAAATGCCTGATTAAACATTGATCTAATTCAATTTACGACTTCAAAACACTTAAACCACTTTAGCTAAGACAGGAAACAAATAGATTTTGTTGATTCTGCCGAGCTATAAAATCTAGTATGTGCTAACTCAAACAAGAGGGACTTCCATCTCATGGCGAATAAGAATCAAAGTCCAGATTACAATACCGTTTGTCAGAGACATAAGATTTAAAGGTTAATATTGAATGGTCTTACTGAAAATAAGTTAGAAGGATATACATTTTAAAGTATATCTTAAATGCATTGAGTGACACATATTCTTACACTACAAGAACCGAAATGGGAAACTGTGGCTATATATAAGCCCCTTTTATTCTGTCAGTTGCTACCTATTGCTATAAGCAATTGAAGCTAAGTCCAAGTGGCAGAGTCTTGGCTTAATTTAACATTGTTGTTAATTACTGCCTGCAAAATTCTTGGACTGCGGGAACAGATCTGAAATGTTAAAGTATATTATAAGTGCTTTTAGTTATCATGCGATATTGATACAAATTAGCAGAGGTTAATTTTGGTATAGTGTAACTAAGAAAAATCCCAATCCCTCGTTAGCAGTGCAGCAATGAAATATATCTTTTTTGACATTTATAGTTAACAGTAAAGTAATGTGGCGTGTCTTATTACACAGGTTTTGGGTCACCCACTATGTATTACTTAGTATATTGAGTGACAAGCTTTTTATACATGTTTACACCTTTTTAAACTTGTACCAAGAGCTAATGTAGAAACTATTGAGTATAACATATGCCTGCATATTCTGAGAGCTTTCATATAGATTAATTTTTCATTCCCACATAGCCTGCGACCCTGACCACAAACATTAATCTATTGTTTTAAATATTAGAAATCTTTGCTGTATAATCTTCATTCTACAAGAAAAATCAGGGTAAACCGGTGTATGTACAGAATATTAAAGGTGTATGTACAGAATATTAAACGTACACAGGTCTTCAAAGGATAATATACAATGGACCTCAAAAAACTAAAGAAAAACAAAATGTGCAATACAGTATAATTGAATGTGTAAGTGATAATCTTGTGTCACTTCCACTCACATTTTTTAGAGCTCAGAGCTTAGAGCTCTGCTGTGTTGCGCATGGATATATGATGATTAGTCAACCCAGGTACTTCAAATAAAGTGCAGTATGCAGGGCGTATATGGAAGTAAATACAGGCGGAAAAAAGGAAGCTCCAATAGTGAAGTAAGTACAAATGGAAGGTCAGATGGATAAGTAAAGTATTGTCATCACATTTGCTAGAGCAGAACCTGCTCTAGTGTAAACAGCGTTGGTGGCATAATCCCAATCTGAGGATGTGATGGTGCCAGGAAGCAATCGATGGATACAATTTTTTATTTGTACTTCCATTTGTATTTCCTTTTTTTCCCTGTATTTACTTCCACATACGCCCTGCATTCTGTACCTTATTCTAACTACATCATCATATATCCTTAGACGGGGATTGTTCCGTCCATGCACAACACAACAGAGCTCTAAGCTAGCTCAAAAAATGTGAGTGGAAGTGACACAAGATTATCTATCATTTACACATTCAGTTATACTGTATTTCACTATCATTTTGTTTTTGTTTTTTTGAGGCCCATGGTGTATTATCCTTTGAAGACCTATGTACGTATAACATTCTGTACATACACCTTGGGCAAGGTTTACTCGTTTTTCTCCTGTATTGTATTCATCTTCAAGGTCCGGGAATCCTTGTATTGTTTACTACTGCATGTTTTGTATCTTTTGTTTAATACTATAGTGAGCGCCTATTATCTCTTTGTACATAATCTTCATTATATTTTGTTATGCTTGAAAGTTAACTTTTTTGCATATATTTGGTTTAAAAAAAAACATTTTTAGGAATGAATAATATGAATTTAATATACACTAATTGATCTTTTGATCTTTTCCCCTGTATCATCACTAGGCCACTCTTAACTGTTGAGCTTGTTTTATGTTTTCCAATAAAATTGGTAAAGGGGTTTTAGCATCACCAAAATGCTAACCTCTAAAATCGAAATATTCGATTATTTTAATTATAATTTAATTAGATCATATTTCATTAAAAATAATAGTAAGAACATAAAAAGAAAATAAGTAATTTTACCTTTTTTGGGTGTAACATTTTCGAATAGGATGAAATATGGTGTTACTTAAAAAAAAAACAAAAAAAAATTTATTTTTCAAGATAGTGATCTTGAGGCCTGAACATGTCTTGTGCTGCAGTGAGCTCAGGATATATCACTTTTATCATATGCAATTAATTTTAAAATATACTATTATTAGTATTTATATCGCACCAACTTATTCCGCAGCGCTTTACAATATTATAAATGGAGACAATTGCAAAATGTTACTAATTCCACTGTGTATTTTATAAATCTGTCCTTACATGTTACAGGCTGAGTTGTCATTAACAAAGACAAACAATTGTTGAAGATAATATTTTAAGTAGTTTACAGCTACTTGCATTGACATAGCTTCTTATAATGTTTAGTTTTTTACTTACTTACTTATTCTTATTATTAACACTGCATTGGCACACAAAAAGTTAACTATCAAAATGTTGACTCTTTTTGTAACACACATTGTTAAGAAACCCAGAACCTTCAAAAACTACTATATTGTTTCACATTTTGTAATCACATAGCCTGGGGCCACAAAACACATCCCGTTTACACATTATGAAGGTGCTAAAGATTATGAAGACATAATCATTTATGGGACCATGTTTTATGATATCATGACTTAAAAACACAGCATTTGACACTAATATCAAACAATGGGAAAATGCATTGCTAACGAGATTTTATTTATTGCTCAAGGGTTAAATCAATCTTTATCATAAATGTCTACTTTACCCATTTCCTGTGAAAAGGATATTGCTAATACCATAGATAGCAATCACAGAAATTCATCACGATTTATCCCGTTCTCAAGAAAGCGGGCAAGCTTAACAAAAGAATCGCCTTTAGGTTTCATTTAATACAATATTTTATAATCTTCGCAGCAAGCAATATAGAATGCAATCAAAATCAGAGTTGTGGAGGTCTTCATAGATATTATTTCATACATTTTTATATTGAAATACTTTCTTGTAAATAACAGAATAAGAGACTGCTTTCATATTGAAAACATTTTTTATCATTATTATAGAAACAATACATTATTTTAGAAGGTTTATCATACAGTTGGCATATCATGTCGGTAATGACTGCTATGAAGTAAAGAAGTTGATGAATTTTTGAAATGCAATATAATCTTACTAATGTTTAACTCATGGGTCGTCAACCTGGTCCCTACCGCCCACTAGTGGGCGTTTCAGGATTCCAGGTGGGCGGTAGGGATTTTCAATTTTTTTTTTATAAATTGGGCAGGCGGGCGGGCGGGCGCGAGCCGGCGGTACCACTGTGACTGGGTACCGCCATCACCACTTGCGGCCCCGGCGGCAAACCGCCGGGGCCGCATATGGAGGGGTCCATCGGGTGGCCCATGCTGTCAGGGCCACCCGATGGATGTGGATTGTGAGGGGGCCCGGTCAGCGCTGGGCGCTTTAACAGCGCGACCGGGCCCCCTGTGATGACATCAAATCTGCTGGGAGGAAGTGATTCCCCGGTCACTCCTCCCAGCATACAGAGAGCCGCGCGGGAGGAAGGAGGAGGAGGGAGTCAGAGTGGGAACTCTGACTCCCATGCACCTGAGCCACCACTGGACCCCAGGGAAAGTCACCCTCCTGCACCTTAAAGGTAGGAAACAGGAGGGTGACTTAAATATGTGTGTTTGTTTGTGTATGTGTCTTTGTATGTATGTCTTGTGTGTGTCTGTATGTATGTCTTGTGTGTGTCTTATGTAAGTGTCTTGTGTGTGTATGTCTGTATACATGTGTCTTGTCTTTGTATGTATGTCTTGTGTGTGTCTTATGTGTGTGTGTGTATGTCTGTATACATGTGTCTTGTCTTTGTATGTATGTCTTGTGTGTGTCTTATGTGTGTGTGTGTATGTCTGTATATATGTGTGTCTTGTCTTTGTATGTATGTCTTGTGTGTGTCTTATGTATGTGTCTTGTGTGTATGTCTGTATACATGTGTCTTGTGTTTGTATGTATGTCTTGTGTGTGTGTGTCTGTATGTGTGTCTTATGTATGTGTCTTGTGTGTATGTCTGTATACATGTGTCTTGTGTTTGTATGTATGTCTTGTGTGTGTGTCTGTATGTGTGTCTTATGTATGTGTCTTGTGTGTGTGTGTCTGTATACATGTGTCTTGTCTTTGTATGTATGTCTTGTTTGTGTCTGTGTGTATGTCTGTATATATGTGTGTCTTGTCTTTGTATGTATGTCGTGTGTGTGTCTTTGTATGCATGTTTTGTGTGTGTGTGTTTGTATGTATGTTTTGTGTGTGTGTGTGTCTTTGTATGTATGTCTTGTGTGTGTGTGTGTGTGTGTGTGTCTTTGTATGTATGTCTTTGTATGTGTCGTGTGTGTGTGTCTGTCTGTATGTGTCGTGTGTGTGTCTGTCTGTATATATGTGTGTATGTATGTGTGTCTGTTTCTTGTGTCTGTCTGTATGTGTATGTGTCTTTGTATGTATGTCTTTGTGTGTGTGTGTGTGCCTGTCTGTCTGTATGTCTGTATGTATGTCTGTATGTATGTGTGCCAGTCTGTTATAGTGGGATACCTAGCTCAGCCTTCCTACTGGGCATTGCTATAAGGAAGGTTAAAAAAAGGGGGGAAAAAAAGGTGGGGAGGGGAATTGAGGAGGGAGAAGAGGGGGAGCTGACGCACAGATGAGAAATCATATTATGCGCAAACAGAGAAGTCGTCTGAATATCACCGAAAGAGGAGACCTTCGTTTGTTCCTTACAACCTCAAGGATCTCATTAATCACTAGTAAAGGTAATTTCAATTTACTTTATTGTTTTCTCATTAAACTTTTTATAAAGTTAAAAACATTATAAACATGCATTAATTGCAAATAAAAAGATAAATGTACGTACATTTATTTTTTTTAAAACACCCTCCTTTCGAAAAAAATATTCCGCACTTGCGCGAAAACTGGTGGGCGGTAAGGAAATTTTTTCAACCAAAAAGATGCATTAGTGGGCGGTAGTTAGAAAAAGGTTGACTACCACTGGTTTAACTAGTAAACATTAGCAGTTTTTTTTCAAATATAACTTATGGTTGCCCCCATGTGGACAGTTTGAACGGTACATAATTAGATCTCTAAAGAATATTTACAGTTTTCTTTAAAATCTACGTCAAATGAAACTGACATTCAGGAGCCTGAGCCTATCTTTTAAAATGTATATATAACAATACGTATTCACATGATATATTAACCACTTCATGATATAACATGATTTGTCTATAACTTTGTCATGAAGGGGTTAATATATAGCACTTCCTCATTATTTTGAGTTGTAGAGGTGAATAAAAAATGTGTTAGAGAGGCACCAACTAAATCCCAGATACTCAAAGAGTTAACGAGATGGTGGGATAAATTAACAAACAACAAAGGATAAAATTAGATGCGCTCCCATTCTTAAGTATTTCAGATATGTTAGAAAATATGAAAACAGACATTTGGATGCCATGGGGGGATAAGGGAATTTAAAAATATAGTAGTGGAACATAATCTCAAACCCTTCAACCAAATTATGAAGGAATTTAATGTTCCCCCCCAGTGAAACGTTCAATTATCTGCGAATTAAGAGTTTCTCAGCAGAACACCTCTATAAAAACAAAAGGGGGTGGGGGGATACCATAAATCTTATACACCTATTTGGACTAAAGAATTGTAAAAATCTACTGGCAAAATGTGCTAAAGTTGTATATAGATGGAGACATGACAAATTGATAGCACTAATTAATAAATGTGAAAAAAGAACTACAAGTACATACAGAAGAAGAAGAATGGATAAGCTCTTTAAACAAACTAAATAAAAATATACGCTGCTTAAACCTTACAGAAACCCAATTTAAACTATCAAATAGATGGTACCTAACACCGAAACACTTAAAGAAAATCTTCCCAGAAGTATCAGACATATACTGGAAATGCAATATTAATGAAGGTAATTTGATCCACATCTGGTGGCAGTGCACACCCATAGACAAATTTTGGAAAGAAGTAATTAAGATAATATATCAAATAACTTAAATAAAATTACCTCTTAAGCCTGAAGTGGTCTTACTGAACATGAACTGGACAAATATGACAAAAAGAACCCAAAATCCCTTAATTATCACAAAATCTAAAAGGTTTCTAGAAACTGGTACTTGAAGAAGCCTGTTGAGGCGAAACGCGTCTAGAAACCTTTTATATTTTGTGATAATAAATACATTTTTGGCTATATACAATACTGTTGACATATTCCCTTTTTTCACTTTCTTATTTTATTCAATTTTATTTTATTTTACGCTATTTTAATATCCTGGCCTGACATCATTGTTTTTATCATCTATAAGAAGCTCAAAGAATCCAAAGGTGGGGATTGTACCACCCATACGCTGTACATCGAGCAGTGAGCCTGCTCAATATACTGTGAGTATATTTTAGACTTTTTATCTTTTTAAAATAGAGATACATTGAGCCCTATATTTTATTTCCTCTCTTTCCGAGTTGGATTAATCTGGTGTCACATATATCTAAAAACCAGAGGAATCCTACATATCCTTGAGTGGGGATCATTCCACTTCACGCATTCCAAACCAGAGCTGGATTTAAGCTCTGGATATTGTGAGTAGTTCCTTATTAATATAACCTAAAATTGCTCATACTTACATATTTAACCATTGGAGTCCTTTTCTGCTTCTTCCTTACATGTTCCATCGGACAACCAGTCTACACTCGTGACCATCAACCCTACCTGTTGTTCCACAAAGATCTCTCCCTACTGCCGTGGATTACCTTACTCTGGACTATTGTTGAGTTACTTGGACTTTATCATATAATTCACTTAAAATAAGTATTGTTACATATTATATTATTCTTTTATGGCACACCTTTTTTCTTCTTATCTTTTTTTTAATCACACTTATTGTGAGGGGACTAGAGGGGACCCTTCTCTCCATAGGTGGAATACCTACACCCTTTGTATTATTATTCCCTGTGGCAAATTAGCGCTGACCCTTAACTCTGATTTTTTTTTCCAAGTGAAAAGGGCGGTGTGGACGTGCTATGCAGCCCGCCGGCTTTTATTGCCAGGTCCCCAAGGACGACTGCCATCCTTGAGGGGTTAAGCTTCAGAAGTAATTATCTCTTGCTCTGTAAATTGAACTTTTAATCACACACAGGAGGCTCCTGTAGGGTCTAGAAGGCTATTAGAGCAGAAGATAAGACTTTCTAAATTAAACAGAATGTGCAATAAAGAAAGTTTAAACGTGAGATCTTTCTTTACATGAAGTGTTTAGGAAGGCTGTGTAAGCCACTAAAGTTGTTTTGGTGACTATAGTGTCCCTTTACATGATGGTGTAGTATGTATTAGGATAAAATAATGCTATTTTGGTGTTCTGGAGGCATGTTATTTTCCAATAAATATCATAAATCATGTATTATGGTAAAACAATGCAATGTTCTGGAGAAATAATATTATATAGATATATTAAATTATCTACCTGTATATTATCAGCCTGACAGATTGTTTTGTATAAGCTCTGGTGCATCTGCACTTTTATTTGAGATGTTAAATTCATGAGTTTTAATGAGTGCCTTTTTAAAACAAATAAAAGCATTAGAACACTAGAAACGTCAAGCATAGTTTTCCAGTTTTAATAAAACATTAAAATACATTTCAAAAAGTAAAGTGCTGTCAAGCATCCATACATCTATGTAAACAATAAAAAAGTGTCAAGATGTAAAAGGAAATGGTATATATTAACTCTTCCTTTATAGATCGCAAAGAGTGTACAATGTCAGTGCTCCTTTCAAAGAACACACAGATCATGTAACCCACCTCACCAAATGAATCAACCTGATTAGCTGTCGAGTAGATACTGCACAGGGTCCACTGTCGAGCGGTCACCTTTACACATAGCAGCGCAGGAAAATTACAATTTAAAAAAAGCGTTAAGATACTTGTACTAAAATAGCACAGCCAGTCATTTTCATGAGTGTGGTTTAACACAATTGAAAGACCATACAACCTTGCTAAGCAGCATTATTCACTTCCAATACTTGACAGGGACACATAAACGCTTAAAGCAGGTTAATTTGACATGAATAGCATATATTGTGAGCAAGACTCTGCTTGTTACTGATGCATGTCTTGCCGAGTTGGGGGAAAACGCTTGGGAAGGAGAGTGTGTGTATGTGTGTGTGTTCAAGATACATATGTGTATTGACTGACAAAACTGACAAATAGATCACACATAATCAAAGATAGAACATCTGAAGAAAATGAGAAAATAATATATGTAAAATTAATAATTATACTATGTAGCGACCAGTACGCCAGCTAATGCAATTTATAGATATATGTCTATTTCACAGAATATTAAAAAAAAATACGTTTGTTTACTCATAATAACAATAGAATTAAAACTATATTTGAATACTTTTAGACACAATCAGACACAATGAAAATCCGAAGCCAAAAAAAACTAAAATTGTATGCTACTATTGAGAAATCATGAATTAAACACTTGATTAAATTGTTTATTCTTCAAGTGCTCTTTTTCTGTCAATCACCAAGGATTTTCTTTCATACCATTTATTTTTTGTTTGTTGTTCTATTGGGCCTGGGTTTTAGCAGCTCAGATTAGTCTCCTACTTGTCACAAACTTTGGTGCCTTTGTATTGTGTTACAGCATTGGACTTAACCTAAAAACCTATAAATATTTGATATCTGTCTTGCAACATGGAGTTCCTAAAAACTGCCTATGACCCTTGAATGCCACTGAGAAATTACTTTACACGTATCCTATAGTGCAATAGTGGTTCTCTAAACGTCTATCTTCCTGCATGTAGTCTACATCAACCTTCCATGAAGCAGCTACGTTTGCTTGCTATTTTTTTTCCTACATTCTGGTTACTGATGAAGTTTAAAACATCACTATAGTCACCAGAACAACTACAGGTTATGATATTTGTTCTGGTCAGTATAATCATTCCCTTTCTTAGAATAAACAGTGTTTACATTACAGCCTAGGGATACCTCAACTGGCCACTCCTCATAGGACTACTAGAGGTGCTTGCTGGGGTAGTGCTGCAGAGTGTGCAGCACTGCCATTCAATGTCTCCACCATCTGCAACACTGTACTTTCCTTGATTCAATGCATCTCTATGAGGAGGTGATGATTGGCCAGGGCTGTGTTTGACTTGTGTTGGCTCTTCCCCTGATCTGCCTCCTTGACATTCTCATCCAATTCTTTTCTATGTGATTGGCTGAGACAATCATTTCTGATGATGTCAGCCAAGCAGGCAGATCAGAGTCAGAGCCAGCAGTAGCAGACTGGAATAACGGTTAAGGGGGGTGTTAAAAACACTATAGGGTCAGGAATACATGTTTGTGTTTCTGATCCTATAGTGTTTCTTTAAACTTTACCTGTTGGTAGGAAATTCCTATCACTCTGTCTAACACAGACAAATGATTCCATTTGGATTCTCTATGAACTTTGATTATCTGAATCTTAATTGATTGAACCATGTCAACAAGCTTTATTGGGGGGACCACATTCCTAAACTCAACTTATATTGAAGAATTTGGCATAAAGAGACTCTATTAAAAAAAAAAAAAAAAAAATGATTTTTCCAGTTGCCTTAGATAGGACTCTGTTTGATACCTACCAGCCATCTATTATCTTCGACATGTTCCTCTGCATTCTTTTTCACTCTTAATTTAATTTAATTTACTTTTGCTAGTTATTTTAAAACGCAAGCAGGGGTGAGATGTTTTACTGTATCTTGACGCAGATGACACTTTGATATAGTATAGTACCACTAGCTGTACTCTAAATAAAGGGTTTAAGAAAAAATAGACTTTGTCGTCTATCACTCCTTCCTCTAGTCTTTCCAGTATATATATATATATATATATATATATATATATATATATAATAAACAACATATATATATATGATATCTCCACTCTCTGGTGTCCAGATTTACAGTCATTTATAAACCAAGCCATTGAGACTATAGTTCCACAAGGAATTAATTAGCTTGAGGTTACTTTAAACAGAAAATATTTTCCAGAATGTGAAATTCTGTATACACCCCTGACCTCAAAGCACTTGCTTTTCTCTAAACATTATTGGGTTACATCACAGATATATATTCACCACTTTTAAAGCTGCAAAAATTATAAAATGGAAGGTGAGGGCAGGGGCAGAGCTAAGTCCCAATGTGAGAGCTCACAAGTCTGTGGCTTGCACACGGACTAAAACTGACCAGATACTGGCTACACAGGGGGCACCCAAAACACACTTTGTGTCTGCATTAGCTCAGACCTCGATGGGGAGGAAGACCAACAAGCCGAGACTGGAATGACCCAGGTTCTCTGCTGATAAAGCAATCTGCTAAGGAGGCCACATAGCAAGGGTAGGCCCACATGGTGGCCCACCTCAATGATTTTTTAAGATGCCTTTGATGACTTACCTCTGCACAGTATGTAGGACTTGGGCTATAAGGGTTCATCCAAGCCTTCTCCACCGAAAAAAGGAATCTTTCCACCTGTCCCAACAGCCATACTCACTAGTCTTCTGGAGGATCTCAGGCAGACGCTCTCTGCACAAAGGAAGATGTCAGTTTACTGCACATCTGACTGTGGAACAGACCTGAGAGTCACATACTTCACAGATATCTGAGCTACAGAAGCAGATCCAGGACATTACATCAGCCAAGGTTAACATGAATCACAAATTAACTGCATTGGAGGATAGGTGGAAACACATTGAGATCAGAGGCCTGTCTGATAGCAGCACTACAGCAGAGTTGCCACATTTCCTATGCAGGCTGTTTGTGGCTATCCCTAAAATAAGTGAAGGGCATAATACTTGATGCATGGTTCGCTTGCCTAAACCTCAACCAAACACGGCATCCGCTACAGAATGGGCAGAATAAGGCTGCTTTCCTGAATGCAACTAGGGGGAAGACCCCGTACTACTTTGAAGAGCTGCGCCTCAACTTTTTCTCTGATCTCTCCGGCACAACTCTGCAATGGAGGAAGACTCTATGACCTATAACATCTATCTTCACTACCATAAGCCTTAAATACAGATGGGGATCTTCTTGCTTATTTAATATCTAGCAACCCTTGTTGCAACAAACACTGTGATTAACTCTGTAATTTTTATTTTTGGGGGGACTTTTCCTATGTTTAATGTGTTTCCTTTTTTTTTTTCATTCTTCTTTCTGCTCCACCTTGGATGAATCTCTCCCTCATTTGTTATCATACAAACTTGAGTACAATTGTTGCTACATTCTTCATCACTTACATACAAAATAAAGTTATTTTACTTCAAGTCAGCCTATACCTGAACTTGTTAATAACCAAATCATTATTTGTGTTATTATTACCAAATAAAATGTCTAATGTCTGTAGAAGATGAATATTTGCATTCTTCAATTAATCTCACCATATGGGTTAAACATATGTTAATACATTGTGAAGTTAATAGTCAGAAAGTAAGTATAAACTCATTAAACTAGATGACATACTAGGAGAGAAAGATACTTTTTTTTGTTGTGTGTTGTTTTGTCTTTGTGAGATCCATGCTCCTACTGGACGCGTGAATTTGGTTTCAATGATAATGCAATTGGGCTGAATTTTGATCAATCGACAATTGGTCCGAAATCTTGAACTTCATGAAGCAATATGGAAAAATACATAATGGACAATGGACAATGGTTAGGGGGTGGCTACTAAATGTTGTTTTTGTTCACAGATCAAGGGACAAGTGAACAATAGAGGGGAAAAAGAGAAGCAGTACAAAAACTATATTTATATAATATATTAGTACATTTATTTTTAATTAATTATATTTTGCCGAACACTGAATGGCAAATTTTCACACTATTTTAGTTCGTCTGAATTATTTTTCCTGAAACAGTCGTATGGATGACATTTGTCAGAAGTGAAATGACACATAGATCAATCCCAAGTCGCCAGAACTTTTTTATCTATTTTTTTTATTGATGTTGTACGAATTGATTTGGACAAACCATTTTTTCCCCCATTCTCAAGTCTGGTTCCCATCCTGAGTCATGGTGTGGTAGATAGACATATTATTCTTAAGTCACTCTATGTGTTAGATGGATACATAAGACCACGTTGCCATGGCGTATTCATTGTCATTCGATTTTTTGTTAGCCCTTCAATGTAACTGAATTAAACAAAGGCGGTATGACAAAGTAAATATCATTGCAGCCTGCTTGCAATCGATAATTATCAGTAAACTGATTCATTGGTCCTTGACATTCTTGGTGAGCATGTGTATCATGGTTAGTTTGGGTATTGTGTGCCCATGTAGGCTTGGAATCCTTCTCTTATTGAACATACTAAAGAGCTATATATCTTCACCTACTGTTCCAGTATGTCACTCATGTGTTGTTAGAATTTAGTATTTGTCTTGTTGACTATATTTATTTACAGTGCATTAAAATATGTTGGTGCTCTATAAGTAATTGTAATTGCAAAGTGCTTTTAGCAGGCTGACTTCCACTCAAAGTCCGTAAATTCCTATGGACTTGTCATGTCCTAAAAAGCCACTGTAAGTCAGAAATTCTGTTTAATATGATATGTTAATAATTATTTACATGGAACGCTAGCACATCTTCTGCCAACACTAGAGCTCCTTGTGCCCCTACTATCATCATTAGCATACACGTATACTCCTAATGTCACAACAATGAAATAATATCCAGACTGCTGCTATCCACACCAGGAATAACATCTAAAATAAGCTAATCTGTAAATGCACAGATAACATATACTTCATCACCAAAATCACACGGCATCTCTTACCTAAAACTCGTGTATCATACATTCAAGCAAAACTCTTTTGGTGACAAATAAAATATTAATCAAAATTTTAGATATATCATATTACAAAATACATGTTTTGAAGCCAAATTAATATACAACCAGTATCAAAAAGTATATGTTAGCTGTGCATCAAGCACAATTACTCACAGCAACAACAACTTAAATCTAACAAATGAATAATAATTAAAATATTTGCTCAGTCCCATAGCCATTATATTTTCTATTTTATCCATACATTTCAATTATTTATAATTTTTTATGATTTTGTATCAGTAAACGTATACATAGCTATAGATTAGTTTAGCAGTATATTATGTTTCTCTAAATTAACATTACTTTAGCCTGCATTAAAATCGCTGATTTACTTGTACACAAATGCACACATTCACACACTCCTTGAAGAAGAAACTCTGCTACCTTCAGTTGAAAATAAAATCATAGATACTGTGTTACCTTCAGCTGGAAACAAAATAAACAAAGCTTTAGTTTATTAGATTGGGAATGTGCAATAATCTGCCATCTAAATCTGTGTTCTAGATTTCCTATTGAAAATCTCTGTAAAATAATTAAAGGGATTGGAGATGACGCAACAATGGAGTTACGATATAACAAACGCCTTGATAAGAAAGAACAAACAGAAAGCTTTCCAAACTAATGGAAAACGAGCAAGTAATAAAGAACAAGGATACTGCTAGCTACAGAACTATGTTTCTGTCTTGTACAGTAGGTCACTCTATAAGCCATTCTGGAAGAAATGTCACAAATGATAACCTTTCTCACTTGTCCTTAGTAATAACAAATGTAGTTTCTGTTCACAGTGTATTATATTATTTTTCCTATGTATTGCCACTTCTTTTTTTTCATTGCACATTTAAGATTGTAGACATAAGTAGCCTCAATATAAAATAATAGATCACTTTGAAAATCTGCACAAATCTCAAACATGGTACAAATAAATGATGCATTGGCACAATGCTTTTGATCTTTCTGTGTGAGGGATTTATATCAAGATGTTCGTTTTTGACATCTGACAACAATGATCTGGGATGATATGCTTTAAAACTTGTGAAATGGCTTGTTAATTTGCCTATATGTCCAATATTATTCAATATTACTAATTTGAGTGATACAACCTGCAAAGTCTACCATACACCCTTTTAAATTTGTTTTATATTCCTCACCTAGGCAACCCATGTTCCGGTGAGTGCAGCGTCTTGGTTTTATATTTATTTGGGGGTAAGGGCCAACTCCCCGGCTTTGCACCCCTCCCTGTGCCTCATTCCAGGGTCCTAATTAACCTTGACCTGCAGAGAGCCCCAGGAGGAAGTATTTCCCAAGTAATTGTATTAATAGGAGCAGGCATTAGGTTGCTAGAATAGGATGGGGTACATTGAAGTTGTTTCAGGCTTATGCAATGTATGATCATATACTGTAACTAAACCCCATTATTTTTTGCTTTGTTGAGGTGTTTTTAAATAAAACTATTACATTCTGTGAGACTTGAAATCGCTGTTTAGTAAATGAGCGAGTGCGCTGAATCTTGTATGTTGTATGAATTGGCCCCAGCAGCACCCTATAATTTATACATGTTCAAGTGCAGCCTCTTGGCTCTTGGATATATATACACACACATATATATATATATATACACACACACACATTTTCTCACCCCTCCTGGGTGGTATATTTATTCCATTCTCTTGGCCTGGGAGTCTGAGGGTTCTGTGCAGTATCTTAACTGTACTTTTCTGGACAGCGATCTCAGATGTCCCACCTGGAATCTGTTGAAGCCTCACAATCCCGAGTGCTCCTATCAAAATTGGGACTATTACTGCCTTCACTTCCCACATCGTTATAGCTCTTCTTTCAGTCTTTGGTATTTGTTCATCTACTCATGTTACTTCTTCCTGATGTTGTAGTTACTTGTATTGCCACATCCACCACTGGAGTCTTCTGTTTCTTGTTTACCACCACGATGTCAGGTTGGTTGGTCAGTACTTGCTTGTCTAGATCTGGAAGTCCCACAGGATCTTAGCCCTGTCATTCTCAAAAAGCCTTTGTCGTATCTCACATCTGGACTTCAGCAGGTCCAGCCCATATTCTGAGCATATGTTTCGGTACACAATTACAGCAACTTGGTTGTCTCTCTCGGTGTATGCTGCTCCTTCTAACATATAGCATCCAGCAACTATGTACTGGATGTGCGCTAGCACATATATATCTATTTTCTGATTAAACATAAAAAAAAATGTTTTCATACAACAACAGTTCCTGTGTTGAACTATATATATATATATAGTATTTGAAATCATACAGTTGTAACTAGCCACATAGCTAAAATATTATTTTGTGACAGAATTTAATCACTTCGTTAGCCATCATTTGAAATTATAACATAGTATTAATTATTAGCATTAAGAACACTGTTGTACTGCACGGAAGTTATGTTTAATCAGAACATCTATGTTCTGATCAAACATAAAACTTTATTTTCTCATACAATAACTGTTCATGTGGTGACCAATATATATAAAACGTTATTTCCTCATATGAAATTTCCTGTGGTGAGCTATACATATAGTTCACCACAGAAACTGTAAGAAAATAAAGTTTTTTGTTTAATCAGAACATAGGTGTATCAATGGTAAATATTTAAGGATATTCAGTTCAGCATAGACCAACTGGCAGGCAAGTAGTGTTGGGGCCTTTTCTCCTTCATCCATGGTTGTCATTCTGCTAGGAATAATAGGAGACCCAACATGCAGTGTGTAAATTATGAAACAGGTATAAACGTATACCGGATCTCACAGTGGCCGGCCTTAATGTACAGAAGAAAGAGAATGGTCAGGGGCAAGCCAGAGTCAGGGAACCCAGAAATCAGAAATAGCAAGATACGATAGCTGAGTCAAGGAGTATAAATAGGAGAATAGTCACTAATACCTAGATCAAAACCAGAGAAACAATAAGAGGTGCAGAACGTGCTATTGGGAAGCAAAACAGAACCTCAACAACAAACCATTTAAAGTATGGCAATTTAACTAGGTAGCCGTGCCCCCAAAATGTTAAAATGTTCAGATTTTCGCAGTGAGTGACATCGTCAGTCATGACTGTGATGAACCGCTTGCACTCAGACCGAGTACCTCCGCCAATCGATGCTCCTAGTGCTTGCCGAGGACTCCGAGCACTCCACCAGACACCATAATCACTGCAGACCCCACTTCCAGCGATGCAGCTGTGCCGGGGTCTCGCCATCTTTCACCCACCCTGGACCTAATCCAGAGAGCGTATCAGGAACAAGCTCTTACAGGAGCTTATACTCAGGGGAGTATTGTGTTATAGCAATCCCCAAGAGTGTAGTTATCCCATCCCCCAAGCATGAGCCAAGGCTTAATGCTGGGTAGAGATCTGTTTAATGGCACACAAAGCAATAGTATTCATGCAGTAAAACCACTCCTGCTCTGAGGAAAACAAAAATGACAGTTAAAAAGGTCAGACAGTGTTTGAAAATATGAGTTATTGGGTCAGACGGTGTTTGAATGTAACAAGGTATTAAGGGTTTAACTGGTGTTCTGGGGGGGGGGAATAAAATAGTTGAACTAAGTCCATAAAACAGGGGTTTTCTTCACACACCCCAAGGGCCATAGTCACAGGGCAAGAGGCTGGCAAGCAGGCCTCTCTAAAATCCAGTGGCGAGGTTACTTTCGCCACAATGACGTCAGCTCACATGCCACGTCAAAAAAGGGGGCAGAGTCACAGCGGATGGCATTTGGAAGTCTGAAGGGGGAAGGAGGACCACGAGGAAGTTCTCAAACAGCATGCAGGCCTCCCCCTGCAAGCATGCAATATACAAGGTACCCTGACACATTCCTCTTCATGATCTCTGATCTCTCCTGTTTTCCCTTTTTTCTGGTTTGCTAAGGCTCACCTCATTCTTCACACAACTCATATGAGAGTTCTTCCTGTGGCTTCTAAAAAATGTAAAGTTTATGTACCTTCAAGATGAAGGAAAACACCAAAGCATATTTTACCAACAGGCTTGCATTAGACCAGTAAAGGGTTCTTCAGACAGATATAATGGAAAGTTGAAAGTATAAAGGGATCATGACATTTTATTCAAGGTTCAAGGTTCGATAATTAGGTCCACCATAATTGTCACCACCAGGCCCGACTGACTCTTAATCTGGCCCTGATGGAATATATTATGTGACTGGTTAAAGGTTGAAAAATATATTGATAATGAGCTTTCAACTTCATACAACAGAATTAGAGAAGAATTTATGTTATTTTGTAGAGAAGAATTAAGCCTTATTTCTCTCTGGATTCAGGTGTCTCCTATTTCCACACTCACAAGCTCCATATGGGCTGAAAACATTTTTGGAAGCAATTACCTCACCATGATGAATATCAGAACTACAAGCCTTATCCTGCCAAGAACCGTTAATGAAGATCTATCCAGACAGGGCGATACTAAAAATGGTTCCTGACTTTTCACCTTCTTAGCTTTGTTATTACTCTAAGGTCAGGCATACACCAGAATTTTTTTTTCCATCCATGGCATCATTAATTCCCTCCCTTCTAGCTTCATAAAAAACTGAAAACACTAGGGGAGAGGGCTACTTGTATAATAGGATAAATTGATTAATCTTATATTCTGTCCTAGGCTGAAGAGGAAAAGCTAACCCTATGCTAAAGGTGCTGTGGATGATGACCTGAAAAAAAAGAAAAGTAAACTATTTTTTAGACTGAGAGAGACCAGGGGATTCACCAACTTTCCAATGTTATGAATAAATTATTTTTTTTTCCTATGTGTATATCATTTGGTAAATAAATACATCATATGTGTATATCATTTGGTAAATAAATACAATCATTCACTAGACTTGTATATTCAGTTTCTCATGGATTGTGATTCAGCTGAATTTCAGTTCATCAGTGGTTTTGTCTATAATCCAAAATGCTGTATGGACGACCTACGAAATAAACAAAACAGATAATGCATGAAACCATCTGTGTCAAAATAAAATAAATTATATATTTATATATCCTATATTCAATATGAATATATAATTAATATAACTATATATATATTTATATATCCTATATTCAATATGAATATATAATTAATATAACTATATAAATATATCATAAATATAACCATATATATATATATAACAAAACAAAATAATTACATTTTACTTTACAAAGACCCTGGAGTGCATTCGGGTTTTTTTGGACACACATATATATATATATATATATATATACATATAAAATACAATGTTAAACAAAAATCTGCCATAAGACTTGCTTTTCCCACAGAAATCACAAATTTGCAGTGATGTTACTACCGCAAAGGATTCTGGGTGGGCATATGCAAATTAGTTTAACAAAGAATCACATTTTTGCCTTATTCCATTTTAAACATGGATTCCTTTGAGTCTGTGTTTGCTGTATACAACAGCTTTGAAACACAACTTAGGTAAAGATGCAAAATCAGTGAACCACTCATGGACAGCTGTTTCATTGTTAATGCAAATCATCAATCCCACCCAGAATCCTTTGTGGTAGTAACATAACTGAAAATTTGTGGGAAAAGCAAGTCTTATGGCTTGACTGGTGGGCTGATCTGTGTTTAACAATGTATTGACTATCCACAGACTTCAGGTGGAAGGGGTTTTCAATCACAATTCTTTCCCCACCATAACCTTTTTAGTTTTTGAGATATATATATGTTTTTATTTTACTGCTTCTCCACCTTTTCCTTCCATTTATTACTCTTAGATCTGTGAACAACATAATCCGAGAATTTGCATTTATTATTTATATTTTGCAGTACACTCATTGGCCTATCTTGCCATTTTGGTTAATTCTAATAGTTTTTCCCGAAAAAGGTTGCATGAACAAAATTAGCTTGACGAAAACAGTACATGGACTAATCTCAAACCACCAGAAACAAAAACAAAAACTTGGATGAACCAAATCTTTTCACCGCAGACAACTGTTATTTACTAAAGTATCTAATTATTTGGAATCTCAAACATATTTCATCAGACATTTACACATTACCAACACCCTTGTGCAATATTTATGAATATACAAAACCTGTAACAAAACAAATAGTTATTCTCTCTGTGTAATAACAGCGCTTTCTTGAGTGGGCTGGAAACAAAAGGCTGTCAAACTGATTATTTATAAGGTCATTCTGCCGTAAGTGTCGGAATCCCTGTGTTTAGGACCTTCTGTGCACTCATTATACTGTATTCTCCAATTCATTTGTCATTCTGATTAGTTCCTCTGTGAATATACTATTACAGCACTTATAAATGGAGCACTTGAGTAAAGAAAACTTTGAATAAAGATGAAATAATAAGCTCATAAAAAATTCTGCAAAGTTCCACACTATGCACTAGTCCTTACTGTGGGGATTTAACATAGGAGTTCTAACTAGCCACATAGATAAAATGTTATTTTGTGACAGAATTTAATCACTTCATTAGCCACCATTTGAAATTAAAATAAAGTATTCATTATTAGCATTAAGAACTCTGTTGAACTGCTTGGAGGTTAAGAAGAAGTCAGCGGTAAAATATTTAAACCTTATTATGCAAATTGAACACATTGAGCTGTAATTCAAATCAACAGTGTTGCAATTAATACATTTACACTCCGTTTCTTCTTGTACTATAATAACAGCGTGTTAAAAGTACTTTAACGTAATGATGCGTGTGGTGCCATTTATCGTTGAATATTACAAATATAGGCACTTACGAGAAATGTAAAAGTTATTTTGTTACAAAAGGTGTATTGTAGTTTTAATTCTAGGTGTGCAAAATAACTTGGAAAAAGTAATGTAATTAGAAAAAAACAAACCTGCTCTCACATTTACCCATCTGTTGGTTGCAACCTTGGAGTCAGTTTCTTTTCGATAATGTTGAGTATCGGCACAAATACTGCAATTTTGGGCCATCTACAATGCATGTAACTAGATTACTTGACATTACAACCAACTTATGCTGGCACATACTGTACTTTTTTATATTTAAGTATCACCAAAGGGCCATTTGCCTCTTTCTTGACTATAACTGTGTGCTCCCCCCCCCCCAAATATGATCACTAGTGACCATTAATACAGCACAGAGTTTGATACTCAGTAAATGCATCTTTGTTATGCTCTGTCCAAATCCACAACCTTAAAGCTTATTGGATGTCCAGATAATTTATTTTGCTCTCATACACTTGAAAAGGAGCAAAAGCAAGTTATGAAGTTTCAGGGAGGCATCCTGAAAGCTATAGTTTTTAGCTGTATGTCATGCTGTGTGTGTGTCTGTCTGTCTATGTCATGGTGTGTGTCTGTGTCATGGTGTGTGTGTGTGTGTGTCTGTCTGTCTGTGTCATGCTGTGTGTGTGTCTGTCTGTCATGCTGTGTGTGTGTCAGTCTGTCTGTGTCATGGTGTGTGTCTGTGTCATGGTGTGTGTGTGTCTGTCTGTCTGTGTCAGGGTGTGTGTCTGTGTCATGGTGTGGGTGTCTGTGTCATGTGTGCAGGGCCGGACTGGCCCACCGGGATACCGGGAAATTTCCCGGTGGGCCGTCGGCACCTGGGGCCGGTAGGCCATGTGGGTGTCCTGCGGCCGCATGGAAAGCTTGGATGGCGGCCGCAGGGGAAGCTCTTCTTGCGGCCGCTGGGGGAGCAGGCTGTTCTGTCTCTGCTCCCCCTACCTCGCGCGCTAGAAAGAGACCGGGGCAGGAATATGACGTCATATTCCGGCCCCGGTCTCATTAAGCTGCACGCGAGGGAGGGGGAGCAGAGACAGAACAGCCTGCTTCCCCCAGCGGTCGCAAGAAGAGCTTCCCCTGCTGCCGCCAGCACAGCTATCAGACAGTCTGCCCACCCACAGGTACCAAAAAGTATGTATGTCAGTGGGAGTGTGTGTGTGTCATGCTGTGTGTGTGTCATGCTGTGTGTGTCTGTCTATCATGGTGTGTCTGTCATGGTGTGTGTGTGTGTGTGTGTGTCTGTCTGTCTGTGTCATGCTGTGTGTGTCTGTCTGGGTCATGGTGTGTGTGTGTCTGTCTGTATCATGCTGTGTGTCTGTCTGTGTCATGCTGTGTGTGTCTGTCTGGGTCATGGTGTGTGTGTGTGTGTGTGTGTCTGTCTGTCTGTGTCGTGTGTGTGTCTGTGTCATGGTGTGTGTTTCATGCTGTGTGTGTCTGTCTGTGTCATGCTGTGTGTCTGTATGTGTCATGGTGTGTGTGTGTGTCTGTCTGTGTCATGCTGTGTGTGTCTGTCTGGGTCATGGTGTGTGTGTGTCTGTCTGTCTGTGTCGTGTGTGTGTCTGTGTCATGGTGTGTGCATCATGCTGTGTGTGTCTGTCTGTGTCATGATGTGTGTCTGTCTGTGTCATGGTGTGTGTGTCTGTCTGTGTCATGCTGTGTGTGTCTGTCTGGGTCATGGTGTGTGTGTGTGTGTCTGTCTGTGTCATGCTGTGTGTGTCTGTCTGGGTCATGGTGTGTGTGTCTGTCTGTGTCGTGTGTGTGTCTGGGTCACAGTGTGTCTGTATCATGGTGTGTGTTTGTCTGTCTGTGTCACGGTGTGTGTGTGTCTGTCATGGTGTCATGGTATGTGTGTGTGTCTGTCTGTGTCGTGTGTGTGTCTGTGTCATGGTGTGTGTTTCATGCTGTGTGTGTCTGTCTGTGTCATGCTGTGTGTCTGTATGTGTCATGGTGTGTGTGTGTGTCTGTCTGTGTCATGCTGTGTGTGTCTGTCTGGGTCATGGTGTGTGTGTGTATGTCTGTCTGTGTCGTGTGTGTGTGTCTGTGTCATGGTGTGTGCATCATGCTGTGTGTGTCTGTCTGTGTCATGATGTGTGTCTGTCTGTGTCATGGTGTGTGTGTCTGTCTGTGTCATGCTGTGTGTGTCTGTCTGGGTCATGGTGTGTGTGTGTGTGTGTCTGTCTGTGTCATGCTGTGTGTGTCTGTCTGGGTCATGGTGTGTGTGTCTGTCTGTGTTGTGTGTGTGTCTGGGTCACAGTGTGTCTGTATCATGGTGTGTGTTTGTCTGTCTGTGTCACGGTGTGTGTGTGTCTGTCATGGTGTCATGGTGTGTGTGTCTGTCTTTTGTCATGGTCTGTGTCATGGTGTGTCTGTCATGGTGTGTGTGTGTGTCTGTCATGGTGTGTGTGTGTGTGTGTCTGTCATGGTGTGTGTGTGTCTGTCGTGGTGTGTGTGTGTGTGTCGTGGTGTGTGTGTGTGTCAGTTGTGGTGTCTGTGTGTGTTTTTCAAAATAGTGTTTTAATCACCTTTATTTTTTTCCAACGTTGTGCTGGTCTCTGCCTCTATGACTGAGATCATCAAGCTTGATGATCTCAGCCAATCTGCACTGACACAGGAAGCGCCTCCAGTGACCGTATATATATATATATATATATATATATATATATATATATATATATATATATAACTCAATCATCTGGGGTGGCAAGACATAGCCCTACATATTACATGCGGCAATATATGGCGCAATGACTTATGGGGCTGGCATAGATTTTTTTTCCAGGGCTGCTTTGTATCCCCAGTCCGGCCCTTCATGTGTGTGTGTGTGTCTGTGTCACGGTGTGTCTGTATCATGGTGTGTGTGTCTGTCTGTGTCACGGTGTGTGTGTGTGTGTGTGTGTGTCTGTCATGGTGTGTGTGTGTGTCTGTCTGTGTCATGGTCTGTGTCATGGTGTGTCTGTCATAGTGTGTGTGTGTCTGTCATGGTGTGTGTGTGTGTGTGTCAGTCGTGGTGTCTGTGTGTGTTTTTAAAAATAGTGTTTTACTCACCTTTTTTTTCCAACGTCGTGCTGGTCTCTGCCTCTATGACTGAGATCATCAAGCTTGATGATCTCAGCCAATCCGCACTGACACAGGAAGCGCCTCTAGTGACCGTCTGAGTGTCTGTCACTAGAGGTGTCACTAGAAAGCAATGTAAACACTGCCTTTTCTCTGAAAAGTCAGTGTTTACATTCAAAAGCCTGCAGGGACAGGCTATAGACACCAGAACCACAACATTAAGCTGTGTGTGTGTGCGCCTGCTAGTGAGTGAGCTTGTGTTTTTACGTCAATGAGCTTATGTATATTAGTGAAATTGTTTGTCTATGAGGCTGTGTATCAATGAGCTTGTGTGTGTCAGTGAGATTGTCTGTGTCTGCATGTGAGTGTGCTTACTGTATAATTAAATGTTTTACTCTGAAAGGACCAATATTTTATATTAGAAAAAGATATATATATATATATATATATATATATATATATATAAACTCAATCATCTGGGGTGGCAAGACATAGCCTTACATATTACATGCGACAATATATGGCACAATGACTTATGGGGCTGGCATAGATGTTTTTTTTTCCAGGGCTGCTTTGTATCCCCAGTCCGGCCCTGCTGTCTGGGCATCTGAAAGGGGAATATCGCCTAAACGGTTTTTAACCTCTGGTGAGCAAAACGGTCCATTACAATATAGCTAGCACTTAGATGAAGGCTAGGCAACCTTCGACACTCAAGATGTTAAAGACCATGTTTCCCATAATGCTGTAGCCACAATGGTGGGAAAGCATCAGAGAAGTTGTAGTCCACAACATCTGGTTCGAACGTTACCAACCCCTGGATCAGACTGTTTGATCCCTTGCCCCTTAATTTTAAAAATTACAAATATTTCAACATTACTCTACTTGCTATCTTATTATACATTCAAAGAGGATTTGTTATAAAAACCAATAGAGGGCATTTACTCCAAAAAATAAATGCACAGTCTTTAGTGTAACCATGAGATTGTGGCTCTAGAACATGATATTGCCCTATTATATTTCATGACACTACATGGAATATGGAACACATCAGTACAACGTTTTATCCTTAATTGGCACCTAATAAGTATCATAAAAAGTCAAATGCAACATTTCGCCCTGTGGAAACTTATGTCATAATAATCTCAAACAAAGTAGCACGCATTTTGACAAAAACATGGTTTTGTCAAAGAAAGGTTTATTCAGGACTATGTTCTCCAAAATTATAACATTGATCTGTAATTTAAAGGCAACTAGTCTCAAATTCATATAAGAGAATGGATGGCATTCACTACCAAAATGGTCACTGTGTCCCAAAGCCAAACATTTCCAATATAACAACTATAGAACTCTCCTCCACTAGCATATCATGGCTGCTTGTTCCATTCAAATTCGATCTATTATACTTCTGCCAATTTTGGAAAGTTGAACTTCAAACATAACTCTGTCTTTACTGTGTTTGAGCTTGTTTTTTTTTTATAAAACTGGTCATTATTGTGACCCACTGCTGTTATCAATCTTTTTTTGTTTGTTTTTTGTAATTATGTGATAACAGGTTGCATTTGTAAATTGCGTTCTATTGTTTGTTTTCACCTGTCCTGGATAAAATGTCCTTGAATACATCAACCATTGAGTTTTATTTTTTTTTTATATTTCCTCCATGCACTACATTCATATCATATTATTAAAGCCTGGTGTTTAATCTCTATAGCTGCAATATAGCAGCTACTATAGTTTCTCCATTAGGCTTACAATTGCTTTGTGATCTGTTTCAACTGTGTCTTTTCACCCATAGATGCATTGATGAGGCATGTCACTTCTGATTAAAAGAGCCAAGATTTCTTCAATCTCTGCTTAGTTCTCTGTGTAGGAGTCATTGATCTGGATGGATTTTTTTTTTTTTGGGGGGGGGACTTAAGGGGTGAGGGGTGCTTTTGCCACAGTGTTTAACACAATATTGTAATTTAGCTTGGGTCACCTTTTGACCAATGTAAGTGCCTGCATGGGTGTCTGCATGCCTTGTCTAAATAAATTCTCAGATAGCAATGAAATAGAGGACCTGCATGTGATTTCAGTAGAAGGTGAGCTTACACTGAGATCAATGCTCTTATTTCTACAACTTTAGTCTTATTCGCAACGCTATAGTCTTCATGACCCTAGTTAATTTTAGCCCTCCAATGTGCACTGTAAATAATAAAAAAAAAAAATAATGACTTACCTTTTCTCCAATGCCTAGTCTTCCTCGGCGCCGCCTCCTCCCGTGACATCATCCTAGAGGTGCGCATGCCGCAGTACGCTAATGATTCTCTTTTCATAGGTAGTCATTGAAAGCTGTGATTCTCTATGAAAAACCATGGTGACACTGCGCATGCATACATCATCATCTTATGCCTGGGCATGAGTAATTACAGTCTGGACTCTCTTATCCAGAGTCCTTGGAAGTCACGCTTCCAAGCCTTCTAATTAATAAAATAAGATATTTTGGGCATTAATGCAAGCAACAAACTACTGTAGGCACTATAACAACTTCAATAAGAGGAAGTTGGTTTAGTGTGTACATTGTTGTTTTAAATATTACCCAATTCATAGAGAGGTTACTGTGACCCAAATGGCCATTTCAACTGAAAAGAGTATATATCCTCACATTGCAGACATGTCTAAATAGGCATGTATATAGCAAGTAAGTGTGTGCAGAAACAGTAAATGCATGTATTGTGTGACTGTCTGTAGTCTGTAGGGGCATGTGCACACTACCATGTGTTGATTGTTTATATGTATATATTGTTACATGCATGCATTCACACACTATATATTGTCATTTACACAGATATACGTAAATTATGTTATGCGAAAACACAAATATCTCTATCCTTACATCTAGAAGGAGCACACTCACACACACATGCACATAGTTACATATTATGTAGGCATCTGTTTACTTTTAATACCACCATTTTATGCAGTGACCTTTCATTGCTGGGAGCAATGGGCATTGTTTAGCCTGTACATTTATACATTAAAATAGCTGGAGTCCTCTAACTTAAAAAGACACTATAGTCACCAAAACAACTTTAGTTTGATGAAGCAGTTTGGGTGTATAGATCATGCCTCTGAAGTCTTACTGCTCAATTCTTTGCAATGTAGGAGTTAAATCATATTTTCTATCTTTTTATGCAGCTCTAGCCACATCTCCCATGGCTGTGACTGACGCAGCCTGCATGAAAAATGGTTTTACTTTAAATAAGATGTAACTTACTTAAAACGTTTGTATCTCCTGCTCTGTACATTGAACTTTAATTACATACAGAAGGCTCCTACTGTGTCTAGCAAGCTATTAACAGAGCAGCAGATAAGCAATTTTAAATTAAACAGAATTTGCAATACAGGAAATTTAAACATTAGATGACTCTTTACAGGAAATGTCTAAGAAGGCTGTGAAAGTCACATGCAGGGGTGAATGCCTAAACAAAGTGATTTAACTCCTAAATGGCAGAGAATTGAGCAGTGAGACTGCAGTGGCATGACCTATACACCAAATCTGTTTCATTAAACTAAAGTCGGTTTGGTGACTATAGTATCCCTCATCAATTTCACACAAAAAATGGTTCCACATGTAACTAGCTAGAAAGCAAATGTCAATGTTCTATATACTCTAATTAGCTGGACAAGAAAAATAAACATATATATGTATTTGGATATAGCTCATCACCAATCATGTTACAAAGAAAAATAATTTCATTAATGGACAGTTGTCTTAAATTTTTTTTTTCTCCGTATATCCTTAAGGAACGTTACTGCAAATGTAGGAAGAAGAATTATCCATCAGCACAGAGAAACCAACTAAATTAAAGCTTTATTTACTTCCAATATGAGATAGTAAGATTTTCAGTGCAAATTATGATTTTAAAGTTAGAATTAGTTAACTATTAAAGTAGGACAAGTGAGCTAGGAGCTGCATATTCATCTTTCAAGCATGTTTTTGGTGATAACAAAGCCATTTAAATTTTGCTATTCACAGCTTAAACTGTATTTTGGAGTTGCATGAGAAACTGGATAAATTGTTTTTTACAGCTTTTCAGTTACACTATAATTTATTTTCAATTACAGATCTTTAAGAGCTGGTGTCAAACTACTTGAATTTTCTCCTGGACTGACTCAGAAATAGAATCTTACAAAATGTGAAGGTTCGAAGGCACCACCCACCCATACTGTGAGAAAGCCCAACATTTAAACGTAATTACTTTTAAAAAATCATTGTCTTCTAATCTTCTAATCAGAATACACATATGCATATGAAACAAAGTGAAGTTTTAGATAAGAGAAAAAACTCATAGTATAATTATTGCCCCTTCTAATGTAGCTGAAACCTATTTTTCTTTTTAGAAGTAATGTAAAATAAACAGCAAGATCTCATTAAAAACACTGGGAATGTTTTGCTCATGTAAATAATTGAAAATATGATCAATTGTATTTAGATATTTATGAACAGTTTAATTAAAATAAAAAGCAAATTTGTTTTTTTTTATAACCAATTCATCTTTTACAACAGAAGATGATTAGAAAATGCTAATTTTGGATGGGATTTATTCACTAAACATTAATACATGGTGACATTAAGAACAAAACCGCAAAAATGAAGGCGACATAGTCAAGCTGGAAAACCAGCCGAGTTTGAGAATTGTTTTAGATTTGTTTTTTTTTGCCCTATATTCCGCGACATGGGAGTTGTTCACTGAACCACATTTAAACTTGATAACTTGACTTGGATAATGTTTTCCAGTATAGCTATTATTGTTAATATTATGACTTAATTTCAGTAACTCTCTTGTTGATTCTCCACACTTTCCCTAAAAGGACATTCTGGTCACTATAATGACTTCATCATAATGAAGTTGGTATGGTGCCATCTTCGAATGGTTTAACCCCAAAAGTTGCTTCCAGTGCTGATCTTCAGATCCCACAGGCAGTATCCAGCTTCTGAATATGAGTTTAGGAAGCACGCAATGCCGCTGGGTAAGGGCATCGCTGATTAATAATCAATGGAGTCTGGACATACATTTGTCCAAACCCAACCCATAGGTCCCCTGCTTGGTTGAGTCAAAATGTTATCGAAAAAATGAATTCACCCAAAACAAACATCTCAGCAGGATGAGGATTAATCATGAAGCGGTTGGCCAATGCTTGCTAGCCAGCCACCACATGTTTAAAAAAAAAATAGACACATCTATGGAGGTCAATATAGTAGAATTACGAATAGGACAAGTGCACGTTGTTATCCACAATCCATAACCTCATAAGATTTTTAATCTTAAGACCACATCCACTGACCACTGGTGGGGGCAAGCATGAACACTGTGTCCCATCTGTATTATTATTTAATTAGAGCCCTACTATGGGGATAGGGAGGGGTGACACTATTAACTGTGGTGAGAATGTACGCTTGTTTGAGCTGGCCCTTAACACCCTCTGTGCTTCCCTCTTGTTGCAAATACTTCTCTCTTAGTCCACCTATTGTACCACACTGTGGAATTTTATAGCTCTTTAGAAATAATAATAACAACAATGTGCACTGAAAAAATCTTTCTACATGGAATTTGCATTTCTATATTTCATGTGTTTTATTTTTTAAATATTTTTTTATTTTAAAAATATATCTTATGTTATCTAATTATTTTACTTGAAATATATATTGTCTACTATTTTACCTATGTTCATTCTCACTTAATAATCACAGGTTCCATTAACTTGATTACATAATGGACTAAATGTCATCAAAGGAAACTTGAGAAACAGAAATTTCACCTACAGCAATTGAAAGGTTTCGGCAAGGTAAAAACAACTATAGTGAAATATAAGTCACAACCTAGAGAAGTTTTTATATGAAATTCAGTAGATGTTTTTAATAAATGAAGGTAAACAAAATGATAGGTTAAATATACAGTAGAGAGACAGAGAATGAGAGATAGAAAAGAAAGAGAGATAATTATGTATTTGTGCTTTCCCGTAGCATATGTAGTTTCTGTCTCCCTTTTTCTTGTGCAATATATTGGGACATACAACATTATAAATTCTTCAGGTTGTCTTTCATACTGCTCTATAGGGATTTTTCATCCACTCCATTCTGAGAAAGTGTCATACTGTAAGCATTTTTCATTTACAGCCAGATCTCATGCCAGCTACTCAATTACCCAGCAGTCTATTTGATACTTAGTAAATGCCACATTATTATCTCACCTAGCAAGAGTTTGAAACTTCCTCCCTAGATTAATGGGCACAGCACTCGCAAGATTATTATTAATGTAACTGTATTTTACCTTACTTCACAGTGATTTGTTTCTCTATGCAAAGTTATAAATCTTTGAAGCTGGGTTTATGCAAAGTTTGCATGATAGAAAACTAGAAAGTTAGAATAGTATCATGAACAACACGAAAGCAATAATTGTTTCCATATGTTCCTCCATAACTTAGTCAACATAAAAAAATAGTAGCAGGCATTATATATATATAAAATAGGATAGACAGACAGGCAGAAGGAGAGAGAGAGATAGAAAGATAGACAGACAGGTAGAGAGATGGATAAATAGATAGATAGATAAATAAAATGTAAATTATTAATTGATTTTCTCACCCCTACAGGTGATATTTTTGTGTATTCCTCATGCTCAGTTCCTCTATTACAGGCCTGGGAATCTGAGGCTTCTGCGCAGTATCGTAGTTCTTCCTAAAACTGCACACTTCTGGACAGCAATCTCAGATGTCCCACTTGGAATCTGCTGAAGTCACTGTATAAACTTGAGGGTTACAGCCCTCAATGTTCCTATCACAAATGGGACTACTACTGCCTTCACTCTCCACATCCTTTCTAGATCCATTTTTTGTGCTTGGTATTTGTCATTCTTCTAAGGTTCCTTTTTTTTATATTATGGTCACTGGGTATTGCCATATCCACCACTGCAATCGTATGTTCCTTGTCCACCTCTACAATGTAAGGTTGTTTGGATAGTACTTGCTTGTGCGTCTGGACGTCTTACATGATCTTTTTCACTTTCAACTACCTTCTTTGACACTTCCCATCTGAACTATATTCTAAGATAAACCTGCTGAGCTCTACATCTTGTGAGTGCAACTGGTTACTTAGGTGGTTTATATACTAAATTGTGTTATGCGGTTACAGTGAAATGAGCTACAAAAATTATACTCTTATGAAATGGAGCTCTGCCTTCTGAGATATTTCTTTGATCTCTTCAGACAAATATGTACTGTCATAAGAAAAGGCAGCACGTCCATAGAAAAGAAAAACACCCTTAGAGAAATCCTGTGAAGTGATGTGCATGTACACTCACTAGATAATTCTGATATGTAGCGCTTATCAAAAAGTGTAGTAGACCATAGACATATTCTTATCAGCACTCAGATAACATATATTAAAAAGAGACAACTAAAGTGCAACATAAGGGTTGTAAAATGCTATACACCTTATTTACTCGCATTTCCACCAAAATAATAGGTACATCAAGTAGTAATATCACGTAGGATCCCCATCTACAGCTACCAAGGTTCCTCACTCTGTCATCTCTTACTGGCGCCACGCCCAACGCATTTCATCTTGGGCTAACAATCATTAAAAATTTGTATTTACCCTTGTAGCAGTAAACGTCTCACTTGATCTGTGAATTAAATCAACATTTAGTGGCTGTCCCCTAGCCATCAATCATGTTTTCTCATCAATCACCTCTTTTTTGGATCCCCATCTACAGCTACCAAGGTTCCTCACTCTGTCATCTCTTACTGGCGCCACGCCCAACGCATTTCGTCTTGGGCTAACAATCATTAAAAATTAGTATTTACCCTTGTAGCAGTAAACGTCTCACTTGATCTATGAATAAAATCAACATTTAGTGGCTGTCTCCTAGCAATCAATCATGTTTTCTCATCAATCACCTCTTTTTTGGGTGGAACTCAAAATCACAAATCAAATTAATTTGTTCATTCATTAGCTATGTTTTTACAACTGGGCAAAGGCCTGTTGAGCTTTGATGGCCATGGGGTGATGCTAACAGGGGAGATCAAAGGCTCTCCCCTGCTGGTCTCTAGCAAATGCATAACAAGTGTGTCAACTGAGGAACATTTCAAGCACTATAACAGTTATTAGTGGTTATAGTAACAGGAGTGCACTGACACCCCCCCCCCCCTCCTTACCTTTTGCAAATGGTTTGACTTCTTACCTGGGTACATACCTCTCTTACAACCAGAAACTCTCATTTCGAGTTAATCCTGGTGGTGCTGGGCATAGCACATTGGCTGAGAGCGATTAGCTGACGTGCTCATCTAGTGAACTGACCATGCAGGAGCTTTTATCTGTCACTGGCGAAAGGAATCGACATCTAGTGGACCCAAGATAAGAAGTCATACAGCTGAAACCTGGAGTGTTCCATTTTTCCTATGTTTGTGAACATTAACCAGACTTTGCACATGTGCACCCATAGACTCATAGCGCCATAGATTGCCTTAGGGTGCCTCCCCTTAGATGTTTGGGGGGTATATCCAGAGCTCCCTCTCAGTTGGTTGGTGGTGTCGCCACAATATGGAAGTCCGGACTCAGGAAATGGCAACAATAATCTACTTTATTTCATATGTATAAAAGGTAAAAAACAAATATGGTCCAACATGTTTCATCTAACTGAAGACTTCCTCAGGGACCCAATAGTAAAAGCAAATTGTAGATATAACATATCCTAACAAAATAAAAAAATAGCAGCATAACCTGTCAGGTCCCCTGCCCCTACACCGCTCGCGGCGACCTTGCTTACCCCGTCACCGCGAGTGGTGTCATCTGGTCCCTGTCTGCGGTGTGCAGCTGTCCCCGCCACCGCACTCCAGAGCAGCATCCTTATATGTGTGCCGGATACGGTCTTGTGACCCAACACACAGTGATGACCTCAGAGACCACAAGGGAGGGAAGAAACTCCTCCCACGTGTTGTGATTAACACTAATTGGAGGTTAGCCAATCACACACACCCTAATAATGTGGGTACATCTCTGGATGCTATCTCATTGAGTAGGTAATCGGCTAATCCAACCTGAAAAGCTGTTACCAGAGAATTGTTATTCCATGCCACTTCTGCCATTAGAGTACGGAATTCTATGGCGTAGTTTACCACTGTTCTTGTTTGATGCGTAACAAGTCTCTCCCAGTGGAAGATATCCTACCAGGCATGTCAAACGTTCTCCGAAAGGATGACAGGAAATCGGTGTAGGTGATGTTGGGACAAGATTCCCATATCGGGTTAGCCCAGGCCAAGGCCCTGCCAGAGAGATGGTTAATGACAAAGGCTATTTTTGACCTGTCAGTAGAAAAGGAGTGTGGGTTCATAACCCACGACAAAGGAGTCCCTGAAGAAAGGGTTTATCAGACAATCGTCATCTCCGGCAGTTGCTTTTTTTTTCTTCGTATTGAAGAAAGAGGGTGATCTCAGACCCTGTATAGACTATAGGGGTCTGAACAAGATCACGGTGCGGAACGTATATCCAATTCCACTTATCACTGAGCTTTTTTACCACTTAAAAGGTTCCAAGTGGTTTACTAAACTGGATCTCAGGGGGGCATATAACCTGGTCAGAATAAGAGAACAAGACGAGTGAAAAACCGCTTTCAACACTCGTAGCGGCCACAACAAATATCTATTGATGCCCTTCGGCCTGTGTAATGCCCCTGCTGTCTTCCAGGACGTTATCAATGATGTTCTACAAGATTACTTGCATGTATGTGCTGTAGTGTATCTAGATGACACATTGGTATACTCCCCTTATCTAGAAACCCACCATAAACACGTCAGATCAGTATTAAAGAAACTGCTAGAACATTTCTTCTTCTTGGGGTACATCATATCTGAGAAGGGTTTCAGCATGGACCCTAAAACTAGAAGCCTTCAAAACTTGTCTGCTTCCACAGGGACCTAAGGCCATACAAAGGTGCGTGGGTTTTGCTAACTACTACAGAAAATTCATAAAGAATTTCTCCTCTGTAGTAGCCCCAATAACCAAGATGACCAAAAAAGTGGTTAATCCCCATGTTTGGAGTTCTGAGGCTCTTTAGGCTTTCAAAACATTTAAAGAAGCGTTTACACCAGCCCCTGTTTTGTACCACCCTGATCCGTCACTGCCCTTTATTGTCGAAGTCAACGTGTCTGAGTCATGTGTTGGTGCAATACTTTCTCAGAGTAATACCCATTATCCTTACTCTGATCTTCTTCACCCATATTGTTTTTTCTCCAAGAAACAGTCCGATGCAGAGAAAAACTATGATGTGGGGAACAGAGAATTACTGCCCATAGTTTTAGCATTTAAAGAGTGGAGACACCTACTGGAGGGTTACAGACACCCTATCCTGGTGATGACAGACCACAAGAACCTCTCCTACATAGCCGAGGCTAGACGTCTGTCTTCTCGCCAGGCTAGGTGGTCCTTTGTTCTGTCTCGCTTCCAGTATACCATATCATACAGACCTGGATACTGCAACGTTAAGGCAGATGCTATATCCAGGCAACACTAGCCACTGGAGGGGAACAGGGAATTGCTGCCCATAGTTTTAGCATTTAAAGAGTGGAGACACCTACTGGAGGGTTAAAGGCAACACTAGCCACTGGAGGTCGACCCCTCCCCTCCAGAACCCACAGTCCGTTCCACAACATTATAGTAGTTACACACTTAGTTATCTCTTCCCTCTTTCTAGATAAGTTGAAGACATATCAAAACCAAGCATCACCTGAAACACCTACAGGTTTATTGTTTGTACAGGGAAGGGACAGGAAAAAAGTCATGACATTGTTTCATGACTATCTCTTTTGCATAGCCCGACCATTTTAAGGACAGGCGATCTTACTATCTACATCTTGTGAGTTTAACTTTATTGGCGCAGTTTTATTGTTCATTTACAGCATTACACTATTGTATTGTGCTTTTTTCTGTAGACTATCAGCTATACTCCTCTGCCATTTGTATATACATTCAATTATGTACATAGAAATGTCAATGAAAAGTATTTTTAAGAGTATTTCCTCTATAATAACATGAAAAAATTATAACTGTTCAAATTTTATTCCATTAGCTGCAACTCAAGCATCAGAGAGGCTGAACATCCAGCCTGTCTAGGAACGACAACAGTTTTCCTTCTGTTTAATTTGCAAATTTAATGAAAGATGGTGACACTTTAAAGTCAGCAAGTGTTAACTAAATTAAATGCAATTAAAAATAACAAAATGAAGACCCAGAACTTTACAAAATGAACAAATTGATATTAAAGGGACACAATAGTCACCTGAACAACTTTAGTTTAATGAAGCAGTTTTGGTGTATAGAACATGCCCCTGCAGCCTCACTGCTCAATCCTCTGCCATTTAGGAGTTAAATCCCTTTGTTTATGAACCCTAGTCACACCTCCCTGCATGTGACTTGCACAGCCTTCCATAAACACTTCCTGTAAAGAGAGCCCTATTTAGGCTTTCTTTATTGCAAGTTCTGTTTAATTAAGATTTTCTTCTCCCCTGCTATGTTAATAGCTTGCTAAACCCTACAAGAGCCTCCTGTATGTGAGTAAAGTTCAATTTAGAGATTGAGATACAATTATTTAAGGTAAATTACATCTGTTTGAAAGTGAAACCAGTTTGTTTTTTCATGCAGGCTCTGTCAATCATAAACAGAAACAAAGTGATTTAACTCCTAAATGGCAGTGAATTGAGCAGTGAAATTGCAGGGGAATGATCTATACACTAAAACTGCTTTATTTAGCTAAAGTAATTTAGGTGACTATAGTGTTCCTTTAAACTTATATCATATTTGCCACATTCTCATTTCAAATGTTGAGTCTCCTTAACTACCTCACCTCTTTCCATCAATATCCTTTAAATTCTGCAAGAATCTTATCTGTTTTTAATAAACCCATGTAGCATTTTAATAAAAGGTTCCTCAATATCCTTTAAATTCTGCAAGAATCTTATCTGTTTTTAATAAACCCATGTAGCATTTTAATAAAAGGTTCCTGTGTAAAATATAACCACTTTTATAGCTATAATTAACCATATTTTCTCTGATTCCTATATTAAAAGTGTATTTATCTGGACAGCAAAAAGACCGGTTCATATTTTCTACTAAATAATTCAGTTTTGCAGCACTTGTTAGACTCAAGAGGTTATAGATACCTTTTCTTGGACCACGTACTCCTCCTCAAAGGAATACTGCAACCACCATATCCACTACATCTTGTAGTTGATGTGAATCCATATTTTCGCTGGACTGAAAAGGTATCTATTTGTATATTTTGTGTGAAAGGGCAATAAAGGGGGGATTAATGAATACCCAGCCATGTACATAGCTGAAAAGGTTAGAAAATGCATGTGATTAATAAATTCATAACAAATAGTAAGAAAGAAATACTAAGGAAACACTAAAGAAAATGTATTTGTATTCTCCTAGCAGGGATATAGATGTTCTTCACAGCTTCTTAAGGGAACACTATAGGGTCAGGAATACAAACGTGTATTCCTACAGTGTTAAAGGACCACTCTAGGCACCCAGACCACTTCAGCTTAATGAAGTGGTCTGGGTGCCAGGTCCTTCTAGGGTTAACCCATTTTTTCATAAACATAGCAGTTTCAGAGAAACTGCTATGTTTGTGAATGGGTTAAGCCTTCCCCTATTTCCTCTAGTGGCTGTCTCACTGACAGCCGCTAGAGGCGCTTGCGTGACTCTCACTGTGAAAATCACAGTGAGAGCACACAAGCGTCCATAGGAAAGCATTATGAATGCTTTCCTATGTGACCAGCTGAATGCGCGCGCAGCTCTTGCCGCGCGTGCGCATTCAGCCGACGGGGAGGAGAAGAGGAGGATCGGAGGAGGAGAGCTCTCCGCCCACCGCTGGAAAAAGGTAAGTTTTTACCCCTTTCCCCTTTCCAGAGCAGGGCGGGAGGGGGACCCTGAGGGTGGGGGCACCCTCAGGGCACTCTAGTGCCAGGAAAACGAGTATGTTTTCCTGGCACTAGAGTGGTCCTTTAAAAATGCAGTTTGGGCCCTCTTCACAATTGTTAAAACTCACCTTAATTACAGAGCCGGTGTTGACTCAACCCCCAATTTGCCTCCTTGGCTGACATTATCAGAATTTATGATCTCAGTCAATCCAATCCTTTTCCATAGAGAAGCATTGAATTGGCTGAGATCGTCAATACTGATGATATCAGCCAATAAGGCAGAATGGGGGGCGGAGCAAAATGCCATGGTGGGAAATCAGCATCTTGACTCAATGCACCTCTATGGGGAAAGTTCAGCATCTCCATGCACTGCCACTGGAGGTGTATCTCTGAAAAGGCAGTGTTTACATGAAAATGCCTGCAGAGACAGGCTATAGACACCAGAACAACTACATTCTGGTGACTATATTGTCCCTTTAAGTACTCTTTTTGTTTTATATGTATTGATATATTTAGCCTGAAGGATCTTTATTTCACTTGATTCCAACGCCCATAAGCCATAGCAAGTACAATAGCCTGTGAGCTGATCCTTTCCCAATGCTTACCATGAGCCTTGCAAGCTACTCAGAAAGTGAACATTTTATACTTTATACAGGCCAGATTTCCCATTGGCTAGAGTAGGTACCTACCTACAAGCGGCTATCCTGTAGGTGGTGCCTTTTTACAGCATTTATAATGTGCCCTATGTAATCTAAATGTGACATTAACACTCTTTACCTTAACTAATACATACATTTAACCCCTTAAGGACCAAACTTCTGGAATAAAAGGGAATCATGACATGTCACACATGTCATGTGTCCTTAAGGGGTTAAAGCTGTATACACTCAAAAATGTAAGCACATTATAAGTAAAAAATATGCACATGTATACATATACATTTGCATACTTTTTTTTTTATTGCCTGCAATGCCCAATTAATAAATTAATTAAACTCACTTTATGTGACTTATTTGGGAGGAGCATGAGGCACCTTAGAATGCTACAGGCCTGCAGGCACCTGACATGTAAATCCAGCCCAGACTTTATAAAGTATGTTCATCAATCAGTCTTTTACTATTAGAATATATTTATTTTCATATCCACTGCTGAATGGTGAAATGACAGAAACTGAGTAGAAATTTAAGTATGTTGTAGCACACAACTCACTGTGTTGAAGTTTTTAGATTATAAACATAATGGCAGTACCAAATCTCAGGTAATGTAGTACCACCTGAGCCAAGAGTACAGAAGTATTTTATTTTCTATTAACATTTTGATCTCAGGTTGTTTGATGTGTGCAATATGAGGATTACTCAATTTGTAATTTCTATGGCTCTACCACTTTGGCAAAATATATATATATATTGGATATTAAATATTAATATATTGAATAAATAGTCATTACAAATGTATTACACATCTTTTTTTTCCCATTATAGGCAGTGTATACTGGAAAATATTTAAAACACATTTTAAACTTCTATATCTATAGTCCTAATTCCTGGAAACGTCTTTTCGCCAGCTTGTTCTATATATAAATATTCCACAATAAAATCTTTGCATGACTTAAAGGGACTCTATAGTGTTAGGAATACAAAGCTGTATTCCTAACACTATAGTGCCCTCTGCTCCCCTCCTCATGCCCTCCCCCCCCCCAGTATATAAAGGGTTAAAAAAAAAACTTCAGTCACTTACCCGATTCCAGCATGCACAGCTAGTGCCGCAAGTAAAATAGGCCATCCACGTAGAAAAGCATTGCCTCAATGCTTTCACTGATGCTGGCCATCATCATGCAGATTGTGAGGATGTTCAGCGTCATTTAGGTGACCTGAAGTCCGTTAACATCCAAGAAGTGCCTCTAGTGACCGTCTGACAGCCACTAGAGGCACTCTTAGTCCTTCAAGGTAATCATTGCAGTTTCTCTAAAACTGCATTGATTTATATGGCAGGACTAAGTGGGACTAAGACATTGCACCAAGACCACTTCAATGAGCTGAAATAGTTTGGTTGACTATAGTGTCCCTTTAAGATGATCTCATTAGCATTTCCTCTTTCTGAGGTCAATACAATTAGTGTTATCGAATTAGGTAATAGCAACACAAGACATAGTCATAAATACTTGAAATGAGAGATAAAATATGCCCTTACCTTTAAAATACTTTCATATTATTAAGTATGATTAATATTATATTATATAAATTATTAAATATTAAATGTTTGGCCATACTATGTACTGATTGTATTTAAGGTATATTGATGCTTGTTAATTTTTTTATCTGACATGAAAGGCTGTATATCTCAATCCTATTCATGACGTCAAATATATTTTACAATGTTTAATATCTGTAGGGTTTCAGACATTAAACATTGATGGTGATCCCATAGGATTTTTTTACAACCCCAATATAGTTTGGGCAGATCACAAAAATGGAATTATTTGTATTTATTTTTAATATTTATATCGTATGCAAATCTGTCGAAGTGCAGTCTGACATATGATTTAAATAGTCAGGAATCCTGTGATGTCGTGACTGCAGGAAGTGAGAGTACAAGAGCAATGTACAGCATTTTGGAAAGAAGAAATAACAACGCACACATATATACAAACAGAACTAAAGAACAAGATGTGCATACATGTATGTGCCCACACATAAATCCTGTTAAAGCTAGGTCAGATCCTTGTTAATTAGCATGCATTTCAACATCCAGAATATTCTGCTGGTTTCTGTAATCCTTAAAGAGACACACTATGCAACATAACACCTATGGTTTATTCATGTAGTTATGGTGCAAGGGTACAATGTGAGCCCAGGACATCATGACTATTGAGGATGATCTCCTGGGAGTGGATCAGATCTTGCTGCTGGATTAGATGAAAGTAACTTTGTTTTATTTTAGGGGAACAAAGTGGGCCTAAAATCGAAATAAACTTGGTAACAATGCAGCATCATGTCACATGTGATAGTACACATGTGATAGTACAGTGAACATACCTTTTGTTTGTAAGGCTTAACACAGGTTCAGTGGCGATATGGCCTCTCTAAATGGGCTTCGGATACTAAACACACTGCTCAGAATTTGGCATTGGCATAAGCACATACGTCCAAACAGCTAAAATCCAAGCAAAGTGATTGGTTTTAAATGCGGAGAAATCCTCCATAACCACTTGAGGTTAGATAAAAATGGACAGGATGTCTCTAAAGCCTTCTTGCACTAAGTTAAAATGCTTTAGTGGTTATGGTGTTAGAAGTGACCGCTCTCCCCTCCCCATTGCAAGTAGTTAAACCACATCAAAGCAGTTGGTTTTCTTACCTGTGGTCTAGTTGGCAATGCTCCCCTCATCCTATAAGGCACCCAGAGAGCAGTGCAGAGCTAGTTCATTGGCTGAGAGCATCAGCTTATCTCTCTCAGTCAATGAGCTAAGTCCTGCACCGCTGGGCATAACTCTGACATAGAGCTTCTGTGTGCCAGGCTAAAGTATTGGAGACAAGGCCAGGAGCATTAAGAAGTCAAACCATTCTAAAATTGAGTGACTCCTTAAAATGGGGCTGGGCGGCAGGACACTCCTGGCACCATAACCACTATAGTGTTCTGTAGTAGTTAGTATGGTCCTTTAATAGTCTTTTTTTTTTAAATATCTGCTATTTAATTGTTTCAACACAGTTTATTTTTTATTATATGCACTACTGCAACAGAAATAAGAGAGCAGTCAGATGAGTCTTGGGAATAAATGGAAATGTTCGATGAACAATATCACATGTGAAATATGTTACTTTATCTTCTGCATTTTTTTTCTTGTACATTTTGTTACATATATTACTTTTTTGTTATTAATCTCAAAGGAGAAATAACACAGCTTTAAAATATGAAGAACAAGACAGCCCCAGGATAAATAAGCAAAAAATGGATTCTGGAAACCTGAAAATAATCGCAAGCAACAGTTTTGTGAAGTAGTGTAGATGACTAATCCCAAGCACATGTACCATTTCAAGCTCCGGTTATCGTTCTGAGTTTCTGATTAATATTCCCAAAACAACTCTTTGAATTTTTTGCAGCTGTGCAATCTATATATGCAGGATTGCATTCTGTGTTTCAAAGACAGTGTCAAACTCCAGAGCTTGTGTAAATAGTCAATTTAAGCACTCCTTGCTTGGCTTAATAAAGACACACAAACAATGCACCAGAGGCATTTTAAATTGCTCATTTAAACATACAGTTTCATGACTCATTATTTAATTGCAATGTTATGAAAGATTTGGCAAAAGGAAATGATGGTATTTCATTTTTTTTTTCATACAAATTTGTTTCTTATTCCCTTTTTCATTTTTTTTAAAGACTATTTAACACCTGTGCAATATGTAAGTCTTCTCCAACCACCTCCCTCATTTTCTTCTGCCTACATTTTAGCTGTGTTTGCACTCTGTTACATTTTTTTTAATATATATATTCATAGATAGAATCCAATGAGTAGATCCATTATTATTGCATTCTAACACTGGATGTATGTATTAAAGATATTCATTATATGTTAAGACATCATATTACTAACACGTACACTCATAGTCTGATACAATGGAGGATCAGTGTGACTGAAATTCAGACACAGACAAGCTATTAATTAAAATCATGAAGGAGTCTATGCTTAATGGATATTCTACAAGATCCTATTGTGGACTTAAGTTGAATCAGAGTACAGATGTGTCAGCCATTTAAATTATGGCAAAGTTTAGTACCTCTTTGTCTGTTAGAACTAACTAAAAACTTATTTGATATGACATTATCTCCGTGATTTAGATAGCTATAAAACTACTAGCTGTGAGTTACATTTTGTCATGGATTTTAATTAACTCCTTAAAAGAAAGTGGTTATTGGATTGATGATGAAAATAATCATGGAACGATTATGCCATCTATTGGTCATAATTTGATAAATTAACCATTGGGATAAAGTCAACACTCATTATAATAGTGTACACCCATCCAGTTCCATTGGTCACTTTAAAATGTTGATGTGAAATTTACAGATAAGAGATTTCTTTATAAGTAAGAACACACACTTCTTAGGGAGAAATGAGGACATACATACACACTGAAAACAGATGCTCAACACTCTTTGAAGACACACCTCTTTTCCCTCTAGATTTCTTGAGACACTCTGAAAATGTCTTTGTTAGCCAAATCACTTCTGTAGTAAAGTTTCTGGAAAATTTCAGAAACCTCTCTCACTTGGTTATTCCATCTTCTCACTCTATCTCACTCTTATATGCATTGGATTTTTACCTCTCCAGGACACAAAGAACTTTCTTCAAAAGATTGGTAACTATAATTTATTTATTCAAATTTTTCCTAAAAACAAAATATACCTGGATAATGCTGATCAGATTTCAAAACTTTTTGGAATCATAATTAGCTAAAGAGAATAATAGAATTCAGGATTCCAGACTGCAGCTGAAATTACTAATTATAATGATTCACTGGTAAATTGCCAAGTTTAGCATATCAAGCTATTATCCAGAGATATTATACACATCCTTAATATTTTAGGGGTGCATTTTAATATTGTTACCAGATACTAAGAGATTGCAGTGAGTTGTAACATAAATTGTTACATATTGTAGTGAAGCGATACGAAGCTTACAATTTTCTTATGATTACTGGATGGTAAAGAAAAAAAAAGTGTTTTCAATTAATGGTGTGGAGATAGTCAATTATCTAACTGTGGTGATCTTATCTGAACTGCTAGCATCAGTTTATTGCTTTGTGCTGAATACTCTGTCTGTGATGGTTTCATACTAAAAGATCCCTTGGCATTTTTGTAATGCATGTCTGTGTTAATCATTTAACTTTAAGTTGCTGGATACTGATATTCCAATAGCATGCGGATTATCTCATGGTACTAAAATATGTATTGTTACTTGCTAAGTAAGCTAACCCCTACTGGTAGATCATTTCTGAGGTGACTACTAACCCATCACTCTAAGACAAAGTGATCTAGGAATTATCTTTGTTGTGGTTATTGTTATCATAATATTGTGAGATTTAGACCTATTGTATTGCAAATATTTACTGATTATTGTCATGCATACGTGCTCCAGGCTCTATAAGATTTAAAATAGCATTAACTACAGTGCCAAAATATAGATTTTCAATATTAATAAAAAATGATTAAGTTTTGATAATCATTTTAATATTTGTTACCCCGTAAATATTCTCACAAAATCCAGATGAGTAGTAGCTTCCCATGCTGTGACATACCTTGTGAGTACAATTTTAAAGCAGCTTTATTGGATGTAAAATGTACTACACTATTTTGTATTCCTTTTTTTTGTTTATAGCTGTATTCCTATACTGTTAGTTATACTAAAAGCTAAAAGAAATGGTTTAGTAGCATTATTTAGACCATATCATGCTTATCCTCACTAACTGAATTTTTTTACACATTTAGTTTGATCCCTTTTTGTCACATGAACACAATTTTTCTGTGTTTTTTTAATGTATTTTTTCTTAATAAAGTTTATTACCTTACATTGATCTTTACACAAGAGGTAATTCCTGTGGGGCTGGTTTGCCTTTCTAGTTTGAAGCTAACCATCCTCATTAGTTCTTTTCATTATCCAGTGTTAAGGGTAACCCCTCTCAAACCCATAGGTTAGGCTTTTCCTATCCTTTGGTAATTTTCTCTAATAAAAGAAATGTGTTTTGCCTGCTCACTCATGTTTTCTTTACAAATGGTACATATATTACCAATTCTCCAAGGGTGTGCAAACTTTTGAGAACAACTGTAGCTACACACACATATCCAGTGAGGGAAAAAAAGTATTTGATCCCCTGCTGATTTTGAATGTTTGGCCACTTAGAAAGATATGATCAGTCTATTATTTTAATGGTAGGTGTATTTTAACAGTGAGAGACAGATTAACAAAATAAAAATCCATAAAAATGCATGTCAAAAAAGTTATAAATTGATTTGCAATTCAATGAGTGAAATAAGTATTTGATCCCCTATCAATCACCAAGATGCTTGGCTCCCAGGTGTCTTTTATACAGGTAATGAGCTGAGATTAGGAGTACTCTATTAAAAGGGGTGCTCCTAATTTCAGCTTGTTACCTCTATAAAAGACACCTGTCCACAGAAGCAATCAATCAATCAGATTCCAAACTCTCCACCATGGCCAAAGCCAAAGAGCTGTCCAGGGATGTCAGATACAAAATTGTAGACCTTAACAAGGCTGGAATGGGTTACAAGACCATCGCCAAGCAGCTTGGTGAGAAGGTGACAACAGTTAGTGCGATTATTCATAAATGGAAGAAAAACAAACTAACGGTCAGTCTCCCTCGGTCTGGTGCTCCATGCAAGATCTCAACTTGTGGAGTTTCAATGATCATGAGAATGACACTGGAGGATCTAGTTAATGATCTCTAGGCAGCTGGGACCAAAGTCACCAAGAAAACAATTGGTAGCACACTACACCATGAAGGACTGAAGCGCCCACAAGGTCCTCCTGCTCAAGAAAGCACATGCAAAGGCCCATCTGAAGTTTGCCAAAAAAAATCTGAATGATTAAGAAGAGAACAACGTGAAAGTGTTGTGGTCAGATGAGAGCAAAATCAAGCTCTTTGGCATCAACTCAACTCGCTGTGTTTGGAGGAGGAGGAATGCTGCCTATGACCCAAGGAACATCATCCCACCTTCAAACATGGAGGTGGAAATATTATGCTTTGGGGGTGTTTTTCTGCTAAGGAACAGCATAACTGCACCGCATCAAAGGGACGATGTACCGTCAAATCTTGGGTGAGAACTTCCTTCCCTCAGCCAGGGCATTCAAAATGGGTCGTGGATGGGTATTCCAGCAAGACAATGACCCACAACACACAGCCAAGGCAACAAAAGAGCTGCTCAAGAAGCACATTAAGGTCCTGGATTGACCTAGACAGTCTCCAGACCTTAATACCATAGAAATTCTCTGGAGGAAGCTTAAGGTTCGAGTTTCCAAACGTCAGCCATGAAACCTTAATGACTTGGAGAGGATCTGCAAAGAGGAGTGGGACAAAATCCCTCCTGAGATGTGTGCAAATCTGGTGGCCAACTACAAGAAATGTCTGACCTCTGTGATTGCCAACAAGGGTTTTGCCACCAAGCACTAAGTCGAAGGGGTCAAATTCTTATTTCACTCATTGACATGCAAATCAACTTATAACTTTTTGACATACGTTTTTCTGGCTTTCTCCTTTGTTATGCTGTCTTTCTCTGTTAAATACACCTACAATTAAAATTATAGACTGATCATTTCTTTGTCAGTGGGCAAACGTTCAAAATCAGCAGGGAATCAGAAACATTTTTTCCTCACTGTACCTACACACATACATTCACATACCTACATACACACTGGCACACACACAAAAACACACACTGGCAAACACACAGATATACACACACATGCACACACACATGTACACACTGACACTCACAGATACACATACACACTAGCACACACTCAGATACACACATACCTACACAAACACACTGGTACACACACAGACACACACTGGCACAGATGCTGGCACTCACAAACACACACATTGGCACACACACACACTGGCACAGAATACATACACACACTGGCACACACAAATACACACTGGCACACACAAATACACACTGGCACAGATACATATACACACTGACACACATACATACACATACTGTCACACACACACATGCACAGATACATACACACACTAACACACACACAGATACACATACATACAAACATGCAAACTCACACACATACAAATTGCAATTTACACAGTACTTATACCCCCCCCCAATACCTTTTAGTTACAGGGTGGTGACTCCCTAGGACTGGCTGCCGGTGATGGGAGTGTAGATAGTGAAGATAGTCACTTCCTCACAGCATTCTTTGCACATATTAAAGGACTGCAGCACCCAACCGGGCCCCCGATAAGCCATCTGACAAGGCCCCTGTTTAGCAACAATACCCTTCAAGGGGCCCTTAGTACATAGGGCCACCTGATGGACCCCCAAGGCATATGGGTCCTAGTGCCACTGCACTGCCAGGGATTGTACCACCCAAGCGTATTCAGATAGACCTACCTTTGCTCTAAAATCTATAAGTGCAATTGTACTTGTTATATGCTTACTTTACACATGATATACCACACTATATTCTGCTGTATTCTTCTGTTTTTACATATCCCACTACATCTGAGACTATACCTACATCAAGAAAAACATCAAGGCATATTGATAAACAATGACCTGATATGAACAAACTTTTTATATACACTAAACTTACTCTATCTAAAACAAGATTTATCAAAGTTAAAAGGGAACCACCATTTCTCTGTAGGTTACATACTGTAGTGGTTATGGTGCTTGAGTGTTCCTTTAAACATTTTAGGAGGTAACTGTTCCCTTTCAAATAGGAAATGTAGTCAATATTTCTGTGTAAGCGTAATCTGCTGTTGGAACAGCTATTTATGTAAATACCATGACTTCAACTAGGTAATTTAAGACTTAAACTTAAATCCCCTCAGGTACTCCCCTCTCTCATGGCTCCTCCACACCCACTGTAAGGGTTAAAAACCCTTCAATCACTTACCCAATTCCAGCACCATTGTCCCTTGGTGTGGGACTACGCTCAGCCTCCTCCTCCAACATCACCCGACAGGGGGGGACTAATGCATCGAGAGTGTATTAGGCCCTCTTTCCTATGGGGATTTAACATTTAACAAATGCTGGATGCCCTCATGCAGAGCGTGAGGAAGTCCAGTATCAGTTAGGCTACCGAAAGCTGCCTAGCAATCAGTTTCATTGACAGCAACTATTTGCAGTCTTATTAAGTAGGACTGGGACACTGCACCCAGATCACTTCAATTAACTGAAGTGGTCTGGGTGCCTATAGTGTCCCTTTAAATAACTGAGACAATAATGTGCAATAACATTTTTGGGTTAAATCTCTAAACGAGAATTTGACAAGGGACGTGCACAATTTAGGCAAAACATACCCACAGCTGTGACATTTACCTAATCTTTTTTCAAGTTTGGTTATTATGGTCTAAAATGTGCAATCCCCTTTTCAAGTCTCCCCAATTCCCAGATTATCGAATAGTACCCTAAATCTTCCCTATGCAAGTAACATTTCTTCTTGTTTCAGTTTGTGGACAGATAAATCATTTTTATCTTTGTTATTATTCTGCATTCCATCATTATACCCCAATTTTTTTTAAATTCTTTATAATTGTCTCAACACTGTGCTGAATATTATAAATTTAATTTCCTAGCATCTGTGGATTTTGTGTGCTAAATAAAGTCAAAGTTCTAGATGTATTCAAATCAAAATAATACAGAGAGAGAGGGAGAAATCATAAGAAATGGCTCTAAAAGTTGCCCACCCAATCTTTTAGGAACCTGATTTATTTAAAGTACAAGACTTCTCAGTTATAAGAAAGCAAAAGTCCTTGTATGCCTGTATTTAATTTCAAAGTATAATCTTTATGCATATATCATAAAAAAACTGCTGGTCTAGAAATGCCAGTTTTTAATAGCATTGGTGCCAGGTATTCGTTTCTGATATATTACCATATATACAGGGCTATATTTCCTGAGGCTATCTGCCACTTGGGATCCAGTACAGTAGAGACTATTTAAAACCATAAACAGCTTGGTAATAGTATCTACCAGCTGCAACACCTCTCCTGTGATTTATGTCATTAATTCTAGATGTAGCTCTTTTAACCTTTGGAGTGACAGAGGGGTTTGCAACTTTGCAGCACATCCCTCTACCTCTGAAACCGATTTAACCAGGATCTACAAAGTCATGGAGCAATTGTGCATTCTTTAAACAAATGCTTCTCGTTTTACATTCAAGAGGCACGATAACAAAGCCATTTTTCAGTTGTTAAATAATTTAGCAAATATGCCCAATACATTACCTGTGGCCAAATTGCGCACACAGCAGTTATCAATAAAAGGTATTGCTGAGATACTAAATCTCTCTAGTTGCAATTCCGCCTCACACTTTCATTTTAATCAATCGTTTTTGTAAATGTGCATTTACATCCTGCAGATGTTACAGGAAGTATAAGTGAAATTATGACAAGGCTATGTATTTCTGAAAAAAAAAAAGTATCTCCGTTTGGTGCTCAATTATAAATCAAGGAACGGGTGCTGTGTGTTGTAGCAATACATTCTTCCTTTTAATTTCTCATACTGGTACCATAGAGGCAACTCTTTCTAGAGAGTAAATGTATCTTTCGTCAGAGTCAGAGTCGAGACGGTCATTAATATATCACAGCAAAATAATAAGTTCCTTTCTCTAATAATCTTGTCAAGAGCTTGCAACAAGTGAAGATCCCCAATATATTCATCATGGGAATTTGATGATGCTGTAATATAATCACTGGAGCATGACAACTTGAGCTGTATTAGTCAGAGACAAACTAACAACATTGGTAATATCATTCTTCTAATGAACAGTTTGGAGACTAGATATGAGATCCTAATTTCTTGCACCAGTTCTCCTATCTTGTAACTTACTAAGACTCACAAGGATCATTAGAACAAAGGATACTGTATAGCAAATAATGCCACGTTCAAACAGTTCAAGAAATAAGTAACATGAAATTGGTACATGAAATCCTATTTTAAGCTACAATATGTCTTAGAAGTGTAAGTACATTTTTGACAGAACAGAATCACACATCATTCAAAACGTAAATAAAGTTGTAAGAAAAATAATCATTATATTAACAATTTATGGAAAAAAATGCTATGTGTGTATATTTAAAGCACTTATATTGTCAAGATCCTGATTATCTAATAGAATAATTTGGAACTGTTTTGAATGAGAAAATATGAGGGATGGTAAAACCAAGGGATTAGGAGCTCTTTACACCATGTTTTATTGTTTTTCCTGTTGGTCTAAGAGATGAAGCAGGACAGATATGCTCCAGGGAGCTCAGTGGCCTTAGTGGTCTCTTTTCATTGTTTCCTCTTTGTCCTTGCCATATTACACACAGCAGACACAAGGATAAGATATGTCAGGGAACCAGGGAAGCACACAATACATCTCTACTCCCACATGACTACAAAGTACCCTGCAATATGGGCCAAATAGAATGGGTAGGGATCCCCAAAACCACCGTTCTTGGTGCCAGAAGCACAAGAGGCATTTTACACAAACTCTTCATGCAAATAGTTTAACAATTATAATTATTACTTAATACTATTCTTTAGGGGAACCATAATTGCTGGAATCCAACTTGACCTTCTGTGATATTAAACATTTAGAGAGTTTGAAGATTTACATAAAGTTTGAGACAGTATGAAGATTTATATAAATGTTCTGGAACTTGATAAAATGGCAAGAAGGTAGGATGCATATTTAGTAAGTTCTGGGTAATTATTTCTAATCTGGCAGAGAAAATGGGAAGGGAAGCAATATACAGAGGATAGAGTGCAGAATATGGTGTAGTATGTTCATAATACGGGTGAGATAAATAAAAGAGATGCACTTAAAATGTTATGGAGCGGATAGTTAGATCCAAATGTATGCACCTAGGAGGTACAATGCATTTACTTGCTATCTTGATAAAGTTGGGGAACTCCAGATGCTATAGAATACAAATTCAAACACACCAATATTGTGTAGTATGTTAGGTACACCAGATATAAGTGAAAATTCCTGTGTGAATGTACACTCACAATTTGGTGAGTGCACTATTGGCTCTCAGTGATGAATGTGTAGTGGAGTAATCCACTCCCGTGGGTATATTGGGGTTCCCACTCTTTGGTACACAGAGCAGCAGATTCAAAACTGAGATATATGCATAAAATAGAAATAAAAATATATAGTGCCCACTGTTAAAATAAGTAAAAAATAATAAAATGAGATGTACTCACTGATGGAGAGCAAAATAGGTATTGCGCAATCCGTATGGCATAGGTGGTATATTCCCCACCAAGGAATGTGATGAAACAATCTTCAGGATGAAATCAGGAAATGTTATTGAAAATAAAATGCAAAAGCATAAAAGAGTAACACAATTATTTATTTCACCTAATCAACAGGCTTTCTCAAAGTGTGAACATACCAAAAGTATGGTTTGTGTGGATACCTCCAGTACACATTCATCACTGAAAGCAAGTAGTGGGTTAAAAAAATTGTGAGTGTACTTTCACACAGACACATTCCATTTTAACTAGTGTACCTAATATACTACACTATATTGGCATTTTTCTGTTTTTGTTCTCTACCATCTGGAGTTCCCCCACTGACTCAAGATACCAAGTAAATCCAGAGGCGCGTATTGTACCACCCAAATGCATATATTTGGAGCTATCACCTGCACAAAATTGTTAGTGCATTTCTTTTATTTATCTCACCCGTACTTTAACCCCTTCATGACCGGGGACGGTTCAGGACCGTCATCGGATAAATCCTCTTGAGAACCGGTCACATGGCTGCAATAATAAAAAAAGTCATAACAAAGAAATTAGTGTTAAAATATATATATATAACAGTACCCCCAATATACAGGTTTATAGTGTTTTTGAAAGTTACTTGGTCAAATATAAGGCTTGATTTTCCTTTTTTTTCACATTGAAATTTGCCCATTGGTTATGTTGTCTTTGAGAGTGTATGGTAGCCCAGGAATGAAAATTACCCCCATGATGGCATACCATTTGCAAAAGAAGACAACCCAAGGTATCGGAAATGGGGTATGTCCAGTCTTTTTTAGTAACCTCTTAGTCACAAACAATGGCCAAAGTTAGCGTTCATAATTGTGTTTTGCGTTTTTAACACACAAACAAATAAAAATGCTAACTTTGGCCAGTGTTTGTGACCAAGTGGCTCCTAAAAAAGACTGGACATACCCCATATTGAATACCCTGGGTTGTCTACTTTAAAAAAAATATATGTATATGTGGGGTGTGATTCAGAGATTTATGACAGATACCAGTGTTACAATGTCACTATTGACAAATTTTAAAATTATATATTTTGAAACCGCAATTTCCTACTTGGACTTATTGCCCTATAACTTGCAAAAACAAGCAAAAAAAAAACATCTAAACGCTGTTTTTAAACTCAGAACAAAATTTTTAATCTATTAAGCAGTTTTTTTCATTAGATTTTGTAGATAAGTACAAGATTGTTCAAGTAAAAGTCAAAAAACATGTTTGTTTGTTTTTTCACCATATTTTATTATTTTTTTTTAAGAAAGTTATATGACATGATACAAATAATGGTATGTAAAGAAAGCCCTTCTTGTCCTGAAAAAAAACAATATATAATTTGTATAATTTGTAACAGTAAACGAGAGTGAAGAAAATTGCAGCTAAATACAAACACAACAAAGTGTTAAAACAGCCCTGGTCCTTAATGTACAACCTGGCCAAAACATTCCGGTCCTTAACCCTAAACAAAAACTGGAATTTGCGCTATATGTCTGTTCAACCGTAATTCACCTCTTTCATATTATATTCACCCACACTTATTATTTATAAGTTTGTTCAAGAGAAACAGGGCTTTCATTTCATATCAAATATTTATATATGAAACATAATTTATTATGAATAAAATAAAAAAAACTGTGAGAAATTAAAAAAAATTCAAATTTGTAGTTCGGCCTCATATTTTAGCTGTAAATGTCATAATACTGTTAGCGTTTACTACAAAAAAAGAACATATTTGGATTCATCAAAGTCTCACGAGTACAACAGTAGCCCCCATTAACAGTTGTTACAGTGTTTTGAAAAGTTAAAGGGTCAAATATAGCACATTCAATTTTTCAGTTTTTTCACATTGAAATTTGCCAGATTAGTAATGTTACCTTTGAGATCATATGGTAGCCCAGGAATGAGAATTACCCCCATAATGGCATACCATTTGCAAAAGTAGACTACCCAAGGTATTGCAAGTGGGGTATGTCCAGTCTTTTGTAGTAGCCACTTAGTCACAAACACTGGCCAAAGCTAGCATTCATATTTGTTTTTGTGTGAAAAAAGCAAAAAACAAACATTTGGCCAGTGTGTGACTAAGTGTCTACTAAAAATGACTGACAATACCCCATTTGCAATACCTTGGGTTGTCTACTTTTGCAAATGGTATTCCATCATGGGGGTAATTCTTATTCCTGGGCTACCATAGGCGCTCAAAGGCAACATAACCAATCTGTAGTAAAAACCAAAGAAAAGAAAAATGTTACCTGCTCTTTCTCCTTAATCCCTATGTATATTTAGACAAATGGAGGTCATTTAGTTGCTCCAATGGCCATTGGAGGGAATGCCCGCCTGCCAACGTCAAGGCAGACCCCCCTAAGCGGGTCCTAACACTGACCCTTCAGCCTGCTTCCTTGAGCCTGGTTACAATGCTGCTGCCCATCCCATGTGTTCCCTATTAAGGGTTAATAAGTATAGGGGTGTATATAAAAAATACCCCTTTCTGTCTCATTAGAGATATCTTTGCCAGAAGCTCAAGGAAGCAGGCTGAAGGGTCAGTGTTAGGACCCGCTTAGGGGGGTCTGCCTTGACGTTGGCAGGCGGGCATTCCCTCCAATGGCCATTGGAGCAACTAAATGACCTCCATTTGTCTAAATATACATAGGGATTAAGGAGAAAAAGCAGGTAACATTTTTCTTTTCTTTGGTTTTTACTATATATTGGGGCTGATGTGTATTGTAGTCCTTGCTGCTTAAGCGCAGGACTTCTCTTTTTGTATTAACATAACCAATCTGGCAGATTTCAATGTGAAAAAAATGAAATGCAAGCCTTATATTTGACGCTCTTACTTTCCAAATCACCATAAAAACTGTACATAGTGGGTAATGTTATACTTGGGAGACTTCACTGAATACAAAAAAAAGTGTTTTAAAACAGTAAAACATATTACAACAATAATATCGTCAGTAAAAGTGCAGTTCGTGTGTGAAAAATGCCAAAATTGTCACTTTTACTAAAAATATCATTGTTGTAATACAAGTTACCATTTTTAAACACTAATATTTGTGTTCAACGAAGTCTCCCGAGTAAAACGGTACCCCCATGTACAGGTTTTATGGTGTCTTGGAAAGTTACAGGGTTAAATATAGTGCTTGCAATTCAAATTCTCTGCACTTTTTGCCTGGGTTGTCAGGCATGTCAATCAAATTTTAAATAATTAAATCACATAATTATGTTAAAATATTACTTAAATATACACGTAGAATTTGAATATATTTACATATATGTATTTAAAGTCTATGTGTACACTTATGTAGTTATTTATGTAATAATATATATTTATGTGTATATGTATATTTGCAGTTATTTGTATTTTATATATAGATAGATAGATATAGAATGTCATTCTAAGTGTATTTTGTTACCAATATATATACATATATAAATAACAAAATACAGTTAGAATGAAATTACATATGTATATATAATTTTTATTTTTATTTTAAATATTTTATTTATTTATTTTATTATTATATTTATTTATTATTGTAATTATACGTGTATATATAAATATGAAATATATATAGATGTATCATATATATAATATATATCTTATATATATGTAACGTCATTCTAAGTGTATTTTAATACTAATATGTGTGCTTTTATTGATATTAAAATACATTACGTATGACGTTACATATATATATGATGTATATATATTATATATATAATACATATATTATATATATATATATATATATATATAAATACATTTAATTTATTTTAACATGTTTATTTTTCTTTTTTTTACTACTCCCCACCAGCAGGGGGACTGTCTGACATTTCAGACAGTCTCCCTGCTGGCAGATCCACAGCAAGCTATAGGGGGCCATGTGATCGCTCTTTGAGAGCGATCACATGGCCCCCGGGGGCCTGATTTGCCGGGGGAGGGCTGCCTGGGCTGTCAGGCAGTCCTCCTGAAAAGGATTGCGGCAGAGGTGAGTTACGGCGTTCTATGCTGCCACAACGGCTATAAAGCCCATTTAATGTGGGATGGCATAGAACGCCATAACGGCATTAAGGGGTTAAGGGATTAAACACATTACACCATATTCTTCACTTTATACTCTATTCTTTTGCATATTGGCCCATCTGGATCTGGACTGGAGGACACCGTTAAGGCAATGTTTCCTTTTCTCTAGTAATATTTACCTACAGCCAGAAATTAGAGACTCTGGTTTGGTTTGTCCAAGCGGCCTACTCTGAACTTTTAGCAAGTGTGTGAAGCCTTACCCTGTGAACTATTTTGAATTATAACGAATCTATTCATATTTTTATTAAAAAATATATATATATAAAAAAAAATAAAAAATAAAGCTATTTTGTTTATCAGTGCATTTTTGGTCATTTGCCATAAGCTGAATTTCATCTATATTCTAACTGGGCAAAAAAAAAAAATATTTGGTGTAGTATTTGTGCGCTAAAATAAGGCAAATATTATTTTTTTTAAAACACACAATATTAAGAGCCAATCAAATCTGGCTCTGAAATTAGGGCACCCGGTGTCTTATCTGGGGTTCCACCACACCTCTTGGGATCTGGGATGGGTTCTTGTGTAAAAATAAAATATATACAAATTTTCAATAGTGTTGTATATTATAGATGTGCTATTAGTACTTTAAAAAAAAGCTGAAATATATTCACATGGAGGTGGGTGGCCTCTTAATAGTGGCTCAAAGTGCAATATGCTGCGTTAATATGCGATAACACTACCCAACTCACGATGAGGTTGAAACTTCAGGTAGTGATCTTGAGATGAAAAGCTATTATTTGCCATTTAAAATACGTACAATGCCAAATGCAATAAAAATAGCATTACATAAAATATAGCTCCAATGCTTCACTTGAGGCTTGAAAGGAACCTATAGTCCCCAAAAAAATAACGACTATTATTTACGAGACTATCGGTTCCTTTTAACGCTTAGAAAATACCGGTAGTTTAGAATAGTGTGCTTTATAGTATATTGCATCATTAGTCCCAGTTTCACCTAAATATATTATGTATTTTTGCATGTTTTAGGTAAGTCTATTAGGTTAAATATATTGGAGATATAAACACACACACAGATCCTATATCCAAATATATCAATTTATTTCCCCTAATGATTGGAGAGCGTGATCAAAGTGCATAGAGTTTAAATAGAAGTCCCAGTATGTTTTCTTTATAATTAATTCAACTCTCACAATAAACTAGTTAGACGTGTGATTGTTTATTATACTATTCATTGCTATGCAAAGGGAAATTCTATTATATTGCAGTTATCACTAGACGCAATCCTTTTCTAAAAGCGTCTAGCTGCATTATGTAGAATCAGCTGTAATATTTATGGATTTAACGGTGATGGAATTCTAGGATAATTGTATCTGCTTCTACTGTGCTATCTGTAAGCAATGCTCTCCTGGGTTACAGAAACTTAACAGAGGTTCGTTTCACTTTTATTAATATTTGTATACTAAATGTGTTCCATTCATGAATATTTTTGCTATAAATATATTTAAATGTTTAAATTGTAAGTACAATGTACGAGTTTTGAAATAATAACTGGACGAATCCCATGTACAATAATAAATGTGTTTTTGTTTGGATGTATGCTGTCAAACCCCCATAAAATGCACAAATGAATTAATTTGTACACGTTAATGTACAGCAGTTAATCATGTCCTAACACATTAGATGTTCCACAGATATGGCAACTAAGAGGCGGTACAGCACGGCTGTAAATCTAAAACTAATTTCCATGCAAATATCGGTCAGTTTAGATAATGACATTTTCCCTTTGGCATAAGTCCTCTTTATGAAAAATAAACCTTTTGAAATGGACTCAGAAAAATGCCAAGAAGCATACCTTTATAGAACGAGACACGTTTCCAATATTGAAAAGTCTGTGTGGCCACATGTCTAATACGCCCAAAGAAACAAATAAAATATCAAATTCCAATTTCTTTCCTTTCTGTCACTTGTTAAATTGCTATTTGAAAAGAATAGATGACTCTGTTAACACTAATTATTTTTTTACAACAGCTTTGGAGCTTAAAACAATTAAGGTTCAGTTACATCTCATTGCATTGCAACCATATGTTAGCTCATCTCTCATTTTAGAGGCAGCTGGCAATCAAGAGTAAATAAATTCCCTTCTTGATACATGATTTGGGTACAAGTCTATTGCTCCGTCAAATTAACCATTAACCCATTTTGGGTCAATTGCATGCTCTGCGGTCATCATAATATTTGATCAGTTCTGGAGAAAGACCAGAAGTTCTGTTTTGGACAGGTTGAGCTTAAGGAAGTGAGCAGCCATTCATTTAGAAATAGCATAGAGGCAGTCCGAGACACGGGTCAAAAGAGGTGGAGAGAGATCAGGAGAAGACAGATTTGCTTGTCATATGCATAGAAATAAGTTTGGAAGTAGAGATGTCCCGAATAGTTTGCTGGCGAATAGTTCCCGGTGAACATAGCTTGTTCGCGTGCGCCACGGTGGGCAAACATATGCGATGTTCGGTCCGCCCCCTATTCGTCATCATTGAGTAAACTTTGACCCTGTACCTCACAGTCAGCAGACACATTCCAGCCAATCAGCAGCAGGCCCTCCCTCCCAGACACTCCCACCTCCTGGACAGCATCCATTTTAGATTCAGTCTGAAGCTGCATTCTTAGTGAGAGGAGGGACAGTGTGCTGCTGCTAATTTAATAGGGAAATCAATAGCTAGGCTAGTGTATTCAGTGTCCACTACAGTCCTGAAGGACTCATCTGATCTCTGCTGTAAGGACAGCACCTTAAAAAGCCCTTTCTAGGGCTAGAAAATCAGTCTGCTTTTTTTCTTCCTGTGTAATCTAATTGCAGTTGCCTGCCTGCCAGCATGTGTGTCAGGCTCACAGCGTATACTGTGCCCACTTGCCCAGTGCCACCACTCATATCTGGTGTCACAATAGCTTGCATTTAAAAAAAACGAAACTTTTTTCACTGTAATATAATAGCAGTCAGTTTCCTTCACACGTATGCGTTTCAGGGCCTGCCAGGGCACAGTGTCACACCAGTGCAACTCATATCTGGTGTAACAGTAGTGTATATAAAAAAAAAAATTAAATTTGACTGTGAAATAATAGCAGTCAGTTTCCTTCACACGTGTGCGTTTCAGGGCCTGCCAGGGCACAGTGTCACACCAGTGCAACTCATATCTGGTGTAACAGTAATGTACATTTAAAAAAAAATAGAAATTTGACTGTGAAATAATAGCAGTCAGTTTCCTTCACACGTATGCGTTTCAGGGCCTGCCAGGGCACAGTGTCACACCAGTGCAACTCATATCTGGTGTAACAGTAGTGTATATAAAAAATTTTTTTTAATTTGACTGTGAAATAATAGCAGTCAGTTTCCTTCACACGTGTGCGTTTCAGGGCCTGCCAGGGCACAGTGTCACACCAGTGCAACTCATATCTGGTGTAACAGTAGTGTACATTTAAAAAAGCAACACTTTTTTGACTGTGAAATAATAGCAGTCAGTTTCCTTCACGCATGTGCGTTTCAGGGCCTGCCAGGGCACAGTGTCACACCAGTGCAACTCATATCTGGTGTAACAGTAGTGTACATAAAAATAAAACTAGAAATTTGACTGTGAAATAATAGCAGTCAGTTTCCTTCACGCATGTGCGTTTCAGGGCCTGCCAGGGCACAGTGTCACACCAGTGCAACACATATCTGGTGTAACAGTAGTGTGCATTTAAAAAAGAAAACTAGAAATTTGACTGTGAAATAATAGCAGTCAGTTTCCTTCACACGTGTGCATTTCAGGGCCTGCCAGGGCACAGTGTCACACCAGTGCAACTCATATCCGGTGTAACAGTAGTGTACATTTAAAAAAAACAATACTTTTTTGACTGTGAAATAATAGCAGTCAGTTTCATTCACGCGTGTGCATTTCAGGGCCTGCCAGGGCACAGTGTCACACCAGTGCAACTCATATCTGGTGTTACAGTAGTGTACATTTTAAAAAAACAACACTTTTTTGACTGTGAAATAATAGCAGTCAGTTTCCTTCACACGTGTGCGTTTCAGGGCCTGCCAGGGCACAGTGTCACACCAGTGCAACTCATATCTGGTGTAACAGTAGTGTGCATTTAAAAAAACTAGAAATTTGACTGTGAAATAATAGCAGTCCATTTCCTTCACACGTGTGCGTTTCAGGGCCTGCCAGGGCACAGTGTCACACCAGTGCAACTCATATCAGGTGTAACAGTAGTGTACATTTAAAAAAAAACTAGAAATTTGACTGTGAAATAATAGCAGTCAGTTTCCTTCACACGTGTGCGTTTCAGGGCCTGCCAGGGCACAGTGTCACACCAGTGCAACTCATATCTGGTGTAACAGTAGTGTACATTTTAAAAAAAACTAGAAATTTGACTGTGAAATAATATCAGTCCGTTTCCTTCACACGTGTGTGTTTCAGGGCCTGCCAGGGCACAGTGTCACACCAGTGCAACTCATATCTGGTGTAACAGTAGTGTACATTTAAAAAAACAAAACTTTTTTGACTGTGAAATAATAGCAGTCAGTTTCCTTCACGCGTGTGCGTTTCAGGGCCTGCCAGGGCACAGTGTCACACCAGTGCAACTCATATCTGGTGTAACAGTAGTGTACATTTAAAAAAAAACTAGAAATTTGACTGTGAAATAATAGCAGTCAGTTTCCTTCACACGTGTGCGTTTCAGGGCCTGCCAGGGCACAGTGTCACACCAGTGCAACTCATACCTGGTGTAACAGTAGTGTACATTTAAAAAAAAAACTAGAAATTTGACTGTGAAATAATAGCAGTCAGTTTCCTTCACACGTGTGCCTTTCAGGGCCTGCCAGGGCACAGTGTCACACCAGTGCAACTCATATCTGGTGTAACAGTAGTGTACATTTAAAAAAAAACTAGAAATTTGACTGTGAAATAATAGCAGTCAGTTTCCTTCACACGTGTGCGTTTCAGGGCCTGCCAGGGCACAGTGTCACACCAGTGCAACTCATATCTGGTGTAACAGTAGTGTACATTTAAAAAAAACCTAGAAATTTGACTGTGAAATAATAGCAGTCAGTTTCCTTCACACGTGTGCATTTCAGGGCCTGCCAGGGCACAGTGTCACACCAGTGCAACTCATATCCGGTGTAACAGTAGTGTACATTTAAAAAAAACAATACTTTTTTGACTGTGAAATAATAGCAGTCAGTTTCATTCACGCGTGTGCATTTCAGGGCCTGCCAGGGCACAGTGTCACACCAGTGCAACTCATATCTGGTGTTACAGTAGTGTACATTTAAAAAAAACAACACTTTTTTGACTGTGAAATAATAGCAGTCAGTTTCCTTCACACGTGTGCGTTTCAGGGCCTGCCAGGGCACAGTGTCACACCAGTGCAACTCATATCTGGTGTAACAGTAGTGTGCATTTAAAAAAACTAGAAATTTGACTGTGAAATAATAGCAGTCAGTTTCCTTCACACGTGTGCGTTTCAGGGCCTGCCAGGGCACAGTGTCACACCAGTGCAACTCATATCTGGTATAACAGTAGTGTACATTTTAAAAAAAACTAGAAATTTGACTGTGAAATAATATCAGTCCGTTTCCTTCACACGTGTGTGTTTCAGGGCCTGCCAGGGCACAGTGTCACACCAGTGCAACTCATATCTGGTGTAACAGTAGTGTACATTTAAAAAAACAAAACTTTTTTGACTGTGAAATAATAGCAGTCAGTTTCCTTCACGCGTGTGCGTTTCAGGGCCTGCAAGGGCACAGTGTCACACCAGTGCAACTCATATCTGGTGTAACAGTAGTGTACATTTAAAAAAAAACTAGAAATTTGACTGTGAAATAATAGCAGTCAGTTTCCTTCACACGTGTGCGTTTCAGGGCCTGCCAGGGCACAGTGTCACACCAGTGCAACTCATACCTGGTGTAACAGTAGTGTACATTTAAAAAAAAAACTAGAAATTTGACTGTGAAATAATAGCAGTCAGTTTCCTTCACACGTGTGCGTTTCAGGGCCTGCCAGGGCACAGTGTCACACCAGTGCAACTCATATCTGGTGTAACAGTAGTGTACATTTAAAAAAAAACTAGAAATTTGACTGTGAAATAATAGCAGTCAGTTTCCTTCACACGTGTGCGTTTCAGGGTTTCCAGGGCACAGTGTCACACCAGTGCAACTCATATCTGGTGTAACAGTAGTGTACATTTAAAAAAAAACTAGAAATTTGACTGTGAAATAATAGCAGTCAGTTTCCTTCACGCGTGTGCGTTTCAGGGCCTGCCAGGGCACAGTGTCACACCAGTGCAACTCATATCTGGTGTAACAGTAGTGTACATTTAAAAAAAAACTAGAAATTTGACTGTGAAATAATAGCAGTCAGTTTCCTTCACACGTGTGCGTTTCAGGGCCTGCCAGGGCACAGTGTCACACCAGTGCAACTCATATCTGGTGTAACAGTAGTGTACATTTAAAAAAAAACTAGAAATTTGACTGTGAAATAATAGCAGTCAGTTTCCTTCACACGTGTGCGTTTCAGGGCCTGCCAGGGCACAGTGTCACACCAGTGCAACTCATACCTGGTGTAACAGTAGTGTACATTTAAAAAAAAACTAGAAATTTGACTGTGAAATAATAGCAGTCAGTTTCCTTCACACGTGTGCGTTTCAGGGTTTCCAGGGCACAGTGTCACACCAGTGCAACTCATATCTGGTGTAACAGTAGTGTACATTTAAAAAAAAAAATGTGACTCTAATAGACTGAATAGCAGTTAGTTGTCTGCAAGCGTGTGTCAGGCATACAGCGTCTACTCTGCCAACTTCTGCCAGTGCACAGTGCCACTCATATCTGTTGTCACAGTAGCTTGCACGCATAGTACCACTAATGACAGGCAGAGGCAGGCCACCCCACAGGGACAGTCATGGTCGTGGTGCTGTGATTCCCTTTGGCCCTAGAATAATGCCCAGTGTTCAGAGGCCATGTACCCTGAACTCGAAAAGTTCTGAGGACATAGTTGACACCCAATCTTCTACAGCTTTCGCTCGGAACCTTGACGCACCATCCTCCTCCAGCTTAGCTTCGAGCACCTCTCAAGTTACCACTCGCCCGCATGCCGCTACCACCAACACTAGCACCACAGCCGCTTCACTTGATCTGTCAGAGGAGTTATTTACACGTCCGTTGGAAGAAATGAGTGATGCGCAACCATTATTGCCAGAGGATGTAGATAACATGGATATGTCTCAGTCAGGTAGCATTACACACATGGACGTACGGTCTGATGATGATGATGTTGTACCCGCTGCTGCTTCCTTTGTTGAGTTGTCAGATACAAGTGAAGCGGTTGATGATGACGATGCGTCCGTGGATGTCACGTGGGTGCCCGCTAGAAGAGAAGAAGAACAGGGGGAAAGTTCAGGTGGGGAGACAGAGAGGAGGAGGAGACGAGTTGGAAGCAGGGGGAGGTCGTCACAAGGAGCTAGTGGCACAGTTAGACAGCATGCATCGGCACCCGGGGTCAGCCAGACAGCACGCCAATCAACGCATGCTGTTGCCACCACCAGAATGCCATCATTGCAGAGCTCAGCAGTGTGGCATTTTTTTGTGTGTCTGCCTCTGACAACAGCGATGCCATTTGCAACCTGTGCCAAAAGAAACTGAGTCGTGGGAAGTCCAACACCCACCTAGGTACAACTGCATTGTGAAGGCACACGATTGCACATCACAAACGCCTATGGGATCAACACATGAGTACAAGCAGCACACAAACTCAAAGCCGCCATCATCCTCCTGGTCCAGCATCTTCAGCCACGTCAACCACTGCTGTCCTCCTTGCCCCCTCTCAACCATCCGCCACTCTGTCTCTCGCCTTGAGCAGTACCTGCTCATCTGCCAACAGTTAGGTGTCTGTCAAGGACATGTTTGAGCATAAGAAGCCAATATCACAAAGTCACCCCCTTGCCCGGCGTCTGACAGCTGGCTTGTCTGTACTCTTAGCCCGCCAGCTTTTTCCATACAAGCTGGTGGAGTCTGAGGCATTCCAAACATTTGTAGCTATTGGAAGGTACCCGGCTGAAATTTCTTTGCACAAAAGGCAATCCCCAACCTGTACTCGATTGTGCAAAAGAAAGTAATGGCATGTCTGGCACACATTGTTGGGGCAAGGGTCCATCTGACCACTGATACCTGGTCTGCAAAGCATGGTCAGGGCAGGTATATCACCTACACTGCGCATTGGGTAAACCTGCGGACGGCTGCCAAGCATGGAATGCGTGGCTCTGCAGAGGAGTTGGTGACACCGCCACGACTTGCAGGCAGGCCTGCTGCCACCTCCTCTACTCCTCCTACTCCATCCTCTTCCATAACCTCCTCGTCTGAGTCCTCTTCTGCTGCTGCATCTTGCTCCACATCAACGGCACCTCCCCAGGTACTATTCCACATCCCGGATACGGCAGTGTCACGCCGTCTTGGGGTTGACTTGCCTGAAAGCAGAGAGTCACACCGGACCAGCACTCCTGTCCACCCTGGACGCACAGGTGGATCAGTGGCTGACTCCGCACCAACTGGAGATGGGCAAAGTGGTTTGTGACAACGGAAGAAATTTGTTGGCGGCATTGAATTTGGGCAAGTTGACACATGTGCCGTGCATGGCACATGTGTGTAATCTGATCGTACAACGCTTTGTGCATAAGTACCCAGGCTTACAGGACATCCTGAAGCAGGCCAGGAAGGTGTGTGGCCATTTCAGGCGTTCCTACACGGCCATGGCGCACTTTGCAAATATCCAGCGGTGAAACAACATGTCAGTGAGGCGCTTGATTTGCGACAGCCCTACACGTTGGAATTCAACACTCCTAATGTTCGACCGCCTGCTCCAACAAGAAAAAGCCGTTAACGACTATTTGTATGACCGGGGTGCTAGGGCAGCCTCTGCGGAGCTGGGGATTTTTTTGCCACGTTACTGGACGCTCATGCGCAATGCCTGTAGGCTCATGAATCCTTTTGAGTGGGTGACAAACCTAGTCAGTCGCACCGAAGGCACCATCAGCAACATCATACCATTTGTTTTCTTCCTGGAGCGTGCCCTGCGAAGAGTGCTGGATCAGGCCGTAGATGAGCATGAAGAGGAAGTGGAAGAGTTGTGGTCACCATCACCACCAGAAACAGCCTTATTACAGACGTGTTGTTGATGGAGGACATGCATAGCTTTTTAAGTCCTACGCATCACCACAGCCTTTCGGGGTCCACCCTCAGAGAATGACTCGACTGACAGGTAGCAGACTACCTCGCCTTAACTGCAGATATCGACACTCTGAGGAGCGATGAACCCCTTGACTACTGGGTGTGCAGGCTTGACCTGTGGCCTGAGCTATCCCAATTTGCGATAGACCTTCTGGCCTGCCCCGCTTCAAGTGTCCTGCCAGAAAGGGCCTTCAGTGCAGCAGGAGGTATTGTCACTGAGAAGAGAAGTCGCCTAGATCAAAAAAGTCTAGATTACCTCACCTTTATTAAGATGACAGTGGGCGATACATTTGACTAAAAAAGGCCTGATGAGGGGGACTACTTAACACACCACTCCCATCTGGTGGCACATTAGATTGCATGCGCAGTGCCCCAAATTTGAAGTAGGAGGACCAACCAAGCATCTTTTTCCATCTCCCGGTTCCTAAAATCGATGCCATATACACGTCCCCTGATAGGACGTAACAGGGATTAAACTGATAGGAATAGTACTACTTAACACACCTTATAATAACGCAGAGAGAGGCAATGCAGAGAGAGGAGTCTGAAGAAGAGGAGTCAGAGGAGGAAGGTGGCTTTGAGGAGGTGGAAGACCAAACACAGCAGGCGTCCCAGGGGGCTTGTTGTCACCTTTCGGGGACCCTTGGTGTTGTACGTGGCTGGGTGGAGGAAGAGACCTTCAATGACATCAGTGAGGACAAGGAACGGGACATGGCTAGCTTGGTATCCAACCTTGTTCAAATGGGGAGTTTGCGTTTGTGCAAATGGACTGTTTGCGGTTGTTTGCGGTGCGTTAAACGGGGAGTTTGGTCTGTCACTGTGATGCGGGCGTAACCCTTACACTACCTGATCGATACAACATCATACCTGATGTTTTAAAGCACGTTATTCCAAACAATTTAGGAATGTTAGGTGATTTATGCCCTTTATGGATTAAAACCAGACTCTGCATCAACTATGTACTTTTCCATGGGAGTTTTGCCATGGATCCCCCTCCGGCATGCCACAGTCCAGGTGTTAGTCCCCTTGAAACATATTTTCCATCACTATTGTGGCCAGAAAGAGTCCTTGTGGGTTTTAAAATGTGCCTGCCTATTGAAGTCTATGGCGGTTCGCCCGGTTCGCCCGTTTGCGAACATTTCGGAAATTCCCGTTCGCCGTTTGCAAACGGAAAATTTTATGTTCGCGTCATCTCTATTTGGAAGCCAAAGGAGCTGATTAATTTACCAAGGGAGGCAGTATAGATCTAGAACAGTAGGGGACCATGGACAGAACCTTAGGGAACACCAACAGAGAGGGACTCAGGTGAAGAGAAGAGATAAGAAACACAGAAAGAGCGCTGGGAAGGGTATGAGGGCCACCAAGAGAGAGCAGCATCACATAAACCAAGATTAAGCAGATGGCAGATCTGCAGCTTTTGCAATCTTTTTTTAGATGTATACCCAATGAAAAAATGCATTTTGGGTTTTATCTACTAAATTGTAAAAATAAATCCTTTGTAGAGTTCTTTTAATATAACCATATATATATATAACCACCTTAACTTACTGAAGTTAAGTTACAAAGACCCTGTTTCTATTCTCTCGTACATTCAGAAAATGTCAATATATATAGGCTTTATTTTCTGTTTTTTCACATTGAAATTTGCCAGATTGGTTATGTTGCCTCTGAGAGCGTATGGCAGCCCAGGAATGAGAATTACCACCATAATGGCATACCATTTGGAAAAGAAAACAACCCAAGGTATTGCAATTGGGGTATGTTCAGTTCATAATTGCTTTTTACATTTTTAACACACAAACAAATATAAATGCTAACTTTGGCCAGTGTTCGTGACTAAGTGGCTACTAAATACCCTGGGTTGTCTGCTTTAAAAAAAATATGTACATGTGAGATGTGATTCAGAGATTTATAACAGATAACAATGTTACAATGTCACTATTGATAAATTAAAAAAATATATATTTTGAAACAATAATGTCCTACTTGTACTTATAGCCCTATAACTTGCAAAAAAAAAGCTAAGAACATGTTGACATTGGGTATTTCTAAACTCAGGACAACATTTTGAAACTATTTAGCATGGCTGTTTTTTGGCAGTTGTAGATGTGTAAGATTTTGGGAGTCGAAGTTAGAAAAAGTGTGTTTTTTAAAATTGTTTCATCATATTTTATCTTTTTTTTTTAATAGTAAATTATATGATATGATGAGAATAATGGTATCTTTAGAGAGACCATTTAATGGAGAGAAAAACTGTACATAATATGTGTGGTTACAGTAAATGAGTAAGAGGGAAATTACAGCTAAACACAAACACCGCAGAAATGTAAAAACAGCCCTGGTCCTTAACGGAAAGAAAATTGAAAAGCGGCCTGGTCACTAAGGGGTTAATAGATGACTCCCTAATTTGAAATCTTATGTGGGATAATATAGGCTTTTAAGGATACTTAATTAGAGAGCTATCTAATAAACAGCTGGAAGATCAAAAATAGAAAAGGGTTTTTCGTAAATGTGATCTTTCAGCTGCTTAGTAAAAATATAAAGCTACGGTATATATTTTTTTCCTTTAAATATTAAAATACATTTGTTGATCTCAATATATTTCCTTTTTCATTCAGCATTATCAAAAAGATGTATTACTGTTTTTAAAAGCAAGTTTAAAAACAATGGCTTTATAAATAATGCTGTGCACACCATTATGGCATTCTTCTGTAATTGTGTTATTTTATCATTTCAGAAGTCAAGCTTGACTAAGCTAATGTTTCTGTCGTATAATTGGAATATGAGATGTATTTACTAATGTCTCAATACAGATATATCATGAATGCGAAAGCTTGTTAAGCCCCAGTTCTTTATCCAGTTTTGTGATAGATCTAATATGAATACAGCATGCATCTATCTTTATCATCTCTGATGACCAGAATGATGCAAAAGCTACAAAGCAGAGGCATTTCTAGGTTTCGAAAAAGGCTTTGATTAATGGGTACACTTTGTGGCCCCTTCTATCTTTTTTAATTTAGATGTTCTGAACTTTGCCTATTTTCTATTAAATCATTACATTACGTGTAATTACATAACTGAGAGGATCAGAAGAAGAGGTAATCGGAGAAAGGGCACCTGGAGGTGTTTTCTTATTCATTACTACAGATTTGTACTTGTAGAAAATTGTAGGTTCCAGGTAACAGTGTTTTTAAATAAAATGGTGCGAAAATCAGATTTCAAGCTTTTCTGGAGCTCGGGGCTCCAGCCCAAGTCAGCCTCTCCAAAGCATCATCCTTACTGCAAATGTAAAGAAACCACAACTATCCTTAGAAACTGTGTGAAACCTCTAGAACTTTATAAAATGTTTAATTTGAGCCATTATGCACCAATAAATGTTACAAGCTTCTAATAAGGAACTCTGCTAATCACTGAAAACACCACACAATACAGCATACACTACAGTGTTGAATATTCATTTTGAAGTGCAAATGTTAATTCATTTTGTGCTGCGTTACACTGGTCTAATTATCTAGTGGAAGAATCTATTAGACCTTGGCTGTCAATCCAACAGATTGGGTTCAGCAGAGTGAAACTGAATTGCGTGCTTTTTCGACTAATTGCAAAACCCTTTCTGACATGAGCTTTCAATACAGCTTTGAAAAAGATTGAGGCTGACCTGCATGCTACTAGCACATCACAGCCAGTAAAAGCAGTCGTATGTCCTTGTTGTCTGACTGTATAAAAAGTGAATATAACACTAACATCCTATCAATGTGTGTGCTTTATTATGGGTTGTTGTTTTTTTTTTAGTTTAAAGACAGGAGTTCCAGAGAGCCTATAAACCATAAAGTGTAAAGATATATAACCTTAACAATGCCCGTAGAACAAACAAAAAGTTTTTGGTGTTACACAAATCCTGCAGGAAATGTTACACAGTATATTTACTGAAGTGCATGAGTAGATGTTTAAGGGACAAATGTCACTTCACACTATTTTTAAATATAATTATCCTTTCATAAAGTTTTCTAATGTTTTTACATTTAACAAAGAATACAGATTTCCTTTCAAAATTCGACAAAACAACCATCATTAAAATAAAATATAGTATTGGTGACAGTTCTCCTTTAAGATAAGTAAGCAGTCTATAGTGTCATTCTTAAGACACTTAAAATAATACTGTAGGAAATGTAACCACTTCATGTCATTGAAGTGTTTATAGTGTATGGAGTCCGATGGCACTATCCTTTCATTCAGTATTTTTAGGAGAGTCCCCAGCAGCCCATCCCTTCTATGTCGACTGAAAAAAATTAGGAAGCATTAGCCTGAGCTTCTATGGGCAGCTGTGATTGGCTGAAAGTGTTAAAGGACAGCTTTCAATCACAGTGCCCATTGATGGTATGAATTGGTATGGCAAGAAAGAAGTGTGGAATCCCTGCCACCTCCAGTGGGGGTCAGGCTGTAAGCGGCTAGGAACCCTAATTTAGTATAAAACTGCTTTAAAATAGTTTAACACTGAATGGAAGGACAGTACAAGATGACTCCAAGCACTGTAACCAATTTAATGAGATAAAATTGTTATAGTCCCTACAGAACCTCTTCAAGGTGTTTTAGAAGTAGAGATGACTAACTCATTATAGATGGAAAATGTGGCTCTATATAGTGAACTGGGTCAAGTTCTGTTGTTGTGATTCTTACTGAAACTTACACTATACTTACACTATAGTCACCAAAGCAACTTTAGCTTAATGAAGCAGTTTTGGTGTATAGATCATGCATCTGCAGTTTCACTGCTAAATTCTCTGACATTTAGGAGTTAAATCACTTTGGCTCTAGTCACACCTTCCTTTGTGTGACTTGCACAGCCCTCCTAAGCACTTCCTGTAAAGCATCATCTAATGTATACACTTACTTTATTGCTAATTATTTTTCATTTAGAATTTCTTGTTTCCTGCTCTGTTAATAGCTTGCTAGACCCTGCAGGAGCCTCCTGTATGTAATTAAAGTTACATTTACAAAGCAGGAGATAACAACTTTTAAAGTAAGTTACATCTAATTGAAAATGAAATAATTTTATTTTCATGCAGGCAGTGTCAGTCACACAGACCATCTCATGAAAAAAGGTTTACACAAGTTAAAGGGGATTTTATTTTTTTTATTCAGTAGCATTCTTCTTAACGTACACTACCTATTTTTCACCTTCTACATGAATCTGATTCTGTAAATTTATCTACAATGATAAAAACCATACCATCTTTCTCTAGAACATAAAAAAAGTTTTTTTTAACAGAAATATATTCTCACTTATAATTCCTTAAAAATGGGTCAGATATATTGCACATCCATGCATTGTGTAACTTGGAATTTATTCTGATGTAAAATTTTGCTGTAACTGTGTTTTTTTCTGTATAGACAAAACAAATGCAAAGATCGCATTTTATATGTCAATTTTATCACCTGTTGCTGTCGATGTGTAAGCAAACAGATGTACTGCATCTCAGACTTGGCTGATTTTTAAGCATTCAGAGAGAAATGAAGGTTTTGGTCTCAGAGTTGCTGGTGTGCGTGGAATATGTCTCATCGAGTTCTTATTATAACAAAGCATGAATCTCAGTGCATATTGTTCAGGTGATGTGGATGATTAGCTTTTGCACTCTTGCGAATCACACAGCAAGAAACTAGTTCTTGAAGAATGATTTTGACTGAAACATATAATCAGCTGGGAAGGGTGTGCATTGAGGTACTTGCAAGTGTAAAAAAAATGCTGCCATCTGGCAAATTAAAAACCCTCTTTGCCTTCCAATATGTTTTATTTTTTTATATTTTCTAGTGCCATTTAAACTCAATTTAATATGCATGGTATTTCGTATTTACAACTTTCATCACAGCTGGAAAATATCACCTGGTGGTCAAAATGTTATGACGGTAAAAAGACAGAAATATTTGATTTGAATTAAAAGACTATTTCATCATTAATATAAAATATATGTTCTTGTAAAACACCAAATATTCAACATTTGGTCTATAATGGATTGTCAGAGATATTGTGTAGGAAGGAAATACGTATATAGTGTGTCATAAAAAGAATACATGCATAATAGCAAAAGTAATTTAGCTAATATGCCATGAGGTGCTAAAATGAAGAAACAAGATGTTTTTCTCAAAGTATGACCCTGTCAGCTAGAAGAGGCAGACAGCGAGTAAATACATCTGTGTCAAGATAAGACAAGTATGTGTTAATTAAAAGTAAGTGTTCAGCAAACACACATATATCGCTGTGATGTATATAAATTGAGTTTAACCCCTTAGTGACCAGATGGTTTTTAAATTTTCTTACCGTTAAGGACCAGGGCACTCTTTACATTTCTGCTGTGTTTGTGTTGAGCTGTAAGTTTCCTGTTACTCATTTACTGTACATACACACATATTATATGCTGGTTTTCTCGCCATTAAATGGTCTTTCTAAATATACCATTATCTTCATCATATCATATAATTTACTATTTGCCGCGTTTATTTTGTTTATACTGAGACTGACATTTGTATTGCCGGTATTACTGCAATACCGGCACTGGCTAGGCAGCCTCAAATACCTGAGAAATACTTCTGAGAAATACCTGGCAACCCTAAGAAATAACTGAGAAATACCTGCCAACCCTAAGAAATACCTGGCAACCCTAAGGAATACCTGAGAAATACCTGGCAACCCTAAGAAATACCTGAGAAATACCTGGCAACCCTAAGAAATACCTGGCAACCCTAAGAAATACCTGAGAAATACCTGGCAACCCTAAGAGAAGTGTGTAAAAAAAAAAAAAATGTGAAATATGAAATAACCACATCATTGCAGGGCCGGTGCAAGGATTTTTGCCGCCCTAGGCAAAAGTAAAGTTTGCCGCCCCCCATCCCCCCCCCGATATGACATCACAATGCCCCATGTTAACTAACGCAAGTGCTGCAGTGCCACCGTGTTTACATTAAAAGGCCTGCAGGGACAGGCTATAGACACCAGAACCACTACATTAAGCTGCAGTGGTTCTGGGGACTAAAGTGTCCCTTTAATGTGAGGTAAATTAGAGATTAGTGCCACGAATAATATACTAGATTGCCTACTTACAATCAGATGAGGATGGTGATGGGCTCTACCTGCAGTCTGGCTCCACTGGTCTGGTGTAGAACAGGCTCTCTGGAGGCTGTTTGTGTTCTGGGAGAACAGGAAGAAGGCTCCATTTTTTTTAAGGCCCTTTGCACAGCTCAAGGTCTGGGCCCCAGGGTCCACCTTCATGTTCCACCAATTAGTTTGTTCACAGGAGTAGGGGATGTCCTGATATGTGTGTAAGGAATGCATTGTGTGAATCTGTGTTTGTATGTGTAAGGGCTGCAATGAGTGTTTCTGTGCATGTACGGGATGCAGTGTGTGCGTCTGTAAGGGGTGCATTGAGTGTGTGTAAGGAATGCATTGTGTGTTTCTGTGTGTGTAAGGGATGCATTGTGTGTAAGGGTTGAATTGCTTGTGTGTGTGTGTCTGTGTGTGTAATGCATTGTGTGTTTTTCTGTGTGCAATGGGTGCATTGTGTGTGTGTGACGGATGTCAATCTCTCCCCCCTCCCTTGTCACTCTCTTCTCCCCCTCTCCCTCCCTCGTCACTCTCTTCTCAACCCCCCTTGTCCCTCTCTTCTCCCCCCATGTCCCTCTCTTCTCCCCCCTCTTGTCCCTCTCTTCTCCCCCCTCCTCCCTTGTCACTCTCTTCTCCCCCTCTCCCTCCCTCGTCACTCTCTTCTCAACCCCCCTTGTCCCTCTCTTCTCCCCCCCATGTCCCTCTCTTCTCCCCCCTCTTGTCCCTCTCTTCTCCCCCCTCCTCCCTTGTCACTCTCTTCTCCCCTGCGTGTCCCTCTCTTCTCCCCCTCCCTTGTCACTCTCGTCTCCCCCGTTGTCACTCTCTTCTCCCCTCCCCACTCTCATTCCCCTCCTAATCCCGTCAATTCCCCTCCCTGTCAATTTATCCCCCCCCCTTTCAATTTATTCCCCCCACCCTGCCTGTCCATTTATTCCCCCACCCTGCCTGTCCATTTCCCCCCCCCTCCCTGTCCATTTATCCCCCCCCGTCCATTTATCCCCCCCCTCCCTGTCCATTTATTCCCTCCCCCTCCTGTCCATTTATTCCCTCCCCCTCCCTGTCCATTTATTTACCCCCTCCCTGTCCATTTATTTCCCCCCCCCTGTCCATTTATCCCCCCCCTGTCCATTTATTCCCCCTTCCCTGTCTGTCCATTTATTCCCCCCCCTGTCTGTCCATTTATTCCCCCCACCCTGTCCCCCCCCCTGTCCATTTATTCCCCCCCTGTCCATTTATTTCCCCCCTCCCTGTCCATTTATTTCCCCCCCTCCCTGTCCATTTATTCCCCCCCCTCCCTGTCCATTTATTTCCCCCCCTCCCTGTCCATTTATTTCTCCCCCCTCCCTGTCCATTTATTACCCCCCCCTCCCTGTCCATTTATTCCCCCCCCCTCCCTGTCCATTTATTTCTCCCCCCTCCCTGTCCATTTATTTCTCCCCCTCCCTGTCCATTTACTTCTCCCCCTTCCCTGTCCATTTATTTCTCCCCCCCCCCCTCTTCATTGATTTCTCCTCCTCCCCTCCCTCTCCATTTATTTCTCCTCCCCCCCCTCTCCATTTATTTCTTCCTCCCCCCTCTTCATTGATTTCTCCTCCTCCCCTCCCTCTCCATTTATTTATCTCCCCCCCCTCTCTATTTATTCCCCCCACCCTCCCCTACCTCTATAGTAGCGTGGCCGAGCTCTGTATCATGGTCCACGGGTACAGGGAGCTTTTGTTTCCTGTACCCGGCGGACTAACAGGAAGTGAACACCAGTGTTCACTTCCTGTTAGTCCGTCCGAGTACAGGAGACAGATGCTCCCTGTACCGGCAGACTATACTGCGCTCGGTCACGCTACAGAGAGGGAGTGACAGGAGGGAGCGCTGAGCGCTTCCCTCCTGTCAGCCCCCTCCCTCTCTTCATGCTGTGCCCGGGCGGTGCGCCCTCATGGACGCACCAGCCCGGGCAAAGCTGCAGCCGCCTGAGGCTCTCTACAGAGCGCTCGGGCGGCTGCAGCATTAGGGGGGCCGGCGCTCCTGGCGGCGCCCCTTCCCAAGGGGCGCCCTAGGCGGCTGCCTAGTCCGCCTTAATGGTAGCGCCGGCCCTGCATCATTGTGTAACATTTTCCAATGTAGACAACCCAAGGTATTCAAAATGGGGTATGTCTAGTCTTTTGTAGTAGCCACTTAGTCACAAACGCTGGTCAAAGATATGTTTTTTGCATTTTATTACACAAAACTGCACTTTTACTGGTTATAGTCGTGATAAGTTTTACTGTTGTAAACACTCATATTTGTGTTCAGCAAAGTCTCCCGAGTATAACAATACCCCCATGTACAGGTTTTATGGTGTTTTGGAAAGTTACAGGATCAATATAGGGCTTGCCCAATTCAGTTTGTCAGATTGGTTTGTTGAGTCTGTGTTGCCTGTTAAGACCATATTGTAGCCCAGGAATGTGAAATAACCCCTTCATTGTATACGATTTTTAAATGTAGACAACCCAGGGTATTCAAAATGGGGTATGTCCAGTCTTTTGTAGTAGCCACTTAGTCATAAATGCTGGCCAAATTTAGCATTTTTATTTGTTTTTAGAAATGTTTAGTTTTTTTCCCCCCAATTTATATTATATATATATATATATATATATATATATATATATATATAAAATACGTTTGTGTGTATATATATATTTGTATATATACACGCACATACACGCCCTATATATGTATAATATATTATAATTAAAGCATTTTATAATATATTATACATATATAATGCATAAATAAGATTTCATTATAAGTGTATTTTGAGATATGTATATATATGTATTTTGAGATATATATGTATTAATCTCAAAGTACACTTATAATGTAATTATATATGTATAATATATTATAAAATGCTTTAATTATTTTATAATATATTATACATATATATGTATAACAAATTTATTTTATTTTTTTACTTTTTAGCTGTCTGGGGGACTGTCTGACAGCTCAGACAATTGCCCTGCTGGCAGTTCCTAGACTCCTATTTCGGCGATGTGATCATGGTGATCACATGGCCCTGGAGGGCCGGGGTGGCCGGAGCTGCTGCAGGAGGGCTGCTGGGGTCTCTGGCAAACCCCCCCCCCCCCCCCCCCGGCCATGATCGCCACGGACCGCCGGTTCAGGTCAGTCCAGGGCTCCTATTTGCCGCGTTCATCCTAGATATGTCCGTGGTCCTTAACGACCGTTTTTTTTTTGTCCACAACCACAACCGACTTGCTCTTTTAATACCATCCTACACTTATCAGTGTTTGTATCTTCTGTACTATCATGAGCCCTTAACACAAGTATTAAGGCCTTTTGGCCTGTAATTGTGGGAGGGGCGTATGACACACCTCTTCCCTACTTAAGGGACACCCCTTACCTGGCTCCATATCGTTCGAGGTCAGCGCTGCATCACCCTCCCATCCACTCCTCATTATTAACTCCTTTTCTCTTTACATTTCTTCTTGGTGGGCCCTCTTTATTTACAGGCCTACCTCATCGTCGGTTCCGGCACACCACAACCGACTTGCTCTTTTAATACCATCCTACACTTATCAGTGTTTGTATCTTCTGTACTATCATGAGCCCTTAACACAAATATATATATAGCTATAATATATATTATAGTATGGCATATATATATAAAAATGCAATAATCCCCTGCACTCATGCTTGAAAAATATTCTAATACCGGGCGCATCACCAGAGCTCCAATAGATAAAGAATCCAACAAGGCAGGCTGCTCTCCGGACTTTAAAAAGAAAATTTATTAAGTAATATTAAAAATAACGGTTGTTATTTTTAATGTTACTTAATTTTCTTTTTAAAGTCCTTAGAGCAGCCTGCCTTGTTGGATTTATGTGTATCATATATACAATAAAATTTTTATTTTATTAACTGTATTTTTTATTTTGTTTTACTTTTTAAAACTTTATTTTAACTTTTCCACCAGCAGGGGGATTGCCTGTCAGTTCAGGCAGTCCCCCTGCTGGCAGCACTATGGACACCTATGGGGACCATGTGACCGCTCTGGTCACATGGCCCCTGGGGGTCCTAAATTGGAGAGGTGTCCCTCCAAAGAAGAAGACCGATCGCCGGTGGGGGAACGATCGGTAAGTACATGGGAGAGGGAGTGGGAGTGGGAGGGAGTGGGAGGGAGTGGGAGGAAGAGGGAGGGCGGGTAGGGGTTACTTTTCTAAAATTAATTAATTGATTTATTTTGCATATATACTGAGTGCCTCGACCCCTCAAGGCACTTATTATAGACAGAGCATCAGAAGCCTGTGTGTGTGTCAGTATGTCTGTTTGTGTGTGTGTCAGTATGTCTCTGTGTGTGTGCCAGTTTGTCTGTGTGTGTGTGCCAGTTTGTCTGTGTGTGTGTGTGTGTATCAGCCAGTATGCCTGTCTGTGTGAGTCGGTATGAGTGCATATGTGTGTGTGTGTGTCTCTCTCAAATAAGCAAATGTGTGTGTGCCTGTCAGTGAGTGTGTCTGTTTAGGTGACTTCCCCCCTTTCAAATACATGGGAAAGATGATTCTACTCTCCTCTTGCTGCAGTGGGCCACTTGACTGGATTTGCCCCCCAGGCCTAAGGCTGCCAGCCCTCCCCTGGATATAAACAACACACAAAACATCATGATGATGATTATAATGAAGATGATGTTGATGATGATGAATATTTTATTCAGAAAGACATAATACTTAACTCCAAACAAGGAGAGGCTCTGTAAGACAAACACGAATAAAAGAATAAAAAAAGAAAGAAAGAAAACAAACAAATAATTTAAAAAAAAAATGAATGAATGATTAAACAGAACACTTGTGTTGAATGGAAAATTAATGGGGCAATGTAGTTGTGTGGTTAGCAACACAGACTAGAACCTCTAATAGACTAAGAGAAGCCACATTAAAGAGACACTATAGTCACCAAAACAACTACTGCTTAATGTATTTGTTCTAGTGAGCATAATAATTTCCTGCAGGCATTTTCATGTAAACATTGCCTTTTCAGAGAAAAGACAGTGCTTACATTGCCCCCAAGAGATACCTCCAGTGGCCACTCCTCAGATGGCTACTGGAGGTGCTTCCTGGGACAGTGATGCATAGTGTGCAGCACTGCCGTTCAGCATCAGTTCTAAAGAGATGATAGGCCACCTAAATGGTGGTTTTAACACTATAGGGGCAGGAATACACATTTGTTTTCCTGACCGTGACATGTTCATTTAAATGAATATATAGATTATATGTTATTTTGAGAACTTACTAACTGCACTGAGCAGTATGATTTAATGCAAACATTTTATTTCACCATGTGAAATCCATGTTAGATAAAAGGATGATGGCAAGCAGGGCAAATTTTTTGCGAAGGTGTCGTCTGATGTATAAGCATTTATGTGTCACTGTGGGTTTCCGTGTATAAGTGTAATGTGTTGTGTCAGTGTGTGTTTGTGTGTCTAGTGATGTGTAAGTGTATATAAGTGAGTTTGTATTAGAACCACTGTTTCATAAAAATGTAATTAAAATATGAATCATAATATAAAAATACTTAATGATTTACTGTATATTAGAGTGATTACGCCATCTCAGGGCCGTCCTTAATATTAATTGGGCCCTGGGCAAGCATTTGCTTGTGACCCCCTGGACCCTGCCACCCGCTCCCACTCCTTGACATGCAATCATGTCTTCCACTCCCCAACGCAGCAGCAGAACTAAAGTAGAGAGGGCACAGGTGACATACATACACTCAGACACATACACACAGACACACACACAAACACACATACATACAAAGACACACATACAGACACACACAGTCACATACATACAGACACAAAGACATACACACACAAAGACATACATACACTCAGAGACATACACACAGACACACACACACAGACACACACAAACACACATACATACAAAGACACACATACAGACACACACAGTCACATACATACAGACAGACACATACATACAGGCACACATACAGACAGACACACATACATACAGACACACACACACACACACAAACACATACACATACACACATACAAACAAAAACACATATACAAAATGTTTAAGTCATCCTCCTGTTTCCTACCATTTTAGGTGCAGGAGGGTGACTTTTCCTGGGGTCCAGTGGTGGCTCAGGCTGGTGGGAGATAGAGTTCCCACTCTGACTCCCTCTCCTTCCTCCCGTGCTGATACCTGGGAGGAGTGACGGGCAGTGCGGCCCCGGCAGTTTGCCGCGCCGGTCGGGGCCGCAGCATATGGCAGCGGGCACCCGGTCACAGGGGTTCACAGGGCGTCCGTGCCCCCTGGGTAGATGGACCCAGTCGCAGCTGCGACCCCTGCAACCGCGGTATGTACGCCACTGCATGCAGATACACACACAGACACACATGCAGATATAGATACACACACACAACATATAGAAACATAGATATAATAGATATACTGACTAAATACAGATACACAGATATACACTGACACACATACTGACAACATAGAGATACACACTGTCAGACATATTGAGATGCACACACTGACATAGTGACTGACAGACATATGAACACACACAGACAAACTGGCATACAGACATACTGACACACAGACACAGTCATACTGACATACACACACATACTGACAGACACACACACTGACATACTGACACACATGCAAACTTTAATATTTTAACCCCTTAAGGACCAAACTTCTGGAATAAAAGGGAATCATGACGTGTCACACACGTCATGTGTCCTTAAGGGGTTAAAGCCTCCCTCCAGTCTCTTACCTTATTCAGGAGGGTGGCTCCCTGGGGTCTAGTGGCAGGCTGAGGTAGTTGGAAGTGAGAGGCTCAGCCCCCTCCTTTTGACCTTCTCCTCCCTCCCGGCTTCGCTCTATCTGGGAGGAAATTTCTCACAGCACTCACGTCTTCCCAGCCTGCTGCCGTAAAGCAACAGGGCCAGGTTGTGATGTTAAAGGGCCACAGCGCCCGACCGGGCCCCCATAGTGTGTGGGCCCCCGGTTCAGCCGCTGCACTGGCGGGTCCATGGGGCAGATAAAAACTGTTTGCAGACAGCGGGGCCCACAGGGCAGCTGCCTTGGGTCCCCCAGAAGTAACTGGGCCCGGGGCAGCTGCCCCGTTTGCCCTACTTTAAAGACGGCCCTGCGCCATCTCCACATTCAACTAGATATTTATAAAATACACAAGTTTTAGTTTCATGGTTTGTGATGTTTCCAAAATCCTACTATTACATTATTTTGTCCTAATATACTGTTTGCTATTTTGTATTCATATAAATCCATGTCAACCAGTTCAATGGATGAGTGGATGGATGGGTGGATGAATGGATTGGTGTGTGGGTGGATGGATTAATTGATGACAAATAAATGGAGATATACTGTATTCTGCCACAGGACACATTTAGAAGTCTGTTTCTAAACCCATCAGAGCTGTTTTGGCAGCACGAGGGGGACCTACACGATATTATTCAGGTGGTTTTAATGTTGTGACTGATCAGTATGGATGATTAAATATTCCTTAAAATCATATTTGCAAGGATATTTCTTCTAAGCCTATTTATCACCATACTGATGCATTGCTAGAGGACTTACCTGTGTGAGCATAAATGAGCTTTAGGGATTAATTGGTTGAAGATCATTTTTTTATTTTTTTATTTGAGGTAAACGTAATGTGTTGCGTGTTACTTAGACAAAGAGAGTGTCTTAACAAAATGGAAAACGAGGCATGCTAATTGCTGACTTGCAAATTAAAGAACATGCAAAATGAGAATATAATTAATACAATGAAAAAATGTTCCAGTTCACTGACCCATTATCTAAATCCAATTACTGAATATTTCACAATTTTTAATACTAATTATTATAACTTCTTACAAGAGAATAACGCGAAGGAGTTGGAAAAGAGATTAAATATGATCATGTAGTTTTGCAAAGTTTATCTTGTATAATTACAAAATGCACAAAGTAACACTGTCTTTAAAAAAAAAACTCAAAAAGGACCAAAAACTTACAATGCCCATTAAAATGTTATCAACCAAGGGAAAATATTTGGTATTGATTTTGTTTTAAGTAAAGAAATGGCTGTAATTCAGAATTTTTATTATTTTTAAGGTGTTTTTTTTGTCAATCATTCTTTTATTGAAGCATGAAAAGGAACGGTACAGAATAAAGAAATGGGATTCACAGCAAATAAACACAAATCATACCTGCAATGGGTATGCAAATAGAAAGAAACTCTGGAACAAATCAGCCTCATTTTTCAAAATAAGTAAAATTATGAGCTTAACACTGTTACATACAAGATGGTGCCCAGTGGCTAGCGACATCAGAACTCTTGCACAGCATACAGATAACAGTTTTACTTTAACTTACTACTATAGGCAAACTGGAATGTAGCAGGAAGGCTTGAATGTGTGTAGTTAACGTTTCACTCTATTGGTCACTCTGCTGCATTACCATTTTACATATATCTACAGTTAGCAGAAGATAAATAAACTAAGCTGAAAATAGATAATTTGATAAAACCCCTGCACCCTCCCTTCTTCACAAAAACCCTTGCACCCCCCTCTTCACTAAAATCCCTGCAACCTCCCTCTTCACTAAAACCCATACGACCCCCCTACTTCACTAAAACCCCTGCACCCCCTTTCTGCACTAAAACCCCAGCATTGCCCCTTCTTCACTAAAACCCCTGCACCACCTTCTTCATTAAAACCCTATACCACCCTTCTTCCCTGCCTGTAATACCCATTATTTAGAAAAAAAAACCACAAAATTAGCAGACACTCACAGCTTGCTGCTATGGCCGCTGCTGCTGCTCCAGCCTCAAGGCTTTTCCGCCATGGTGCTGCACAATGCAGCAGAGCGGATCCTTCTGCTACTGCTCGAGATAACGTGGAGGGTGGACAGACGGAGCACGTCAACGTCGTGGCGTCATAGCAATACGCTCCTCATAATTAAATAATGCTGCCTGGCCCACAAGGGTGGATGGCAGTCATGTCACCCCACCAATGTGTGCCACCCTCCTATTGGTACGCCACTGACTATGGAAGATCCCGCTCATTGAGAGAGTTGGGGTTATTCTCACCGTCTGGTGTGTAAGGGGGTAGGTTAAATGGGCAACAGACAGTCGGGTATTGTTATGCTATGTTATGTCACTAAATTGAGAACTTGAGGAGAGGTAACCAAAAGTAAATGCTATGAAACCGTTCACTAGGTAACAATCGGTTTAGCCCAACAGAGAGTCAAGTAGTGGCCATGGCATAAGAGTTTGAAGAGGCTATGGTATAAGAGTTTGAAGTGGACTTTTTATAGATTTTATCTATTTCAAATTATGTTTTACATATAAATATTTTATGTGAAATTGAACAGAAATATAACTCATATGCAGGTTTTGTTCTGATTTTGTTTTGACAAGAACTTACAAATGCCTCTGACCTTAAGGGATTAAAGGAAGCAATCTCATTAGACCACAATTAACAAAAGAATGTGATGTCGGGGGGGGGGGGGGGTGGTGGTAAGGAACACTATGGGACAGGGGAGGGGGGAGAACACTATGGGATGGGGAGAACACTATGGGACAGGGGATGGGGTAGAAAACTATGGGGGGTGAGAGCACTATGGGGGAACACTAATGAACAGGGAGGGAAAGAACACAATGGGGAGGAGGAGAAAGAACACTATGGGACAGGGGAGGGGACACAGGAAAGAAAACTATGGGACAGGGGAGGGGACACAGGAAAGAAAACTATGGGACAGGGGAGGGGACACAGGAAAGAAAACTATGGGACAGGGAAGGGGAAACAGGAAAGAACACTATGGGACGATGGGGAGAACACTAAAAAATAGGGAGGGGAGAGGAACACTAGGGGGGAGAGAGAGGAACATTGAGGGGGGGGCACTAAGGTACAGGGGAGGGAAGGGAAAAGGAACACTGGGGTAGGGAGGGCACTAAAAGAGAAGGGAGAGGTACATTGAGTGGAATGGGGGGCACTAAGACAGGTAAGGGAGGGGAAGAGTAACATTAACGGACATGGAGGGTAGGAGAAAGGAACACTAAGGGATATGGAGGGGAGAGTGGCACACAGGGGGGCCTGAGTGGGGAGAAAGACACATGAGGGCGGAGAAAAACACACACAGATGGGCCTGGGGTTGAGAAAGTTCACAGAGGGGCTGGGGATGAAAGCGACACACAGAAGGGCCTTGGATCGCAAATAAAAAGGGGTTGGGATGACAGAGAGACAGAGGGGCTGGAGAAGAGGAAAAGTGACACAGAGGGGCTGGGGGGAGATACACGGGCTAGAGGTGAAAGAGAAACACACAAAGGAGCTGGTAAGAGTAAAAGACACAAAGGGCTGGGAGAGAAGGAGACACACAAAGGGGCTGGGGGGTGTGGTGACATTCTGTCATCAAACTAACATGGTGACCAGGGGTCATGTGATCAAGTTCATGTAGATCTTTCTTACAGGGGGATAAGCTTTACTTTGATATGGTAAGTAGGTAATTCAATACCTTTACAAGTCAGGAGAGAGATAGCCACTCCCCCCACTATCCTCATTTCTCTCTGTTCCTTCTTGGCTGTGCTACTGAGCAGATGTGCAGACGCCATGTGCTATCTTGGTGAACCATGTTATACTCTGTTGCTTCCTTTTCTTCCTTGGTGGATGTGATGTTAGACTTGCAGCAGTGAGCCATTACTAGATGTGAAGGCCTAACCGTGGGTGAGATCAAACGTGTGGGGAAGGGGATTACTATATAGATAGATAGATTTAAAAGGGTTGTTGCTCCGTGGGTCTGGGCTGTGTGTTTGTGATACATTTATAGTATTGTGTTGTTGTCTTCTAAATAAATACCTTTTAATGTAGACGAACCTTGTGTAAAATATATATATTAATTTGGTGATTACACCACAGGGGGAGTAAGACACACAAAGGGGGGTTGTAAGACACACAATGGGGAAAAATAGGGGATAAGATACACTAATGGGCGTAAGACATTTAAAAAAGGGGAGAAGAAACAAAAGGCGGGTTAAGAGGCACACAGGTGAAGATGCTTTTGGGTGGGGCACCAAAATCATCTTCGCCTGTGTACCCAAAAATCTTTGCACCAGCCCTGTCTATAGGTATCATCCCTCGGTTCTAGGTCAAACAATTTTCAAGAAGTTCAACCAAAACCAAAAGTGATCTCAATCCATGCAAATATGGAAAAAACGGATATTCTTAACTCAGAAATGGAAATTCAAGATTAGCAATCTGAAGATGGAGGCTGGGCACCTCAGAGACCTCTGGTTTTGATCAAACCACATAGATACAGTTTGACTACTATCATACCCACTACAACACCATTTAGTGGCTTTTTATTTATTTTATAATTCTTTATTTTTGCGGTGCATAGTTAGGAATACAGGCTGATTAAAACACAATTCCAGATTTGGCAATGTAAAGCAGAATGGTAAGTCATGGTAATACAGTTGCACCATTTTTCTATATTAAATAACCATGAAAACATGTTAGAGACTTAAACAAGACTATAGTATTAAATGAGAAACTTCCAGGTTTAAGACAGCAGGCTTATGGTTAGTTAGTGAACATCGCAACCAAAAGAAAGAAAAAACTAAACAGTTATGCTGTAACCTCCTGAGATAACTGTCTCATTTGTTAGGTAATTATTGAAAAACAAATATTGCAGTAGTTTTGGGCATAGCTGATACTTCAGGCAGAGAATTAAACATTTAGAAAACTCATATATTAAAAGCAGTGTGAGAGTAGAACAATATCAAAATAGTATAAAATAAAGGGTACAGCTATGCTGGGTTCAACAGGGCACCTACTATAATTTGTACATCTGAAGTTTAATTTGGGACCAGGGTACTGTCATATTTGCGGTTTAGTTGTGGTGTGTCTTGGATTGTGGCTCCACGTGTGGGGGGGGAGTACGAAATCATGATATGACATATTCTTGCCCACATGGGTCCTTATGGTTCAAGACAATATGCTTTATGACCCCTAACCAGAGGGGACTGTGGGGGGGGGGGGAGGTGGGGATTGCTATCGTTAGTCAGTTTGCGTGCTGGCAAAGGTTGGGCCAAGCTTCAGCGACCGTGGAATACGATTGGTTACGGGTAAGTGTTAAGGGTGGATAGGTGTGCGGATATGGGATTTATCTGAAAATGGAACTACAAAAAAAAGGGTTAACATCTATAACAAAAGCTGAACTGAAACGGTGAAAATATCATATGGCAGTTCAAGCGTTAGCTCCTGATTTCCCTCTTATATGGGGGGCCAAAGGTGCAGTTCGTGCTAGGTCCCAGGTGTGTGTCGTGGACATCTTTTCAGGAGCTGCGGGTCCTAGTGTATGTCAAAGAACCTGGAGAAAGGGTTCAGCTTCGGTGGGTGATGTGCAGCGTGTGGTAGTGCTGTTCGTCTCTACCATGAGGGCTCTTTGTAATGTCTATCTGTGTGCCCCCCGCCCTCCCCCAGCTTCACGGAGCCTCTGGATTACCAGGTCAAGAGATTTTCTCCATAGTAGTGTGTTTGTAGTTAAGTCCTGGAAAAAGGTTATCTGCGCGGATTCTAATTAGAATGGGGTTTTCCCCGAACTGCGGTCATTATTCGGTTCTTGTCACGGGTGCAGCCGCTGGTGCTTGCCTGGGTTTGTTGATTCAGAAGTAACTTTCCGGGGTGAGCTTTTTAGCCAGTGTGTGAGGCAATAGAGTTGTGAAAAGGCACCGTAGGTAGTGCGGCAGTTTGTTTGGGCCTATGGCGTCTGGAATGCCATTGATCTTTATGTTTGTGCGGCAGTGTTGGTTATCAGTTAGATCTAGCCTGGTTGCTAGTTTCGTGTGTGAGACCTGAAACTGTAGTACAGTTTCCAGAAGTCCCTGTACCTACCTCTGTACGTCCGATATGTCCTCCTCTGAGGCCTGGACTCCAGTGGTCACTGATTGTACCTCCTTTCTTATTAGGTTCATATCAGCCGCAGACATCTGTTTTAATTCCATTAGCAGGTTTTTTATATCCAGCTTAGTGGCCGGGGTCAGCAAATCCGGGGTTAGCCGCGACAGTGGTGGCTGTCTTCCATTTGCAGGCTCCACATGGTCTCTGGAGACTGATTCTGAGCTGGCATGGCCGCCATTTTGTAGGCCACAGGGCGCTGGAGTAAAACTCCTATATCTTGAGAGTCTCTGGATGCGTCAGCTTGTGGCTCCTGGGATTTTCGGCCCATGGAAACACTGCCGTGCAGTTGTTCACTGGCACTGTAAGGGTACAAGCCTGCTTCCTCCAGATGTAGCACTGAGAGGTACGATGCGACTTGTGGGCCCGATGGTATGTGGTAGGCCCCAGCTCTGTGGTGTGTTTTCCTGCCCGATTTCTGGAACAAGAAGGGCACCTGATCACCCCCTGTGCTGCTGGGCTGGCGAGGGAGGTATTTTGGTGTATATGCTGCACGTTTGCTGTGATTACGCTAGTTTTAGTAGCACTTTGCAGGAGCTCGGGAGAGTAGCGTCCATTCAGCTCAAGCTTTAGGCTCGTCCCTCCATTTACTGGCTATAATACTCATGCTGGTGCTATAAAGGAAATGAGCTTAAAAATAGGTCTTTCTCTAATATATTCACTGAGTGACAAGGAGAGCAGAAAGGACACGCTCCACAATGCTGTTATTACTGGCTTATGAGAATAGGAATACCAGCATGCAGATACTGAAACCAATGTGTCGGATTCATGGAGGAGGTTTGCCCTGCTTGGGAAGTGTCCCCAGCCAGGCAAATCGAAGAAGAGAGCAAGTGGAGCACAAGTAGATGGGAGGTTGGTGGGGACGGTGAGTGGTGGAGATGAAGCATAACAACCACAAAGGTGAGTACATCGGAAGAGAGACAAGTTAATACATCTCTGTGATGCACTTTGAGTTGACTGATAAAGTGAAAGGGACACTCAAGTCACCCAGACCACTTCTGCCCATTTAAGTGGTCTGGGTGCCAACTCCCACCACCCTTAACCCTGCAAGTGTAATTATTGCAGTTTTTATAAACTGTAATAATTACCTTCCAGGGTTAAGTCCTTCTCTAGTGGCTGTCAGACAGCCACTAGAGGGACTTCCGGCTTCTTAGAACATGAAAAGTGTTTTAAATGATGCTGGATGTCCTCACGCTATGCTTTCTGGTGGGGAGGTCTAATGTGCGTGCACTGCCATTGCTGCGCATGCGCATTAGGTCTCCCCTGCCGGCTGACGTCGACGAGGGAGGAGCGTGGGTGAGCCTGACCCAGTGCAGAGGGACATCGGCGCTGGATTCAGGTAAGTCACTGAAGGAGTGGAGCACTGCAGAGTCCTGCAGTGCCAGAAAGTCACTGAAGGGGAGAGGAGCACTGCAGAGTCCTGCAGTGCCAGAAAAACGGATATGTTTTCCTGGCACTGGAGAGTACCTTTAACTTGTCATGACTCGTTCACTTTAAGAGCTTTGGGACTAGCCCAAGTTGTGACACCTGCTACACCTACTGTTTTATATATATATATATATATATATATATATATATATATATATATATATATATATATATATATGCTAGTTTAAATAAATAACATTACATAGTATGTATGTAATGCTACATGTACAACAGTATAACTTCCTTTCTTATATATGACCCCGGGTCCTCTCCTGCCTCCCTCCCTGCAGCTGTGAGCCGGTGAGGGAGATCTTTGAACTGCCCACCGGCCCATGGAGGCTTAGAGAAGGCTCTGCATGAGCCGAGATCTCCCCTGCCGTCTCAATCCATAGGCATGCCGCGGGGATTAGGGTGTGCCCAGGCACACCCGGCACACCCTGTGTGCACGCTTATGGTCTCACACACTGCTTGTCCTTCTCCCTATGAATCCCTGACAGGGAAATTTCATAGCAGTCCTGTGCTTCATATTTGCGTTACCTTCTTTACTGAAACCTCCAGCAGCAAAGAAATTGTTAAAAATAACAGCAGTATAAAACCACCACTAGCCAGACCCTCCCACTTTCTCTTTCTTTGCTGCTGCCTCCAGGTGAGCACTCAACTCAGAGAATGTTTCTGCTCTGGGTTGTTTTTTCATGGTAATTACTTGCTGTATTTGCATGTCTGCTGTATCTGTGGCTTTTGCTAGGCTGTCTGTGGGGTGGGTGCCCTGCTCCCTGTCAAGGGGTTTTGGGTTTTTGCTCTGCCCCTATTACTCCCTCCTGAATCTACCCCTGGGGCTCCCCCCCGGCCGGCGCTTGTGCTGTGCATTCCTGCGGTTCCCTCCTGGGCTCTACCTCCCCCACCCTCTCCCCCTCACTCCCCAGTTTGCCTGCAGCTTACTGATCCCGTTTTTTACTCGCGGCTACCACGTAGTAGGCTGCGCTTGATTATTGCCGCCGCTGACCATAGTTCACGGTATGTGCGGGAGACGCTGTTGGACTCTCCTCTGGCCGGCTCGCAAAAAGCCCCTGCTGCTCATGCTGGCGACCCCAGTGAGATCTTAGACACCTCAGGTCTTCCGCTCTTGACCCGCACCTCCTCAAGCACCCCCGCTCTGCAGAATGGGCGCCACTGGACCACATTGCGGAGTTTCTTCGCTACTGGCTTTACCGCCCTTTGGTTAAAGAAGTAAGAGCGAAACTTCGGGCTGAGTGTCCACACCTGACGTTGCCGGACAAGGTGGCCCTTACCCCTGACTTTGACCCGGTGTTTGCTACCTTTATGATGAAGTCTGGGAAGGACCCATGCAAGGGCCTGGAACAGGGTCTGTGCTCCACCCAGGATAAATTCCTTGATATTAGCAGCCCGCTGATCCAGATCTTCCTTATGGCGGATGACGCCCTGCAAGGGGGGCCTCCGATTGACTCCTCTGGGAGTGGGTCCAGAGAGATGCCTGTCTCCTGGGCAATGCCAATGTGGCCCTTAACTCGGAACACTGCAAGGCGGCACTTTACAAACTTGAATGGCAAATTAGGTGATTTGGCCTCTAAGGAGCTGGGTCCGGATGCCAAGGGCCTGCTATTCGGAGACTCCTTCATGAAGGAATTGAATCGGCACGTCTCCATTTACACATCCCTCAACAAGGCACAACAATCCCTCCGAATGGTCTTCCATTGCGGGGACCATTTTTCCTCCAGGGCTGGTCGGCGCAGGGGCAGCACCACCAGCAGAGCTGCCTTCATGGGCAACAGGCCCATACTCCACTCTCACCTCCAACTTTGCTATTTTTTCACCTTGTTTGGTGGCTGTTCACCTTGCTGCCCTGTTGTGTATTTGTACCCAACCTCCTCTAGACTGTAAGCTCATTTGAGCAGGGCCCTCATCTACCTATTGTTCCTGTGTCACTGTGTAATTGTCTAATTTATTGTAAATTTCCCCCCTTTCATAATATTGTAAAGTGCTGCTGAATTAGTTGTCCCTATATAAATACCAATAATAATAGTAATAATAATATATGTTCAGATTAAAAGTACATGCATCTTTCGTAATGCTGGCATTATGACATATGGACATTATTATGACATATGGACATTATTTTGACATTGTGGTGTCACTTTTTTTAATAATCTGCATTCCCACAAAGGTTCAATTCAGTGCCAATTTCTATAAGTTCAGTATTTAACCCCTTAAGGACACATGACATGTGTGACGTGTCATGATTCCCTTTTATTCCAGAAGTTTGGTCCTTAAGGGGTTAAAAATGTTGAGTTATCTATTTTTCTTAACATCTACTGTATGTATGTCAGCTGGTTATCCAAAGTTTGAAATAAATGTTATGGCAACATTTTTTTTCCGAAAAAGTATTCAACAGCAAACTGTTTAAGAGGCACATTAACTGTTTTTTTTGTTTTGTTTTTTTGTTTTTTCAGAGTAAATAGGCATTTTACTAAAGTTAATATTCTGTCCACAACAACGGTAAGCTTTGATTAATGTCTAGACATAGATGCTAAAGTAGTTAAGCTTTGTTATTCCAGCCAAGCCTATATCTCAAAATAAAATACACAGGAACAAATTGCAGGACAACTACAGTGTTAACGTATGTGAGCAGGAGGGGCTTATTGATTAATTTTAGGAACTCAATGTGAAACTTAAAGTTTGTTGGGAGAATATCTGAGTCCTTGTTTGATGGGTACGTCAGAATTCAGCTAACAGTTAAGGTAGCGTCTGTGCAGATGTAAAGGTCTCGTAGTGTGAGCGTGGGCTATGGCTGGAAGCCGGATGATGAGGCAGTCCACAGGTACCTAGCCGATGCTGTTCTGGAGGCCGTGGTTGCGGGTCTGGAGCGGAGTTCTGTTCCCAGGGGGCTTCCCAGGGACATATCAGGGCTGATGTTTCACATGCGCTCCTGCTTGTCCCGGGTTTTACTGAAGGCCTTCATCCTCAGACGTCTCTTTGACACTTTTAATTCCCTTCTCCGCCCTGCTGTGGCCACCCCCCAAACTAACCTTACAGCTGATAGCTTTGCATATTACTTTACTGACAATATTGAACAGCTAAGGAAACAATTCTCCCCTCCTTGCCGTTCTCTTTCTCAACCACACATAAATCATGCTTTCCCTACCCTTCAGACTTTCTCCCCAGCTACTGAACAAGAGGTGGCTGCACTTCTCCATTCCTCTCACCCCACCACTTGCCCACTTGATCCTGTCCCATCTCACCTCATCAGATCTCTCTCCCCTTGTCCTGTGCCTATCCTAACACACATCTTTAACTGCTCTCTCTCTTCTGGCACTGTTCCTGCTGACCTTAAACATGCCACTGTAATACCTATCCTGAAAAAACCATCTCTTGACCCGTCCTCCCCCTCTAACTATCGTCCCATATCCCTGCTCCCTTACTCATCAAAGCTTTTGGAAAGACTTGTCTTTACCCGTGTGTCTCACTTCCTTAATTCCAACTCTCTCCTTGACCCTCTTCAGTCTGGCTTCCACCCTCTCCACTCTACTGAGACCGCTCTTATCAAAGTGACTAATGACCTAATCTCCGCTAAATCCAAAGGTCACTACTCCATATTAATTCTCCTTGACCTCTCTGCTGCCTTTGACACAGTTGATCATGCTCTCCTCCTTCAAACTCTTCAATCACTCGGTCTCTGTGACTCTGTCCTCTCTTGGTTTTCCTCCTATCTCTCCCAACGCTCATTTAGTGTCTCCTTTTCCAAGGATACCTCCTCCCCTCACCCTGTCTCGGTTGGAGTTCCCCAAGGCTCTGTCCTTGGTCCCCTTCTATTTTCTCTTTATACTGCCTCTCTTGGAAAACGTATTGCCTCTTTTGGATTCAACTACCACCTGTACGCTGATGACACTCAGATATACCTCTCCTCACCGGACCTCTCCCCGGCCGTCCTGCAACATGTCACTGCTTGCCTCTCTTCCATCTCTGACTGGATGTCGTCACGCTTTCTCAAACTTAACCTCTCTAAAACTGAACTCCTTGTCTTTCCTCCTCCTAATACTGATCCTCCTCTCTCACTCTCCCTTCAAGTCAGTGATATCCACATGAGTCCATCCCTACAAGCGCGCTGTCTTGGCGTCATACTTGACTCTGGTCTCACCTTTGAGTCTCACATCCAGTTTGTTGCCAAGTCCTGTAGGTTCCAACTCAAAAACATAGCCCGCATCCGCCCCTTTCTTACGCAAGATGCTACCAAGGAGCTTGTCCATGCTCTAGTAATTTCCCGCATGGATTACTGTAACCCTCTCCTGATTGGTCTCCCCAAAAGCCGTACTGCCCCGCTACAGTTTGTAATGAATGCTGCAGCTAGACTGATTTTCCTATCCAGTCGGTCCTCTCACACCTCGCCCCTCTGCCAGTCCTTACATTGGCTCCCTGTATCCTATAGGAGTCAATTCAAAGTGCTAACCCATTCATTTAAAGCACTGAACAATTCCAGCCCCTCTTATATCTCTTCACTGATCCAGAGGTATGCCCCTCCTTGTACCCTCCGCTCTGCCCGCGACCACCTCCTGACCGCTGCTCGCACCCCTACGCCCAACTCACGCTTGCAGGACCTCTCACGGGCGGCTCCTCTCCTATGGAATAACTTGCCTACTGCCATCAGACTCTCCCCTAGTCTTCAATCATTTAAGAAGGGCCTTAAATCCCATCTCTTCAGGAAAGCGTATGGCCTCCCAGAGTAATCTCTCCCTTACATACCTGTCTCTTGCTCTCCTATGGGATAGTGCTTTGCTCTCTCCTCCAGCTCTGCTTCACTCCTACTTGATATTTCCTATCCTAATGTTTCTTTAGTGGTTAGGGCACTTTGCATGTAAAGTAAAGTTATCTATAATTTAGTCTGATTCAATATGCTGGACAAGGTCATCTCAAAACGGAACACTTATATCATATTTCCTAGTAGGTACAGAAGACAGAAATCATGAATAATATTAAACTTACTTATGACTTCTACTGCTCTCCGTGTATATTGTTTGCCTAATGTAATGAGATCTTGATTGCTTCAATAAAAATACACATTTTGGGGCAGCAGACTTAGAACTGCCAAAATACATTTGAAAAAGCAGATATGAAACACTTTAATTTAACTTACACCATCTGTCAATATTGGCGCATGACTGAGTTAATCTTACCAGTTACAGTGATGAAAGTAATAATGGCCACAGTCCATTAATGGAAATGCCAACTGTACCGATTCATTTGGTACTCAGTTTAAGTTCTTTCATTACCTGTTTCTATTTAAGCCCAAACCTCAAAACGGAAAGTAATTTGATTAGAGCAAAATAGAATGTGGCAGTGCACATTAACTCACAATTTGAGCACACAGAATTCTGTCGTTTTCCCGTCTCTCTTGCAATTTGCTTTATCTATAAGGTCACAAAACACGACGCAATGAAGATAGGCAGGACGGAGGTATAATTACGGACTAATATTAGAAGCATCAAGACCTAGGTTGTATGACAGAAAATACAGGTTCATAACTCTGAAGCTGTATTTCCTTTGAAGCAAAGTACATACATGTTGCAACGGTTTTAATAATAAGTGACTGAATCAGTCTCAAAATATCAAGAAAGACATATTTACCTTTAATTGTTTAAATACATTTCATTCGGTGTATTTGTTATTTTTATTTCAAAAAAAGTTAATGAAAGAGAGAGGAATAGAGAGTGTGTATCAGACTGCTGGAATAGGTAGGGGGGTAACCCCTGTTGAATGAAATATATGTAGACAGAAAGAAATACACGTAAACCTGGAGAGTGCACATCCTATATGTACTAGTGCACCTGCAGGATACTAGTATTGAGGTCAGCAGTCCCAAAATTAAAATATAACTTTTAATAATCCAATTAAAAAATAATAAATATCAAAGACTAAAAAAAAAGGAAAAATATATCTACAAATTAGTGAGGACAGAACTCACAAATGTAAGGAGAAAGGAGATATGTTTGCTAGCATCAAATAGTGGCAAAATAGTGGAAATACAGGAGGGAGGGGGTTAATTCCACCCTCCCCTCAGTTCTTCCCGACGCGCGTTTCGCCGACTGGCGGCTTTTCAAAAAAAGCCAGTCGGCGAAACGCGCTTCGGGAAGAGTGGAATTGACTGTTAGGGAGGACGCTCCTGTGATATTTCGTTATACATGGTCACCCCCCTCGAGATCTCTCTATCCGATTTGGTGTTTTAGTTAGGACAGTTACTCCTAGAACAGGCAGCCAACTTTACCGTTTAGCTGATCAGTCCAGTTCAACAGTTAGGAGTTAGTGATTTTGCTAGTTTGGGGTTTTGCTTGAGGCAAGAGAGGGCACGCTTCTTTGGAGTCTAGACTTTCTCTATTAACCCCCTCCCTCCTGTATTTCCACTATTTTGCCACTATTTCTCAGGGAGGTGGAGATATGTATATGTGCACATGCTCTGCAAATATATGGACAGGCAGATGAAGAGCTTTCTAAATGAGTGAAATCATAATTCCAACTATTTTTGCAAATCTCTGTAATTAGATGCTAATTTGTGCAGGAAGAAAAAGACAAAAGATCTCCTTGCACCATAACCCATGCAAGGAGCATAAGTAGTTATAGTGCCTGGAATTTTAGAGTGAATATTCTTATCTTAATGAACTTTTCCTTTACTTAATTATTTATCCAGCTTATTACTTGCATGAATAATCATATTCCTATATATGAATACAAATAAACTGTTCATTTACGCAGGTTTCGGGTAAGGCATTCCTAGTTTTGAATGATTTATGTAACCTTTTGTTTTATAGAAAACCAGAAGAATAACAACATAGACTTATTGAACACCAATTACATGAATGTTGACACCTTCTATGAATAAACGATGACTCTCAATTTAGACATGCCCACCCCAAACTGTGAAAACCTGTGTCCCGCAATAAATAATGTATGCATTCCGTAAAAAAATGGGAGAAATGATGGTCGAGGTGATAGGATGGGACAGGATGACTGAGTAGGTCTACAATGTTACTTTCAGCAAGGAATCCGTTTGCATTCTTTGCAAGATAAATTGTGCTTTTAGTGAAGTTTAAATTCCTTATTATGCAAAAAAAAGATGCAAGTGATGACTAAAAATAAGCATATGTCTAGTTTAGGATGCTCACTCAAGGTATTTAGGTAACATTTTTCCTTTTGTTGACATCTTTCGCTGCTCCTAATCTGCCACTCTAAAAGAATCCCTACAGTTTCCTATAAATTCATCTCATACTGGGACATCTGCTAGCAGCAAGAGAATAGATTCATTTGAAGACTCCAGACATCTGCTGCGAGTCTTGACTTTTTTTTCAGCGTTATGGAATCTCTAGCTAATTCTTTTCTGAATGCAATATTGAAAGAGTTTTTACTCTACTATGCATAATCGGACATAGCGCGGTAACCTTAAATGGGTTGTCTCTATATGACCTCTGTCTGTTCGATTGCCAGTACCCCTGTTGTTCATTTCCCGAATGAAAGTTCTCCCCTTGTATATTTGCCGAACTCTGGCTACCCCCTGGCTCTTTATATTTAAGCAAGCTGAATAACATCAAGTGCTCTCTCTAAGTGGCTGCCATTTGTATAACAGAATACACGTGCTCTGTTAAATGGCAGCAATTTTGTCTACCGAACTTGGTCGTCGATGCCATGTAACTAATTTCAGACACTCTACCATGCAGTTCCTGGGGAAATTGTACCATTGTATGCCCCTTTTACAAACAAGTCAGGGGAGTGCTATTTGGAGGAAAGGCACTACAGACTGGGGGGAACAATTGCTCCCTAAGAGCCAGGGGGAGCCTTCATTTTTTTTCAAACAGGAACTCCTGAAAGTTGACCGGACAAAACCCATCTTTCTCCTGGAACTATTTTGGGCATCATCCACGTGGGTGGCTGGTCAGAACTTTACCTCGATGGCGATGCCCCTAGATTGGTTGGATCTGAGCACTGTTTGGACCACTTAAGTGCTCAGATCAGGGGTATCCGAGGATATGGGACATGTGGGGTTCCTGTATAATTTGGCTATGTTTTGGGGTACATATTGTGATTTTGTGTTTGGTTCTCTGTAAGTGGAAGATAAGATGAATTACCGGTTTTTGACTCAATTATCTCCCAGACACAGTGATGCCTGGGCGGGCTTACAATAAAAATGTATGTGGACCCCAAGCTGGGGATATGCCAATCAACAAGCATTTAGAAGCCATCACAGCCATGCCTACTAATGGCATGGCTGTGATTGGCCAGTGCAGCATGTGACCCAGCTAGTAGGGGTGGCTGCTCACTGTAAAAAAAAATGTTTAAACCGCGGCCCCCCTCCCGAGCCCCCACTTGTGAAGTGCGAGTGGGGGCTTTTAATCTAAAGGGGGGACCTATTGCCCCCCTGCCCCCACCCCTGAGTGGTGGGTGGGGGCCCTAAAGAAAAAAGGGGGAGGACCCATTGTCCTCCACCCAAGCTTCGGGCAGGGGCCCTAAATACCAATAAGGGGGGGGGACCTATTGTCCTCTTCCCTGGCCCCCACCCCTAAACGGTGGGTGGGGGCCCTAAATAAAAATTGGAGGGGAACCTAATGTCCTCCCCCTGGCCCCCACCCCTGAGTGGTGGGGGCTGGGGGGGGAGGACAGTAGGTCCCCCCCCTCATTGTTATGTAGGGCCCCGACCCACCCTACATTAGTGCACCGATAGGTTTATTTTACATTCTTTTACAGCTTTTTTTTTTTTACAGCTCACTGTTTACTAGACATGCCCCTTCTCGCAGTATAGCGAGTAGGGGCAGAATTTACTAAGACTAAGTAATCTTTACTTAGTATTAGTAAATGTGGCTGAAAGACCAATTTAGGTCTTTCAGCCTTTTTGTAGATAGCTCTATAATACCGTGGGAATTAGGGAGTTATCTACTTATTCATTCCTGTCATTACATTAACTGGCCAAGTAACTTACATTTTATATGAATGTATGTTACTTGATTGTTGTAAGTGTTGCAAATGCTTACAGCTGAATCCTGGCTATGTTTGTATACTTTTTATTTAAAATTGTATACAAAATTGTATACAGTGTAACATTCTTCTTCTACTGGGTAAGTATACAGTTGCAAGAAAAAGAATGATATGGATTTCTGCACAAATTGGTCATAAAATGTGATCTGACCATCATCTAAGTCACAACAATAGACAATCACAGTCTGCTTAAACTAATAACACACAAAGAATGAAATGTTGCCATGTTATTATTGAACACACCATGTAAACATTCACAGTGCAGGTGGAAAAAGTATGTGAACCCTTGGATTTAATAACTGGTTGAACCTCCTTTGGCAGCAATAACTTCAACCAAACGTTTCCTGTAGTTGCAGATCAGACGTGCACAACGGTCAGGAGTAATTCTTGACCATTCCTCTTTACAGAACTGTTTCAGTTCAGCAATATTCTTGGGATGTCTGGTGTGAATCGCTTTCTTGAGGTCATGCCACAGCATCTCAATCGGGTTGAGGTCAGGACTCTGACTGGGCCGCTTCAGAAGGCGTATTTTCTTTTGTTTAAGCCATTCTGTTGTTGATTTACTTCTATGCTTTGGGTCATAGTCCTGTTGCAGCACCCATCTTCTGTTGAACTTCAGCTGGTAGACAGATGGCCTTAAGTTCTCCTGCAAAATGTCTTGATAAACTTGGGAATTAATTCTTCCTTCGATGATAGCAATCCGTCCAGGCCCTGACGCAGCAAAGCAGCCCCAAACCATGATGCCCACACCACCATACTTCACAGTTGGGATGAGGTTTTGATGTTGGTGTGCTGTGCCTCTTTTTCGCCACACATAGTGTTGTGTGTTTCTCCCAAACAACTCAACTTTGGTTTCATCTGTCCACAGAATGTTTTGCCAGTACTGCTGTGGAACATCCAGGTGCTCTTGTGCAAACTGTGAACTTGCAGCAATGTTTTGTTTGGACAGCAGTGGCTTCCTCTGTGGTATCCTCCCATGAAATCCATTCTTGTTTAGTGTTTTACGTATTGTAGATTCGCTAACAGGGATGTTAGCATTTGCCAGTGACTTTTGTAAGTCTTTAGCTGACACTCTAGGATTCTTCTTCACCTCATTGAGCAGTCTGCGCTGTGCTCTCGCAGTCATCTTTACAGGACGGCCACTCCTAGGGAGAGTAGCAGCAGTGCTGAACTTTCTCCATTTATAGACAATTTGTCTTACCGTGGACTGATGAACACCAAGGCTTTTGAAGATACTTTTATAACCCTTTCCAGCTTTATGCAAGTCAACAATTCTTAATCGTAGGTCTTCTGAGAGCTTTTTTGTGTGAGGCATCATTCACATCAGGCAAAAGCTTCTTGTGAAATGCAAACCCAGAACTGGTGTGTGTGTGTGTGTTTTATATAGGGCAGGGCAGCTGTAACCAACACCTCCAATCTCATCTCATTGATTGGACTCCAGTTGGCTGACATCTCACTCCAATTAGCTCTTGGAGATGTCATTAGTCTAGGGGCTCACATACTTTTTCCACCTGCACTGTGAATGTTTACATGGTGTGTTCAATAAAAACATGGCAACATTTCATTCTTTGTGTGTTATTAGTTTAAGCAGACTGTGATTGTCTATTGTTGTGACTTAGATGATGATCAGATCACATTTTATGACCAATTTGTGCAGAAATCCATATCATTCCAAAGGGTTCACATACTTTTTCTTGCAACTGTATTAGTACTTAGGCAATACATTTTACTTCCTTTTGCAGCCCTCTAGCCCTTTCCATGACTTTTTTAGAGCCATTTTAGTGCCCAAAAGTTCTGGTCCCCATTGACTTCAATCGGGTTCGGGGTCAAGTTCGGGTCAAGTTAGAGTCCGAACTCGAACATTTTGCCGAAGTTCGGCCGAAGCCGAACATCCAGGTGTCCGCTCAACTCTACATATAGGGTATCAGAAATAAATGTGCACATGGCAAGGGCTTTCCTGAAAGAGACATTTGAAAAGAAACCCACACAGACACAGGATAGGGATTTCAGGTGCAAATGCACCAATATATAGAACACACAGATGAATATGAGGTGTGATGATGGAGCAACATCAAAGATATGTGCAGATGTACGTACGCAAGGAAATGTCTCAAATGTTCAATGCAGACACACACACAGACCATTGGAAATTATAAAGCTTAGCGAAACGTACGGTGGCACACTTATTTTTATTTTTTACTTATTACTTTTATATTTACTTATTTGCATTTTTTTTCAGCGCTATTGCGCATTTAATAAACACATAATGTATGATTGTTTAAACATGTTTTAAGGCTTGTATATGCACTAGCAAATGGAAAAAAAAACTATTATTCACTATACAGAGGTGGGATCTGGAACATAAGCTCCTGTATTAGTAAGATATACCTACAATAATGTCACAAATTGTTGTTATCAAATATCTACCTAGGATCCTACATTCAAAGTATGTATCAGTAATAGAGCAAGTTCTCATACAGTGGCAACGCTTGCAGGGGTAGCAGCTGCCACCGGGCATGTCACTTCAGGGGGCCCGGCTGGCCTTTGACCTGTGATGCACATGGAGGGGATTGGTGGGTCAGCATGCCTTCAGGGCCAGTGCACGGTCGCATCTGCCCAGAGCATGCAGTCGCGGGTGACAGGCAGGAGGGGAGCGCACAGCACTCCCTTTGCTGCCAGACACTGTATGTAGTGTGGCTAATCAGACCCCGGTCTGACAGGAAGTGCTTTCAGTGAGCACTTCCTACCAGAAACAGAAGATCCTCTACCCATGGTCCACTCTGCCACATTATATGGGAGTCAGCAGGCACAGAATGGGAGAGAGGTGGGGGGTGAGACAGGTGGGTGCAGGGGCCACTGGGACCACGTGGTTTCTAGTTACACATCTGTTATCATATATTTCATTGGTTAATGCTCACAAGTCACAACATACACGTCTTGGGCAATCACTGAATACGTGGATAGTTTGTTATATTTGTAACTTCATTGGTACAGTTTAGTGTATCCAGCACATAATGCTCTACAACTGGCTTGTGGAGAGTAGACAAATGTGGACATTTTTGACAACACCCATAATCCTAATTATTTTAATTTATACAAGTAGGAAGAGCATATAATTTTGCCATATGTTTGTAAAATTTCATATTTATCATAGTTCTGTTGAGGATTCAGCTACATTTATGTTTTGGCAAGGATAAGAAAAATACAAAAGCATTACTACAGCTTTAGGTGCCATTCTGTCACTGTTGGACATTAACAATTGTTTTCTGGGCCTCAGGCCAATGTGTAGCTTTTTGGAATTATGTCTCTACCCAGAAGACAAAAAAAAAAAAGGTATCGCAGCAAGCAGTCACAAGATTAGGATTTTGTGGAAAGAAGGGAAAAATGCAGGTCATTAAAATAATATCTTTTATCAAAGTGTCATAAAACTGAAATAGAAAAGTATTATAGAAACTATGTCTGGGGACAGGCTTGACAGTAATATTTCCCTCTTAAATGAAAACTAGAGAGAAAATACATGTTCCTGCTGAAACAAAGAGTGTTTGTACAGTTTCTGCTCTGTCTGTCTATTCTTTTATTTTATTAAATTTTTTTCACCAAATTAGTTTTTACATTAATTTTAGCTCTTGATATTTTAAATACATATGGGGAGATTTATGAAGGCAATTGTGAGCTCAAAGTGCTAATTGTTGAGAGACATTCTTTTGGTTTCCATGGCAATTACTTATCTAGCTCTTTGTCCTCTTTTGCCTTGATAAATGTCTCCATAATGTTTTCAATTAGCTGTAATAAGGTAATAGTAATGTTTTCAATTCACAATAAAGTGTTTTGTGAGGACGTGAAAACCATCTTTCAAGATGCAGGACAAAAAATAATGCAAGGAAAAAAATTTTCTTTTCCTAATAATTGGAGATTTCATGCAGCATAAAAGTTATTAAGCATGACCAAACTATGCATAGAAATTATATGGTACTTCTATGCGGGTGGCACAAATATAAGTTCCCACTAGTAATTTTTTTTTGCATGGTCCTCAGTCAGCAACTGATGCACTGCTTTACTTCATAAACAGGATAACGTCTGTATATGGTAATGATCAAATTCAGATAAACATTTTATCCATGGAACGACTTCCCCTCTTCCTGCACCCCATATTTGAGGGCAATAACTTGTTGGTGCGCCCCCACCCCATTACTCATTCCAATGTATTGTTTGGTGAGGGGAATAATACAATGTTGTGCTGAGGGGTCTACAAGCACTGTATACAAATTATAGTTAAATAGCCAGTCCCTAGTCCTACTAGGTAAAGGGAGTGCTTAGTGTCTCTGGTTGCTGCTATTGTCCAAATTTGACCGCTATATCACTCTCATATCTGAAATTATCCAATGCATTGGACTTATTTACACCCAATTTTTAGATATTTGAAAAGGTGTATTTGATCAAATATTATATTACCATTTCATGAGCATTATATTAAAATTATCTCGCTTGTCATAAAAATAAATAAATAAATACATAAATAAAACATTTGAAGAGTTCATTAAGAGTTAGATAATAAAAGTAATATGACTGTAGATAGCAAAAAGGCTAAATAGTTGCATTTTTACTGTTATACAAATTATACACAGGAACTATACACAATATATACCAAGTACACAAGGTCGTCCATTGAGACTGATGGAAACATAATTACACATGCATCCTTACTGTAGGAATAGTGAATATGGCTCATTCCCTGCAGGAGTAAAGATTGTTTTCCCCATTTGAGGCACAATTGGAAGATGTTGCAATGATGTTTCATTACTTGCCAATCACATTTAAATTTGCAGACAAAACCTTTTTTAGGTTAGTTTACCTCTAAGGTGCATATTTTAGGCTTTATGTTTAGTTTGAAGCTATAACAATAACACACAACACTCCACTATTATTCAAACGTGGTTTATTTCTTAATATATGAAATATGATTAAATATCAGAAAAAAACTGTACATATATTTTTACCTAAAAAGGTAATTTGTCATTTACAAAATTATAAGATATACGAGATCTCAATCGAGTCTTTCCATCGTATGACATGCACAAACACACCCAATGCAGGTGTCCTACTGATATAAAATGTCTAAAGTGAGTGATTTAGTAGAAATGGCATAAATATTAATTCATCGGTTGTATTGTATCTGTCAATTATTCAGTGAGTCGTTGCTTTGGCTTCAGGACACATAAAGCACAAGGTATATTTCACAGAGCAGTCTGCCTGGCCTGTGATTCGTGATTCATCACCCATCCTGGGAATTAGTGGAGGCACTCACTAATAGTGAGGGAATGGTTTTTATGATGATTTACAGACTGCTCCAAGGAACGGACACAGTGATTTAATAGGGACAGCGTCTATCACTTTATGCTAAAAGCTCAATCGTATTCCTCAGACAACTTGCATAATGAAAGATCAGCGATGACGAATTATAAGGCTAGAAAGGAAAACATGATAATATTGTTGACATATAAAATTGTTCAAACTGAAAAATGAATATCTGTTTGAAACACAACACGGTTTGTCTCGTTATACATAAGCACATTTAAATAAATTAATTGCATTTTCCAAGCATTAGAAGATTTCTTTAACCATAATGTTATGTTGATAATTAAGAAGGCGGAGCCTGAAGTTGTGGAAGGGGTTACCCGGCTATTTAAACCCAGACTCCCTACACCACAGGGCTGATGCCGCCGGGTTCACTGAGAACCTTTGTACTTCAGGTTCTATACTCGGCTGGAAACTCGATCCCTCGCTGACAACACTGGTCACTCCAAGCCTACAATCACCGTCGGTATTTACCTACAGTTACCACCAGGTCAGCTAACTACTGGAGCTTATTGCAGCTACGCCAGGGCCTCCACGGCATTTAGCATCCATCTTGGAGCTTGGTAGTCCACTTCAGCCGGGTTAACCACTCATTCTGTTACTGCTCCTCCTGCTCCACAGCCGCCACAGGTCGCACACCGCCGACCTAACAACTTCAAACTACTGCCGGGTCGAATTTCCTCTGTCTGTCTCCAAAGTAATCCATGAACAGTGAGTCTCCCCGAACGAGCAAATACACACAATTTGCCAAGCACCATACGCATGGTACCTTCCGCACGTGCAGCCATTCGCATGTTTCTTTCCCAGACATGATCTATGTTAATATATGTTTCACTCGTTCGGTGGCCGACCGTTAGTTGAAACCTACCAGATCAGCGGCGCTGACATACGCTGCCCTCTAGCGGCTTACAGGTAAATTACAACTTTCGGTTAATGTACTTTTCACTGAATAATTAGGTTAATTTCTCCTGTTAATCACTAATTTTCATTCCACACAATCTATTACTGCTAAGTTATTATATATGTATACTAGTGATGTCCCGAACGGTTCGCTGGCGAATAGTTCCTGGCGAACATAGCATGTTCGCGTCCTCCACCGCGGGCGAACACATGCGGTGTTCGGTCCGCCCCCTATTCGTCATCATTGAGTAAACTTTGACCCTGTCACCTCACAGTCAGCAGACACATTACAGCCAATCAGCAGCACACCCTCCCTAGCAGACCCTCCCACCTACTGGACAGCATCCATTTTAGATTATTTCGGAAGCTGCAACCATTTTATTTATTTTTGTCAATTTATTATTATTTTTTTTTTTTTTTTGTGCATATAAATGTTACAAGCAGATACTCCCCCCAGACACTCTGTATTACTTCAGATAATCCCTCCATACACCCTGTGTTACTGCAGATACTCCCTCCAGACACCCTGTGTTACTGCAGATACTCCCCCCAGACACTCTGTGTTACTGCAGATACTCCCGCCAGACACTGACACAGAGCAGAATAGGGACTGTTCCCCCTACATAGGGTCACTTGGCAGATATGGATTGACACCTATCCTAAGGATCCCTGATACACACTGACACGGAGCCCTCCATGGGTGAAGATGGATCAATTTTTTTTGCGCTCGGGTTTTTTATTTTATTTTTAAGTTCGACGGGTATGATGGCTTTTTATTTGGCCTTTTTGGGGGCTGAAAAATGAAGATTTTAGAAAAAAGAAGACGTTGAATAGTAAGTTGAATTTTACTTTTCAGGGTAGTAATTTTATTCCCCCCTCACAATTTTTTAGAGTGAGGGGGGTAGGTAGGGGCCTTTTTATTTGGTTGTGTGACTAGGGGCTTGGGGACCCCTAGTCACCTTTGATGGGGGAGGGGGGAATTTTTATTTAGGGCCCCCACCCGCCGCTCTACACACACTATACACACTCTACACACACTATACACACTCTACAGACACTGCATACACTGCACACACACTATGCACACACTCTACACACACTGCACACACTCTGCACACACTGTACACACTATACACACACTGTACACACTATGCACACACTATACACACACTGAACACACTCTACACACACTGCATACACTATACACACTCTGCACAAACTGCATACACATTGCACACACTGCATACACTATACACACACCGCACTAACTATACACACACTGCATACAAACTATACACACACTGCATACACACTATATACACACGATACACACTGCACACACTATACACACACTGCACACACTATACACACACTATACACACACACACACACACTGTACACACTATACACACACTGTACACACTATACACACACTGTACACACTATACACACACTGCATACACTGCATACACACTGCACACAATATACACACACTACACACAATATACACACACTACATACACACTATACACAAAATGCACACACTGCATACACTATGCACACACTGCACACTCTATACACACACTGCACAGACTATACACACACTGCATACACTATACACACACACTGCACACACTGCATACACTATACACATACTGCATACACACTATACACACACTACACACACTATACACATACTATACACACTATACACACACTACACACACACTGTACACACTATGCACACACTATGCACACACACTACACACACACTACACACACACTACACACACTGCATACACACTATACACACACACTATACACACTGCATACACTATGCACACACTGCACACTCTATACACACACTGCACACACTATACACACACACTGCACACACTCTTCACACACTGCATACACTGCACACTCTATACACACACTGCACACACTATACACACACTGCATACACTGCATACACTGCACTAACTATACACACACTACACACACTACACACACTGCATACACTATACACACTATACACACACTGCATACACACTATACACACACTACACCCACTATACACATACTATACACACAATATACACACACTGTACACACACTATACACACTGCATACACACTACACACACTGCATACACACTATACACACACTGCATACACTATGCACACACTGCACACTCTATACACACACTGCACACACTATACACACACTGCACACACTATACACACACTGCACACACTATACACACACTGCATGCACACTGCACACACTGCATACACTGCACACTCTATACACACACTGCACACACTATACACACACTGCACACACTGCATGCACTATGCACACTCTATACACACTGCATGCACACTGCACACACTGCATACACTGCACTAACTATACACACACTGCACACACCCTATACACACACTGCATACACTATGCACACACTGCACACTCTATACACACACTGCACACACTGCATACACTATGCACACTCTACACACACTGCACTAACTATACACACACTGCACACTATACACACACAATATACACACTATACACACTATACACACACTGCATACATATACATTTTAAAAATTGCAGTTGTTTTTTACATTTCAAAGTTGGGGAGGGGGGTGCCAAATAAAGCATCCGCCCCAGGTGCCAAATGCTCCAGGTACGCCCCTGTATAGAGGGGAGCCATGTTACTCTGTATATAGAGAGGAGCCATGTTTACACTGTATATAGAGGGAGCCATGTTATTCTGTATATAGAGGGAGCCATGTTTACACGGTATATAGAGGGAAGCCATGTTACTCTGTATATAGAGAGGAGCCATGTTTACACTGTATATAGAGGGAGCCATGTTACTCTGTATATAGAGAGGAGCCATGTTTACACTGTATATAGAGGGGAGCCATGTTACTCTGTATATAGAGGGGAGCCATGTTATTATGCTATACACACACTGTACACACTATGCACACACTATACACACACACTACACACTGCACACAATATACACACACTGCATGCTCTATACACACACTGCACACACTATACACACACTACACACACTGCATACACACTATACACACACTGCACACTCTATACACACACTGCACACACTATACACACACTACATGCACACTACACACTGCATGCACTATGCACACTCTATACACACTGCATGCACACTGCACACACTGCATGCACTATACACACACTGCACTAACTATACACATACTGCATACACCCTATACACACACTGCATACACACTATACACACACTGCACACTCTATACACACTGCACACACTATACACATACTGCACACACTGCGTACACTATGCACACTCTACACACACTGCATGCACACTGCATGCACACTGCATGCACACTGCATACACACTGCATGCACACTGCATACACTCTACACACACTGCACTAACTATACACACACTGCACACACTATACACACACTATACACACACACTGTACACAATATACACACACTGCATACATATACATTTAAAAAAAATAGCAGTTGTTTTTTACATTTCAAAGTTGGGGTGGGGGGTGCCAAATAAAGCATCCGCCCCGGGTGCCAAATGCTCCAGGTACGCCCCTGTATAGAGGGGAGCCATGTTACTCTGTATATAGAGAGGAGCCATATTTACACTGTATATAGAGGGAGCCATGTTATTCTGTATATAGAGGGAGCCATGTTTACACGGTATATAGAGGGAAGCCATGTTACTCTGTATATAGAGAGGAGCCATGTTTAAACTGTATATAGAGGGAGCCATGTTACTCTGTATATAGAGAGGAGCCATGTTTATACTGTATATAGAGGGGAGCCATGTTACTCTGTATATAGAGGGGAGCCATGTTACACTGTATATAGAGGGAGCCATGTTACTCTGTATATAGAGGGAGCCATGTTATTCTGTATATAGAGGGAGCCAAGTTTACACGGTATATAGAGGGAAGCCATGTTATTCTGTATATAGAGGGAGCCATGTTATTCTGTATATAGAGGGAGCCATGTTTACACGGTATATAGAGGGAAGCCATGTTACTCTGTATATAGACAGGAGCCATGTTTACACTGTATATAGAGGGAGCCATGTTACTCTGTATATAGAGTGGAGCCGTGTTTACACTGTATATAGAGGGGAGCCATGTTACTCTGTATATAGAGAGGAGCCATGTTTACACTGTATATAGAGAGGAGCCATGTTACACTGTATATAGAGGGGAGCCATGTTACTATGTATATAGAGGGGAGCCATGTTACACTGTATATAGAGGGAGCCATGTTACACTGTATATAGAGGGAGCCATGTTTACTCTGTATATAGAGGGAGCCATGTTTACTCTGTATATAGAGGGAGCCATGTTTACTCTGTATATAGAGGGAGCCATGTTACTATCTGATGTGGTTAACTATGATTGGCCCTGGCATGTTTGTTAGTCTGGCCTGCATGGTTGTCTGGCATGAATAAAAGTAGCATGTTTCAACTATATTAGTAGTTAGACTAGTTTGCACTAAAACATGTGCAAATGGGGGGTTTGCGGTTGTGCAAATGAACTGTTTGCGGTTGTTTGCGGTGCGTTAAACCGGGAGTTTGGTCTGTCACTGTGAAGCGGGCGTAACCCTTACACTACCTGATCGATACAACATCATACCTGATGTTTTAAAGCACGTTATTCCAAACAATTTAGGAATGTTAGGTGATTTCTGCCCTTTATGGATTAAAACCAGACTCTGCATCAACTGTGTAATTTTTCCATGGGAGTTTTGCCATGGATCCCCCTCCGGCATGCCACAGTCAAGGTGTTAGTCCCCTTGAAACAACTTTTCCATCACTTTTGTGGCCAGAAAGAGTCCCTGTGGGTTTTAAAATTCGCCTGCCCATTGAAGTCAATGGCGGTTCGCCCGGTTCGCCAACGTTTGCGGAAGTTCCCGTTCGCCTGTATACAGATAGAATTATTACTTAGCTACGTTAGCTATGTTATTTTACGCCCATCTCTCCTCGATTACATAACATTGTCACTATCTACCTGTACTTATACACATGTAATAAGTAGTCACCTATTTTCCCATAATTACCGTATATACTCGAGTATAAGCCGACCCGAATATAAGCCGAGGCCCCTAATTTTACCCCAAAAAACTGGGAAAACTTATTGACTCGAGTATAAGACTAGGGTGGGAAATGCAGCAGCTACTGGTAAATTTCTAAATAAAATTAGATCCTAAAAAAAAATTACATTAATTGAATATTTATTTCCAGTGTGTGTATATAATGAATGCAGTGTGTGTGTATGAGTGCAGCGTGTGTATGAATGCAGTGTGTGTGTGTATGAGTGCAGTGTGTGTGTGTGTGTGTGTGTGTGTATGAATGCAGTGTGTGTGTGTGTATGAATGCAGTGTGTGTGTGTATGAATGCAGTGTGTGTGTGTATGAATGCAGTGTCTGTGTATGAATGCAGTGTGTGTGTATGAATGCAGTGTGTATGAGTGCAGCGTGTGTATGAATGCAGCGTGTGTATGAATGCAGCGTGTGTATGAGTGCAGCGTGTGTATGAGTGCAGCGTGTGTATGAGTGCAGCGTGTGTATGAGTGCAGCGTGTGTATGAGTGCAGCGTGTGTATGAGTGCAGCGTGTGTGTATGAGTGCAGCGTGTGTGTATGAGTGCAGCGTGTGTGTATGAATGCAGCGTGTGTGTATGAATGCAGCGTGTGTGTATGAATGCAGTGTGTGTGTATGAGTGCAGTGTGTATGAATGCAGTGTGTGTGTGTAAGAGTGCAGTGTGTGTGTGTGTGTATGTGTGTTGCAGAGCCTTGGGGGGTGGGCAATTTTATTATTTTTTTTTACATTATTTTAATATTTTTTTTTCATTATTTTTTTTTATTTACTTATTATTTTTTTTCATTATTTTCATATTTTTTTTATTATTATTTATTATTTGTAATGTTATTTTTTTTTTAATTATTATTTTATTATTAATTTATTTTTGTTTCGTCCCCCCTCCCTGCTTGCTAGCTGGCCAGGGAGGGGGGCTCCTTCCCTGGTGGTCCAGTGGGGTTGGTAGTTCAGTGGGGGGGCTGTGGGGGCTGCAGAGATGTTACTTACCTCTCCTGCAGCTCCTGTCAGCTCTCTCCTCCTCCGCGCCGTCCGGTCAGCTCCCTCTGTCAGCTCACACTGTAAGTCTCGCGAGAGCCGCGGCTCTCGCGAGATTTACACTGGGAGCTGACCGAGGTGCTGAACGGACGGCGCGGAGGAGGAGAGAGCTGACAGGAGCTGCAGGAGAGGTAAGTAACATCTCTGCAGCCCCCAGTCTGTATTATGGCAATGAAAATTGCCATAATACAGACTATTGACTCGAGTATAAGCCGAGTTGGGGTTTTTCAGCACAAAAAATTTACTGAAAAACTCGGCTTATACTCGAGTATATACGGTAGGTCATCCATTCTGTCCGCGCTGTTTTCATCAGCCAATTACGGTCTCTGTAATCACTCTGCTAGCTGAACATCTTCCCCATAGAACCGGTAAAACGTAAGTTTGCAATTTTCCTACCATGCTTGTCAAGACACATCCTTATGCATTAATTTGTGGAATCGTTTGTCACTACTTATATCAATTACTCGTGCATCCCTAAATATGTGGGTCAAACTACGCTCCTGGGCCACCATAATAATAATAATAATAATAATATGTCTATACCCTAAACTAGTTGATAGTCTACATACAAACTTCCCTACTATCCGTGCTGTCACAGGATCTGCACACTGCCACTTCTCAGGCACTTAACTTTGCAATATGGTGTGTGGGTCAGTTGCTACAAGGACGCGTTTCTTGTTAGCACTGTTCTGATATCACTCTCACATGTATCCTTACCTGTGTGGTTAGTAGCATGTTACTTAATTTATATATGACCTAGTCCGTCCACTTTATCCTTTAGGTGCACTTGTTACTATCATCCAGCCTTTCTCAATTCCCTTTTAATGGTGGTAGGGCTAGTTCATTACAATCAACGGCCTTAAATAGTTATAACATAAACTAATCCAGTGAGGCCTACACCTATTGACCCTGTACGTAAATAATGCCTCACTCCAACCTCTACAGGTATACAGTTAGGGCCTCACCAGTCGTGCCATCTCCAATAGTCACTTTTATGGTCACCGTGAGGCCAATGAACGCGTCACGTCGACCCAATGGCCCAAATCATAGGTGGAGCCTCTCAAAGCCACTTGGTAGGGCCTCATCATCCTCGTATGTCAGGTAATTTCTTCACTTTAAGCTTTGACTATAAGCCAGTTGGAATAGGTCAATTATGCTGATCAGAACTTACCTTAACATCCTTGTAATTTAGAATGTTGCAAGTCCCGGAACACGATGACGAACTCTCATTACCTGGCACTCCAGTCAGACACCCTCCCCGCCCGGACCCATTACCCCTACAGAGCATTTGGAATTGACCAGCCCATGCTCTTTCCGTACGTGGACTATACCGAAACTTCCCACCGAATTAAAAACATTTAGGCATTTACTTCCCAGCTACTGCCCAAAGAGGCCGAACTGTACCGCGTCATAACTGCTAGTTCTTGCACACCTCAGCCATGTACTACTGTACAGTCAACCAATCTAGATCACTTCACTAAAGTTAAGAACATGATGATAGCTGTGCACACTTCCATCAATACTGTGATTGTTAGACTTGAGAAACTGGAAATCCCACAATCTCCGACACCCACCCCAGCCACGGAGCTCCTAATCTCTTCTCCTTCACATGGTAATGCCATGATTTTTTACCCTACTCCTGGCACCTCTACTCACATAATCATTCCTGCGCACCTAGGACCCCCGACCATTCACAAGGACATTCTGGAGGGCAAGGATGTGAATTTGATTTCCTTACTAATTACCTCCAAGGATGTCGAGGAGAACAAATCATATTACTACGGGGATCTATCCGTCGTACTAAAGGCCAGGGATCCCAGACTTAATCGCAAACTCACTATCCCTGAATTTGTACTTGCCTTCGGACTATACCGTGATGTAATATGCTCCACTTCACCTCACCTTAAGGAAGAATTGGAACCTTTACTTGCACAAATTGGTGGATTTGGGACACAAATATGGGGTTTTCACTTTCTATGACTACCACAAATCTTTTTCGGCCAAAGCAGCAGTGTCCCTGGCACAATTCACACCAACTGGAGTAGGCTTGGCACCAAACTATTCTGTCACCACTTCGCCGGACTAAAACCCCCCTCTTGCGCCATATGCTCCTCCGTCTCTCACTCCACCAACTTGTGTCCAGTAGATCCAAATCTTCCCACCACCAGTCGTGCACCCTTTAGTTCGTCCACTGCTGAACACAGAGGTCTCAAAGACAATTTGGGCAGGCCCATAATATATCTAGGGAAAGCGCAGATCTGCAACAATTTCAATTCAGGCAGTGGCAGATTTAGCTCATGCAGATTGCTGCACGTCTGCTCAATTTGTTTTAGGGCTCACACCAAAACCATGTGCCCTAACCGTCTGTATCCCAAGCAATGACTGACCAAAGTTAACATAACTGGCATACTATCTCCAGGCACACCCTTCTTGCCACTTAGTCGACTTCTTGGTACAGGGTTTCACCGAAGGTTTCCACACAGGCCTTATCGCACTCCCTACTGGCACTCATGAATGTCCCAACCTACAGTCAGCAATACTTGACCCCCTCAACACTGACGTATTGATAAAAAAGAAGCTAGACAATGGCTTCATACTGGGACCTTTTGCTCACCCACCTTTTTCTTGTTGGCGTACCAACCCTATAGGTATTGCCACAGGAAAATTCTCAAATAAAAAACGTCTCATTATCAATTTATCGGCTCCACATTCCTTGTCTGCTTCAAGTATTAACTCTTTGAGTCCCTCTCAGGAATTCTCCTTGCACTATGCCACAGTGGACAACGCCACACATGCCATCTTAAGGGCTGGCGTAGGTGCTTGGTTGGGCAAGACCGTCATCTCCAACGCTTTCAAGCTTTTACCGATACACCCGTCCTTTTGGCATGTGCATTATTTAAAGTGGAGAGGTAAATACTACTTCACCACACATCTGACAGAGCAAATAAATAGTCCCAAACTTTTTGACATGTTCGCAGACACACTAGGTTGGCTCCTACTCAATATATACGAATGCCCATCAGTGATCCACTACTCAGTGATCGGTGATCCAGTGATCCACTACTCAGACGACTTTCTCACAATAGAAGTCTCACATACAACACCTACTAGTATCAGCAAAACCATGGCACTTTTCCCATCTTTAGGGGTTCCTCTCTCATGGGAGAAGACAGTAGGGCCTTTCACCAATTTGGTTTTCCTGGGGATTCAACTGGATACGGTTTCTCTACAGGCTAGCCTGCCTCTAGAGAAAGTTGTTAGGATTAGACAATCCATGGAGTCTTTTCTGGCCAAAAAAAAGTGTATTAGGTCTGAGCTTCAGTCATTACTCGGTGCATTAAACTTTGCTATTATTATTCCACAAGGCAGAGCTTTTATCTCCCGACTCCTATGCCTTCTTCCCCAACTGACTAATGACTTCAGCTCCATAACACTGGATGAACATGCCATAGCTGATCTTAACATGTGGCTCAGGTTGCTGTCCAAATGGAACGGTAAAGCTATGTTCATCCCCCATCTCAGAAAATTCTCCCACAATCTGGACCGACGCAGCAGCTGCTATTTTCGTAAATTTCTGGTTTCGAGACACATGGCCAATCGAGACTCTTGACCTGCCCTCATTCCAAATTACTTCAGCCATGTTTGAAATTTACACCATAGTGGCTGCCACCAATGCCTGGGGGCACCTATTGGAAGGTAAGGCAGTTAAATGCTTTACAGAAAACAAGGCTGCAAGTGGCATCCTAAATAAAGGCAGATCCTCATCCCTCATCATCATGAGACTCAGCAGACATCTCACGTGGCTAGCAGCCACGTTACATTTTCATATTACATGTATTCACATACCCGGACGCACCAACATAGCAGCTGACGCTTTGCCTCGCTCTAAATTTCAGAACTTCTTCGAAGTCCACTCGATGGCCGACACAGTTTCAGTCCTAACTCCATCGTTCCAAGACCTAATCTTTGATCAATCCACCTAATGGCACACGGCAGATTCCTGGCTAGCTCTGCCCTCTCAGTAAACACCTCAAGAGCATGCAATAGGGCTGTTGCCATTTACACTAAGTTTACATCCGACTATCAAATTCCAGACGTACAATCACTGAATTCTATAGTGGCATTCATTTCCTTTTGCCACCTCAATTTAAAACTCTCTCTCAACACCATAAAACTTTACATGACTGGAATACAACACCATATCTTAAGTGCCTACCCTAGTACCAAACAATTAATGTCCTCTTACCCTTTGAAGAACATTCTCAGAGATATACAACATCTAGATAACCCCACGACAGCCAAAAGACAACCGATAGATGGTTCTAAATTCAGGGCACTATCTGACTTGCTAGACACTAAACCATTTGAACCAAATACAAACCTCACCATTAAGACCGAAGCTTACCTGGCATTTTACAGGTTCTTATGACCTAACGAATTTACAACCGACAATACCACATCCTTCATACTAAAACCAATCAATCAGGACCACCTACTGAGATAACGTACTATCCAACAGACAATAAATGGTGCCCGGTGAAAATGCTAGACCTTTATGGCTTATCACTCACTGGCCTAAACCTGTATATGCCCCTATTTACACTGCAGGGCAAACCACTCACTACAGCTAAATTCATAACGTACATCAGAGCCCTCTTAACCAGACTGGGACACAACCCTAATGCCTTTACAGGACACTCATTCAGAATCAGGGCAGCATTAGCTGCTTCAAGACACAGTGTCTCTGCTCACATCATAAAAAGATTAGGACGCTGGAAATTTGCAGTGTATTCTAGATACATACCACAACCAGAACTAGAGTTGAGACAAGCCTTCATAAATCTTGCAATGTAAAGATATGTATTGTAATAAAGTTATTTTCATTCAATTTTTGCTCTCTTTTATTACAGGCCTACACGATACATCGGTTTCGGCACACCACAACCGACTTGTTCATATATCTAACTTGTCATAAATACGGCTTTTTGTATGCTACAATTAATATTTAAGTCAATGAGTAGAACATGAGCCCCATAAAGTAATGGAGATTTTAAAGAAGACTCATCACCATCCTGGAATTTACACAAATTTAATAAAACATTAAGAAACACCTATAAATTAGTGATGCTGTGTTTCTTTAATGTGTAGTAATGATTAAGAAACAGAAAAACAGAAACATTTTGTCTATTTCTCCACCTCCACATAATCTTCTGTGATAGAAGGTGACAGATGTGATTTTTTTACATTTTGCTAATAAAACTCTGAACCATACAAGTTTTTTTTGTTCTGATATAAGTGGCTATGTCCAGTATTTAGGTAAAGAATCAAGGTAGAAAGGTGCTGAATATTCTTGCCTTAAGAGGTCAGAGAGCCTGACTTAGTTTGAGTTATCAGGGCATGGATTTCTCTAAACCGTGCCAGAACAGCTGTTAAGACAAATGGCCAATGACTCTTTATTGAAGATGGAATATTGTGGCAGCCAACCAACTCTGGGGGCAATTATTAGCTCCCACCCCACCCAATATTAATCTGTTTGTTCAAAATACTTCTTTCTTCATAAAATAAAAATATCAACTATAACATCGTGGTTCTAGAGTGCTATGGTGCTGCACAGCTTCTTAATCTGAAAATAAAATAGATGACTAAAGAACAAAAGGAATTTGTGTGCACATGTACAAAAGTTTACTTAAATGTCCATACACAATCCAGATACAGATAGGAAAAACAAAACATCTCCCATTTAAAATACTAGAGTAACTACTTACTAGATTAAGCTATCACAGTGTCTTCTTTAGTATTCATTTTACATGTGGTATGTTGCTAACAAAACAAAACCACCTATGGCTAGCACAGGTGTTTCAAATTTCCTAGACTCTCCAAATAGATAGACAAAGCCATAGGTTCAAACACTATCCTGAATGCAGGGCCATCTGTATGATTATTGTCTCACTGTGTTACAGTGTATCCAACTGGAAACAAGTGCCAATAATATTTCCTTCTGACATAAAATGACAATGATGTCTCTAAAGGTGACTATAAATCTCACATATTCAGCCTTTTGAAATCCCCATTTAGTGTATTGTATATATTAGTGTGTCTTACACCCCCTTGTATGTCTCTTACAACCCCCATGTGTCTCTCCCACCCCCCCCGCCCAGCCCCTCTGTGTGTCTTTCTTTCCCACAGCCCTTTTCTGTGGGTCTCTCCCCTCATTCTGTTTTATAGTATAGACATAGATATATAGCTACACACACATACAGGCACATATTCACAGAAATATGCAGGCACACAATCAAACACAGTCATACAATCAACACATACAGGTACACAGACATACAGTCATACAGACACACACATATAGATAAATAAAGACACAGTTATACAAACACAGACATACAGAGACATGAGGCAAAAACAGAATAATAGGTCGCGCTATACTAAAATAATCCAATAAAAAGTGAAATAAATATGTAGATTACTCTCATATATATACACATAGAATAAAATAAATATAAATGTGTGCGTAATAGTCCCAATATATAGTGGATTCCAATAGGCTGATGGAGACTTGATACTGTAGTAGATGGAAGGCTGAGTCTTCTATGGTGTAGGTAGTCTTGACTCAATGATGATCATGTAAATAAAAAGACAAATAGACTCCAATAGTGCAGGCTGTATAGACGTAGATAAAATAGAGTGGATGTAGGGGGAGGTATTTCACTCACCTATGCAGGAGCATATACTAGCTCGAGTGTAATCAGCGTTCAGTGGCGTTTTACCCCCCACTGGCGAGACATAGATGTAAGTAGTTCCTCGAAGTAAAAGAGAGATAAAATATAGTGCTCACTGTATAAAAAAATATATAAAATAAAGTAGCTGTAGGGGAGGTATATTACTCACCTATGCAAGAGCATATACTTGCTCAAGTGTAATCAGCATTCAGTGGCGTTTTACCCCCCACTGGCGGGACATAGATGTAGGTAGTTCCTCGATGTAAAAGAGAGATAAAATATAGTGCTCACTGTATATAGAATAAAAATAAAACTTAAAAGTAAAGGACGTACTCACATTTAAATGAGCAAGATATACTGCTCACTTTGATGGCGTGGGTGGTTTGATCCCCACCTAGGATTCTTTGAACAATTGTCGGCTCCAAAATGACGTATAACCAGGTTGACGTATAACGTATAATTTAAAAATTTTTTTTTTTTAATTATAGGTAAAAAATAGAATAAAAGGTATATGGCAAATGTATGGTGAAAAAGCCAATATTCCTTTATTAGTACAAATAAAATATATATATAAAATATGCCAAAACGCGTTTCGCCACACAGGGCTTTATCAACTGGCAATAATATACATTAACCTGGTACAATGAAGCTTATATAAGCTTAGAGGATACATAATTGTTTGAATTTTGGCGCCAAAATGACGTCATCAGTACAATGAGAGTAATACAAAAATATTGAAAACATAAACATAACATAAAAGTAACTGGAGCATGGTTTAATGATAAAACAATATTCTAAATACTATAAACATAATGTAAAAACGAGTCTTATTAATGGTACATAAGGATAAAATAAATAGTCATGTGATCGCGAGCTACCGCGATCACATGGTATGTCGCAATGCTTATTGGGAGGTGTAGTATATTGGTGGCGTTCAGGGAGACCGGAAGGGGAAGGAGAAGTGAAGGACACGTGACCGCGATCGCTTGCGGTCACGTGACATAGCATAGGGCTCGAGAGGAATGCAGAGTCTGGATGGAGGCTGGCCTATGAGGGCACACCTCCGTCCAATAGCAGCACTTGGGGAACACGTGATCGCGATCGTACGCGGTCACGTGTTTTTGCGCAGAGCATTGTGGGGGATGTAGTGTCTGGTAAGGCACATCCCTATTGAAGTAAAAAAATATAAAACTAGAAAAATGGAAAAACGAAAAACTATGGGGAAGGGAAAAAAATCTAAATCAAGAGATATATATAAATACATGGGAAAAACAATATAATAAATAACTAGGAAATAAGAGGAATAAATAAAATAAATACTGAAGAGATGTAAGGAATAAATAGAAATGTATGGGGAAACTGGTGTAAACAAAAAGCATCCTATCTATATAGAATGCAAGGGAAAAATGGAATGGATATATATAAATATAAGTATGGGGAAGGGGCAGAAACAGTACTAAAAAGAGGGCAAGTAAGAAAAAACAATATATAAAAAAATAATGTATAAAAAAAAAAAAAATTATATATTTAGATAAAAAAAAATATATATATATATATATATATATGTTTAAAATTAAAGGGTGCAGAAATAATAAAAATATATTTAAAAATAAAGGGAAAGATAATATATATTATAAAAAGTTAAAAAGATCGAATTCGGCATTAAGTCCTTTTGGAAAGAGGGTTTTTAGTTGAAAAACCCAGTACATTTCCCTTTTTCCTAAAATATTTGTGATATCTCCACCTCTCCAAGGAAGGGTAACTTGTTCAATCCCAATAGCTTTTAAGAGAGTCGGGTCTTTATTATGATTTATAAAATGTTTAGAGACTGAATGGTTTTCATAGCCTTTTTTAATATTACGGCAATGTTCTGCCAGTCTCACTTTCAAACATCTTTTGGTCATGCCCACGTATTGCAATCCGCATGGGCATTCCAAAAGGTATATAACCCCTTTTGTATTGCATCCAATAAAGTCTTTGATAGGGTAGGAAATTTTAGTGGTGGTGGAAGAAAACTGGGTGGATTTTGAATTTGTGGTGTCTTTCGTGGTTTTACATACAATACACTTTTTGCATTTGAAGAACCCTTTAGGCCTAGATAAAAAATGTTCTTTTTGGTGTGTATTTTCTTTAGTATAATTTTTAGTCAGAATTGATCTAAAATTAGGGGCTCCTCTGAATATAACATTTGGTCTGTCTGGAACGTGCTCTTTTAAAAGGTCGTCCTGTTTTAGAATGTGCCAGTGTTTATTTATGATTTTTTTTTAAATTTTATTCTTATTATTAAAATCTAAAATAATAGGGAGTTGTGGGGGGTCTGTTTTTTTAGCTTTATATTTTAGGAGTTCCGTTCTTTCCTTCTCTTTTACTACCTCTAAGGCTGTGTTTAATTTGTCTGCTTCATAGTTTTTTTCTAAAAACATATTTTTTAATGAGGTGGACTGGGCATTGAAATCGGCTGTTGATGAGCAGTTACGGTGGAGGCGAAGAAATTGGCTCTTTGGGATACCATCCAACCAAGGTTTATAATGACAACTAGTTTGGTCTATAATTGTGTTTGTACAAACCTCTTTAAAAAAAGTTTTGGTTTGAATTCGCCCATCTTGAATAAAAATATTCAAATCTAAAAAGTTGACTGACACATTACTAGATTCTGATGTTAAAACAATACCCCTATCATTGATATTTAAATTATCTAAAAACAATTTCAGAGATGTATCGGTACCTTGCCAAATAAAAAACAGATCATCAATATAACGAAAATACGAAACCAGGTTTGCCCGCCAGCCATGATCGCCCCAGACAGCTGAAGATTCCCAGTCTGCCATGAAGAGGTTGGCATAGCTGGGGGCAAACCTGGTTCCCATAGCTGTACCCTTTCTTTGTATATAAAATGAGTCTGCAAACCAGAAATAATTGTTGGTGAGTATAATATCAGTATAAAATCAATTTGAGAATTCGGAATTAAACTATTTTGTTTTAAAATCCTTTCAACTGCTTGGCATCCAATATTGTGGGGAATTATGGTGTACAGGGATTGTACGTCACAAGTTACTAGTATATAATCTGGGCACCAATTAAAATCACTTAAAAAGGATAAAAGAGTAAGAGAGTCTTTCAAGTATGACCTAGTTTCTTTGACAAAGGGTTGTAATAAAATATCAATATATTCAGAAAGATTGGATAGTACAGAATTAATGCCAGATACTATAGGTCTTCCAGGGGGTTCTATTGCATTTTTGTGTATTTTGGGAAGAAAGTAAATTACTGGAATTTTTGGATAAAGGATATTAAGATAATCAAATTCTTGTTTTGTTAAGATACCACTATCTAGTCCTTTTTGTAAGAATTCACTTAAAATATTTTTGATATTGGAGGTAGGGTCAGAGGATAATTTATTATATACCTCAGGGTCATCGAGTTGACGGTTTGCTTCTTTTGTATACATGGATTTAGATAGAATGACTAAACCTCCGCCTTTATCGGCGGGTTTAATAACAATTTCGTCATCTTTTTGTAATTCCTTTAGGGCTTTCCATTCCTTCTGGGTAAGGTTCTGTGGGTCGTGCTTTTTGTGCTTGATCTTTTCGAAGTCTTTTAGAACCAATTTTTCAAAGACCTCTATAGGTCCTGACTTAAAATTTGAAGGATAAAATTTGGAGGGATTTTTTAAAACAGTGTGTGTGATAGGGCATTCAATAGACGTATCTGAATTCTGAGTTTGCGAGGCTAAATTTGGTACAGTGGAAACATTACTATTTTGAGAAAAAAATCTTTTTATAGTAGCTTTCCTAACGAATTTATTGATGTCTAGAAATGCTTGAAAGGGTTTGAAAGAGTTGGTTGGGGCATATTTAAGACCTTTGCTTAAGACTAAAATCTGAGTAGAGGTTAAAACTTTATGAGAAAGATTAAAAATTCCAAATTTTTTCTCATCTGTCGTGGTTATTGTCTTTCCTTCCTTTCTCTTTTGTAGTCTTCTGCCACCTCTCCCTCCTCTATACTTAGGCTTCTTTTCCTTGTTCTGGGTAGATATGGGGTCTGTGTGTGAGGTAGGTTCTGTGTACGTATGTCTAAAAAATTCTCCTCAATCTCTGAATCAATAGACAGTAACTGGTATCTATTATTGTGGGTGTAGTTAGGTGGTGACTTAGAAGTGTCTGAGTATTTGTGACCGAATCTAGGCCTTTGTGGTCTGGGTGTAGGTGCTGAAGGTTGTGTATAGCTAGATTTGTTAGTCGTGGTGCGGTGAGGAAAATTTTGATAATCTGGTGATTTGGGATGTTTGTGAGTCTGATAGTTGGCTGATACAGAGACATGAAGATGCAGGCATACAGATACATACAGAACAAAGCATACAGGCATGCAGAGACATACTTACACAGGCATGCAGGGACATATATACACAGAACAAGGCATAAAGAGACATATGGATACGGTCATACAGAGACATACAGACACAGGCAGAAACACACGGACACAGTCATATAGAGACATACAGACACAGACATACATACACTTTCATACACAGACAGACAGTCATACAGAGACATGCAGACACAGGTATACAAAGCAGGGGCAGATCCAGAACCTAATTGTGGGTGGGGGGGCTGGTAGTGAGTTTTAGTGGGGTAATAGGGGCTCTAATTGAGGAGTTAGGGGCTGTGGTAGGGGGGACAGAGGCTGTAGTTGAGAGTTAGGGGCTGTAATTGAGTAGTTAGGGGCTGTAGTTGAGAGTTAGGGTCTGTAATTGGTGGCTTAGTAAATGTAGTGGGGAATTGGGGCTGTAGTAGGGGGTTAGGGACTGAAGTAGGTTGATGGCTGCAAGTGGGAACAGGGGCTGTAGTGTGGGGGAAATGGGCAGAAATTGGGGGAGAGGGGCTGTAGTGGGGGTAAGGACTGTAGTAAGGGAATAGGGGCTGTACAAGGGAGTGGAAGGGATGTGAAGTAAGGGAGTTAGGGGCTGTAGAAGGGAGTATAGGGGCTGTGGTGGGAGCAAATGGGCAATGTGGTTGGAAACTGGCAGTAGAGGGGGACACAGGGGCAGTATGGTGTGGGCACAGGCTGTAACGAGGGACACTGAGGCAATAAAGTGGTGTCACAGGAACAGTATGGTGGGGTAAATGGGAAGTAGAGTGGGGACCGGGGGAAAAGGGGCTGTATAGGGGGTAGGGGAAGTAGAGGGGGGAGACAGGGGCAGTAGAGGCGTGTGAAAGGGGGGCAGAGGCAGGGGGCAGGGTCTGTAGACGGAAATAGAGGAGGCACAGGGGATAAAGAGGGGGTCACAGAAGCAATAGAGGGGGACATGGGCAGTATAGTGGGGACAGGGGCTGTAGAGGGGGGCATGGGCAGTATGGTGGGGTAGAGGCTTTAGAGGGAAATAGAGGGGCTGTAGACAGGGCAGGGGCTGTAGATGGAAATAGAGGGACTGTAGAGGGGCAGTATGGTGGGGCAGGGGTTATGGAGGGTAATAGAGGTGCTGTAGAGTGGCACATGGGGCAGTAGAGGAGGACAGGGTCAGTATGGTGGGGGCAGGGGCTATAGAGGTGCTGTAGAGGGGCACATGGGGCAGTATGGTGGGGGCAGGCGCTATAGAGGGACGTAGAGGGGGCATGGGCAGAATGGTGGGGGCAGGGGCTATAGAGGGAAGTAGAAGTGCTGGAGAGGGGCACATGGGGCAGTAGAGGGGGGCTGGGGCAGTATGGTGGGGACAGAGGCTATAGAGGGGCTGTTAAGGGGCTGGGGTAGTATGGTGGGGCAGGGGCTGTAGAGGGGGCAGGGGTAGTAAGGTGGGGCAGGGGCTATAGAGGGGGCAGGGGCAGGGGCAGTATGGTGGGGCAGGGGCTATAGAGGGGGAGGGGCAGTATGGTGGGGCAGCGGCTATAGAGGGGGCAGGGGCAGTATGGTGGGGCAGGGGCTATAGAGGGGGCAGGGGCAGTATGGTGGGGGCAGTATAGTGTATAGTGGGGGCAGGGGCAGTATGGTGGGGGCAGAGGCAGTATGGTGTATAGTGGGGGCAGGGGTAGTATGGTGGGGGCAGGGGTAGTATGGTGGGGGCAGGGGCAGTATGGTGGGGGCAGGGGCAGTATAGTGGGGACAGTATGGTGGGGCAGGGGCAGTATGGTGGGAGCAGGGGTAGTATGGTGGGGGCAGTATGGTGGGGCAGGGGCAGTATGGTGAGAGCAGGGGTAGTATGTGGGGGCAGTATAGTGTATAGTGGGGGCAGGGGTAGTATGGTGGGGGCAGGGGTAGTATGGTGGGGGCAGGGGTAGTATAGTGGGGGCAGGGGTAGTATAGTGGGGGCAGGGGCAGGGGCAGTAGAGAGAGGCTGCAAAAAAAAACACAAAAAAACGTTTTGATTTAAAAAATAAAATAAAAGTAAACATACTAAAAGTTATTCCCCTCCCCCTCCCCCTCCCCCTCCCAGGGGCTTACCTTGGGCCAGGAGGGAGAACCTTATCCCTGGTGGTCGGCTGGGACAGGCTGCACTGGAGGCTGGAGCTGCAGATAGAGTCAGGACCGCTGGGGAGTCTGGGAGCAGTAGAAGTCCCGCCCCCTTCTGACATCATCAGAGGAGTACGGCTGACTTCACTGCCAGGCTCCTGCTGTGTGCTGGCTGCAGGGAGAGAGGTGAGATTAAAAATCCGAGTCTCCAGCCAGAGGCAGGGGATTCGGATTTTTGCACCCCCCTCCTCTGGCGCCCTAAGGCGGCCGCCTGTGCCGCCTTATGGACGCGCCGGCCCTGACTAAGAGTGACTAATGCAAAGAGAGGTTTTCACAGGACGCAGGCCCCTTCAAACAGGCACCTGAAGGCTGTCTTAAAAAGGTATCTGAAAACCTTGTCTATGAATTATTCCCAAGAAACTGTTAAAAAATGTTTTAAATATTCCTTCTGGTCAACAAAGTACACCTGAATATTGCGATCTCTCATACCCCATGAGTGACATATCAATTCCCTCGAATAATTATTTTTTTTCCCCATGATTTATTCGGTATGTTATTTGTTATTTTGTTTAACCCCTTCAGGACCTTTAAAATCTTTACAATTTGCCTATTTCTGCCTAGATTTTGCAATTCCCATGTATATACTGTCCCTGATTTGAGTGTAAGTGAATAAATCCCATTAATGTTAAAAAATCTTTATTACTATAGTTCATATATATATATGATGTTCCTGCATACACTGATCAGTCACAATAATAAAACCACCTGCATAATATCGTGTAGGTCCCTCTCGTGCTGCCAAAACAGCTCTGATACCTTGAGGCATGGACTCCACAAGACCCCTGAATGTGTCCTGTAGTTTCTGGCATTAGCATTAGCAGTAGATTCTTTAAGTCCTACAAGTTGTGAGGTGGGGCCTCCATGGATTGGATGTGTTTTCCCAGCACATCCCACAGATGCTCAATAGAATTGAGATCTGTGGAATTTTGAGACCATGGCAACAAGTTGAACTCTTTGTCATGTTCCACAAACCATTAGTGAACAATTTTTGTAGTCAGGCAGGGTCCATTATCCTGCTGTAAGAGCCCACTGCCATCAGGAAAAACCATTACCATGAAAGGGTGCACGTGGTCTGCAACGACCTCTATGTAGGTGATACGTGTCAAAGTAACTTCCAAATGAATGCCAGGACCCAAAGTTTCCCAGCAGAACATGGCAAGAGAACAGCACTGCCTGCACTGGCCTGTCTATTTCCATAGTGTATCCTGATGCCATCTCTTCCCCAGGTAAATGATGCACACATAACCAGCCATCCACGTAATCTAAAAGAATATGTGATTTATGGTCCAGTTCTAACACTCACATTCCCACTGAAAGTGCTTTTGGCGGTGGACAGGAATCATCATGGGCACTCTAAATATTTTGCAGCTATGCAGACCTATATGCAGCAAAGTGTGATGCACTGTGTGTTCTGACACCTTTCTATCCTGGTCAGTATTACATTTTAAGCAATTTGAGCTACAGTAGCTCTTCTGTGTGATCAGACCAGATGGGCTAGCCCTCGATCCCCACATGCATCAATGAGCCTTGGGAGCTCATGACGGCGAGTTCAGCGGTTGTGCTTCCTTGCACCACTTTTGGAATGGTACTAGGCACTGCATACTGGGAACACCCCACAAAACTTGCTGTTTTGAAGATGCACTGACTCAGTCATCTAGACATCACTATTTGGCACTTGTCAAAGTCACTAAGATCTTTTCGCTTGCCCATTTTTCCAAAACATGAAATTCAAGGACTGCTGCCTAATATTTGTATTTGCTGCGTAATATATCCCACACCTTGACATTTGACAATGTAACTAATAAAAATAAAATAAAGTAATCTTAAGGACTTATGTGTCTATCTAAAATACATAAGCATTCAGAACTCTATTTTTAATATTCTGTAGTACAATACATAACAAACTGAAATATATACCAGCCACGTTCATTTGTGGTGGAAGTGTTTAACAAACTAGGCAATACAAATAATTATCATTAGCTAACCTTGCAGATGCTATTAGATTTGATAGAATTCTATATGTATTACGTGTATCCCATAGCTGTTAGTTTAGTGGTTTCGTTGATTCTTTCTATTGTCCTTAGTATGACTTTTAACACAAATTTATACTGTCAGCAATCCTTCAAAGCCCTATGAGAATACAATGTGTATAAAGTGAGACTCTTAGCTTAAAATGTTACACACACAACTATAATTACAAAGAATTAAAATAAGAGTAACAACAATAGTGGTTCTAATGGTTGAAGTGTTTTATCTACATAACACAAGGAACACAAAACAATTATTGTTACTAATCATCTTCAGTAATTCAATTTACATGCTGCTGCAACCTGACTACTTAAAGCAAGAGGATGGAACTTCAAGCTGTTTTTTCGACATAGTTTAACCTTTCAATTTCTATTTAGTTAATCTGGAAAAGATGAAAGGCAATGTCAATAGAGTCCCTGACCTTTGCAGTAAACACAAGTCTCTCGTTACCAGTAAACAACTTGGCAAATAAGGCTCTTTATGCTTTCCTATGACAGCTTCTGAATATAAATCAACTCTCAAAAGAAATCTTTATGCATTTAAAATGAAAGAATGTTAATGTTCATGCAGAAGTTACACAAACTATAAATAAGACGTACATAAATTTAAAAAGTAAAAGCTAAATACTTATTGTCCGTAAAGTGAAAGTCAACAGTAGAAGAATCCATTTCAAAGTGTATAGTTATATTCCAAATATTGTTTTTTTTTTGGTAAATTAGACCTTATAGTCCAGGTGATAGACTGAGGTGCTGAAACTTGGAGGGGGCATGCATCCTGCACATTCTTCATCTTACCGTACAAAAGTCGAAGCTATGGTTTCCGCTGGTGCATGTCTACTGCCTTGTGGATTGCTTTACAAAGTCAACTGTTGGCCTGAAGATGCCTCCAACATTGGTTAAATCACAAAATAATTGGTGTGCACCATGTTAAGGGCTTGATTCTGTTGGGTGATATAAGGTGTTTTGTTTTTTTAACTCTCATGAAAGAACTGCTATTCTGTTAAAAGAACTAAGGTGATCTTGGTTCCTCTGGGGAGCGTGGAGAGTAGTTCTGAGGCCGCAGGAAGGGCAGTAAGTTTCCTGTATTTAGATCCCTCTTATTCTTTGCTCTCTGCCTGTCTATTCCCCTTGCTTTTTTCTTTCTACCCTGTTCTCTCCCAGGTTGGGAGTCTATCCAACCTCGATCTCTTTGGCACATTAGCCTTCGTCTCCTAATGAAACACATCACCCTCTGGACTATGTCCTGGGCATTCTTTGCTCTTCTCCAGTTACGTCTTCCTGTACTTTGAAAATATGGATAGATGTGCACTATTTGTTCATTGTTTTCATGAGCTGTTTTCAGAATGTTTCTATTACATTTAATACATCCTTGTGACCATATTCCTGTTTTCTTCGCCTTTTTACTTGATGCGTTTATATATTTCCTTGTGAATTGATCAAAAAAATGTTAAATAAAGATTATCAGCAGGTAGAATTCGGTCAAAAGAACGAATATCTGGCATGAGTTAAAAGTTGGTTTTAGAAAATCTAAACAGATTCCAACTTGTATATAATTTTGTATGTAAGGAATATTTGAAGTGCTACCTACCTCTAAGGAGCCCCAGTTCCTGAGTTACTATTTTTATTTTAGCTTTGCTTTTTCTTATTTCATTTTTTTTTTCCAATCAAAGAAATAGTGTTCTCTTTTGAAACATTTTTTTTCATCTGGTACTCCTACCTAGCTCTCATGCAGAGCTGTGCCAAAGGCTTTAGAAAATTCATTGTAGATCTACTGCAACACCCTTATACAATTTCTTATTTATTTTTGGAATACAGTGGGGATAGTGTGACATGACGTATCTTTCATGTTGACTCTTGCTAATCGTATTGTGCAAAATGTATGCCTGAATATATCTCATAAACCACAACACAGTTGTCAAACTTAAAGGGGCACAATAGGCACACAGACCACTTCATCTCATTGACATGGTCTGGGTGCACTGTCCGTGATCCCTTAATCCTGCAATATAACACATTGCAGTTTTAGAGAAACTGCATTGTTTATATTGCAATGTTAAGAATGCCTCTGGTAGACAGCCACTAGAGGCGCTTTTTGCAGGTTCAATGAGTTTGACTCCATGAAATTATGCTGTGTCTTCAAATTCCTTGTAAGAAAGCATTGATGATTCAATACACATTACGTTCCCTCTCTGCGCTGACATCAGAGGAGGTGGAAAAGGAGTCAGTGCTGAGGAACCTAAGGTGTATTCCTTTAAAAACCTGTAAGTCCAAAACAGAGATTTTGTTTATCCTTTGTTAAATGTGCACACTGTTTATTCCTTAATTCAATCCTTTGTCACCAATCCTGCAAAAAAAATATTCTGTAAGATTGAAAATAAATGTTCTGGCTATGCATAACTATACATAGCTCCCATATTACCCATCAGTATTTAACCTGTAGTAGGGTCTTTACCTGCCTTAACTTTCATCGTTTTACTACATAAGCTTCATGTTGCTGTAAGGTTTTCTAACACTGATTTCCTAAAGTAAAGTAATTAGTTCTTCTTTGCTATGTGCCAATATAAAAATAAATTTAAAAAGTCTGCCTTCTGATCATCAATAAGACACAAAAACATTAGATATTTAAATAATCCAACTTGTAACTTTATATTTTGCACTAACATATATTTTAGGATTAGCTTGCATTCTTTGATTATCAGCAGTGTCGTACCTACCATGGTTGGAAAGGGAAGAAAGGGACACATGTAGGGACATGGGGAGGAAAGGGACACATGTAGGAAAGGGGGGAGAGAGGGAGGAATGGGACATATGTAGGGGAGGGGGAGAGAGGGAAGAAATGGACACATGTAGGGGAGGGGGAGATAGGAAGGAAATGGACAAATGTAAGGGAGGGGGAGAGAGGGAGGAAAGTGACACTTGTAGGGAAGGGGGAGAGAGGGAGGAAAGGGACACATGTAGGGAAGGGGGACAGAGGGAGGAAAGGGACACATGTAGGGGAGGGGGAGAGAGAGGGGAAATGGACACATGTAAGGGAGAGGGATGAAAGGGACACATGTAGGGAAGGGGGAGAGAGGAAGGAAATGGACAAATGTAAGCGAGGGAGAGAGAGAGAGAGCATAGTGACACATGTAGGGGAGGGGGAGAGGGAGGAAAGGGACACATGTTGGGGAGAGGGAGGAAAGGGACACATGTAGGGGAGAGGGAGGAAAGGGACACATGTAGGGAAGGGGGGAGAGAGGGAGGAAAGGGACACGTGTAGGGAAGGGGGGAGAGAGGAAGGAAATGGACAAATGTAAGGGAGGGGGGAGAGAGGGAGGAAAGTGACACATGTAGGGGAGGGGGGAGAGGGAGGAAAGGGACACATGTAGGGAAGGGGGGATAGAGGGAGGAAAGGGACACGTGTAGGGAAGGGGGGAGAGAGGAAGGAAATGGACAAATGTAAGGGAGGGGGGAGAGAGGGAGTAAAGTGACACTTGTAGGGAAGGGGGAGAGAGGGAGGAAAGGGACACTTGTAGGGAAGGGGGATAGAGGGAGGAAAGGGACACATGTAGGGAAGGGGGGAGAGAGGGAGGAAAGGGACACATGTAGGGGAGAGGGAGGAAAGGGACACATGTAGGGGAGAGGGAGGAAAGGGACACATGTAGGGAAGGGGGGAGAGAGGGAGGAAAGGGACACATGTAGGGAAGGGGGGAGAGAGGAAGGAAATGGACAAATGTAAGGGAGGGGGGAGAGAGGGAGGAAAGTGACACTTGTAGGGAAGGGGGAGAGAGGGAGGAAAGGGACACATGTAGGGAAGGGGGAAAGAGGGAGGAAAGGGACACATGTAGGGGAGGGGAAGAGAGAGGGGAAAGGGACACATGTAGGGGAGAGGGAGGAAAAGGACACATGTAGGGGAGAGGGAGGAAAGGGACACATGTAGGGGAGGGGGAGAGAGGAAGGAAATGGACAAATGTAAGGGAGGGAGAGAGAGAGAGCAAAGTGACACATGTAGGGGAGGGGGGAGAGGGATACAGGAAGGGGAGGGAGGAAAGGGACACATGGAGGGGAGAGAGAAATGCAATACATGGAGAGTAGGGGGGAAAGGGAGGAAAGAGACACATGGAGAGAAGGGTGGAGAGGGAGAAATGGGACACACAGAGGGTATGGGACGCATGGAGGGGATGGGGGAGGAAGGAATGAGAGACACGGGAGGCCTAAAGGACCTGGGGTGTGGGGGGAATAAGACACATGGAGGGGCAGGGGGTGGGAATGAGATACATGCTGGCCTGAAGAGGAGGATGAGACATATGGAGGGGCTGGGGGCTATGGAATGAAACACGGGGGGGCAGAGCAATTTTTGCACCGGGGCCCCGTGGTTTGTAGTTGCACCTCTGGTTATCGGTCTTTTTAATTGAGCTCATCAGGATACCATATTGTAATTTCTACTAGTATATTCATATTTTTAATTGATACAAGTGATCCACTACTATTTCAAATGCCTTTTCTAAAACACACATCGTTTAGGCTGCATGGATTTTCTGTTTGTTTTGTTTCTAATTGCACTTTAGTAGCATGTCTTATCAAGCTTATTCTACTAAGATGAAGTTGCTTATCATGCACAGATATCCAAACTGTGATACACTCTTCAACACTTACCACCTTCCTCTTGACCCTCAGGTCTTTCTATTGAACGTGTTTCCCTCTCATGTTAAAGGGCCCAATATGTTACATATACTGACAGTAGATGTTATGATTATAGCACATACTTGGAAATCTACCCATCCTGTGCTAGTAGACGTGGCCTGTACAGGACATTTCACCACCAAATGCTACAAAGAAATGTCATATAAACTGCAAGCTATTCAATGCCATCCAGGAAATTTGGCCATGACCTTCAGGCACGATTTACTTGGGATCTCATTCTAATATCTGCCTTGAGCTTTCACTTTCCTTCTCTTTCACCCTTTGTATTATAGTCCTTGTTTTTTCCAGTTCCCTCTGTTGCCCCTCTTCTAATTCTCTTCCTTATTAAGTTCATGATTTACTATGAACACGTATTTTCTTTAGTAATTGTATCAGTACTTGTACCTTACAATATTTTGTTATTTACAATCTAAAGGGGGTCTACAGAAAAAAATACAAATGACACCATAGAGTAGTATTGTACATACACTAAAAACAAAAATTCAAGGTGATGTGATATTCATTCTCAAACCACTTCTTGATAGTAGGCACATCAATAATCTCTCAAAGGAACCCTCAATCCTTCAGCGCAATGGTATAACATGTAAATAGAAAGGAGCAAGACATAGTGCATAGTATCCAAAATGAAAATCAAAACTTTAATACCAAATGCACTTACAAGACACAAAGAAATATAAGGCACATCAAATGAAAAGCTGGAGCTGTAGAAATATGTTCTCCCAGTAAGTATTCCGGTAATAAGGGAAAATCTTCTGACTCCACCACATATAAAACCACTGGAAAACAGAAAGAAAGAGGAAAATACTAAAACACTCTGTCAAGTCTTCAGCTCTATGTATTTCATCTGATTTACATCAGACTTCCTTAGGGGCATTCAAACCAGTCTTCTTCTTCCGATAGCAGCACGCCTTCACTGTTCCCTCGATCCTGTTTTTAAACCCGAAGGGCGGCTCCTGCTGACCACCCTCGACGAATCGGTGCAGAGGCTTCCCTATGAAGTTTAACTTCCTGGATGTAATCCAAGCTTCGTAATCAGATCATTGTGCCGGTCACAAAAATGTAATAATAAAAAAATCTTCTTCTGAATTTTTGCATACGATCTCTCTTTCTCTTTCGTCAAGCTAAACCTGTTCTATGATAGTAAACATAAAATCTTCCATATTAAAAACAGAACATTCATTACAATGAGAGGGAACTGAATGTGACACTGTGCTTGAAAGATGGTGTCAAACAACTTTTCATTTTATTTGGGTCTCACAAATGTCCTTCTTTGTTATCTGAACACCTCAAACTTAGATTTCATAACACTTTTTTCCAATCTTCTTCTGCCCACTATCTGTGCTATTTTGCCCATCTAAATAATTTCTATTTACCAGTCTGAGATATGGTTATGTATTTGCAACTCTGTGGAAGGCCATCATCCTGGAGTTGCCTTTTCACTGTTGACATTGAGACTGGGGTTTTGTGGTTCTAGATGGGCTGAATGGTTGTTATCTGCCGTCACATTCGATGTTTCCATTTGATAAAGCTGTCAGTTGACCCGTGAGACATCTATTTCTCAAACTAGATTGTCTCACTTATTTACCTCATCTTGCTCAGTTGTCCATCAGGGCCTACTACTTTTTTTCATCCTGGTTAGAGACAGTTTGCGCTTGTGGCGGAACCAACCTCGCCCTTTAGACTATGTCCCTGCAGTTCAAACCTGTTATTTTCCCTGCCGAAAGGTTTATTTGTGCCTTTCTGCGGACTGTTAAAGCCATGCTACCCCAGATAGCTATGCCATGGAGCCCAGCCGTATACTGATAGACTGTATGAAAGACTTTGGCTCCATGGCGATTGAACTGTATGTATGTGATCTGAGCGCCATCCGGTAATAATGTGCGCTCAGATCTAAGCTATCTGGGGATAGGTAGAATGTGTATGTTCTATGTGATAAATGTAACAGTATGTATTTTTATGTCTTTTATTGTCCTTTGTCTGCCATGTGGCTAATGGAGTTTTGCCTCTGTCCTTGGAGATAATTGGATTACTTCTCAATTATCTCCAGGATAGAAGACTCTGTGGAACTGGTTTTGGGCAGAAAAGCCATGCTTCATTTGGTCACAAAGGACTTCGATCTATCTTTTGAGCCAATGGACCAATTTGGATGATTTTGACATATGTTTGTATTTGGAGTATGCTGCTTATGAAAATTTATGTTTTATGTGTGTGACATGTATATTTTAGAAGTTATAAATATTGTGTAAAAACTGTATTCCTCTGCCTGTGATAATGAGATTACCCATTGTGTTCAGTAATCATATCACAGGCAGAGGGGAGGATTTTGTGTGGGAGTGTTTTTATTGTACTGATTGATTGGTTGTTCTGTAATACCCTGTGGGCTGTACTGTGGTTGTGGATTGGGAATATAAGTGACTGTATGTGCCAGGACAGTCAGATTCTGCTTAACCCTCAAACCGAAGTGTCGTCTCGTTTTTGGATTGTATGCTGACTGCCAGGAGTGTAACCCTTTCGTATGGTTTTCCTGTTCGGCTGTTTCCAGGATTCGTAGAGTTTGCAGTTCGGGAGATTGGTGCTTACAGTTGCTGCCTGTGCATCTGGAAAGGGGAATATCGCCTAAACGGTTTTTAACCTCTGGTGTCCAAAACGGTCCGTTACAGCGCTATTCTGTATAGGCAGTAGTATAAAGCGTTATACGAGATCTTCAGTATCTTGGCAATTTCTCACGTGGAAGAATCTTCATTTCTCAGAACAAGAATAGACTGACAATTTTCAAGTTTTTTGTTTCTGTCCATCTTGAGCCTATAATCCATCCCACAATTGAGCCTGTAATCGAACCTGCAATTGCTGAGCCGACACAACGGTCCAATCACAGGCTTCTCTATGAAAAGCCTGTGATTAGACAGCATCGCCAGTGATGGAGAGGGGCATGGAAGATCTTCACTGGTGCTGTATTCAACATAAGTAAAACCTTATATTTGCAGGTTTTACTGCAAATTAAGAGTGGGACCTTTCCCATAGTGCCCAGTAGGGCATATTACGCATGATAAGTCCCTCTTCTATAATAGGTTATAGTAGCCCTTTAATGTTAACGTTAGGTTAGGTATGGGTTAGGATTAACATTCGGTTTATTATTAGATCTAGGGTTAGATTTGTGATTAGAATTTTATTTAGAATTCAGGTTTGGTTTAGGATTAATGATTAAGACTTGGATTAGGATCAGTACTTTAGATTGTTCTAATCAGGAGATGTTGCCCAGTATAGTTATGATAACTGTATTACAATGGAACACATGAGATGTAAATAAGAATAAAATACAATATATATGTAAAAAATGAAAAATAAAACTGAAAACCATGAACTTTGATTAAATAAAAATGGTACCTCAAAAAAGCTCAAAATATATCATGTGAGTACCCAATGGTGCCCAATTTTGCAAACGGTATACATTAATGGAGTAATTTAAATAAGTTAGCTACTAAAATACATGAAAACGCATCAAATCCATCTTAATGTGTCATTAAAAAAAAAAAAAAACTGCAATGGACAGATTACAAATTCAGCTCTGTATTTTTTACAAAAATCTGACAAGGGTATATGAAAGGGATCATTCTGTACTCAGGAGATATAGCCAAGCATGATTTAATGATTTTTATTACGGTAGCACATATCAAGTTTACAAAATAAACTGCTAAATTAAAGTGTGCACGTACAAAAATCATTTGCATACAATATAACAGTAACTTCAGTTCCCCACCAAGTCCACTTTCAACAACTCTTTGTTTTTATTGCTGAGAACAACTCTCAGCCCCACTAAAACTAACATGTACTCAGGTCCCTTTTGTCTATATTTTTCAAGAACCTGAAACAACGAATGCCCCTTGTAAAATTATCACACAAGCAAGAGAAACCCCTGCCCTGCAACCCTGAATCCATGGCAGCCAGGTCTCTTATATGGTGCTGTAGCTTCACAGGATAGTGGCAAAGGCATACATTGGGAGTATTATTGTACTCAGATGATGCAGCTGAACACAATATGGAGTTTTGTATAGTAGTAGCATACATCAGGTTTGCCAAGTACTTGTTAAAAAAAGCCCCATTGAATAAACAAAGTTGTGTGGGATTCCTGGGGATTGGTATGGGAACCAAAGTACCAAATAATTTGCGATGGAGGCCCGCAAATTTAGGTAATAGTACTCAGTATAAAATCCACAGGTTCAATAGGAGGATGTATTTTGAGGTTTTAATGAAGACAGCAACACATACAAATACAATGTTGACCTTAAAGGGATCCTATGGTGCCTGGAAAACAAAGCCATTTTCCTGGCACTATAGATTTCTAATGCCTCGTTTCCACTGAGCGGATCGGTTCGGGTCGGTTCGGTACGGTATGCTATTTCGAGTGTTTCCATTATGTAAGTGGCCCATACAACCGAACCAAACCGCACCATTCATGGTCCCCCTTCAGATGTAGGGCCATAGGAAATGGTACGGTACGGTTAGGGCGGAGCTACTGGCGTCACACAATACATTCCACTGATTGGCGGACAGAAAAATGCCAATGCTCACGTCAAAGTCAAGCGCGAAACAAACACCACGTCGCCGTTTAGTCCAGATAATAGGAGAAGGATGCCTGCAAACAACAGCAAGGTCTGGTCGGCTCAGGGACTATCCACTTTCCTAACTATAATTGGCGATAGCGTTATTCAGAGTGAACTTGATGGATCAGTGAGAAATGAAAAGGTGTATAACGATATTTCTCAGCGGATGGCAGCTGAGGGATTTGAACGGACATCGGGTCAGTGTAGGGCAAAGCTTAAAAAGCTGAAAGGTCAATATAAAAAAATTAAGGATGCCAACAGCCATAGTGGAAACAGTTGAAGTACTTGGAAGTGGTACGACGCCATGGATGCCATTTACGGTCATAGGCCGGCAGACCAAGGCAGGGAGGGCGGTCTGGACTCTGCATCTACACTTCTCGAATCCATGATAGAACCCGTTGGTAAGATTTATTTTTTCTTAATTTGCATTGGCTTTCGCTCTGCTAACCATTTATAGATTCACTGCACAAAACCATTAACTATTTGCACCAAAAAACACATTTTATTTGTACAGTGTACTGAACTATTGATCTGTGCATTTTCAGATACAGTTGAAGGACTCTCCAATGATACCTCAAACTTTTCATATGTTTCTGACGATGGTCCATCAACTTCGTTCAGCAGCACCAGTACGATTACGTCAACACCGACCCAACCACAGAGTATGCCCAATGCACCCCGGCACACTGGTAAGACATGATGTTCAGAGTGAACATTGTAATTGTGCATTTTCCTAACTTTTAATTTACAGCAAACTGTGAACTCACTCAAAATGCTTCTATATGTAGTTTGTTTGCATAATTAAATCCATAATCATAATTGTACATTGTCTGTATATACTGCTATTTAAATTTCATTGTATTTTGAGCTTATCTTAAGTATATTGTGTTTAGTGTGTTTATTTTACTTTGTGCTTATACTGTTCTTATGTGTTACATCTTTTCCTTATTTACATTATGTTAAATGATAGATATCCAACTGTTTTTTGTACCAATTGCTAAAAAAAACAAAACAAGCAAAAAAAAAACACTATTATGGTCTTTTGTATATTCCAGGTGATAGGAGACTGTTTCAGCTGGATTTGCGCACAGTCATGGAAGATATGCGGGCAGCAGAGGAAAGGCAGCAGGAAAGGATGGAGAACCTTTCTGAGCGGCGCTTTCAGGCACTGCGTCAGGATGCCCAGGAAGCGAGGCGATAGGAGGCAGAAATCGCCTGGCAGCAGATGGAGCAGTTGGCTACCTTCAACCAGGCCTTCCTTGGTGTCCTTGGGCAGCTTGTTCAAGTGCTGGGAGGCAGTCGTGATCCCAGGTCACCGCCCAGGCAGTAGTTCCTTTCAGCTAGCACAGGACCTGTACACTTCTTTATTTTATTTTTTTGATAATTACATTTATTTTTGCTTTTTGTAAATAATGTTTATTTGTAAATATATTTTTTTACTCTGTACTTGTGAGTATATTTTGAAAGATCACTTTTTTATTAGAATAAAAAAACAGGAGAGACTTCTTGTGTGTGTCTGATTAAATGTAAAACTTTATTAAAACTTTCTTAAAAATGTAATAAAACCGTAATAAAACGTTAATAAAACCAGGGTGAGAAATTAAATGTTGAGGTGCCGCATGAGAGCCTGATGTATTTCACTGCACTCTTCTTCGCTATCCTGTGTAATTACCCGTCCTGGCTCTTCTGCAGACGTATTCCAATCCTGGTGGAAGTCTTCTCCATGTCTTTCACAAAGATTGTGAAGAGCACAGCAAGTAAGCACCATGGATTTGACAAGTGCAATGTCACTGTCATTCCTCTTCATAAGACAACGCCACCTACCCTTAAGTCTTCCGAATGCATTTTCAACTACGACCCGTGCCCTGGATGTTTTCTTGTTGTAGGTTTGTTGTTCTAGTGTCAGGCGGCCATTGTCAGGAAATGGTTTCAGGAGCCAATTTTGTAAAGGGTAGGCAGAGTCCCCGAGCACATAATAGCCAACATTCACCCCCACCCCCCCCCAATGTTCTTACTGCAAACAGGATACAGGCCTCCCTGGCCAACCCAATCCCAAAATGTGGACAGTCATAGAACCCGAGCATCGTGCAAGCTCCCAGGCTTTCCTACGTTCAAACTCCAGAATAGTCCTTTTCCATCCACTACTCCTTGAAGGATGATGGAATGCCACCCTTTTCTGTTGAAGTAGTCAGTGTGGTATTCTTGTGGTGCTATTATTGGTATGTGTGACCCATCAATAGCACCAACACACTGTGGAAGGCCGCACCTGTTCTCAAAGTAGTCAGCCATGTCTTTAAGCTTTTGCCAGTCCGGAAAATGAATAATTTCAGGAGCTAGCAATGTGCATACAGCCTTACAAAAGTCCTGCACACACCGGCACACTGATGATTTACTGACATCAAAAAGATGACCTATACTTTTGTATTCACTGTTGGTAGCCAGCTTCCACAGTGCAATGGCAACTATTTTCCTCACAGGCACACAGGCTCTGAAGTTGGTGGTTTGCTTCTCCATCGCTGGACCTAGCTTTGCACAAAGGTATAAAAATGTTTCCTCAGACATTCTGAAATTGTGCACCCACTGTGTGTGTGTGAATCCAGGGACGGTCACATCCCACCACTCATTGGCGCGGCGGAGAGCCCAAATGACTGGTCGGCGGCGCTGTTTTGACAAAAGGAGAAGCGTCTAAAAAAATACATTTAAAAAAAAAAAGGACAGATGTTACCATATCACTATTAATACAACATAAAATACTTTACACGGACAGATAGCATCATGTATAAAAGCGAGCAACATAAATAACATAAGGAGTATTTATGTATAAGGTGTAATTCTTGATTTTTACATATGTGTGCAACATGTATGTTGTTAAATACATAATGTATATCCTTCCCATCTTATATTCGATTTTTTTTTACATATTCTGTATTATTTTTATTTTTTAATACGTGTAGAACTACATGACAAATGGCATAAAGTTGCTTACCCTATAGCGCTGCCGTCTTTGTCTTTGCCACACAAAGGTGTACTTCACCTCCCGGCTCAAGACCCAAGCCATAAGTTTTCTTCTCTTTTCTGCTGTGTTTCTCTTCGCCGCTCGCAACCTTCTCTCATAAAGTGCGGCATGTACTTTGATTTCAAAGAACCAAAAGCCAAATAGAGCAAAGACGAGCTGCTGGATGACCTCCATTATTGTTATTTGTAGCGTCACGTATGTTGTCGCCCAAGTGTGACGCCACACGCATTTGGCGTAAACCACGCAAGCCTCCAGGCGTTCCAACTTGCAGTGGAAACGCTCGCTGGAATAGGCCGGACCATTCAAAACCTTCCAAAATGTACCGACCCGAACCGGTCCGCTCAGTGGAAACGAGGCATAAGGTTCCTCCTTACCTCGGCTCTGGGTCAGGCTCCGCCCATGCTCATCCCCTGCCAATGTCAGCCGGCATCAATGCTTTCCTATGAGGAAAAATCTTATGCTGGAGGTCCTCATGCAGAGCGTGAGGACGTCCAGCATCAGATAAACGTTTCGATTCCATTAGCTCTCTACAGCCACTGTGGGCAGACTTAGAGCTGCAGCACTAAGTGCAAAAGGGACACAGCACCCAGACCACTTAAATGAGCTAAAGTGGTCTGGGTGACTACAGTGTCTCTTTAATCATGTATAAGGTATGTAAGTACAACATGATTTAAATACCTGTCACTCTGGAGCCAGTGAGGTGTGTTCAGTTACCATTGTAACCAAACAAAAACAAACCACAATTTTGAAGCCAAAATTGAGAGCTCCTCCCAAGGAGGTGTGTTCAGTGTCCACAATAACCACACAAAAAAAAAAACCAGACCACAGGCAGGTATACTAGTAAACATTGAGAGACAACGCAAATCATTGCATATTCATGCCCCAGCTATATAATTATTATTATATTATTTTGGAGTATTACTGTGGGGTATGAATATGCAATGATTTACTTTCTTTAATTTGTATTAGTATATTTGCATGCGGTCTGTTTTTTTGCTCCAAAATTACAGGTATTTATGCATCTTTCCTGTTGAGCCTGTGTACTTTACATAAAAAAACACTTAAAAATAAGCAAAATCGTTTTTTTTACTACAATATTTAGCAGAGATTGGCAGTTAAGTGGCTACATAAAAAGTGTAAAAATACGCTTGAATAAATAGCCTGTGATGTCTACTTTATATAATATATACTTTTGTGTGGAAATTTTATTTTCTGTGATGGCTGATAAGAACTCATAAGACCAAATTCTAAAATCTCCCCATATTGAAATTATATTTTATGACCCGTATTTACCAAAAATATACTAAAATCACAAATAAATTCAGGACAAAAATACATTTATTTTGAATTAGTTTTCTTAACCTGTACTAATTATGCACACAGTATTACGCCAAAACGGTGAAAAAAAATTGGGTTTTTTTTGCATTTTTGTGTATATATTTTTTTTTTATTAAATATATGTGTATGTCACATCAAATTAAAGCCATTCATGACCCTCAAAAACCAGCATATGTGCTTGTGTAGTAAATGAGAAAGATGGAAATTGCGGTTGAACACAAAGAGCAAAAACGCTAAAATTGTTTCGGTCATTAAGAAAAAACAATCAAATAAAGGTTGATCTTTAAGGGATTAAATATAGAAATAAATAAAAACAATATAAAAGTAAATAAATATACCTGCATTTATCACTAAAAAGTGTATTAAATCATTCTTTGTTAGAGAACAGACATTTATAAAATTATTTTCACGATTGTTCCATTTTCCTTTTATTCCTCACAAGATTATATTTATAACTCTATTTCAACCAGACTCCACGAATGGATCCGTGGGAACACTTTACAGTGGACAAAACAGAAGTATGATGTATCTACAATAACTTGCTTTTGGCTGGTTGATCATGATGAAAGTTGCAGTACCGAGCAGTTCCTCTTTGCTGAGTAACATGGCACAGACACACTGCAGCTAAGCATATTTTCAAGCAACAAACCACAGGTAATGGGAACAGTGAGCTAGAATATAAAACTACGAACCGCCACAAATTATTCTCATGCCAACATTCACTAAGGAGGTTGTAGTACAGTCCTGCACTGGTGGAGATCTCTCTTTAGTGATAGGAGAAATTATGTTAAAAACATCACTTATTGTTGATTGTTTCCAGTGTACCAATACTACAAAAAAAATATTTTATTTTATAAATAAAAATCATCAACATTTATCTCATTTGTTTTATGTGATTATCAATTGCTAGTGGAAGAATGGCACCTCTGAAATGAAAAATCTGTTTAAAAAAACAACAAAAAACACAACCATGCCATTAAAATTCAAATATAATAAATTAAGAGCACAGTTCGCTGGCCTAGAGTTTCCGAAGTTTAGCCACAAACATGGGACCCCATGATTTTCCTACATGTGGAAGAACCAAAAGTCCATGAGGTATGTCAGAAGCAAAATAGAACTCATGAGATAATGCAGTTGCCAAGTCACTTAGATCCACTGGCTTAACGTCTCTGCAGGAAGTTAAAATACTGTCAATAACATGACTGTTCTCTGCCCTCGATAGAGTGCATGTTGAATACACCAGAGATCCGCCGGGATGCAGAGCACGTATTGCAGACCTGTGGTAATTAAAGAACACAAGAACAAGAATAAACTAATGTTATTTTTAGGAAGAACTCAGCATGCAAGAAAAGAATTCATGCAGAGGTGAATTATTTCCTCTGCCTAATTCTTAAACATTAGCATTCTAAAACGTAGGCATAGAATTTGACCCTTACCAAGACCTGACCTTACTATGTATGTAAACCCCATCTGTGCTATAATAATAATCTGATGTTCAGCTTTTACAGCACAAACTTTAGCAGTATATATTAAACAATCTGCAGTGTCAGATTTTAAAGCGTATATTTGGTGTTTCTTCTAGTAGTAGGTCAAAAGGTTCATTTTATAGGATCAGTAAATGCAAAAGCAAATCTTCCTTTGGAGAGAGTACATGAAGAATAATGAAATCTAACGAGATGCTGAAGGAAAGCAAACCCTTTTTAAAATTAAAAGAACAAGGATTACTTACTTTCCAAATTAAACACCAATATGTTAATGGAAAAATGTCCTTCGTGCTGAATAACTACAAGAACAATGATAATTTAGACAGAGAAAAATAAATAGAGGCACTTATGTATTGAAATAAAGTTGACAACGTGTTTCAAATGATCTAAATCGAGTTAAAATTAGGTTTGCTATATCACAATGGTAATTAATCAGACAAGTAAATATGATAAAAATAAAATGATCAACGCACTAAGATGTCTGTTCTATTACTTTTAATAGAACATTCCCACCACTATAACAACTTCATCTCAATGAAGTTGGTATAAGGGCAGGAGTGTCTGGGTGCTGTCTAACCTTCAGGGGTAAAATCATTGGAAAATGTGTGTGTGTGTATATATATATATATATATATATATATATATATATATATATATATATATATATATAATGTGTGTGTGTGTGTGTGTGTATGTATGTGCAAAGTGTGTGTGTATATGTATATATATATATATATATATATATATATATATAGATAAGTAATGAAGGGAGCACACTAGGTCTTGAAAATCGTGCAAAATTATTTACTGCATTCAAAAAGAATACAACGCTGTGGTATACAAAAAAATCTTTTGTTTTGTATACCACAGCGTTGTATTCTTTTTGAATGCAGTAAATAATTTTGCACGATTTTCAAGACCTAGTGTGCTCCCTTCATTACTTATCTATATATATAACGCGGGATTGCACCTGGGCCCATAATACTCTAAAACTATATGAACGGAGGAGTGCCTGGCTTTGGTATTTTGTCTATATATATATATATATATATATATACACATATATACATATATGTGAACAGGTGTATGTGTGTATATGGGTCTATGTATGTGAAGGCACATGTATTGGTGTTTGTGTGTGAATGTATGTACATATATTTGAACATTTGTTGTATTTATATGTAAATTGTGTGTGTGTGTGTGTGTGTATGTATACAGTGTCTCTTTAAATATCATTCTACGTATTTATTTTTATAATAGAGAGAGAGAGAGAACTCGTCCGACATCGAAGCATACAAATATGTGTGTCTTATTTCAGTAACAGCTAACAGTATTATGACATGCACAGTTAAAATGCCACGTAGAATTTTGAAAATAAAAAAATCTCTTAATTTCTCACACTTTTCTTCTATTCACTTTATTTCATATATTTCAGATTTTATTCATATTATTTCATATATAAATATTTGATGTGAAATGAAAGCCCTAAACAAAATGATACATAATAAGTGTGGGTGCATTTAATATGAAAGAGGTCAATTCTGGTTGAACAGACATATAAAGTGATGGGAAAAAGAAAGCACACCCTCTTTGATGGTTATGGTTTTACATATCAGGACATCCTTGGATGAACAACATATATTACACATTATCAATGAATAAATAATAAATGAAGAAGCCATGTGTGAAAAACTAAGAACACATTATGATTCAATAGCTTGTAGAACCACCTTTAGCAGTAATCATTTTCTGTAAGACTTTATCAGTCTCTCACATCGTTGTGGATTAATTTTGGCCCACTCGTCTTTACAACGTTGCTTCAGTTCAATGAGGTTTCTGGCATTTGTTTATGCACAGCTCTCTAAAAGTCCCGTCACAGCATTTCAATCAAGTTGATGTGTGGACTTTGACTAAGCCATTACAACACCAACACCTAGGCCCTAGTTTCTTTTTCAACCAGCCTGTTATAGATGTGCTTGGGATCAACGTCCTGTTGCATGACCCAAGTTCGGCCCAGCTTTAGCTGTCAGACAGATGGCTTCACATTTGACTACAGAAAACTTTGCTATACAAAAGGAGTTGCTCAACTCAATGACTGTAAAGTTCCCAGGTCTTGTGGCTCTAAAACAAGCTCAAATCATCACCCTTCCACCACTGTGCTTGACAGTTAGTTAGATATGCTGTGTTTGCTTCTCACCAAATGACACTATGCATCATAGCCAAGTATCTTTATTTTGGTCTCGTCTGTCCAAAGCACATTGTTCCAGAAATCTTGTGGTTTCTTCAGATGCAACTATGCAAACCTAAGTAATGCTGTCATGTTGGTATTAGAGAGAAGGGACTTTCTCCTGGCAACCCTTCCAAACAAACCATACTTGTTCAGCCTTTTTCTAAATGTACTATCATAAACTTTAACATTTAAAGGGACACTATAGTCACCTGAACAACTTTAGCTTAATGAAGCAGTTTTGGTGTATAGAACATGCCCCTGCAGCCTCACTGCTCAATCCTCTGCCATTTAGGAGTTAAATCTCTTTGTTTATGAACCCTAGTCACACCTCCCTGCATGTGACTTGCACAGCCTTCCATAAACACTTCCTGTAAAGAGAGCCCTATTTAGGCTTTCTTTATTGCAAGTTCTGTTTAATTAAGATTTTCTTATCCCCTGCTATGGTAATAGCTTGCTAGACCCTGCAAGAGCCTCCTGTATGTGATTAAAGTTCAATTTAGAGATTGAGATACAGTTATTTAAGGTAAATTACATCTGTTTGAAAGTGAAACCAGTTTTTTTTTATGCTTTCATGCAGGCTCTGTCAATCATAGCCAGGGGGGGTGTGGCTAGGGCTGCATAAACAGAAACAAAGTGATTTAACCCCTTCAGGACGGAGTCAATAGTACACGTTCTGATCAAAACAAAACGTAAACAAAAACTGGAATTTGCGCTATATGTCTGTTCACCCGTAGTTCCCCTCTTTCATATTAAATGCACTCACACTTATTATATATCATTTTGTTCAGGAGAAACAGGGCTTTCATTTCATATAAAATATTTGTATATGAAACAATTTATTATGAATAAAATTAAAAAAACTGAGATTTTTTTTTTTTTTTAATTTGTAGTTCCGCCTCACATTTTAGCTGTAAATGTCATAATACTGTTAGGTTTTACTGCAACAAAATGCACATATTTGTAATCAGCGATGTCTCACGAGTACAACAGTACCCCCCATTAACAGGTTTTATGGTGTTTTGGAAAGTTACAGGGTCAAATATAGAACGTTCCATTTTCAAATTGAAATTTGCCAGATTAGTAATGTTACCTTTGAGACGGTGTGGTAGCCCAGGAATGAGAATTACCCCCATAATGGCATACCATTTGAAAAAGTAGACAACCCAAGGTATTGAACGTGGGGTATGTTTAGTTTTTTTTAGTAGCCACTTAGTCACAAACACTGGCCAAAGTTAGCGTTCTTATTTGTTTTTGTGTGAAAAAAGCAAAAAACTAATATTTGGCCAGTGTTTGTGACTAAGTGGCTACTAAAAATGACTGGACATACCCCATTTGCAATACCTTGGGTTGTCTACTTTTGCAAATGGTATGCCATCATGGGGGTAATTCTTATTCCTGGGCTACCATACGGTCTCAAAGGCAACATAACTAATCTGGCAAATTTCAATGTCAAAAAAATTAAATGCAAGCCTTATATGTGACTCTCTAACTTTCCAAAACACCATAAAACCTGTACATGGGGGGTACTGTTATTCTCGGGAGATTTCACTAAACACAAATATTAGTGTTTTAAAACAGTAAAACATATTACAACAATAATATAGTCCATAAAAGTGCAGTTTGTTTGTAAAAAATGCAAAAAACGTCACTTTTACTTAAAATATCATCGTTGTAATACAATTTACCAGTTTTAAACACTAATATTTGAGTTCAGCGAAGTCTCCCGAGTAAAACAGTACCCCCTATATACAGGTTTTATGGTGTCTTGGAGAGTTACAGGGTCAAATATAGTGCTTGCGAATTAAATTCTCTGCACTTTCTCCCTGTGTTGTCAGGCATGTCAATCAAATTTTAATTAATCAAATGACATAATTATGTTAAAAAATTACTTTAATATACACGTAGAATTTTAATATATATGCATTTATAGGTATATAAATTCTACGTGTATACTAATGTAATCTTTTATGTAATTATATGTATTTATCTCTATATATATATTGCGGTTATTTGTATTTTATATATAGATAGATATATATAGAATGTCATTCTAAGTGTATTCTGTTTCCAATATATATATTAATAACAAAATACAGTTAGAATGAAATTACATATGAATATATAATTTATTTTATATTTTGTTTCAATATTTTATTTTTTTATTTAATTATTTTATTTATTTATTATTGTAATTATACGTATATATATATAATATATATATGTAGATCTATTATATATATAATATATATACATATTATATATATGTAACGTCATTCTAAGTGTATTTTAATACTAATATATATACTAATATTAATATTAAAATACATTACGTATGACGTTACATATATATAATATGTATATATATATTATATATATATAATATATATACATATTATATATATATAAAAAGGCATTTAATTTATTTTATAACATTTTAATATTTTTTTTTTACACTACCTACCAGCAGGGGGACTGTCTAATATTTTAGACAGTCCCCCTGCTGGCAGATCCATAGCCAGCTATAGGGGGCCATGTGATCGCTCTTTGAGAGCGATCACATGGCCCCCGGGGGCCTCATTTGCCGGAGGGGGCTGCCTGGGCTCTCAGGCAGCCCCCCAGAAGAGGATCGCGGCGGAGGTGAGTACCTCCTAGCTCCTGGGGCTGCAAGCCGTTACGGCGTTCTATGCCGCAATTATTTAAGGTAAATTACATCTGTTTGAAAGTGAAACCAGTTTGTTTTTTCATGCAGGCTCTGTCAATCATAAACATAAACAAAGTGATTTTACTCCTAAATGACAGTGAATTAAGCAGTGAAATTGCAGGGGAATGATCTATACACTAAAACTGCTTTATTTAGCTAAAGTAAATTAGGTGACTATAGTGTTCCTTTAACATGATAACTGAGGTCTGTAGAGACTGAGATGTATTTTTGCTACTTCTTACAGCATCCTACAGTTTGACTTTGGGGTGAATTTGCCAGGATGTCCACTCCTGGGAAGATTGGTAACCATCTTGAACGTTTTCAACTTTAGTAAAAAATCTTTAATTAAAAAAAATTGTTTCCTTTTTCTTTAACAGATACCGACATAAATCTACATACATTATTACTCCACATACTTTTTTTTTTCTCAAAAGTTTTCCACTTTTGAAAAACCTCTCTCACTGTAGAATGATGGAATTAAATAGTTTGAAAGACATTATAACCCTAACCAGTTTGATGGGAAGCAACAATTTCTTCTCTAAGATCATTGCTGATATCTTTTTTCCTTTTTGGGATTGTTTTAACACACACCTGAATGTCCCTGACCAGAAAAACAGCTAAAACTTCGGCTTTTATAGAGGTGGTCACACTTGTTGATGATCAATTAATCAAGGACTTGTTATTAGCTGCACCTGTCTACTACTTAGCCTCTTAATTCCTATGGAAGCAGTAAGGGTGTATTTAGTTTTTCACACATGGCTTCTCCACTTTTTGTTAAATAAATCATGACACTGTGTAATATTTCTAGTGCTGTTTTTTTCATCCGAGGTTGTATTTACCTAATTTTAAAACTTGCTAAGGAACAGATGATTGTTATGTCCTGATATGTAGAAACCACAGAATTCAAAGAGGGTGTACTTTATTTTTTCCAAGTCTGCAGTTAAAATTCTAGGTTTGGTTTTGGTTCATAATTCAGACCAAGGGGTTAAGTATTGCAAAAAAAAAAAAGAAAAAAAAAATATTACTCTTTTCATAAACGTAATAGAATTTTCTGTAAAATTTTCGGTCCATTGTCTAATTCCCAAAGGGAAACCTGAAGCTACCCATTTCTTGTTCTTGGGAGCTATTGTTTATTGACTTAACTTGCTATGCATTATACTTTGTACGTTGCAATATTCATGGAGACTTACATTAAAAATTATCTACACTGGAGGAAATCATTATTTAGGATCATGTTGTACTGAGACTGGCACTTATTGAGCATTTAGAGTATAATTTATTAACTAAAACAAAAATTGATGAGAATGGATATGGGAATTTATATTACGGGTAAAAACAACTGAAGAAAAAAAATGGGTTCTCAGAATGTTTTGACTATTTTAGTCAAAAATATCCATTTCAATCACAAATCTCCACAATTCCTAGTTCAGCTAAACCAGTAATAATTCACTAATATAATTGTTACACATTTTGTCAGCTCCATAAGGTTCAATGGAACCACAAAACTACAGAACATGTATAGAAGATAAAGAAGACTGCTAGCACTGGATATAACGAACTGTGGAAAGAGACCCTCCAGTCATACATCTTTCATTTCTTCTCACACATGTTTTCCTATATCCTGCATTTTCTATGAACCACCCAGTACATTCTGCTTGAGGACCATACAATACAGCAGTTCTGGTACTATTATTAAGCCGGATCTGCAGTAATTGCATTGAGACTTAAAAACAATAAGAAACTTGACATGACTGGGATTCAGCTGAACCACCATGCTCGTGGTGAGAAAGAAATTAAAATTCTGGAGGAAGAGGTTCATTTATTTGAAGAGAGTATTTTCTGAGCATTGATTTCTTAAAGAAACATAACGTTCTTTAATGCAATTAAACAAAATATTACGTAGACAGCATTTATAGATTAGATTGCAAAGAAGAAAAGTGCATTCTCTTTTTTAGTAGAATGACATGAAAATAAAAATAGTAACTGTACTCTTGGGAGAGCTATAACCAAAAGGTACTCACAATGCTAAATGTGGGTTAAAAAAGGGTACCCCCAAAATCTCAATCAGATATGGACATATGAAAGTCATTATAGTTTGGCGATCTCCACAAATTACAGAGTGCAGAATTTGAATTTTTTAAATATGAAGGGCCCATATGTATTTTACACACAGATATGCTCATTTGTAACAAGTATGTTTTGCAACAAAAATATATTTCAAATTCCTTACTAAACCAGATTGGATAATCGCCAAAAAGTAGGGAGCAGAAAATGAAAATACAGTGGGACCTCGGTTTACAAATTTAATACGTTCTCCGGGACGTTTCTTATTGCGAAAAATTTGTAAACCGAAACGCAGTTTCACATAGGAATGCATTTAAAAAACAATTAATCCGTTCTGGAGGTCAGAAAAAAGTCAAAATGAACTAGCATGGAAACCAACCCACAATGCAGAACAAACAATAAAAGGCATGCAAACGACGAAGCTCAGCTCCCTACCTTTCCACAGCTTGAGAAATGCACCAAAAAGTCCCAAAACAACTGCAAATAATTTCCAGAGTGGCTCCAAAACTCTATGCAAAAGCTGATACAACACCTCCACACTCGACACCACGTGCTACCCACTGGCTCCAGCATGCAGGGGGCAATGCATCCTGGTGAAACTTGCTTTGTATTGAGAAAAAAAATTGTAAACCAAGGCTTTATTTTCAATGGATTTTCATTTGAAAACCGAAAATTATGTTAACCGAGGCGTTTGTAAACCGAGGTCCCACTGTACATTGCTACTGTTCCGCAAAAGAGACAGATGCAACTACACTGAACAAAATTATAAACACAACACTTTCGCCCCCATTTTTCATGAGCTGAACTCAAAGATCTAAGACGTTTTTCTATGTACACAAAAGGCCTATTTCTCTCAAATATTGTTCACAAATCTGTCTAAATCTGTGTTAGTGAGCACTTCTCCTTTGCCGAGATAATCCATCCAGCTCACAGGTGTGGCATATCACGATGCTTATTAGACAGCATGATTATTGCAAAGTTGTGCCTTAGGCTGGCCAGAATAAAAGGCCACTCTAAAATGTGGCCTTTTATTCATACATTATTATTATTATTATTATTAATAATAATTATATAGCACCAACATATTCCGCAGCCAGTCACAATTAGAGAATGGGTATAATTGACACTAAGTAATTGGCATACATAATATTTACAGAGACAAGAGGTGGAGAAGGCACTGATCAAACAAAAGACACACAAGAGGAATAACAGACTGTCAAAAGGGAGAAAGGATTGATGGATAGGATGCCAGTGCCGAAATAAGCTAGTAAAAGTGGTGGGTGGAAGAATTGAGCAGTAGAAGACGCCCTAATGTTCAGCTATTCATACAGAGTGAAGTTAAATCATACATTTGATCAACACCTATTTTAGTGCATCACTTAAACATATACTATTCCAAATGTATTATCAGGGTATCTCTTTAAAAGGTGAGCTATATGATTTATATGGTTTGTTTATTTGTTTGTTTGTTGTCCAACTCATTGATTAAATAAAAGCATCACCGTTGTTTAAACTAATATACAGATGAATAATGTGACCAGTCCCTATTAAGCATAAATAGGTATAAGCAATTATAGCAGTTTGCATTATTACTAATCTATGTTCAAGGGTTGTGTTCTCTTAATCACCATTCTTTTTTATATCAAATATTGAATCAAGTTTTTTTTTTTTTGTGTTGCTTTATTGTATATAATTTGTTATTATGCCCCAACTTAGGTACATACTAATGCCCTAAACTTAGGCACCTTGAACTTTGATCACGAATTTCCAGACTCCATTATTTTCTCCTTTTTTTTTTTATTTTCATTTGATGATCAGTATAAAAATGGTTGTCGGTATGATAACATGACATTCCATTGGAAAAATCAATCTTGTATTTTTAATAACATAATGTAGCCTACAACATTATATAATGAGAAAAAATAACTAAGTATTGTGAATGTGTTATATTTAATAAGAAAAACAATTCAAAGTGATGAGGAATAAATGGATCGTAAGAAGATACCCCAAAGCCTAAAAAAAGTCAAGAGCATTATGTTTCAAAACATGCTGTGAATACTTTAACACCTTCAAGCCATATGGTTTGCTTGAACCGTCAGGATAAAAAAAAAAAAAAAGTAGCAATGTTTAACCACTTGAAGAGGTTAAACAGCAAACAGGAAAGTTAATTGTTGATCAACACATTTTATGATCAACCCAAAAACTGATGAATTTTAACAATTCTAAAATCCGCCTAGTTTTCCAGCTTACTTTTTAAGGTTGAATATGTACTGTACAATTCTCTTATGAATTGCCCACGATTCCTTGTTTGGGAAATACAGTCTTGAATCTTTGTTCTCAAACATTGCATAATGTCATATATTACATTATACAGGTATTTTTTTTTCTTTGTCATAACCCAACTAATGTGACTCTGGGCTTACAGTCTAACTAATAACAAGGGGAAACAAATGTCAGAATGTTAAGAAGGAAGGAGACTGGGGAAAGCAGGTGTATATCACATGTCATCCATCTGCAAATATGATATTAATTTTATTACAAGACACGGAGGCTCGTATTTGCATATCCCTTTCTTTACTGTCCACAATAGCAGCAAAGAACAGAATTGAAAAGAAAAGGTAGTACATGTCTCACACACAGGCCACGCCCCCTTATGTCCAGTATAATACCCTAGTCCGCCTTCCCATTTCCCTCTTTCTTTGCTGCTACCACGTCAGATAAGTACCTTTTTATTATACTCTGATAATACTTAATTTTCTCATTACTATACGTTTATAATTTTATTAATCCTTTCCTTACATCCTGCTTTATGTATTTTATGTGACTGAATATTAGTTCTTCGTTGTACTCCCAGGTTCCCAGACCGTGTGGGGTGCCCTCATACCCACTAGGGGCACCCCCACCTTTATTCCTTGTGAGAAATCCTGACCTCCTTCTCTCACTAGACTTTATACCCGTTTTCTGGTCTCTGTTCAGCGCTTTAGTGCCATTTTCTCCCTGGGTACTTCTGTCTCCGTGTCCCCTTGGTGAACCCTTCGTTCTTGCGTTTCCTCGCACGAACACCGGGGTCTTCTATACACCTTCCCCATTAGTAATTCGGTTGTTTGCGACCGTTAGTTCGGTTCGTTTGACGAACATTGGTTTCTCACGAACGGCCGCATTCACTCATTACCGCATAGTCCGTTCAGCAGTTTTGTCCGTTCGGCTGTTTTCCCTCATTTTAGATGAATTTTTCATTAAAATTTTTTAGACGAACGACTGTTCACCTTTTTATTCACTTTACTTAAACCCTTCTATCTATTCACTGCATTAATTCGTTTTTTATTTTTCCGCTCTTTTCTGGTCAGCTCAGTGACCCTCCTGTTTCTCCTCCCCCCCTTTTGGGACCTGCCTTCCTCATACCAACGGTCTGGGCCCTGGTGAGAGTCTCTGTCTTCTGTCTGTCAGCATTTTTTAAATACCTTTCTCCTATCTGGTTTTGAATATTGCAACTCTACTATTACTTTAACAGTCAGTTTGGGTGAATTACTCTCACTGACTTTATCCCTAGCATTGTTATTACTATGCCTAAACCCAATATGCCTGTCTCTCCCGCCCATACGGATGGGGACAACACCACCCCATTAGGGGAGACCTCGGCCACCATGTCAAACCCGCTCTCTTCGGGCGATAACCCCCATATTTCAGAGGGACCCCAATTCACGGCGCTTCAGCGCTCTATGTCCGACGCTATTATGGCAGCAATGGGATCTATGTCATCAGCCCTCTCTCAGTCCATTGCCCAAGCCCTTTTGGCACGGCCTATGGACGCAGATCCCATTGATTTAGGCGCAACCCTCACGCGCCCTATGGGACAGCCTGGTGACCAGGCACATAGAAAGCCTACACACAAAGCCAAACATATTTCTCTCCCTGCCTTCAGAAACACCAAGACTGGCGCACCATTGGTCGCCCCTGAAAGCGTGACCCAAGCACGAAACGAGCCTTTCTGCGCCTGGCAGAACGGGCGTGGCTTTGGAAATGTGCAAGAGCACAAATTGAGAGCAACTCCGACTCGGAAATCGGGTCAGAGGAGGAGGCCAAGATCGAGTCAGAGACCGACTCAGATACAGAGAGACCTGAGTGGGGCACAGACCTCTTTTCCTCCGCACAAGCGGAGACGCATGGAGGTGAAATAGGGACGGCAAACCCCGCGGCCGCGGGGTCCGCCCTAGTGGATCCGCTGGGAGAGCCATTATTTGACCCGGACGAGCTTCACCACCCAAGGTCCGCGGAATGGCTCCCAGCGGACCACGTTGCAGGCTACCAAGAAGCCTGGGTACGGCGCCCACTCAGTAAGGCTGCAAGAAACAAGCCTAGGGCAGAATGCCCCAGACCAATAGTCCCCAATAAAGTGTGTGACACCCCAGAAGTGGACCCAAAAATTACCCAGTACCTAACCAAACTGGACTGGAACCCACGCAAGGGTTTAGACTCAGCCCTGCGTGCCTGCCAAGACAAGCACTTAGACATATTTGGCCCCTTGGCCAAACTGTTTGACCTGGCGGAAGACGCCAAAGCGGAACACCGCATGGTTGACCCCGATGACCTTCGTGGTTGGGTCCAAAGAGCAATATGCATTGCCGGGAGTGTGAATACCTCCCTATCAATTGAACGGCGTAAAGCCATACTTTTTAAAATTTACCCCAAATTAGCTAACTTGGCCCTCACGGAACCTGGCAAAGATGCCCAGGGCCTTCTGTTTGGAGACTCATTTATCAACGATTTGGGGCATTATGTGGGCACGTTCACTGCCCTTGATAAAGCACAAACCTCTATGAGAAAGGTTTTCCAGGGACGGGTCTCTACCAGGGCCGGCAGATCTAGTAGCCGTCTGGCCGGCCGGAATTATTTCCAGTCCCGAAGTGCGGGACGAGGCTCCATTACTCAATGCCCCACCTATCACGACACAAGGGGCTGATCTCCATTCTTCCCGTCCCGCGGCCGGCAATGGCGCTCAAGAGGTTTCCGTGGATACACCGGCTCAAGACGACCTTACGGTGAGTCTTTTCAATTCTCACACTCTGTGCACACATCTATGTTTTTCTCATGTTTGTGTAGGGGGCAGACTCCAACATTTTTTCCCAGCATGGTCGGGCCTGACGTCCGACACCTGGGTGCTCAACACAATACGGGGGTTTTACATAGAGCTAGTGGGGGATCCGGTAAGTATCCCCTCCCCCAGACCACTTTGCCTCTCTCGGCACGATCGCATGTTGATCAACGAGGAACTGCTCGACCTCCTAGACAAGAGGGTGATAGAACAGGCACCCATAGGCAACGCTGGGGTCCTGAGCAATGTATTTCTCGTGAAGAAGAAGGTGGCCTTATGCGCCCGGTTATAAACCTGTGCCCCCTCAACAACTTGGTAAAGTATCGTCATTTCAAGATGGAGGGTATACACCTGAGAGACCTACTCCAGCACGGAGATTTGTTGGCGAAACTAGACCTCAAGGATGCCTACCTTACAGTCCCGGTGGCAGAAACATCTCGGGACCTCTTACGCTTCCATTGGCGCAACAAGACCTGGCGTTTTACCTGCCTCCCCTTTGGCCTCTCATCTGCCCCTTGGTGCTTCACCAAGCTCCTCCGCCCGGCGATGGCCTAGCTACGCAGTTGAGGGATAAGACTTATCGTCTATCTAGACGACATCCTACTCATGGCTCAAGCTCACCAGGTCCTCTTACGACACATCAAACTGGCAATAGATTTCCTTTCCCATCTAGGGTTCATCATCAACTGGAAGAAATCCCGTCTGACCCCTACGACACGGATAGAATTCCTAGGATTTATGGTGGACTCACTTCAAGAATCCTTGAGCCTACCCACGAGCAAGGTTTGTGCGATCCGCAAGGAGCTGCGCAGGGCACTCCTCCAACTGCAACTCACGTTGCGACAATTAGCTCGCTTGATCGGCCTCTTAACATCCTCCATTCAGGCGGTATTTCCTGCCCCTCTACATTACAGAGCCCTACAACGACTCCAGATTGCGCACCTACGGGAAGGCGCGTCCTACGCGGACCTGGTGACTCTGGACAGAGAGACAAAAGACGAAATCCACTGGTGGATTCTCAACCTGTCCGCTTGGAATGGCAAGGCGATCTTCGGCTCCCTCCCGGAGTTCACCATAGAATCAGATGCGAGCCTACAGGGATGGGGCGCTCACTGCGCAGGCGTGTCTATGGGAGGCCGCTGGTCGTAAACCGAAGCCCGGTTACACATCAATGCCTTGGAACTGGCGGGCTCCTTCGCGGTCCGCAGCTTTGCGAAAGATCAGGCACATGGATGTATCCACCTCCGCATGGACAATGTCTCAGCAGTGTGGTACATCAATCACATGGGCGGTACCCATTCGGCGCTCCTAGCCGGATTAGCGAAAGACTTCTGGGAGTTCTGTCTGGAACGGAACCTGATGGTTCAAGCAGAATATTTGCCAGGGTTACACAATGTCCAGGCGGACTGGAGTTCTCGCTATCTCTCGGACGCCAGCGACTGGAAATTGGACGTGGAGGTGTTCTCCACTATATCATCTCTGTGGGGTCCTTTTGCTATAGACCTTTTTGCATCCTGACTCAACGCCCAGCTGAAGAAACCATTTGTGGTTTCTTCAGCAGGAGACCAGACCCATCGGCAGAAGCCGTGGACACCTTTCTTGCAGAACTGGCAAGAAACCCCACTATATGTGTTTCTCGATGATCCCCCGCACCCTCATCCAGACCCGCCGCCAGTGGGCCGAATTAGTCCTCGTCACCCCTTTCTAGGGGACGCAATCATGGTTCCCACAGCTATTGGAGATGGCAGTGGATCTCCCCAGATTGCTGCCAACCTTCCAGGACCTTCTCAGGAACCCGTCAGAGGATTGTCACCCCCTCCTGGTGAATGCCTCTCTCAGCCTACTGGCCTGGCGCATTTCAGGGGACCCTGGGAAATCCGAGGTGTTTCGGACTCTACTCGACGACTCTTGGCGGATGCATGGGCTCCGAGCATATGGGTCAGCCTGCAGAAATTGGGCTAGCTGGTGCATGGCTAGGAACGTGGATCCCGTTTCAGCCCCTGTGACACTCATTCTGGATTTCCTCACATCCCTTTTCGAGGAAGGGTAGGCATATCGAACTATCAATTTATACAGATCGGCTATTTCCTCGACACATCAAGGCTTGGACGGAAACCCAGCCGGTCAACACCCACTAGTGTGCAGAGTCCTAAGGGGCTCCAGACTTTCCCGACCGCCCAGGCCCCGCTACTCCTCCACTTGGGATGTTTCCACTGTTTTGTCCTTCCTCCTCGCCTGGCCTCCGAATCCGGATCTCTCCCTACGCCAATTATCAGCCAAATTACGTTGTCTCCTTTGCCTTATATCTTGCAAGAGAGTATCGGACGTCCGGGCCTTGGACCTCGACGCAAGATCATACACCCCTGACGGGGTAACGTTCACCATCAATAGACGAACCAAAACATCTATTAGATCGGTTTCATACCCGGCTTTCCCATCTACACCAGCACTGTGCCCGGTGGCGTGTTTAAGAGAATATGAGGATCGCACTCGTACTAACCGGGTGGCGACTACACCCCAGCTCTTCCTCTCACTCCGTCCACCTTTTAAACCGGTGGTAAGCACTACCCTATCCTGTTGGTTGAAGTGGCTACTCGGCTCAGCAGGTATCGATACCTCCATCTTCGGGGCTCATTCAGTAAGGAGCGCCTCGGCATCCGCAGTTATCACATCTGGGGCATGCCTGGAGGACCTTATGAGGATGGCTGATTGGTCTGGAGAGTCGACATTCCGAGAATATTACTTTCGCCCGACTACTCACCTGTTTACGGCAGCGGTGGACCAGCTTTAAACTTGCAAATACGAGCCTCCGTGTCTTGTAATAAAATTACAAGACGATGTGGGTGGGAAAATTTGCGGAATAAAATCCTCACATACTTACGCAAGTTGGGTGGGACAATACTCGCCTCCGTGTCTTTATTAAAATCATGACTTTTCGTCATGCAATAGCAAAATCATGTAATTGTGTAATGAAACTTCAAAATGAAAAACATATTATTCAGAAACTCCGGATGCAAGCTGTCAGATTCCTACAAAGTTTCTGCAACTCGGCACTAGCAGATTAGGAAGACGAGATGAACAGAACAAGCTTGAATAAACAATACTGAAACTGACTGCAGGATTCCATGTACATGGGAAATGAAAAATGGTCTCCTCTATTTTCCTGGTTATATCAGCTTAGTCTTATAAAAGATCTGTCATGAAGATGAAACTTTAGCACCTGCAAAAATCCTCATGTGGGGTATGTTCAGGCTGCACGGGTCATTCGTTTTCAGTGGTTCACCAAACTCTCGCTGTCGAGATAAATGTTTTCATCAAACAGCATGGTCATTGATAGACTGAATACCAGCCTGGCATCACTCTTATATCGGCTGTCAATGTGCAATCGCCGTGTGCTTTGTCATCAATCCACTCTGGAATAATGTTTCCCAATCCCAGATACCATACCCTCTTTTTCATTTAAGTGATGCGCAACTTTAAAAATGTTTACTTTATACGAAATAAAAAATGCTAGGAATAATATTGAATCAGGTAAAATGTATCTGCACACCCTACTAAATTCTAAACAGCAATAAATCGAATTAGATTAGATTAATCATCTTCTTGCTAGTCAGACAATATTTCAAATGGCATTTATAGTTCCTAAATGGCATAATGAAGTATACTCTAACTCTAGCTTACGACACAAACAGTAGTTTTAAGAATATTGAAAAGTAATTAAAAGAAGTAGTACATTTAATCACAAACAGAGAAATAGCCCATGATCGTACCATAGATAGACAGCTGCCAAGCAGACCTCCAAATGAATGTACAATCTCAGATGGCATCTACTTGGAAAGAATGGATGTGTATGTTTGCTAAATATGGAGTAAAAGATTCCACGATGATTAATTTGTATAGCTCAAGACATAATAGCAGATTGAGTCATCTACACAAATAGGGAATGCTAAAAGGAAAGGCAACATTTTACCCAATGTTCATTGGTTATAATCTTTTTATGTTTTAGCACTGCTTCTGAATTTATTGAGGGGGAAATACCCCACTCCCGGTAACTAGGGCTATTGAATAAGGCTTAGAAACTGGTCTGTTTTAGATTGGATTTTAATTGTCAATTCATCCGCTTTCTGGTTTCCATAAAACTATTTCAGAATGGTGTGGAACAGTACTTGTATGTCGTAATGAGTGATGGACACTATGCAATTTCGTATATAGGGGAGCTATACTCCTACAAAACTAATTTATGCTCTGGTTCATGTAGACATCATGTGCACATAATCAAGTACCCAGTTTTTTCATGTTGCATTTACCACACTTATCCCGCAATACTGCCGTATATACCAGGAGACCCAACTCAAATCTGCCTGTGTTCTTCATCTGACTTTTAAAGGACCACTCTAGGCACCCAGACCACTTCAGCTTAATGAAGTGGTCTGGGTGCCAGGTCCTTCTAGGGTTAACTAATTGTTTTATAAACATAGCAGTTTCAGAGAAACTGCTATGTTTATCAATTAGTTAAGCCTTCCCCTATTTCCTCTAGTGGCTGTCTCACTGACAGCCGCTAGAGGTGCTTGCGTGATTCTCACTGTGAAAATCACAGTGAGAGCACGCAAGCGTCCATAGGAAAGCATTATGAATGCTTTCCTATGTGACCGGCTGAATGCGCGCGCAGCTCTTGCCGCGCGTGCGCATTCAGCCGACGGGGAGGAGAAGAGGCGGATCGGAGGAGGAAAGCAGGAGGAGAGCTCTCCGCCCAGCGCTGGAAAAAGGTAAGATTTAACCCCTTTCCAGAGCCAGGCGGGAGGGGGTCCCTGAGGGTGGGGGCACCCTCAGGGCACTCTAGTGCCAGGAAAACGAGTATGCTTTCCTGGCACTAGAGTGGTCCTTTAAGAGATGGATACAAAGAGGGGCTAGAAACACCATTTGTGGTCTTGCCATGATATTGCTGCCTTTTGTACAGATTTCATAAGGTATGCTTCCTGTCTTCTATTGGTTAATTACACAAATATTTTTGGTGCCCTATGGCTGGTAGTGAAGACAAGGCACTGTGTGAGAGCAGCAACATAGAAAGAAACAGCCAGAATGATTTATTGCAGGAGCTTTGGACAGGCAATCTGAGAATGAAGAGAGAGAAGGCAGGTACGTTTTATTTAACATAATCTGTTGGGGACTTTTAACCTGTTATAGGAAGCAAACATGTGCTTCCTAAACATGCAGGAGATGTGTATCTTGCAACAAGTGTAACACCCACTGAAACAGGATTGATCCTCTAAGCGGTGGGTATGAGCTTTTAGCATTAAGAGCAGAAGCACTTAAAGGACCACTATAGGCACCCAGACCACTTCAGCTTAATGAAGTGGTCTGGGTGCCAGGTCCATCTAGGATTAACCCTTTCTGCTGTAAACATAGCAGTTTCAGAGAAACTGCTTTGTTTACAAATGGGTTAATCCAGCCTCTAGTGGCTGTCTCATTGACAGCCGCTAGAGGCGCTTCCGCGCTTCTCACTGTGATTTTCACAGTGAGAAGACGCCAGTGGCCATAGGAAAGCATTGAGAATGTTTTTCTATGGACTGGCTGAATGCGCGCGCGGCTCGTGCCGCACATGCTCATTCAGCCGATGACGGGGAAAGGAGGAGGAGGAGAATAACCCCCTACTCCCCATAGAGCCCGGCCGGAAGGGGCCCTGAGGGTGAGGGGGACCCAAGGACCCCATAGAGCCAGGAAAATGAGTATGTTTTCCTAGCACTATAGTGGTCCTTTAATTGTATAACATGAGTCCAATCAGATAGTTAGAAAACTGCAAACCTGTCAGTTTGAATAATTTTTTGGCAAGGAAAGTCAAACAAAAAATTCTTTATCAACTGAGGTACTTGTGTTAGGTCACTGAATATTACACATAAATAGAAACTATGGTAAAATATCAGTATACCAAGTGGCCAGGAATAGTGAAAAGCAGACGTCCAGATAAGTTGCAGCTTTAATTCTGTGCAATATAGCATTAGAAAGGACAGGTGCAATTATTGACTGATCACCTTGTGTTTGCCTTACAAAATAACACAATTATACCATTAGTGCTATTGCCCATCTATTATTTAACAGGAGTCCAGAACAGCCTACGGCACAATAACTACTAGTAGGGTCAAATAATAATCCTTTTTAGAGCTGTTTAGCTTCACCGCTGCAAGGTAATGACCACAAATTATTAAATTATTCAGTCAGTGTTCAGAAGCTAGTGGGATCAGTGAATGCGTAGCCCATGAATGAACACTTGATTAAACTGCTGAATCGTTGGACTTTTAAAACCTTATTCTATTAGCTTGGTCTGCCTAAAATCAAAACATGAATATTAAATATAACTAAATCCTAAATGTGATGTTAATGAAAAGAACATGAATAGGCAGTCCTTTTTTTTTTTTTTTTTTTTTTTACAACAGAAACTTATTTTTTCTTCCACATTTTGCTACATTAAAAGAATACACAGTATTCTCCAATGCACAAACTGATATTTTGTATTCCAGGGAAAGGGTCAGATTTAATGATACCGTAATTTAACCGTTTTCAATGTTAAAAGAAATTTGAAGCAAGTCACTCCATCTAAATGCTAACTTTTAAGACATGCAATTATTTCATGAAGCAACACTGACACCTATTGGCTCAGCCTACTTGGTCTCTTGGTTGGTTTACAGAGAAATGCTCGGTACAAAAGTTGTGAAACATACAAATACATGCTGGAAAACTTTGAGGTTATTCATTTTTAGTGTTTTATACAATTTCTATTTTTTTTATCTCACTAATGTTTTTTTTTTCATAAATTATTAATGGCAGATTAAATCAATCTCTCTAAAACTGAATTGTGATTCAATCTCTCTAAAACTGAATTTCTTATTTTTCCTCCTCATAACACTGATCCTCCTCCTTCACTCTCCCTGCGGGTTGATGGTACCTGCCTCACCCCATCCTTTCAAGCTCGCTGTCTTGGTGTCATCATGGCCTCACCTTTGCGCCTCATGTCCAGGCTGTTGCTAAAAGCTGTCAATTCAAACTTAAAAACATTTCCCGCATACACCCCTTTCTTACGCAAGATGCTGCGCCAAGGAGCTTGTTGGATTACTGTAATTCTCTCCTAATTGGTCTCCCCAGCAGCTGTACTGCCCCCCTACAATTTGTGATGAATGCTGCTGCCAGGCTGATTTTTCTCTCCTGTCGCTCCTCTCACACCTAACCCCCTGTCAATCCTTACACTGGCATCCTGTACCCTACAGGTGTCAATTTAAAATACTAACCCTTACCTCTAACCAACTCTAGCCCCTCTTACATTTCTTCACTGATTCGTAGGTATGTCCCCTCTCGGTCTCTCCGCTCTACTGGTGACCTTCTCCTGTCTGCTGCTCGCACCCTTGCTGCAAATTCACACCTGCAAGACTTCTCACGGGCGGCTCATTTCCTTTGGAATAGCCTGCCAAACCCTATCAGACTCTCCCCTAGTATTCAATCTTTTAAGAAGTCTCTCAAAACCCATCTTTTTAGGAATGCTTACAGCTTCCAAAAGTAACTTCTATCTCTTAATCCTTCCTCTTGCTCTCTCCTAAAGGGCCACACTCGAGTCTCACCTCCAGTTCTGCTACTTTCCTACCACGTCTATTTGCGGTCTACCTCAATACCCTTCCTATTGTGTTTTTATCCCAAACCTCCTTTAGACTATAAGCTCGTTTGAGCAGGGTCCTCAACTACCTATTGTTCCTGTTACACTTTGTTTTTGTCTCATTTGATAAATTCACCTTTTTTTGTAAAGCACTACAGAATAAACTGGCGCTACCGTATTTATTCGAGAATAACGCGCACACGTGTATAATGCGCACCCCTGATTTTCGATTAAAAATCGTTATAAAATTTTATACCGATTTTTAATCTAAAATTAGGGTGCCTGTTATACTCGAATAAATATTCGAGTGGGTGCTCGATAATACCGACCGCCGGGCTCATTACAAGCCCGGCGGTCCTGGGGGGGCGGGCAGCAAGCGTTTACTCACCTCCGTGCAGCTCCTCCAGCTTCCCTGTGTAAATCTCGCGAGACCCGCGGCCAGCTCTGACGACGTCAGAGCGTCAGAGCTGGCCGCGGGTCTAGCGAGATTTACACAGGGAAGCTGCACGGAGGTGAGTAAACGCTTGCTGCCGGCCCCCCCAGGACTGCCGGGCTTGTAATGAGCCCGGCGGTCCTGGGAGGTATATTTATTCGAGTATAACGCGCACCCCTAATTTTAAATTAAAAATCGGTAAAAAAAATTGCGCGTTTTACTCGAATAAATACGGTATATAAATCCCAATAATAATAATAATATTTTTTTTAAAAAGGAACTGATAAATGTTAGATTGTATCTGACAAGGCACACACAATTTGGTCATAAAGATGATTAAATTTCATATATAAACTGTACTAGCATCAATGCTAGTAAACATGTAGGTAGTAATGTTTTGACTCCTTTACCATCTGTCAATCAAGTAGTTGGCATTAGAAGGGTGTGCGGCATAGAGTCTAATGCCGAGATCTGAGTGATGGAGGGAGCAGAAGAACCCCCCCCAAAAGCAGTTTTCTTGCTCCCTGTCACACTACTACCCCCTAGTAGGCTTTTCTCATGCTTACTGGGTGTGTATGGAACGCTCTGATGCTGATGAAGTGGCATTGAAACATGCATGCGGGTGTCAGCACAATGACTGCCCACAAGCTGGGGTGGGGGTGGCAAAGGAGGGTGGGTGTTACAGCACTGCAACACTCTTGAATGGCTGCTCTACAATGAGAGACTGCAGGTAAGTAACCATATAACAACACAAAGCAACGTAATTTCTTTATGATAAATTATATATTTAGTGCTTATCACAATCTGTGAGTTTTGAAATAATTTTTTTAGTAAAAAAGCAAGTGCGCTGGCTTGTGTATTTAGTATATTTTGGCCCTAGCAGCACCCTATAATGTATGCATGTTCAGGTGAGTGCAGCCCTCTTGATTTTATATGTGTAGCCCTCTTGATTTTATATGTGTATATATATATCTTTAAAAAAATGTTCTACAAGTACCACACACAAGAAAACGTGCTGTTCACAAGTCTCTGGGTCTATCTCAGCCTAAATGCCCTCTGGTCCGTAAGCCTATATCTTATCATGGTTCCATTTAAATACACTGTCTCCACTTAGAAAATACCAGAAGAGGAACCAGTAGAGGGCATCAACAGGCCCACACTGAAGGTTGATAGCTTGGCTCTGGTGCTTCCAGGGGACCTTTTTGCTAATTTGTTATGAATGGAGAGCTAACCGCTCTAGCCAATCAGCAACGCCCCTTGCCTGGTGGCACTCTGCACTTCCTGTAACTCAGATGCAGAGAGTACATGACGCTTGGGGGACCTGGATATCAGCGCTGGAGGCAACATTTGTGGTTAAACCGTTTTTAAATGGTTTAACAGATAAGGTAAGAATGCACCTGGGGCCACCTGGCACCATTACAACTTAATTTAGATAAAGTTTTTATGATTACCAGAGTGTCCCTTTAAATAAGTATGATGTTGTAAAAAGAGTGCTCAGACAAACTTAGTTTTTCATATACAAATGCAGACAAGGGGATTATTTACCAACTGAAAGATAAAAGTTGCCTTTTGTGAATATACATACCTTTGGTCAGGAGAGCATCAAACTTATCATTATCGGGTATCTCTCCTTTGTATATTAAAATGTCACTTTCAAAAATTTGATATTGAAAAAAAAAAAAAAAGCTAACACGTGTCGTTCCATAATTCACGGACTATAATGTCTAAATCACATTATTTCAAAAACTGTTCAAAGCAATGAAAATCCTTCACCTGTCCTTCTTAGCACTGCTAAACTTATTGGTATCTAATTCTAGAAAAATTATGAATGGCAATTTCTTGTGACCTTGTTGGTCAAATAACCTCATTACATAGTATAGCTGTCGAAAAGATGAAAGGCAAAATGGTTACTGCATGATGTGGCCTGAGTCTAAAAATATTAATTGAATTCACAGCTATTATGTTAAATTTAACTATGACGTAAATACTCTAAATCAGACAAATCAGAATCTACAAGTTTTCCAAAACAGAACCATTGCACAGTTATTAAAATGATAAAATACTGTAGATTTGTTCTCCGATATATAAGAATATATATATATATAATTATATATATATATATATATATATAGGTACTTAATTACAGCTCCTCTTTCTTTTTCTCGGGTATGTAAAGCAATATTATAATAAATATACCCCGGCATTTTACAAGGTAATCTGTGAAATACTAAGAAAACAAGTTGGCAGTAAATATAATATGCAAAAATACATGGACTGAACATGCCACCTGCACAGCAGACGGACAAAAAAAAAATCTAAAAAAATAACATCTGTATTATCTTTAAAAGCTGCTTAATATTTTAGAGTATAGATAACTTGAATTATCAGTCATTGATGCACAGAAGATACACAGATAGCCACATCTTAATTCTCAGAAGCTTAAGGTTAGGAATGGTAACAATGATGTATGCTTTCGTTTACCTCCAGCTTCTGAGATTTGATTTTTCATGTCAAATACAGAGCGAGAGAATTATAAAGGAGGGCTGGGATTGTGATTGATTTCTCCTTAAGAAAGGGATGACATGATGCATTGCTTCAATAAGACACTCAAATATTTCTGTGATAAATCAGAATGTTCTTCGACACTGTAGGTTCCTTCTTTGGCTGGTCCTGTGTTTCAAAGGAACTTTTTCCCCCCCTTAGTGATACAGTTTTAAGGGTCTAACTAATTTTAGTCAACAGGATACTAATCTAGATTTTCTTTAAAACAATGCAGAGTGAGGACTGAATGTGACAGTGTTAATGCGTTCTCTAAAATCCAATAGAATGCAAACATTTTGTAGTCCATTCACTCAAGTGCAATAATTGATTTTCTTAAGCAGTAAATGGCAAAATCAGTAGAAAAGACATTTTACTGCATCCATTAATGACTTTTATACATGTCTAAATTGAGATACTTTTTTTTAAAACCAATCTTCTCAATAGTGATGGAATAACAATTGGCAGCTAACATTCCCCATTGACTTCTCATCTGCTTTAGGCTAGAGAAAATGATGTACAGATTTCCTGATATATGATACATATACATAAAACACTATATTTCTATAACTATTTTTGTATTTTAAGAAGTAAAATATATTAGCATTCTTTATAACCCATGTTTATCGCTTTGAACTTACTGGGCGGCAAGGAACATATTGTCTGCAAACCCCAAAATAAAATATGTTGAACTGATTATTGGTCAAGTGATTTCTTCTAAAGAACTGACAGCTACTAAGTTTTTTTTTTTATTATTGTTTTAAAGATAACAATGAATGGACCTAAGAATAGCCATTCTTTAACACTGCCCCCTACTGGAACTGTGGAGATTGCCCTACAAAAAAAACACGGTTCTCTCAATTAATGTAATTACACTCCCTCAAAAAAAACAAAAAACTCATGGAGGGGCTCAAATATTACTTCTTCAAAGCAGAATACTTTTATTTATATAACTTGTCAATAAAAGCTTTATTCTCTGATCCATCCTTGCCTTTAAAGCGTTACATTGCACAGCAATAGTCGATGTTCTAAAGCAGCATTTCCCAATTAGTGGTCCGCGGAACCCAAAATTGGGGTTCCCCGGCGATTTGCCCATCAGGTGGCCCAAGCATTTAGGGTCACCCGATGGGTATCGCTAAACAGGGGTCCGGTCAGGTGCTGCGGTCATCTAAAATCTTGACCGGCCCCCTGTACTTTTGGATGTCATTGCAAATTTTCTATAACTGGTTATATGGTCCTGTAAGGAATCATCCCTTGTACAAATATCCAAGGGAAGAAAATAGCCTGTGTCTTTGTACACGTACGCAGTACCCTTGCAATCTCACCACAGGATAAGATGCTCCGATTCACTCTGTTGCGTTCAATCAAAACAGAGCAGTGTAAGCGATCTCAGTGCTGACAGAGGCTAGACCATTTACTCTCTATTAGGCAATCAAAACAATAGTGGGCTGGTGCATGGTCCTGAGCTGCAATCTGCCCAGATAAGGCTGCTACAGCTCCTCTGACAAAATATCAGTGATGACAGGATGGGCAGTAAAAGCAGGAGGAAAAACAAGGCTTTAAAGATTCTATACCCAGCGAAACAACAGCTGGTTTCTTTATGGTCATTGACCATATCTAAAGTAGAACTCAGTCAGTCTATAACAAGTTGTCAGTTACAGCAACAACTCCAGATTCTCTAGAAGTAGCAGCAAAGAATAAATGTGTAATAAATAACTGGAAGATTGATGTAAGGGGAAAAGACACAACTGCACCTTTATATAAACGCATATTTAATTACATGATGGGGGGGAAAAATCAATAAACCAATGTAAATCAATATATTGATAAAAGCTCCTTTTCAGTTTTTGTTTTACCACTGCACGTACCTGAGTAACTCTGTCTGTATTGCTGGAAGCATCTTTCTTTGAGATATCCTTGTCGCGGCTTGCTCAATGTCTGAAGAAAAGAGCCAGCTTCTGTCATTAGAACAAGGGGCGTCTACTAACACCTAAAACAGAAGAATTTATATATTTAACCCACATGTTTGTTGCTGATTTCCCTGTTACTCAAACTCCTATGTTCACAAAAACATAATCCTTACATTGTATTCTTTCATTTAAACATAATTAATACAACTTATTTCTCATTTAGGTGTTCACCACACAATATTCAGTGCTTTCAGTCGGATTGCTTATTTATGGATTAGGAATATGATTTAGATAAATGGTAACCCACCAGGTATTGATGATGTCCATCACTGTCCTATACATGATGACTTTAGAATTTGTTTAACCTCCACCAAACTAAATTTGCTAGAATGAAGCAGATATTGAAGAAAGGTGCTACAAATATACCTGGAACTTTAAGCTACTTATGATTGTTGTGTATTTGACATGGCATACTTTATGGGTGTTCCTGCCCTTTGTAAGACTAAGCCAAGATTTGAAAGAAGTAAGATCTCTTGGGCATTGATCCAAAATAATTCTTAAATTGAATAACACAGGGCTTCAAGATTGAATTATTGGAGTATTTCACAAATAATTAGTCACCAATGGAAAATGACCGCTGGTTCCACTGGCTTCCCTTGTGATTGCCCCTTTTTAATTCATTAGATCACTTTTAGAATAGAACAGAACGCTTTTTAGATACATCTCCCCCACGGCTCTCAATTGGTTTTGGAAGATCCGTTTCTATGATGCTTAAGCAGACACGCTATTTTCAGTTCTGACAGATGCTGAGCATTATGGAACTTGTAGTTTAATCACAACTGGAAAGCGACCTTCTGCTTAAACCTAATGTTATTACATTATCTGATCAATCTATACTTGCAGCCCCATCATTTTGAAAAATATCCAGTCATTCAACTATAAAAACAAACCTTATGATATATCTGAGGGCAATGTTCTCCTATTAACCTTCCATCCAATTCAAAATTAGAGATTATATTTATGTGAGTTTTTGGAACGAAAGATTCCAATGTCTGTTTCAGTCTTCTTGATCTATGAATTTCTGGTTCATTGCAATGAAGACAACCTAAGGAAAATAAAATAAACATTTAAATGTAAAAAAAATTCCAATGACACATTTTAAATATATATTGCATGAGTTGTTTTAAAGATCATTTACCATTCAATGGCCAGTGAAAGTCATGACAATAGCTCATCAAATTTAGCAGCCTACTTTAAAAAACAGGAACACAAAGTTGAAGGGTTAAAAACCCCTTCTGTCACGTACCTCAGTCCAGCGCCGATGTCCCTCAGTGCTGGCTTGGGTCCGCCTTTGCTCCTGAGACCTAATGCGCATGCGTGGCAATGGCCACGTTCGCATTAGGATTTTGCCATAGTAAAAGCATTATACTATGCTTCCTATGGGGATTCGGGTGATGCTGGACATCGCCATGCATAGCGTGATGACGTTAAGTGTCAGTTAGGCGACCAAAAGTCACCTAACAGCGTGGAAGTCCCTCTAGGTGGAGTTAACCAAGCAAGCTAGGTGGAGTTAACCAAGCAAGCTAGGTGGAGTTAATCAAGCAAGCTAATTACTGCAATAATTAGCTTTGCAGGTTTAAGGGTGATGGGACAGTGCACCCTTACCACTTCACTGAGCTGAAGTTGTCTGGGTACCTACAAGTGTAATACAGACTCCACCATACCTCACGTTTCTCTGTCCACTTTTGTCCTCCTCATCCAGCTTGGTCACAATGGTTCACTTTTCATTCTCTTTGTATGCTTGCCTTTTCAACATAAAACATTTACTTTTCAGATTTATCAATTCTTATAAACAGCATTATTACACCCCTGCCTTTTAATCTACTGGCGTTCTATTTTCTATCATCTACCGATGTTCTATTTTCAAATGTAAATTCACATACAACTTCACATCGTTCTTCGTATTCATCTCACGCCACAACCAAACGCCACCCTATACACTATTAGTTCTGCTTATTCTCTCTTGAAGCTCCTACAACTGGAACAAACTAGTATGCAGATATATGAACGAATAGCACGAAAAAAACTGCTTAGAAAAACAGAAGATAATGTGAAAAGGAAAATGCTGATTCCTGATGCTCAGGGAAGTGGTTATATCTCTTCTAGCTCATTTCACAGTAATATCCTACTAAGCAGTTCTGCTCTGACACAATGTGGCATTAATCATTGCTGGAAAGGAGCTCTTCACAAGCAGTTATCAGAAGACTATGAGAGCAATGATTCTGACAAGTGACTTGATCTTGGCAGCTAGATAAGCACTATTGTTTCTCCTGTGTCTGAATGACAGCACTATCAACTCACAAAAATCAAATTTTTTTTATAAAATCATACAAAGCACTGGAGATAACATGGATTTTTTCTCCCATCTCTGTGACACTAAGGAAGGAAAAAAATTATAATACTATATATGAGAGGGATAATCAAAGCACCAAAACAACTTTAGTTTAATTAAATGGTTTTGGTGTCTAAATCATGCCCCTGCCCTCTGACGTCATATTCCGTCTCCCAACCTCACTCTGCGGCGCGCGAGGGAGCTGAGCAGACAGCTCAGAGGAAGTGCTCCCTCGCCAGCTGCCCGCCAGCACCGCCCAGCAGATCGCCCGCCCAGAGGGCTTGTCAGTTAGCCGCAAGGCTAACAAGGCATTTGCCCTGGGCATTTGGGGGCGGTGTTTTTTGCCGCCCCCTGGAAAATGCCGCCCAAGGCAAATGCCTTGTTAGCCTCGCGGCTAATACGCCCCTGCGTATGATAGCAGACATAAAACAAGTTTAAATGGTGAATGCAGTATTGCCTGCGCAGAGGCATATTTTGTCAGACCATGGTAATGCACAGTACATTTTTCACATCAATACCGCTTTGAATGACAATTGGCTATTCATATCATCTGTATATCCAGTCTACGCCTACATATAATAATCATTTAAGCCAAGTCTTAGTCACTAAATACGTACTCAGTGGGTCATGCTTAGGAACTTATGTTTATATTGCATTAGGCATGGAAAGCAAGTTCGTATGAGCGGTTGGAGGGGAAGAGCGGTGGTAGCAACAGAAGAGATAAAGGGGCCCCTTATATGTGATTAAAAGTTGTGCATATTATATGCAGGTGCTAGGTATAAGATGGCCAATGAGTGCAGCGCTTGTTTAAATGTGCGGTAGAGATGGAGTGTATACCTCTTAATAAGTCGCAGTTATGTTCAGGTCCATGAGTGTTAAGCGGGCTCTTCTCAAGCCAGATGTATGCGCTAAATGTTTTAAACAAAGCTCAACGCATGTGGCTACCTGTGTCTCAGTGAGGCAGTATGTGGCAATATGGCATATGTTATGGCCTAGGGTGTTATTTTTATATGTCTTTTGTCGAATACCCTACGGCTAAGCAGGTGTAAACATAGAAACATAGAAACATAGAATGTGACGGCAGATAAGAACCATTCGGCCCATCTAGTCTGCCCAGTTTTCTAAATACTTTCATTAGTCCCTGGCCTTATCTTATAGTTAGGATAGCCTTATGCCTATCCCACGCATGCTTAAACTCCTTTACTGTGTTAACCTCTACCACTTCAGCTGGAAGGCTATTCCATGCATCCACTACCCTCTCAGTAAAGTAATACTTCCTGATATTATTTTTAAACCTTTGTCCCTCTAATTTAAGACTATGTCCTCTTGTTGTGGTAGTTTTTCTTCTTTTAAATATAGTCTCCTCCTTTACTGTGTTGATTCCCTTTATGTATTTAAATGTTTCTATCATATCCCCCCTGTCTCGTCTTTCCTCCATGCTATACATGTTAAGATCCTTTAACCTTTCCTGGTAAGTTTTATCCTGCAATCCATGAACCAGTTTAGTAGCCCTTCTTTGAACTCTCTCTAAGGTATCAATATCCTTCTGAAGATAGGGTCTCCAGTACTGTGTACAGTACTCCAAGTGAGGTCTCACCAGTGTTCTGTACAATGGCATGAGCACTTCCCTCTTTCTACTGCTAATACCTCTCCCTATACAACCAAGCATTCTGCTAGCATTTCCTGCTGCTCTATTACATTGTCTGCCTACCTTTAAGTCATCAGAAATAATCACCCCTAAATCCCTTTCCTCAGATGTTGAGGTTAGGACTCTATCAAATATTCTGTACTCTGCCCTTGGGTTTTTACGTCCAAGATGCATTAGCTTGCACTTATCCACATTAAATGTCAGTTGCCACAACTCTGACCATTTTTCTAGTCTACCTAAATCATTTTCCATTTGGCTTATCCCTCCTGGAACATCAACCCTGTTACATATCTTAGTATCATCCGCAAAAAGACACACCTTACCATCAAGACCTTCTGCAATATCACTAATAAAAATATTAAAGAGAATGGGTCCAAGTACAGATCCCTGAGGTACCCCACTGGTGACAAGCCCAAGCTTCGAATATACTCCATTGACTACAACCCTCTGTTGCCTGTCACTCAGCCACTGCCTTACCCATTCAACAATATTGGAATCCAAACTCAAAGATTGTAGTTTGTTGATAAGCCTTCTATGTGCAACAGTGTCAAAAGCCTTACTGAAATCGAGGTAAGCAATGTCTACTGCACCACCCTGATCTATAATTTTAGTTACCCAATCAAAAAAATCAATAAGATTAGTTTGGCATGATCTCCCTGAAGTAAACCCATGTTGTCTCTGATCTTGAAATCCATGTGTTTTTAGATGTTCAACAATCCTATCCTTTAACATGGTTTCCATCACTTTCCCCACTACTGAAGTTAGGCTTACTGGCCTATAGTTGCCCGACTCCTCCCTATTACCTTTCTTGTGAATGGGCACAACATTCGCTAACTTCCAATCTTCTGGGACTACTCCTGTTATCAATGATTGGTTAAATAAATCTGTTAATGGTTTTGCTAGTACACCACTAAGCTCTTTTAATAGCTTTGGGTGTATTCCATCAGGTCCCATTGACTTATTTGTCTTTACTTTTGACAGTTGAAATAGAACCTCTTCCTCTGTAAACTCACGTGTAATAAATGACTCATTTATCCTTTTTCTTAACTGAGGTCCCTTTCCTTCATTTTCATCTGTAAATACCGAACAAAAATATTCATTGAGGCAGTCAGCTAGACCTTTATCCTCATCTACATACCTTCCTTCTTTTGTTTTTAATCTAACTAATCCTTGTTTTACTTTTCTTTTCTCATTTATGTATCTAAAAAAGGTTTTGTCCCCCTTTTTTACTGACTGTGCTATTTTCTCTTCTGTGTGTGATTTGGAAGCTCTTATAACTTGCTTAGCCTCTTTCTGCCTAATCTTATAGGTCATTCTGTCTTCCTCACTCTGGGTTTTTTTATAATTACTAAATGCTAACTTTTTGTTTTTTACTATTTTGGCTACATCTGTGGAGTACCACAGTGGTTTCTTGAATTTTTTGCTTTTACTGACAAGTGTATGCTACTAGCTGCGCAAGTATGATTTAGACTGGTTACTTAACAGCAATCGTCTAACATGTATCAGTAACGCTAACAATAATCTATCTATTCTTGGTATGACAGCGTATAAAAAAAGCAGTAAATGTAGGTTAAACTGTATTTTGCATTGAAATACGAGCATTGCTGTAAGGTCAAGTGTTCAGTGTTACATTGCAAATTTATAACGAAAATATAGACAGCAGTTAGGGTGAAAAGCAAATAAAATATGTAAATAACTTCAACAGACTATATGTAATATATCATCCTAAATAGGCAGTATTGCTGCATGTTGTGGAGTGAGTGATGCTATGTCCGTTGTAATAGGTGAGAGCCATTCCCACTCCCGCCGGTGTGGACCCCATGTGGCCGTCAATCCTCCATCTGACCACCCCAGGCCATGTCCAGTCTACCCGCGTGGCGCCCTGTGGCACCGTGGGCACTCAGAGTCCGGATCAGTCCATCAGACCCCCCCAACAAAAGTCCATACATATTCAAATTAGTTTTACATATAACGGGTTCTGTAATATCAGATGAACCAGATGAACCATTCTTAAATCTGGCTTTGTTAAAGGAACACTATAGTCACCTAAATTACTTTAGCTAAATAAAGCAGTTTTAGTGTATAGATCATTTCCCCGCAATTTCCCTGCTCAATTCACTGTCATTTAGGAGTTAAATCAATTTGTTTCTGTTTATGCAGCCCTAGCTACACCTCCCCTGGCTATGATTGACAGAGCCTGCATGAAAATAAACATGGTTTCACTTTCAAACAGATGTAATTTACCTTAAATAATTGTATCTCAATCTCTAAATTGAACTTTAATCACATACAGGAGGCTCTTGCAGGGTCTAGCAAGCTATTAACATAGCAGGGGATAAGAAAATCTTAATTAAACAGAAATGCAATAAAGAGGGCTCTCTTTAGAGGAAGTATTTTTGGAAGGCAGTGCAAGTCACATGCAGGGAGGTGTGACTAGGGTTCATAAACAAAGGGATTTAACTCCTAAATGGCAGATGATTGAGCAGTGAGGCTGCAGGGGCATGTTCTACACACCAAAACTGCTTAATTAAGCTAAAGTTGTTCAGGTGACTATAGTGTCCCTTTAACCCCTTAAGGACCAAACTTCTGGAATAAAAGGGAATCATGACATGTCACACATGTCATGTGTCCTTAAGGGGTTAATCACACAGGAGGCTCCTGGAGACTCTAGCAGGCTTTTAACATAACAGGAAATACAACATTTTAAATAAAACACACTGTGCAATAAAGGAAGTTTAAACATGAGGTCTTTCTTTACAGGAAATGTGTAGTTCACATGCAGGCTATATAAATGCATGTTAAAATGCATACACATGCAGATGTTCAAGCTTGGCAATATGACACAAAATTATCTGGGATGGGACTAGATTAGTAAAATGCACAGACAAGATTTCCTTAAAGCTTCTATCTGGAATGGATCTGCACCATTGACAGTTGCACATACAAGACAGCCTTATAGCCTCTGGGTTAAACAGCTCTTCAATATTTAAAAATAATGCTCTGATTGACTGTTACAGTCTTTGTAAAAGCTACACTGCTCAGGCTATACATTCCCAGAAATTAGTCTGTGTAAATAAGATACATTGTTATAAGTTACATTATTAGTAAGTCACCTAAAATGTATCAGAACATTGATGTGTCCCTCTTTGTCTGGGTGCAGCGAACTTGTCCCCTTAACCCTACATGAAAAACTGCAATGTTTAAGATTGCTTCTAGACCGTCACTAGAGGTGCTTCCTGTATTTTCACAGGATTTAACTCTGCGAAATGAAGCTGGGCGTCCTCATGCTTTGCATGAGTATGTCCAGCGTCTTCAAATACCCCATAGGAAAGCACTGATTCAATGCTCTCCTATGCGAAATGCTTAGGAGAGCAGGTACACAGGAACTCGCCCCCATTAGGTTTCCCCATCTCCATGATATCGTGGGAGGAGAAACCTGTCACGGCTCCCAGCATCTCTGACATTATGGCTGCACTCAAACTAAGCAGCCACGCCGTCAGAGATATTTCAAACTTACCTTGGGCTCGGCAGGCAGCTACTCGGTCTCCCTCCGTTCCGGTCTCAAGTGGGTGCGAAGTTCTTAGAAACACCCGGTCGGGCTTTTATAAGAAACTTACCTTTGCACTCATCAAGGATGGCGCCGACGTACGTGCGTCGTCACGTTATAGACGCGCATGCATGTTTTGGGGTAAGAGGTCAGAGACAGCCTATTACACCCAAATTACCTTTTTGTCAGTGCCCTGTCGTGGTTTTCACTAGCTGGTTATCTGAGAGTGTGTTCCGGATTTCGTTTTTCTGGTATTTGACTTTGGCTTTGTTTTGACTTCCCTGATTTCTGGTATTCTTGACTTCTGGCTTTTCTCATTCTGTTGTGTCTCATTCTGTATCCCTGACCTCGGCAAGTATTTTGACTATTCTGCGGTACGCTAAGTCCGGCCATTCTAAGGTCCGGTTAGACGTTGTCCTAGCTGTGATACTATTCTGCGTGCTGGATCAACTATAATCCTGACAAAACCCGATCCAGCACAGAGGTAAGTGAAAATAAATGTTTTTTGTTTTTTTTAAATCCTTTTTTGACAGGGGGTGGGGGCGAGTTTGTATTCCTAACACTATAGTGTTTCTTTAAAGAGATGGTTACGTAGGGAGGAAACAATACTCAAGTCTATCAAGTTTAGTCTTTCAAATACCTGTGTTATTGCTGTAGATCTAAAAGAAGGCAAAAACAAATTGAAGAGATTTCCACTTTTGACAAAAAATCCTTCTACTCCATTTTAACGGTAAGATTTCTCTTTGGATCAACAAAGAAACTTTCACCCTTTCACCCTTATATCACTGTGCTTTTGATGTGTGCAATTTATTATTACAATAGATCAGGGTGTCCATAAGCAATCTAATCCAAATTTCATGCCATTAATGCCAATTTCTCAAGATCATAGCAACAAAGGGATCTTCTCCCAAGGAAGTTCACCCACATTAAAAATTAAACAATATTAAAAAACAAAAGTAGTCTCTTCCTTAACCCAGTTCCCCATAGGTAGGAAGAGAAGACTTCCTTAAACATAAACAATTCAGAAGGGTTCTCTGCAGTAAATATATTTTGGATCTGTCCCAATAAAGCATTTTGGTGGCTCCATGGTATGTTCGAGGGCATTAGGCATTTCCCTTCATGTTAGATTTAGCCTTTCATGTATAATGGAGGCAGCATGATCTGGTTGCAGCTGAAACAGTACGTTTAGAATATAAGTAGCCTTGCTGCAACAGTACAAATAATAATAGAAATAAATAAAATACAGAAAACATCTAAAAGTTATGCTTTTCAATTTACATTATAATGTTTATCTAGAGCTCTGGCCCTCCAGATGTTCCTAAATGACAACTCCCATGGTTCCATGGCTATCTATTTAATTCAAAGAATCATGGGAGTTGTAGTTCAGCAACATTTGCAGAGTCAGTATTTGGAAAACCCTGATCTAGAGAGTCATTTTATGTCTGATATGGTTCACCATACAGTGAGGTAAAAAAGTATTTGATCCCCTGCTGATTTTGAATGTTTGCCCACTGACAAATAAATAATTAGTCTTTTATTTTAATGATAGGTGTATTTTAACAGTCAGAGACATAATAACAAAAAATAAAACAGAAAAAATGCATGTCAAATAAGTTATAAATTGATTTGCATGTCAATGAGTGAAATAAGTATTTGACTCCTTTGACTTAGTATTTGGTGGCAAAAACCTTGTTGGCAATCACAGAGGTAAGATGTTTCTTGTAGTTGAACACCAGATTTGCACACATCTTTGGAGGGATTTTGTCCCACTCTTCTATGCAGATCCTCTCCAAGTCATTAAGGTTTCGAGGCTGACGTTTGGCAACTCGAGCCTTCAGCTCCCTCCACAGATTTTCTATGGGATTAAGGTCTGGAGATTGGCTAGGCCATTCCAGGACCTTAATGTGCTTTTTCTTGAGCCACTCCTTTGTTTCTTTGGCTGTGTGTTTTGGGTCATTGTCATGCTGGAATACCCATCCACGACCCATTTTCAATGCCCTGGCTGAGGGAAGGAGGTTCTCACCCAAGATTTGACGGTACATGGCCCTGTCCATCGTCCCTTTGATGCAGTGCAGTTGTCCTATCCCCTCAGCAGAAAAACACCCCCAAAGCATAATGTTTCCACCTCCATGTTTGACGGTGGGGATGGTGTTCTTGGGGTCATAGGCAGCATTCCTCCTCCTGCCAAAGAGCTTGATTTTGGTCTCAGACCACAAAACGTTCACCCAGTTCTCCTCTGAATCATTCAGATGTTCATTAACAAACTTCAGACAGCCTGTACATGTGCTTTCTTGAGCAGGGGGACCTTGTGCGCACTGTAGAATTTTAGTCCTTCACGGCATAGTGTGTTACCAATGGTTTTCTTGTCGACTATGGTCCCAGCTCCCTTGAGATCATTAACAAGATCCTCCCATGTAGTTCTGGGCTGAGTTCTCATGATCATTGAAACTTCACAAGGTGATTTCTTGCATGGAGCACCAGACCAAGGGAGACTGACAGTTATTTTGTGTTTCTTCCATTTGCGAATAATCGCACCAACTTCACCAAGCTGCTTGGCGATGGTCTTGTAGCCCATTCCAGGCTTGTGTAGGTCTACAATCTTGTCCCTGACATCCTTGGACAGCTCTTTGGTCTTGGCCATGGTGGAGAGTTTGGAATCTTTATACAGGTAACGAGTAGAGATTAGGAAACACTCCCTTTTAAGACAGTGCACCCAATCTCAGCTCGTTACCTGAAATCTTGCTGATTGATAGGGGATCAAATACTTATTTCACTCATTGACATGCAAATCAATGTATAACTTTTTAAATTATAGACTGGTAATTTCTTTGTCAGTGGACAAACATTCAAAATCAGCAGGGGATCAAATACTTCCCCCCCTCACTGTATATAATGACATGTTAGAGCATGTTACCTGGTAATGCAGACTGCAGAAGTGCTACGGACTTCCCTCCAGGGGCAGCACACATATCTAGCACCCTTTCCCCATCTTTGACATCTAGGGCCAACACAGGAAGGAGCGAAGAGGCGTTTAATATGTAATAATCTTTAAGTTTGCCATTCTGATGCCGCTGAGAAGGAAATTTGCCAGGATTTTTATTACCGTAACACTTTAACGCCTCTGTGTGCTGTGATAAGACTTTTTTAAACAGTAAGCGATAGCCCTTGAAGTGTAGCTGTTTCTCTAGTTCCCAGGGGGATGCGAAATTGTTCAGCATGACAGCATATTGCCAGATTTCAGGAGTCGTAAGAATTTCCCTAAAGATAATAAATAAAAGATTTCAGTGCACACAATATTTTATCTTTTTCCGTTTCCAGCTACTAAGGTAAATGACTGTTAGATAGCAATCTGACAGAACTAGAGGCTATGGTCTGTTTTGGTACCGCAATAACTTTTGTAAGAGGTAGACATTAAACAAATACAAACAATATATTCTTTATATAGTTTGTCACTCACAAGTTTAGCGAGAAAAGTTCATTGCACAATAATCTGATTTGGAGATAATATTCCTTAATTGCCACTCAGTAAATACGCTTTTTCTTTTCTTCCCATATTCTTGCTATGTCTATAGATCCTATGCTGCCCAGATGGCAAATTCATGCTAGAAGCCACTTTGCCATACAACCTCGGTGATATATATATATATATATATATATATATACATATATATATATATATATATATATATATATATATATCTCATGTGCCCTATCTAGGCACAATCATGCCACAGCCAAGGTTTTATTTTATGCTCTAGTTGCAAAAGTTGGCCAAGGTTTATAGTGTTTTCCATTTAAAGCCAGTAAAACAGCACCTATGCAAAGATGACCCATAAGTTTACCCGTTTTAATGGCTGCAGTCTGACCTAAACTACTCTCTCCTTGAGAAGATGACAATGGAACAAGAGGTGTATACTGTTTTTAGTTTTCAGATTTATGCAGACCCCTGTTCTAAAGCTCTTTTTTGCAGACTTACGAGGTTTACAATATTTCACAATTTCAGAATGATCCTCGAAGTCACTGTGCATTAAGCAGCAGGCTGGTGTCTGTAAGCTTTGCTCTGGGGTTGGTAGTTATGAATAGGCGATCCAGGATGTTGTTAAGAAAGTGTCCATAGATTGGGAAACACGCTCAGCCTGTACAACAATTCTATCATTATTCTTGTCTGTATTTTAATTTGTTATAATAAAAAGTATTTTATATGCATCACACAGCGTAGTTCTTACTTGAACGTGAGAAGAAACAGTAAAGGCCATTGGTATTGTAGGAATTTTGAATTCAAGTCACAGGGTTGTTGTTGCTATTGTTTGTTCTATCAAATTCCCTACCCTCGTCACATCGGGTGACATGGCCGCACCGGAAGCGAGGCTGAAACAGCTGGATGTCAGCTTACCCGTGTAGGACGCCTGCACCCCACCAAAAGTGGGGGTATGGGATCCTTATGGGGAGGTGTGTGTGTTTAGAGCATATGCTAAGATTCTCTTATGTTGATTGTGTGCATGCACCAGAGGGGACCTGTCTGGGGGCATATGCACATGACTTCACTGATGTGGTAGTGTGCATGCGCCACACCAGTTGTGCAGGACACATTTGCAGTACAGGGTAGGGTAGTCTGATGCTGCTACAGCACATAGCTACCCAAGAAGTGTACTGCCCAGCTTCAAAAGCACTGTAAAGGTAAAATGCATTTGTTCCTTGTCCGTCTATCATACCATGGGCACATATTTATCATCCAGAAAAAAAAGGCCTGTGCATGAGAACTGAGAGTGTAAAAGGAGAACAGGTAACAGTGATGAGGGCATGGATGTGAGTGTACTTTCTAATTACAAATGATCTGGAGGAATGTGTACACTTCTGAAAACCTTTGTAAGAAATAATCAGAATTTTATATTGAGTCATGGACGACACAGAAAGTCAATGGAAGCATTAAAGGGACAATCAAGCACCGTAAAAAACTTTGCCGGAATGACATGTTATGGTGCAAGAAAGTCCCATGCACCGTTTTATCTTCAGGGGTTAAACCGTTAAGTCTTCAGTCCAGCGCCGTCAACCCTGCCTCAAGTAGAAGAGGGAAGTTCTACTTTGGGGAATCTGTATTTTTGACAGACATCTTTAGAAGAAGAGATGTAGGAAAGAAGAAGCTAAGTTGATACCAAAACTGATTGTGGCCTTGCTGCCAAATATCCAGTGCTTATTGAATGTGTATTTGTGTAATGACTACACTGACAGTTACACATTAAACGTACCTGACACTGGTCCACGTGCTTCCCAGTTCTTTTGTATATATTTTCTCAAAGTAATTAAGCACTAATTGGCAAACTTGCTTCTGTAGTCTTCCCATCTATTTCTCCCTGTGTGGCATTGTAACAGAATAAAAATAAAGATAATTTTGCTTCCACAATTTATATTATAAGCAGCTGTGTATTTGTAACTGAATAAGGTAATATGTTTGTTGATCATTGCGAAAACACATGAATGTTATTGGACTAAATGGAAAAAAAGACCAAACTGACATAACTCAAAGATTTATCACGGATCAGTGCTTATATTTGATTCAGCGGCAAAACTACCAGCTGCACCGGGACCCACACGCTAAGGGAGTCCATCGGGTGGCCCGAGCAGATAGGGCCACCCAATTGATGTATGTCCTTTTGCATTTGTATCTGTGTGAGTGTCTGTGTATCTTTCTATCTGCATGTGGGTATATCTGTGTATATGCATGTGTGCCTGCATGAGTAACTGTGTATCTGTGTGTGTCAGTGTATCTGAATGTGTGTCAGTGTGTGCCCCAGTGTATCTGTGCATCTGTATGAGTGTCATTCTGTGTATCTGTATGACTGTGTATCTGCATGTGCATCAGTGTGTGTCTATGTATCTGCATTTGTAAATCTGTGTGTCTGTGAATCTGTATATATGTCAGTGTGTATCTGGATGTGTGTCAGTGGGTGTACCTGTGTATATCTGGATGTGCGTCAATTTGTATATCTGTTCCATACATCTCAGCATTCAAACTAACCCCTGCATTCAAATATCAACACTACATACAAACACATCCCTACATTCAAATGCAACACTACACACAAATAAACCACAAGTATAAAACAACCTGCAAATTCTCTTCTCACTGCTAATGTCCACTGTTGTCATTACAAAGGTTATGCATATACCATAAGCGTATGTGCTTTGTGACTTTTAAAGAAGCTGTCACCAAAAAAATGTTTTGAGCATTTCATTAAGTTTTTCTAAAATGCTCAGTAAGACAAACTATATCTTAAGACAAAGTAATTTGTCTTATGGTAAAAGCATAACATGAGAAGAGGCAGACCTAAGTTTTATCACTTCCCCCAAACATCGCTAGAGATGGCTGTGGGGATAAGGCTTTTCAGTGCTATCTGCAAGTTCCTAGTGGCCTGAACATAGTGCAAGCACATCTATTGATGCAGTCATGTTTTTGGGGACATTTCCCTGGTGTCCCCAAAAATAGGACATCAGAGAACCAAGTTAGGACAGCGGGACAAGACCCAAATATTGCGACTGAGCCACCGAAATTAGGTTGCCGAAGGTTGGGGCACCTGCAACACTAGTCAGCTCCTGGCGGAAAACACAGTAGGAGCTAAATATTGAGGGTGGCACCACAGGGAACATCATCAGGTTAAATTACTCACCTCTGCTGCACCCCCAGATCACCATTGCCAAAATATGTGAATACCTCACAAGGTAACAGAGCCACTTTAAAGTTTTTTTTTTTTATTAGAAGTTTTAAAAGATACAATGGGCATAGAATTAGAATTTGTGATAACCAGCTCCAGCGGGGGAGACCTAATGCGCATGTGCGGCATTGGTCACACGCGCGCATTAGACCTCCCCATAGGAAAGCATTATTTAATTAATACTTTCCTATGGGGATTCCGGTGATGCTCGAGGTTCTCATGCATAGCGTGAGGACGTCCAGTATCGTTTAAAAATCACTTTTTAGGTTTTAATAACCCAGAAGTTCCCTTAGTGGCTGTCTGATAGATAGACAGACACAAGAGGAGGACTTAACCCTGCAAGGTAATTATTGCAGTTTATAAAAACTGCAATAATTACACTTGCAGGGTTAAGGGTGATGGGAGTTGGCACCCAGACCACTCCAATGGACAGAAGTGGTTAGGGTGCCTGGAGTGTACCTTTAAGCAAGATATTTTTGTGCCCTGCAAAAGTGACAAAGACTGGGTGATTCTACAAAGCATGCTCACAGTAGGAGCTGTGGGGTGCTACTCACTAATTTTGGGCGGAGTATTGGGTTAAATAACAAGAATCACACATGTGACAAACACACAGAATATTGTTGTTTTGTGTGTTTCCATATATGTCCGGATATATGACCTTTATTACACTCATACAGACAGTTTGCTATTAATTCAGTGTCAGGTCCTTGTTGGATTCAATCTTTTAATACAATATTTAAAGTAAGGAATCACGGTTGCATGCATGCTTACTCACCCACAGCTCTGTAGCAAGCATGGGCTGACCTACTGTGCATTAACAGATAAATAAAAAATAAAATAAAAAAATGGCAGCATCCATAAACAACGTGCAATGCAGCACAAACACTTCCGGGTGACGGAGATCGTCATGGTAACCGCCACAGCAGCTCCTAGGTCACAGCATTGGTCCTTCGCGCTCATTGGCTGCGCTTCACCACGTGACTCAGTCAGAGCCTTTATCTCATTGAAGGCAATGGTAGGGTTAACTCATTCTCGCCGGGCTCATTAACCCCTTGAGTTCCAGAATGACTTTGCATTAGCCCCACATCCTGATACCTTATTATGTTTTTATTGTATTTGCTAGTGATCATTGTGCTGTACATGGAAAGATAGAGCTCACATGGTGCAACAGAGGGTCTTAAAACACCTTGTGATTGGTTTCATGAAATCACTGGAAAGGAAAAAATTAGATTGCAGGAAGGTGACTCTAGAACAGGTCACTATGGTGATAAGGAAACAATTTGGGTGTAATTTTGTATTACATTAACCCCTTAAAGGGACTCTATAGGCACCCAGACAACTTAATCTGTGGGTGCAGTGCCCCTGTCCCCATAACATTGCCTGACTTTGAAAGGGGTGGGGGGCACAGTTTTTAACCCTTTAGTCGGTGGGGAGCCGCAGAGGCAGTGGGATGTGATAAAGTTGGGAATACAGGTTTGTATTCCTAATGCTCCTATAGGGTTCCTTAAAGGACCAAGATTCAGTTTGCTTGTTTTGTACTTAAAGTGGATCCGTCACTCTTCAGTATACTCTTTATGAAACACTGATAAAGAATGTCTTATAATTTCATTGAAATTCCAACGCCTTCCAAAGATACCACAAGATTTTATGGGCAAGCTTGAGATTGACAAAAGTTGCCAAAATGCAGCGTTCTGAGTTCTGACGTCTACTTTTGTCCAGTCCCAGAAGCCGTCACAAATGATGGCTGTGGGATTCAGACTCTGTCTATGGAGCATCCTGCGATATCACGGGATCCTCCATAGACTTCAGTGTTGCATAGTACAGCACTGACTTGGCTTGAGGTGAGTAAAACTTACCTTTCCCTGCACCCCATGGCCACCCCGACCCACACCAGTTCTGTCACCTTTGGGATTGTTTGCAAAATATGCAAAGATCCCCAAATGTGACAGTTCCGTTTTAAGGACCAACGCAATTTTTGCTTTGTGTGTGTTCAACAGCAATTAACATATTTGTATTTTATTTTTTACACCAGCACAAATTATATGCTGTTTTAAAGGACAAGGACAATAGGAGCTTTAATTTGATGTGACACAAAATTTTATTTAAATTTGTGCAATTATAAATTCTTTAAATATATGTATTTTTATCACCGTTTTGGCAATAATACTGTGCAAAATATTAGTGCAGTTTAACCCCTTAAAGACCAAACTTCTGGAATAAAAGGGAATCATGACATGTCACACATGTCATGTGTCCTTAAGGGGTTAAAAAAACAACTAATTAAAAATAAATTAATTTATTTGTCCTGATTTACAAAGTACATCGTATGTCAAGGATTTCAATCTATTTTTGGTAGTTATTATTTAACATGTCTTTTGTGGGATGTGATCAGGGGAGCATGGTTGATCTTGCAAATCCAATTATCCACAGTTCCTAGTTGGACAATCCCAGTTTTGAAAAGCAGAAATAATTTACTGGAGAAAGAAAAAATTAAAGACAAAAAAGACAAAATTAAAGACAAAAAAAGTCAAATCAAACATGTATAATTAGCATAATAAAGGGGATAAAAGGAAATACAGGGAGTGCAGAATTATTAGGCAAATTAGTATTTTGACCACATCATCCTTTTTATGCATGTTGTCTTACTCCAAGCTGTATGGGCTCGAAAGCCTACTACCAATTAAGCATATTAGGTGATGTGCATCTCTGTAATGAGAAGGGGTGTGGTCTAATGACATCAACACCCTATATCAGGTGTGCATAATTATTAGGCAACTTCCTTTCCTTTGGCAAAATGGGTCAAAAGAAGGACTTGACAGGCTCAGAAAAGTCAAAAATAGTGAGATATCTTGCAGAGGGATGCAGCACTCTTAAAATTGCAAAGCTTCTGAAGCGTGATCATCGAACATTCAAAATAGTCAACAGGGTCGCAAGAAGCGTGTGGAGAAACCAAGGCGCAAAATAACTGCCCATGAACTGAGAAAAGTCAAGCGTGCAGCTGCCAAGATGCCACTTGCCACCAGTTTGGCCATATTTCAGAGCTGCAACATCACTGGAGTGCCCAAAAGCACAAGGTGTGCAATACTCAGAGACATGGCCAAGGTAAGAAAGGCTGAAAGACGACCACCACTGAACAAGACACACATGCTGAAACGTCAAGACTGGGCCAAGAAATATCTCAAGACTGATTTTTCTAAGGTTTTATGGACTGATGAAATGAGAGTGAGTCTTGATGGGCCAGATGGATGGATTGGTAAAGGGCAGAGAGCTCCAGTCCGACTCAGATGCCAGCAAGGTGGAGGTGGAGTACTGGTTTGGGCTGGTATCATCAAAGATGAGCTTGTGGGGCCTTTTCGGGTTGAGGATGGAGTCAAGCTCAACTCCCAGTCCTACTGCCAGTTTCTGGAAGACACCTTCTTCAAGCAGTGGTACAGGAAGAAGTCTGCATCCTTCAAGAAAAGCATGATTTTCATGCAGGACAATGCTCCATCACACGCGTCCAAGTACTCCACAGCGTGGCTGGCAAGAAAGGGTATAAAAGAAGAAAATCTAATGACATGGCCTCCTTGTTCACCTGATCTGAACCCCATTGAGAACCTGTGGTCCATCATCAAATGTGAGATTTACAAGGAGGGAAAACAGTACACCTCTCTGAACAGTGTCTGGGAGGCTGTGGTTGATGCTGCACGCAATGTTGATGGTGAACAGATCAAAACACTGACAGAATCAATGGATGGCAGGCTTTTGAGTGTCCTTACAAAGAAAGGTGGCTATATTGGTCACTGATTTGTTTTTGTTATGTTTTTGAATGTCAGAAATGTATATTTGTGAATGTTGAGATGTTATATTGGTTTCACTGGTAAAAATAAATAATTGAAATGGGTATATATTTGTGTTTTGTTAAGTTGCCTAATAATTATGCACAGTAATAGTCACCTGCACACATAGATATCCCCCTAAAATAGCTATAACTAAAAACAAACTAAAAACTACTTCTAAAAATATTCAGCTTTGATATTAATGAGTTTTTTGGGTTCATTGAGAACATGGTTGTTGTTCAATAATAAAATTAATCCTCAAAAATACAACTTGCCTAATAATTCTGCACTCCCTGTATGTACACAGTACAGATTTTTTTTTTTTTTTGGGGGGGGGGGGGTTGTTTTTTTTTTTTTTTCCTTCTTGATTCATTAAAGTCTGAAATTTAGCAAATTGAGTCCAGACTGCAAAATCTAATGCTAAAATGCCACAGCTTGGCTATTTTGGAACAGACCTGAAAGGATTACTCTAAGCATCACTACATTGTAGTGGTTATGGTGCTAGGAGTCTCACCCCCCCTGTAATACGTCAAACCATTTAATAATGGTTTGCCCTCTTACCTGGGTAATTCCAGCCGGGCAGAGATTCCTTTCCTCCTCAGTGACTCGCTTTTCGTTTCCACAGTGCTGCAGGTGCCATTCATTGGCCACTCTCAGACAATTATTGGCACAGTGGCCTCCGACAGCCTAGGGGTTAAACTTGGCATGTGCATATTTTCACAGCAAGACCGCTACATATACAGACTCCAGGCACCATGACCACTTTAAATAACTGAAACGGTGATGGTGCTTAGAGTAACCCTTTAAAGAATATGGTCATTACACAGGAGGTCACAGAGTTGATGTGTTTTATGGAGAAAGTGGCATTGACTCTGCTTATCTACTGAATACTGGTGGCTCAAAGGAGGCAGGAAGTCATGCTACATTTGATACAATGGGGAAGAAATATTAAAGTGTCACCTAAACTTTTGCATCTAATTTTCTAGTGAATTTTTTTTTTCTTCAATTTACTAAATATGTCACGTTTATTAATAAGCTGCATTTCCTTTATGCCCTAACCATAATTTTTGAATAAACTGATTTGAGTCTTTCAACCACTTTTTTTTTTTTTCAAATACAAATTAACTTTAAAATGTAAAATATATTTTTTTCTCATCTTCCTGTCCGCCCGCACCTCCCATGCCTCACCCTTCTGTCAGTCCCTACATTGGCTTCCTATAAAATATAGAGCTCAATTTAAAATTCTGGTTCTTGCTTTCAAATCTCTGCATAATGCTGCTCCCACCTATCTATCCTCCCGTATACACAAGTATGTCCCGTCTAGGCCCTTACGATCTGCTGAAGACTTACGTCTATCTTCTGTCTGTACTACCACCTCTGATGCTCGCCTTCAAGATTTCTCGAGGGCTGCACCGTTCCTGTGGAACTCGCTTCCCTCCTCCGTTAGATGCTCACCCAGTCTCCACTCCTTCAAAAAAATCATTAAAAACCCACTTCTTCATAAAAGCGTATCAATTAGACTGTTAATAGCTCCTTACTGATTCCTCTTCTGCAACTGTCACTAGTCTAATACTATCCTTACCTTTTTGTGTCATTTTACCCCACTCCCACTAGCATGTAAGTTCATTGAGAAGGGCCCTCAACCCTTCTGTTCCTGTGTGTCCAACTTGTCTGGTTACAACTACATGTCTGTTCATCCACCCATTGTAAAGCGCTCCGGAATTTGATGTCACTAGATAAATTTCATAATAATAATAATTCTCTCTTTTTCCCACCACTCTCAATTTGATGATCGTCTGAAAATGGAAGATTCTGTGAAAAGTCATATTTTAGAGGAGCACTATAGTCAGAATCTGAAAACTATTATTCCAGGTCCCCAAGCCTTCTTCTTTACTTTGAGATTAATTGCCCCCCAAACATTTTTTAACAGTCACTTGCATGAATTCATTTAGTATGTAAAAAATTTAATTTGATACATTTGTACATGCTTTTTTCCCCATTTCTTCATGGCAAGTTAGAGAAATGTAGTCACATATTTCTTTCCGATATATGCAGTAGGAATTGAAGGCAAAAATATTCTGAGAGAAATACAGACCGAGATATCTGGATGAAATTCAGTATTTTTATAGAGTCCCCCATAGTAGATCATATAACCCATTATAACCAAGCTGGAGCATAGACTAGATTGCTGCTTCTCTCTCATACCATGTGTGGGCTATCAGCAGAGGCGGCTCTCTAATTAGGCGGTTTAGGCGGCCGCCTAAGGCCTCGCGCTGGCTGGGTCCTCGCGGCCGCCTAAACCGCCTGTTGGCAGAGTGTGTCAGGTCCTCGGTCAGTGACCGAGGACCTGACACCAGGAGGGGGCCCGGCGGCTTGCCCGGTATGCCACCGGGTGCGAGGCCCCTCCTGGCTGCCAGGCCGGCCACTGCAGACACTGGTCTGCAGCTCCGCAGTGTGCAGAGCTGCAGACCATGTGACTCGCGAGAATTGGCCAATCAGAGCGTTGCCGCGGGTTGCCACGGCAACGCTCTGAAATCTCGCGAGATTACACGGTCTGCAGCTCTGCGGAGCTGCAGACCGAGAGCAGTGACCACCAGGGAGCCCACTGGACCACCAGGGAAAGGTAGGCTCTCCCTCCCCATCACCCCCCACCACACTCAGGCTCACCCCCGACCACCATCACCCCCCACCACCCTCAGCCTCACCCACCACCATCACCCCCACCACCCTCAGCTTCACCCCCACCACCATCACCCCACCCTCACCATCACCCCCACCATCCTCAGCCTCACCCCCCACCACCACCCCCACCACCCTCAGCCTCACCCCCACCACCCTCAGCTTCACCCCCCACCACCATCACCCCACCACCCTCAGCCTCACCCCCACCACCCTCAGCCTCACCCCCACCATATCACCCCTCCCCACCCTCACCATCACCCCCCACCACCCTCAGCCTCACCCCCACCCTCAGCTTCACCACCCACCACCATCACCCCCACCACCCACCACCTCACCCCCCCACCATCACCCCCACCACCCTCAGCCTCACCCCCCACCACCACCATCACCCCGCACCACCCTCAGCTTCACCCCCCACCACCCTCAGCCTCACCCCACCCTCAGCCTCACCCCCACCACCATCTCCCCACCCTCACCATCACCCCCCACCACCCTCAGCCTCACCCCCCACCACCACCCACCATCACCCCCACCACCCTCAGCTTCACCCCCCCACCGTCACCATCACCCCCCACCACCCACCACCCTCAGCCTCATTCCCCACCACCATCACCACCCTCAGCCTCACCCCCCTCAGCTTCACCCCCACCACCATCACCCCCCACCACCATCACCCCTCACCACCCTCACCATCACCCCTCCCCACCATCACCCCCACCACCCTCAGCCTCACCCCCACCACCCTCAGCTACACCCACCACCACCGTCACCATCACCCCCCACCACCGTCACCATCACCCCCCACCACCCTCAGCTTCACCCCCCACCACCCTCAGCCTCACCCCCACCATTACCCCTTCACTCTCAGCCTCACCCCCCAGCCTCACCATCCCCCATAACCCCCCACCACCCTCAGCTTCACCACCCCTCAGCATCACTCCCCCCACCACCTTCAGCATCACTCCCCTCACCCCCCTCAGCATCACCCCCCTCAGCCTCACCCCCACCACCCTCAGCATCACCCCCCTCAGCCTCACCCCCACCACCCTCAGCATCACCCCTCACCACCCTCAGCATTACCCCCCACCACCCTCAGCATCACCACCCTCAGCATAACCCTCCGTCACCACCCTCAGCCTCCCCCCACTCACCATCACCCCCTCCTTCTCACATCACCCCCCTCTCACTCTCACATTACCCCCCTCTCACTCTCACATTACCCCCCTCACTCTCACATTACCCCCCTCACTCTCACATTACCCCCCTCACTCTCACATTACTATTACCCCCTCTCACTCTCACATTACTATCACCCCCTGCTCCCTCTCACATTACCATCAACCCCCCGCTCCCTTTCACCATCACCCCCCACTCCCTCTCACCATCACACCCCCCCCGCTCCCTCTCACCATCAGCTACCCCATACACATAGGGTCTCAGACAAAAACACAAACATGCTCACAGAGACATACATTCGCACACACAAGGATACTCTCTGTCAGACACACTCTCAGGCAAATACACAGGTAGACAGTGCATCAATGTGTATATGTGACACTTTTTTGTTAGTGGAGCCTCATGTTTGCGTTTGGCCTAAGGCCTCATAAAGTCTAGAGCCGCCTCTGGCTATCAGGATTTAAAATAAATCAATATCTATATATGGACCTCTCTGGCACTGTTACCTGTAACTGTATGTGGCAAGTGAAGGAGGGCAGAAACAAATATTCTCAGTAACACCCTAGTTAACCCTTTATTGGTTTATGCAGTGTTTAGCTGATTGATCAGCCTCACACTGCTTAGAAGCTTTAGCTCCCTGTCAGGTGTAGTGTAGACGGGCAGTGGTGCCTGGCAGACTCCATGTCTTGCAATCGGTGGGTGCCAGGGCATGTCTGACACCATAAACACAACAGCAAATTATAGTGGTTATGGTGTTTGGAGTGCTCATTTAACTAACACTGCTTTCTACTCATGCACTTAGACCATGAGACAATATACAGTGGGACATCGGTTTATGAATTTAATGCGTTCTCCGGGACATTTCTTATTGCGAAAAATTTGTAAACCGAAACGCGGTTTCTCATAGGAATGCATTGAAAACCAATTAATTTGTTCTGGAGGTCAGAAAAAAAGTCAAAATGAGCCGGCATGGAAACCAACCCACAATGCAGAACACATGCAAACGATGAAGCTCAGCTCCCTACCTTCCCACAGCTTGAGAAATGCACCAAAAAGTCCCAAAACAACTGCAAACAATTTTCAGAATGGCTCCAAAACTCAATGCAAAAGCCGCTCCAACACCTCCACCCTCAACGCCACGTGCTGCCCACAGGCTCCAGCATGCAGGGGGCGGTGCTATAAACCTCCCAGGTGCAATGCATCCTGGGGAAACTTGCTTTGTATTGCGAAAAATATTAGTAAACCAAGGAATTATTTTCAATGGATTTTCATTTGTAAACCGAAAATTATGTTAACCGAGTCGTTTGTAAACCGAGGCCCCACTGTATATCTCTTTTATTACATCTAGAAACCAATAGCAACGTTCAACGAGTAAATGGTCTTTATCAGACCTAAATTGAAAGGAAGTTTTATTTATCCTTTTCGTATAAAAAACAATCAGCCTCAGGTAGACATGAAATTGGATGCACCATAACATAAAAACCTTGTACACTACCGCGCCTCCTGTTCCTCTTCCAGGCTCTACCGGTGAAGGTCACCAAGGGAGACATCAAGCCACTCCAATCAGCCATAGACGAATTTATATGGGCCGGGAAGAGGCACAGGATAGCGAGACAAACCCTGCACACACCCAAAAGCAGGGGGGCCCTGGGTCTCCCCAACTTACATGCCTACTACCTGTCGGCACAGTTAGCACAAATCATAGAGTGGCATTCACCACCCGACACACATAGGTGGGTTGACCTTGAAACTCTGCTTATGAGCACAGACCTCCCACAGTTCTGGATATGGATACCAAGACCCGATAGACCGGAACTTAACACAACGTGTCCAGCAATCCTGAACTCAATCAAGATCTGGGACTCCACAGCCCACAAACATGCGCTCACACACCCAATCTCCCCTCTCATGCCTTATCTACGTAACAAGGCATTCCTGCCTGGGTTAGCCGCTAGGGACTTCAGGGGCATCGAGAATATGGGCATACAAAGATATCATCAGCTATACCACGCCAACACGATCAGAACATTTGAGGAACTCAATACCCTAGCCCCACTAACCACTAGAGACCATTTCAAGTACCTCCAACTACGGGACTTTGCACGCACGACACATGTCAAAACAGCCGCCAGGACCAAGCTCACATTCTATGAAACACTATGCGTGTCGGATGGACCACGTACCGGCCTCATCACTCTTTTATACAACCAGCTCAGTGCACCATCAGATAAGGCATACACCCCCTCCTATGTTACACAATGGGAGAATGACCTACAGCAAACTCTGGAGGGGGGGGAATGGCAGGATATCTGGGAGGCAGCAGCAAAGGCATCCGTATGCGTGATACACCAAGAGCAGTGTTACAAGACGCTTATGAGGTGGTACACCACCCCGGTTAAACTATGCCACATGGGTAAAACAACTACCGACACATGCTGGAGGGGATGTGGGGAGAAAGGCACATATCTCCATATGTGGTGGACATGCCCCAAGGTCGTGACCTACTGGGAGGAGGTGGCTCACCTCCTGACCGCAGTGTTAAATAAACCAATCAGACCAGACCCCTGGTCATTTCTAATAGCTAGACCTGTTGACACTCTGATCAATAAAGAGCAGAAGCTGTACAATAAACTCACACTGGCAGCACGACGAGCCCTGGCTCAGACTTGGCTACAAATAGACACGCCACAAAAGGAAAGAATCATCCGCAACATCCAAGAGGCCCACCTCATGGATAAATTAACGGCACAAGTCCGAGACACATACCCTCTGTTCCTTAAAACATGGGAGCCGTGGGAAGACTACACCAATCACTGATTGGCATACCTCAAACTGGTCTGACTAAGCACACTGACTGGAAGATACAGCCCCCTGTGCCGCTCACCCCACAGTGGAAATGCCCAAACCCAATCCGATCCCCCCCACTATCCCCCTCTACTCTTTTCTTTCTTCATGTATCTCTGGACCTAACTAACGGTCCTGTTCTAAAAATGTTCATGCTAATAGGGAGTGTATAGGATACAGATGATATAATATGCAAGTTACATATCTGAGTCCCGAGAGCACAGAGGCGCACGGAGACAAAGGATGTAAGCAATTACCGACATCTACTACTGAATGCCAGCTATAGCCCTGAACTATAGAGTTATCAGACACACCGCCAGAACAGAGGAAACCATCTAACTACATTGCACGAACCGATAATAACACCTTCCCCCGTGCACACTGAGCGAATGTATAATTACACTGTATGTCGAAAAATTGTGAAAACAATGTTTATATGAGACCTGTGCTCCCGGGCACGCCTGTCCTTTCTCTTTTTTAATGTTGTACAATGCTAACGTGCATGAATTGAAAAATAAAGATTTATAAAAAAAAAAAAAAACCTTGTACAGATTAAAGACACTGCACAAAGCAATTTCACAATATAATTTATTACATATTTTAGGCTTAGCAATATTTTGTTAAAAAATATATACAATTATTATTTACAATGCATTTAAAGGCAATAATATAACCTAAAGTAAAAGGATATTGAAAATTAATTTTGGTTTCTTCCTAAAATAGTGACTGTGTATAAAAGGCTTATTTGCATGGGGTAATTCTGAATAGAGTAACAGAAGAGGCAGAACAGATTGACCACAGGTTTTGTGCTTTTCCTTCCTTACTCTTCACCCGGGATCCCCATTTCCTTATTTTTATAAAGATGGCTAAAAAATATGTAGTACTATAAGTAAGTACCAGCATGTGCATAACCCAATTTTCCTTTGTAATTTCAGAATATACCCTATTCTTAGGGTATAGAAAAGTCTTCTGAAGGACAGAGATATAGACAGTGCTATATTAAAAATATCCAATATCCTTCTTGCTACGAATTTTCACCACACAGGGAAATGCCTACAAGAAGCTGGTAATCTCTATCAAATAAAAATATTTATTGAAGAAGACGGAAAAATAACTTTGTTAGAGTAACTGTGGGTTCAATAACGAGCAAGGAAAGAGCTGACTACAGATTTGGTGTGTACTGTCCTCTGAACAAGAAGGATCACGATTTCTACATGTAAATAACTGCTTTGTAGACAGTCACTATGCTAAAAAGAAAACAAAATATACAGTTATTTCTTTCTTTATGAACGGTGAGGACCAACACCCCACTAAGTGAGGACTCTTCTTGTGCCATCACCCCATTTAAAAAGTTTCATATATACAATGTTAAAATAGTCTGCAGGTTTGACCCCCTACATGTTATTACAAAAGTATCTTTAAATCTGTATAAATACATAATGTGTCCACCCAATTGTAGAATACAAACCTGAAATACAAATAGTGGTAAGAATACTGGGTTAAAAATGTAACTCCTCTAAAAATCGGGTCTAGAGCCGAAGTGAACCTTTTTCAATTGGCAGGATTTGTTCTGATCTTCCAGAATGGTCGTTAAGAAATGTGCTTTTCTAGTAATCCAAACAAAAAAGTATGATGAATCTACTTGCTTTATGGTTTTATGAATTAAATACTGTTCAGGTAATTCCATTGGTGCAATGTAATAAGAGAATAACATCCATTCTGTGACTTTAAGATATAAGATCGTGAGCATCACTGTTGGGTCTTTGCCTTAATGCCAGCGGAGGTAGTGGCTTCCCATAAAAATCTATTTAAAAATAAACAGTAGGTCACAAAAGGAAATGGATGTATTATCAGAGAGTTATCGCTGCAGAGAACCATAAAGAACAAAATGAGTGAGCAACATTTTCTAATATTGAAATAAATATCAGTTTTATTCACTAGATATTACATATCATGTTAAACTTCAATACAATGAATATTCTTATTCAAATGTGTATTTATCGATCATCTAAATTATGTTACATGCAGCTAATTGTCAGTTGCTTAACCCTATAATATCTGGTAATCCAGTCAGATCGTGCCGTTTTATTGAATTACATAAAGGAACACTATAGTGTCAGTGATACAAATGTGTATTCCTGACACTACAGTGTTAAAAACACATTTTAGGTAGCCGCCCCCCACCTCTTGCTCCTGTTAAAAAGGAAATAAAACTTACCATTATTCCAGCACGGTGTGGGTCTGTGGCAGCTGTCCCCACCCTCCTTGGCTGAGATGATCAAAATTGACTCTCTCAGCCAGTGCAATGTTTTACCATAGGAAAGTAATGGAAGACTAATGCACATGCACAACAAAACACCACGCTGTGCCATTTTGCAGCACTGACCCAGGAAGCAGATCTAGTGGCCATCGAGTGACTGCCTCTAGAGGTGTTCCTTTGCAGTAATGTAAACACTGCCTTTTGTCTTAACATACTATACACACCAGAACAACTACATTAAAGGGAAACTCCAGTGCCAGGAAAACGATCCGTTTTCCTGGCACTGGAGGGTCCGTCCCTCTCCCTCCCACCCACCAATCCCCAGGTACTGAAGGGGTGAAAACCCCTTCAGTCACTTACCTGAGGCAGCGGCGATGTCCCTCGCCGCTGTCTCCTCCTCCGCGACGCTCCTCCCTGTTCTTCCGTCGGCCGGTGGGCGAGACTGATCCTGCCCACCGGCCGAGGAGACCTAATGCGCATGCGCGGCAATGCCACGCATGCGCATTACGTCTCCCCATAGGAAAGCATTGAAAACGAATTTCCACGCTTTCCTATGGGGATTTGAGCGACGATGGAGGTCCTCACACAGCGTGAGGACGTCCAGCGACGCTCTAGCACAGGTTTCCTGTGCTATAGAGCAGGAAGTTCCCTCTAGTGGCTGTATAATAGACAGCCACTAGAGGTGGAGTTAACCCTGCAAGGTAATTATTGCAGTTTATAAAAAACTGCAATAATTACACTTGCAGGGTTAGGAGTTTTGGGAGTTGGCACCCAGACCACTCCAATGAGCATTAGTGGTCTGGGTGCCTGGAGTGTCCCTTTAAGCTGTAGTTGTACTGGTGAATATAGTGTCCCTTTCACAAAAGAGTAGCATTCTAAGACTGGCAAAGCATCATGGGAGTTGTAGTTCTATTTTGAAAACCTTGTAACAGTTATTTGGTATTAACACCTTAACAGTGTTTTGGTATTTTAAGGCTCTGTCAAGACTGTATTTTCTTTATCTAAAATTAACAGTCATACTTATTTGTATGAAACCTATAAAAAATAACATAATAAATCTTATTCAAATTACTATATTTTAAATGCTTCAGCAAATAATGTTAAATATTATAATCCCTTAACCCACCTTTAAAGGGACACTCCAGGCACCCAGACCACTTCTGCTCATTGGAGTGGTCTGGGTGCCAACTCCCACCTGCAATAATTACTTTGCAGGGTTAACTCCACCTCTAGTGGCTGTCTACTAGACAGCCACTAGAGGGAACTTCCTGCTCTATAGCACAGGAAACCTGTGCTAGAGCGTCGCTGGACGTCCTCACGCTGTGTGAGGACCTCCAGCGTCGCTCAAATCCCCATAGGAAAGCATTGAAATTCGTTTTCAATGCTTTCCTATGGGAAGCGCTAATGCGCATGCGCGGCATTGCCGCACATGTGCATTAGGTCTCCTCGGCCGGTGGACGGGATCAGTCTCGCCCACCGGCCAACGGAAGCACAGGGAGGAGCGGCGCAGAGGAGGAGGCAGCGACGAGGGACATCGCCACTGCCTCAGGTAAATGACTGAAGGGGTTTTCACCCCTTCAGTAACTGGGGATTGGTGGGTGGGAGGGAGAGGGACCCTCCAGTGCCAGGAAAAAGGATTGTTTTCCTGGCACTGGAGTTTCCCTTTAAGATTATTCTGTTACTGGAGATTGATAGGAAATATTGAAGCTAAACACTATTGTGTAAAAAGAAAACCGGACACATAAACCGGCCTTCATCTCAATGGTTGCTGATACAAAAATAACATGTTTTTAAGCTGGTAAGGAAAACTGCATTGTGGATATTTTTTTAGTCTATCTACTTTTAAACTTCCAGCGTCGATAACCATATATTGTAAAACATGATTCCTTTTATTTGTCAGGTTTATGTGGGGAACCGGATTTTGTCTTTAATTTCCAACTGAACTGCAGGGGTGACTGTTTTTTTTAACTAGTGGTGAGGTAACATTTTCATAGAAGATCTTCAACTCCCAAAATCCCAAACACAGCTTTACTAAACTGTCACTACATAATCCCCATCTTTAATCAAATATTCCATAAAATTTGCACTGCTACATAGTTAAAAGTGTTAAAAGTGATATCAGTATAAGTTATTTAATCATTTTTAGACTGTGACATCTGGGATGGGTTGAATAGTGGAACATTCTTTCTTAAAGGAACGCTACAGTGTTGGAAATACAAGCATGTATTCCACACACTATAGTGCTGGAGTAAACATTTAGATTCCCGTCCACCATCAGAATGGGCTAGGCCTTCCCGCCTCCACGGCTGATATCATCAGACTTGACAATCTCAGCTAATTCAATGATTTCTAATAGTAAAGCATTGGGAGGCTATTGTGCATGCGCTGCAAAACATCAAATTGCGCCATTCAGCATTTCCTCATTAATCAGCATGATCAAGGCTCATTTTAGCCAAAACATCACATTCTTTTAGTGGGGTAACTTACCCTTGAATAAAGCTTGCACCATCAGTATCCAGGAGTGTTGCCTATACTCTTCTTTTTTTTCTCTTGTGTATCTCTATGGGAAGCATTCAGTGTATCCATACAGAGCATAGAGACGCTGAACACCGATGCTGAACACAGTGCAGCATTGAAATGTTAAGCAACTCTAGTGGCTCTCTGAGTGTCTGCCACTAGAAGAGTTTGCATTGCTATTGCCGTTTACAAGCTATGTTTACACTGAAAACCCTGCAAGGACATGCTTTAGACACCAGAACCACTACTTTAAGCTGTAGTGGTTCTGGTGACTATAGTATCTCTTTAAATTCATTTCTAGCCAATATTTATAATGTGACAATAAAATCTAAATGTTGCCACACTTTTCCCAAAGTTACTTAAAAACAACAAACAAACAAACAAACAGTTCCTGCTTTATATGGTGCTGCATTGGAAAAATCATAAATGTAATATATAAACATGTAATACATGTAGAACACAAACAAGGTGTTAATGTTTAGAGGTATTTATTAGGAATAAATTGCTTTGGTTAGTAATTGTTATTATGGTGAAACAAATGAACCCAAAAAATGTTACAGATCAGGAAGACAAGACAACACAAATGATCATATTAACAAAGTGATTAAATGACTAGGAAACAGCTGGTTTAGGTTAGTTTTATACATGGATAATAGCAGGTATTTGTATTGTGTTTCAAGCAGTTTAACCCTCTTAAACACCATAGTGTTTCTTACAAATATTTTATAAATATTTAGACAGAAATTGGAGAGGAGGAAAAATAAAGATTTATTTCTGTAATTTGTAATATTGCTGCCACGATAGAAAAATATGCTGTAAGAGATTACTTCTCCTAATTGTGAGAATACCTAAATTCTCGTTATTTTTCTTGGTCTGTTTTTGACAAATTATGTAGAGGTTTAGATATGTTATCACAGGGGGATTTGATAGTGTTCATTGTGATCCAATGGCATTTTGCTTTTAAATTTGTTCCAAGCAGTCATAGGGTGAAATTAGGTGGTTTTGTTTAAAGTACATTCATAAATATGTCGGTGGATAAGTAGCCAGCCCAACATGGATGAATAGATGTTTTGTTTGTGCAGAACGGAGAGTCAACCAATGGAAGTTCAGCTGCATTGCATGGTTTAGAAAACAGAGGATGTAGGGGAAGGATGCTGCGCACAGACACTGGGGTACCAAACTTGACTATCCAGGATATGAACAACACAGCTGTAAGCTCCTTTTAGAAAAGTAATGTAGTTCGGGGGTAAATATTTAAATGTACAACAATGACCTGAAACAATTCATATAGTTTAAATTTGTTTGAATATGAAAACGTTGTACTTTTACACTGATGGGGAGGTTTGTGGCAAAGGCATCATCAATATATAAAACCGTTGGAATAGATGGGATGAAGTCATAAAATGATGGTTAATTACAAGGTTAACGGTTAAGTGACCACATGCAAATGGAAGTGATGCGCATGCGAAGAAACAGAAAATAAAGGTATTTCTGGATTACCATTATGATGTGTTTCTCCAAGAGGCTCAAGTTTTGGAGGAAGTCTAGTAACTTTTGGGGTTCCCCATCCAACTACAGGAAAACAAACAAAATTTCATTAAAAAACAAAACCCGCAAGCTTAAAGAAAACATCACACTCTAAAACGTGGAATTGCTGTTGGATAAAAAATAAATATTACATATCAGTAAGAATTTTCCTGGTGTATTTTGTATCATCGTCTTGATAGAATAGGCTCCCAATAGTCACGTATAGAGAGACCTTAGAGGACAAAATGACAGAAACCACTAAATATATTTAGGCATTATTGGGGGGGGGGGGAGGTGATGGGAGTGGAAGCCTGAAGGATAACCAGAAAATGTGTATTTCAAGAATGGCTAACCGAATAACAATATAGTTTTCCAGTGGAATTAGAAAAGGCTAACACATTAAAAGGGTTGTTCCAAGCACTATAACCACTTCAGTGATTTGAAGTGGACATGGTGCGTGGAGTTTATATGTGCAGAATGTCGCTGTGAAATGCTGCTTATGCAGAGGTGTAACTCCACCTACAGCAGTGTCATTTAGGGTGTTATCAGCCAGTCCAGAACTAGAGTTAATAATTGTCAATTCTGAGCAACTTTTATTGTACAGAATGGCAGTCATTGGCAGAGAGAAGTCATCTAAATGCTCTCATCCAATGAATGGCGTCTGGCAGGCTGTAGTTGCTATGATGATTGTAGCAACTCATTAAAAGCAGTCAAGGATACCAGGGATACACATGATTTTATCCTAACAATAAATAACTAAACCACTGGCCTGAAGTTTTATAACAGGCAGCTTAGATGAGCCAACCGCATACATAGTTCTATGAAAGAAAAAGTAATCTCAAGTTTAAATAACATCATATGTATGTAAATTATGTGTGCAACACACATAACAATATTTCCTATTTAGCAAAAAAGCCTATTATAATATAAAATGAACACTGAGTATTGCTGGCTAGGGTAACAAACTATATGAAATTTATTTAATCATACAGTAAATACAATGGTTGTTACAGTCGGGATAGAATTGCATAGTGCTATAAATGCAGAGGACAGCACTTAAAAGATATATAATAGCACAGCATATTAAATATTTTCGATATTAAAAAAATATACTTCATAGAAATAAATTAAAACGATTTTTACAATTTACAAGCTATTAACAATTAAAATACTGATTGATACATGTATTCAACAATGTAACAGATGATAAATAGCTGTTGACAATGTTTTGGTTTTCACTAGATTTATACATTTAGCCAAGATTCTGGGTGTACAAAAGTTATAATAAATTAGAAAGTCAGACTGTGGTAATCTAATGTTAAATGATGCAGCTTGTTCATCCGTCTTCTTCCTTCAGAACGGGAGAATTGACCACTCATTACTCACCAGGTACAATAGGTGGAGGGGTAATTGGACTTTTTATTTCAGGTTCCTCAGTACTGATAGGCTCAACTCTGTGATTCCTTTTTAACTTGAGTTTTTTTGCTTTCTTTTTGCTTTGATCTAAAAACAACAAAACAATTTCTTAGGCATACGGTAGGTAGTAAGAACTGTAATGCAGTGAAAAAAAAAAAAAAAAAACAGTTACAAAAACTGTCAGTTACGACAGAATGCTAAATTATTTAAATATACATAGTTCTACCAAATTGTAGGCAACACCGAGTTTCCCATGGTGCCAAAATTTGGTTTGACCTAAATTCTAAACCATTGGCAATTCATGACATTTGGCTTGAGAACGATGGCTCTAGACAGTTTAAAATGGTAATAATGTCTCCACTCCCACTGAGGTTAAAAAAAAATAAGTGGAATACCAAGCAGCTTAAATGTTTTAATCACATATTTTTTATATGTGAATGTGTACACACAATGAAATCAGGAAAATACCTGAGTCTCTCTTTTCAGAGGAGTCACAAATGGCTTCATCTTGCTCCAGTTTCTGGACTAAAGCATCCTTATATTCCTCTATTAAATCACCCCCTTGGGCAGTCTGGCTGGGCTGACTGCTCTCACTCCCTGTGTCTTCACTCTTTGTCTCAAGAGGTATGTCAATTCCATTTGGCTCATTCGCCACTTTTTGACGTTTCTTCTCTTTTTCTTTTCGAATCTTTTCTTCATTCTACAAATATAATGTGTTTCATCACAAAATAAAACGGAAACAAGAAAATATTTAACAATATTTAAATTATTTGGAAGCCAGACTAATCCCTGACTCTAAATAGAGAAAGAGAGATGTATCTATCAGAATATTAATTAAACAAAATAAAAATAAAAAAAAAATAAAAAAAACAATATAATAAAGATATATATGGCACTAGAGGAGTAGAAAAAAAAAATGTAACAAAATTAAATATATAACAAATTGGTCACCCCACACTGTATAACAAACTACCCTAATATGGCAGTCTATCAAACCTAAATAAGGCACATCCAGTATAATCATTTCATGCATACATACCTCATTGATAACGGCTGATATGGGTTGGAAAGGATTGACTGTCAGAATGGAGTCATCATCTGTTACAGGCTTTCCTTCCCTTTCTGCCTCTTCCCTTTCTTTCTCGTCTCTGTAAATCAGTCAAATCAGTCAATACGTATATACTTTATCTAGCTTTAAAGGTACACGTTAAGCAATATATCCACTGAAGTTTATTGTCGTAGTTGTGGTGTAAGGAATCTATTGGTGCGGTCTCTCTGTTTTGTCTTTGTTGGTTTTCTTTTTAAATGCTTTCAAAAGGTTTAAGCAGAGTGGAAGATTTCTCAGCATGTAAGTTCCACACCTTATATTGAGGCTTCACCTTTCTAATTATCCATCAAAAATATTTAAGTGGGATTCGTGTAGTGACGAATAAAGATTAAAAAAATAAAATAAATAAAAAGTAGGAACCGCACCCTTGCAATAAACTGGAGTGGTTATGGTGTTCGGCATACCCCTTTTGTAATTCAAGCCAAATGCTCAGATATGTGCTCATTGCTGGTAACGTACAATATTTTGAACTCCATGTGCTTTAGATGTATCAGAAAAAAAAGAGGAAAAATTATATAGTGACAACTCCCCCCCTCCCCCCCTTGTTGGTTGTTGTCGTCTTCCTGTTTATGTGCTATGTCCCTGAAACCATGTAATGTTATTCCACAACATCAGAGAACATGTGTTTTTGGCAAATTTGTTAAAATGAATGACTAGCAGCCAACAGGTGCATGTGGCTATTCTCACCAGTTCATGACAATTTCTCATTATTTCCAATGGAATTGTTTCATTATGAATTGGTAAAAAGTGATAATTAATTATCAAGACAATGCCTGAACCTTGCAATCATAGACTTTAACCCCTTAAGGACACATGGAATGTGTGACATGTCATGAGTCCCTTTTATTCCAGACGTTTGGTCCTTAAGGGGTTAAACAGCTTGTGTCACACACAGAATGTGATGCTAATTATAAACAAGTGACTCTCTCTGTTCCGTGACATAATACATACTGTCACAAGAGGGTGCTCTTGCCGTTTTTGTTGACTTTTAGTTTAACCCCCTTAAGGACCAAACTTCTGGAATAAAAGGGAATCATGACATGTCACACATGTCATGTGTCCTTAAGGGGTTAAAGGCAACACATGCACATTTTTAGAGTATGAAATTATCTTCATATCTATTCTATTAGAAAATACATCATATTAGACACTTTTGTATGCAAATTAAAATGATTCATTTAAAGGGACACTAAAGCCACCCAGATCACTCCACCTTAATTAAGTGCTCTTGGTGCAGTGCCCTTGGCGTTTTAGCACTGCAACCGAAAACATTTATGTTTAGTAGATACAGAAATGTTTTGACTGCGGGCAACCACAAGAGGCACTTCCGCACTCATAACCAAGTTGGACTTGGTTATGTGACATTCAACATCCAATGCCGATCGTAGGAAAGCATTGAATTGGATGAGCATGACAGTCACCTCACATGCACTAGTTGTTTAAAATGCTTTTCTATTAGAAGCATTGGATTGGACGGGAAGCGATGCCGTATGATGTTGCAAGAGGTGGAGCATGCAGCAGCACTGAGTATGTCTCAGTACTGGAAAAAAGTCAGGTAAAAACATTTGAACTTTTATTTAGGGTGGCTTAGACATCTATGTAGTGGGAAGAACATTATAGTTTTAGGTAGTTTGGATTCCTAAGGCTATAGTGTTCCTTTAACTATATATGATGATAATATACAAACTAAAATAAACTCAAGTGTATAATCGGCACACTAGAATACTGATAAAAAACCATACCCTATATAAACCAGCTCTAAATTATTGAACTTTCTAGAACAACCAGAATGCTTATCCTAAATGTATAGATTGTATATAAAAAAGCTATAGCCCAAACACAAACATAATCATTTATTAGGGGGATTTAGTATAAGCACCTGCACCGCAAACTCACCTAAATAAGCTTAATACATTGTATAACCCGTTCTGCCGATTTGTGCTAAAATGTAATTACAGGACCCACCATTGTGACATGCTCAAAGAACTAAACTGGCTGTCACTGGAATCCAGACGCACCCTTCATCTTTCCAGCCTTGTGTTTAAGAGCCTTTCTGTGAAACTCCCACTCTACCTGAACGCAATGCTTTCCCTGGCTGTTCCCACCTCCTATAACCTCCGATCCAGTACCAGCACTTTATTTAGTCTACCTCAAAATAAAAAGAAAGCGGCTCGATCCTTCTTTTCCTACAGAGTACCACAATTATGGAACAACCTCCCGCACACTCAAATCACACCCCAAACCTAAAATCCTTTAAGAGATCCCTCTCTACATACCTCAAAACAGAATGCACGTGTCATGGTTGATTATATATTTCCTACCTGTTCTATGTTAAATTTTGTATATATTGTGTATTAATGTTGTTTTTGTATTATTTTTTTTCGACATCAGAAGTTGTTTTTGTATTTTATTGTACCCTATTATATTGATGCAGTGTTTTGTGGACCCAGGACATACTTGAACACGAGAGAAATCTCAATGTATCTTTCCTGGTAAAATATTTTATAAATAAATAATAAACAATTGTTTTTCTAATTGAGTCTCGTCAACTTGGCACTAGTTTTATCCATACATGGAAATTTCCATATTAGCATTCTAGCAGGGAAACAAATGTCAAGGGGGTGAGCGTTACCAAAATGTAATGAACCTTCCCGCTTACATACCGGTGGCCCTGCTTAGTAATACACGTTGCCTCCATTGCCATCGCATCGGCATTTGAAAGTGACATTAGTCACCCCCATACACCTATCCCTTTAGCAATACGTGAAATATTTTGCCAGAGGAAAAAATACATCACATAAATTACAACATAAAATTATAAATAGCATGCTATTAGCAATTGTCAGTGACTGTCATGAAAGTTACACTTTAAGTAAAATTCAAAAAATATAATAAATTGGGTTATTGAATAAACTGTGAAGACTTGCCAAGGGAGTGCAAACTTTAAACCAAAATAGCGGAGATGGGAAAATGGTTCAGCTGGACGATTTTTCCATTTCAGACATTAAAGCCTAAAATTTGCAATTTCTCTGTTACTTCTCCACAATTCAATGTTAATAACAGTATAAAGTCCCCAAAGTATAACATTTGCATATCTAATGGCTGCTCTGAATGACAGTGCTCATCAACAGTGATATGCAAAATATGCAGATGAGACATTAAAAACATGAGACTCAAAAAGATTTGCACAAAAAAAAAAAGAAAAAAAAAAAAAAGATAAGCAAAACCATGGTAGTTCTATAACATTCCTAGAATAGCATGCTGTTTTAGGAAGATATCCTGCGGTGTGCCTGGCAGTCAAGGGAAAGATATGGGAGATGTTAATGCCAGCTTGGCATAGTGGCTGAAGTTCGCCGTTTAACAACTGTTAAATGGGAGATGTACATGAAAGGGGGCGGGTTGTAAAGGTTCTGTGGGAGCTAATTCGGGATACACTGTGTCGTCTGATAAAAGCTGTATCTGATGTAGCAGCCACTGGAGTGAGATTTGTGGGTACCATAGCAAATAAGGATGATTTAGGAGGCTGCCACTGATGGCATTAGTAACAAGGGGGTGAGTGATGGACACTGTATGCATTGTGGATAAAACATGTTTCATAGGGTATGGTGGGGTAACTAAATTGTGTTATATGCAAGAAATTATTACTGTGGTTGGTGATTATGTTGATTAGCTGTGGAGAGATAAAATGAAGGAATTAAGTTTTGGTGGTGAAGATTTAAATATATTGAGACAACCCTCCAGTCTGGTATCCTCTCTAGTCCCCAGGAGGTGAGAATGAGGTGAGAGGAATCACAAACAGATTCTTCAGTGAGGCACTATTAACATAAAAAAAAAAAACCTGAGCATTTTCGCTAATGTGGCGATACAGGCACTGTACTTATTTACTCTGTACCAATAAAAGAAAATATAAAAAAAAACAAAAAACCTGAGCAAGATAGTTAGGCATAATGTAATTATCTGAAAGGACTAAATGGATCAGTGCACACAGTCACTTGGAAAGTTACAAAAGACCCTTTGCAGCCAGTGTAACAGATACTTTCGGCGAAACTGATGATGAATTTGACTTTATTAAAAAAAGGGGTCTTATTTGTTTGACAATATCTCTTTAATCTTTTAATTATTAGACTGTAAGGAACAAAGGTGCATGTTTACTAGATGATCCCCACCAGATCTAATTAAGATGCATCTTAACAATACATTCTCAGTTCCCAACTAAAGACCCATCTAATGGGAAACAAACCTCTAATCAACGTCTCAAATATACCCACCGTCAAATGTATGCTGCCTGACACAGCCAAACTAAACAGCAAATCTAGCATTAACAGCACCACTATTTAAACTATATACATTGAAGGTGAATATATATATATATATATATATATATATATATATATACACATACACTAACCACTGCTCTTTGCACAACTGACTTGAACCTCTTGTACTGAATACATTTCATCTTTAAAGGGAAACTATAGCGCCAAGAAAACAAAGTGGTAGAGCTCCCTCACGGCCCGCCCCCTCCCTGTGGTCCAGAAAAGGTTTAAAAAACCCTTATGTCATTTACCTGAGTCCAGCACTGACTTTCGTTGACGCTGCCATAGGCCCTGCCTTCTTCCCTTGCAATGTCAGCCAGGGGGAGACCTATTGCGCATGTGCGTCGATCACAGCGCTCGCATTATGACATCCCCCCATAGGAAGCATATATAATGCTTTCCTTTGGGGTTTTGGGTGACGCTGAACGTACTCATGCATAGCGTGAAGACCTCCAGCGTCAGTTAGGTGACCAAAAGTCATCTAATAACCGGAAGTCCCTCTAGTGGATGTCTGCTATACAGCCACTAGAGGTGGAGTTTACCCTCAAAGGTAATTTTTGCAGTTTATTAAATACTGCAATAATTACCTTTGCAAGATTAAGGGGTCTGGCAATTGCACCCAGACCACTTCAATAAGCTGAAGTGGTCTTGGTGCCTATAGTGTCCCTTTAAATTTGAAGAAATAAACGTGTATATGTTTTAATATATTAGATTGCCTAAATGTCATTACTGGAAAGATTTTTCTCTATTTTGTCCAGTTGTTTTCATGCCGGTTTTATTTTTCTTCTTATTTAAAGGGAAACAATAGTCACCAAAACAACTTTAGCTTAATGAAGCAGTTTGGGTGTATAGATCATGTCCCTGCAGTCTCACTGCTCAATTCTCTGCCATGTAGTACTTAAATCCCTTTGTTTATGAACCCTAGTCACACCTCCCTGCATGTGACTTGCACAGCCTTCCTAAACACTTCCTGTAAAGAGTCATCTAAAGTGTATCCTTCCTTAATTGCAAGTTCTGTTTAATTTAGATTGTCTGATCCCCTGCTATGTTAATAGCTTGCTAGACCCTGCAAGAGCCTCCTGTATGTGATTAAAGTTCAATTTACAAAGAAAGAGATACAATTGTTTAAGGTAAATTGCATCTGATTGAAAATGAAACCAGCTTTTTCATAAAGGCTCTGTCAATCATAGCCAGGGGAGGTGTGGCTAGGGCTGCATAAACAGAAACAAAGTGATTTAACTCCTAAATGGCAGTGAATTGAGAAGCCTGAGAAGCATGATCTATACACTAAAACTGCTTCATTAAGCTAAATTTGTTTAGGTGACTATAGTGTTCCTTTAAATAATCTTAGATGATCAGATTTTGTTTCTGCAATACTTTAAATTCCTTGAATCAATTTTTTTTTTCCCCGATAGCACTGTGCAAGATATCTGATATATCCAATACATATTTAAGTTAAAAACTAAACTACAAATAAAAGTCAAGTATTCTTAGCACATGGTGTATTAAAATAATAGATGTCAAAGGATAGTCATCTTGTCACTGACAACACTGAGCTTTTTAATGTGAATATTGGAGGAAAGACCACATTGAATGTGCAAGCCTATACTGACAAAACAAATTAAACTAAAATACCACCATATACTTTTTACTTTTACTAAGTGAGGCCATTTAAAGAGACAACAAATCAAATCGGAATTTGTTTCCTTACTCTGGAATCATGTTTTCTGGATTGCATTGCAACAAGAGTCGTCAGAGATTTTACCAATAAGCCAGTTATCTGGACTTGTGGGTCTGTGAATTATGCAGCTACACAGTGTCAACTCCAAAATGGAGGCATTCTTGCAAACCCGAAATTATAACATTTGGTGTGGTAGTGATTGAGGGAGGCATAATTGAAATACATTGTTGTAGCCTTCAGTGCACCACCCTATAAAACAAAAACAAACAAACAAACAAAAAAACCTGCAAAGTAGCAGACACATAAGGATTGGAGCTAGACCAGGCTCAATTTCTAGAATTTTACTAGTCTACCAAGAGATGTGATCAAGCAAGATGTGTGTTCAGTTAATAAGTATTTTATAGAACCGTGTGTGCTGTATCTGAGACTATGTGAAAGTTTGAATATGTTGTAAAGATTAAATTAGAGAAAGCATAAGAGTAATAGCATTCATCTGCTATTTATTATTGATTCCAAACATTTAAATATAAAAAGGAAATTTTAACAGGATCTCAGTATCAGCAGGCAGCTCTCCGCCAATGAATAATGTCCAAAGTCATTGTGCTAATGCAAATGTATGAACGTCCACTTTAGCATATCACTAAAGACATAAAGAACCATGTGTAGTTTCTCTATATAGCAGCCTGACTGCATATAATGGGCACAAATCAAAATGATGCTTGATTTATGTATCTATCTAAAAATGTGTTTTGTCTTATTTGGATGACAAATACAGATCCATGTCATTATAAGGCGTATGCCATATGGAATAGTTGTTGCCACTAGAAATGAAGCACAAACTAAACATTAAAAAAATAAGTTTTTTATCCGAAGCACAGGGTTTTTTTTTTAGCAGATCACAGACAATCATCCTTTTGTTGTTTATTTGTATTAAGCGCCAGAACTTTTATATTATTAAAACATGTTATGCATTGAAATGTACTGCCTTCAAGCTTTTCACAGTATAATTTTTGAATATTTTCAATGTATCTCATAACACACAGCTTAAATGGATCTGTCACTTTTCAGTATTTTATGAAGAGATATTTTTAAAAAAAATACTGATAAAGACTGAGTTGGAATCCTTTGCAATCCAAAAGATACCATAAGACACAGTAGGGACTACTTTGACTTATGGCAAACCTTGAAGTTGATGAAAGTAGACAAAAGGTGAAGCTCCGCCACCAACATTTGTCCAATTCCAGCATATGTCACAAGTGACAGCAGTGGGATTCAGGAATTGTATATGAAGACTCCAGGCGGGTTCCTCCATAGACCTTGAGGTTCTAGACCTGTGATAATAATATTTCATATTAATTAAGTATGATTGATTGATCACTATTGAGCAACTCAAACATTTATAGATAGTTAAGATGGCACCGGTAAGCATATAAGCACACGTAGCACATATTACTAGATGCAGGCTTGAAGGCCTTATGCCACAGCTATTAAGAGCTGACACAGCACTACACCTGTTTACTAAGCTGACACAGCACTATAAGCTGAGACAGCATTTCAGTAGTTTGAGAAACTTATGTTGCCATCAAAAACCTATGTTGCCATCTCTAGAACAGTACAAAGAAAGCTTGTAGGTAAGCGATAATTAACCGCACAAGACTTGACATAAGTTCTGGTGGTCCTGAACAGTCTGGCCAACTGCCAGGTCCATCCAGCTGCTTGTATCAAGGTCTTTTGCTGGGTTGCACTGATACGGAACTACTGTCTGTCCTTGAAGACAACAAGCCCTTGATCTATGGCCCATACAAGATGGAGACATAGACTTAAATGTATCAGTAAATCAGCAATGGGCTAATTGGAGCCTTTGGCAGAAACAAGGAAGGACTAAGGTTCCCCTTGGTTTCTGGACAAGGAAGTTACCTGAGGCAGGAGAGAGGTACACACCCTTTGAGAGACAGCTCTTGGCCTGTTATTGGGCCTTGGTAGATACTGAACAGATGACAGTAGGACATACTGTGTTCTTACGCCCAGAGATACCCATCATGCAATGGGTACTTAGTTCCCCTAAGACACATAGGATAGGTCATGCACAAAAGTCCAGTATCATAAAATGGAAGTGGTACATACAGGATAGAGCTAAAACAGGAAATAGTGGTACGGCTGTACTACATGAGAAAATTGCAGATGCGCTGATACAAGAACCTGGTTATCTGCCAGACGCAGACAAGCCAGGGGAATCTCCAGTAAAGTGGGGAAAGTATTTTGCGCAACTAACACAAGATCAAGCAAAGCATGCTTGGTTTACTGATGGTTCAGCAAAATGCATTGGTAATGAAAGACAATGGAAAGCAGTGTCTTACAATCCAGAAACCAAGAAAATACTGACTACGACAGGAACGGGAAAAATTAGCCAGTATGCAGAGTTATATGCAGTGTTTCAGGCTTTGAAACAAGAGATGCCTGGAAGTTGTCATATATATACACAGATTTCTGGTCTGTTGCCAATGGACTGGCCACGTGGTTGCCTACATGGTAGTCACATCAGTTCATGATTTATACAAAGGAAGTCTGGGGAAAAGATTTGTGGGAGCAGATATGGGAGATGGTACATCAAAATGAGGTAACAGTCTTTCATGTTGATGCTCACTGCAATACTGACTCATTGGATCGTCTGTTTAACTCTTTTGCAGACGAGAAAGCCAAGATCTCAGAGGCGTCTGTTGAAAATTCTAACTCACTTTTGGGATTGGCTACTTGGGCCCATCAGAAATGTGGACACTTGGGAGGGAAAGCCACTCACAGGTGGGCACAACAGCGAGGCATTTTAGTGCCGCTTGATTTAATTAAAACAGTAATTTTGCAATGTACAGTGTGTCAGCATGAGCAGAATAGACATGTACCAGGGATGGTACGAGGTCAAATAAAAAGAGGTAAAGCACCAGGGCAAATATGGCAGGTGGATTACATAGGTCCGCTTCCTATGAGTAAAAATTGTCAATATGTATGCACGGCTGTGGATACATATTCAGGGTATTTATTGGTTCACCCTTGCAAGAGGGCTACCCAAATAAATACTATTAAAATGTTGGAAACCATGATACAGTACTATGGTCTTCCATTACAGATTCAGAGTGACAATGGAGGTCACTTTAAAGGAAAATTGGTACAAGATTTTTGTAATGAAAACAATGTTGAATGGATATTTCACATACCTTATTATCCTCAAGCAGCTGGTCTGATTGAAAGGATGAATGGGTTGTTGAAACAACAATTGAGAAAACTTGGCGAAGGGACAATGGTCAAATGGAGAGATAACTTGCCTACAGCTGTGAACATCTTAAACAATAGGCCACTCTCAGATCATGACACCCCCCTCACTAGAATGATCGCACCCAATATACAAGCTAAACCATATGTAGCAACTAACACCATCACATATTGGGAAACAGAGGAGGGAGCCTTGGCACCATACAGGGCTACCCCAAAGGCTGCAGGGATAGACTTGCGAGCCAGAAAGGAAGAAAGACTTAAAACAGGGCAAGTTCAGATGTTCCCCACAGGTATAGGAATACAGATACCCCCGGGACACTTTGGACTAATTGCACCTATGTCTAGCCTCGCCCTTAAAGGGATACTTGTAATGGGAGGGGTCATAGACGCTGATTACCAAGGAGAAATAAAGGTCCTCTTGTTAAACCAGGGACCACAAGACTTGCTAGTGCAAGAAGGGGACAGAATAGCCCAATTGGTTATCATCCCCATTTACCAGGGACAGGTACACAAAGGAACAGCCCCCACCTTACAAACAGTAAGAGGAGATAAGGGATTTAGCTCTACTAACCTAAATCCAGGGGCCAAAGTCTGGGTGAGGACAGAGAAAGGTCCCCCAGAACCAGCAGACATTATTGCAACAGGCAATGACAATACCGTGATACTTTCCAAGTCAGGTCATGATAAATGGGAATATGTGCCTTTGGGCAAATGTTATTTGAGAGAGTAAAATGAGTTGTATCTTTACAGGCGAAGCTCATTGGTCCGGCTGTTATTGTGATGACCGTGCTTACTCTACACCCTTTGGTCGTCTCAGATACCAACAATGAGATTGGAGGTTGGGACCAGAGTGATTCCGCAGAGATGAGATGGAGAGAGATCGAAATAAGAGTAACCTGCCTGACCATTAACTGTCCAAACATGAGAGCAAACCTCTATGGAGAAGGCTATTTTAGCCACAATGAAACTGAGTCAATGACCTATATTAAGTTACCAAATGAATCATTTGATTTGTTAACGTTAGAATCTACAACGCCCTTTGGCTGCCGCATACTGTATACAACTGTAAGCTCTAATATTTCTTTAGAAGAGCTTACCCAATATTGGGAAAGTTATGCAAATCAGCAGGGCACAAAGAGAACCTACACTATTATACACTGGTTAGCTAATGCTACAAAATACTCCTGGATAGGAGGGCTTGGGTTGAAAATAACAAAAGGTATTGCATGGTGTGTTTTTATTATACTTTTTATTTATCTGTGCTACAAAATTACAGTTTTCTGCATTCAAAGCTTTGCTAGCTTAAAAAATAAATCATAGTGTAGCGCTAGAAGAGTTTAATTAGGCTTGAATCGGTTCCAGGTGTGAGTGGAGCATAATGGGAATCAGTGGGTAAATGGGTTTTCCCCATGCTGATAACCTGAATGGTATGTGTAAATGTGTGAGGTTTTGCTCACTGAGTGATCAAGGGATGGAATGTGATAATAATATTTCATATTAATTAAGTATGATTGATCGATCACTATTGAGCAACTCAAACATTTATAGATAGTTAAGATGGCACCGGCAAGCATATAAGCACACATAGCACATATTACTAGATGCAGGCTTGAAGGCCACAATTACTAGATGCAGGCTTGAAGACCTTATGCCACAGCTATTAAGAGCTGACACAGCACTATAAGCTGAGACAGCATTTCAGCAGTTTGAGAAACTTATGTTGCCATCAAAAACCTATGTTGCCATCTCTAGAACAGTACAAAGAAAGCTTGTAGATAAGCGATAATTAACCGCACAAGACTTGACATAAGTTCTGGTGGTCCTGAACAGTCTGGCCAACTGCCAGGTCCATCCAGCTGCTTGTATCAAGGTCTTTTGCTGGGCTGCACTGATAAAGAACTACTGTCTGTCCTTGAAGACAGGTATATAAGACTAAGGGAATCTTGCGCTCACTTGGAGAACTACCCACCTGTAATGCGGACGCGTGTTACTGGTTTCTGCTGTTCCCAGAAGAGAGGGTCTCTCCGAGTGACTGCCTGAGTTCTCCCCAGTCATGTGTGGCAAGGAGACAACCAAGCTTCTCTAATGGTGATGTATACTTAAGCTGATATATCTAGATACTAAGCGGTTTGAAGTAAATGCATGCAACTACTTAAATGAGAGTACAACTTACTTTGCTTAGATCCCTTTGTGGATAATAAAGTGTAATGTGAATTCTTATATTCAACTTGGTCTTTGTGTGATTTCTCTTTCCTTTAACTCAATATACTCTATCCGAACTGGGTTGTGTGCCCGCCAATATCGCTATAAACCTTATTAGGTATTGATTATTACTTTTTGGATATTGGTGCTTCATGAATTTAATGATTAGGCACAACAAGACCTCAGTGCCCGTGCGAGAGTACAGCACTTATGCAGCTCCTAGCAACTGATGCACCAGGAACTAAAGTGGACCTGTAGGATGAGAACAGTGGCTGCTGTGAGAGAAAGCTTGAAGTGACCAAACCTTACCTTTCCCTGCATCCCCCAGCCACCTGACCCACACCAGATCTGTCCCTTTTGGAATGTTTGCATATTTCACAAAGAGACAACCCTGCTTTAACCCCTTAAGGACCAAACTTCTGAAATAAAAGGGAATCGTGACATGTCACACATGTCATGTGTCCTTAAGGGGTTAAGGGATTCCAATGTCCTATTCTCAATTAGGGCAATTACTTATAACATCAGTAAGCCAACTTCCCACCATTGAAATATGCCAATGGGAAATTTATGATTGCATATGGCTGTAAAAGTACTTGTATAGCATGTGTACACACAGGGGACACACAATACAAGTTCTCACCTACCCAGATCTCTCATAGCTTTCAAAAAGAAAACATCTGCAGTGCAACAATGACTAGCTCCATACATGACAAAACATGAATGGACAGAACGATTTTCACATAAACGAAACTACTACTCTCATCCAAAATTATTTGAAACATTCAAACCAAATCAATTATAATGATCATCAACCTTAATAACAGCAAACAGCAAGAACATTTATGCATGGATAATCCACCAATATTCCAAGCCCAAAACAAGCTTTTACAGCCCCCGAGTCTGTCCTGAATTTTTAGGATAGTATCGTAGTACCTCTCTTCTCGTATTCTTTTCACTCTCTCGGCTCGTTCACGCCTGTCTTGTTCCTCTTGGGCTTTCTGTTCTGCGGTTTCTTTCTGAATGCGTTCATGTAATGCTTCAAAATCTTTTGCGATTACACATAACAACCAGTTCAGACCATTTTTTATTGACTTGTCAATTTTCTTTCCTTGGCGAACAACTGCAGAACATGGCTCCTGAACAGAGGAATCAAAATAATTACTTAATAATGTAAATACAAAAGTGGAAGCAAAGTGATATTGACACAAAACACTTATGGCTCATGTCTGTGATCACACAACGTTTTGTAAAATACAACGGCAAACTATACTCAACATTTATTTGACGGGAATAATATTCAAACCATTTAGGACATGTTTAACAGAGTTATATCAAATGTAGAAAACAAATCTTCTAGAAACCACGTTCATTTTAGGTGGATATATACACAAAGATCATAAAATGACTTGAAAGTTTCAAGGGCAGATATAAATTTTAAGTTACAGATTAACACTAGTGTTGATCTGAATTTTACAGAATTTAAATATCATTGGCAAAAGTTAGGCTAAAATAGTTGATCTTGAAAAATCATGCAGCTCAGCTATGGAAGCAGCTTGACTATTTTAGCCTGAATTTGTGCCCTTCGGCTTTCAGTGTTACAATTCAGAGTTCAGTGTAAATAAACCTTTAGGAGATTGGTTTATAAGAGTCATGTCATCCTGTTAAAGGGACACTTTAGTCACCTGAACAACTTTAGCTTAATGAAGCAGTTTTGGTGTATAGAACATGCCCCTGCAGCCTCACTGCTCAATCCTCTGCCATTTAGGAGTTAAATCCCTTTGTTTATGAACCCTAGTCACACTGCATGTGACTTGCACAGCCTTCCATAAACACTTCCTGTAAAGAGAGCCCTATTTAGGCTTTCTTTATTGCAAGTTCTGTTTAATTAAGATTTTCTTATCCCCTGCTATGTTAATAGCTTGCAAGACCCTACAAGAGCCTCCTGTATGTGATTAAAGTTCAATTTAGAGATTGAGATACAATTATTTAAGGTAAATTACATCTGTTTGAAAGTGAAACCAGTTTTTTGTTTCATGCAGGCTCTGTCAATCATAGCCAGGGGAGGTGTGGCTAGGGCTGCATAAACAGAAACAAAGTGATTTAACTCCTAAATGACAGTGAATTGAGCAGTGAAATTGCAGGGGAATGATCTATACACTAAAACTGCTTTATTTAGCTAAAGTAATTTACCGGTAGGTGACTATAGTGTTCCTTTAAGATTACACAGCTAAGCAGGCATGAAGAGTTACTGCAACAAAGTAATCAACTGTGTATAGCCAACATGGTTTGATTGGATGCCCCTGTTACAGACACAGGACTCATTTCAGAATACTTTAGTGCACTATTGGAAAACACATACATTTTTTAACATTATCACATTTCCAACAGTCAGAGGAAACCTGATACTTACAATCTGACATAAACATTTATATTCATTAACAAGTTTTTCAAGTGAGAGAAACTCTATGATGTCAGCTTCAGACAGTGCCCCTTCCCTGTCCTGTTTGTTGGCCAGGCTGTAATACACAAAGTAAAAAAAAAAAAAAAAAAAAAGATTAGTTTAGCTGCAAATTACATAAAAACATGCATGTATTTCCTGATGGGATCAGAGAAAAGCTACTCTATTAAAGGACCACTCTAGTGCCAGGAAAACATACTCGTTTTCCTGGCACTAGAGTGCCCTGAGGGTGCCCCCACCTTCAGGGACCCCCTCCCGCCCGGCTCTGGAAAGGGGAAAAGGGTAAAAACTTACCTTTTTCCAGCGGTGGGCGGAGAGCTCTCCTCCTCTGATCCTCCTCTTCTCCTCCCCGTCGGCTGAATGCGCACGTGCGGCAAGAGCTGTGCGCGCATTCAGCCGGTCACATAGGAAAGCATTCATAATGCTTTCCTATGGACGCTTGCGTGCTCTCACTGTGATTTTCACAGTGAGAATCACGCAAGCGCCTCTAGCGGCTGTCAATGAGACAGCCACTAGAGGAAATAGGGGAAGGCTTAACCCATTCACAAACATAGCAGTTTCTCTGAAACTGCTATGTTTCTGAAAAAATGGGTTAACCCTAGAAGGACCTGGCACCCAGACCACTTCATTAAGCTGAAGTGGTCTGGGTGCCTAGAGTGGTCCTTTAAGTCAATATGAATAAAGTGTAGTTTTATACAAAGGTCTACACAAGATGCAAGAGCTTACAATTTAACGTTACAGCGGAGCTGACATTTGGCAATATCATCAATACATCATAAAATATAGTTTATGTAAAGAGAAAATGACGAAAATGCATTAAATATTGTTTAATGGCTTGCGGGGGGGGGGGGGGGGAGAGGGGGGATTTGGAATAGTCTATTATAGTCAGTGAGAGCTCTTCTTTAATGCTTGTGAAAAAGACACTCCAAGCACCATAACTACTACATCAGGCGTCACTCCCCTCCTCCACCACTGAACAGTGAGCACTGGAAACTCTTCACTGAGCTAAGCCTGCCAGTGAAAAGCTTAGCTTATTGAGCGATCAATTGATGCTTTCAGCCAATGAGCTAGCCTTGCATTAGCTGAGGAGAGCTAATGGAAATTCCTGTTTAGGAGCTTCTGTCTCCCCATGTGAAGTTGTAGAGGTGGCGATTGGTTCACGGTGGGCTCCAGATAAGATAAACCATTCTAAAAAGCATTATGTAGTGGTTATGGTGCTTGGGTTGTTTCTTTAAAGGACCACTATAGGCACCCAGACCACTACCGCTCAATGAAGTGGTCTGGGTGCCAGGTCCCCTAGTTTTAACCCTGCAGCTGAAAACATAGCAGTTTCAGAGACACTGCTATGTTTACACTGCAGGGTTAATCCAGCCTGCAGGGAGACAGCCACTAGAGGCGCTTCCGCGATTTACACTGAGTAAATTGCACTTATTTGACACTGGACGTCTTTACGGACTTCCAGCGTCAAAAAAGATCATCATAGGAAAACATTGAGTAATGCTTCCATAGGGACGGGTTTGAATGTGCGCGTGCGCCTCTGGCCAAGCATGCGCATACGGCTCGATTTGGGAGCTGACATCGATGGAGGAGGAGGAGGAGGTCACCAGCGCCGAGGGAGCCCGGCGCTGGATTAAGGTAAGCAAATAAATGTTTAATTAACCATTTATTCCTGTGGAACGCTTAGGTGACTAGGGCTCTATAGCATTAGGAATACATGTTTGTATTCCTAACGCTATAGTGTTCCTTTAAGGGACAATTGAGTCCCTTATGAGAGTATGTGTGTGTGTCTATTTCTCAAACATATCATACATAGTGTTTTTGTTTTTATTAATTCTGTTACTATATATTTTCTTTGTGTATATTTTTAGTTAATTTTATTTTCCATTCCTTTGCTCTTCACTATTGTTTTGTGTTTACTGTGAATAATATCTTTTAGTTCATCAGCAATACAAAAATACTTATTATGCTGTGAGAAGTCATGGAGATCCCCTCCAATGTTCACTTCTAAATTAAGACACATTTGAAAAATGAACAAAATGAGCAGCCAAACAGGAAACAACGTGCATGGTGGGAATTATACTCCAAGTACAATCAATAGGAAATGCAAGTGTAAATATTCTATTACAAGAACTGAAATACTGCTTTAACAGTATAAACATAGCACAATTATCTTTTGTGTGTTGCTTTTCTCCCTCCACGTGACAGAATCATTTTGTATATGTACAGAATCTAGAAATGGCCGCAAAACTTTATTCCACAAGCAGGTTAATGGTAAGGGGTCATTTTTTTTTAATTGTTATTTAAAATAAAATATTACATATTGTAAAGCCTCTGTGTGTGAACACCTCTTTTCAGTACACCTTCTGGTTTACTTGTGCTGTAAAGAGGTAGCCAACTTTAAGTCCTCTTTGGTCAGAGGCACTGCTCATCCAACCAAGCATTGTGCAGATAGTTAAGAGATAGTTAGCATTAAGTTACACAAGAATGTCAAGAAATGTACTATGGGATGGTTTCAGACCTTCAGATAATGCACAATAACATATAAAATGAGCCTGGAAGTGTAAGAGTAAACTGACGCTTTCAGCCTAACAGCGGCTCCTTCGTGGGAAGTAGACTGGGAGAGTGCATGAGTAACGCCTTCTCTTAAGAGTTTGCGGTTAAACCGTTCGTTAACACTTTAGCCCTTCAGTTGTTATGGTTATAGGATTAATGCACCACAAGGCTAAATTACATGGAACGTGTGTTTTTTTCTGTAAAAATGAAAAATGATTACGGTTTAATTTCAGAAGGGCACTTGCATAAAACAGCCATCCTTTACATTGCATAATAAAATTCCATACTTCTCAAAATGAAATATTAGCAGGACCGGAACCCAGTCTAGCAAGTGAATACAAATGGATTCACTGTTTAACAGCCAGCTAAGCTTTATACTTGAAACATAAACACTGTCAATATTGCAAAAGCCAACCAAACCGGTCTGATGCCCTCTCCGCATTGAAGATAAAACTCTCTATTAACAGTTTACTTGCCAGGACAATATCCCAATTTATAACGATTTCACATCTGTTTAAAACATACATATAAAATGATTTCCTTTAAAAATCACACGTTACATGTAAAGTAAAACATCCATGTGGTTTTGAAAAAGAACACACTTGTAAAACTGTATACACACACACACAATAGCTTAGTTCTCTTATTCTATTGGTCAGTTAGTGAAGGACCCGCCTCCAAGCTAAGTGTATCATTTGAACAGGCGACATAAGATTCCTTTCAGTTACCAAGAATGCCTTATATTAGGTCATATCTCCTTGGCCAGACAGTCTTGCATTGTGATGAGCTCCCATGCTAAAAAGGATTACTAAACCAGCAATCACAGAATGCTAGCTTTTAACATTGGATATATTGCCTGAGAGCACACGGAAAATATACACAAAGGGCAATAAAAAGAAAAGGTGAAAAGGGTAAGTTAACTGCTCCCTTATATATGACATCATTCATACTATGCACTTATCGTAAATAATGCAATACAACAAAAGGTTCATATTAGAATCAGTGGTAGTTTATTTCACGTTGTGAAAACTAATTTACGAAGTGTCAGACTGGGGCGAAGCATGTTAGTCACTGAGTACCCTTGGGATTTCATGGGTTAAAAGCACTGAAAATATATTTATTTTTCATATTTCAATCTGGGGTAGTTACCTACTTTTTATCTGTAACAATAGGAAGCGGTTATTACATAGGTTAAAAAAATGAAAACAATGAATCATACTCTGATTTATTAAGTATGTTTGATAAAAACATGTATAACACAAGCAGGAACAAAACATTTGAAATCTCTTGCAAGTCTCATACGCTGCTTGTGCAGAAGTCGTAGTCATTAAAATTATTTGTATTCAGTAATAAAATGCTTGTACCAAGGGCAAGTAAAAAGCTAGCACATGTCGAATAGAGCAACCGTTATACTTTTTGTTTTTATAGTTATTATAATTTTAACCAATATTAAACTACATGGTTATCAAAGTTTGAAAAGTACTCTCTCTATAGAAAAAAAAAAAATTAACCTCTTAAATAAAGAGTAAACATAATGAAGCATAAACATTTTAAATTTGTTTTTCCATTTTGTAAAAACAGTGCATGTGTACTACAAACAGGGCTAAATTGGGAGTTTTTTTAAATTTATTTTAAGTGTCTAAAATGTCCTGTTTGTTTTAAACCAGGATTGACCAAAGGTTAGTCAAACCCCTTTACGTAATGTGTGTCTTGGCAAGCCACCCATGATGAATGGGTTAACAGTGAGCACACAACTTATCAGTTGCAGGAGGGAACAAGGAGTTGGCCAGTAATGCAGAGTGCTAAAAGATACCTAGTCTCTTGTGATGCATGTAATGAATTTGACTAATGCTTTGTGTGCATGTTGTATGGATACAGTTTGTATAGTGCTCCTGGGTTTCATTAACACCTTGAAGATTACATTGAAATAAAGGGGAGGTGTACTATGTGCAATATTTGGAGGCAAAACAGTATTTATAGCAGCATTAGCAAAAGAGATTTCCATAAGGTAGAAGTTACAAAATAAATGGGATCGGATTATATTTGGGGGACTGAAGTACAAAGTTAAAATGATTATCAACTACAGTGGAAATAATAAGAGTTCCAGGCTTTCAATGCATTCATTTTTCATTTAACAATTCACATTTTAGGATGTTTAAAAAAATAAATAAATAAACATGATTGGATGTTAAGATGATAGAATTCCAAGAGAATCTGAGCCAGAACCTTTGACACTATTTGACTATGAGCTTTCACTTGTAGATTAGTGCACACTATGCCCCATATCCACCACTACTTTGCTTACTGATTATGGTGGATTTTTTATTAGCGAGTCAATTTTCAGGGCGCAGTTTGAGAATAAAATTAAAGTCTTCCCAGCGCCCAGAGACCACCACTCTTTAGCTGCATTGACAATATTACACATCCATGTAACCAGCAGTATCAGTACCATCAAACTAAATAAACAACGTGAATGGAACAGGTATGGGGGGGACTTTATAAGGTTTTCTCCTTGGCTGTTTCTCCTTATATGATAGAGTGGGATTTCCTGCTTCCCTGATAGCAGGAAGATAAGCTCCTGTGAGGTTTTGACAGTCAGCAGCCCTAAACTCTATTTTGTATTGAAAATGTCCTGGAGGGGGGCGGAGCCTGACTGGCGAGCTGAATGGCAGCATACCTCAAGAGCTCCTGAGCTCCACGCGATAAAACTCGCCTTAAATCACGCCAGTCAGCAGTTCACACCGCTGGATACTACACACTGCATAGCGGAGACCAAAACGAATAGACCGATACCGAATAATCGATGATCAGACCGGTGCAACCACACTGACACCCGATGCGGCCTACAAGCACAATTGGCGCCAGAGGGACGGCCGCTCTCTGGACGCTAACATACAGGTACTCGAGCGGATTTCTGCACCTCCCCCCCCAGGTCCCAGAAGGGCACCCATTATTACCTCTTTATACTCAGCTTCGACGAATACCACGCGTCAAAATGGCGACGGCTGTCGCTGCTACCTCTGCCGAGGCTTCCATAGACAACATCCTAGCCCGACTGGACTCTCACTTTGCCAACTTCTGGTCAAATCTGGAAGCAAAACTACAGCCAAGCCTAGAACCCAGCAGACCGGCACGTACCGGGCAGGCTCCCTGGCTAAGCTCGTGCCCATCCCGCTTAAACTACAACATACTCGCTCACAACGGCGGACGGGGGCACAGGAACGACACGGCAACCATACATCTGTTCGGCCCTGCCTAGAGGATCAAAGGCTATATATTGGCCCACAAAGTGCCGACGCCACTCCAAGGCCCCCGAGGGGCAGGCCTGTCCCACGAGACCCCACACACATAAGGCGGAAACCAAGAAAGCACCAAGAAGCTGGTCATCTGCGGTGCTGGGGGAAGACTGCAGCGGAACCCCGGAACAAGGTCCAAGTTACAGGGGCAGCGACCCCCAAAGTGCTCAGAGACGGCAACTCCCAACAACGACAGTACAGGTTACAATATGGTGCATACATCCAAGTAGCACTCGGAAAGGGCGACGCACCACCTGCGGGGACACAACTATGGAGAGCCCTGAAATCCCCTCTCAAGCTGGGAATCGGCTGAGAAAGCACTAAGATCCCAGATACTGCGGGGCAAAATGAACTCTCTGACTCACCCGCACCCGCATTGCTGGACTCATGTAACTAACCATTTATATGTGAACTAGCAGGCTGATTCTGTTCATTACGTTATAACTCTCTTGATAATCTTAACATATGGTCTAACTCATAATCAACTAAATATTAGCTTAATAACATTAATTGTACTGTACTTAGCATGTAACCGAACGGGAACTACATAAGTAACTACAGCCATGTATTGCCTAGCATAGTACTCGTCACTTACTTATTACTTAAGTCAGCTTATTAATGTTTTGCTTATTTTCCCTGACCCACCCGAGTAATATCTCTACTACTAATGTTCCCTCCTAATTGTCTTACATGTAGATCAGCCTGTTACTACATAACCAGCTCTATTCTCAAGCATGGTAGAACAGTCGATTGATATAACGGGTTCCCCAATGCTCACTAACCGCACATACCAGGCTAAGCAAAAACTAAGCATGTTTAACAACTTTCTTACTAACCTGTCCACTATGTACTAACACTAAAACTGTACTACCTCCCACAGGGCCATTATACGGTTTGCGAACAATTTATTATTACCACTATCGACATACAGCTCTGCTAGCATAATGTCTTGTTCACTTGTTTATCCTCACGATATGATAACCATACTACTGTTATTATTACTACTATATGATCGTAATATGTAGCAACGTAACACCCCACTAGTTTTGTTTAAAGCGAAAAGGTCTAACCAGTTATGTTTTAAACTGTACATACACTCACGCCATTTCTAAGCATGTATAAGCATCTAGGAACGCATCTATGGCGTATAGATAAGCCTGTACCTAAATATCAAAAAATGCGCATGTAGCGCTGCCACTGTTTTAACTCGTTGATTTGCACATATACGCTGTTGTGGCGTTCTTCAATATTTCTGTAACCACCTGCGCAACAAAAATAAAGAATTAAAAAAAAAAAAAAAATGTCCTGGAGCAATAATACTCCAGAGCATTATTCATTGCATCTATTAGCTAGGGACAGAGCCTCGCTCTTGTTTCTTAGAGTCTTGCCATCCAGGAAAGATTTTTGACAGCAACATGGTTTCATTGGCTCTATTCCTTCCTCATGAGGGTTAAAGGACCACTAAAGGCACTTGGACCACTTCATATCAATGAAGTGGTCCTTTAGTTTTAACCCTGTATCCTAAAACACTGCCATTTGGTAGATATTTTAATACCAAGATAGGAGAGACTCCAATGTGATTATATAGCAATAAAAAAAAAAAAATATATAGAATTTCCCTCTTTCTGTGATGTGTAGTGATGATTACCAGGAGGCTATTTTAGATCCAGCGCTACGGAATCTGATGGCGTTATATAAATAATAAAATAATAATTCCACAGTTAAACAACAAAGGTTAAAGGGACACTATAGTCACCAGAACAACTACAGAACAACTACAGCTTAATGTATTTGTTTTGGTGTGTATAATCATTCAGTGCAGGCATTTTCATTTAAACACTGCCTCAGATGGCCACTGGAGGTGCTTTCTGGGGCGGTGCACTGCCGTTCAGTGTCTCCACGCTCTACATGGAGATGCTGAACTTTCCTCATAGAGATGTATTAATTCAATGCATTTCTATGAGGAGGTGCTGACTGGCCAAGCCAGTGTTTTGCCCTACCGCCTCCTTGCCGATTTCAGCCAATGAGAAAGCTTTGGATTGACTGAAATCATAAATTCTGATGATGTCAGCAAGGAGGAAGATCAGAGGCAGGGCCACCCGCGCGGCGTTGTAGATAATATAAATTTTATAACCTTTTAAGGGAGTTAAGGGTTGGGGGGTAACGTTGGCGTCTTAGAGGCTGGATGGGAATCATGGGAAATGTAGTTCAGAATACCTCTCTATAATTGGGTAGGACACCAGTTTTGTGCCACTTACATCTTTGCTCTCATATTTACAAACTGCAACTGTTATGATCTCATTCTCAGCAGTCAGGTTGAACTGTGAAGGACTTCCTTATCAGTCATGTAAAACAAATTTAATGTACTTGCTGAACTGGAATACATGTGTAAAGTTAAACAAGCCGACATGCCGTTGGAACAAAATCAATCTGATATGTCTTCAAAGCTCATTGAAATATGTGCAAACTGCAGGTTTGCTTAAAGGGAATGCTTGTGTTTCATAGGTTATCAATTAAGGGTTACTACAAGCATCATGTCCACTTTAACAATTTAAAGTGGTCATGGTGCCTGTAGTCTGTACGTGCAACGTTTTGCCCTTTTGCTTTGCTTAGTACAAGCTCTGGCAGCGTCATTAGCCAACTCGGAGCCAAAACGCTATGCTGCACCAATTAGCATCTCTGTGAATCAATGCATTACTATGAGGAACGTTCAGCATCTCCATGCAGAGAGTGGAGGTGCTGAACGTCAGTGCTGCACATTGACCCAGGAAGCACCTCTATTGGCCATCCGAGTGATTGTTACTAGAGGTGTTCCTTGGCAGTAATGTAACCCCTCCCTTTTCTATGAAAAAGCTGTGTTTACATTATAAAGCCGGCAGTGACAGACAGACACCATAACAGCTACACTAAGCTGTAGTTCAGGGCTTGACAAGTCCTTAACTACAGCTTAATGTAGCTATTCTGGTGTGTACTGCCTGTCCCTGCAGGCTTTTTAATGTAAACACAGCCTTTTCACATTACCGCCAAGGAACAACTCTTGTGGGATTGATCAGCCCGTTCCCTCCTATCTCAATCCCCGTGCAGGCGTCTGTCCGTCGGTGTCTCGGGAGGAAGTGAAGGGAACTGTAATTATTTTATCCCGGAGCTGAGGTTGCGCAGCTGACTGGATGCAGACAGGGAACCAGGTAGCGACTGCTCTGCTCGCCGCCCACTCATATTTCGCAGAGCTGCCCGCCTGCCCATTCCCCTGCACAGCCTCAGCTCCAGGAGGAAGTAATTACAGTTCCCTTCACTTCCTTCTGGTGCACAGAGATCTGCATGGGGATACAGGGGGAGGGGGAGTCTGCACAGAGAGCTTCACGGTTATATAGGAGGAGGAGTCTGAACAGAGCGACAGCCCACTCCCATCAGCTGCAGCCAGGCCTACTGTCACCAGATGCTGCCCAGTCCCACTGGAACAGACTTCTGTGCGTGTGCGTATGTTTATCTGTGAGAGTGTGTTTATCCATCATGTGTGTATATGTGTTTGACTGTGTGTATCTAGGAATCTGTGTGTGTGTGTGTGTGTGTCTATTTGAGTGTATCAAATAATTTTAAAAAATCTAGATCTAGGCCAATTCAATGCTTTCCTATTGAAAAGAATTCGGAGCTATTGAGCATGCGCAGCAAAATGCTGCACCAATCAGCATGTCCTCATAGAGATGCATTAGATCAATGTAGCACCTCCATGCAGAGCGTGGAGATGCTGAATGCACCGAGGTAGGAGACCCTTTAGTTTAAGTGACTGCCACAAGAGTGGTTCTTGGCAGCAATGTAAACACACTGCCTTTTTACATTGAAAAGCCTGCAGGGATAGGCTATAGACACCAGAGCCACTACATTAACCTGTAGTGGTTCCGTGGACAATAGTGTTCATTAAAGAATTGTATTTTTGTCATTGAAAAAAACTGGCTCCTAACTTTTTTAGCTTTCTCCTAGATTCAAAGCAAATTTGTCAAGCCCTGCTGTAGTTGTTCTGATGACTAAATAGTGTTCCTTTAAGAGTTGCATATCAGCTTAGCCTGAGACAGCATGCATATTGAAAAGAATGCATCAGATACTTTTAATAGTAACTAAAGTTTACTTTCACATGCCCTTGAAGGAGGTCTTGAAAGCAATTGAAATCCTGCCAGCAAACTACAATTTAAAAAGAAACACACACACACAGAGACACAATCAAATGTAAAACTGATTAAAACAAAACAAAAAAAGAATTCTAACGTTTAATTTATTGAGTAATTTTTATTTCATTATTTCACTTCATTTTAATTATTAACTTGCAACTTGGGACTCTCTAAGGCTTTTTGTGCCATTAGAGAAGGAATTAGGTTTTTGTTAGTTTTTTTTTTTTTTTTTTTTTAATATGTATACATGTGTGTCTATTGCCAACTGTACTTTGATAGTTAGCAGCAATACCTTACTGACCAGATACATAACATGCCAAAAGTATTGCCTGACTGCAGAGCAGATTTTCTATCTAGTTTTTGGACTTCCCTGTTGATTTGCCAGTAGAACAAGTGAGCTTACTTATTGTAAACCTCCTATCTATTCATACTGGAAGGTTACACTTTGAGCCAATAACAACATAATATACACTACAACAAAGTAGCATTCTCAAAACTGCTCAGAATTGGATTGTAAGGACAAAAGCGCATAATTGTGTGCACAAAAATAATACCGTACATTTATTTATTCTTTCTGCCTTACTAGGGCATACGTGAACATGAGAAGAAAAAAAAAAAAAAAAAAAAAAAATCGCAATGTACCCTTCCTGGGAAAATATTTTATAAGTAAATAAAAAAAATACATGCATATATGGATAAAAGTTATTTGAAGGAGATAAATTATTTAAAAAGATTTATTACATTTCCGCACTTACTTATGCTAGAAAATGCTATTCAAGTGTTTACTGGGATGATGCCCAAAGAGAAAGAAGATAAGTTTAAATTCCACTTATTTCCTAAGGTACAGCTGGATAGGTTCGACTTGATCCAAAACAGATCTGCGTTCTCATGCACAGCAACATCTTGGCATGATCCCCTGTGCATGCACGCGTGCCAAGGCTACTTGCTAACAATTATGGAACATTATGAATATTTAATGTATGCCAACAATGTTTATTGTTGCAGCATGGTGTTATGCCGCACATGCACAATAATCTACCAGTGCTCTGGATTGACAGAGATCATCAAAATTGCTGAACTCCCCATGGAGGTGGCGCGACGAGCATGGCGTGGGTAAAGAGGTGAGTGAAAACACCTTTCCCATGTGATTGGAGGGGGGCAGGTCACCTAAACAGAAACACTCACTGACAGTGGTGCTGCACCGATCATCTTCCTACTCAGCCCCCGCGCACTGTTTAGTATGCCAGACCGGAGTGACTTCATATTCGGCTCCCAGCATCACTGCGAGGGGTGCGAGGGAGCAGAGCAGAGAGATTATAGCTCCATTGCCGCCTCCACACTTAGTGACCCCCCAACTCCGCGAGGGGATTTTGATAGCATACCCTGCTACCTGCCTCTCTCCACTCTCCATGAGGAGCCTGCAAGCCCGCCTGCGATCTCAGGTGATTTGTCAGCACTTTTTCACTTCGGGGGCTGAAAGGGCAAACAAATCCCAAAAATCACAAATTTCCTAGTCGCCATGGCGACCTGGCTCCTGGGATTAATCGAGCCCCGCCTTTAACCATTAAAACATGTGTCTGCAGTATTAGTAGTTTGCAAATATCTGCTGAGCTAATGCAATCACTGAGCATCATGAGATGCATTGTACACAAATCCTTGAGACAATCATGTCTGGGTGTTAACATTCCAGATGTTTTCCGCATCATCAACATCTTCCCAGGTGTTTGCCATGTTCTTGCATTGTACTTTTATTTATTTATTTTTAAATCTTACTTCTGAAATACTAACAATGAACCCTTGTTTTTTTTACATTTCTTAGAATATTGGCGTTTACACATTATCTGGTACATAAACTGCAAAAATGAGAGATCGACTTCAAGAATTTATTAAGAAAGCAAAAGATTTAGAATCAGAGTCATCGAAAACACCTGAATGCACTTTGACAGACAACAGTGAACCACTTGAGATAAGGCAGCAGGCGGTTATATTTGAAAAAGAGCCCATCCTACAAAGCTACTTGGATGAAATCCACAAAATTCAAAAGGATATCAACCAGCTTTCTGAAAATGTAAAAAAATTTGGGGAGCAGCAAAAAATACTTGTATCGTCAATGAGACGATTCAGCGTTCTAAAAAAGGACAGCAGTATTACAAAGGACATCAAACTCCAGACTGAGAACATTAAAAAGAGACTGGATCTGTTCGCTCAGCACGCTAGAAAGGCAGAAGCAGACTGTGGTGCATCATCGGGCCTCTCCAGGATTCTAAAGACCCAGCATACTGCCCTCTTTAAAAAATTTCAAAATGTCATGCTCCAATACAACCAAACAATTACAGGAAAGCAAGACAAATGTAAAACGTTTATTAGAAGGCAGCTGGAAGTAGCTGGAAAAGATATATCTGAAGAGGAGATCAACACGATGGTGGAACAAGGCAAGTGGGATGTCTTCAATGAGAATCTGCTCACAGATGTAAAGATCACTAAGGCACAGTTATCGGAGATTGAGCAGAGACACAGAGAGTTGCGGAGTTTAGAAAATCAGATGAAGGAACTGAAAGACATCTTTTTCCAGATTTCCCAGTTAGTAGAAGAACAAGGTGACATGATTGAGAATATTGAAATGGTTACCAAAAAGACAGAAGATCACGTCCAGAGATCAAATGAAACATTTAAACAGGCAGTTAAATGGAAAAAGAAAAACCCATGCAAAACACTCTTTTGCTGTTGTTTCCCTTGTTGCTAACGAGGAACAGAACAAGATTTTGACGTTTACGTAATTGAACTCTGCAGTAAAACATACAATGACCATGTTTTACAAGCTTAAAGAATCACTCCATGCTCAACAAACCGCTCTGGTACTAGAATGTTTTCTTAATCAGGGCACAGAGAGGTTTCTGGACGATCCGTATTAAAACCAACAATAAACAGTAACAATAATCCAATAAGGTCAGATTCTGCTTTATTAGCCTTTCTAAAAAAGAAAACATGTATTTGGTTGTAATGCCTTGTCTTATGTTCTTTAAGAGAAATTACATTTTTCTTGGTCCCAATATTGATTACACACACATCTCATCTGGGGGGGGGGGGGGGGGGGGGGTTAAGTGTCCATTATGTTTAAGTGGCACAGAGGACAATAATTCAAGGCAAATAATGCAAAGATATTATTTAGCCATATTTAAATTCTCTAATTTTGCCTTAAAAGGTTACAGACTATTATTACGCACCAAAGTGAGTATTATTGTTAATAAATGTATTTAAAAACCAACAATTGACTTGACAACAAATATATTTTCCATTTGATCATTGCGGGAAAGTTATTCAGATCTCTACTTAAAGGGAAACTTGATTCTACAAAAAGAATAAATAAAAACAAACCCACACTAACATAGGGTATATATCAGGAAGCAATGATTAACTTCCCAGGGCCATAAGAAACTAATCAGTGTCAATTGGCCTATGACGGTGTAAGTCCTGCCAAATCACTCTAAAATTTGACACTAAACAAAGACAAATTGTAATGGCATTTGGCCATGAATTTTATGTCTTCAGTTTAAATTCAAAGAGGTTATTATTCATATTCCAGCATTAACAAAATGGAACTTTTAGCCACCGAAGAAGTGAAGTTGCACATTTCTACTATATGATTTACTATTGGGAGATTTAGGGGGAAAAAATTCTCCTTTCGTGCCAGTACATGTTCCTGTGTTTAACATTTCACACATTTTCCTTTAATCTAAGTTATACGGTCAAAAGATCACGGTCAAAAGATCTTCCTTGAGTGCCGGCACATGTTCCTGTGTAGAGATAGGAAAATCTAGAAAATCACCGTAAAAATGAGGAGAGGAGGGTAGTTTTTCTTTGCCATAAAAATTAAAAATATAAAAAAATAAAAATGGAGTATGGAATATGTTTTTTTTACAATGATAAATAATGTGTGCATGACATGGTGTTTATATATTTAAATTGTCAATATTATTTCTAAAAACTAAATAGGTCATTATGTCGTTATGAAAGACTTATGAGACGTTATCTAAAGTCTCCAATCATTGCAATTCCTTAACCCTGAAGACAAGCAAATCCTGGAATACAATTCAAATGCTAAAAGGGTTAATTAAGTGAGAATTCACAGTGAATCTCAAATGCAAGGTGAAAAATGCTAAATTGGAAACATTCTCAAAATCGGTTATCCTTCCAATTGGGCTACTTTGGCTTTTGGGCCTACTACTTCGAATTCTAACTTTACTGAATAACTCTGGGAGAAAATACTCAGGATGCAATTCTCAAATAAAAAGAGAAATATGCATTTCTGTCTCTAGGGGTGCTGCACAACCGATCCCTCTGCCCCCCCATCCCAGGTAAATAAAGGGTTAAAAACAGTAATTTTACTTACCGTAAATTCCTTTTTTCTTAGTATAGTGGCAGTACTTACAAGTGGGATGTTCCTTAGGATTCTGGACAAGAAGCTCCCCCTTCTTTAGAATTTAAATGCTGTGCTCCGCCTGCTGCCTCCATATAAGCTGTAACTCAGAGACACTCACCAGTACTACAAAAGAACCAAAACGGAGACCGAATGATGCATAGAATTTTATCTATTTGAAAGCGGAGGGAAAGCCAGTACTGCCACTATACTAAGAAAAAAGGAATTTACGGTAAGTAAAATTACTGTTTTTCCCTTCGTATAGTGGCAGTACTTACAAGTGGGATATAGCAAGACCCCTGCAAACAACAAAGGGTGGGAACTCAGCAGGCCACAGCTTGTAGCACCTTACGCCCAAAGCAGCTTCAGATGATGAGAATACGTCCAGCCTACAATGCTTGATAAAAGTATGTAAGGAAGACCAAGCAGCAGTTTTGCAGATGTCTTCAGGTGAGGCGGCTGCTCTTTCAGCCCAGGAGGTCGTCATAGCTCTAGAGGCACGAGCCTTGAAAGGGAAACTAAGGGGAATCCCTTTGGATTGATAAGCCAACCTGATTGTATACGTTAGCCATCAGGCCAAAGAGGGTCCTGAGACAGCACAACCCCTGTTAGCGCCATGAAAGAATACACATAGATCTAAGGATCTAATCCCTGAGTCATCTGAAGACAGATTTTCAGGGATCTTCCAACATCTAGGAGATGTCACATTCTTTCCAGATCCGACGTAGGAAAATGATAAAACCCCGGTAGGACAATAGGTTGGTAATTGCAGCACCAGAAAAAACCTTAGGCAAAAAAGAAGGCTTGGTGTGCAGGACCACCTAGTCGCGATGAAAAAGGTGAATTCCGGAGAGAAAGAGAGAGCTCGGATCACACCTACTCAACTAGCAGAGGCGATAGGCACCCGGAAAACCGTCTTGAAGGTAAGAAACTTGATATGAACCTCCAGTAAATGTTCAAATGGTGGTTCACAAAGGGCTCGAAGCACCAGACAGATCCCAAGTAGGGAAAGGTACTACTTAGGAGGCCTCTTAAGCCTTATGGACTTAAGAAATCTTAGAAAAAGCAGGTTTGAGGCAAAGCCACGAACCAGGAAGTGATTTAGAGCTGAAATCTGGCCTTTGAGCGAAAACTCCCAGGCCGGCTTCAAACCCATCTTGCAAAAAAGAAAGACTTTCCGGGATAGAGGCTTTGGCCGGATCCAACCTCGAAGTGAACACCAGGTTCTGAACTTCATCCAAACTCTGAAATAGATTTACGAAGTGGACCAGCGGACAGAAGACAGCAACACATCACATAAAGGTCAGAGAGACCATGGCCTTGAAGGATCACCCTTGCAGCAACCATGCAGTCAGGTGAAAAATATCCAGAGTTTCCACGGGGAGAGTCACATTCTCCAATATTTGAGAAGAGACTGGAGATGCTAACGTGAGATTGTCAAGTTTTCCACTTCCGAAAACCAACTCCTGTTCGGCCAGAAGGGCAGGACTGCCAATTACTTGCCTTCTTCATCTTACTTATGAACAATCCGTGGTATAAGAGCGACAGGAGGGAAAACATAAGCCATGTCGAAGGTCCAAGGTATCGATAGACCGTCTAGGACAACTGGGTACTCTCCTGAATGGAGAGAAGCAAAACATTGAACTTTCCTGTATCTCCTTGTGGCAAACAGGTCTATCTCCGGCCTGCCGAAGCGTGAACCCAGCGCCCAAAAAATTTAGCTTGACAGTGCCCAGTCTGCCTGAGACCAAAGTCTACGGCTGAGGCCGTCTGAACTAACTTTAGAGACCCTCTGACATGGATAGCTGATATAGCGAGAAGATTTGCTTGAGCCCAAGACATATGAGATAGCAGAGCTCTTGAAGAGCTTTTACCTTCGTGCCACCCCGGCGAAAAAAACCACTGTAGTGGCGTCGTCCGACTGAATCCTCATAGCCTGATTTGTGATGGCTGAACGGAAGGAAACCAGTGCCTTCCAAACAGCATTAAACCCTGAAACTTCAGGAAGCGCCTGACTCCACTCCGTTCCAAGACCCTGACGGAACTGAGAAGCTAGATGGGCGCCCCAACCCATCTGGGAGGCATATGTGGATATCATAAACCATTGTTTCTGAGCAAACGATAGGCCCTTTGAGATTTTGCTTCTGTGTTTCCACCAGTTCAGGAGTCCTTTCACCCTTCTGGATAGGTGGAAGGAGAGTCTAGATCTTCCTGTTTTCGTGTCCATTGGGAAAGGATGTCCCATTGCAATGGTTTTGCTTCTGCCTTTGCCCAGGCCACTGCTGGGATTGCAGAAGCGAGGAGGCCTAGAACCTCATAGCATCTCTGATTGAACTTAGGTTTTATGCAGCTTTGATACGGCTTTAAAAATCCTCATTTGTTTCACTAATGGTAGAAAAAGAGAGAGGGACTGTGAATTTCCTCTAAGACCCAAGAACTCTAGACTTCGTGACGCAGTCAGCTTGGATTTTTCCAGGTTCAGGATCCAACCGTGATCTCTTAAAACCTTCATTGTAATCGGGAGATGAAGATTTAGCAGTTGTCTTTATTGGGCCTTCAGGAACCAAACATCCAGGTATGGAACAATCGAGATACCTTTCAGACGTAAAACCACTGCTATGGATGCCAGGATTTCCGTAAAAGCTCGAAGAGCTGAGGACAGGCCAAAGGGAAGAGTTTAAATGTAAATGGAGAATCCTTCGCTTTCTTGAAACAAGAATGCTTGGGCACTTCCGGATTTGAACCCGGGACCTCTCGCACCTGAAGCGAGAATCATACCACTAGACCAACAAGCCAGTGTTGCTAGAACCGCAAACCTGAGAACTTCCGGTTAGATTCTGAAACCGGTACATGGAGATAAGCATATTTAAACCAACTCCGCCATGTAATCTCCCTTTGTAAAAATGTGTGTCAAAAGACAAAATACGTTCCATACGGAACTTCTGTCATGGTAAGCAGGTGTTTACTAGATTCCATCTGGTATTTGAACCAGAAAAAAAGGCGTGAGTAAACTCCCTGAAATACTCAACGTTTGGGTACCTCTCTACCACATTTCTTAAAGAAGAAGAGAATTTGTTTACTCTTGATGGATAGCTTGACCGTAGGAAGGATGGACGTGGTTTCGATGAAACTTTATTCTGTAACCTTCTGAAATGGTTCTTGTAATTCACCTATGAAGCACTCTTTCCTAGTCTTGGGTGAAGAACCGAAGGCGTCCTCCCATCTTATGGCGTCAAAACTTCCCCTTTTGTCATGCCTGTTGATTCCTGTCAAGACCACTGGCTGTTTAATTGAGGTACATAGTTGGTCTCCCATACAAGTACTAACCAGGCCCGAGTCTGGATGGCTTCTGAGATCTGACGAGATCAGGGATTTTCAGGCTGGTATGGCCATAGGCCATCATGCTTTTGAAACCTGCAAAACCGCCCTGGTAACGAAAGGACCTCTGACCCTTGTACTGAAAACTTTAATATCCCTGGGTTCTTTAATCCAGAGGCAGGGCTTTCTTCGTATCAGACATCTGTCTAACAATGTCTTCCAAAGGAGTGCCAAAAAAAATTTTTAGTTCCTTTCAAAGGGTAATGCACATAAGGGTGCTTTAGACGCAGAGTCAGCTGTCCATGTTCGTAGCCAAAGAGCTCTTCTGGCTACTGACGACAAACCCATAATCCTCGCTGATAAACAAAGAAAACTCATCTTTCAGTAGGAACAAGAGATGGGAAGGATCTGTATCAGATTTCCCATAATGTAATCTTCCAGGGCTTGTAGCCAAACGCTCTGAGCTCTGAGAACCGCTGAACCTGCAAATTCAGCTCTGCACTGATATCCTGCGGCCTGGAATATTCTACTACACGAAGTTTCGGCCCGTTCGTCCATTGGGTCTTTAAGCCCTGAGACTTCGCCAATGGGTATAGTGGTTTTCTTTGATAGCTGGTCAATCTGAACATCCACTTAGGAAGATCTTCCCATTTTTCTCCAGACTGTAGCTTGACTTGAACGTACGTCTTTCAAGATTCTTTCATCCTCTATGATGGAGATCCAAGATTTAAGGAGACATTGGGAAACCTTTAACCTTACCCTTGGTAGGTTCAGTTTCTTGTACCGCCGTCGTCACTTCTTTAATAAATTTCTTCAGCTCTTCTGGTGGAAACCCCTCCTCCACACTTGAAGCCAGGCTGGAAATATCCGAAGGCGAAGAGACGTCAGACACAGAAGGAGATCTATTCCTCCTACGCTGTGTGGGCAGTTTCTCCCGAATAGCTTCAAATGTCTGGGACAAATATTCCTGAAACCAGCCCAGGAAGGATGCCATATCAGTCTGCTCGGCTTTTACTAGCCGATCCGTTGCGCACTGATTGCATGTATTTTTGCGACATCCGTCAGGTAGAGGTAATGCACATTCCAGACAACATAAGTGCTTAGATTTACTTGTGGTGTTTGGAACAGAAGTTGACATCTTGTCTATATCTGTCTTATCTGGAGACATAGGACTTATTCTAGAAGCATGCATAAAAACAAAAGGTGAAAAAAAAGGAGAGTTCAATAGTTAAACCTCACCTTAAATCACCTAAGATCCGTGTAGGAGGGCAGGTGACACGGAGAACCAGAACTGTACACCCACCCTTGGGGTCAGGAAGGTCCTGCACAGCCATGTATCCAAATTTTAAATTTGGCGCCAAACACCGTTTCGCGCATGCTCAGTAGCGTGATTCTGTGTTTGGTGGAACGCAAAGCCTCCCGGGCGTGCGTTCCACCACTGTGCGCATGCGTAATGAGCAATGAAGGAGAACCGCCTGGGAACTCCGTCAGAAAAAACCACAAAAGACAGTACCCGGTCACGTTCCGTAACGCGAACCCGGAAGTACTGTTGCCGCTCAGTTCCCGCCCGGGAAACTATCGGGCACTCACCTCCCGGTCAGCAACCTGTGCTGAACGCACCAAATCTCCACCTGCACTGTGGGGGAACCTGTCCGTCCCGTTGCCGGGACAAGAAGAACTGGTGAGTGTCTCTGAGTTACAGCTTATATGGAGGCAGCAGGCGGAGCACAGCATTTAAATTCTAAAGAAGGGGGAGCTTCTTGTCCAGAATCCTAAGGAACATCCCACTTGTAAGTACTGCCACTATACGAAGGGAAAACCCCTTTTATTTACTTACCTGATCCCAGCGCCGATGTCCCTCGGTGCTGGGTCAAAGCTCTGCCCCCAACGTCCAGCGACGAGTAGGGCCTAATGCGCATGTGCGGCAAATTCCACGCGCGCATTAGACCTCCGCTTAGTAAAGCATTGTGCTTTCCTATGGGGAAAAATCTGACGCTGGATATCCGTGAGGAAAGTAGACAGCCACTGAGGGTAGACTTAGTGCTTGCACTAGGTGCAAAAGGGACACAGCACCCAGACCTCCTCAATGAGCTGAAGTGGTCTCGGTGCCTACAGTTTCCCTTTAAAGCAAGCATGTCAAACTCGAGGCCCACAATGAACATCTTTGCGGCCCGACAAGCCGCGAGTATATGCTTAGTGTTAAAGCAGAGTAAGTACCTGCTTTCTCCACATTGCAGATGCCTACTCTGCTAAAATTTTCCCCGGCCGGGACTCTGAGAGGTCGCTGGCAGACCTCAGTCTTCTGGCTACTCACTGCCTCCTCGTGCGCGCCGTCTGTAGTGATGCAGGCATATGACGTCGTATTCCGGCACCCGGCATCACTAAGCTGCGAGCGAGGGAGCAGTGAGGAGCAGGAAGGAAATCTCCAGATAGAAGATCCCCACTGGACCCCAGGGAGAGGCCCCACACCAGCTCCCAAAAGGTAGGGAGAAATAAATAAAATGATGTGAGTGTGTGCAAGAATGTGTAAATGTGTGTGTGTGTCGCACCTCAAGGTGCACGGAGGCACGCAACGCCACATCACATTCCAACGTGACGTCGACGTGCTCCACCTTCACAGGGTTTCAAGAAGTAGCGGGAGGATCCACTTTGACACAAGGTGCGGACAACGCCATTTGGGGTATACCAGAGGCCACACTCCAGAGTCGCATACTGGCAGCGGCAATATGAGTGGAGTCTACTTGTTGGCTAGAGGGGGGTGCTGGGATTTATGTATAGGGGGAGGACTGGGATTTAGTACATGGGGAGGACTGGGATTTAGTAGAAGGGGGTGCGGTTTTGTTTTTTTTTCTTTTAAAGTGTACTTTTGAAAATAAACCTAAGTTTCTATGAAATGTTAAGTTTTTTTTTTGCGGCACACAAACGTAAACGTTATTTATTTGACCTGTGCTAGACTGAGTTTGAGATGCTTCCTTTAAAGTGATGCCTACCTACATTCAGCGTCTCCACACAATGCGTGTTTGTCATTGTTTGAATGCATCTTTATAAGGAGATGCTGATTGGTGCAGCATTTTACAGCGCATGAGCAATAGCTTCCCAATTCTATGGGAAAATTTTGGATTGGCCGAGATCATCAAGCTTGATGATCTCAGCCACAGAGGCAGGGCCACCCTTGGTTAGCCTGACACAGAAACGGAGAAAAGAGTGAGTAAAAAACACCATTCCCACGCGATCAGCGAGGCTGGTCACCTAAACATATACACTCACTGACAAACAGACACACAGACACAAAGATACACACACAGAGGCACACTGAGAGACACATACAAAGTATATGCTTTAATTTAATACAAGTCCATTCAGTCTCTCTAACTTTGGGAGAGCTGGAATGGATCGGTATTCCCTGGGGTCCAGTGAGGGGGGAGAGTGGAGGCAGGTTCCGTGCTGGGGGAGAGTGGAGGCAGGCAGTGAGAGATTTGTGACCTACTTGCTCTGCTCCCTCAAGGTCGCGGCTTCGCCTCCTCTGACGTCCCACAGACGCCAATACGCATGCGCAGCAAATGTCGCGCGCACATTAGTCCTCCCCATAGGAAAGCTTTGAATCCAATGGATGCCTACTGCTTAACATTTATTTATTTTTTCTTTAAACGGGTCACTAAGCACTGTAGAACTTCAGCATCACAGCACTGGTAGTATTGCAGAGAGTACCCTACACCGTCTCCCTTGCCAGGGTATTTATATCGGCAGACATTTTGTGCTAGGATAGAAATACAAAGTATATATTCTGAAGTAATCTGAACATATCAGACTCCATTTTGTTATTCTCAAGTTAACAAAGAGACACAACATTTCTATCCTTTCTCTAAAACTGACTGCTTTGCCCGAGCTGAATGGAATGTGTAATATAAACAAACCAAGTGATAAGAGACTGTCTAAATGCTAATGGAATATAAATAAATTCTATACCCAGACATAGATGACAGAGGAGATTAAATAATTAAATTTTACTTTCTATATGTAAAGATCCCATTGTATTTCGGGGTCATTTGTAGTATTACAAGCTGTCATATTAGGAATTACTACAGAATATGGAGACACATAGTCTGAAGAAAACCTCTTGATCTGACAGAAAATATAAAATTATAGCCACCATATAGATAACGAAAATGATGTCAAATTAGCCACCAGGAAAAGTTAACTGTTTCCTGGATAGGTATGTTTAGTGGGACAAGACTGCCATCTAGAGTCCAAATACTAAAATGGTTACCTGGAAAGAAACCACACCCACAGTGATGCTATTGGTTATCACTTAGAGGAATTTCCCCTTTAAAAAGTTAAGACAAGGGAAGAGAGGAACATTACAATACATTCAAAGATTGATGAGGGAGAATCGGGCGATCAGAGTAACCAAGAAACTCTTACACTCCATGCAGATAAAGAGACCCATGACACTTAGCTACCTGAGAATATCTGATGAGAAAATATCTACTTAACTGGTAAATATACTGGCTTCCATTAATTAATTAAAATTAATTAAAATTTTCTAGTAGCATGATATATGACTGGATAAAAGCACGATTAGATTTCGGTATTTAGAAATCTTATTAATGAGAAATACATTATTACACTTTTTACTCTGCAGGTAAAAACGATGATTTTGTATTTATGTGACATATCACATGTTAGAATATCGACATTTATCCAGCTGTATTGATTTGATCTAAAATAAGATAACATATCTGTTAGACAAATTAATTAAATATTAGCTTATAGAACATAGTAAGATTTCTCATTGGATGCAAGGAAATGTTTAACCCCTTAAGGACACATGACGTGTGAAATGTCATGATTCCCTTTTATTCCAGAATTTTGGTCCTTAAGGGGTTAAAGACTATGACTGTTTAAATTTTTATTTAAAATTACATAGGAGTAGATCTTAAATCCCTAGAAGAGGTCTAGCCAGCACTGAAAGGGCTATTTCTAACTGCCAGCTGAAAGCTAAGTTTTTATTGCTGCACTCTGAAGAATCCCCCCCCCCCCTCTGTGAAACATCCCCTCTCTGTGAAGCCTATCGTAAATCAGTCTTGACAGCTTGTAGATTCAATGTTGTATTAACTAGGAAGTAAATTGTCTATTGTATTGCATATATACCATTTTTATACTGCATATTCACTGATCATTACCATATTGTATTGCATATTCATGTTATACTGAAATTCCATTAATTATTGTCATGCATGTTACTTAATATTATATTTTAAAATGTCACAATAAATGATCTATTTTTATAACAATTTGTGATTTTAATTATTATATGGTTTACATTTTCACTTATAACGATAAACATTCTTAGGGATCTGAGAATTGAAAATCGTGGGCAATTCTCTCTGTTTACAATTATTATCCCATAAATATCCCCACACCCTACTGAGTGTGACTGCAACAATTCTCAAATTTGCAGCTATTACTCTGTGGCCCTGATTCTCACAAGTAAAAAGTTGTATTTATTTTGTACTGCACACACAATCAAGACACATATCTCTCCTCCCCTATAGGAGAGCCACAGCCACTTACATGAGCACACTGTAGCTTGGAAGATTACTGCACAGAGCTTCAGTAGATAAAACTGTGAACTAGGCTGTGCACAAATATGGAATAAAATCAGAAAACCATAGACCAGAATGAGTGGCTTCTCACTTGTGGAGATCCCTCGTGGTCAGGGACGACTCTACCTGTTGCTGATGCTTGCTGTATGTCTTTAGGAACCATGAAGGCATGTGTTTTGTTCTCTATGTTTTTTTTCAGAGATACGATGCATTAAAAATATATTATGGGAGGTCAGTTACTGCAAACTGTGTCTGTTTATCAACCATGTCTTACAGACCTCTGACTCTTCCCTGGTATTCTCTACTTGTGAACCTGCACATGTAAGTTTCTCTATCCCCTCCACAAATGAATAATTTCCCATGCATGCACATTTGAGCATTGATGTCACCATCCTTTTCTACACACAAGAACACGATGATACTTCCAAGGAGAGGTGCCAGGACAATATCTGGAGTTTTGTTTTCATGAAGAAGGGACAAAAATACATTGTAAAAAAGTGGAATTGTTTTCCCAATTTTAAACATTTGTAATTTAGGCAGCAATGGTATGCAGAATATTTTTGTTCACTGATTTTACAATATGTATTTTATAAAAATAAATTAAGTTTTTTTAAAATGTATGGGTTCTAATTAGCTATCTGGTCCAGAGCTAATCCATTCCAGCTGCTTTAAACTAAATTCCATCACTCAGATTCATGTTAAGTCTTATCTGAAGCCATCATAGGCTGCATACACATAACCCAGGCACGTATTGACAATACAGGGGGCAGAGAACTCAATTAAATATTTTATTCCCAGATTCCACATGGAATACATTTGCTGTTTAAGCTATCAAAAAGACGTATATTATTAAAAAATAAAAGGTTTTACACAAAATTTAATTCCAGTACTGCACCATAAGAAACCAGACAATTATCGCAATGATATAGCAGTATTCATATTCTGTTTAATCAAAAGGTGTGTTTGCTTTAAGAAACTCAATACTTACACCAGTATGGGTTTTCCTGAAATTCTGGGGTGCCTCAGAACTTCTGCCATTGTTTCCTTTGTTTCCTCCATCCTCTCCACATCGCTAGAATCAATAACAAACACCACTCCATAGGACTCAGCATAATAGTTCTTCCAAATCCCACGGATTCTTTTCCCACCTCCTAGATCAAATATTGTGATTTCAAATCTTCCTTGCTTAATGTCTGCTTTTGAAAATCCAACGGTTGGGGCCACATCTTCGGGAGATTCTGTAACAAGATCAAACAAAATGAATCTTTGTGCATTTCTATAAACAAGTACTAGACGCAGGGATTGTTTTCCTATGTATTTGCAGTTGCTAAATCTATTTTATTTAGCCACAGGCATTGCTGATGCTATGAAAGGCTATTGTTGCTTCCCAGAGATTTGTTTTGATTGCTTTTGTTTGTATAAAACAAACAAAATATTTAAACCAATTTAGCCAACACGGATTAGGTTATTCACTGAACTGGGAATTATGAAGAACTGTTAAGAGAATTGTTATCTTAACTCACCGCCTGTAATTGCCATCCAAGGTTGGAATAAACCTTCTGCATTATCAATCATTGGGGCTTAGAAGCCAGGCCTTGTAAAGCAGAGCCCCAGTTTAAAACACAATTACAAAAAGCTGGGGTACACAGCCAGAGATGCCTAGCAATATAAACACTATATTAGTACCAAAAAGTAAAAGTGCCCTCATTTCTTTTTCTGTAGGCCCCCCATGTTTTACGTCTAAAGCGTTCAAAACCTTTTCTTTCACTTAACTGACTCCAATGCTGTGGTCCCTTGGTGCTGGATCAATGGGGGGAATCTAATGAGCATGCAATGCTTTGCTATGGGGAATTTGAAGACTCTGGACGTCCTTATGCAAAGCGTGAGGACACCCAATGGCGTTTCACAGAGTTAAACTCTGTGAAAAGTCAAAAAGCATCTCTAGTGGCTGTTTGGAGAACAGCCACTATGGGTTGTGTTATCCCCGCAATATCAACATTGCATTTTCTCTGCTCAATGATAAACTTCTGATTGGAGGATTCCCTTACACAGGTGGAAAAAAAGAGGAGAGCTTGCAACAGCTGCAGAAAATTGAAGTCTTTCAAGCTGATTTTAGATATACCTCGAAATGAAAAAAATTATATAGAGAATATGCTTACCTCCTTGGATACCTTTCACAGTTGCAGTTTTTCCAGCATTATCAAGTCCCACCATTACCAGAGTCACTTTCCTTTAAAATGAAAAGAAAAAGACATACAAGGCTTACGTTTGTAATTTATATATATATATTAGCAGATAATGTCAGTCTAAGGTGAAGAAATTTTTTTATTTTTTTTAAAGTGAGGATTTACATGACGGACACTGTACTAACATTTAGATGGGCATGGAGACGTATACGTTTTCTTCTATGACAGAGGTAGCCAAACTTCGGTACTCCAGATGTTGTGGACTACAGCTACCATAATGCTCTCACAGACAAAATGCTGGCAAAGCATCAGGAGAGATGTAGTTGCCAAAGGTTGCCTACCCCTGTTCTATGACATTTGTTAGCAATGTATTTTAATAATTGCAGTGATTCTTGCAACATCACTGTAGCTCCAGGTATCTGTGCACAAAGACAAGTGTCAATGTACCTTTCTTGAATCATAACATATTGAAGGAGCATAGTTAGTTACAGTACATGGAGTATTGTTTAAAGCCAGTTTAAAGGAAGTTGTAGGTTGTACACCTTCCTCTAACTGTAAATTGTGGTAATATAGCAAATAAAGCTTAATGACAGCTTTGTAGCTTACCTCACTGGTTCCCGCCAGCGTTTTAACCAACTGCAACAATTCGCCATCAGACTAAACATTCCTTTTCCTGTAACATAAAATCCAAATAAGGATTGCTTCCAGTAAAAGATGCTCAGGAAGGATTCATTATCCAGAGTAGTCCATAAAAGCTTCTTTTATTTGTTTAAGAAAAAGCTTGAAGTAAAAAAAACAACAAAAAACAGAACCTGTGCAAAAAAAAGAAATAAGAAAAAGAAAGTAATACAAGTTACATGTACATTAAATCCATCATAAACACTGTATGCCTATATGTCATCAAGATGTCTTGTTGCCTCTCTGACAGATTGTCCAGTACCTCTCAACCTGAATTTGTCACTTCTGTCCCCAAAATCTGCAAGTCCCGCTAATCCCTCTCTCATCCTAGTGCGCTAGTAACTTCTCTCTCCCCAGGTCTGCCTGTCTCTCTCTCTCTCTCCCCAGGTCTGCCTGTCTCTCTCTCTCTCTCCCCAGGTCTGCCTGTCTCTCTCTCTCTCTCTCTCCCCAGGTCTGCCTGTCTCTCTCTCTCTCTCTCTCTCTCCCCAGGTCTGCCTGTCTCTCTCTCTCTCTCCCCAGGTCTGCCTGTCTCTCTCTCTCTCTCCCCAGGTCTGCCTGTCTCTCTCTCTCTCTCCCCAGGTCTGCCTGTCTCTCTCTCTCTCTCTCCCCAGGTCTGCCTGTCTCTCTCTCTCTCTCCCCAGGTCTGCCTGTCTCTCTCTCTCTCTCCCCAGGTCTGCCTGTCTCTCTCTCTCTCTCCCCAGGTCTGCCTGTCTCTCTCTCTCTCTCTCCCCAGGTCTGCCTGTCTCTCTCTCTCTCTCTCCCCAGGTCTGCCTGTCTCTCTCTCTCTCTCCCCAGGTCTGCCTCTCTCTCTCTCTCTCCCCAGGTCTGCCTCTCTCTCTCTCTCCCCAGGTCTGCCTCTCTCTCTCTCTCTCTCCCCAGGTCTGCCTCTCTCTCTCTCCCCAGGTCTGCCTGTCTCTCTCTCTCTCTCTCTCTCTCTCCCCAGGTCTGCTTCTCTCTCTCTCTCTCTCCCCAGGTCTGCTTCTCTCTCTCTCTCTCTCCCCAGGTCTGCCTGCCTCTCTCTCTCTCTCCCCAGGTCTGCCTGCCTCTCTCTCTCTCTCCCCAGGTCTGCCTGCCTCTCTCTCTCCCCAGGTCTGCCTGCCTCTCTCTCTCCCCAGGTCTGCCTGCCTCTCTCTCTCCCCAGGTCTGCCTGCCTCTCTCTCTCCCCAGGTCTGCCTGCCTCTCTCTCTCCCCAGGTCTGCCTGCCTCTCTCTCTCCCCAGGTCTGCCTGCCTCTCTCTCTCCCCAGGTCTGCCTGCCTCTCTCTCTCCCCAGGTCTGCCTGCCTCTCTCTCTCCCCAGGTCTGCCTGCCTCTCTCTCTCCCCAGGTCTGCCTGCCTCTCTCTCTCCCCAGGTCTGCCTGCCTCTCTCTCTCTCTCTCCCCAGGTCTGCCTCTCTCTCTCCCCAGGTCTGTCTCTCTCTCTCTCTCCCCAGGTCTGCCTCTCTCTCTCTCTCTCTCCCCAGGTCTGCCTCTCTCTCTCTCTCTCTCCCCAGGTCTGCCTCTCTCTCTCTCTCTCTCCCCAGGTCTGCCTCTCTCTCTCTCTCCCCAGGTCTGCCTGTCTCTCTCTCTCTCTCTCTCCCCAGGTCTGCCTCTCTCTCTCCCCAGGTCTGCCTCTCTCTCTCTCTCTCTCCCCAGGTCTGCCTCTCTCTCTCTCTCTCTCCCCAGGTCTGCCTCTCTCTCTCTCTCTCTCTCTCCCCAGGTCTGCCTGCCTCTCTCTCTCCCCAGGTCTGCCTGCCTCTCTCTCTCCCCAGGTCTGCCTGCCTCTCTCTCTCCCCAGGTCTGCCTGCCTCTCTCTCTCCCCAGGTCTGCCTGCCTCTCTCTCTCCCCAGGTCTGCCTGCCTCTCTCTCTCCCCAGGTCTGCCTGCCTCTCTCTCTCCCCAGGTCTGCCTGCCTCTCTCTCTCCCCAGGTCTGCCTGCCTCTCTCTCTCCCCAGGTCTGCCTGCCTCTCTCTCTCCCCAGGTCTGCCTGTCTCTCTCTCTCTCCCCAGGTCTGCCTGCCTCTCTCTCTCCCCAGGTCTGCCTGCCTCTCTCTCTCTCTCTCCCCAGGTCTGCCTCTCTCTCTCCCCAGGTCTGTCTCTCTCTCTCTCTCCCCAGGTCTGCCTCTCTCTCTCTCTCTCTCCCCAGGTCTGCCTCTCTCTCTCTCTCTCTCCCCAGGTCTGCCTCTCTCTCTCTCTCTCTCCCCAGGTCTGCCTCTCTCTCTCTCTCCCCAGGTCTGCCTGTCTCTCTCTCTCTCTCTCTCCCCAGGTCTGCCTCTCTCTCTCTCCCCAGGTCTGCCTCTCTCTCTCTCTCTCCCCCCAGGTCTGCCTGTCTCTCTCTCTCTCCCCAGGTCTGCCTCTCTCTCTCTCTCTCTCTCTCCCCAGGTCTGCCTGCCTCTCTCTCTCCCCAGGTCTGCCTGCCTCTCTCTCTCCCCAGGTCTGCCTGCCTCTCTCTCTCCCCAGGTCTGCCTGCCTCTCTCTCTCCCCAGGTCTGCCTGCCTCTCTCTCTCCCCAGGTCTGCCTGCCTCTCTCTCTCCCCAGGTCTGCCTGCCTCTCTCTCTCCCCAGGTCTGCCTGCCTCTCTCTCTCCCCAGGTCTGCCTGCCTCTCTCTCTCCCCAGGTCTGCCTGCCTCTCTCTCTCCCCAGGTCTGCCTGTCTCTCTCTCTCCAGCTCTGCCTGTCTCTCTCTCTCCAGCTCTGCCTGTCTCTCTCTCTCCAGCTCTGCCTGTCTCTCTCTCTCCAGCTCTGCCTGTGTCTCTCTCTCTCCAGGTCTGCCTGTGTCTCTCTCTCTCCAGGTCTGCCTGTGTCTCTCTCTCTCCAGGTCTGCCTGTGTCTCTCTCTCTCCAGGTCTGCCTGTGTCTCTCTCTCTCTCTCTCTCCCTCCAGGTCTGCCTGTCTCTCTCTCTCTCTCTCCCCAGGTCTGCCTGTCTCTCTCTCTCTCCCCAGGTCTGCCTGTCTCTCTCTCTCTCCCCAGGTCTGCCTGTCTCTCTCTCTCTCCCCAGGTCTGCCTGTCTCTCTCTCTCTCCCCAGGTCTGCCTGTCTCTCTCTCTCTCCCCAGGTCTGCCTCTCTCTCTCTCTCTCCCCAGGTCTGCCTCTCTCTCTCTCTCTCTCCCCAGGTCTGCCTCTCTCTCTCTCCCCAGGTCTGCCTCTCTCTCTCTCTCTCCCCCCAGGTCTGCCTGTCTCTCTCTCTCTCCCCAGGTCTGCCTCTCTCTCTCTCTCTCCCCAGGTCTGCCTCTCTCTCTCTCTCTCTCTCTCCCCAGGTCTGCCTCTCTCTCTCTCTCTCTCTCCCCAGGTCTGCCTCTCTCTCTCTCTCCCCAGGTCTGCCTCTCTCTCTCTCTCCCCAGGTCTGCCTGCCTCTCTCTCTCTCTCTCCCCAGGTCTGCCTGCCTCTCTCTCTCTCTCTCCCCAGGTCTGCCTGCCTCTCTCTCTCTCTCTCCCCAGGTCTGCCTGCCTCTCTCTCTCTCTCTCCCCAGGTCTGCCTGCCTCTCTCTCTCTCTCCCCAGGTCTGCCTGCCTCTCTCTCCCCAGGTCTGCCTGCCTCTCTCTCTCCCCAGGTCTGCCTGCCTCTCTCTCTCCCCAGGTCTGCCTGCCTCTCTCTCTCCCCAGGTCTGCCTGCCTCTCTCTCTCCCCAGGTCTGCCTGTCTCTCTCTCTCCAGGTCTGCCTGTCTCTCTCTCTCCAGGTCTGCCTGTCTCTCTCTCTCTCCAGGTCTGCCTGTCTCTCTCTCTCTCCAGGTCTGCCTGTCTCTCTCTCTCTCCAGGTCTGCCTGTCTCTCTCTCTCTCCAGGTCTGCCTGTCTCTCTCTCTCTCTCTCTCTCTCTCTCTCCCCAGGTCTGCCTGTGTCTCTCTCTCTCCAGGTCTGCCTGTGTCTCTCTCTCTCTCTCTCTCCCCAGGTCTGCCTGCCTCTCTCTCTCCCCAGGTCTGCCTGCCTCTCTCTCTCCCCAGGTCTGCCTGCCTCTCTCTCTCCCCAGGTCTGCCTGCCTCTCTCTCTCTCTCCCCAGGTCTGCCTGCCTCTCTCTCTCCCCAGGTCTGCCTGCCTCTCTCTCTCCCCAGGTCTGCCTGTCTCTCTCTCTCCAGGTCTGCCTGTCTCTCTCTCCCCAGGTCTGCCTGCCTCTCTCTCTCCCCAGGTCTGCCTGCCTCTCTCTCTCCCCAGGTCTGCCTGTCTCTCTCTCTCCCCAGGTCTGCCTGTCTCTCTCTCTCTCTCCCCAGGTCTGCCTGTCTCTCTCTCTCTCCCCAGGTCTGCCTCTCTCTCTCTCTCTCTCCCCAGGTCTGCCTGTCTCTCTCTCTCTCTCTCTCCCCAGGTCTGCCTGTCTCTCTCTCTCTCTCCCCCCAGGTCTGCCTGTCTCTCTCTCTCTCTCCCCAGGTCTGCCTCTCTCTCTCTCTCTCTCCCCAGGTCTGCCTGTCTCTCTCTCTCTCCCCCCAGGTCTGCCTGTCTCTCTCTCTCTCCCCCCAGGTCTGCCTGTCTCTCTCTCTCTCTCCCCAGGTCTGCCTCTCTCTCTCTCTCTCCCCAGGTCTGCCTCTCTCTCTCTCTCTCCCCAGGTCTGCCTCTCTCTCTCTCTCCCCAGGTCTGCCTCTCTCTCTCTCTCCCCAGGTCTGCCTCTCTCTCTCTCTCTCCCCAGGTCTGCCTGTCTCTCTCTCTCTCTCCCCAGGTCTGCCTGCCTCTCTCTCTCTCTCTCTCCCCAGGTCTGCCTGCCTCTCTCTCTCCCCAGGTCTGCCTGCCTCTCTCTCTCTCTCCCCAGGTCTGCCTGCCTCTCTCTCTCTCTCCCCAGGTCTGCCTGCCTCTCTCTCTCCCCAGGTCTGCCTGCCTCTCTCTCTCCCCAGGTCTGCCTGCCTCTCTCTCTCCCCAGGTCTGCCTGCCTCTCTCTCTCCCCAGGTCTGCCTGCCTCTCTCTCTCCCCAGGTCTGCCTGCCTCTCTCTCTCCCCAGGTCTGCCTGTCTCTCTCTCTCTCCAGGTCTGCCTGTCTCTCTCTCTCTCCAGGTCTGCCTGTCTCTCTCTCTCTCCAGGTCTGCCTGTCTCTCTCTCTCTCCAGGTCTGCCTGTCTCTCTCTCTCTCCAGGTCTGCCTGTCTCTCTCTCTCTCCAGGTCTGCCTGTCTCTCTCTCTCTCCAGGTCTGCCTGTCTCTCTCTCTCCAGGTCTGCCTGTCTCTCTCTCTCTCCAGGTCTGCCTGTCTCTCTCTCTCTCCAGGTCTGCCTGTCTCTCTCTCTCTCCAGGTCTGCCTGTCTCTCTCTCTCTCCAGGTCTGCCTGTCTCTCTCTCTCTCCAGGTCTGCCTGTCTCTCTCTCTCTCTCTCTCTCTCTCTCTCTCCCTCCAGGTCTGCCTGTCTCTCTCTCTCTCTCTCCCCAGGTCTGTCTGCCTCTCTCTCTCTCTCTCTCTCTCTCTCTCTCTCTCCCCAGGTCTGCCTGCCTGTCTCTCTCTCCCCAGGTCTGCCTGTGTCTCTCTCTCTCTCTCTCTCTCTCTCTCTCTCTCTCTCTCCCCAGGTCTGCCTTTCTCTCTCTCCCTCTCTCCCCAGGTCTGCCTGTCTCTCTCTCTCTCTCTCTGTACTCAGGCTGTCTCGGGCCTGTATCCCAGATTCCACATGGTCCATTGATCCGAGCTCACCGTTACTAGGAGATCGCACGGGCTGATCGGGTAAACGATTCATACTCCGCTCTCTCTCTCTGACCAGCAGCCAGCTCCGTCCCCTCGCTGCCCGCTCAGCAGCTATCTCCGGGGGGAACCCAGAGCCGCGCGGCCATCGCTGTGTCACTGGCTAAGCAGCAGCGTCGGAACACGTGACCAATGCTCTGCGCCGAGCGATTGGCGGACGGAGCGGCCATGGAATGGACTGGAGGCGGTTACCAAGGCAGCCGGGGGGGGGAGTATGACAACAAAGGTTGTTAATGACGCTGTTACTATGCGTGTAACCATGGTAACAAGGCGGGGCCATGCTGGGCCTGTAGGTACGGTGTCTAGAACGATTGCAGCTACACTGTACATGGACTACATTTCCCGTGATGCTTAGCTATCGTGTTGCCACATAACCCATTCCCTGCACACACGCTGAGAATCCTGGGACTTGTAGTTCTCTATGAACTGGGGATTTCTCTTGTTCCAGTGCCAGGCTCCATGAATAACGTGCGATATCATGGGTTATTCACTAAATTTTGATCTCTTGGGAATTCAAAGTCTAGGCCAATAGCTGTTCTGTTTGGCCTTTAGTTAGAATATTATTATTAGCATTTATATATCGCCAACATACCCAACAGCGCTGTACAATGACAGGAAAGCAATATTTGAAGGCGCTGCTCAAACAAGCTCACAATCTATGAGGGATGGAGGTAGACGGACACGGCGAACGTGGCTGGACTGGGATCTGAACATGACTTTCTCACTTCTCAGACAGAGACAATATTACCACTGATTTCAAGCATTATTAATATTATTATTTTATAGCGCCATCAGATTCCGTAGCGCTGTACAATGGGTGGACTAACAGACATGTAATTGTAGCCAGACAACTGGACGTACAGAAACAGAGGGGTGGAGGGCCCTGCTCAATGAGCTTACATTCTAGAGCATGGGTCCTCAAACTCCGCCCCCCCCCAGATGTTGCTGAACTACGACTCCCATGATTCTTTGGATTACATAGATAGCTATAGAATCATGGGAGTTGTAGTTCAGTAACATCTGGGGGGCCGGAGTTTGAGGACCTCTGTTCTAGAGGATGTAAACTACTTTTGTTTTCACCTGGGTCACAGCCAGTAGGTATCCAACGAGCTGTCGCATTATTATTATTACTTACATTGCACCTGTGGCGGCACTTATATAGAGGAGGCCCTGCTGCGAGAAATAGTTTTTGGCCCCCTCTAGGACAAGAGTGGCCAAAAGGTAGATTCCCATCTGTCAGACTCCCACAATGCTACGTAGCTTGGGATTTACCATTTGCCCATCATTGCAGGGTCAATTCTTACATGTACAACCCTCTTTATGTTTTAGTACTAATTATAAAACCCCCTGCAGGCTGCCGGCAGATGTCAGCGGGGGAGGAGCCTGACCCAGCGCAGAGGGACATTAGCATCATGATATTGTGCAAAATTTGGAACTGAATTCTGTTGCACATAAAAACACGGGGTGCGTGAACATGCCGATCACACAGAACGCTGGGGGGCCCTGATAAGACACCAGCAGTCCTGACGTCATTTAAATTTGATTGATAAACTTGTATTGTTGGGTGAAAATGCCGCTCACAAGTGTTTCCAATTATCTAATACATTGTTCCACACATTTAATCTCTGAACCTTCTTTTTTCTTTTCTTTTTGTGTATATAGAACATAAGCATTGGGTTTTTTTTTTTTAGCTGTTTTTAGGCAATTCTCTAATGGTTGGTAGAAGATTGTTTGCCTTGTAGTGTGCCAACAACTGAAGGGCCAAATAAAAAAACCCTGGCATATACTCAGGTTGCTTTTCCTGCATTTATAGGTAGTCTCAGCATGTGCAGTCAGCCAGCTGTTGTTTTGTTTTGATACATGCTGGTACAGCATGGGCTCCATTAGGGATGGCCTGAGGGTGAAGCAGCTTATTGGCTCTTTGCCTTTTAGTGTCTTTGATAATGTTTATCTTTTGGTATCTCCCACTGCCTGCATCTTGTATGTGTTTTTAAAAGCAATCCATTAAAGCCAAGTCAGTAATACTGAAAGTTTGGAAAGCATATGCTGCAATGTAAACAGTGGTTTTGCAATACCCCCCTGTTCTCCAGAACTGAATGATATTTGTGGATACCTGATCCCATCAAGCCTTGTTTGTGTACTGGTCATGTCAGTTTACAGGGGAGGGATGTTTCCTGGAATTGCCCTGGGATCATGGGGCCTCCCTCCTGAGTCCTGTTTACAGCTCCCCCCCAGCCCAGTGCACTGAACGAGCGGCTGAGCTGAGCTCACAGACCACACTGATCAGGGATCAGGCAGAGGCAGTACAGGAATCTCTTCCTGTGCATCAAACTGAAGCATGCAGCTACTGGGCAAACTCTGTGCCCTTATCCTAACTTCATCTCTCATCCAACTGGATATCTACTGCCAGGGGCGCACATGTAAGTATTCACTCCCTGCAATGTTTAACCCTCTGAGATAGACTTTATATCCCTTCATAAAGTGCCCTGCCACCAAGATCATGGAGATTGCTCTCTTTTTTAAGTATATGGACCTGGTGGAGACAATGTGTGCAATACAATGCTACATAAGTAACCAGACACCAAATACTGGAACACACATGCTTCCTGTAGCATTCCAAGAGTTGATACATTCTCCTTATTTTTTGTGATCACTCCTATCTGATTGCTTTAAAAATCACACGAGCAAAACATATTCTAATCTCTACAACCTCTGTTTTGGAGATACTTTTGTATTGGCAGGAAACAAAATATTAAATCATTTTCTTTTGTTGTCTGAGTTGTTATGGAAGCTGTGTTATGTCTGCAGTGTAACCCAGGTGAGCAGAGAGCTTTCAGACGTGTCTAGTGGATTACAGTGATGATATACATTGTGTAAGAGCATTATTTCGCTCTTGGAATATGTAAGGTATTAAATATATCCTGAGAGTTAAAGGAACATTTAGCAGGCAGCTTAATTTCAGTAGATAGCCTGTACACAGCCACAGTGCAATGATGATCAAGAGCTTGTGTCATGAACACAGCCAGCTTACTTTTTGTTCTGTTTGATTCCATTGTTTGTTCACCCCTGTTATCATAGGTTGCTCTGTACACATTCACTCACCAGTGTGGGTTTTATTTATCAAAACTAAGCCCAGGCAGTTTGAGAAGAATTGATTGCTCTATATTTATAAATGGCAAGAGTAGTATTGATTTCTGGGGTACTGTTTATTGAAAAATCAGTTTGCCCTATTTTTTTTTTTTTGGATGATCATAACCGCCTTAAGTGGTATTCTCCACTAAAGGCGGTCATGATCATGAAAAAAAAAAACAGGGCAAAAAGAAAATAATCACATTGCTTACATTTTACCTGCAAGTAAATCCATACGTAACTATTTACTTGTAATATTCTATACATAGTGTAAACAGAAATGTTTTGTTTTCACTTTCTTTAACAGTTCGTATATATATTAATTCACTAACTAGATAGATAGATGTGTGTAAGATTCACATGTTAACCCTTTAACTTTAATAACATTAGTTCATCCAATTTGTTTTGTCAACAACATTTTTTGTGCTTTTTTTTCATTCCCTTATTCTATCATGTTTAAGTGTTATTACAATTACGATTGATTTAATTTATATGTAATCGATTTTAAGATTTTGCTAATAAAGCCAAACTTGCTGATGTGTTCCAACTCCCAAGATTGTTCTTGTGTGGTTTTTAGATAACTTCTTATGGTATTGCTCAATATGTATGTGCATTGAGAGCAATGCCTACGCATTTAGGGGATTATCCAACATTTCTTGCTAATTCTTATTCAGAGTGTTATCTAACTTTTGACACAAATGCCTAAATTTATATATGTTGTGAATTATGCTGTATTACACAATTAATTGGTCGTTTGCAGTAAAGAATTCCTCCACATGATTTTCCATAGGAACAAAATATGTGCGCAACATTTTGTGTTGTTCTGTTTTGATTTGTGATGCTTAGTACATAATATTCTCTATGTTACCCGTAGTGTGCATTTTCCTGTAATAGCTATTTGATTGTTATTTCTGATAGTCGCTATCACTCACCTCACAACATTTGAAATGGACAAAGAAGGCACTTTAATTTTAGGAGTGTGAGTGGGGGTGTGGCAAGAGGTGGGGTTATTATGAGAAACATGTGATAGGTGACTTACTAATAACAATTTATACAACCAAAATATAAATGAGCAACGTATCTTACTTAAGGCAGTCTGATTTCTAAACATATTTACTGTCATTTAAAGACACATATTGTGAGTATTATTGCTGTGGATTTCTGTTTTACACTTAGACACACCAACAGTGTGGAAAATAGGGACTTTAGAATAGAAAAGAGGGTCAAAGGGATTTGGACTGAAAATACAGACTCTCCTTCCTAAATAGGGACACTTGGGAGGTATGGCATTATGTTGTGGGGTTATTCTCACTACAATGTCCCTAAACAGAAATTCTTACTAAGACAATCTAGGCCTACAATTTTCTTCTATGAACAATCTTTTGAGGCCTACTACAAATTTAGGGGAATAATGCGTGGTCCAACAATTTGAGTCCAATTGCTGCATAAAGAGTTTGAAGGCGGCAAATGAAATAACCCTGCCTCAAAATATTTATTTATTTTCTAAAATATTTTACCAGGATGGATACATTGAGATTTCTCTCGTTTTCAAATATGTTGGGGGTACTTTATAAATAAATCGGTTTAAAAATGAATAATTAATTAAAGGGACACTATAGTCACCTGAACAACTTTGGCTTAATGAAGCAGTTTTGGTGTATAGAACATGCCCCTGCAGCCTCACTGCTCAATCCTCTGCCATTTAGGAGTTAAATCCCTTTGTTTATGAACCCTAGTCACACCTCCCTGCATGTGACTTGCACAGCCTTCCATAAACACTTCCTGTAAAGAGAGCCCTATTTAGGCTTTCTTTATTGCAAGTTCTGTTTCATTAAGATTTTCTTATCCCCTGCTATGTTAATAGCTTGCTAGACCTTGCAAGAGCCTCCTGTATGTGATTAAAGTTAAATTTAGAGATTGAGCTTTTATTTACGGTAAATTACATCTGTTTGATAGTGAAACCAGTTTTTTTTGTTCATGCAGACTCTGTCAATCATAGCCAGGGGAGGTGTGGCTAGGGCTGCATAAACAGAAACAAAGTGATTTAACTCCTAAATGACAGTGAATTGAGCAGTGAAATTGCAGAGGAATGATCTATACACTAAAACTGCTTTATTTAGCTAAAGTAATTTAGGTAACTATAGTATTCCTTTAAGAACAACCCTAACATATAAACTAATATTATAGTAATATGTGAAACCTCTCAGATTTAAGAATCCTTGGAATGAAATATATCTAATATTATGCAAAGTAACACAGAACCCTATCAGGGGCATGCACAGTCAATGTAACAACATAATATTCTTTGCTGAGCTGGTCTGTGGGCCAGTGAGTTAGCACCCATGCAGTTGTTTGGTAATATACCAAGGAAAACATAAAGGAATGTTTAATAGTTCAATAATAATGTTCAATACTTTCTCACCACTTTATTTGTTTTATTTACTGTGACAAATTCAGTGTATATTTGCCACTTATGCATACCCCCGAACTTTTTAAGTAGCCAAAGATAATATTTTACACACTCCACACATTACTGACATTTTTTTCAATTTAGCCATTTATTGCACTCATACATCTTTGATTCACTAGTCACATTATTGTATTTTTATTGCAGTGAAGGCATGCAATACACTCATATACTCCTCCATGAGTGCAGGACGTGTGTGTGGAGGGAGGACAGAGCTTCCCTAAATAATCTAGAGAGGAGAATGAGATCTCACCAGTCATGATGGTGTGACTTTTAAAATATAATATTTTACTGTTGGAAATAATAAAACATATTTTTAAGGAGTTCATTAGCTTTTTCACATAGCTCTTAACAATTACATTTCAATAAGATGCAACAATAGCAGTGGGAAGACTGACCTAAATATACTATAAATGTAAACATGCATTTGTAAAAGTTGTGCACCTTTATTGAATAATTGCTTTATTTGTGAGAAATTGCAGGAGTATCCTGGCCACCCATTCTAAGAAGCCAAACTGCTTCAGTAAGTTTTGCCAGATTAGCAGGGGTCTGCTCCGTTTCTCCTCTATTAACACCAGAGGGCCAGAAACTCCTAAGCAGGAGCTAAGCCATGCAGTACAGGTCTAGCTCAGTGGCTGAACGCATCAACTGATCACTCTCAGCCAAGACCTGAAGCTCTGCAAATATAGAGAGCTTTTGGTTCTCCGTCATTAGTAGTGGAGGTGGGGAGCAGCATCCGGCAGACCCTATTTAGTGAAACCATTCTGAAATGATTTGATTACTTACCATGGTGGTGCACCAGGGCACTCCTAATACTATAACCAATACAGGAAACTGTATTAGTCATGCTGTCTGCAGTGTTCCTTTAAACAGGTCTAGAACCGATTCTACTTATAGCCTTCCAGCGACACTTCACCACTATAGAAAACTGCATGGTTTACCATATGCTCATTGCTCTGTAATGGGTGCAGTTAGCACTTTACAGCAGAGAAAGTATATACAGGGAGTGCAGAATTATTAGGCAAATGAGTATTTTGACCACATCATCCTCTTTATGCATGTTGTCTTACTCCAAGCTGTATAGGCTCGAAAGCCTACTACCAATTAAGCATATTAGGTGATGTGCATCTCTGTAATAAGAAGGGGTGTGGTCTAATGACATCAACACCCTATATCAGGTGTGCATAATTATTAGGCAACTTCCTTTCCTTTGGCAAAATGGGTCAAAAGAAGGACTTGACAGGCTCAGAAAAGTCAAAAATAGTGAGATATCTTGCAGAGGGATGCAGCACTCTTAAAATTGCAAAGCTTCTGAAGCGTGATCATCGAACAATCAAGCGTTTCATTCAAAATAGTCAACAGGGTCGCAAGAAGTGTGTGGAGAAACCAAGGCGCAAAATAACTGCCCATGAACTGAGAAAAGTCAAGCGTGCAGCTGCCAAGATGCCACTTGCCACCAGTTTGGCCATATTTCAGAGCTGCAACATCACTGGAGTGCCCAAAAGCACAAGGAGTGCAATACTCAGAGACATGGCCAAGGTAAGAAAGGCTGCAAGACGACCACCACTGAACAAGACACACAAGCTGAAACGTCAAGACTGGGCCAAGAAATATCTCAAGACTGATTTTTCTAAGGTTTTATGGACTGATGAAATGAGAGTGAGTCTTGATGGGCCAGATGGATGGGCCCGTGGCTGGATTGGTAAAGGGCAGAGAGCTCCAGTCCGACTCAGACGCCAGCAAGGTGGAGGTGGAGTACTGGTTTGGGCTGGTATCATCAAAGATGAGCTTGTGGGGCCTTTTCGGGTTGAGGATGGAGTCAAGCTCAACTCCCAGTCCTACTGCCAGTTTCTGGAAGACACCTTCTTCAAGCAGTGGTACAGGAAGAAGTCTGCATCCTTCAAGAAAAACATGATTTTCATGCAGGACAATGCTCCATCACACGCGTCCAAGTACTCCACAGCGTGGCTGGCAAGAAAGGGTATAAAAGAAGAAAATCTAATGACATGGCCTCCTTGTTCACCTGATCTGAACCCCATTGAGAACCTGTGGTCCATCATCAAATGTGAGATTTACAAGGAGGGAAAACAGTACACCTCTCTGAACAGTGTCTGGGAGGCTGTGGTTGCTTCTGCACGCAATGTTGATGGTGAACAGATCAAAACACTGACAGAATCCATGGATGGCAGGCTTTTGAGTGTCCTTGCAAAGAAAGGTGGCTATATTGGTCACTGATTTGTTTTTGTTTTGTTTTTGAATGTCAGAAATGTATATTTGTGAATGTTGAGATGTTATATTGGTTTCACTGGTAAAAATAAATAATTGAAATGGGTATATATTTGTTTTTTGTTAAGTTGCCTAATAATTATGCACAGTAATAGTCACCTGCACACACAGATACCCCCCTAAAACTAAAAACAAACTAAAAACTACTTCCAAAATATTCAGCTTTGATATTAATGAGTTTTTTGGGTTCATTGAGAACATGGTTGTTGTTCAATAATAAAATTAATCCTCAAAAATACAACTTGCCTAATAATTCTGCACTCCCTGTATAAGACAAGAATAGCAATGACTTCTGAGGTACTGTATATTGCTTCAGCTTGTTTTCAAAGACTACTCATTCATACTTTCTTTGGTTCCTACGTTGATGTACTCCACATTCAGTCAGCACATTATTATATTATTTTTATTATTACATTATTTATCATTATTATATTATTTTTATTATTACATTATTTATCATTATTATTACTTACTGTGAGATTTATTTCTATGGCGCCTTGTGATACAATCATATACTCCACATACACCCCACAAGTTACGGTGGAGTTTTGAGATTCTCTCATGCACTTGACACACTATTGTGAATTTTATTGCTCTGGAGCTATGTGATATTCTCTTATACTCCACATATTTCTTAGCATTTTATTACTGTGGACCTAATACATTACGCACATTCATACACTGCATTTTACTGTGAGAGCCCTATGATATACTTGTACACACTGCTTACACTCCACACATGTCATGAGTTGTATTGCTGTGGACTTGATGATGTATACATTCACACACTGCACATTGTTGTGAAATATAACTATGGAGGTCTTCAATGCTTATATATACCATAGATTACAGCGAGTTTTTTACTTTGAAACTTTGTGATAGCATTTAAATAAATTGCATATTATTGTGTGTTTTGTTTCTTGTGCAAAAATACCCTTATACCCACTGGGTATTCTGAGCACCCATAGAGGAGGTAGATAGCAAAGACGGACATGTGACATATGGAAGGTATGATTATTACATTGCATGTATGGGGTAAATTGTGACCTATATATGCTATTTTTTTCTTCCTTATAGCATTTATTCACTTTTTATCTTTCACTTGATATTAAGACATTTCATTTTATTTCTACATACCCTGTTAATTTTGTTGTGTCTGTGTGTTTTGATATTTAGTGACTATTATTTTTTTTTTATTATTTTCAATGTATATATTTTCATGTCATTGTAACTACAGCCTGTTCTAATCATGCAAAGTATTTTATCACCTTTGCCTTTGCCCATCATGTTAAAAGCTAGTTTAAAGGATCACTATATGGTCAGGAACACAAACATGTATTCCTGACCCTATAGTGTTAACACCACCATCTAGCCCCCCTGGGCCCCTCAAGCCTCCATACATATAGTAAAAAATCTTATTGTATTCAAGCCTGAAGCTGTAAATCTGCATGCTGTTAGATTTAGAAAAATAAGCAGTCTGCTGACATGTGGTAGCCTGATCCAATCACAGTGCTTCCCCATAGGATTGGCTGAGACTGACAAAGAGGCAGATCAGGGGCAGAGCCAGCATGATTCAAACACAGCCCTGGCTAATCAGCATCTCCTCATAGAGATGAATTGAATCAATGAATCTCTGTGAGGAAAGTTCAGTGTCTGCATGCAGAGGGAGGAGATACTGAATCACAGGATGCTGTGCACAGAGCCGCCCTGTGCTCTGATGACAGCAGGTCTGAGTGGATGGAGGCTTATTATGCCTCTATCAACTCCGAAGTCCCTCTGGTTCACACTGAGTGACTGCAACTGGAGGTGTTCCTAGCTTTCAATGTAAACACTGTATTTTCTCAGAAAATACAGTGTTTACATGAGAGAGGCTGCAGGGAGCTATAGTTCTCACCTGAACAACCTCATTAAGCTGAAGTTGTTCAGGTGACTATAGTGTCCCTTTAACCAGCTCAGGCCCATATATCTTTCTTGTTCTTTGTTTAATGGTTTTATTTCCCTACATAAATACCTCTGTCTTATCTCTGTAATTCTCAATCTTACCCTTTGTTTTTCCTTAAATGACCTTAAATCAAATGTCCATCTATGCCCCCCCCACCCCATCTCTTAGCCCATCTGACCCTAATATACATCTCTCTCCCACAGTCTGATTTTTAAACATACCCAGCCCAGCAAAGAACCCAGAGCTCAATCAGCTGTTCCACAGCCGTTTGAAACAGGTAGCCTTCTGGAAGACTTATTCCCCTCCTGCCCTACCCCTCATCCACCCACCCCATGCTCATTTCCTCATTTATAGATAGTCTCCCACACAACATTCAATCTCCTGAAATGACAGATGCAAACACTGATCAGCACACCCTTCCAATCTCTTAACCCTATAGAACACATACCCTCTCTCCCTACAAATAGATATTTATCTCAAACCAATATTATATACTTTTATTTAATTTTTGTTTTTCACAATTTCTGTTTCATTTTCAACTACACACCTCATACCACTAACATGAATCCAAATTTAACCATACTGTTATTCTTTATAACCATTTTCTCAATCCAATTTTGTTCACATAACTACCAGCATAAGCACACACATTATCATACACCATGGCATGCTCTGTTCCTGTAACTTATCTGCTGAGTGCTGGTGGAGAGTTATAAAAAATAGCCCTCCTGCCCCAACCTCACAAAATTATAAAGTATCCCATTCACTAAATCGCCAAACAAAAATCATTGTACTCTCAGAATCATGGTAACGACTAAAATACCAGATACTGCCATTGCAATACAGGGTTATTCATATTTTAGACATGACAGAGTAAAGAGAGGAGGAGGCATTGTTATTTATGTTGAAAATTTTATAAAGTTTACCCCCTTACAAAACTTTAGCCCTTCTACCACCTTTGATTTCCTTTCTGGCACAATTGAGATCCCGTGCAGGAAAGCAATAATTGTTGCAGGAATCTACCGCCCACCTAGCTCCCCAGTGCATTCCCTATCTGACATAGCCCATCTCCTTAGTGAAACCATAGCTCAAAACCCAAAAAGTGAACTGTTGGTCTTTGAAGATTTTAATATTGATTGGCTGAATCCTAAAAATAATAGTTCTTGCACGCTGTTTAAGACTTTGCAGCTAACGCAATTAATCTCCTCCCCAACTTGCATAAACATTAAAATCCATAACCATACCCTGCTCGATTGGATTCTCTCCACTTCTCCTGATAGAATCCAGGAGGCCGGTGTTCTCCCAAACAGTTTCAGTGATCACTGTTTAGTGTACTGCCTGCGCAAAATAAAGGCTATTAAATCCTCTCCCAAGATTAAAATCACCAGGTCCTTTAAAAAATGTAATCTTGAATCCTTTCTCAATGACATCAAGAACCTCCCATGGCACAGATTAAACATTATCCAAGATCTAGACTGTGCTGTTGAATTCTTTCAGTCTAAACTCCTACAAATTTGGAATTTGCATGCCCCGCTGCATAAGGTGAGGGTAAAAGGAGCACATATGAACTGGGTCAAAGCTTACCTTATCCAATTGTACCAGTTTCGGGATTCTTTGTGGTCAAAGTTCAAGCGTACTGTCTCTATGAATGATCACTGTGCATATAGACAATGGCGAAATATATGCACAAAACAGACAAAATTGGCCAAGGCCCAATATTTCTGTGAAAATCTGAACAATAACCTATCAAACCCTAGAAACTTTTGGAAAGTCATAAATAAATTACAAACTCCCCCAATCCACTCCCAACCCTCCACTGTCAAAGTAGATAACCAAACCCTGCAACTTCCCTTAGATGTAGCAAATGCCTTTAACAATTATTTTGTCGAATGCTCTACTGCCCTGATTGCCAAGCTAATAAATGACACGCATCCTGAAACTACAAATGTGGATCAGGCACCACTAAATTTGCAAAGACCCAATATAGTCCCAAGCCCAAGTAAGCTCAGGAGCACCATGAAAAGATTCCATGAGTCTATCCTTGATGGACAAAATTAAAAAACACCTTTATTATAGGGTATAAATTCCCCAGAAAAATAAAGGAAACTTATAAGTAATACGAACACTTCTAATAAAATATAAATTATAAAAATGGGGGAGATAGTAGTATATATCTCTGAGATAGGAGTGAGCAGTTAAATAGTACACAGTTCAATCCTTAAATGTAACCATATAACCTAGAGTTCCTTTAAGAATCCATGTAGTCTATATAGGAGGTAGATAATACCTTCTGATTGTAAAGGAGACTAAGGGCCCTGTATGGAATGAGGATAGATAGTATCTCTTATAAATTAAGCTGTTTACTTAGTATGCTGTAGGATTAGAAATTGATACAATTGGACATTGAAGCCATAAACAATGTATCAATTATATTATCCAGGAACACCCAAGTCCTATGCAGTGTATTGCTGCTTCCTAGTAAATAGTAAGGACTAGCTTAACAAAGTATCTAGGACGTCCTGTCTATGGAAGACTGATTGCCCCAAAATGCTTATAGCATGTAGTATGTTGCTGCTTCCTAGTAGACATTAAAGGCTTGCTTGACAAAAAATATCTAGGACGTACTGTCTATAAAGGACAGATCGCTCCAAAGGTTCTGTAGCGTAGCCTTGAAACAAGTATCAATTATAGTATCTACGGGTACTCATGCTGCTAACACTGGTGAAGAGTTGCTAAACAGAGATATCTCAACCGTACTAACTGTTGAACACAGATTGCTCCAACATGATATTTACATCAATCTCCTTCTAATCCCATCTATCTCCCCCCCACCTAGTGAACACACAATAAGTGCTGGTGATCAATTTAAAAGCATAACCTAACGCACGTTTCGGCGCTATGCAAGCGCCTTTTTCAAAGGTAAATGTGACACTGCCACTGACTCGGTTTTATATCCTACTACCTTAGTCAGATGTCCAATCACAGGGCGCATCCTATTAGCCTCTTGCGCGCCAAAATTTGGATGGGCGGTCTATGTATCTTAGCTCCGCCCCTCCGCGTCATCTTGGGGGCATGTGTCAATACGAGCGCATATGTTACTGATGGCTTGTATTTATGATTGTGCCCAGATATATCTCGTAATGGCCTGAGGATATCTAAAGTTGCAAATGGCTTTATTTTATACAGTATATATGTCCAGAGAACGGTTTATTTATTAAAGACACAGTATATTACAAAAATAATGGAGAACAACCATATGCTTATCTATTGTCACCAGTAATTTAGTGTTATATATGTCAAAAGCATAAAAATGGTTATTTCCATTTAAAGAGATATACAATGACTTCATATAAAGAGGATATATAGAGCCAACATAGAATAATCTAATACTCATATGCACTCATGCGTATCTATTGTCACCAGTAATTTAGTGTTATATATGTCCAAAGCATAAAAATGGTTATTTCCATTTAAAGAGATATACAATGACTTCATATAAAGAGGATATATAGAGCCAACATAGAATAATCTAATACTCAGCAGTGCTTTACATTATTCTGTTGCACTCATATTTTACCATGAAATCATTTCCTTATTATCAAAGAGATGGTTAGAAAGACATCTCTAGATAAGCATATGGTTGTTCTCCATTATTTTTGTAATATACTGTGTCTTTAATAAATAAACCGTTCTCTGGACATATATACTGTATAAAATAAAGCCATTTGCAACTTTAGATATCCTCAGGCCATTACGAGATATATCTGGGCACAATCATATATACAAGCCATCAGTAACATATGCGCTCGTATTGACACATGCCCCCAAGATGACGCGGAGGGGCGGAGCTAAGATACATAGACCGCCCATCCAAATTTTGGCGCGCGAGAGGCTAATAGGATGCGCCCTGTGATTGGACATCTGACTAAGGTAGTAGGATATAAAACCGAGTCAGTGGCAGTGTCACATTTACCTTTGAAAAAGGCGCTTGCATAGCGCCGAAACGTGCGTTAGGTTATGCTTTTAAATTGATCACCAGCACTTGTGTGTTCACTAGGTGGGGGGGAGATTGATGTAAATATCATGTTGGAGCAATCTGTGTTCAACAGTTAGTACGGTTGAGATATCTCTGTTTAGCAACTCTTCACCAGTGTTAGCAGCATGAGTACCCGTAGATACTATAATTGATACTTATTTCAAGGCTACGCTACAGAACCTTTGGAGCGATCTGTCCTTTATAGACAGTACGTCCTAGATATTTTTGTCAAGCAAGCCTTTAATGTCTACTAGGAAGCAGCAACATACTACATGCTATAAGCATTTTGGGGCAATCAGTCTTCCATAGACAGTACGTCCTAGATACTTTGTTAAGCTAGTCCTTACTATTTACTAGGAAGCAGCAATACACTGCATAGCACTTGGGTGTTCCTGGATAATATAATTGATACATTGTTTATGGCTTCAATGTCCAATTGTATCAATTTCTAATCCTACAGCATACTAAGTAAACAGCTTAATTTATAAGAGATACTTATAAGAGAACCCTAGGTTATATGGTTACATTTAAGGATTGAACTGTGTACTATTTAACTGCTCACTCCTATCTCAGATATATATACTACTATCTCCCCCATTTTTATAATTTATATTTTATTAGAAGTGTTAGTATTACTTATAAGTTTCCTTTATTTTTCTGGGGAATTTATACCCTATAATAAAGGTGTTTTTTAATTTTGTCCATCAAGGATAGACTCATAGAATCTTTTCATGGTGCCCCTGAGCTTACTTGGGCTTGGGACCACCTCCAGTCCTAATATTTGTTATATACCCAATGGTTAACCCCTACATAAGATTCTGTGGACACACTATAGATCCCGTTTATCGGGAATCTCACCACTTTATACTTAAAGACCCAATATAGACAAGTCCTTTTTTAGACCTGTACCTATTGGTGTCATTAAAAAACACCTAAATAATCAAAAAATGAAAAACCAGTCTGGACCTGATCAAATCCCAGCAATGCTGTTGAAGCTCAGTGTGCCGGCAATTGCTAAACCCGTTGCAACCCTAATTAACAAATCCTTGGTGTCTGGATACAAACCCAAACTTTGGAAGACTGCGAGAGTAGTGCCTATCCATAAAAGTGGTGACACTACTTTGGTTTCTAACTATCGCCCAATATCATTGCTCCTGGTATTGTCAAAAATCTTAGAAAAATGTGTCCATATGCAACTATGTGAGTACTACCAACAATCAAACTATCTGACCCCTGATCAATCGCTCTTTCACCAGAATCACTCCATTACAACTGCCCTCTTAAAAGTTTGCAATGAAATCCAAACTCGCATGGAACAAGGAGACCTAACTGGAGCTATTTTCCTTGATTTTGCAAAGGCCTTTGACACAGTAGAACACAACATTCTACTGCAAAAACTCAGGTATTGGTGATTGTTTGCTAACCTGGTTTCGATCTTATGTATCGGATCGAAAAACTTGCATCTAAACTTTATCCAAAACTAGGTGTCCTGTACAGAAACAAATCCTGCCTAAGCCCTACAATAAAGGAAAAAAATTGTACAGCAAATGCTGATGCCAATCATTGATTATGGGGATGTAGTACAGGGATAGGCAACCTTCGGCACTCCAGATGTTGTGGACTACATCCCCCATAATGCTCCTACACACATAATGTTGGAAAAGCATCATGGGAGGTGTAGTCCAAAACATCTGCAGTGCCGAAGGCTGCCTATGCCTGATGTGGTATATGCATCTTAATGGCAATCCCACATTAATAAACTCAATACATTGTATAACTCGTTCTGCCAATTTGTGCTACAATGTAATTACAGGACCCACCATTGTGACATGCTAAAACAACTAAACTGGCTGTCGCTGGAATCCAGACGCACCCTTCATCTTCACTTTATTTAGTGTACCTCAATACAAAAAGAAAGCAGCCCAATCCTCCTTCTCCTACAGAGCGCCGCAATTGTGGAACGACCTCCCGCACACTTAAAATCTTTCCCAAGCCTAAAGTCCTTTAAGAGATCCCTCTCTACATACCTCAAAACAGAATGCACATGTCATGGTTGGTTATATGTTCCCTACCTGTTCCATGTTCAATTTTATATATATTGTGTATTAATATTGTTTTTGTATTTTATTGTACCCTAATGTAACAACGCAATGTTTTGTGGACCCAGGACATACCGGTACTTGAAAACGAGAGAAATCTCAATGTATCTTTCCTGGTAAAATATTTTATAAATAAATAAATAAAGGAACACTAAAGATACCCAGACTACTTCATATAATGGAAGTGATCTTGGTGCAGTGTCCCTATTAACTTAGCCCTGCAATGTATAGACCAGGGGTAGGCAACCTTTTAGCAGCACTGTGCCGATATAGGATTGTGATGTCCCATAGCGTGCCGATCCTATTTTTTTAAATTGAGGTGTGTATGCTGCTGTATTCTGCTTGTGTTATTTTTACTGTAATTGCTTTGTATCGTTGTATTTGTGCGTATATGAGCTATTATATTGTATATGTGCACAGGGCCGCCATCAGGGGGTGACAACCATGACGGTTGTCACGGGCCCGGCGGCCCTGGGGGGCCCGGACTGCTCTGGCAGTCCTGGGCCCCACTTTCTTTCTCTGCACACATAGATAGCGAATATCGGGGGCCCAGGCAGCACACAGCCTCTTCTCTTCTAATAACTCTCGTGAGACCCGGTTGCCAGGGCAACGCTCCGCGGGTCTCGCGAGAGTTATTGGAAGAGAGGAGAGAAGAGAAGAAGCTGTGTGCTGCCTGGGCCTCCTCTGCGGTAACAGGGAGCCGGGCCCCCCCCACCGGACCACCAGGGTTGGAATCTCCCCCTCTCTGGACCCAGGTAAGCAGGGATGGGGGGAGAAACATTTAATTACATTTTTTAAAAAATTAAAAAATGTATGTGAAAATGCCCCTTCCTCCCCCTCCCCCTCCCCACCAGATTGCACATTTACACACACACACTACATACACTGACACAACACACACACACACACACACACACACTGACACACTCTGCATTCACTACACCCTAACACACACTCTGCATTTATTACACACTAACACACACTCTGCATTCACTACACACTAACACACACTCTGCATTCACTAAACTATTCACACACTCTGGATTCACTATACTGACACACACTCTGGATTCACTATACTGACACACATTCTGGATTCACTATACTGACCCACACTCTGCATTAACTGTACACACAGCATCCACTACACAAACATCCTGTATTCACAGTACACACACTACATCCACCACAAATTGAAACACTCTGCATTCACTATACACAGACACTGCCTCTAATACACACACTACATCCACTACAGACACTGTATCCACTAAACACATTTCATCTAGTACAGACACTACATCCACTACACACACACACTACATCACTGTACACACACTACATCCACTACTCAAACACACTCTGCATTCTCTATAATCACTGCATCTGCTACACAAACACACACTCTGCATTCACTGCACAAACACAAACACTACATCTATTACACACATTCTAATTCACTTCCACTATACACACCACATTCAGTCCTGCATCATTGTCAGCGGACAAGGCAGGGTGTGAGCGGGCCCAGGAGGGGAGGGGAGGGGAGGGGGAGCAGCAGACCTTGTGCTTTGTCAGGGGCCCCAAAATTTCTGATGGCAGCCCTGTATGTGCATTAGTAGTTTATGGTATCATGTATGATACATATAAATGTGGGCTGTGTATGAGGGCTGCTTGTGGAATTGTGTGTGGATGGATATGTCACATTGTGTTTTTGGTAGTGTGTGGGGGCTGTTTGGGGTATTGCATGTGAGAGGCTGCATGTGGGATTGTGTGCATGTATGTGGATTGTTAGTGGTGTTGCGTTAGTGGGGATTGTGTGTATGTTTGTGTGTGGGCTGTTTGTATTATTTGTATGAGGGGAGGCTTATTATGCAGGTCTGTTTATATCTAGCAGTGTGAGTGGCTTCCCTGGGTTCCAGTGGAGACCAGGCTGGCCAGGTACAGGTCAACGACAGGAGCTGCAACAGCAGCTGCAGGCTGCTCTACTGCAGTGTGGATTCCCATTCACAAGTGCTGGGAGGAACTGATCTGAGGTCACTTCCTCTACGTTCTGCAATGCATAAATTGAGGATTTTCTTTCACCACCTTTTCGTATTAGCAGATATTTGAAGTATCACTGAGACGCCTGATAGGCCAGACCCTGTTTGGCTCTAGCAGCCTTGAGTGCCGTGGAAAGACACCTCGAGTGCCGTGCACGGCACTAGTGCCGTAGGTTGCCTACCCCTGGTATAGACTGTAAGCTCGTTTGAGCAGGGTCCTCTTCAACCTATTGTTCCTGTACGTTTTTTGTAATTGTCCTATTTATAGTTAAATCATTCCCCCCTATAATATTGTAATCTGTTGACTTTTAAAGGTTGACTTTTCACAATTATACAGCATTGAGTGTTCATTAACATAGTCTAAAACTTGGTTTAAATTGGATGAGCTCAGTATTGCTAAAGAGGACACAATCTTGCTAAACTACACTCGCAAGAGTGATCCAGATAATTGCAATCACCCAGTTTGAGTATCTTGAGGGTTTGGTTTTACGAACACAGTACGGTGGGATCAGGCTAAGGTCATAACAGACAGCACAAGATTAGGCAGGCAAGCAGAGAAACTCAATCATCAGAGGCACAACAATAACAACACACCAAACTTAAAGGTTATAGGGCAAATGAGCAGGAGCATTGAGCTGGGGAGTAACCTCTTTTGTTCCCTACAGCAAAATTAGTGGGGAACAACAATACAGTAAAAAAAGCAAGAAATATACACACTAAAGACAACAATATTAAATATGTAAGACTAAATGTGCTCCCATGTGTACCTCACAGACACCCAACAAATAACTAAAACAAAGAAAAGTGGGAGAAAGCACCCAGTTTACTTATACATAAAATTACAACAACCTGGAAATATGAACCAGGATCTGTAGACCAATTAGAGATCTATAATAATAACAAACAAAACATAGTGTAATACAGTAAACAATAGAGAAATATGTGATGTTGGTAGAAAACTCACAAACAGATGATATATCAGGTTTCTCACCCCACCAGGGTTTAAAACGAATCAATTGTATAGAGAGTCTCAGATGATGAAGATTTCTTGATTTAATACATGAAAAGAAAAAGACCGCACATAGTGAGGTACCATTAAAAACAAAGAAACATGTATTAGATTGCACTTACAAACGGGAAGAAATCATGGGCATATCTCCACAAATAGTGGAATAGCCCCTATTTGGGGCCCAAATCTCTTTGTCCATCTTTTATATCCTGATGTCCTTCTTTTCTAGGAGCTCCAGATTGTTGGTGTGTCAGCGTATAACAGAGCTCCACAGCAATAATACTCACAGTAATGTGACTTTAAACTACATTAAATATGTTTAGAAATTAGTCAGTGTAAATAAGATACATTGTTCTTGTTCTAAATTGCATTAGAGTTGCAAAAATTGTTATCCTTAAGTCACCTAAAATTTCTCAGAAAAGCCATGCTCTAGGGGCTCTTTGCCTTTTGTTGTTGGGAGGTATGCACATTTTTTTTTATTTTTTATCATTTCTGGAGTCCTTTAAATATATCCAGATTTGATGAGCTCCTTATATTTACATATATGATGTTTTTTAAAATGTCTGATGTCAGATTTTCCCTGGTGAACCATTGATGTTTAATACTGGAGCTAGGTTTGCACATATACATGTCTTATCTTCTATGTGTCAGTACATCATATTTCAAGAAAAGAGCTTATTTATCCCCTTAAGGACACCTTCCATTCCAGAAGTTTGGTCCTTAAGGGGTTAAATGTTACTTAGTTGCTTCTAGAGATTACTGCATGTCCCCTCTGGTAAGTTCAGTGTGACAAACACTCCTTACCCTGGATGTTTGTCATGAACTCCTGGAGGAGCCTGCTAGCTAGCCTCCTGTCCAGGGACTATGGGCCAGATACAAAGATCCTGTTCGAGAGTTAAATCTCCCTAGCCTCCAATACCAGCTTTCACTGGGTGCCTGAGACTAAGGGGAACAAATGCTACCTAAGAGCCAGCTGGAGCACCCCGTATTGTGGCAGCAGGAGCTCCCGGGAGTTGACCACAAAAAGCACCAACTCCCTGGAACTGTTTTGGGCATAGGACCATGTGTGCGGACAGCCACACGGTGGTGTCTCCCCTACACTGCATGGATCTGAGCGCTATTTGAAGAACTTGGGCGCTCAGATCAGGGATTTTTAACCATATATAATTTGTGAGGGTTCCTATTTGTTTTGTATGTATTTTGATATTTTATGTTTTTATGCAGAGTCGCTCTGACACAGGAATTTGTGGTCATTTTGTGGGAGTGTTTTGAACGTGTTTTACTGCATCCTTGTTTTGTATATAAGAGGGCCATTTGGCCATGATTAAACACATTCGTTTCTACCCTTCATCAAGTCTAGGCTGATGTTTGGGGAATTGGGAGCTATAATCACTGCTTCACTGGGGATTTGGGAGAACAACAGTGGATATACTCAGACGGAGTATAGGGGATCCGTTACATTCAGAATATAATTTAAATTGTCCCTAGTTCTCCCAACACATTTACATAAAAACTACTGTACCATGCAGTATGGAAGATCATTTTGCTAGTTAGAAAATTAAATAAATGGAACAATAAGAGGTCCCTACAGTGATTTGAAGTGGTTATGGTGCTTGAGGTTTGTATATGCAGCGTTTAACCCCTTAAGGACACATGACGTGTCTGACACGTCATGATTCCCTTTTATTCCAGAAGTTTGGTCCTTAAGGGGTTGAAGGGAATCTCCAGTGCCAGGAAAACGATCCGTTTTCCTGGCACTGGAGGGTCCCTCTCCCTCTCACCCACCAATCCCCAGTTACTGAAGGGGTGAAAAACCCTTCAGTCACTTACCTGAGGCAGCGGCGATGTCCCTCGCCGCTGTCTCCTCCTCCGCGCTGCTCCTCCTCTTCATTGCGTCGGCCGGTTGGCGAGACTGATCTCACCCACCGGCCGAGGAGACCTAATGCGCATGCGCGGCAATGCCGCGCATGCGCATTACGTCTCCCCATAGGAAAGCATTGAAAAATCATTTCAATGCTTTCCTATGGGGAAATGAGCTACGCTGGAGGTCCTCACACAGCATGAGGACGTCCAGCGACGCTCTAGCACAGAAAACCTGTGCTATGAAGGAGGAAGTGACCTCTAGTGGCTGTCTGGTAGACAGCCACTAGAGGTGGAGTTAACCCTGCAAGGTAATTATTGCAGTTTATAAAAAAACTGCAATAATTACACTTGCAGGGTTAGGAGTAGTGGGAGTTGGCACCCAGACCACTCCAATGGGCAGAAGTGGTCTGGGTGCCTGGAGTGTCCCTTTAGAGACACATTGAGTCATTATTAGCCAGCCCAGAACATAAGTTCCAGGTTGGTTAATACTAGTTCTGGACATATTGGGCGACTGTTTTCGGCATGCACAGGTGGCTCAAATTCCCCTTCATGCCGCCTACGTACAAGAGAGTCAGGGAGCCTAGACAACTTAATGCAGGAGCGGAGGTAAGCTTTAACTTTAATTATATATTTTTTTATAGTTTGAAGTGGAGTCCAGGGTAGGAAGGGTTATTCAAACCAAAAAAAAGTTTTTATTAAAAAAAAACGTTTTGGCTGGAGTAACCCTTATATTTAGAAGGTTCCCAAGTAAAGAGGGTATCTCATCTCTACTGGTATTAGTCTGGTCTACTAGCCTTTAGCATCACACAAGAAGTTGAGATAATGTTCATGTGAAGAGACTGATATCTAAACTTCAGGCACATTTATCTTGATATATATAAATGTGTTGTTATTTTTGCTAACATGCTGTCATACCACTCAACTTTTCCCTGAGAGTGCCGGCGACTCGGATAGAAGAGCCAGGAAGTAGGCAGTGACAAGGGGCAGGCTTCTTCATAAATTTGGCAATCTGCCCCAAAAGGAGCATTGCAGCCTAGCATGACTATGGTGCCCTGACACCATTCAGTACAGTGTGAGCGCGTCTAATAATGTGCTTGCGTTGCTCTGGCCGAGGACAGTTCCGTAGATTCCGCTGATGCAGGACAGTCGGACAGGGCCGCAATACGGGACCATCCTGCTGGATCTGGGACTTGTTCACCATTCATTAGTAGGTCTCATGTTTACTTTACATGGATGTGCATGTTCTTTCTCTGCTCTACCAAACTCATTCATTCAATGTTTGTAAAGTTTTGTCTCCACAGTATGCTTCCAATTTTCTCATACGAAAACGTAGAGCAAACTCGTTCTTGGAAGAAGGCAAAGCAGGAAATCTTGAGAGAGAATGCATTGAAGAACTGTGCAATAGAGAGGAAGCAAGGGAAGTTTTTGAAAATGACCCAGAAACGGTAAACATATACTCTTGTAATTTTTTTTTTTGTAATGACAAGGGAAATATGCAACATACTGCTTTAGGGATGAAGTGCAAATGATTTTTTCTTTCAAAGTCATTAAATTCAGCTCGTGATAAAATTATATAGATGCAAAATACCATTCACCATTTTTCCATTTCATGGTTCAAACTTCATTGGCGTGATCACAATAAAAAACGCTTTATGTATTACAAGTAGAGATAAGACCTGGAAGAATACCGAAAATTTAATTTTCCAATGCACTGGTAGTTGCATCCATTTTATAAATATTAGTCACGTTACAGCGTTGCGTCTATGTTGCATCTTATTAAAGAAAAATCTAATGCACTTAACCATGTAATTAATTTTTTATAATTGATTCATTTTAAAGTCCATTTTCCTCGAATTAGTGATGTTCCATGTAAAGATTGTGCTGGCTTCATGGGATAATTTAAAGTGGATATTGCATCCCCGGATGACAGGTCTGCTTTGCATAAATAAATAAAAAAAAATAGTTTTTGCCTTTGAAAGCACTGTTCATTATCCTGCGTTACATTCTGTAATTTCTAATGTGTAACTGATGACATGTATTTCCCAAGTTACTAGCCAGGCCTAAAGGTAACTCGTCACCTCATAAGTGTGTGTGAACAGCTTTTCGTTTATACTCAAGCAGTATCTACAGCAAGGAGTTTCAGTGTTTGTGTCGAGTTTAAAAAGTGTTTATAAGTGCTTATGTGTTTGAAAACATTTATTAATATAGTGTGAGTGCTCCTGTTATTAATAATGATAAAAAAAAAAAAATGCAGTAAATGTACACTTTATTAAAGGATCACTATAGTGTCAGGAAAATAAACTTGTTTTCCTGACAGTATATAATCCTTAGGTTCCCCCTCCCTCAGGGCCCCCTCCCGCTGGGCTGAAGGGGTTTAACCCCCTTCAGCCACTTACCTTTATCCAGCGCCCGGCTCCCTCGGCCCTGCGACCTCTCCTCCCCCTCCGATGTCAGCTCCTGAGTGGAGCCAAATGCGCATGCGCGGTCAGAGCCGCACACTAATTTAAAACGCCCCTAGGAATGCTTTCCTATGGACGTTCTGCGTGCTCAATGCGATTTTCATCAGGAAGACAGCCATTAGAGGTTGGATTAACCCTGCAATGTGAACATAGCAGTTTCTCTGAAATTGCTATGTTTACATCTGAAGGGTTAAAACCTGGGGGACCTGGCACCCAGACCACTTCAATGAGCTGAAGTGGTCTGGGTGACTATAGTGGTCCTTTAAATAAAATCCACACTTATTGATTTAGTGCCGTAAAAAAACATCAATATAGAAAATAATTATTTTGTAAACATATTTGCACAGAAGGGTTACGTTTTATCTAGAGTTGATCATATTGATATATTTTTTACGGCACTAAATGCAATAAGTGTCTTTTTAGGAGATGTGTGTGTACCCTCACAGTTTCATTAGGACATTATGACATTTGCCCCTCTGTCTGTGGATTTTATTTAATAAAGTGTACATTTACTAAATTTTTAAAAATCATTATTATTAATGGGAGCGCTCGTACTGTATTAATAATTGTTTTGATATACTTATATTTAAGCCTCTCTTTTTTAGCGTGAAGCAGCCCTTACTAATAGACATGCAATTATTACCAATGGAGTTCTATTATATATATTTATGTGTGCAAATGCAGAGGTACACTTGTGTGGGCTTTCTATGTGTTTGTGTGACTGTAAGGGTTTCTTTCTTTGTGTAGATGGTTGGTGAGCAAATTTAGAGGTATGTAAGTACAGGAATGCATGTACATGGAATTATAATTTTAATTAAAACATCTCTATCACCCTATACTTACCTTGCTTCAATCTGTTTCTCTTCTCTTCCATGCTTTGGGGTTCTTTGCAATTTATGTTTTTTAAACTATGCCATCCTTTGTTCTGAACAGTAAATACACAAGATGTAGACACTGGTAATTTGAATTTTTTTTAGTTAATCTTAAGCTCCAAAATAATATAAAACTCTGCCAATATTATCTACAATGATTTGCATAGTAATATTTTTTCTAAATTAAATATTTTAGCTGCTATTAACATCCTTCTTTTTTAATTTTATTTTTAGGAATATTTTTACCCAAGGTACTTAGGTAAGTTGGTAATGTATTTCTTGGTGCTATTATTATTATTATTATTATTATTGTTCGTAAATTAATTTGCTAATAAGATTCTGTCATGTAGCATTTTGTAACGTATTTATTTTTGCATGAATGTTGAGTGCTGTCTAATTTGCAGCAGTTGTAGCCAAATTATTTCTACAAATATCTGATTATGTATATGATATATTATTAAATAATATATATCATGGGCTCCAAAACAAGGAATGCTATATATTATAACGCTCTTTATTGCCGAAATGATTGTGCAACTGTTTTCTTAATGTTTTTAATGCTGCAAATGCCAAATATGATATCTCCAAGTGTCCATATTTAGGAGGATCAGTCCTTATTTTGGGCTCCACTTACTGTGTCCCTTTTTTCTATTTTAATGTCCCTTTATTCTAGAAGCTCAGTATTCTTGGTGTGTTTGACTACAGAGCTGGATTAAGGATGCCCAGGGCTCTGGGCAGGTTCCCAGATTGGGCCCCCCTCTCAGCTCTGCTTCTGTGAGTTATGTGTGTTGACTAAGTATTGTGTGTGAGAGAGTGTTTAGTGGCTGAGTGTGTGGAGGAGGGTAAGAGTTATATGGGGAGAGGCTGAGTGTGTCTGTGAGATGACTGAATTGTATATGTGTGTAGGGGAGTTAGTGTGGCAGATTGTTGTGTGCGTGTGTGTATGTGTGTAGGGGAGTCTATGTGTGTCTGAGTAGTATGTGTATGTATGCCCCCCCTTCTTACTGCTTACCTTCCCTGATGGTCTGGTGGGGGAGCTCTGTTTTCTGTACCAGTAGCAGGTGCAGACAGGGGAGGGCTGGCAGCCTTAGGCCTGGGGGGCAAAACCAGTCAAGTGGCCCATTGCACCACCAAATCAGTTCACCATCCATGCCCACCTTTTACTGGTTTTATAACAGATATTGATGTTATGCTAATCAGTAGCTCTTTGCCATACCTGCTCCTTCACGGCTCTGACTTTCAATGTTGTCAGAGCGCAGGCTGAGAATCTCCGAGCCTGTGCTCTGACTCACTAACATAGCACCGGAACCACGAGGGAGAGGATATGATCTGACTGCACCTACTGTTGGTGCGCACCAGTGGACCACCAGCGAATCGTTTAAATTAAATATGCTGGTGTACCCAACTTGTGAGCTGTGTTGTCCGCCGGGCGCCTCTGTTGTCATGGCACCCTGCGTGATCGCACAGCTTGCACACCCCAACGGCTGGCCCTGCTGACACACACTGATGTTACTACTTAGAAATCCCTCAATATTAATACAGACATCAGAGTAAACACCAATAAACTGTGGAAACAAAGCTGATCCCCCAAATTTATAAAGATTTGCTTACTGGATTTGTTGTAAGATTAAATCATGCCTCCTCCTCTCTCTCTCCCATGCGCTGCTCTATAGGCTGGGAGGAAGTGAAGAGTAATCACAATCTCCCAGCACAGCGGCACCTGTGGCTGCATGGGGAACAGCTGAATTTGCCACCCCCCATGTGACATCACAATGCCCCACCCATATGATCTGCCATCCGAACTAACGCCAGTGCTGCACACAGTGTGTGTTTACATTAAAAAGCCTGCAGGGACCAGCTATAGACACCAGAACCACTTCATTAAGCTGAAGTGGTTCTGGGGACTATAGTGTCCCTTTAATGTGAGGTAAATTATAGATTAGTGTCACTAATTATATACTAGATTGCCTACTTACAACCAGATGAGGATGATGATGGGCTGCAGTTTGGCTCCACCGGTCTGGTGTAGAACAGGATCTCTGGAGGCTGTTTGCAACTGTGGTCACAAAATTAAATGTTCTGGGAGAATTGGAAGCAGCTCCATTTTTTGGGGGCCCCTTACACAGCTCAAGGTCTGGGCCCCAGGGCCTGACGGTGAGTATGCCCACAAGGCCCACTCATAACTCAACTTATATGTTCCACCCACCCATGAGTTCGCTCACAGGGAGTTGAGTGTGTAGGGGATGTGTTATGTGTTATTGTAGAGGATCTAATATGTGTGCTTATGGTATGTAGTGTATAGGGATACCAGTTTGTGCAGGTGATGCAGTGTGTTTGTGTGTAGTGGAAGCAGTGTGTATTTGTGTATAAGGGATGTATTGTGTGTTTCTGGTTGTGTGTGAGGGATGCATTGCGTGAATCTGTGTTTGTATGCATAAGGGATGCAAGGTGTGTGTCTGTATGTGTGTGCATTGAGTGTGTGTAAGAGATGCATTGTATTTCTGTGTGTATGTAAGAAAAGCAGTGTGTGTAAGAGTTTGCATTGTGTGTTTCTGTGTATGTGTGCAAAGAATGCATTGTCTTTGTGTGTAAGGGTTGCATTGTGTGTGTGTAATGGATGCATTGTGTGTTTCTCTGTGTGTAAGGGAAGCATGTTGTGTGTCTGTGTGTGTAGGGATGCATTGTGTGTTTCTGTGTGTGTAGGGATGCATTGTGTGTTTCTGTGCATGTATAGGGATGCATTGTGTGTGTGTGTGTGCGCGTAGTATGAAAGAGCTCCCTGTCTTGCCCCCTGTCCTATAGAGCTGTCCCTTCTGTCCCTTAGAGCTCTCCCCTGCCCCTTAGTGGTCTCTCCTCTCCTCCACCCTCCCCTAGGGTCTCTTCTCACACTCACCCACCCTCCATGTGTTCTTCTCACCTCCCCCTCCCTGTGTTCTCCTCGCCTCCCCCCCCTGTGTACTTCTTACCCCCTCTCCTCCCTGTGTCCTCCTCATCTCCCCTTCTCCTCACCCCCCTCCCTGTGTTCTTCTTACCCCCTCTCCTCCCTGTGTTCTTCTTACCCCCTCTCCTCCCTGTGTCCTCCTCACCTTCCCTCTCCCAGTGTTCTCCTCACCACCCACCCTCCCTGTGTTCTTCTCAGTCCCCCCTTCTCCTCTTCTCCCCTTCTCCTCACCCTCACTCTCCCCCTCCTCCTTGTGTTCTTCTTACTCCCCCCTTGTTCTTCTTACCCCCTGTTTCTCATACCCCCTTCTTCTTCTTACTCCCTCCTCCTCCTTCTGTTACTCCCCCCTCCTTCTGTCACTCCCCCTTCCTTCACTTAATCTCCCCCCTTCTTCACTTACTCTCTCCCTCCCCCTCCTTCACTTACTCTCTCCCCCCTTTGCTTACTCTCCCCCCCTCCTTCACTTACTTTCCCTCCCTCCTTCACTTACTCTCCCCCCTCCTTCACTTACTCTCCCCCCTTCCTTCACTTACTCTCCCCCCTTCCTTCACTTACTCTCCCCCCTCCTTCACTTACTCTCCCCCCTTCCTTCACTTACTCTCCCCCCTTCCTTCACTTACTCTCCCCCCTTCCTTCACTTACTCTCCCCCTTCCTTCACTTACTCTCCCCCTTCCTTCACTTACTCTCCCCCCTTCACTTACTCTCCCCCCTCCTTTACTTACTCTCCCCCCTTCACTTACTCTCCCCCCTCCTTCACTTACTCCCCCCTCACCTCCCCTCCCCTGTATCATGGCCGAGCCGGAGTGATAAGAAGGTGCACACTCAGTGTGCACTTCCTGTCAGTCTGGCCGGTTACAGGAAACAGAAACTCTGCGCGGAACAGGAGTTTCTGTTTCCTTTACCCGGCCGGACTGACAGGTAGTGCACACTGAGTGTGCACCTTCCTATCACTCCGGCCGGGCACCTCGGACCGGAGAGGAGCTCGGCCACGCTACAGGGGAGGGGAGAAGCAGCACTGCAGCTGCCTGAGGCTCTTAACAGAGCACTCAGGCGGGTGCAGCATTAGGACCAGCCCTGCAGCCTGCAGCATTAGGACCGGCCCCTGGGTACAGACCACTTTTAGAGTGCCTTCACGGTTCCAGCTCTCAGTCAATGACGCAAGAGCACCAGCTGTGGGATTCTGATTCATCCATAAGCTCAGGTTGGACCGTGAGTGTGCTCTTAAAGCAGTCTGAACCAGATATAGGTACAGACACCACTCCCTCAATGAAGTGAGACAGAGCAGGGATGTGCAGGGAGATCTTTTGATCTACCTGCTGGCTGAAAGAAGGCCCGCTCAGAGCCAAAACACCAGGCCCAGACAGCTAACGGGTAATCCGGCTCTATTTAAGTGTATAACAGAGCTCCACAGCAATAATACTCACAGTTATACATGTATTTAAACAATAAATGTCAATTTAGAAACCATTATTATGTAAATAAAATACATTGTTCTTGTTCTAAATTACACCTAACATTTCTCAGAATAGCCCTGCCCCTGTCCACACCCCTAAAATTAAAGTGTCCCCTTTAGTTCAATGTAAAATGTTGTTAGGTATGATATGTTAATGTTTAAACTTGTGTTATATTGTTTTATAGATTGCCTTGGCACTCACCGCAAGGGAATGTCTAGCAGCGTAAACTATTTGAGTTATGATGGGACTTCTGATCTGAGGAGTTGTGTTAATGGTTTGTGTCTATTCTATTATGTATATGTACAACCTAAAAAGCATTGTGCTTTTTCCTTTAATTCATCGTACAAATATGTTACATTTCTGGAGAAAATATAAATTATTTATTTGGATGCTTAATAATATAAACTAAAATTATTCTTGTTGGGTTTGTTAGGAAGAGGAGCTCATAATGCAGAGGAAGGTAGACCGTTACATCTATGATGCTATGTATTAGATCCATCATGCATTAAAACCGCTCTTAAAGCGGCACTGTCATGGCCGAATCCCTTTTTTTTTTTAACCCTCCTCCCGACTCCACTACATCTAATTGCACCCCTAGTCACCCCCTAATTCCCCTAAGCCCCCCATATTACCTATTTTTGCATCTTTATTTTGTGCCCGGACCTAGGTCTTGGGCGCCGCCATCTTTGTGTAGGTAGATGAAGTCCCTGTGGGACACGTCATCTACCCACACTAGATAGCGCTGTCAAATTCCCGCGCATGCCTATTTAAACACTTGGGCATTCGAACGGGAATTTCATCTATTCATTCATTCGTACCTCTTCGTTCGTTCGTTTGGTTTATTACAAAGAGGGAGGTACTTCTTAAGCCCCACCACTTCTTAAGCCCCCCATGTCCTCCCTCACTCTATGGGGGTCAATTTGATATGAAATAACAATAACTGGGGATACAGCTATTGTCCTCCCGCCCCCACCCATGAGCGGCGGGCGGGGGCCCTAAATAAAAATGGGGGGACTCCTATTGTCCTCCCACCCTGGCCCCACCCATGGGCGAGGGGGGGACTAAGTGTAAATACCCCAAGCCCCTAGTCACCTCCCCCACCCAATTATTTTTTAATAAAGACCCACCTACCCCCCTCACCCTAAAAATAGTGAGGGGGAACAATTTGATGTCTTCTTTTTTCTAAAATCTTATTTTTTTCAGCCCCCAAAAAAGGGAAAATAAAGATTCACAATACCCGTCAAACTTTGAAAATAAAATAAAAAACCCGAGCGCAAAAAAATCTGACGAAATTCGGCTGTTTCGCCAGTGTTCTGTCTAGTGACAGGACGTTCGGGAATACTGACAGGAAGCATCGCGAGATCACAGAGGAAAGGCAAGAATTGTGGGAAAATTGCTTTGACCAACGGAAAGGAAGCACACTTTGTCCCTCCACTGATCAAAGCCTACTTGCTCCTTTCCCTTCTTCAAGAGGGAGCAACAAATGGCATCATTAAAACCACACCAACTATTACTGCCATCATGTGGTCAAAAAGGTTACTACCATGGAGGAAACTAGATTTAACAAGAATGATAATATTTCTAAGGTTTTAAAGTGCAGAGATAGAAATATAGGAAGAGATGAATAGACCCAAGAAAATATGTGATGGGGAGGGAGAAATTATTAAATATATTAAATGTGGGAGGTGAGGGACAGTAAAGGATAGTATTGCTTTTGGACTACTAACACTTAATTTTGGCACAGACACTTCATCACAGGCTACGTTTATAATTCTGTAGTTGGTACAAAGTTCTGTACAGCATTAAACTTCCTTTGTTTGCGCATTGTCATTTTCTTTTCTTGTTGGTCTCACTGGTTTTAAGTACATCTAGTCCGGGCAATTTGCTGATCCAACATTAGGGATATAGTTTAGTTAAACATATTGATGATAGCTTGTCAGACCTGTACAAAACAGACCAGCATTTTTGGGGGATTCAGAGGAACATATTGTTCATTAACACGTTTTGCACAGACAGCGCAACTGTAGCAACTATGATTCAGTTGCTACCGGAATTTCTTCATTCTAGCCAGTATTCACCGATTCCTTATCTTTTGCTCCAATGCCCATAGACAGACATGAACCCATGCTGTAGCTGAAAACTTTACTTATCTGTTCCTTGAATAGACGGTATTGGAAACATGCACAATATATGCTTTATGCAACATCTGTCATAAGTAGGTACTATCTGAGCATAAGCCTTTTCCTATTTATTCATATCGTATTCAGGTTCCTTCGCACCCAGAAAGTGTTTAAATGCTAGCTGGCACACAATTGGCTGAGTTTAAAGGGAGACTTTGTGCTTGTAGTGAGCCCCGTTTTAAATGTGTTATATATATTGACTGTCTGGAAGTCTTGTTATAGCACTGTGAATAATTAAACATAGAATGCATATTTCATGAATTTGAAGAATAACGGTGTTTCTTTATTTACGCAGCAATCCCTAATCAATGCAACCCTGTCCCGTGCAATAAGGATGGATATCAGGAATGCGTAGATGAGAAAGGAGACTTTAAATGTATTTGTAAACCTGGGTGGTACGGGAAAGAATGTGAACTAGGTAAGAGAATGGAATTACTTCATGATCGATAGGACAACCTTCTATCCTGCTATATCACCCAATAAGTAAACATAGAAAGACAGAAAAAAATGCATTTTCATTTATTGAAGCTTTTACCGAAGTTAATTTTTTCATGGACCAGAGCAGTATGATACTCAGTCAGGAATGGTAATTAAACATTAACATGAACTACATCCACATTGTGACTGAAGATACAATCAGATAGATATTCTAAAATATGAATGGAATCACATGATTGTAAGCACCTTTTTCTTTATATATTGCTTATTTTATAAGATATTACTGTGTTGGCATTATATATCTAGGTTTGTTTAATGTGTTTAACCCCTTAAGGACCAAACTTCTGGAATAAAAGGGAATCATGACATGTCACACATGTCATGTGTACTTAAGGGGTTAAAACAAATGACCACAAGACTGTTAATACTTGATTCTTGTGTTGTTGTTTTTTAAGTAATGGAATTGGTATGTTGCTGGCACAGTCTAGACCAGGGATAGGCAATCTTCGGCACTCCAGATATTGTGGACTACATCCCCCATAATGCTCTTACACCCATCATGCTGGCAAAGCATCATGGGAGGTGTAGTCCAAAAAATCGGGAGTTCCGAAGGTTGCCAATGCCTGGTCTAGATTCTAGACTCCCAAAACAAAACAAATAGAAATAGAGCTAAATCTTACTTGCGATCCCACGCTAAGACCCCCTCCTCCTGATCCTCCTCCAGTGATATCACTCCCTCTTGGAGGAGAAGGAACGTTGGGGAGGACAGCTGAGAGGAGGACTTGGGCTGGTGGTAAGGGTGGGACCATTGCTAATATGTTGCCTGCATCTATGTCGGCAACTTTATTTAAGGGCTGGTTAATGACACAGTCGGATGTGGAGGTACTCCTCTATCAGCAAGTTGCGATGTCTCTATAAGTGCAGCATTTCAAATTGAAGTGCTGCACATACAGAGTCCAAGCACCATAACCACTTCAAATCACTGTGGTCATGGTGCTGAAAGTAACTTCTTAATGTAATGATGTTGCGCACTCCAGATATTGTGGACTTCATCTCCCATAATGCTCTTACAGCCATAATGCTGGCAAAGCATCATGGGAGATGTAGTCCACAACATCTAGAGTGCCAAATGTTGTAAACTATTACATGTCTTTCAGGGTTAAAGGTTTAGATTGTTCCTAACCTTTATTTCTACTAATTATTTTTTGTAGACATCAATGAATGTGATGAGCCTGATAAAGTGAACGGAGGATGCAACCAACGATGTGTAAATTTGCAGGGAAGTTATCGGTGTGCTTGTGAAGATGGTTACTACCTGCATGCAGACAAACATACCTGCCTTGGTAATGATACAGTTCATGATGATACTCCCTCATTCTACTTCTTGCACTGTGTATAGGGAATATAAAAAGTATTGCCCATAACTTGATATGCTGCCTTTCTACAAAGACTAAATGGGCAATTATGAAGAATTGACATAGGAATCCAAAACTGTAGGCCAAAACAAGGAAGCTGAATAAATACTGATTTTCTTTATATATGGCTTCAACTTTCGTAGGCAAGCGGATGCCTAGGTATGCTATGGAGGATTCGCAAATGATGAGGGTGAATTTGTTGCGAAGAGGGCTAGGGTATCGTGGTCCAGGTGGATCGGCAGGATTTTGGATTTTGTTAGGTTAATTTTGTAGCCGGAGATGTGCATTAGGGTTAGTAGTTCCCGGATAGTGTTGGTTGGGTTAGTTAGGGTTAGGAGTATGTCATCCGCATACACCGATACTTTATACGGTTGGCCTCTTATGGTGATTCCTTTGATTTCGGGGGTGGATTAGATCGCTTCCAGCAGGGGTTCTAGGGAAAGGGTGAGCAGGAGGGGGATAGTGGGCATCCCTGTCTCGCTCCGTTTGTTTTTGCGAAATGGGGTGGTGCGACGTTGGGTAGTAGGAGAGCTCCTTCTGATGGGCGATATCTGGTCTGGAGGAATGTTATGATTTCTGCGGGGAAACCAGTGTTTGAAGGTTTGAAATAGGAAGGGCCAGAGAAGGTCCTATGGGTGAGTGAGGTTTTAGTCCTATGGGTGAGTGAGATACGCTTGGTGGGCGGTTTCGTTTAACATCCTCGTCAGGCATGTGTTGTAGGTCTGGTTGGTTGTCTTAGTGTAGGCTGGTCCCATCTGCGCCCAAAGGGCCCACGTTCCCCCGGGGGACTGAAGGGTTGAAAAGGGGAGGCGGGGTCTGAGCGCCCCCTGGTTCTACGTGGTCCCCTGTGTCGTGGGTCGTGTGTTATGTGCCGAGTTTTTTGCAGATATCGGATGGCCGGGGTGCGATTGTGGGTCGTCGGTGTGGGTTGGTCTCCTGTGTGTGAAGTTGGTGTGCTTGATCCGTATTTGTGCTAGGGTCCCTGATGTAGGGGGTGTGTTGTGTTGTTGAGTAGAGGATTGTGGGTTGTTAGCTTGATGGTTTTGGAAGTTTGTCTGTGGGGAGTCTGATGCTGTCATCGCAGAGTGGCGTTGCTGATGATGTGGTGCGTATTGTTGTTTGCGGGGCAATACGTGTACGCCCGTTTGTCTGGCATTCATCCCTGTGTCCACAGTCGTGTTTTTTTTGTCCCTTGTTCCTTACCCTTGAGCTGGTGCCTATGGTTGCTATGCAGTACTGTGTCTTGCTCTTTTGTGGTTGTTTTGGCATCTGTGCTTTGTGTGCATTGTTGTGCGGTTTTGGGTGGCAGTCGGGCTACGTTCAATTGGTTAGGTTGTGTGATCAGGTGGATGAGAGCTCTGGTTGTTTCGATTCCTTAGGGCTAGGTTGCATGTATGGGGCCTGCAGGGTTTGCACCATAAATTGTGAAACATACATATGATCACATATACATTCATACATTTTGTCATTTCTTCACAATGTCCCACCCCCTCCCTCACTTAGTTCTCTCCCCCTGTGTCCCACGCGCCCCTTTGTGTGACTCTAGGCCCTGTTGTGTGGCCTGTTTTAACCGTGCTTGATCTGTTAGATTGCTTCCCTCTTGTGGTCCCGGAGGGTCTGTGGGAGCCTAGTGGGGTGCCTTGTTTTGCCCTATATGTGTGTGTTTTTCCCTTTCAGCGATGGGGCTCCTTCCCTCCCGTTCCCTTGGTATTCCCCCTGAGTCCCCCATGCCGAACCCCCTGGTTGGGTGCGTGTGTGTCTGCCTGCCCGTGTCGCTATGTTTGATAGGGTCCCGCCCTGTGGTGGTGCGGTGTCGCCATGTAAAGACAGTTCTGTAGTGTTTAGCGTTAAGTTTGCCTATCGGTGTTGGATCTCTAGTAGCTTCAGTTCTTATCTGTGTCTTGGCTGCCTGATCCGCTCCATAGTCTGGCATGTCTCCACTCTGATTTCGCTGTCATGAGTGTCTGTAGTCCTGATTTGGTGTTCTTGTTCTTCTACTCTGCTGGCTTGTTTCATTAGTCTGTTGGTGCGCTAATGGGACTTTGGTGGTGTCAGTCCTTGTAACTTGTTCTCTTTGTGATGGAGGTGGTAGGTGTGTGCAGTCTTGTGTTCAGGGGTCTGCGGAGATTCTCTGCAGTCGAGTAACAGGCATCTGTCTTTCTGGCTGGAAGGGCTTCTGTGCTAGGGTGGTGTAGGCTGTCCGAGTCTGGTCGCCCTGGGGCCGCGGGTTGGCTGAGTTGCGTTCATGTTGGGGTTTGGTATGCCGAGCCCGGCTGCAAAGTCTGTAGCGTCTGCGATATCGTGTAAGGTGTAGATTTGATTGTTACGGTGCACCATCAATTTAAAGGGGTGCCCCCAGGCATATCTAGATCTATGTTGCATTAGTGCTTGGGTGAAAGGACGGAGTTCTCTTCTTTTCCTCAGCATGGAAGCGCCAGGTCCTGTAAGAATTGGACCTGGTGTCTGTCGATGGTAAGGGGGGTGTTCCTGGCTGCCTTCATTAGAGCCTCCTTTACATGAAAATAATGGAGGTGTACTATTACGGCGCATGGCTGGTTGGTTGTAGTGGAAGGGGCTCAAAGGGCACTGTGTGCAGGAGTAATTCCGCTGGCGGTGCCTGGGGCAGTAAGCTGCAGAAAGTTTCTCGGAGGGTGGTGTTTAAGGTGTCCATCGTGACTGCTTCGGGGAGCAATCTGATACTGATATTGTTCCACTTCCGACGTGATCGGTTGTTCAGGTCCTGTTGTGTGTCTTCCAGGACACTTATTTGGTCTCTCAAGGACCTGGCCTGGCCATGTGCAGAGGTGGTAGTTGTCAGGTCCTCCATTTTTTTTCTTCTACTGCTACTGTTCTCCTTGTTAGCTCCTCCAGGTTTTCTGTTATGGGAGCAAGGTGCTTTGCAAACTCTGTGGCCATGTTGGCTTTGATGTCATGCAGGAGTCCCCTTAAGTCTTGGCGGGTGATAGGAGTTGCGTACTGCATGCGTCTGGTATCGCTCATGTCGGAGTCATAATCAGATTCCGGCTGCTCACCGCCATGTGGCGGTGCCCTTTCCCCTCGATTGTGGAATATCGGGGCTATGGCAGAACTGTGCCTGGATTTTCTTCCACCTCCCATTGCCAGTGGATGCTGGTGCTTTTGTGGTTTGTCGGGAGCAGGTGAGGTGGGAAATGTCCGGTGAGTATAGCTGTTGCTGGATTTTTTGTCGCCCGTCGATGCGGAGCTCAGGCGCCACCCCTCAGAAGCAAAACTTTTTAATCAAATTGATGGTTAATCCCGTAGAATGTACAGATAGCACATTAAATATGAGTTAAACAAACTACATAGACATTGAATGAGACACTGCATAAAAAAAAAATTAAAATCTATCAGGTAGATATTCTCCAATTTAAGTTGTCTTTATTAGAATCCCAAATGAACTCTAAGAACTATGCTCTAGAGCAGTGGTTCCCAATCTAGTCCTCAAGTACCTCCTAGCAGTCCAGGACTTAGGGATTACCCATTTGTGTCTAAGGTGTTTTTTTAAAAAAAAAAACAGACAAAAAACACTTTAGACACAACAGGGTAACCCACTGCTCTAGAGCAGAATGTCTACAGAACCCCTGTCACCAATGGTTTGGTTGTTGGTGCAGCTTGAATTAAATGTTCTTTTAGGTGCTCAATCCAGGTAAATGTTAGTTAATACCCAGATGGTTAATTTGGGAGGGGAGGAAGGGGGGGGTATTTAAAAATTTTCCCATATTTTCCTAATGAGTACATCCATTCTTTCTTTAACATTGTTTTATGTGTTTCATTACTGATCACCGTGAAGGTGAGGAGAGCAGGATCATGTTTGCCTCTGAAGCTCCAGGTATCTAACACGGTTGCTGTTTTCATAACTCCTTGCATTAAATAAGCATATTTCATTTACTGCCAGTGCAGTCTGTGTACAAAGACAAATCAACATCTATAAGCAGTTCTGCAGAACACTGTTAGTTGATGATAAAGTAGGAAACTCTTTATTCCGCGGAATCCCCAAAGTCTTTCTAGGAGCCAAGAAACCAAGATTCAGCACTATATCACAATAATCTATTGATGCATATTGTCTAACAACTTACTAAGGAATATAGCTTACATCCCTTACATACAGTAAATCTTGTAGCAGATTTGTTTGTCTCTCGGCACCAAACAGTGATCATCAGCTGCATTGGGATATATGTGTGTGCTCAGCTGTATATTTCTCTTTACTTTCTCCTATATATCATTTCCATTCCCTTGTTCTCATTCTCTTTGTTGTTCTCCATATTCCTTATTTTGGTTTTGATCATGCCACCTTTCCATGTCACGTATAAAGGAGTGTTTTTTTTCTTCTATTTAATAGATTTAAATGAATGTGAACTGGCCAACTTGTGTGGGAGTGCAAAATGCATTAACACCCCTGGGAAGTATGACTGTGAATGTGATCCAGGCTATAGATATAACATCTCCTCCAAAGTTTGTGAAGGTAAATATATCAGATGATTTTTAACACAAGATCTGCTGTCATTTGTTTAAGGACTCAAAAGCTTCTCATCCTTACATGAATTCAAATTTTAGGTACTGGTGGGATAGAGATTCAAACACTTCTTCTTGAGACTGAGTGCTTCCAAGTGCTAAGAGTGTACCTATCTCTGTGATGATTAGTGCTCAGCTAACCCAGCACTTGCAGTCGTAATTACATTTTCTGCTTGGCCAAGAGGTAGAACCTTAAAGGAACACTCCAGGCACCAAAACAACTTTACTTAAATTAAGTTGTTATGGTGTCTTAAGGTGACTAAACTGTCCGCCTAACTTTGGAAAAACTTCAACTCAGTGATGTCTAGCCAACTAAATACATCATGGGAATAACAGTTCTACGACAGCTGGAGGTCCATGTGTTGGCCACCAGATCTCCCTTGAGTTATTAAGCAGCCTCTTTAAAAAAGGTTGGTGGGTATATGCCCATGCTATGACTTCTGACTGACAGCACCAGGTGTGGGTGGATTTTTAGGATATGTTAGGACCTCTTCTCTGCTGTAGTGGTTGAGATACACAAAAGGAGCCGAACACATAGGGGTCTATACCCTAAATGTACAATTGCACTGAACAACAGCCAAATGGAGTTGAGTTGTCCCAATTGTTGTTTTAATACATTCGGTAACACATTCGGTAATACATAAAAGGCAAATTTGGTTATATCAACATAATTTGCACTTATGTTGGACTGCTAATCGGTTGTCTTTTGAAATCAACTGAATCTCCATGGGTGATGCAAAACAGGGGAACTCTAACTGTGAGCCCCTAAACATAAATCACCTTATTGCTACTTTAAAGCCTTGTTAACACCGAAAGGATTTACCTCAACCCTACCCCCTCCCCACCAAACATGACTCTTACATCAGTGGTATCATTTTTTTTTTCTTAAAGCGGGTAAATGCAGTTACAATTCAGCTGTAATTTGGGTGAAATCCAGTTGAGCTTTATTAAAACTAAACTCACTGCAGCAAGGAGATCCATCTGAAAATAGCAAATGTTTCAATATGGTTAGCTTTGGTTTTTACTGAATACAGTGAACCACAGGAATTTTAACAACCAAATGCAAAAGAACTGAGCGGAATGCAATTAACTGAAATTGCAAAAGCTAATTCAGTGTTTAGTGAATAGGCCCCATGGTTGGCTAAACAAGTAATCTCTCATCACGTATAGTAAAATCCTGATGTATAATTTTATAAAATGATTTTAAAAAAAATCAATTGTAAACAATGCATCTGATTAGTTTTTGCTATATTTTAGATGTAGATGAATGTGCTGAGAAAGTATGCACTCACAATTGTGTTAATCGGCCAGGAGGTTACACTTGTTACTGTGATGGAAGAGAGAAATTTAAGCTTGCCCAAAACAAGAAATCGTGTGATGTAAGTAGCCATGTATTTCAGTGTAAGTGAATGAACCTTGGAAAAATGTGTTTCAACGGTAATCATCAGCATTGAATAGTTGATGTTCTCCATAAAGCTCTGTGCTGTTATAGTGGCACCAAAAATCCTGACTGGGGCTGGCCAGAGTGGCCGCTAGTCAGCCTTACATGGACTCACGCCAGGCTGACATTCCCCCTTTTTTCAATGGCCTTCCCCCTTTGTGGATGGACCCTCTCTTCAAATTGGCCCTATGTGGTCAGGCCTCTCCCCAGTCCAACATCCAAGCTACCCAATGTTCTGTGGTATAAGTTTCTAGTTGCTGTGCCTGTCTCATTCATTAAGGTATAAACTGTTCTAATGACCTTGAACTCCTCAAAGCCAATTTATTGTGGAGAGAAATGAAATGTCAAAGTAAAAGGTCTTTTGACTGCATTGTTCAGAACTTCCAAACGTTCTCTGACTTTAACAATGACGATGGATTCCACTGAGATACTTCCTTGATTTACTTCCTGATGGAAACAAGTGGCCTTTTAAACAAGATTGGAATCTTTTTTCTTAAGAATGTACGTAAGATTTATTTCTTAGAACTTTGTAACTTCTTTGGAGTGAGACTTGTTGATGCTGGAATTTTTTCTTTCTTTTTTCTATATTCTACAATGTTCTCATGTGATGTGTAATAATCCAGGAAAATATATTTAAACAAATAACATTTACTAAATATACTTCTAGAACATTTTCCTAGTTGTCAGTTTAAATAAATCTTAAATATCAATAAATAAATTGAAATAAATATTAAATATATTGAACTTTATATGAGCTGCTATATTACTGTTTAAAATACTGATAATGAACTAGTTTTGGTTTAACCCCTTGAGGTAAGAGTACGCTTAGCGCCTCCTGGCACCATAACAACGTCATTTAGATGAAGGTTTTATGGTGCCTGAAGTGTTCCATGAGAGAATGGACTGTTACATGCACTCAGACTGTCCTGATTTTGATGTTACATATCTGATTTTATTTCCTCTGATTTGTTCCATGGTGACTCACATGTAGGGACATTCGAGAACAAACCCTAGCCAGCTCATCATTAGATGTCTTCACACTGCTGAGGTCACTAAGATTATATAAAGATAGATCTCTCTGTGGTCTGCCCTGATTGGGGCTGGAAGGTTGTTATCTTGGCATGTGTTTATGCTACGATGATGTGTTCTTTCTATGGGGGGTCCTGCCCCCTTTACAGGCATGACTGAAAATTTTGGGTTCTAGTGTTACAAGTGATGTCACTGGCACACCGCTTTAGGGCTCGTAATTCCCAATATTGGGAAGTATGCGGTGGTAAGATGTCTTAGTCTGTCATTGGTTCCCATAGAGGTAAGGAAAGGACTTCACTAACACGTGTTTCTCCTATATGGAATAAAACTACATATGTTTTATTTTTCAGATTAGTTAGTTGAGAAACCCTCTTCAAGAAATATTAGATTAAAATTCAAAGAAATGTATCCCAGTACCCAGTGTAAAAATCATACATACATGCAATCCTTACGTTTTTAATCGCATTGAGACCCAAGCACACTTCCATTTACAATATTTTAATGTTATTTACATAAGGCTATCTGGCTTAATACATCCTTTCCTTTTTTTTTTTTTTTGTTTCCAAAATATAATTGGGAATTCATTCCTGATATGCAAACCCTACATAATGTATTTTATATTTACATATAAGCTTTATATTTCAGCTGTTGTGTTTTGGGGTACACTCTATAGATTTAGCATGCCAATACCCTGTTGTTATATAGACAGCACATTTGAAGTCTGGTTTATTCCAAATATTCATCCCTTTCATTTAATATAGCACCGTGTAACATAGATTATTTTTTTAGATTGGTGTGCTGGAACACCAGAACCCATCAAAGTATATGTACTATAATAAAGCCTTATTGCAAGCTGGGAGACAACGAAAATTGAGCAACTTGTTGGAAAGCCCAGCTTTAAATCAACATCACGCTTTCCTGGTGGATCTCAGCACTTTCCGTCCTGGCCCGATTGCCTTGTTGGCAGGCGTGCGGCTAGCTGCTGATGACTTGGCTTGTTTTGTTTGTTTGTAACTTTATGTTGATGGAATTATTAGACAAGCACAATATACTTTTATTTGCAAATCATGGTGAAGTAGCTTAGGCAGTGAGATAAAATGTACTAATAATTCCGTGAATTGACTCAGCCTTACAGCTCTTATATTCCCTATCACAGTAGCATACTGCTTTGTCATTACATCCGAAATGATCTAACTGGCACAGCCAACCACTTATACAGTACTGTGTTATAGCCCGGACATTCATTTCATCCCTGTGTGCTTGGCCCAAGAAGAAATTAGTAACCTCATTTATAAACTAATGACAGTAAGTTACAGGGGTCATTGACCACAATGTAATGACACACAAAGTGATGCATACAGCTTTAGGCAATTGTCAGTCCCCAAAGTCTTCATGAGACAGTCATGCAATTCATCTCAATAGAAATCCAAGTTACAGGTGTCATTTTCTAGCACAAGTAATCCTGTCGGCCACCAGGGGATAGTGATTGTGTTCTGGTTTCATAGTGAATGATTTCTGAAACTTCCATTGATTGCCTGTTGCTTTAAGCGATATCTTCACATCATTTTTATGGTTTAGTGAAGGCAGGCAATGCTGCTAGTGATTTTGAGTAAATATATATTCGTTTTATTATTTTATTACTTGGTTATCAGAGTTTAAGTATCTGCTTTTCACAGCAATTTTATTTGTTTAATATTTCTCTCTCTCTCTCTCTCTCTTCTCTCTCTCTGTCTGTCTATGTATTATTTTGAAAGTAAATACCCGTGTGTGTTATTTTAGATCTTTCCTTTTACAAGTTTATACTCTGAGAGTTCTGTCTTTTTGTAAAGAATGCTTAAAATACTTGGCACATTTCAGAGTGCCTTGGCAGACAATGCTCACTCCGCAGGCTACGGTGTTGTATAATTCCTTCTAAGCTCTGGCACACCGGCAGGAGCGTGCCAGTATCTTGGATTCTGATTAAACTCGTGAAAGCTCCTGGGGTATAGTTTGCAAAAAAATAAGCATTACAACAAACAGCTTAGGTTTCTGTGAACAACAGTTTTGTGCTGCACAGTAGTAACATTGTATTCTGTGGATAGAAAAAACACCATAACTGGTTCTGTAAGAGACAGACCCATGCTGGCAGCAATTTGTGACACACACACTTGAAAAGGCAAAGAAACATATAATGGTGAGACATGGGGAATGTTCAATGTAGGAAATAAATAATGGATCAGAAATACTAAAAAAAATAAAACTGTATAATTTAATCACAGTTACATATTTGAGACTAGACCTGTCAAGTGGCAATTCTTGCTTTGTAAATGGAAGATAGAGGTTAGTGATGACTTTAATGGACACTAGAGACACCAGAACAACTACAGCCTATTGTATTTGCTCTGTTGACTATAATCAGTCCCTTCAGGCTTTTTGCAGTAAACACTGTCTTTTCAGAGAAAAAATAGTGTTTACATTACAGCCTAGGGACCCCTCCAGTGGCCACTCCTCATATGGCTACTAGAAGTGATTCCTGTGGTAGCAGAACTGCCATTCAGTGTCTCCACCTTCTGCATGGAGACACTGAACTTTCCTCATAGAGATGCATTGATTCAATTCATCTCTATGAGGAGATGCTGATTGGCCAGGGCTGTGTTTTACGTGCTGGCTCTGCCCAGGTCTACCTCCTTAGCAATCTTAGCCAATCCAATGAGAAAGCATTGTGATTGGATCAGATCATCATTTCTGATGATGTCAGCCAGCAGGCAGATCAGGGGCAGAGCCAGCAGCAGCAGACTGGAATAAAGACAAGTTTTACTATATTTAGGGTGGAAAAGGGGGATCAAGGGGAGGGTCAAGGGGCTAGATGGTGTTTTTAACACTATAGGCTCAGTCATACATGTTTGTTTAATGTCTAAGTTTGCCAGAGGCACTCCAATGATTGTGGACTACTGTTTCCAATAGGCACAGGCACAAATTAGCTGGCTGAGCATTTTAGGATTAATCCAAAGCAAATATTGAGACAAAGTGTAGTCATTGCATGGAGATGGACCATGTGTTCAGGTGTCTAGCATCTTGACTAAATATCGCTCAAATTAAGTTTACAACTGGATTGCCAGCAGTACGCCATCACCAAACAATAGGTTAAGAGTACTTGAAAGAGATAGGAATGAGTGGTTGAACTGGAATGGCCATGGCATTCAGAATCTTGCAGAACATTGTGGCTCTTATATTTTGTACTCCATGAAATCTTTATTTGAGACATGGAGTAAATGCACACGGCTGTTCTCAAACCAAGCATCTAATTAATTTACTTCCTACGATAGGGATATTATGTGTGCCTTGTATGTTGGAGCAAGTGTAATGTGTTTATATGGATCGATAGAACATTGGAATGTTCGTGCTGAGTAATCAAGGAGAAACTAGTGAAAACAGATACATTTTATCTCGTGCTGAAATGTGTGCATCTAAAAACATGTCTGAAGAATACAAGTCACACAGAAACGTAGTCACACTAAGCACCGATTGGGACCTTGTGCCTTATGTTGGTACTTCAGCCAAATGAATACTGGAGGTTCTAGAACCACAATTGAATCTCACTTGGCCATGTAGTCAATCAAGTGGAAACCTTTGGATGGAAATATAGGTGCAGTACAAACTGGAAAAGAACTTGGGGTGCCCTAACCACTACTTTGGAACCAGCTTCTTTATCTCTTACTCGCAGTCTTTGAAATTTCCATGGAACATCATTAAATGAGTTTGGTTATTTTTCAATTCGTTCGGTTAAATTCATGGAGTTTTTTTTCTTATTCACCATAAACATTTATATACAGTATGCGAAATAACTCTAAGTTGCAGATCTGATTTCCAGTAATTTCTGCTCATAATTCTATACTTCCAAGTTCACTAAAATGAATACTGTTAAGTTGGTCAACAATTATGGCCTCATAATAAAAAGGGACTCAAAAATACTTAAAAGCTAGAGAAAGCTAAATTTACCCTTCTTGTTCAAAAAAGTTTAATATTAATATTATTGTACATAACTTAACATACAAATACATAAAGGGAAGCAACACAGTAAAGGAGGAGACTATATTTAAAAGAAGAAAAATTACCACAACAAGAGGACATAGTCTTAAATTAGAGGGACAAAGGTTTAGAAATAATATCAGGAAGTATTACTTTACTGAGAGGGTAGTGGAAGCATGGAATACCCTTCCAGCTGACGTGGTAGAGGGTAACACAGTGAAGGAGTTTAAGCATGCGTGGGATAGACATAAGGCTATCCTAACTATAAGATAAGGCCAGGGACTAATGAAAGTATTTAGAAAATTGGGCAGACTAGATGGGCCGAATGGTTCTTATCTGCCGTCACATTCTATGTTTCTAAACCTTAGATTAAGATAATCAATGCAATATTCTAAAAGAAAATAAGAACTGACATTATATATTAAAATAGTGTTATTACCATATATTGCATTCCAGTTGTAAAACAGCTGCATAATCATGTGATGCCATTAAAAATGTAAAAAACTGTGACAAAATAAGATGGCATTTTTATACAGCTTTTAACAACAGTATCTCAAACTACATCCAGTAATTTTAATATGCATTTGTTAGATTATTTCCCGAAGGCTAGTTTCCTCATTGTAATAAAATTATAATACCAGAAAACAGGATACAAGAGATTGTTTGCTGAAATTAACCCTTTGACTACTAGAAGGCTGGTTGTCCCTCACTGCAAAGGACAATGCAATTTTACAAGAACACTGATTGCTGTTGAGAAGTCATAGCTCAATATCGCCATCTTCTGTTTCATTTACTCTAGTGCAGGGGTTCCCAACCCAGTCCTCAAGTATCCCCTAACAGTCCAAGATTTAGGGATTGCCAAGTTGTGTCTAAGGTTTATTTAGATAAAAGAACAAACAAAAAACACTTTAGACACAACAGGGAAATCCCTAAATACTGGACTGGTAGGAGGTACTTGAGGACTGGGTTGGGGACCCCTGCTCTAGTGTTTTGTTTTCCTTTCATTCTGCATAGGTTTATAATACAATGTTTGTGGAATACTTGCACTTTGCAGTTTAATCTTTGCTTGCATATGGTTTTTGTTGCCTCATAAATGGCCATACCAAACACCATAAGCACTGCAGGCTAGTGTAGTGGTTATGGTGCAATGATTTAAAGGACCACTATAGTGCCTGGAAAACATACTCGTTTTCCTGGCACTATAGTGCCCTGAGGGTGCCCCCACCCTCAGGGACCCCCTCCCGCCGGGCTCTGGGATGAGGAAAGGGTTAAAACTTACCTTTATTCCAGCGCCGGGCGGGGAGCTCTCCTCCTCCTCCTCTCCGCCTCCGATCCTCCCATTCGGCTAAATGCGCACGCGCGGCAAGAGCTGCACGCGCATTCAGCCGGTCTCATAGGAAAGCATTCATAATGCTTTCCTATGGACGCTTGCGTGCTCTCACTGTGATTTTCACAGTGAGAATCACGCAAGCGCCTCTAGCGGCTGTCAATGAGACAGCCACTAGAGGATTTGGAGGCTGGATTAACCCATTTATAAACATAGCAGTTTCTCTGAAACAGCTATGTTTATAAAAAAATGGGTTAACCCTAGCTGGACCTGGCACCCAGACCACTTCATTAAGCTGAAGTGGTCTGGGTGCCTAGAGTGGTCCTTTAACCCCTTAAGGACACATGACGTGTGTGACATGTCATGTTTCCCTTTTATTCCAGAAGTTTGGTCCTTAAGGGGTTAAAGGGTTATTCTCTAAACTCTGAATTCTCCTGAATTAAATTCCGAATGGCAAAACTGAAGCTGAATAGCCAAGCTGTGATTATAGCTGAGTTCGAGATTTGTTTTAGATCAGTTTTGGCATTTGGATTTTATTCTCTCCAATTCGGAGTTTAGTAACTATGTATGTGTGCCAGGTTTCAAAGCTTGACATAATACACACCGCTTTCCAAATAGCACCACTTCTTCCATGAACACGATAATGGTACCAGGTCAAAGTATTTCTAAACATTTTCCGGATTTGATTGCTCTGAATTGTTATTAATCATTCTGTGGCCACCAATATCGGGTAACTCTGCTTAGCTTGCTCATTCATTTTACTCAGGGGGTTTCTATGCATTTTCTCTTTTTAATACTCTCAGATGAAATGTAATTCCTCATCAATCAAAGAGCTCTGTCAAGAACAGTGCAGTAGGGCAAGTCATACCCTTGTATATTTTAAATGGGAGAGGTGTTCCCCACTCTACCTCTGTGTTATAATAATAAGATCATCGAATTGTGAGCCAATATTGTTTTGTAGAGTGATGTTCTTTTACCCAGTCATACATATGATTGTTAATTTAAGCATGGTTTTCTCTGTGATAAAGCCCAGTTGCAGAACTGCACTATAGCAGTTTAAGTGAACATGTAGTTTTTTCTCAAATGCTGAAACCTATTCTCACCTCTAATTCATCGTTTCCGACCCTCTGTCATTGCTTTCCATAGACTCTCTCCTTTCCTATACCTATATCTTTCCCTCCCCCACATTATTATGAGAAATCCTGAAATACCTCGGTATATGTCTTTTGACGCTGGCTCCAGCCAGCGTCTTAGTTTTCCCAATAAACTTTAAATTGCAATATTATTTTCAGTTGCTTCGGGATATAAGAGATTGTTTGCTGTGGATTAACTCCTTGGATACCACAGGTACTTGCCCATCCCTCTATACCTTTGGGTTGCAGTTTTACAGTAAAAAATGGCAAATGTTGGTTTTCTGTAAAAACATTCTTGGAAAGTTCAACATCGCCATCTTCTGGTTTATCCGATGTAATACAACATTTTCCACAGTAAATGTTCTCATATCTCTGGGTTACATGGCTGGGAAATATGTCAAGGTTATTCACTATACTCCTGATTTTTGCAAATTAAATCAAAATGGATGAACGGAGGCAAAAATAGCTGATCTGGAAATATTCTCCAACTCAGGAATAGACACAACTATTTTTGCCTTAGTGTTGCCATTTAGAGTTCAATAAATCACCTTGTATGTGTTAGAAGCATTGAAAATAAGTAGACTTGGAGATTCATTTCATTCCGAACTACATTTTGTTGAAATGTGTGCCAGTTGGTCGATTGGCCGAAAACCCGAACTGCGAGTCGAAATGTAGATTTATCATTAACTAAACAAAACACACAGTGGACGAGCATCTTTGTTTTGGCTCGTGATTCTGAATTCCACATGTGGCGCCAAAAAAGAGAGATGATTGGTGGGGAAAAAAAGATGCTAGATGTCTAGGGGACAGTCACTACATGTTGATTTTATTCACAAATCAAGTGAGAAGTAAGCAATAGAGGAAAAAAGGAGAAGCAGTTAAACAAATCTGCATTTATATAGTTATGTATTATATATTCAATAAATTTATAATACATAAATATTTGAGTATACTGCTCCTTCTGTTTTTCTTTATATTGGTTTATTATTCTCACTTGATCTGTGAATCAAATGGCAGGAAAATGCTCCTATTAGTAGCTTTCACAAAATATACATGGCCCATTTTTATGCCCTTTTGGTTTGTCTGATTTGTTTCCGGTATCAGGTTTTCAGTACTAAAAGTCTGACAAGCCACACCGAGATATTGCCGAATGCGTCTCTCCCAAATTTTTATTTTTGGAAAAAAATGGACTGGCCGAACTGAATTTTCACCAGTCTAAAAATAATCATATTGAATTTTTTTAATTTTTTTATTAGAAAATACTGCAAAATGTAAATTCCCAGGTATCCTCTGCTGTTGCACTGTACAGGTGCATTTCAGCGAGAATGTACATGCACCGTCCAGCTGCACATTGGCAGTGAGGGTGTAGAGGGGGCTTAGACATTACATTTTCTGGTGTAGTGTCACGGGTTATAGAGAGCGGAACAAACAAAGACAAAGCTGGGTCAAAATCAAGAAGACCAAATACAATATAATAGAAGCCATAAGAAACCACAGCATAGCATCTTAATGTGGGTAAGGTAGGTATATATAGTAAGTAGCCAATAACTATAACAATGAACATAATTCTTGCGCACACAGAGAGCGCGTGTTTGATGGAACACATCTGATATAGTACTACTGGCTCTTATTAGATAATGGTAGTTAGTAATGCCGGCACTGCAGGTGGCATGAAGTATGGATCTTACTAAGAAAGCAGCATATTTCCTCGTGAGTAATCAAATTGCTGTATTGGAAATATAAAATGACATGTAGTTGTTATGGTTTTGTGTGTGTAAGTGTGTGTGTGGTGGTGGGGAGAGCAGTTTTGTTCCAGCGTGTCTTAACTTATTTTTTTTTATTAAGTTCTGTTCAGATAGTGCAGGATAGCAAATAACATTTTCTATAAAAAGCAGTGTCATATTTAATTTTGTTGACTCCCTCTTGTAAATTGTCTTGGATGTGTTTATTAAGGAAATAGCAGATTTTCAGCAACACAAAATTATACCAGGCACCAGGAACGATGTGTTACTAGATAATCAAGTCATCAAGAAGCAATGTAGCATGTGGAGATAATTGTATGAAGTCAAACATGATTTTCCAAATGAAATTTTATGTTTTTATAGCCGATTTTAAGAAACCTCAGTGCGAGTTGAAAGAGGACTGCTGATTTAGGGTTTGAAATTGCTGGCTAAGGAGTTTAACGTCAGTAAATAATAACCGAAGCACCAAACTGAGAGCGTTAGTAGTTAGGTCTCACGATTTGCAGCATTCTGTCTGCATGATTATGGGTGCCTAATTGATATACCGTATTTATCGGCGTATAACACGCACCGGCGTATAACACGCACCTCATTTTAAGAAGGAAATTGCAGGACATTTCCCCCCTCCCATAGTATTCCCCCCCTCATCCCATAGTGTCCCCCTCCCCTTTCCATAGTATTCTCCACCCCTCCAATAGTGTCCCCCCCTCATCCCATAGTGTTCCCCCCCCTCATCCCATAGTGTCACCCCCTTTCGATAGTATTCCCCCCCATTTCCATAGTATTCTCCCCCCTCCCATAGTATTTCCCCCCCCTCCCATAGTATTTTCCCCCTCCCATAGTATTCACCCCCATCTCATAGTATTCACCCCCATCTCATAGTATTCACCCCCCATCTCATAGTATTCCCCCCCATCCCATAGTATTCTCCCCCCCTCCCATAGTATTCCCCCCCTCCCATAGTATTCTCCCCCCCTCCCATAGTATTCTCCCCCCCTCCCATAGTGTTCTCCCCCCCCATAGTATTCTCCCCCCTCCCATAGTATTCTCCCCCCCCTCCCATAGTATTCTTCCCCCCCATAGTGTCCCCCCCCCCATAGTGTCCCCTAGTGCACTTTCCCTTGTCCCATAATTACTTACCTGTCTTGAAGCGTGGGCCGGCTTCACAGCGCGCACCGTGGTACAGGAACTTCAATTTCAGGTTCCGGTTTCCGGCGGGACTGAAAGGAAGTGTGCACAAGTGTGCACACTTCCTTTCAGTCCCGCCGGAAACCGGAACCTGAAATTGAAGTTCCAGTACCGCGGTGCGCACTGAACACCGGCCCACGCTTCAAGACAGGTAAGTAATTATGGGATATCGGCGTATAACACGCACCCACGATTTCCCCCCTATTTTCAGGGAGAAAAAGTGCGTGTTATACGCCGATAAATACGGTAATTATGGTTTATGTACAGTCAGGGTTTATTCATCAAACTGAGAATTTTGGGGAATGCTAGGGAACTCGAAACTTTATCCCAAAAATAGCAGAATTGTAAAATGTCTCCAATTTAGCTATGTATCCAGCTCGGGTTTGTTTGGACATCAATTTACAATTTCCTGGTGAATTCCCAGCAATTCAGTAAATATCGTCCTACAAATACAAAGCTTGTAAGGATGACACGCAAATTTGTGAAGCCTTCCATATTTTTATTTTATATTTCTTAGCTGTTCTATGTTAAATTTTGTATGTATGTTTTGTATTAATATTGTTTTTGTATTTTATTGTACCCTATTGTATCAATGCAATGTTTTGTGGACATGGGACATACTTAAAAATGAGAGAAATCTCAATGTATCCTTCCTGGTAAAATATTTTATGAATAAATAAATAATAAATGCATTATTGTATCTTCGGTTTCTCTTTTTTAAGGTCATCCCAATTTGTGTGCCACTGAATCTGGAGACAAATTATGAACTACTCTACTTAGCTGAACAATTCACTGCAATACCTGTAGTTTATGTGACCTTTAAACTGCCAGATATAACTAGGTAGGTTATATGCACGTTCCACAAGTAACGTTTGCAACAAAAGATGTGTATATGTTTTTTATTACATTTTGGGCTAAGCACAAACGCTCTTCATGCAAAAAAAAAAAAAATATGAAAAATGAAAAGAAAAACATTTAAGATTAAGATATTTACGAAAAGGAGAAAGACATATTTAAAATGTATTTGGGGATTTATTGGTAAACAAGAAATGAGTCGTGATCAAGGTTCTATAGTCTTCTACCATAATGACCTAGCAGTCAGGAAACCAGCAAGTGGAGGATCCCATTAATATGTGCATTATTCTGTAGATTTATATGAAGATAATGGACTTCTCACCTAGCCCAGTATCTTTGGGTGATATAAATAAACATATCTGTTAAGTATTTTTCCCAGATGATGATTAATCATATAAATCTGAAATTAGGACTGAAAAGATTTTTGTTATTCTTCGGACTGGCAGCAGGGTGCTAGTGGGAAGTTTTACAGTACTATAGACAGTGAGTCGTCAATCTCATCAATTTTAATTGATCCCATACAAGACATTGAGTTTTATGATAAAATAAATATTTTTTTTATGTATATTTATTACACATAATACTGCGTAGATTTATGTCAAAGGATGTTTGTGAAATTTATTTGAAAAATAGATTTTCTGCTGAATTTGATTTTCGAACGTACGATGGAGAGGGAGTCCTTCTGTATGCCGAGTCTCCTGATAGCAATTCCTGGTTACTGCTTGCTCTGAGAGACGGAAAGATTGAAATCCAGTTCAAGAATGAATTATGGACCAAGGTTACATCTGGTGGGAAGTCCATCAATAATGGTGAATGGCATATAGTAAGTTTACTTTAACTAGCAGTAGCACATATAAACAATGAATAAGTATATATAATATAACATAATGTTTGATTAATAGTCATATTAGCCCATTGGTGCAGACACAAGATAACAGATTATCTCAGCATGTTGTAATGGTAATCACATTTCACCTATAAGTCCACGATTTGATAGGAAGTCTTACAGGGTTATTTACTAAGTGAGAATTGCTTTGAATTAAAAGTGAATTTCAAATTTAACGTCCAAGTAGCCTAACTAGAAGCATAGCTGGCTTTGAGATTTTTCTTGTTCAGTAAACAATTTTCCTTAAATTTTAAATTAACTTTGAATTCACTTTAAATTCCTGGCAATTGTCACTTTAGTAAATAACACTGCTTGATTTAGGCTCCTGTTCTGACACCTCAATTTTATTCTATAGTGTTGCAAATTTGGGTACAGCAAATAAACCTTTGCACAGGATTAGGCATACTATGTACATGAGCTAGCCTCTATTCAAAGGAAATCACCCCTTGTGCCATCAATAATGTTTACATCATCATTACCAAGCACTGTACTTGCATCCCCAGTTATGCGTTCATATCTCACATTGGGTGGAGGTATGGCATAGTGATTATTATTTATGTATTAGCCCCAAATCCCACGAGATCCCACATTGTTTTCAATAAAAGACAAAATAATACTGGGAATTATTTTAGCCACTCTACCTGCACAATACATTGTTACCATGGTTACATTGGCCTGGAAAATATAATTTTAACATACTACTGATCTCGTACAACTCTCCATCACCTAGCCTTCATTGACATAAAGCCGTTATTGTTCTAGATATCCGTGGAAGAGTTTGAAACCATGATCAGTGTGAAGATAGCAAAAGAAGCAGTTATGAATATCAATAACCCCACATCTCTGTTCAAACCCATCAATGGAATTTTGGAAACCAAAGTTAACATTGCAGGACTGCCACGGAAGGTGGAAAATCTCATTAAACCGGTAATTTGAAACCATCTTTCATTTACTTTTCTAAAACTTTATCTGTATTGTTTGAAGGTGTTTTGTCTGTTCTAAGATTGTGTTGTCAGAATTGTTAGGACCTTTCTTTGGTAGTTGGTGTCCTGGACAACACCATTGTTCAAAGCATAGACATGTAACAGATTTCCACCACTTTGCACTCTTTTCGCAGATTAACCCACGATTGGACGGATGTATTCGTGGATGGAACTTAATGAACCAAGGAGCTCTGGGAGTAAAAGAGGTCATCCAGCAAACGCAGAGCAAGCATTGCCTAGTGTCTGTGCACAAAGGCTCCTATTATCCTGGGGGTGGACTTGTCCAATTTCTAGTGAACTATAGTAAGTAGATGAATTATATAATCATAGGCACATCCACTGAACGTTGCATAACCTCACAATTACTAGATGTGTTTTTTTTTCTATTCCCATTATTGTTTTCTGGGACATAACAAATCAATAGCCTCCATCCATGTCTACCTTTCCAGAAACATGAAATCACAAGATTGCCACAGAAAGGCCCCAAAATGAGCATGCTGTCTTTGCATCTGAATTTCAATGCTTTAAGAGACATTGCACTGCCCAAAAACAAAATAAATCACTATTTAGTAGATATACATCAAATTAAAACTTGCATGCATTTAATTATACATTTAATCATTAAGGATAAATCTAAAAACAGCTTGCAAAACCTGCACTTCTCTTGTCTGCTGCCTTTGGAAACCCTCCCCTTCTATCCCGCCCAGACGTTCCGTTACTGTCCAATTACAGACTTCCCTATGCAGCTCAATGAGAAACCGTTGCAAGGCAGGTGCACTGGCAACTGTCTGACTCTTGAGTTCAGCTCCACTGACCTAACCAAACCAGGAAGTAACAGAATCTGTTAACTGCTTGAAAGCCAAGGGTAAATGTCTAAACGTGTCAATTTCTATTGAAATCTGCACTTTTTGCAAAATAAAAAAAAGAGGACACACTCTTCACACATAAAACTTTTCAGCAAGCTAAAGTTGTTTAGGGGTGTGGAGTGACTGTTTAACAAATTGTTTATTGTTTTTCATTCTAAATTAACATACATTTCACTTTTTAGCAGAGAACGCATCAACCGAAGGAAATTGGTCAGTGAATGCTACTCTAGATATTCGGTCATCAACAGGAACTGGTGTTTTGTTTGCCTTGGTTTCTGGGAAGACTGTGCCTCTCGCTCTAGCTATGGAAGACCAGTCATCTGATATCTTACAGGTATTTTTACTTTGTTAGTTTGCCTTTGCTATTTTATTTTACTAACATTCATCTGCAGTAAATAATGGATGGTAAACATAGTGGGGGATTTTATTGATCGCTTCACTTTTAATACTTAAACATGACCAACATGAATCCACCTCTGTCATGCATTTTGACATAATTGTATTTAATTACATATAAAAAAAATATATAATTACATATTTTGCCTTAACTCTTAGCATGCCAAACTTTGAACCAACACATTGTTCACATTCTTTAATGCTCACCGTGGTAATGCTTTAGTTATACCTAGTGGTGGCCTGGACCAACATGTTGCTTTCTGAATTCTTCATGGAGTGGATTCAAAAAGGCTCTGGAACTATTCATGTTGGATTTTGGACCAGTCTGAGTTGATAACTTAAAACTCCCAATAGTTAGATGGGAGTCACATTGAACCACCTGTCTGCTTTTTGTATTTATTCACAAGCAAGCACTGGCTGGCCACCACTCACTTAAATATAATACTTATATATTACAAAGCCCCCCCCAAAGTGACAGGTTAGGGTCCGGTGGCAGTGAGGTGCTATAGAATGTAGGGTTACTTACCTGAAGTTGTACCTTGTGGAGGCCACCATCTTCTTCCAGTAAAACTTCATTGGCTCCTAATACTTCACATGCCAGGAGCTATGTCTGTGCTGTACTTTTGCACATGTGTGAGAGTACAACACTGAGGTCCATGGAGGAACCCGCGAGACTGGGGAAGCCACCATAGATCATGTCTTGTAATGAGTGAGACAATACCTGAATCCCACAGCCACTTCGTGATGAATGCTAGGGTTGGAAAAAAAATAACTGTAGACCTCCACCATTTGTCAACTTTTGACAAGGCTAGACTTTACCATAAGACAAAGTAGTTCTAGACCTGGATTTTAAGAATCCATGCCTGAATTTCAGTCTTTCAATAACTTTTGGACAGGCTAAAATCCAGACACAATTCTTCCTCATTTGGGGCCAGGACTGCAAAATCTGGTCATTGTTAAATACTATGAAAAATGTTGCAACTTTGCCGTCCAAATGCCCCCACAGCTGGATGGTTTTACACCATTTGTTATAGTGCAATTCAGAATTTAGTAATTAGACTCAGACATCATTCTTAACCTGCAGGAAGTAATATCTAGTCATTGAACTTCTCGTTTTTTTTCTCCTTGAATAATCTACAGGTATTTTACAGACATCTCTCTATGATTAGTATTTATTCATATGAATAAAAAATGTATGTGGCATTTGTGTTTTTCAACAACAAACACATATTTACATTGAATTGTGTGAGTTCTAATGTGTTTTTGTCTAGTCCTCAGGGCTTTTATCTGTTATTTATCAAAGCACGTAATTATACTTCCACAATTTTCAATATAATTTAACATAAATAATTCATTGGGTCTACATCAATCAAATAACTGTCATTTTATGCTCACATTAAATGGGAACCACGAATGTAATAATTTGCTTTATGACAGAACAATTTGTAACTTTCACTAATACATATTTAACAATATCATTAGCATGTCTACAAAATGTGAAGTATTTTAAGTAGCAATGTGATTTTCAGTATTAGCTCAACTTGTTGTAAGACAAAAACAGGTATACTGTAGAAGAGTGAAAATACCTTATTCACTTAAATTTAGATACATTGCATTATTTATTTGAAATATATTGGGTTCTCCCAATTTATTGAAGACATTAGTGGGTGTGCTTATTAAAAAGTAAACTTTTCCCTAAATAAATATGAATAAAATATAACTTCGCTAGGTTAAAACGCAATCAATTCAGATTTTCAACTGGTTTGCACTTCTTAGTTTGAATTAAAGAGTTACTCTTAACTTTTGTATAAAATATGTATTTTCTTAGTTTACAATGCCCTACTGAACATTATTAACTAGGGCCCTTCCCTTCAAATTCTGCACAAAAAGTGTAGACTTACCTGTTATACCTGTTATACAGCACCAGGCAAAGCTTCTTACATAGGTTTCAATGCCACCGCTGCCCACTTGGTTTCCAATCATATGCTTCTGCTTGGAGGAGAGGGATGGGATTTTAAAAAAAATATTATAAATGCAGAGAGGTTGAGAAGGAGTGCATGAGGGAGGGAAGGAGGAAGATAGGGAAGATCAAGGCTCTTTATGTTTGTTCCCACCAACATTAAGCAGTCCTGAACATTGTGTGCAGGGATGCAGAAGAAATTATAGGAATTCATCCTGATACCTTCTGAGAAAATCTATATAGACATATAGGAAAGTTGAGGCAGACTGTTTGCAGGATCTCTGTGCAGTTCCTTGGCCAGACAGCTTTGAAGCCCTGGCTGGATCCAGTCACAGAGTGGGCAGCCAGTGTTGCTAAAGATGTTGGAGCAGATATAGTTTGCTAGAGTCGTGGGGAGATCTAGAGAGGCTGCATTCTGAAGCAGCCACAATCCAACTGCAAATGCGGCAGCAGTAAGACAAGACATGAATTACAACATCATGTCCGTCTTTTAGATGTAAATGCTTGATTTAACATAAAGTCCACCAGAAAGCTGGCGACACATGATTGCAGAATGCCCCTCTTTACTAAGCTTAGTGCTAGTGTATGCTTCTTTGGTGTTTGCTCTGATATACTAGTCGGACTACAGCAATCGAAGTTGATTGCGATGGACCAAAAAGCCATTCCAATCCCATAAAGTGTGGACTAAAAAAAGAAGAAAGGGAAAGAAAAAGGCCCTTGGACCCATATTAACTTGTAACCAGAAGAACATGCTTTTTTAAACCTTTATTTGTGGAATGGTAGGTTTTGATCTAACAAAGGGGCTATTATATCTTCAATCCCTAAACTTCAACACCAAGAATAAAATACAGGAAACTGAGACTAGGAAGCCAAGCTTCTTCCTAAACTTGGTTGCCAACTTGGGTAGTGAATTGTCCTGTAAATATGTTTTTGTATATTACTAAACACTCTTTCATAAATAAAAAAAAATGCACATTTCAACTGTAGTTGGCTCCTTTACATAATATGTCAATGTTTTGCTTATTTTTAGGACTTGGTGGTTAGCGTACATAATGTTATCATTGCACGGCTGGCAACGAAAAGGATTTGTACCACCAAGAATCTTCTAGTGAATTTGAAAGTCACAAAATCTAACGTAGAACTAGTGACTGATTCATATACTGAAATCACTTATTCACCTAAAGAGCAACTGGTTAAACAACTTTCCATTTTGGACCAAGCAATGAAAGGACATGTGGATACATATTTGGGAGGAATACCAGGTATATTTCCCCCACAACTATCTATCTATCTATCTATCTATCTATCTATCTATCTATCTATCTGATCTGAATAAAAGTATAAACTAAGACTGTGCTTCCTTTGGGCTTCCCTTCAAAATGCAAACTATGGTGCTGTCTAGGTTCATCTGCATTTAAGACTCAGATACATTTTTGAGGACTTTACACCCATATGGTGCATATGGTCTTTGTTTATCATTCAATTGAATTAAGTTGCATGTATAGGTTAGAGCTTCCTTTTTTTCCTAAGGTAAGACCACTGCCCCTAGTTGTGAATAAATATACATAAATGATAGGAGATTCTGACTGCCTTTATTGTAGTTGGGCCTATCTGGCAATTGATTATCTTATGTAAACTAACACAAAGTATATCCAACACTTGGTTTATCAATAATGTGATGGAAAAAAACACTTATCTTATTAGATAGTGGTAGCCCTCTCCAGGAATATCCCAGACAATATTCCTTTTGTATGGTACGGAAAAACAGCAAGTGTGTGGGAGAATATGGCTGTAGATCTACAGGTATAATTAGGAAACACAAAAAAACAAATATAGCGTAACACTGTTACATGAGATAATAAACTGCGCAGATAAAGATTGCACAAGATGTTGTTGAATAAATCGCAGAAGGGTGCCTCCCCCGATAACACTGGGGGGCTAAACCAGGGCGCCTCTTCCCGTAGCAATTCGCTGCAAGTATGGAGGGCCGGACTCAGGATACAGGTGAAAAAACTGCTATTTATTTAATCGAGTGTAAATATAAAAATAGTAAAAAGCCATAGGATAAAAAAGGTTGCTTAGGAGTAATCCTACATGTTTCACCCAAACAGGGCTTCCTTAACAGAGCTATTGTGTTCATGTTTTCTCCCCTCTCTCTAACCATCTGCACTCCACACACACATATATATAATGTCTGTCTTATCTAACTGTCTGTCTCATTTTCTCACTCTTTATGCCTTCCTCCCTTTGTTTGTTTTTAAAAGACACATTAATTGTTGATATGCAACATGACAGTATTGTTACATTTATAGTGCTGAATACACATTATACAAGAAAAAAGTGCTCCTAACAACACTTTCATTTATTTCACTTTAGGCATTCCGCTTACTGCTACTCCGGTGTCCGCGTTTTATATTGGCTGCATGAATGTGACCATAAATGATAAATTGTTGGATTTGGACGAAGCGGTGTTCAAGCAAAATGATATCCGATCACATTCATGTCCTTTAGTTCAATAATCTTATTTGGTTTTATTTTTAGATACCACTACTGAGTAACCAAAGTTTTTTTGTCCAAGACAAAGTGTGCCAGAAAAGCATTGCTAATATGATGGAATTCTTGAAGTGCCTAGATTAAGTTCATTATATTTTTGGCTCTGGCACTATAAGCACATTTTTTCTTTTTTTTTCTATTTTTCCTTTTCTTGGCATTCCACAAATTTACACCAAGCACCACCGTGTATTGCCTTTGATCCTATTATGTGATTTATGTCAGTGTTATAATTATGATATATGTTTGTATTTCATAGATAAAATCTAGTTTCATTAAGATTTAAACCGAAGGGGATTTTTTTTTCTAAGAACTTTTATGAAATATACGGGGAGTTTAGAACAAAAAATTCAAACAATTTTACATACTGTTTTGTCATATATTGAAACCGCTAGAGACAAATATATTGTACAGTAAAAAACAAACAAACAGATTCTATAAATAAAAATATACAAACAAAAATGTTTAGTGTGTTATAAACCTGCGATATAATAGATTACTCTATAATGCATCAAAAATACATTAACTTATATTTGTTGAATATATAATATACATGTATAAGGATACACTAGACATACCCACAGTCTCAGTGCTAGGACCAAACTGTGAGTACAGATAGTGTAGAAACACTTTCTATGCACAGAGTGGCTGTGACAGCAACAATGGAACTTAGCCCAAACTAATTCAAATATATATTTTTTGTAACATTGGTAGTTTTTATAGCTGCAGAGATTTTCTAAACGGTGGTGCAGATTGACAGTTAATATTAATTATATTATAAGAGATATGACCAGACACCCTGACTATCTTAGAACACAGCTTTATTGGAGACACACAAGACCTTTAGGCTAACACAGGAGTGCTTCTCAGGGCAAATAGTAATAATAATGCTAATCATTGTGGACCTGGCATTGGGTAAATGTTAAAAATTATCATATGAATTAAAGCATATGCAAGGTGTGGTGCTTATTACATATGAATGTTTTCACTTAGGATTGTGGCTTTAAGAGACCATCTAAATTGGGGGCGTGGCCTGCGACTGCATGGAGTAGTCGCAAGTAAAGAGAGCTCCGTGAGCCACCTAGCTTAAAGCTACTCAAACAAGCCGAAAAAGCGCAAAATAAAGATTATTTTGGGAGCTAACACGTACCCGGACCCGATGGCACCATCCAAACAACTGAAGATCACGGATCCGATCCGTTCCAACAAAAAAGATCGCCCGCTGAAAAACCAAGATGGCGACGCATCAACTGCACACTCGCTGGACACAGGAAATCTGGCAGTGGAAGAAACGGAGCAAATCCCCCACGGGGAATCCCCTGTCACAAACCAAAGCCTGAAAGAGTCCTTAAGGTTGGACGTCAGACAAATTACAAAAGAAATCCGCAGAGACATTCAGGAACTAGGGGAACACACTAACCGACTAGAGGCCAAAACAGAGGAAATATATTCAGTCCACAACGATGTGGTAGACCAGCTACAGAAGTTAGAAGAAGAACAAATAGCCCTGAAACTGAAAGTGGCAGATATGGAAGACAGATCACGTAGAAATAATCTCTGATTTCGGGATATAACGGATGCAATCTCCGTGGAAGCCCTCCCACAATACTTACAAGCCCTACAAGCCGCGTCCTGGACACTGGATAGAGTACACAGACTCCCCAGACCGGCCAGGTTCACGGCGGACACGCCGAAAGATGTCATAGCCCGCTTCCACTATTACAAGTCAAAGGAGGCACTCATGGCTGACATGAGGAAGTTGGACCAACTTCCAGACCCGACTTATCAGCGGCTACTATGGCGAAAAGACGGGAATTTATCAACATGACCAAGACCCTACGCAATCGCCAAATACCATACAGATGGGGATATCCAACTAAATTATTGATCTGGTACAAAGGCAAAACGGAAGCAATCCTGGAACCAGAAGTCGGAATGGCGAAAGTTAAAGAAAAGGGACTGCATCACAATATGGGACACAACTCTCCTCAGAGAACACAGCCGAAAAAGATGCGAACGGAATGGACAATGGTGGGGTCACCATCAAGACCTGATGCCCACAATGAGGACTGAACCTACATATCCAACATGTCACCCCAAAATCGATCCAACCACTCAAGTATTACTTGTCATAATGCACGCAGTGTAATACCCTGTATGTTAGCTGCGCTAAAATTATCAGCATAGTCTGTAAAAGTGAAGACTATATGAATGGCAAATTTTAGAACTAAAGGCGATAAACGGATAATATTAGCAAACCGCAAGTAACATGTTCTGTGCATATTTAAGTGGCGGCCCTGTAGGCCTAGGTCTAGTGATGTATTAAGATGTGTTACGGTCCTCTAAATATTGTACAGTTACGCTCCCTCGGAACACGAAGGCTCAATAACCTACATTTCCAGGAGAGGTTTACTGTCGGTGGAGACTTTCAACACCCCCCTGCCCACAGTTGAGAGAAGGCAATCTCCCATATGAGGCAGCCTATATCCCTGAGTACCATGCAGGCAGGCCCGGACTGGCCATTGGGCACACCGGGCAAATGCCCGGTGGGCCGCAGTGGCCATGGGCCGAGGCCGGCAGGGGAAGTCCCAGGATCTCCCCTGCCGGTCTATGCAGGGCCGGCACTATCTGAGCGCCGGCCCCGCTGTTTTCAATGAAGGGCCGGTGAGGAGATCAAAGATCTCCCTCACCGGCCCACTTGGAGAGACATGCGGCTGGGGAGGGAGGGAGAGGACCCGGCGGAGCTCTATCTTGCAGCTCCGCCGGGTTCCTCTCACGAGATCCGGCGCGTTGCCATGGCAACGACCGGATCTCGCGAGAGTGAACTCTAGCCTCGCAGGCTAGAGTTCACTCACCCACTGGACCGCCAGGGAAGATACCAGCGTGCCGGTCCCCCCCTCTCACTCACCAGCGTGCCGGTACCCCCCCACCTCCCAGGCTACAGGTAAGAAGGGGGGGGGGGGCATAATGCTACATTTTATTTTACCCCCCCAACACTCAATCCCTTCTAACATTCACACACAGCACACACAGCACTCTCACTCCCATCACACACAGCACTCTCACTCCCATCACTCTCACTCCCATCACTCTCACTCCCATCACACACAGCACTCTCACTCCCAGCACTCTCACTCCCATCACACACATCACTCTCACTCCCATCACACACAGCACTCTCACTTCCATCACTCTCACTCCCATCACACACAGCACTCTCACTCCCATCATTCTCACTACTATCACAAACAGCACTCTCAAACCCATCACAGCACTTTCACACACAGCACTCTCACACACATCACACTCAGCACTCACACACATCATCCACAGCACTATCACACTCAGCACTCTCACACACAGCACTCTCACACACATCACTCTCAGGACTCACACACACATCACACTCAGCACTATCACAAAACACATCACACTCAGCACTATCACAAAACACATCATACACAGCACTATCACACACATCACACTCAGCACTCACGCACATCATATACAGCACTATCACACTCAGCACTCTCACACACATCACACTCAGGACTCTCACACACATCACACTCAGGACTCACACACATCACACTCAGGACTCACACACACATCACACTCAGCACTATCACAAAACACATCATACACAGCACTCACGCACATCATCCACAGCACTATCACACTCGGCACTCTCACACGCATTACCCTCAGCACTCACACACATCATCCACAGCACTATCACACTCGGCACTCTCACACGCATTACCCTCAGCACTCACACACATCATCCACAGCACTATCACACTCAGGACTCACACACATCACACTCAGCACCCTCACACACATCATACACAGCATCCATCATACACACATACTGCACCCCTCACATACACACAGAACCTCCCCAACACACATACACAATACTTCCAAACATACACACACACACACACACACACACACACACATATATATATATATATACACACACACACACACTCTGGATCCCCTATACACACACTAGATTCCTTGTAAGCAAACGCATACTACACCCCTAAACACACTCTCTACAAATACTACATCACATATATACACACACCCACACACACACACACACTATAGCCTGTATGCACACACTTGCTACATCCCCTATACACACATTCTCTACAGCCCCTAGCCACATATGCATTACATTACACCACAAACACAACACGACTAAAACCGACCTTATAACACAATACCACACCACAATCAGCTCACACTATACACACACACAATCCCACAAGCAAGCTCCAAACACATGCACAATACTCTTTCCTGGCATTTTCCATTTATAGAGACACCAGAGACAAGTTGCAAGGAAACACAGTGCAAGCATGTTATTAAATTTGCTTGCACTGTGCAGAACAAATACAGGGCTTTTTTCTCATGCTAGAGATCTTTAGCAGAGCTCTGTGCATGGTCTGCCCTGGCCTGCACTTTGAGAAGGGGGCATGTTTGTCATTAGTGACGACAAAACACACCCTCTCTGCCCCGCCCCTTCTTAGTGGGCCGCTCTGATAAAAAAATGCCCGGGACGAATTTTTATCCCAGTCCGGCCCTGCATGCAGGTGTACCTATGTTCTTCCCCTTTTAGTTTAAATTTTAGTTTAATTCTTGTTTTGATACTGATGTCATTATGCTTAGTGATGTTCTCTATTGAAATGTACCATGCATTGTCCCGCAGGCACATACCATGCGCTGCTTGGGTTTGAATTCACACACCTTACACCCAACACCCGATCAGCAGTAACACGAATATAATGAGCATTGGTATAAGACGCTCACAACAAGCCCTGCTCACAATACCGGAGGGGATTTCGGTTCCCAGAGTTTGTACTGCGAGAATTCCAGGTTTAAACTACCAAAGCACACAAACACTTATACACTGATATAGCGTTAGCAACGTTTAAAATGTATTCCCTGAATGTGAAGGGTCTGAATAGCCCACACAAAAGGAGGCTGCTTACCACAGACATGCATAAATCCGGAGCGGCAATTTTCTGTCTCCATGAGACGCATCTGTGTGTCTGCAATTCACCCCAAATCTACTCTAGTCACTACCCCCAGGCATTCCATGCTTACTCACCTCACAAATCAAGGGGAGTCGCCATTTTCTTTCACGAGGACTGGTTATTCCAAGAAACTAGAAGACATACAGACAAGGAAGGAAGACTGTTGATCCCCCCCCCTGACCCCCCGATACCCTATGCCCCACACTGTAACCCATTCTCTCCCTGCCCCCCATAAACCTTTCTCTCCCTGCCCCCCCACTGTAACCCTTTCTTACACTGCTGCCACTGTAACCCTTTCTCTCCATGCTCGCCCTACTGCAACCCTTTCTTACCCTGCCCCCCACTGTAACCTTTCTCCACCTGCCCCCTCACTGTAACCCTTATCCCCCTGCCCCCTCTGTAACAATTTCTTACCCTGTCCCTCCCACCCCTGCTCCACACACACTGATATAGCGTTAGCAACGTTTAAAATTTATTCCCTGAATGTGAAGGGTCTGAATAGCCCACACAAAAGGAGGCTGCTTACCACAGACATGCATAAATCCGGAGCGGCAATTTTCTGTCTCCATGAGACGCATCTGTGTGTCTGCAATTCACCCCAAATCTACTCTAGTCACTAACCCCAGGCATTCCATGCTTACTCACCTCACAAATCAAGGGGAGTCGCCATTTTCTTTCACGAGGACTGGTTATTCCAGGAAACTAGAAGACATACAGACAAGGAAGGAAGACTGTTGATCCCCCCCCCCCGACCCCCCGATACCCTATGCCCCACACTGTAACCCATTCTCTCCCTGCCCCCCATAAACCTTTCTCTCCCTGCCCCCCCACTGTAACCCTTTCTTACACTGCCGCCACTGTAACCCTTTCTCTCCCTGCTCGCCCTACTGCAACCCTTTCTTACCCTGCCCCCCACTGTAACCTTTCTCCACCTGCCCCCTCACTGTAACCCTTATCCCCCTGCCCCCTCTGTAACAATTTCTTACCCTGTCCCTCCCACCCCTGCTCCCCCACTGTAGCCTTTTCTCCCCCCCCACTGTAACCTTTTGTCCTCTTGCCCCCACACTGTAACCATTTCTCCCCCTGCCCGCCCACTATAACACTTTCTCACACTGTCACCAGCACACACACACTCCCTCCCACACTGCCACCCTCACCTCCCTCAAACACTGTCACCCTCACCTCCTGTCTCTGTGTGTATGTGTATCTGTGTCTCCTTTTGTGTCAGTGTGTGTGTATTTGTGTGTCCATGTGTCTCTGCGTGTCACATGGTCTGCGTGTGTGAGTGTCTGTGTTCTGTGTGTGGGAAACTAGGTGTCATTGTGTGTGTGTTTGTGTGTATCGCTGTGTCAGTGTGTGTATTTGTGTCTGTGTATTTGCATTTGTGTCAGTGTGTGTGTATGTGTTTCAATTTGTGTGGAAGTATATACACTGCACACAAATGCACACCTGCATTCAAACAGCAACATTCACACACATACTCCATAAAAAAAAACATGCTTACATTGAAACACACATTGTGTATATGTATATTTTATATACACAATATACACACACTGCATCCACTACACACGCTCTGCAATCAAACGCAAACATTACATACAAATACATCCCTGTATTAAACACAAAAATTATATACAAACACCCCTTCATTCAAACACTAACACTACACACAAAAAGCACACCTGCATTTAAAGTCCAACACTACACACAAATACCCATGCATTATGATGAAAACATGACACACTAGTACACCAGTACATTCCAATGGCAACAGTACACACTAATACACCCATGCATGCACACATATACTTAATGCAAAAACATGCTTACATTCAAATGCTCAAACACTGCTCACAAATATAACCCTGCGATGATGGGCAAATGGTAGATCCCCAGTTGGCATAGCATTATTGAAGTTCTCCGACTGATAAGGATCTACCTTTTGGCCACACTTGCACTAGAGGGGGGCCCAGAAAACATACTTGCACCAGGGCCCTCTCTACATTAATTCCACAACTGGGATAATCAACGTGAGGTGCCTGGATTAAAAAGTGGGACACAGCATTTCTGATTCTGACTGAGTAAGCAGTTGTATGCCTTTAAAACTGATTGCCATGAGGGGGCGGGGCCTGGGCTTCATGGCGGCTGGACGTGCTTCGTGTGAGCTCCGAGCTCAATCCTCCCATGCAGCCTGATTACCTGCACTCCAGCCAGCCCGGACCCTCACAAACGCCAGAATCAAGTCTCACCCACCCCAGGAACCAGTCAAATTGCCCCGGGTCTGCCGCCCGCGGGTGCACGGAGCGCCTGTCGAGGGTGACGGGAGTGAGGCCTAGCAGTATCGCCGGACGGGTGAGGCGGCCGATCCCCCGCTCTGTGCGACCTAGTGCCCTCCCAAGCTTGCAACACAGCCCTGTTCCCCCCCTCTGGACCGGCGGGGGTTATCCCGGTCCGCACTAGCCTGCACCACGCATCAAGCAACAACCTCATTCTGACTCGCTGAGACACTGCCCCAGCAGAACTCCACAAAATGGCGGCCAGACTAGCCCTGAACGGCGCCAACTCCCAGCAACCTGAGCCGGAGCCTCTAAACTCTGCTCAGATCACCCACAGGAGGCTGGATGAAATCTTCACCCACTTCTGGGCCAGGTTGGAGGCACGACTAAACGCACCAAAGCTCCAACACCAGGAGGACGACCGGGAGGCTGAGGGCCGGATGGTGAGTGGGCCCCCTCCGATCACCCAAGTCCCGAAACCACACAAACCTCCCCACAAGAGATCACCTAGGCCGAGGGCCACCAGGGGCAGAATCCCGCGGCACCGTCCACACAGGCGGAGGACCCTGCGCTACAAGCGGCCACCTACCACCATAACCTCCTGCCTACCCCCCAGAGGGGAGGACTGGGACCCCAAGAGTCCCCAAGTCCGTGGCATGAAGATGCCGGCCTATCAACCGGCCTGGGGCTGGAGGGATACCCATCAGAGCCGTCAGAACGCTACAGCCACCCTCGTCCTCCACACACAGGGCTCACGCTTCCCATCCTTGGGAATAGGCTGAACTCTAGCTCGCTGCCTAAAGCTGAAACGCCATTATGGGACTAAGCACGAACAACAGTCACCACTGCTGATCCCTGACACAGAGAACATAATGTAGTATACTCATGTTTTTTGCCTCTAACGTGGACTCTACATATATCTTGCATATGACTAGTTTACCTGACCCACCTGCACTAGCCAGCCTAAATAACTAGCGCAATGTAATCTCTTTTATACTTCACCAGCATGATACGTTGATTAAGCTCAGTTTTTTTTTTTTTTTATTATTATATACTCTAATCTCTTATTTTTTGTTTGTAATGCGCTACGAAGATATACACTTAAACGACCAGCCAGCTCCATATCTTAAGCGCAATTAACGTTGTTCTATGCATGCCTAGCTTAGCCTGCCATAACATGAAAACGAGGTTTCATAGCTTGATACTCTCATTTATTCGAAACAGTCGTAAATATGGTATAAACGCCAACGTTTGACCTACTCGGGTATGCAATACCATAGCTATGACCTAACATTTCACGCGATCTTAAACGCGACTAAACCACTCACAAGCTTGTCTAGCATAACGTTTGTAACCTTACCTAATATTGTTAAACAGCCTGTTATTTTCATTTTAAAACAAAAATGTGCAAACCTCTCATGCCACTGCTAATCCTATGTTTAACCATTCAAACACGCTGTTGTGGCGTATGTTTATGCTTTGTAATCTCCTGCACGTCAAAAATAAAGAATTAAAAAAAAAAAAAAAAAAAAACTGATTGCCATGATGTGCCAAGTTTCTGCCTTTAAAACTGCCATGATACCCAGAATTATGCCTCTAAAACTGCCCTGGTGTGCCAATTATATGCCTCTAAAACTGATTGCCCTGGTGTGCCAATCGTATGCCTCTAAAGCAGATTGCCATTGTGTGCCAATTGTATCCATCTAAAACTGATTGCCCTGGTATGGCAAGTTTATGCATTTAAAGCTACCATGATATTCCAATTTTATGCCTCTAAAGCTGATTGCCATGGTGTGCCAATTTTATGCCTCTAAAGCTGATTGCCCTGGTGTGCCAATTCTATGCATCTAACGCTGATTGCCTTGGTGTGCCAATTGTATGCCTCTAAAGCAGATCGCCATGAATGCCAAGTTTATGCATCTAAAAGTGATTGCCATGATGTGCCAAGTGTATGCATCTAAAGCTGATTGCCATAGTGTGCCAAGTTTATGCATTTAAAGCTGCCATGATGTTCCAATTGTATGCCTCTAAAACTGTTTGTCATGGTGTGCCAAAGTTATGCCTCTAAAGCTGATTGCCATGGTGTGCCAATTGTATTCCTCTAAAACCAATTGCCACGGTGTGCCAATTTTATGCCTCTAAACCTGATTGCCATGGTGTGCCAATTTTATGCCTCTAAAGCTGATTGCCCTGGTGTGCCAATTCTATGCATCTAAAGCTGATTGCCCTGGTGTGCCAATTGTATGCCTCTAAAGCAGATCACCATGGTGTTCCAATTTTATGCCTCTAAAGCTGATTGCCCTGGTGTGCCAATTCTATGCATCTAAAGCTGATTGCCCTGGTGTGCCAATTGTATGCCTCTAAAGCAGATCGCCATGAATGCCAAGTTTATGCATCTAAAAGTGATTGCCATGATGTACCAAGTTTATGCATCTAAAGCTGATTGCCTTGGTGTGCCAATTGTATGCCTCTAAAGCAGATCGCCATGAATGCCAAGTTTATGCATCTAAAAGTGATTGCCATGATGTGCCAAGTTTATGCATCAAAAGCTGATTGCCCTGGTGTGCCAATTGTATGCCTCTAAAGCAGATCGCCATGAATGCCAAGTTTATGCATCTAAAAGTGATTGCCATGATGTACCAAGTTTATGCATCTAAAAGTGATTGCCATGATGTGCCAAGTTTATGCATCTAAAGCTGATTGCCATAGTGTGCCAAGTTTATGCATTTAAAGCTGCCATGATGTTCCAATTGTATGCCTCTAAAACTGTTTGTCATGGTGTGCCAATGTTATGCCTCTAAAGCTGATTGCCATGGTGTGCCAATTTTATGCATCTAAAGCTGGTTGCCATGGTATGACTATTTTATGCATCTAAAGCTGGTTGCCATGGTGTGCCAATTGTATGCCTCTAAACCTGATTGCCATAGTGTGCCAATTTTATGCATCTAAAGTTGCCATGATGTGCCAATTGTATGCCTTTAAAACTGATTGCCATGGTGTGCCAATTTTATGCATCTAAAGTTGCCATGATGTGCCAATTATATGCCTCTAAAACTGATTGCCATAGTGTGCCAATTGTATGCATCTAATGCTGATTGCCATGATGTTCCAATTGTATGCCTCTAAAACTGATTGCCATATTGTGCCAATTTTATGCATCTAATGCTGATTGCCACGGCGTGTCAGTTGTATGCCTCTAAAACTGATTGCCATGGTGTGCCAATTGTATGCATCTAAAGTTGCCATGATGTGCCACGTTTATGCATCTAAAGCTAAATGCCATGGTGTGCTAATTTTATGCATGCAAAACTGCCATGATGTGCCAACTGTATGCCTGTAAAGCTTATTGCCATGATGTGCCAATTGTATGCCTCTAAAGCTGATTGCGATGATGTGCCAATTGTATGCCTCTAAAACTGATTACCAGGGTTTGTCAATTTTATGCTTCTAAAACTGATTGTCATGGTGTGCCAATTGTATGCCTGTAAAACTGATTGCCATAGTGTGCCAATTGTATGAATCTAAACCTGATTGCCATGGTGTGCCACTTGTATGAATCTAAACTTGTTTATTATGGTGTGTCAAGTTTATACCTGTAAAGAAAAATTGCCATTTTCAAAAGTGGGTCTCTGACCATAAAGGTTTGAAAAGCCCTGTACTAGACCATATTGTGTTATTAGTAGCTTATACAAAACTGAAATAAATGTCTTTGCCACTAGGTGGAAATAGTGTACTACAGAAATACTAGGCAAAAAAAAGTGATATTTTAAATATTCTTGTTCGTTCTATTTTTTGGCCCAGATAGCCAAATGTCTTTATAATGATTAATCATTGTTTAAAGTAGTTTAATAAGAAAATATATTTTATAATAAAACCTGATAACATTTGAATTAGAGCTAGTAAAACTCCTGAAATTGAAGAAATACTTTTCCCACATGCTTCTATTGTCCTTACCTAATATTAAATGTAAAATAAATGTCAGTGGGTCTGTGAGTAATGAGAATAGCTTTCTTAAAATGCGAATATAGAAGAAATTACATATTAGCTAGAGAGTTTTGCCATGTGACTGGCACATTTACTAAAGGTCAAGTAGTGATTTTATTGCAGATCTGCAGAAATAAGGCTTCGTTTAAAATCAAAAAACAGAAATGCACAGTCTGAAATGTAGGGATTGAGAATATGAGATATAAGAATTCTCAATGTGCTTTGGTATGAAATGAAGCTGGGACACCATGCATGCTCATAAAATTCCAAAGAGATCTTCCTGGGGGTGAGGGCTGGTTCCAGTGGTGATTTCTGAATTCTATAAAAAAAATAACTCCGTTTTACAGACCGAGTCAAAGAATGTTTTGAGGAAAAAAAGTATAAAACTGGGTTTATTCACAAATAATGCTGTTGCACTGCATTGAAAAAACAACAACTTGCAAATATAACCAAAACAAAAAAACTGAATTTGTACTAATGTATGTTAGATATATTTTTCAAATGTATCATTATTAATTACCAGATATTTTATCCATCATAATAAGTGAATAAGCACAATGCTATTAAATACAAAATATATGGTAAACATACTTAAAAGTGTTTTTTTGTAGCATTTCTAAAAAGACCTATTGATGCAGAGTACAGACACCCACATTTTGAGAACTAATTGAAAGAAAAAAAAGAAAACGATCTACTTCTTAACCCATAGGTGGTACTACAATATAAAGAAATGAACCAGATGTTTAGTGACCTTTTGAGCCATGAGGTCCTTACCAAAGTATAAAAATGAGTAACCCGTGAACATGTGACACACTCAGTAAATCACTTTTAAATTTGGTTTAAAGAAGAATGTAGATACAGGTAAACATTTTTTTTAGTTTGTGTATAAACAAATCCCATTCCTGTGTTAGAAGTGAAAGTGAAATCTTTTCACTTAAATCCTCCTAAAAATGCATCAAATATCACCAATAACTGACTGAATATAAAGTGTTAGAAATGTTATTAAACACAGGTAGCAAGTACAGGGATATCCGTCACCGGTGGGGGGGGGGGGGGGGGGGGGGGGGGGGGAGGGGGGGGGCAGGGAGAGTAATGTGAGTGTGTAAGGTAGACCTTGTTAGTGTTGGCATACAGCAAGTAGAAGAATCGTCCGCCTTCCCCCGTCAACTGTGAGTAGGCCTCTTGTAGGCCGCAGGTCTGCCCCCAGCCAGAGCCACCAGATTTCATCGGTTTATCAGTGATGTCGACTCCTGCGGATTCCTCTCGGTTGACTTTGACTGCTAAAGAACTTCAGTAGTGGGCCACAAATTATTTTGGGCCACAAATCAGCAAATAAAGGTATTATTTTGAGTTTCCCAGCGGAGCCCTCATGAAGTGCAACCGATCGGTGCAGCGGTCAGGCTCCGCCCCACATCAGTTCTCAATACTTAAGAATTCCGCATAACCCAGTAATCTCACAATGCCTTGAGGTCTTCATTATAATTTGAGACAGTTATCTAGAATTTTTCTAATGAATATATGATTTTTCCCTGTGAAGGGATTTGTATTTCTATACTAGAAGTAGATTTGATTCCTCTTTTCTGCAGTTAAAAGGATTAGAATCTCTTTTTCTACTCATGCCACAAAAGGACGCAATTAATTTGACAACCATCAATGTCTTCATAAGGACATACGTACCTGGAGCTATCGTTGGCCATCCGACACAGTCCTCCCTCCCTGATGACCTCCCTTAATCCACGGCATTTCTACCTATTAGGAATCTAGCAAAATTATCAGAGGACAATAGAACCAACACTAGGTATAATGCTCCCGTTCACGAACCATTGCTTGTCTTCTACCTCTTCCACCCATCTCCTCCTCGTTCAGGTCTGTCTCCAGAACTGTGGCAGCACCATTTTCACCGCATTTAGGAGCCTTGGAATCACCGAGTGCTTGTTACTTTGGGTCGGCATTTGAGTATGGTGTAGCAGGCATATTGCTGGTTCCATAGGCAGAAGTTCATGAAATAGGTTGTTAAGTTATGGCTTATGGCTCTCCAGAAGGTCTTGATTAATCTACAGTTTCACCAAATGTGTAGAAGCAAGCCCAGATCTTCCCTGCAATGCCAGCAGGTGTCTGGTATTGACAGATTACATCTACGTTGGTACAATGAGTGAATAGCTTTTATGTGTTCTCCTGTACTCTGACTGACATTGGAGTTTTTGTATCAATTCAATCATCTTGTCCCACTCCAACTCTGTGTAGGTATGTTGAAGGTCATCTTCACAGCATTGTATGCAGTGGGGAGCTAGTAGGTATCGTCCCACAGCCAGCATGCCATTGATCACTAAGATGCTTCTAAGGACTATCTAGTCCTGTAGACACATTGCCTCAAAGTCTGTCAGGTCTGTGGTTAAACATGGCTTTTGTGGAATCGAAGAGATGTATCCAGCAATCTGTGTCCTCATGACGAAATGCAGAAGAATGTGTGATATTCCTGGAAAAAGGTCTTCCAACTACTTAACCTCTAATGGGGTACTCAGTACATCAGTTGTTCGTGGGAATTTAAACTGCCTCATTATGCTACCCACCGGGCCCTGTTCATCTGCCATGAAGTCAGGATTGCCCCTCAGCGGGAGCAGTGGACCTGTATCCATGGTCAGGTAATGTTTAGCTCCGAAGCAGTGCCAGAGCGAAAAGGTTGACTTTATGAATGGGTTTGTAGCAGCAGCTCACATTCTGTTCCCATGCCTGATCCAAAGTAATGCCTGGAGGTCTGAACCAATGCTGTCCGACTCTAGTCTCACCCAGAGCTGCTCGCTATTCGCTATTGTCCAGCTCACCAATCTCATAAAGTGTGCCGTGAGGTAGAACTTCTCAAAGTGTCAGGATACACTAATCTCCCCAGCACGCAGAACCCAAGTAAAAATAATAAAGAAAACCCTAAGGCGTATTACCGGGCTTTACAACAGCTGGATTTAACATATAAAAATAAAAGCACAAGACAGGCAGAGGTCAGGAGTACAGAGAATACGTAAACAGATAGGTACAGAAGTCAGGAAACAATCCAAAGTTCAAGAAATACAGAAATCAGAATAGTCAGTAAGAAAGCAAAAGTCGAAATACACAAGAATCAATACCAGAAATGTGCTCTCTGATAACCAGAATGGAAACCATGACAGGGCAGAGAGAAATGGACAAAAAAGGTTTAAATAGCCTAAGGTGCTCCTTAATTGGTTGTAGAGGAGCATGTGACAGTGGAATGTGTGTGTAACGAGAGGGGCACCTGTCAGCTCCGAGACTGCTCGGAGTAAGGCCAGCAGAAGCCGCAGGAGGAGGTGAGTAATCAGCAGCATTCCCATTGCCACATGGGAATGCCGCCGCAACGGGATGCCTCCACCGGGTCCCAGTCCACTCTCTGGCAGGAGCGGACCCGGCGGGCATCGTGACAATAGGTAAATATTCAGCTGCATTCCCCTGGGAATGCCCCTGAGACATGCCCGCTGAGTAGCAGACCGCTCTCTTGCAGGAAAGGACCTGGAAGCTGGCGTGATAGTACCCCCTCCCCGAAAACAACCCACCGGAAGGGTCCGGCTTACGAGGAAACCAGACATGAAAAGTATGCAGCAGCCAAGCAGCATTCATGTCAGAGGCAGGCACCAATGAATGCTCCTCCGGGCCATAACCCTTCCAGTTAATCAAATACTTTAATACCCCACGTGACCACCTGGAGTTGACTACAGCGTGGATCTCATACTCGACCTGACCATCAACAGACACAGAAGAAAGATGAAACACGCGCTTAGTGTAATGATTACACACCAAAGGCTTGAGTAACGACACGTGAAACACATTCGGGATACGCAAGGCCAGGGGGAGTGCAAAGGCATAAGACACAGGGTTGACTTTTCTAGAGATCACATATGGGCCAATGAATCTGGGAGCCAATTTCAAAGTCGAAACCTTCAATCTGATATTGCGAGTAGACAGTCAGACCTTATCCCCAACTAGATAAATAGGTGGCACAGCCAGGAGATGTAGCAGATGCTCCATTGGCGCAATCCGCTCTCAACTGTCTGAAGAGTGTTTGGTAATTTTGGGTATATACAGATCCATGGGGTCTTTCGTCAAATGCCCAAGTACCATAGGTGGGAATCACACCATTTGAATGGGAAGCTGCACTGGAGGTGTCAACATAAAGCTGGTTTGACATGAAGGCCTAATATCTCAGACTTAGAGTAATTAATTCTGTCATTATTGTGTCAAGGGATGATTCCGGTTTACATCTGCATAATAAGTCATCTGCATATGCCAGTTTTATGACTACAGTCCCATACCTGTAAGCCTTTAATGTTGTCATTGTGGTGGATTGTGCTCGCACTCATTTTGTATGGATAGTTACTTTATTATGCTGGTCCTGCCTGTGACCATCTGAAGGGCATTATGTTATAGCTCAATGGTTCCATTGTGGTTTTATGTATTGGTTGCTAATGAGCTGATTAGTGATCTCCCATGGCTAGAGAACGGGTTCACTCTTCACTAATGGTAACATATGAATAATAAATAATTCACAATCAAACTAAATAGATACATTGAAAATAAAATTTTGATTATGCAAGGCCTGATCAGTTTGCACCTGAGTGCAGTTATTGTCTCTCTGTAAGTATGTGTAAGCAATCCTTAGTCCAGGGAATACACATCTCAGTTCATGAAACAATGGCCTTGTGTATATTCCATGGTCTCTCTCTGTGAACCTGTGTGCATTGCTCCATCTATGTCAACAGGAAACAACATTTCCACGTCCATTAACCCCTCTGTTCATTCATACAGTATACAGTCAATTTTTCATTTCCAATTGTTCTCACAATGGAAAAGAGACATGTAGAAGGTATCAATCCTACTTTGAATGGAGATATATCCAGAATGATTTGAAAAGACAGTGTAGAACCCAAACAGGGTTATTTTATGCCTTGGAGCAACATTCCAAGTCATGTCCACTGGATTACCTTTTGTCAGCTCAGCTCCATTTTTTATCATTGCTATATTGTTATTTGTGAGAACATCTTATCATTAGAATAACTGCAGGGACATGAGCTAATCCCTCCACTGATGGCACATTGCTTGGGTTAGGGTTATCTATTTGTTAGGGGTGCCTCAGGGTTAGCAGTTGCTTAGTGTTATGGGATTTAGTGTTAGTGATTGTATAGGGTTAGGCATTGATTGGAATGGGGGGATTTGGGGATATGAGGTATTATTATAAAATGATATAATATTTTTTGTATTTACTGTTCACAAGTTACAAAAAGATTGATAAAGTTTTGAAACTTAAAGGGACATGCCAGGCTGGAGATAAGTATATAACGGTTGCTCCAACTGTTGTGGAATAACACTCTCACCCTACTAAGACACACTGAGATGTACACACTCGCAACACTCTCATTTTCATCTAAATCCTCATTTATTCCACCTTAGATAAGATGGGTTTTACAAAGTTAAAAAGCTCTATTTTGTATTTCATACTACTCATATTACTCATAAAAAAATCTATATAAACTAGACCATATTGTGTTATTCCATTTGTGTGATAAATTATTTCATTTGTGTGATAAACATGTTTATTGTCTGTATTCTTTTATTGCAGTATTGCCGTATAGTCAAGCTTACCACTTACTAGGTTATACAAAACTTGCATTAATGTATTTGCCACTAGGTGGAGATAGTGTACTACAGAAATGCTATTTTTTATCCTGTCTGTTCTACTCTATGGCCCAGGTTGCCAAATATCTTCATAATGATTAATCATTGTTTAAAGTAGTTTAATAAGAAAATATATCCTTTAATAAAAACTGATAACATTTGAATTATAGCTAGCAAAACTCTTGAAATTGAAAAAGTACTTTTTCTCCATGCTTGTATTGTCACTATCTAAAATAAAATGTGATAAATATCACTAGGTTGTGAGCAATGAGAAGAGTTTCCTTAGAGAGTGAATATAGAAGAAATTACATATTAGGTACAGGGTTTTGCACATTTGACTGGCAGATTTACTAAAGATTGAGTAGTGATTTTATGCAGACTTGCAGATATAAGGCCTTGGTTTTTATATCAGGGATAATAGCGGCACGGTCTGAGACATAGGGATTGAGAATATGAGATATGAATTATCTCTGTGTTTTGGTATGAAATGAAGCTGAGACATCATGCATGTGCAGACATTATCATTCCAAAGGCAGGGAGAGTTGGTTCCAGTGATAATTTGTATGAAGAATAATCTAGTTTAACACAAAGAGTCAAATATGTTTTTGTTTTCGTTTTGTTTTGTTTGTTTTTTTGGGGGGGGAGGGGGAAATTAGGGTTATTCACAAAAATTGTGGTTGCAGTGCTTTGAAAATTAAATTAAAAAGCTTTTTGTCCAAAATAGCCAAACTCAAAAAATTAATAAAAAATAACGTTTGTTAATAGACTTTTATTAACTATCATATATATTATCATGACTTACTGTTAAGTAATAAATACACACTAGCATTATGTACATAATATATGGTAAACATATATGAAAGTGTTTTTTTCCTGGTATATTTTTAAGGATGTGAATACTAGGGATGTCCATTTTTTTTTTTTAGAACTACTTGAATGAAAAAAAGAAAACTCTCTACTCATTAACCCATAGGTGGTTACCATATAAATAAATTTACCAGATGTTTAGCGCCCTCAGTGAGTGAGCTATGGAACCGTTACCAACGTATAAAAATTAGCAATCTGTGAACCTGCGACACATTCATCAAATCACTTTCAATTTTGGTTTAAAGAAGAACAAAGATCCGGTTATAGTTTTATAGCTTATGTATAAACAAATCCAAATCATGTGTTAGAAGTGGACACACTAATAACTTTCACTTAACCCTCCAACTTAAAAAAAAAATAAAAAAAAATATCCGATATCAAACATCACCAACAGCTGCCTCAATATAAATATAAGTTGTAAACATTTTTGTTTTTAAAAAGTTTAACAATTGATGAAAAAAAACAAAGATGAAGACACAGATCAATACACAAGATTTTCAAGAATAGGGTTTTATTCACAGATCATTATCCAATTTCAATGTTATATTTTTATTTTTTATTTTTTTCTGGAATCTGTTTGTCTGTTTGAAAGTGAATCACTGTCTAATTCTTTAGTTTTGATAGTATATATTTTATACAACCCAACTGTCCCAGGTTCAGCGAAACTATCCTGAAATCAGTCTCCTCTCCTGTCATCTCATGTTAGTTCCCTGGCATCACGCATATGGGGACGCCAGGGAAATGTTCCCAATCAGCATAGAGCAAGTGCTTTAAAAGAAGTTCAATATGTGAGAAGGTTTCTTTCACTTGCTGTGCGAGCATGGATGATGATGATGAATAATAAGAAAAAACAAATTAACAAATCCATTGTATCTACTGCCCTGTGATTGGTGCAGAGATATACTTATATACGTTGCTGGAGGAATAGGGGTGGTGCCGGAGCTCAGGATGGAGTCCTGAAAATCCCAAAGTCTAATGTTATCACCATATCATTGTTAGCCCCGAGTCTCCTGTAATAGTGAGATGAGAACTTGGTGCGAGATGAGACTTGGTGCTTTCCAGGAAATAACTCCTCCAAGCATATATTGTGTGACAATTTAATTAACCATATTTGGAGATGGTTATACAGCACAGGGTGGGATTATTGCGAGAGGGCAGGGTTGTAATGCAGTAGGGTGAAGGGTTAATACAGAGTGGCTTGTAGTTAATACGGCATGGCTTGTGGAGTTTATAAATACAGGTTAATGTAGTACCCTGAATTCATCAAAGGTTTGGTGTCACAATAATGGGATTTATAAAACACATACAAGCCATACGTTTATGGCTGGACTTAGGGCAAAGTATAGGGCTGTTTGTAAGAGGAGTTTAAGATACTATTGGGCTGAAGCCCCTGGTCATTTTTGCCACCTAGAAACGCCACTGTAAGAATGGTATAGTCATTTTATTGCAAAGTTGAGATTAACAAAACACAAGGCTAATCGATTACACTAAATGGTCTTTTGATCAGGTGGCTGGATCCATAGTTTTGTTGCAAGCAGATTAATCTATTAAGATTTAAGATCTTTTAATCATAGAATTACCATGAATCATGTCGTCAGCAAAGTTCTTGATACCCCACAAGGGAGAGAAGATGAATGAGTGATTGTTCCTTTCAGTTTTTAATGTAATTTCTGACAGGGTTGTGCATGTTAGACCTTTGCTCTGTGGACCTATCATTGCTCTCACAATCTTTAAGTCATTTGTCTTTCGTTGTCATGAAGGATATGTCTTTATGAAAATTCCCACTCATCTTCGACCACCACGGAGTGGAATCGTTAAGGTCCCTAGAGTCACAGGAGATTATATGTCATTTCTGAAAATTAAACTGAACTAAATCTTCCTCCAATTTATTAGGTGTTTTTAAAGCCCATAAAGTTCAAATAGAGTGTTCATAATAAAAGTTAATTAAAATATTTGCTATGGACCAGAAAAGTGACTGAACATTTCTCTTATATGTAGTATAAAATGAATTATTTTAAACAAAAGAAAATACAATTTATTATAATTTATTGTTTATTACAAATTAACTGTTTATATTAATATATTTTCTGTTGTTATTGTACTACAATGCCAATTCAAAAGGTTACTCCAACCAAAAAACAGTGCTTTAAGAAAATACAGTTCTTTTGGTTGGAGTAACCCTCCCTACCCTGGATCCCCCTTCTTAAACTTTAAAAAAAGTAAAGCATAAAACTCATCTCTTTTCCAGGCACCATGGCCATTCAAATCACTGAGGTGGTCATGGTGCTTGGAGTTACCCTGTAATGTTACAGTATATAGTTGTGCTTTTTTTTTTTTTTTTTTACAGTTATAGCTGTTCAACAGCTTCTTACAAGCAGAAGTAAAATGTTACATAGAAACATAGAAATAGAATGTGATGGCAGATATGAACCATTCGGCCCATCTAGTCTGCCCATTTTAAAAAAATACTTTCATTAGTTCCTGGCCTTATCTTATAGTTAGGATAGCCTTATGCCTGTCCCACGCATGCTTAAACTCCCTCACTGTGTTAACCTCTACCACTTCAGCTGGAAGCCTATTCCATGCATCCACTACCCTCTCAGTAAAGTAATACTTCCTGATATTATTTTTAAACCTTTGGCCCTCTAATTTAAGACTGTCCTCTTGTTGTGGTAGTTATTGTTCTTTTTAATATACACTCCTCCTTTACTTTCTTGATTCCCTTTATCTCTTTAAATATGTATAGAAGTGGCTAACCCTTTAATTATGAAACACTGTAAATATGCTATTAAATAAAGGGAGGAAGCTGAAATAAAGGAATAAAGGTGATAATCAATGAGTGGGGAACAAATTGGGCTATGAAATATGAATATCAGCTATTGGTGGCAGTGGAGGAATAGAGGTATTGAAAAGTCTCCTTTCATGTTGTAATGTGTGATGGAGGTGCACTCCATGGAGGTGTGATGTGTGGGTGTTTATTGAGGAGTTGTGAGCATTACTGGGAAGGGCTGTCTAGTTTTCTCCCTGGAGGCACGTTTTCATAGTATGTATAGGTATCATGATAATCTGGAACTGCATATGAAAACCACAAAATATCTCAACCATAACTTACCATCTTTGCCAGCAGTGTGTCCAACAATTAATAGTTTGTTTTTTTTGTATTCTTTATTTTTGCTGTGCATGTTAGAACAAACAGGCCCATGGTGCCATGACAGCATTCCAGGGCTAAGCATTGAACACAATACCAACGTGGCTAACAGTGGATCTGCACTTTTTTATATATCAGTGAGTTAACATTTGGTCTAGGAGGTTATGCCTGTCGCAACATAGCTTATATTGAGTAATCGCTGGGTCAGGCAAACCGCTAGTATATAAGCGTGACTTTAACAATTATGCTGCTTACAGATGCTCGTCTAAACATAAAGCCAGGTACATTAAGCTTATACTACACATCTGTTGATGTAGTTCCGTATTGTTATATAATATGAAAACACAACCAACGAGGCTAACATTGGATCTGTACGTTTCTAAAGGCATGCATGAAATAACAGTTGGTCTAGTAGGGTATGCCTGGCATAGCCAAGCTTGTATTGAGTGATTGTCATGTCAGGCATACTGATTGTAGAAAATCATGACGTTGCCAATAGTAAGAATCACAGATTGAGCATACAACCATAAAGCAGGGTACACTAAACTTGTATTGCATAACTGTGGATTTTGTGTTGCGTGGGTGTATAGTTGTAGGGTCTCCTTACTAGTCTGCTAAACCTATATCATAGGGGTTTAGTCGTGTCGCTGGGGCTGTTGTCGGGTCGGGTCGAGGCGTGCAACATCTATCTAAAGAGTTGCTTGTGTTGTCCGGCATAGAGCCCTGTCAGAAGAGTGTGGGGATGTGAATGTGTGGTCGGATGGTCGCTTTGCTACGGTACGGATGAGTTGCTGCATGTGGGGTTAGTCTGAGCCTGTGTAAGGGTGAAATGAGAATATTAACATTAACATAACCTCTAGTGGTTCAGGATAACTGTATGTGTCAGGCTTTTCATATCAGGAGCTCAGGTAGTGTCCGCTGCTGGCATGGCTGGAGGAGACTTCCACGGGACGAATACAGTCACTTTCGTTGGGTCCCAGCGTTGGGTTGCAGGTGCCCTCCCTTGCGGTCTGTCTGGGGATAGTGAGTCCATTTGGAGTCCTAGTGTAGGTAATAGGGTTCTCGCTTCGGTGATGTCGTGGACTACATGCCGGGTCTCTCCGTAGATGATCAAGAGCGTTCTTGAGAGCCGCCAGTGGTATTGGATATCCTTCTGTCGGAGGAGAGCGGGGAATGGCTGAAGGGTTCTCCTCCATGCCAGGGTACCTCCTGAGAGGTCCGGGTAGAAGGTGAGATGCATGCCTTCAAAGTCGTACTGGTCCTGGTCTTTGAGGGCTGTTAGTATTGCCGCTTTGTCTCTGCCATTGCAGAGTTGGACTATTAAGTCTCTCGGGGCCGCTGTGGGGGCTTTCGGTGCTTTTGGTATGCGGAAGCAATCCTCCACAGACATTGATTTGGCCTGTCGTGGGGATAGTAACGCTGCCATGAGGCGCCTCAGCATGTGTGGTAGTTCCTCTGTGTGTATGGCCTCTGGGACTCCCCTGATTTTTATATTATTTTTGCGCCGTATGTCTTCTATCATCACAAATTTGTTGTCGTATGCTTCGTTCTGTGTCTGGAGCTTCAGAATTGTCTGCTGCATGGTGGTAAGTTGTTGTGTGTGTGTGTTCCCCAGTGATGGATTCTACTGCGCCATTCCGGCCTGTCAGGCCTTGGAGGTCTGCGCGTAGGTTCGCCATATCTGCCAGGATATTGTTTTGCAAGTCCGCCAGCAGGCTTTTAAGCACTGCTGTTGTAACCGGTGCCTTGTCTGGGCTGTCCAGTTTTGCTGATGGTGCCGGTCTGGCCGGTAGTTCATCCTCTTCGTCTTCCAGGGACAGTTCGTCAGACAAATCTGAGTATACTGCAGGGTAGGCGGCCATATTGGACCTGCTGGCCTGCTGTGCCTGTCGGAGGAGTGATCCTATGTCTTGGCCCTGTCGGGGTTTGTTGGGCTTTATTCTTTTGGTTTTCCAACCCATGCTGTAGTGTGGGTCTACCTCCTTCGTCTGAGGTCGGTTCAGTCGGGTAATTCTGCCGAGAAAGTATATAAATCTCACGCGGCAAACCGGAGCTCTGAAGCCGTGCGGCCATGTGGTTCAGTCGCTTAGCCACGCCCCCCAACAATTAATAGTTTTATTAAGCATGATAACACTAGCCATTATCAACTAATGATTCTGCAAACATTCAGATACTTTCAGCTTACTATCCATCTGGTTACCAGAATTCAGTGCAATGAATATCACTGGATAAGAGAGGGAGCTATATTGAATACTGATCCACTACCAGATACATTTAAAGTTTCAGCATGTTGTAAATGGTAAATTGATTTAAGCTGCTCGTAGGACTGAAATAGTTACAGCTTAACGTTTCTATGGTGTCCTAATGTTTACATATAACGTTCATAGATTCAAAGACAATCATGCAATCTTTGGGGTCCCCATTCTCAACCAGCACATTGGTAGGCTTCAGCTACATCAACCAAAATTTCACTGCGAAGTTAGAGGGATTCGATATTGCCAGGAAAACAAACATGTTTTGTTGGCCCTATAGCATCCTATAGTGCCCCCTTCCACCCCCGTATTCCACGTCATTTAAACCCCTTCAGTTACTCACCTGAATCCAGCGTCAATCTCCCTCAGCGCTGGGTCAGGATCCTCCCACGCTTCTCCCCCGCTGGCGGCCACTAGAGGTGACCTTAACCCTGCAAGGTAAATATTGCTGTTTCTCAGAAACTGCAATAAATACCACTGTAAGGTTAAGGGACCTGGGACATTTCACCCAGACCACTTCAATGAGCTGAAGTGGTCTGGGTGCCTACAGTGTCCCTTTAATTTGCTCTGGGTGTCCTTTACTCTTCTAAAGTTACTCTCCACATTGAACAGATCCTCATAGTTCCAAATGTTAAAAGAAAAACAAAACTCCCAAAGATTATTTTGTGGTGGTAATCTGTAACATGAAAAGTCTTTAGGTCTACTTGCTGGCCATAATGTGAAAATAGAATTAATCATTAATCTAAAGCACTGGTATTGTAGTAATATTAGTATTTATTGAAAACCTTGGGGATACAGAGTGACATTTTCTTACTATGTCAAATGCTTCTGCATACTGTCTTATATAGAAATGTCTACACAGCCATGGCACTAAAAGGAAGTAAAATGATTTCAGTAGAAACAATAGCATTCTAGAACATTTTACTGAGATTTCTAACAGTTTTTTATGATTTCGCCATGGCTCTCTTCCTTATTCTTAATCCTTCCAAAACAAGCAAAACATGAAAATCTGCTTGTCTTCTTTCAATGTAAGCACGTCTATAACATAGGCAAAAACATATGTAAAAATCAATAACAATATTTAGATTTCATGGTGGAATTGCAATGTTACAACTGGATTGATGTCAAAATAAACAAAGCCTTACAAAGGTATTTATTTTTTCTATTTTTCTTTTTTATAGCCATATGCTTTTAGAATTTTAACTAGATGGTGGCCTGCCATATAATATATTAAACAGAACAGAAAATGCCCAGTCAATCCGAAAATTATCTGGCTCTTGAGTTAAATATCCTTATATAGTTTGACCCACCATAAACCAAACATTCCATTCGGTGAAACAAGATACATTAGTAGCATTAACTAATAGATGTAAAAAAATATTAAAATAGGGCATTCGTGCTCAACATCTGGGGAGATTTGTGCTATATTCCCATGTGAGTGTGACCATGCTGTTTAAGCTGGAAGTACATACTACAAATACACATACAATGACGTCACGTTAGTGCAGGGACCATGCATTTCAGTAATCGTCTGATGTCAAAATACGTGGTAGCATATTCTTTTTACATAGGGTTGTCCTGACAGCATATGATATTACACAAACAGCTACCAGATGGACACGAGGGGGAACAAAATACAACAAAAGGGCATTTTCTCCATGCTAATATCCATAAGCAGAATATTTGGTTATTTTTTTTTGTCAAGTTCACTGTTTGCATGCTAATGTTTTAAACAATTTCTGAATTATTGCAAATAAATCAATGTCACATAATCTCAAAAATGGTATTCTCTTAAAATGAAAATTAATTTATATAAAATTTTATGTATCTCTCTACCTCAAAAAATATTCTTATCTGCACTGTGAGAAAAAGTAATAGGTACTGGATCCAAGAAAACCCACTCTGCTTGGGGGATCACAAAAAGTGAAATAACAAATAAAGTAGGAATCCACACACATATGCAGATTATTACTTTATTTATTTTTTTATATCTGTATCTCAACAATCCATATACACCAAATTGCTCTTTTAGTTTCTATGTATGTGCTTGCTAGGCATACCATGTTTTATATAGATGACATAGTAATTATTTTTGTTAAACAAAAAGCACTTGGTAGTAAAGATATCAAGTTGAAGAGGTTCTTTAAGAAAATGAGAGAGTCCAGGCACAAAGATTTCATACTGCAGACTTTAGTTTGGAATAAGCACAACATGACTTGAAAAAGGCTGTCCATATGGGCCGAAACATTGTCATGTTTTGCTTACTCCAATAAAAAGTCTGCAATATGATGGAATCTGTGTTTCTGGACTCTCTTCAGAAATTAAGAGAATTTGCCATCCCCTGAGCCCTGAGCACCAGTATATTATTTGGATAAATTACCTCAAAGAATATTGCAGCCCCTAAAGGATTCTTTTTAGAAAAGACATGATTTACTTGCGGCCATTGGATATTGAAAAGAATAAAAAGAAAAAAAAAATTTCACATAGGGATATACTTCTTCAGAGTGAGGCCAAACTGAGACAACAATTTGTTAAGAAACATAGAAACATAGAATGTGACGGCAGATAAGAACCATTTGGCCCATCTAGTCTGCCCAACGTTCTAAATAGTTTCATTAGTCCCTGGCCTTATCTTAAGTCTAGGATAGCCTTATAAAAAAGAAATAAGTGGAGCTTAAGGTTTACCTTAATAAACAGTAATATGATAACGGTGGACAAGGTAAAATTGCAATGATCTGTAAATTACAAACAAGCAAATCTAAGTGCAGATGATTATTACAGAAATAAATAGAAATGAATAATAACTGGGTAACTCACAAACATAGAGCCAATAATACACTTGGCTCAAATGGTTAGCGCCTCTGGATCTTCTAAGGTAGATCCAACACCCTCTCGATCTCCTCCTCGTTAACTCAGTAAGCAGGGATGCAAAGGGAAAAACTCTAATTGAAGGTATAAACAAAAATTTATTTGAATAATCAATAAAAGATAAAAGAATAAAAATCAATATAATAATTCATGTAAAATCAGTCTAAAACGCGTTTCGCCAGTAACTGGCTTCCTCAGTTGGTATGATGGTTGCTGTACTTTCTTGTTCTTTTATATACTCCCTAATTGTGAAATTGCCGGCATCTGCCGAACCGGAAATGAGCTGTGTGGAACGCATAAGTGATAGGCTGGAACGCACGTACACGCTGACGTGCGTGCGTTGATCATGTGGTCCGGCTGTTTTCCTTCCTTATTATTCGTGGAACGCAACACATGCGTTCCACTGCCAACGATCCTCAGTATCGGCTGTCTCACTTACTTCCCCTTCGTGGAACGCAATACCTGGATCCACATCCGGATTGCATATTTATCGGCAGAGAGTCCTTGAAAATAATGTCCATTGGGTCTCAATAGACCCAGATAAAAGGAATAAAACGGAATGAAGAAATAGAAAAAATAGACATCAAATGATCACAAATGGGGATATTACATACTCAAAATATCTATATTTTACGAGTATTAACACTAATAATGGGCTCTTACAATTATACATAAAGGTGAAGGAGAAAGACATATAAAAATATGTAAAAAGGGAAATATACATAAAATAGGATAAAAAGAGATTCAGAGGGGTGGAGAAGCCTTAAAACACTTTCTCAAAGGGCTATAAAATAGCTTCCTCTTAATGGGAAACGGGGTGACAGTATTGAACATCTTAAAGAGGTATGAAATCAAGAGGAAAGGAAGACTTTCAATAGATGGGGAAAATTTAAGGCAGGAAATGGCATAATTCGAAATCTGAATTTAATCCATGTGGAGCCATAGTATTAAAATTAAAAATAAAAGTCATTTCTTCAATGCCAATTTTTTTTATGAAATCTCCACCCCTCCAGTTATTTTTAACCAGTTTAAAAGCACAAAACTTAAGACCCTGTGGATTTTGATAGTGACAGTGCTTAAAGTGTTGAGAGACACTATGTGTTTCGACCCCTTTCTGGATATTTCTCACATGCTCAGAAATTCTGATATGGAGACATCTAATGGTCCTCCCTATATACATTTTGTTGCAAGGACAAATTAATAAGTAAATAACATTCTTGGAAAAACATGTTAGTTGGTCTCTTATTGCAAACTCTTTATTAGAGATTTCATTTATATTTTTTATGTGTCTTTTTTTATTTGCTGTTTCCCTACATGCAAGGCACGTACCGCACCCAAAAAAGCCTTTACTTTTCGTTAAAAAATTACCATTTCCATTTTGCTGTTGCTTTAAATTACTGTTTACTAAAAAAATCTTAATATTTTTGCATCCCCTATGAACAATCTTAGGTCTCTCTGGTAATATTTCTTTGAGAATGGGGTCATCTTGCAGTAGGTGCCAATATTTATTAATGGCAGACCGCACTCTCTTATTGTTGGCGGAGAAATTGCAGATAAAGGGAATACTAAATTTTTTATCTTCTATCCTTGTTTCTTTCTTTTTATAGGTTAATAAATCTTTTTGTTCTAATCTTTTTATTCCCTCTATACTTTTTTGGAGATCTTCCTCTTTGTACCCTTTTTCTAAAAATTGTTTCTTAATTATCTGAGTTTGTCCTAAAAAATCATCGTCTTTTGTGCAATTTCTTTTCAACCTCATGAACTGACTCTTAGGTGCATTAGTAAGCCACGGGGGATGATGACAACTGGTAAGGTCAATATATCCATTGCAGTCTACTTCCTTAAAATGATTTTTCGTAAAAATGTTTCCTTCCTCTATAAAAACAGTGAGATCTAAAAAATTAATTTCTTTTTTGCTTATAGTGGAAGTAAGACTGATCCCCCAGTCATTACAATTTAGAAAGCTTAAAAAATTAGTCAAACTCAGATCATCTCCTTTCCAGATAAAAAATATGTCATCTATGTAACGGCGATAGGTGACCAAGTTCGCAAAAAACTCGCTATGTAAAATAAACACCTCTTCCCAATACGCCATAAAAAGGTTTGCGTAACTAGGTGCGAACTTGGTTCCCATCGCCGTTCCATTGATTTGCAGATAAAAACTATCTTTAAACCAAAAAAAGTTATTGGTCAAGATTAAAAAAATACCTTCTTTAATAAAATTTATCTGCTCTTGTTTAAAATTAGATTCTCCTAAAAAATATTGCACTGCTTCTATTCCCTTTGTGTGTGGGATTATACTATAAAGGGAACTGACATCGCAAATGACCAATATGTAGTTGTCTTCCCATTTGATGTTATCTAAAATCTGCAGGATATGTATCGTGTCTTTTAAATACGTTTGGTTCTTAATTACTACCGGTTGCAATAGGACGTCTATATATTCCGACACCCTTGATGAGATGCTTTCGACCCCAGAAATTATAGGTCTCCCTGGGGGATTGATTAAATGTTTATGCATCTTCGGTAAACAATAAAACACTGGGATTTGAGGATGTGTGATGTGCAAGTATTTAGCTTCTGTATCTGTTAAAATTTTACTGTCCAAACCTTCATTGATAAAACCTTTAAACTTAGTTGAGATTTCCTGACTAGGGTTGGATGCTAATTTTTTATATGTATTTGTGTCTGACAAAAGTCTTTCCGCTTCTCCCACATATTTCTCTTTGGATAGGACTACCACTCCTCCCCCTTTATCCGCCGGTTTTATGATTATATTTTCGTTCTTTAGGGTTTTTGTCTCTACATTTGTAAGATTTTTTTGGTATTTATTTGTATGTTTGATTTTTTTGACCTCTTTCATAACCATAGTTTCGAAAGTCTTGCTCTCACTTGAGATCATATTTCTTGGAAAGAATTTAGATTTGTCTCTAAGATTGCTATGGATATACGGGGAAATGTTGTTAGGTTCTACCGAATCTTTATTGTGGAAGAACTTTTTTAAGCATAGTTTTTAAGCATGACTTTTATTTTTAATTTTAATACTATGGCTCCACATGGATTAAATTCAGATTTCGAATTATGCCATTTCTTGCCTTAAATTTTCCCCATCTATTGAAAGTCTTCCTTTCCTCTTGATTTCATACCTCTTTAAGATGTTCAATACTGTCACCCCGTTTCCCATTAAGAGGAAGCTATTTTATAGCCCTTTGAGAAAGTGTTTTAAGGCTTCTCCACCCCTCTGAATCTCTTTTTATCCTATTTTATGTATATTTCCCTTTTTACATATTTTATATGTCTTTCTCCTTCACCTTTATGTATAATTGTAAGAGCACATTATTAGTGTTAATACTCGTAAAATATAGATATTTTGAGTATGTAATATCCCCATTTGTGATAATTTGATGTCTATTTTTTCTATTTCTTCATTCCGTTTTATTCCTTTTATCTGGGTCTATTGAGACCCAGTGGACATTATTTTCAAGGACTCTCTGCCGATAAATATGCAATCCGGATGTGGAACGCAGGTATTGCGTTCAACGAAGGGGAAGTAAGTGAGACAGCCGATACTGAGGATCGTTGGCAGTGGAACGCATGTGTTGCGTTCCACGAATAATAAGGAAGGAAAACAGCCGGACCACATGATCAACGCACGCACGTCAGCGTGTACGTGCGTTCCAGCCTATCACTTATGCGTTCCACACAGCTCATTTCCGGTTCGGCAGATGCCGGCAATTTCACAATTAGGGAGTATATAAAAGAACAAGAAAGTACAGCAACCATCATACCAACTAAGGAAGCCAGTTAATGGCGAAACGCGTTTTGGACTGATTTTACATGAATTATTATATCGATTTTTATTCTTTTATCTTTTATTAATTATTCAAATAAATGTTTGTTTATACCTTCAATTGGAGTTTTTCCCTTTGCATCCCTGCTTACTGAGTTAACGAGGAGGAGATCGAGAGGAGACAAAAAGAGGGTGTTGGATCTACCTTAGAAGATCCAGAGGCGCTAACCATTTGAGCCAAGTGTATTATTGGCTCTATGTTTGTGAGTTACCCAGTTATTATTCATTTCTATTTATTTCTGTAATAATCATCTGCACTTAGATTTGCTTGTTTGTAATTTACAGATCATTGCAATTTTACCTTGTCCACCGTTATCATATTACTGTTTATTAAGGTAAACCTTAAGCTCCACTTATTTCTGTTTTACTTGCATGTTTTACTTGTGTTGTGAAGGTTAAGGGGTTCCTTCATTTAAGTGTCAGAGCTGGTTTTCACCTTACTGGTATTGTGTGCACCTTCCCTTTCTTTTGTACAAACATAGGATAGCCTTATGCCTATTCCACACATGCTTAAACTCCCTCACTGTATTAACCTCTACCACGACAGCTGGAATGCAATTCCATGCTTGCACTGCCCTCTCAGTAAAGTAATACTTCCTGAAACTATTTTTAAACCTTTGCCCCTCTAATTTAAGACTATGTCCTCTTGTTTTTCTTCTTTTAAATATACTCTCCTCCTTTACTGTGTTCATTCCCTTCATGTATTTAAATGTTTCTATCATATCCCCCTGTCTCGTCTTTACTCCAAGCTATGCATGTTAAGACCCTTTGACCTTTCCTGGTTGGTTGGGTCATTTAAGGTAGCTCGAAAGAAGGGATGGGGCAGAGAGAGGTGTGTTATGTAATCACCAATGACAAGCATGCACTCAAAAATTAGTATACTAGATTGAAGCCTTGCAGGGCAGCCCAACGGCAATGCTCTGACACTACCTTATAGAGCTTGCAAGTGTTACTTATGGTCGGCAAAGGCCAGAACCCCGGTATGAAGGCTCTATTATGCATTGCATTACGGATCACTGGGACAGGGACCCCTCTTTTGGCCGGTGCTTACTAGCATGGGCCGGCTGGCGAGATCCTTAGATGTAAAACTATTCAAAACCATCCGAGAGGTCTGACATTTAAGAACTTAACCTGGTGCCAGATAAAAACATTAATTTCCTTGACAGATGCTTTCTTGCTTCAAGCATTCTGTTATTTATTCATTATTATCTAGGCTAACTGATAATGAATTGCATACAATACAACTCTAGTATTTATTTAAAATATTTTATATAAATATATAGTTCCTGGCAATCTGTAGACCCTTAGAAGAAACATTTACAGAACAAAATTGAGTTTCAATTAGAAGTAACAAACAGAACAAGTATCACCTTTTAAATCTAGTCATTAATGCAAAATCAGGTAAAAAATATAATATACTTGCTGCGCTATGTAAGATGACTTTATGCTGTTTCACTCTTCTAGTGGTGTACCTTGTGGATGTCAGATACATCTGACCTGCTCATGTTAAAGGGACACTCCAGGCACCCAGACCACTTCTGCCCATTGGAGTGGTCTGGGTGCAAACTCCCATCACCCTTAACCCTGCAGGTGTAATTATTGCAGTTTTTATAAACTGCAATATTTACCTTGCAGGGTTAAGTCCTCCTCTAGTGGCTTCTGGGTTATTAAAAAAGGGGACTTCCGGGTTATTAAAACCCGACAAGTGGTTTAAATGATGTTGATCGTCCTCACGCTATGCATGAGGACCTCTAATGTGCGCGCGGGGTCATTGCCGCGCATGCGCATTAGTTCTCCCCCACCGGCTGACATTGGTGGGGGAGGAGCATGGGTGGAGCCTGACCTAGTGCCGAGGGACATCAGCGCTGGATTCAGGTAAGTTACTGAAGGGGTTTTAACCCCTTTAGCAACATGGGATGGGGGTTGGGAGGGAGGGGGAGTGCCAGGAAAATGGATATGTTCTCCTGGCACTGGAGAGTCCCCTTAACTACAGATATTTTTGTACTAGGAACTGTATGGATGTATTGGCTACTGTTATTTTTTTTGTATTCCCTTTTTGAAATTATTTCAATAAAATGCAATTTTAAAATAAAAAAAAACAGAAAAATGAAATCAAAACTACTGAAAAAAGGCGCAGCCTCTATATCTTTCATTGCATAGTAATAATGCTATCATTATATAAAAGCACAAAGCTTGTCATCAAAATAATATCCCTTTAATTTTTTATCAGATAACCAATGTAGAATGAAGAATGTCACCTTTACCTTTGTTCACACATTCCATATTTTATCTGAGCTTACTTTCTAAAACAGTTGACTTAAGTTTATCATTGTAATACGGACAGGCAATGACCTTGGCATTGTGCTTTTGGAGGTAGTTCCAGTCGCTCTGCGATATCTAACATGAATACGAAGACACATTCAGGGAATATATATTTATATGCTTCCAGCTGTTATCCTAAAGTTTATAGTTAATACTTAAGATAAATTTTATGCGAGGTAATTATTCTAAGCTTTTTTTTTGTTAGTGCAATGAGGGAAAGTTAAATTTAAAAGTATTTTCTCTCATGGGTGATACATATATTTTTATTGATTAAACATAGTCACCTAGCGTAACATTTCATTTTTTCTTATAGTGATATAATCCAATTTAACACTTCCTTGACACATGATGTTCCAGGGCTGTCTCCATATAACGACATTTTCAAACCTCTTCTTACATAGGGGATCAGTATGTTATTCAGAAATTACATCACTTTAGATGTATCCCACCAATTATTGACCAATCCTTACCTGAAGCGAATGCTTTAGGGCTGTCGCTTGATAAGAATACTTTCTGGGAATCAAAATGTCAATCTCATGGTACATTATGAACATCATAACTGCCTACTACTATTGTAGTCTATATTTTTAAATGCCTATAGTGTTTGTTTATTTTTATATTCCTTAAAGGAAAACTATAGGCTCAGGAACTCAAAAATTTATTCCCGACCCTATAGTGTTAAAACCACCATTTAGGTTGCTTGACCCCACTTAGCCCCATATAAGGTAATAAAACCTACCTTATTTCCCATAGGGAAAGCATTAGATTGGCTGAAATCGGCAAGGATGCAGGACGGAGGTGGGACCAAATGCCATCTGGGCCAATCTGCATCTCCTCATAGAGATGCATTGAATCATTGCATCTCTGTGAGGAAAGTTCAGCGTCTCCATGCCGAGCGTCTGAGGAGTGGCCACTGGAGGAGTCCCTAGGGGGCTGTTTACGTGAAAATGCCTGCAGGGAATGATTATACTCACCAGAACAACTACATTAAGCTGTAGTTGTTCTGGTGACTATATTGTCCATTTAATTCTGCATATTTTATTTTGCACTGTTGTTCTCGTATTATATCTGACAAAATTATCAAATATTTTATATAATATTTTTTCAAAGTATTAAGATGTCTATATTTCCATTAACAAAAAAAAAAAGACTGAAAGTACTGAAGTGTATTCCTGACAAAATATGGCACCTAGCATCTGTCACCTTTACAGATGTTCTTAATAAGCAGTGAGGCAGACACATGCCTAATAATAAGAGACTATTAGGTTGGCAAACATTTTTACACTTCGAACTCTAACAAGCATTTTTGAAGTGATAGCATGCCCTTTTGTACATATTTTGGCCCCCTGTCTGGTTTTCTGTGATTTTGTTGATTTCTTGGTGACCTCATCTTTATGTTTAATATGTACAGATTCATGCATATTTTTATACAATACCACGTAATCGTACTAAGCATGAGGTGTTTTTCAGAAAGTTAGAAATTGTAATTGTAATTGTTCCCTATAATACGTAACTTTAGTGACCAATCCCCTAAATGTGAGTTTCCTTTATAATTTACCAGAAGCCCTTACTAGGATAAAGAGACTACGGTCAAAGCCGATAAACTGGTGCGCATTATGAACGCATTACTATAATATTCAGCATCATCAAATCTGCTCAATAAACTTTTCCCAATAAACTGCACAAGACATTAAGAGGAAAAAATCAACCACAACAGAATTTAGTTCACAGGTCGTAGAGTCAAATGGATTTCAAAGCATATGCTAGGCCACATCTACTTTATTTTTAGGGTGGCTATCTGCTTATTTGAGAGATTGTGCGACTGATTTTTAATGTGCGTTATGTTATGCATTTTTATATTATGTTTTTTTTCATCTTCCACAGTAATTCTGAACTCAGCAATACACTATAATAATGCAATACACAAGTGGAACTCATTGAATAAACATTGCAATTTAAGCAATAATGGAAATATATTTTGGAAGCACATGATTCTAGAACAACTTTTCTTCCAATGTCTACAGACAATAAAGATGTAATATAAATGGGTGATTTACCAGTTAAAAAGAAAAAAAATAACAATTTGTACCTTCACCACAGTATAGCTACTTGTCATTTTAAACAGAGTTGACAAGATAAATTGAAAGCCATTGAATACAAAGTAAGCAATAGATACCATCATGTATTTCTGGTCAACCCTAGTCTTGGCCCATCAATTCTACCTGTCAATATTCTTTTCTCTGGATCACTTAGCCATGTAATCTTTTCACACAAGTAACCTCATGATCACATTATGACAGAAAGCCATTCATCAAAACGTATTTATCAAGTAACCTCCTTTACAAGCTTTCCAGAAATGCATGTAACAAATGTAATTTGTGTGGGCTAGTACCAGACTGACATCATGCCAGCATCATACATGATTAATAACATTTTTGAGAACAGCCAATCTTCTTTGGCCAAATCTGATTAGCACCTCCGCGTGAGAATTGAAACTAATGCACAGACTAATGCTGGCTCCATTGACCAGGTTGAGATGACACAGATACATGGCCATTATTGGTTTGTCAGCATTCTCACAAGAATCACCCTTGTCAGTGAGGTGCTCTAGAAAATGTTTTACATTTAATAGAATTTCCAAATAGGAATTTGAATATAGTCAGAGAAAGTCACAATATATTATAAGCCATTCGATTATACTACATTATCCACTTTGATTTGCTAAGGTTGTACAATATTTTATACCATTTTATAATTTGTGCCAGTTCTATAACAATCACCTATGCTTATTGTCACCCTTTAGTAAACTTAAGAGCTATGCTGGTGACAATAGGATGACAAATTACCAACAGTATCACAATAAACAGAAAGAGGAAACAAATAAAAGGTGTGTTTGATCACGTGTAGTTGGACTGCAATATATAGAGTTAATTTAGAAATACATTGTTGACTGCCCAAACAATGTATTTGGATGCATCAATTTGTAGCTATAGAAGGAGATTCAGGACATAATTTAGAGAGATTCCACCAAATATACATCTTTTTGAAATAAGACTAGCTGAACCAGAGCCAGCTTCATTCAAATGAGTTTGGACCTTGATTGGTTGTTGATTCAGTGTGAGCTTAAAGTGTTAAACCTGCATGGGGAGCTCCACAGCTCAGGCTTTTAGCAAGCCTCATGAAATTAATTTTAATGTATCCCTGAATAATAGAGAGGTCTGCTTCAATATAAAATGGAACTACTTGGAGTTCCAAACATCCAGTGGCGTCTCCAGGATTCATACTTAGGGGGGGCACATAAGGGGCCATGATCAAAAGTAGGGGGGCAGTTATAAAACGTGTGTGTATATATGAGTGTGTGTGTGTGTGTGTGTATGTGTGTGTGTATATATATATATATATATATATATATATATTTTTTTTTTTTATATGATTATATATAAGTTTTATAACTTTTTATTTGTATATATGTATATATATATATATACACAGGGCTCAACACATTCCAGGCACCAGGTTGCCATGCTGACTAGATATTTGGCCCTGGCATTTGTCACCCCTTTGCTGAGCCGTGCAGGAAACATTAAAGCCGTACGCCGCTGGGAGCATAGAGGCGGCGCGTGAGGGAGCAGTAACCTTCCTGCAGTTCCACTCTGCTCCCTTGCGCACTATTTAGTTACATGACGTCACTCCGGCCCCGGCATCACTACAGAGAGCGCGCAGAGGAGCAGAAAGAGACTGCATGAAGACTGAGATGAGACACACAGGACACCAGGGAAAGATCCACTCAGCTCTCCCAAAGGCTGGGTGGATTTAAATAAAAATACAAATAGGTGAGTGTGTGTGTGTGCTGAAAGGGCCTGTAAAGTGTATGCGTGTGCATCTAGAGGCTGCATTGTGAGTGTTTGTGTATTGGGGTTGCATTGCCTTAGTGCTTACCAAGAACTGTAGTTAATATATATATATGAGATTTTGTGTTTAATGGGGTGGAGCATGTATGTATGTATTATTTATTTATTTATAAAATATTTTACAAGGATGGATACATTGAGATTTCTCTCGCTTTCATGTCCTGGGTCCACAAAACATTGCATTGTTACAATAGGATACAATATTACAAAAATACAATATACAAACTATAAATATATATACACATGCACACATATATAAATTTAATGTATGTATGTGAGGGATTCACTGTCTGGGTGTACTGTGTTCAGGGGCTGTAGAGAGTCAGATAGGGAAGAGCTTTACAATTTTTACTTTAATAATTGTTTAAAAAAAAAAAGAAAGAAAAGAATATTACCCTTTCCCTCATCTTACCTTGTAGGAAGGGGGTGGCACAATCCGTGGTGGGTGAGAAAGCTGCCTATCCATAGGGTACCAGGGAGGCCACGAGATGAGAGGTATCTCTCTTGGAGCTCAAGCACTTACAGAGACTGACCCATACAAACCCAGACCGACCCATACAAACCCACAGACTGAACCATACACAGACACACACAGACTGCTACCCCACACAGACTGACCCATACACACACACACAGACTGACCCACCCCACACAGAATGACCCATACACACAAACTGACCACCACACACACAGACTGAACCCCCCACCCAAAACACACACTAAACCCCTCCACCCCCATACACAGACTGACCCCCCCACAAACCCATACACAAACACAGACTGACCATACACACACAGACTGACGCACCCAACACAGACTGACCCATGCACACAAACTGAGCCCCCCACACAGACTGAATACCCCACCCCAACACACAGACTGATCCCCACACACACAGACTGACTCCTTCACACTCATAAACACAGAGACTGACCACCCACACACAGACTGACCCATGCACACAAACTGACCCCCCAAGCACTGATTGAGCCCCCACACCCCAACACAGACTGATCCCTACACACACAGACTGATCCCTACACACACAGATTGATCCCTACACACACACAGACTGACCCACAGACACACAGGCTGACCCACCCCACACAGACTGACCCACCCCACACAGACTGACCCACCCCACACAGACTAACCCACCCCACACAGACTGACCCACCCCACACAGACTGACCCACAAACACACACACAGACTGACCCACATACACACATACTGACCCACAGACACACAGGCTGACCCACCCCACACAGACTGACCCACCCCACACAGACTGACCCACCCCACACAGACTGACACATACACACACAGACTGACACATACACACAAACTGACCCCCCTACACACAGACTGATCCCCCCACACACACACAGAATGACCCCCCAACACACCCATAGACACACAGACTGACCCATACACAAATTGACTCCCCACACACAGACGTAATCCCCACCCCCACACACAGACTGACCCCCCGCACACAGACTGACCCATACACACAAATTGACCCCCCCCACACAGACTGAACCCCCACCCACACACACAGACTGACCCATACACATACACACACACTGACCCTCCCTCCCTCCCTTACACTCACACACACACAGACTGAACCACACACACTGACTCACACTTACAAGCAGCTGCCTGGATGCCTCTGTGCAAAGCTGAGCTTCCTCTTTCTGTCTCTCAGCCCTGCGCTGCTCTCTATAACCCAGGAGAAAGTCCTCCCAGCACAGTGCCCCCTCTGGCCGCTGGTGGGAAAAGGGGGGAACACAGTTCCACAGTGACAGTGCTGCTGCAGCTTGTGATGGGAGACGCAGTGCTACTGACTTCAATTTCAATTTGGGGGGCACAAGGGGTGGCACTGCATGATGTAGCGGGGGGCATGGCCCACTCTGCCCCCCCAAGTGACGCCACTGGAAACATCCACATAAACTTTCTCCGAATTCTAGAGAGGGTTTCTCACACAACTTATGGTTAGCTCTGGAAAAATAAGTCATACCCATTCACATTAGTGACTCTTCACATGGATCTCTCAACTAAAACTCTCTCATAAAAACTCAGCTTCCTACAACATCTACATGGCAAAATGCATTATATCCTAAATCTATCAGCTCTATCCCAGCCCTTATTGCGTTGATGGCACATTCCCATTTTCTCGCCTCACCTTTCTCAGTCAAATGCACCAGTCACATCTCAGAAAGAGCAGTCATCCAGGCTCTCCAACTGGTAGATCACTCTGGATTTCAGTCTTGTGATTTCTATCGTGCAACTTTTCTCTTAGGGAATTGCTCAATAAGATCTAGTTATCTATATAAGCATTTCTTCTTAACCTTCATTTACTACAGAGAACTATAACCTATTTCAAGAAAACTTGCACAACTAGAACTGTTCTCAAACATGGCACATCTACATTTTTCTCAATACTCTTAGCCTCCCTTCTTCAAGCATCGAAACATCCTAAATATGCTGCATGATGGAAAAGGGAACTATTGGTGACCCTCAAATTAACCTAACAGAAATAAATTGATCTATCTTTACATTTTATCCTCTTTCGTGTACAGATTACAACCCTTGTACCTTCTGTGTGATCTTTTACTACATTCTCCGCATTAGCAGGAATATGTTTTGTTTAGTGACTATATACCTTTATATACGTGTTTAATGATAGTATGTAATAGTTTTCACACTATTTACCATTAAAACTATTAATACTTCACACATATGATTCATTTAAAAAAAAATATATATTTATTTTCAAAACTTGATGAAAGGAATATTACATAAGAAAATAGTTTTAAGGTGACAGTTGTCCTTTAATTTTAAGTTTAAATACACATGGGTTCGTTTTTGTAACAATGGAGCATTTTAGAAGCAGTGGCAATGTGGGACAAATATAATAATGCAAAAGTTGCCAGATTAATCCAATTGCAGCAAGCCTCAGTTCAACCAATAAAAGAAACGCCTCCAGGTCATTGAAAACAGGAAAACTGTCTCAAGGAGTGCTATTGTAAGCATTCTAAAAGACCAATTGTTCAGCTTATTCATTTGATGATGGTTGGGGGAATACAAAATATTTTCCATCCCAAAAATAAGACTAACATGATATGATCAGACCAAATTCAGATTGTTTGCTGTCCAATTGGAAGCCCCAGACCACCTAGCATTTTGTATAGTTAATTTCTAAATGTGTTCACAGCTTCACTACTGACAACTGTGTAATTCCCAATGCTCTCTGATGAATGTATTTATTTTATATTTCATATATAGCACCTTCATCCATTAAATAATTAGATCTCGCCATCCTTCATAATCAGCTAAATATAAGCTAAAAACTAAATTAACTGTACTGACTCCTAACAAATTAAAACTGATTTTCGAGGATGCATTTGGGCAATGATATGTTCTTAATATAGCAAACTATCCTGGTGGTCTTTTAAAAAGCTAGGAACATGGATGTTTGATCAAATTTACCTTTGTGAGATTTTATAGTGCTTGAATAGATTAACATTAATATTTAAAAGGCCCAATCAGAAACAAGCATTTTTACGTGTAAGATGTCAATGCCCACTCGAAGTCCATGCTCTAACTTTATAAATACAGGAACAACATCATTACTTATACAAATTTTAATATATAAGAATGATTATTTTCATGATATTACATATACAAATATTATATACAGTTGTAATCAAAATTATTTAACCCCCATTGAAAATCAGGTTTATTGTCAAAATTTACCGACTTTCAGCTGCAATGAACAAATCAAACAAAAGCAATTGAAATAGCTCAATGCAAGGAATGCTTCAAGTGGTTTCTGCTAATTCAATTGAAAATACAACTTATAATGACTTATCCTGCCTAAAAGTATTCAACCCCCGGAATAGAATCCTTCACAACAGCACAAACATGCAAACCAGGGGTCTTCTCAAGCACAAAAGAATGGTTCACAAAGTTAAGTGAAGAGATCATCGCCCTTCGCAAATAAACAACAGGATAGAAAAAGATAGCAAAGGCACTGAATGTTCCTAGAGACATTGTTGAAAGCATAGTTCGCAAGTTCCAAGTTGAACAAACAGTGGTTACACTACCTGGATGGAGCAGAAAAAGGAAACTATCAATGGGTGCAAGCAGATTTCTGAGAAGGCAGGTTGAGAAAAACCCTTGAGTGACTGCAAAAGACCTGCAGCAAGACTTGGTGGCAACAGGCACTGAGGTTTCAGTGAGCACAGTAAGGCACGTACTAAATGCAGAAGGTATGCCATAACAAAAGACGTACACCACTACTGACCCAAAAGCACAAGAAAAAAACATGTATATAAGCCACAGAAGTTTTGGGATTCTGTTCTGTGGATCAACAAAACAAAATTTGAAGGCCCAATGGATCAGCGGTATGTCTGGAGGAAGAATAATTAAGCATACGTTGAAAAGAACACTCAGTCTACTGTTAAGCCTAGTGGTAGCTTGGTGATGAATTGGGGCTGCTTTGCATCCTCTGGTACTGGAACCTGCAGCATGTGGAAGGCAAAACGGATTTATTGAAGTATCAGTAAATCCTACGAGAAAATGCCATCTGTGAGGAAGCTGAAGCTTGGGCCTCATTGGACCTTTCAACAAGACAATGACCCTAAGCATGCCTAAAATTCCACCAAGGCTTGGTTGCAGAATAAGTCATGGAAAGTTCTCCAGTGGCTATCACAGTCACCTGCAATAGAACAACAGGTGGATTAGCTCTGGGTGACCAACCAGAGAGCATATTATAATGAATAAAGGCAGCAAACCTAATGTATGGGGCTCCTGCAGGTACTACTGCTCAATTATCAAAGTGTAGGTGGCATGATCCCCACCTGGAATTCTATGGTGAGTGCTTCTCAGGAGATGTAAATAGGTGACCAGGTTAAAAGAAAAAAGGTATATGGCACAAAAATAAAAAATAGCCAATATTCCTTTAATAACACAATGAGAATTAAAACAAAACCACAACCTATTTCTGTTCCATCACAGTTACCTGAATTGAAGCCCATAGAAAGTCTTTTGTGGGATTTGAAGAAGGGGGTTGCAGCATGCAAACTCAAGAATGTTACTGAACTGGAGGCCATTGCTTATGAACAATTGGCTAGGATTCCTCAGGAACGCTGCCGGAAGCTGGTATCTGGCTATGCATTTTGTTTTGATGGAATCCAAAAGAGTGCTCTACTAAGTACTTAAGTTATTTTCTATAAAGAGGTTGAATATTTTCTGTTGAATTTGGGGAAACCACTTGATGCCTTCGTTATGTTGAGCTATTTCAATTGCTTTTGTTTGAATTGTTCATTGCAAACAGATGATAGTCTGTACATTTTGACATTAAACTTGGAAAAAGGAAAGGGGGAAAATTTTCCAGATCTGCTATCGTGACTTCCATTTTGCAAAGCTCTTCCAGTCTGCTACATTTCACTGTTTAATAAAACCAGTCTCCATATATATTCGAGCAACTCTGCACATGGGCTAGTGAGAATTGTGTCGAATAAACATGTCATTATACTCTTCAAGTTAATTAAAGTGTAGATATTTACTTAATGTAATCATTTATTTAAAAATGTGTTTCCCTAGTTCAAATTGTTTCTTCTTTATCCAAACGACACGGGTTTAAAAATTTCTGCCAGGTGCGTTATACATATTCAGTTGATTCCCGCTGAGAAAATTCAGATGGTACAAGATATGATTTTTGTGATGTAATTACAGCTTTCTTGGGGGTTGTAGATCTTGATATCTGAATTTTTGTCAAAGCAATAATTACAAGTTGTCTCTTTAAAGCTGTGCGGTTTTAAAAAAGATGTCAGGGAGCTAATTCTACAAGTATAATTTGAAGGTGTATAAATAAAATTATCATGCTGGATTTGCTCAGAATCAAAAAAGTTAAGTTGGCAGTTTAAACACCAAACTTATATATGTCATTATGCATTATTCACTGGTTGCTCTTAATAGTCCATGTCAGAAGTGGACAATAGTATTATTATTGTTATTATTATTATAATCAGCATGTATTCATTTAGAGCAGAACTGTTATATGTCAGCTCTTTCATAGACTACATCTTACTGAAAGTTAACAGTAATTTATGCTTTTGTTAAAAATAAAGCTGAATTATTTTAATTTTATCATTTACACTTTATGTCTGGCTGTCCTAGCACATACAGGGCATGCCATGCAATTTTTTGAGAAATCACCCTAAGCACAGTGGCAACTTTATCTTGACTTCATAATGGTGCAAAGACTAACATTCTTTAAAAAAAAAAAAAAAAAAGAATTCTGGGGATAAATATCTTTTTTTCTGCCTTCCTATGCTGTCAATCAGCCAGCTGGAATACTCTCTTCCAAGCTGTCGATATCAGTTTTGTGCAACGTTTGCATCTGGTGTCACACAGCACACACAGCATGCTACTAACTCCATGATTGCTGACCCATACATATCAACTACCAACCGTAGCCCGCTTAAATAACACACCAGAGATATTACTATGTGTGGATAGGGCAATCCCACAGTTTTATTAATACTTTAACACACTAGCGTTTAACACTCTGATAGCTGTTGAGGTGATAACTCAAAAGATGATTCCTTTAACCTCATCTCCATAAACCTTAAACAGCCTGCACTCACTGTCAGTCCTCTGCAGACTGCAGTCTCCCCAATGCCTTAATTAGATTGGGATTGCCAGGAATACCGCTTGCTGTGACAATAGTAAGAAAGAAAATCAACAGCACAACACACCAAAAGAGAAATAGACTCCTCTAGGGTGGGTAGGCGGGAAATTCCACTAGGATTCCTCAGCTGCTCCGGCCAACTGGTAAGTAACCTCCTTCCGCTTTTACTTAAATAACCTTCATAATTCACAACAATGTATCCTCTGCAATCCATAATCCAATCCATGGGTATCAGTCATGCTCTCCCTTCCCTAGGTGTCCAGGAGAATCCTTGAGTGCTGACCCATTCAAATCAACTACCAACCATAGCCTCCCTTAAATAACACACCAGGGACATAGCTTTTTTTTAATACTTTAACATGCCAGCGTTGTCAGCTGTTGAAGTGATAACTTAACAAACAGTTCCTTTAATCATTATCTTCATGAGTTCTAAGCAGCCTGCACTCACTATCAGCCATCTGCAGTCTCCCCTCCCAAATCCTGAATTTGACTGTGCAGAGCAGGAATGTCACCACCGTGATACCAACTTGCGCACACTTCAGGCCGTGCTTGCATCCCAACCCCCTGCAGACAGAGCAATTTCAGTACCAGCCACATAAGTCCACATAGTCCCCTTTTATACATTTTTCCTTCCCCTGAGCTAACACATGCACTCCCAGGGGCAGGGGCCAACTGATCTCTCTGCTTGCAAGCGCTCCCTATGCTCTAATCACTCTGCTGGCGGGCCCTAAGCTACAGAACAGTACTTGCTTGCTGTTGCTGCAGACCTGTGAGCCAATTCCGGTGTCAGCTCTCTATCCTCAGATCTGGATGTTGATTCTTCCACTGGATCCATCTATCAAGCCATTCTCTCCGGCTCACTTTGGCATGCAACATCCTCTAGCAGAGCCTGTGACATCTGCTTCCTGCATCAGTATCGGCACCACATATGCCAGTTAAAGTGCACAATGATGCCATTTCTGACTGTGCTGGAAGAGAAGGGCGTGAACATTCTCCCCCAGTTGCCCATCTTAGACCTTCTCGACCCCAGGCCTGTCTGATCTCCAAAGTCATCCCTCTGCCCCATTTGGCTCTGCCTCACCACTACCACCTGCCATCAGTTTTCCTCCACCACCACTTCTCACCAGGCTAGGAGACAAATCTCCAAGCCCTCCACTTCCCTGTTAGACCGGAGCTCCTTTCCTGTCGGACTGGACCAATGCATCCTTGGGTGCTCTATGCACCCTTTCTAGCAAATCATCAAGCGAGCTATGGCCGTTGAAGACCTGGGAGGCTTTTAGCAAGGTCACCAACTAATCTCAAAACAATGTGGCCATCCTGCCATGTACAAGGAATACACCTGATGTCTTTTGATCTGACTTTTTTGTGAAGTGGACAATCTGCAAAAAATCAGATAGGATCCTTCAGATGCTGGTCCAACTAATAATCCATCCCTTCTCCTTAACTTAAGCACCCTCCTGGATCTGCAACAATCCATCCTGTATTCACCCCCCAATCAATGGAATCAGTCTTGCTCCACCTTTCTCAGTTGTCCAGGGGAATCCTGATGAATTGGACACTAATTTTCACTGTGAATGTCAAATAACCAATAGCCCAGTGCTAACAACTGCAGAATAGATAGATGTATGCTGATGCAGCAGAGTGCACAGATTTTGTCTGACCACCTGGATTAAGTGCAGACCAGAGAAGCCAATTGTATGTGGTCACAACATCTCTGCCAACAGGCATCCAAGAAAGATCTCTAGCAATCTGAAACACTGAAAAGGGCTGGGGGAGAGCATCCTAAAATATGTAATTCTGTGCTGTCCATTGCCTATAATTCTTACAGTGATATTGTAGCTGAGGGCAATGGGAGTTCAACAATATCAATATATAACAATATATATATATATAGATGTATGATGTAATAGAATATTGAGGCAATCACTTTCTAAATTTACATGTGAGAACTCCAATCAAGCAGTGGTTCGCTAGGCCTGATAAGAATATTAGGCAACAATTGTTTTATATAGCAAGTCACCATTTTAATGGCCACATAAAAATTAATACACTCTTAGATGCAAAACCAATACAATGAATGTCAAGTGTCATTAATCAATAACTCAATATTTTATTAGCAAAGTTTGGAGACCAACATTATATACAATATATCATTATATTACACCAGCTCTCCTCAGTATATTCAGTATATTGACATATAGCTTCCCTTGTGATCTGCAAAAGTGGCTTTGGCACATCTTTAGTCGTCCTTGCTTAACTAGTTGACAGTTTGCGTTAGTTCAGGTACAGTTTGCTTTATATTGCCTTTGATCAGTTCAGCTTTTCCACATGTATATTTAAGTTAGATGACAATTAGGGACACTTGATGCACTATAACTATGTTATCTAATTGGATAGGTTATTGTGCCTATAGTCCCCTATAGTCCCAGCATCTGTGGTAGGCTGAAAGTAGTCAGCTGACACTCTCAGCCAATTACCACTGCCCATCGTTGCTCAGGCTAAAGTTATCTCATTAGTCCAAGCACCTCAGAAGGGATGGGCTGCTGTGGACTCTTGTTTAGCAATAAATAGTTACATAGTTACATAGGCTGAAAAGAGACATGCGTCCATCAAGTTCAGCCTTTCTCACATTTGTTTTTGTTGTCGATCCGAAAGAATAAAAAAAAAAAAAACAGTTTAAAATGTTTTCCAAGTTTGCAATCTAGAAAAAATTCCTTCTTGGGAGTACTAAAGAAATAGAGAAAATTTATGCCAAACTTACCGTAATTTTCTTTTCCTGGCTATTTCTCATGGCAGCATCACTTATGGGTAGCTCCTCCCTTAGCAGTCACAGGACAGGAATTAATTAGATTAATTAGACTGATAGGTATAAAGAGTCCCTCCTCCCCTTACACCACAGTCCAATTACAAAGCTGAAAATAAAAAATGGGCGGGAACCCTGATGCTGCCATGAGAAATAGCCAGGAAAAGAAAATTACGGTAAGTTTGGCATAAATTTTCTCTATTCCTGGCTAATCATGGCAGCATCACTTATGGGTAATACCCAAGCTCACAGAAATTAGGGTGGGAATAAAATTATGATAAAACACACAGAACAAATTATTATGCTATGACTGAATTTAATATCAACGGGACAAAGAAACCGTAGACAAGACACTCTTCCCAAATGAGGTGGAAGGAGCATCCACATCTAGTTTGTAGTGTTTCATGAACGTCATCGGGGAAGACCAGGTGGCTGCCTTGCAAATGTCATTGTATGGAACCTCTGCCCAATTAGCCCATGAAGTTGACAATGCTCTGGTTGAATGAGCCATTATCTTCAGTGGAGGAGAGCGATCTTTATTGAGATATGCCTTTCTGATTACAAGAGCAATCCAACGCTTCAACGTAGATAGAGAGGCTGCCTCACCTCTCCTGGCCCCTGAAGGCAAAACGAAAAGCTGGTGAGTTTTCCTGTAAGGAGCAGAACGTTCAAGGTACACAGACAGGCAGTTCATAACATCCAAACGTTGCCACTTGATCTCCTCTGGTGAAGAAGGATTGGGGTAGAAGGATGGCAGGACCACCTCTTGAGATAGATGGAAACGAGAGACCACTTTAGGCAGAAATGCTGGATTAGGTTGCAGGCACACCCTATTGTGGTAGAATTGTAGACAAGAAGGCAAGGTGGAGAAGGCCTTGATCTCTGAAACTCTCCTAGCGGAAGTAATTGCTACTAAGAACAATGTTTTGTAAGTTAGGAGGACAGCATCCAAATTCTCAAGAGGAACGAATAGATCCTCAGTCAGGTAGTCGAGAACAAGCGGAAGGTCCCAAGGAGGGGTAGTGGATCTCGAAGGCGGTCTCAACTTGAAAGCTGCCTTGAAGAACCTGGAGATCAATGGGTCTGATGACCAAGAGGTGTTGCACAAAGCTGACAGGGCCGAAGACTGAACTTTAAGAGTGCTGATGCTAAGACCCTTATCCAGACCTTCTTGCAGGAACTCCAAGATTTCAGTGTTGCGAGGGCGTATGAAGTCAACTCGCTTGGCCGAAGCCCATTCCTGAAACACATCCCAGATTCTATGGTAGCATGAGGACGTAGAAGCCTTCCTTGAGTGTAAGAGGGTATTGACCACTGCTTCTGAAAGGCCTAACTGTTGAAGTCTTTCTTTTTCAAGACCCACACCCCCAATTTGAGGCGTTCTGGATGAGGATGGAATATTGGACCCTGCGTTAGCAGATCCTTCAGAACAGGCAGGGGCCGAGGCTGTTCCTGGCTCAACATTGACAGTAGGGGAAACCACGGCCTTCGAGGCCAAATTGGGATTACGGCAATAACCTTCTTCCCTTCTGACCAAACTTTTCTCAGGAACCTGGGTATCATGGGTAGGGGAGGGAACGCATACCCCAGATCGAACGACCAAGGAAGAGATAGAGCATCCTGGCCCAGTGCCTGACTCTCTGGGTGGAGGGAGTAGTAATTCTCCACCTGGCGATTCCTGAACGAGGCCATCAGGTCGATCTGGGGCATGCCCCACCGATGGGTGATCCAAGCAAAAACTGACTGGTGAAGTTTCCATTCTCCCGGGAGAATTTCTGTTCTGCTGAGAAAATCCGCCACTACGTTCTCCGAGCCTGGGAGATAGATAGCCTTCAGTCCCTGGAGATAGGTCATGGCCATTTCCATTAGAGGAGCTAGCTCTTTTAAGAGCTGCTTGCTCCTTGTGCCTCCCTGGTTGTTTACATATGAGGCCACCGCTCGGTTGTCCGTCTTGATCAACACCCAGGAATTCCTGATCTTCGGAAGGAACACCCGAATGGCCTTGGAAATAGCTCGTAGTTCTCTTAGGTTCGAGTGGAGCCGACTTTCTTCTCGAGTCCACCACCCCTGAGTCCACGAGGAATCTAGGTGGGCACCCCAACCAGAAGAACTGGCATCTGTCGTAATAACGGTCCACAGAGGCTCTTCCAAGGGAAAGCCCTTTGCTAGGTTCTTCCTGTTCTTCCACCAGTTCAACTCTTTTCTTACTGGCAGCGGCAGAGATATCTTCTGATCCCAATCCGTTTTTTCTCTGTCGAACTGGAGAAGGAAACAACTCTGTACAGGGCGAAACTTCCATTGGGCCCACTTCACCAAACCTATCGTAGACGTTAAAGAACCCAGGAGACTCATGACTTCCCTTGCCGAGGCCCTTTCGAGAACCTGGAGCTTCTTGACTTTGTCTTGTATCTTCATGACCCTCTCTGGAGACAAAAACACACGGGCAGAAATGGTATTTATCACCGCTCCGAGGAACACGATGGTCTGAGACGGAATCAGGGAGCTTTTCTCTATATTGAGAAGCCTCCCGTGAACTTGCAGGACGTTCATTGCCATTAAAGTATGATGCTCCACTATTCTTTGTGAAGGCCCTATGATGAGTATGTCGTCCAGGTAATGGAATATCTCGATACCTCTCATCCTTATGACGGCAATCAAAGAGACAAGGACCTTCGAGAAAGTCCTTGGCGCTAAGCTGAGACCAAACGGAAACCCTTGGAACTGGAAATGTCTTCCTAAAGCCCAGAACCGAAGGAACTGCATGTGATTGCTGTTTACAGGGATTTGGTAGTAAGCGTCTTTTAAGTCTATGGAGGTCATCCAATCTCCTGGTTTTACGCACTTTAGGATAGTCTGTAAGGATTCCACTTTGAATGTCCTTACGTCTAGAAAGGCGTTCACTCCTTTCAGGTTCAGGATGAGACGCCACTTTCCCTGGGGCTTTGGGGCCAAAAACACAGTGGAATACATCCCCTGGAACCTTTCGTGAGTAGGGACTTCCTCCAACACCTTCTGTTCCAGCAGAGTGGAAATGCAAGTCCTCATGGCCCTTCGTTTGACACCTTCTGACACTTTTGATTTTCTGAAATGGGCAGCATGTGGACGAGAGGAAAATTCTATCCTGTAGCCTTCTTTTATGATTGAGGTGACCCACTCGTCTGTGACATTTGCGGCCCATACCGGGGAAAAGAACTGCAGTCTTCCACCCACCGTACCCGGATGGGCCCAAGGACCTTCAGAAGGTCTTCCCGGAGGTTCTGGCACCTCTACCTCTGGAAGCCTTATTGGAAGAGGAGTGAGAGAAGGACTTCCACGAAGAGTTCCTGGAATACTCCCTTCCGGGCTTGTAGCTTCTACTGTCCCGAAAGGACCGATCCTTAAATCGCCTGGTTTTCCAGGAGGAGGAAAAACTCTTTCTGCTGACTTGTGGAAGAAACACTTTTTTCCCATCAGCAGCTTTCTGAATGGCATCCTTCAGGATCTTACCAAACAGGAGGTCCCCCTGAACGGGAGACCACACAAGGACGCTTTGGAGGCATAGTCCGCCCCCCAGGAATGAAGCCATAAGGCCCTTCTGGAGGCCACAGATAGGGCCATACCTTTGGCAATCATGCGAGTGATGTCCAGGGAGGCTTCAGAGCTAAATTCAGTAGCAAGGCTCAAATCCTTGAGACTTTCCAGGAGATGTTCTCTACGGACACCTTGACCAATATCTTCCTCCAAATTAGCAAGCCAAACTCTTAAGGCCCTGGAGAGAGTGGTCAGCGCCACTGCCGGATGAAGGGCGGAGCCTAGCGCCAGATAGGCTTTAATTAGGTCACCATCCATACGCTTTTCCATAGGTTCTCTTAAGTATGCCATGGAGTCTATAGGAAGCGTGGTCTTTTTAGCCATATGGATCACTGCGGCATCAACCTTGGGAACTGAATTCCAAAGGCAGCAGTCCATGGCAGAATAAGGATAAGTCCTTGTGAATTTGTTTTTCAAGGTGGACTTCCTCTCTGGCTTATTCCATTCCTGAAGGATCATGTCCCTTATAGAGGAATGTACTGGGAACGTTGGTCTATTAGGTTTCAAGTCCTCAAAAAACCTGTCAGCCTCTCTCAATTCAGATTTTTCTTCCGTGAGGCTAAGAGTGTCTCTGAGGAGGGTAATAAGTCGATCTATAGATTTAGAGTCCAGAGACCTGGAGGCATAGTCAGCCTCCTCCTCCCCCTCATCAGAGACCTCCCACAGGTCAGGATCCTCCTCAGAGCTGGAAGACTGAGGTTCCGCTCTGCGTCTCTTAGGAGGGCCACCACATCCCGTGGTAGACTTAAAGCCCTCAGCAATTGCACGGGAAATCCAAAGCTTAAGGTCGTCCTGCGGTGAAGTCTTACTGGGGACATTAGCCGCTTCCGACAAGCATTCCCTGCAGAGGTTCCTTCCAGGTGGAGCAGGTGATGAACAATTGATGCATCTGTTGGTCTTTTCTCTGGATTTTCTCGCTGGAGAATCCAACTGTTTGCTGGGGCTGAAATAAAGCCATATATAACATATATTACAGGCTCAGTATGGCACTCTTTTAATAACCCCCCCTGAACAAAATAAATGGCTCACCTATGTTTTCTAGAGAGGGATCGAGCAGAGGCAGAGGGAGAATCCATACTAAGAAAGGAACAAAGGCAAAATCAGAACACATCCCTAAAAAGCCCAAAAGGTAAACTGGAAAGCAAACCCAAAGCCCCCAGCAAAAACCAGGCAATCCTACCTCATAACGGCAGAAAACACACTCCAGGCAGCCAGGAGACAGCAAGAAGGAGAACTGGCGAAAGTTCAGACCGCAAATCAGAAGTTCCGAACAGCTGACAGGCAAGTGTCAGTATTCCCCTGTTTAAATACCTCTTCGCCCGGTCCGCGCATGCGCAGAGCGCTGGAACGCACGCCATGCGTTCCAAGCCTCGCGGTCATCGCGAGGCACTTCCGGGTTCGGCAATTCCGCGGCTGGAACGCACACCACGGCAAACCTTCAGTCCCTGGAGATAGGTCATGGCCATTTCCATTAGAGGAGCTAGCTCTTTTAAGAGCTGCTTGCTCCTTGTGCCTCCCTGGTTGTTTACATATGAGGCCACCGCTCGGTTGTCCGTCTTGATCAACACCCAGGAATTCCTGATCTTCGGAAGGAACACCCGAATGGCCTTGGAAATAGCTCGTAGTTCTCTTAGGTTCGAGTGGAGCCGACTTTCTTCTCGAGTCCACCACCCCTGAGTCCACGAGGAATCTAGGTGGGCACCCCAACCAGAAGAACTGGCATCTGTCGTAATAACGGTCCACAGAGGCTCTTCCAAGGGAAAGCCCTTTGCTAGGTTCTTCCTGTTCTTCCACCAGTTCAACTCTTTTCTTACTGGCAGCGGCAGAGATATCTTCTGATCCCAATCCGTTTTTTCTCTGTCGAACTGGAGAAGGAAACAACTCTGTACAGGGCGAAACTTCCATTGGGCCCACTTCACCAAACCTATCGTAGACGTTAAAGAACCCAGGAGACTCATGACTTCCCTTGCCGAGGCCCTTTCGAGAACCTGGAGCTTCTTGACTTTGTCTTGTATCTTCATGACCCTCTCTGGAGACAAAAACACACGGGCAGAAATGGTATTTATCACCGCTCCGAGGAACACGATGGTCTGAGACGGAATCAGGGAGCTTTTCTCTATATTGAGAAGCCTCCCGTGAACTTGCAGGACGTTCATTGCCATTAAAGTATGATGCTCCACTATTCTTTGTGAAGGCCCTATGATGAGTATGTCGTCCAGGTAATGGAATATCTCGATACCTCTCATCCTTATGACGGCAATCAAAGAGACAAGGACCTTCGAGAAAGTCCTTGGCGCTAAGCTGAGACCAAACGGAAACCCTCGGAACTGGAAATGTCTTCCTAAAGCCCAGAACCGAAGGAACTGCATGTGATTGCTGTTTACAGGGATTTGGTAGTAGGCGTCTTTTAAGTCTATGGAGGTCATCCAATCTCCTGGTTTTACGCACTTTAGGATAGTCTGTAAGGATTCCACTTTGAATGTCCTTACGTCTAGAAAGGCGTTCACTCCTTTCAGGTTCAGGATGAGACGCCACTTTCCCTGGGGCTTTGGGGCCAAAAACACAGTGGAATACATCCCCTGGAACCTTTCGTGAGTAGGGACTTCCTCCAACACCTTCTGTTCCAGCAGAGTGGAAATGCAAGTCCTCATGGCCCTTCGTTTGACACCTTCTGACACTTTTGATTTTCTGAAATGGGCAGCATGTGGACGAGAGGAAAATTCTATCCTGTAGCCTTCTTTTATGATTGAGGTGACCCACTCGTCTGTGACATTTGCGGCCCATACCGGGGAAAAGAACTGCAGTCTTCCACCCACCGTACCCGGATGGGCCCAAGGACCTTCAGAAGGTCTTCCCGGAGGTTCTGGCACCTCTACCTCTGGAAGCCTTATTGGAAGAGGAGTGAGAGAAGGACTTCCACGAAGAGTTCCTGGAATACTCCCTTCCGGGCTTGTAGCTTCTACTGTCCCGAAAGGACCGATCCTTAAATCGCCTGGTTTTCCAGGAGGAGGAAAAACTCTTTCTGCTGACTTGTGGAAGAAACACTTTTTTCCCATCAGCAGCTTTCTGAATGGCATCCTCCAGGATCTTACCAAACAGGAGGTCCCCCTGAACGGGAGACCACACAAGGACGCTTTGGAGGCATAGTCCGCCCCCCAGGAATGAAGCCATAAGGCCCTTCTGGAGGCCACAGATAGGGCCATACCTTTGGCAATCATGCGAGTGATGTCCAGGGAGGCTTCAGAGCAAAATTCAGTAGCAAGGCTCAAATCCTTGAGACTTTCCAGGAGATGTTCTCTACGGACACCTTGACCAATATCTTCCTCCAAATTAGCAAGCCAAACTCTTAAGGCCCTGGAGAGAGTGGTCAGCGCCACTGCCGGATGAAGGGCGGAGCCTAGCGCCAGATAGGCTTTAATTAGGTCACCATCCATACGCTTTTCCATAGGTTCTCTTAAGTATGCCATGGAGTCTATAGGAAGCGTGGTCTTTTTAGCCATATGGATCACTGCGGCATCAACCTTGGGAACTGAATTCCAAAGGCAGCAGTCCATGGCAGAATAAGGATAAGTCCTTGTGAATTTGTTTTTCAAGGTGGACTTCCTCTCTGGCTTATTCCATTCCTGAAGGATCATGTCCCTTATAGAGGAATGTACTGGGAACGTTGGTCTATTAGGTTTCAAGTCCTCAAAAAACCTGTCAGCCTCTCTCAATTCAGATTTTTCTTCCGTGAGGCTAAGAGTGTCTCTGAGGAGGGTAATAAGTCGATCTATAGATTTAGAGTCCAGAGACCTGGAGGCATAGTCAGCCTCCTCCTCCCCCTCATCAGAGACCTCCCACAGGTCAGGATCCTCCTCAGAGCTGGAAGACTGAGGTTCCGCTCTGCGTCTCTTAGGAGGGCCACCACATCCCGTGGTAGACTTAAAGCCCTCAGCAATTGCACGGGAAATCCAAAGCTTAAGGTCGTCCTGCGGTGAAGTCTTACTGGGGACATTAGCCGCTTCCGACAAGCATTCCCTGCAGAGGTTCCTTCCAGGTGGAGCAGGTGATGAACAATTGATGCATCTGTTGGTCTTTTCTCTGGATTTTCTCGCTGGAGAATCCAACTGTTTGCTGGGGCTGAAATAAAGCCATATATAACATATATTACAGGCTCAGTATGGCACTCTTTTAATAACCCCCCCTGAACAAAATAAATGGCTCACCTATGTTTTCTAGAGAGGGATCGAGCAGAGGCAGAGGGAGAATCCATACTAAGAAAGGAACAAAGGCAAAATCAGAACACATCCCTAAAAAGCCCAAAAGGTAAACTGGAAAGCAAACCCAAAGCCCCCAGCAAAAACCAGGCAATCCTACCTCATAACGGCAAAAAACACACTCCAGGCAGCCAGGAGACAGCAAGAAGGAGAACTGGCGAAAGTTCAGACCGCAAATCAGAAGTTCCGAACAGCTGACAGGCAAGTGTCAGTATTCCCCTGTTTAAATACCTCTTCGCCCGGTCCGCGCATGCGCAGAGCGCTGGAACGCACGCCATGCGTTCCAAGCCTCGCGGTCATCGCGAGGCACTTCCGGGTTCGGCAATTCCGCGGCTGGAACGCACACCACGGCAAACCAGCCAATCCGGGCGAATACAGCCCCCACAAGGACAGCAACTCCCAGCAAGCCCCCAGGGGCAATACAGGGCACTCAGGCAGAAAACAACACGCAATAGAGCCCAACAGCATCCACCATCCGGATGACTGCAGTATGGATCCCCAAAACACTGCCAACAAGGTAAGGGGGGGATTTCGACCCCAATTACTAGGGGCACTTCCAGAAACAAGGGGAAATTTTTAAGGATAACCAACCCCAGGAAGTTTTAGAACAGTGTCTCCCTCAGAACACTCAGAGTACTTACTCTGAACCTGACCCAGTTAGTCCTGCCCATGCAGGCTGTTTACTGGGTCCTTCAAATGAAGAGAGGCTGAACTTCATTTGGAACGAACCCACGACAAATGCAGGAAGGTGGCCATAAAATAAAAAGTAAAAAGTCCTGTAGAACTTGCTAAGGACAGGAAAAAAGACTGTGGTGTAAGGGGAGGAGGGACTCTTTATACCTATCAGTCTAATTAATTAATTAATCTAATTAATTCCTGTCCTGTGACTGCTAAGGGAGGAGCTACCCATAAGTGATGCTGCCATGATTAGCCAGGAAAGATATTTTTCTACTTGTTTCCCAGTGGGAGATACACTTGAATACATTTTACATAGTTACAAAAGCTTCATTTCAGTTTTCTATAGGAAATGACTGTTGTGATTTGTTCAGTTCCCTAGTAAATGAGACATATATGCTTGAATTATTGTAAAGGGTCACTCCAGACCCCTTTATGTCAGTGTGTCCTCTCTTTTTCATTTTACACAAATGGCAAATTTAAATTAATCTTGTTACACCCTCCCAGCTGTCAATCAGTCAACCGTTTCTGTTACTTCCTGGTTGTTTTTTTCTGCTCAGTGGAGCTTTGTTTAAGAGGCAGATGCCTGGCTTGGAGTAGAAAGGGATGGCATGGCTGATGATAAGAGATCTACTGCTTTTGCAATCTGTTTTAGATTTGCCACCAATGACAAAATGTGTAATTAACCCCTTAAGGACCAAACTTCTGGAATAAAAGGGAATCATGACATGTCAGACATGAATACATGCATTTTTTTTAAAATTGGGATATATTTACTATTGTTTTTTTGTTTGTATTTGTGCAGTGGAGTGTCTCTTTAAGTCACCACTCTGACTCCAAGTCTGTGATGTAATAAAATCTTCATAATAAGTCGGATGACAGCATGTACATTTGACACATACAAACAGTACTTCCACATAGTATAAAAGTAAAACTTTCTTATTAAATTATTTTTTTCAGGTAGTACGTAACATTTTGAGCACTTAAGGTGTGGGGTTAAAGTGTCCAGCTGCTGTAGTAGGTAAAACTTGACTCTCTACCAAAAAAGAGACAAATGTCTAATGAAATAGTAAAAAGCTGGAACAACAATTAGGACATATGCTTTAATACTGAAATAACTTTTTTCAAATTCTTCTGATGTTTTTTTAAGTTAAGTTGAATTCAGGACGCTCATTTCCGAACACTTAAATGTATTTTAAGAACATTTAAGATCAGTGATTCAATCCTTCATCATTGTGTCCTGCATTCAACTCATGGACTTTATTTCATTTGGAACATTTGAGGCAATTTTTCAACCAATGAACACCTGGCACTTTAGAACAGAATCCAAACATGTAAAAGTCCCCACATTAATATATATTTTGGTTTGATTATACTGAATCATGTGGTTCATCCAGTTAAACCAGGTATATATATATATATATATATTTAGGTAGTTGAAAGACTATTTGTCAAAAACTGGTAAAACATCTTAGATCGCACATCAAAAGGATGCTTTGGAGGTGAACCCACTTTTCTAGAGCCAACTGTTTAATCATTTTTATTGGGAAGGTTCTAATAACAAATTCTTGTATGAGAGGCAAACACATTCTGATCATGGTTCTAGATTTTGTCACTAGCTTTATTCCGAGTTCTTCTGTGGTGTATATGGATCATGTCATCTCTCAAGAATGATAATTGGTTTGAAATAACATAATTGGGGTACTTTGATGCAGCAACCCTACTCCTAACACCATGACTTTAGCCATATTTTATCCTTCCTAATATCTATTTTTTATTCCACTGTAACATAGGGCATGAGCACTATCTCAAAGCACATGGGAGAGAGCAGGCTGTATTGTTTAAGTGATCAGAGCAATAGATTACCCTGTCTGCTCTCTTAATAACAGTCACCTCGCACCACAACTTGTCTAACCCTTTTTTACTTTCCAGATCTCACCCTTGCTTTAGGGTCTATTATTTCATCTGTTAGAAGGAAAGCCTTCCTCCAGTACAGCCACTCCTGAGCTGATGCTTGCAACTTTCACTCGAACACCAAATCTGATGGGGTGCACAGAATCAGGACTGGCCACACATTTCCCTCCCTGACAACCATATCTATCTCTCATCAAGCTATCTGCCTTTTCTCCTTCTAGCACATTTCTCCCCACTAAAGTCACTAAAGACTTTCTCATGCCTCCCATCCTTTCTGATTTCAGATATACAGTCCTGATTTTTGGGTCCTGCCCCGCTTAATTTCCTGCTTTCCTGCTTTTGGGGACACCAGGGTACAGTCCACAGCATTCATCTCATGAGTGCATCATTAGACATGCTTGGACTATGTTTAGGGCACTATAACTCTGCAGGGAGCACTGATACAGGCTTACCTGTCATTAACTCAGGCGGATCGGCTCCCTTTTTCATTGGGGGTTTATGTAAAAAATAGTTATAGGTAAAACTAAAAAAAACTTATTGTTAAAGGGACATTATAGTCACCAGAACCAGTACAGCCTAATGTAGTGGCTTTGCTGTCTATTGCATGTCCCTGCAGCCATAGCACTGTAAACAGGAAAAAAAGCAGTGTTTATATTGCTGGCTATTTAAACCTTAAGTCACTCAGACTAAAGGTGCTTCTTGTGTCATCCTGCATGGAGGCGCTGAACATTCCCATAGAGAAACATTAATTCAATGTAACTATATTAGGAGATGCTGATTGGTGCAGCCAAGGAGTTGGTGACCAGGCCACGGCCAGCCCAAAGGTGAGTAAAATTACCCTAATACATGTTTGTATTCCTTTAAGTGTATTTTCAAAAAGGAGTACTTTCTAGACTAGAAGCATAAAAAATAGAATAGAAAACTTGGCCATTTTAAGTTTTTTATAGAGCAACAGGATTGTGTGCGACTACCAGGAATAAAATGGGCGCCATCAAATATAGCGCCATCAAATTCCGCAGCACTTTACAGTGGGTGGACGAACAGACATGTAGTTGTAACCAGACAAGTTGGACACACAGGAACAGAGGGGTTGAGGGCCCTGCTCAGTGAGCTTACATGCACTTACATGCACTATATCCTGGCACTATAGCTTCCCCTTCTTTCAAGGCCCCCTGCCGCGGTGCTGAATGGGTTAATAACCCATTCAGTTACTTACCTGGGTCCAGTGCCGATGTCCCTCGGAATGGCTGGCAATTGCATGAGCGGCAATGGCCGCGCACGTGCATTAGACCTTCCCATAGGAAAGCACTATTCAATGCTTTCCTATGGGGATTCTATCGACGCTCGACGTCCTCATGCAGAGCGTGAGGACGTCGAACATCATTTAAAACACTTTTGTTGCTCTAAGAACATGGAAGCACCATCTAGCGGCTGTCTGAGAGACAGCAACTAGAGGTGGGATTAGCCCTTCAAAACGGCTGGCAATTGCATGAGCGGCAATGGGCGCGCACGTGCATTAGACCTTCCCATAGGAAAGCACTATTCAATGCTTTCCTATGGGGATTCTATCGACGCTCGACGTCCTCATGCAGAGCGTGAGGACGTCGAACATCATTTAAAACACTTTTGTTGCTCTAAGAACATGGAAGCACCATCTAGCGGCTGTCTGAGAGACAGCAACTAGAGGTGGGATTAGCCCTTCAAAACCGCAGTGTTTTGACTAACAGGGCTAAGGGGAGAGGGGCAAGGCACCCAAACTACTCCAATGGGCAGAAGTGGTATGGGTGCCTACAGTGTCCCATTAACAACAACATTTGCAATTAAAGGGGCACAGTCAGCCTGGCACTGGAAAACCACTATTTCATAAAGATAAAATCTTGAGTGTGTTGGAATTTTACAGAAGTTCCAACCCAGTCAAGAGATATATAGAGACAAAGTATGGGCTACTTTGTCTCTGTATTTCTCCTTGGCCTGACTTTCTTAGATCTTACGGGATCCCCCATACAGTTCAAAGCTGTACACTCCTGCATGCATTTGTTTCCTGTTGTCTCCGCACATGCACAAACCTCTGTGAATAATCTGTCATGGTGCGCAGGTCATACTGATGTAGGGTGCGGTGTTATATGATGTCACACTTCTGGTCTTGCTGTTACTGTCTGCAAAACCAATATATTTCTTGCATCAGCTAACTAGGACCATCCACACAGGAACTGTGAGCTTCGTGTACAAAAAGAGTTGTTAGTTTCTACTTGCCTCACAGGACAAAAGTTGCCGGCCCTCCTCAAGTTGGAGATATTTTACAGCTGAGCTATTTTTGTCTGTCTTTTTAAAAATGTATCTGCACATTTGCTAAAACTCACTGTCCACTAAATAATCTTCTTAGTTTGCTAAATATCTGTTAAGACAACGATTGTTTTAGGTAATTAGGCCAATCTTTCCACCCAAGCTGACATTTTCAGTCTGCCTTTGTTATACACCATCCATATGGTGATGTCACAGATGATAGAAATATAAATATAAATGTAAAATCATAATAAAAGGGTTTCTCCACATATCATAACCAGTACTGCCAACTGTAGTGCTTATAATGCCAGGGGTGCCTTGGTCTGGTTCCCTGGTAATTGGGCAAATCGTTTTGCAACACTTCCAAATTTGTAAATGCCTATCCGTAAGGCTAAAGGATGAACTGTGGAATAATATCTGTACAGTGGAAATCTTCAGCAGTAATCAGTCAGAGCAAATCCTTATAAGGATCTATAGATGTAACTTTAAAAAATCCAGAGAAGCCACACATAGAGTAATATTTTTAAAGACAACACTCCTAGCTATGGTATATATTGCACTCACAGTGAGGATATAATTCTCTGGCCTGTATCTGCTCAGTAGTGTAATTTCTTCTATGGCATATATAACTTCACTTAATATAGACAAAATATAAAAATGCATAGGGCAATACTGTATGTAGATAAAGATCTTTTTAATATGGACTTACAAACATATGGAGAGAAAAAGCAGAAGACCACTTGTCCTGGCTGAGGCACTGAGATGTAGGTCCATGAGCAACACAGTAATAGGAAGTAGTGAGAAATAATAAATAAAATACAAACATTAACATTTTTTATAATATACAAACATGTTGCATCTAATGTCCAGACTTCTTCACGGGTATACAGATGAAAAGTTGGCTCTCCTTATATATCGTGTATTTCATTCAGTCTATCTCTGGCTTCTGCAGACTTTTTTCTATTGATTGATGGATTCTTGGCATCTTTACGATACAAGTTCCATCTGGAATGCACACTTCTTTTCACGATTCCGGGAACCCAACACGCTAACAGACACACACACACACACACAGAAAAGGTGCCGTACCGGACCTTAGAGTGGCCGGGCTAAGCACACACAGAATAGTCAGGAGACAAGCCGAGTCAGGGGAACCAGAAGACAGGATAACGATAAACAAGCCGAGGTCAAAGGGGTAGGAGAAAGTCACAAAGTCAGTTTAACAAGCCAGAGAGTACGTAACCAGAAATCACAAGTTCAGAATCAATACTATACAGCAAAGACCACAACAGGGCAGGGAGGAACAGGAAAGGTAAGTATAAATACCCTAGGTTTAATTCTGATTGGATAACTTCCAATCAGAATTAACAATCACACGTGGGAGATATCTAAGCCTCCCACTGTGATTGTGGTACTGTTGCTTTAACGCCAGGTCACTCACATGACCCCGGCGTTTGCATAAATTAACGACCTTCCAGCTTGCAGCGTTATACATGCTGCCGCTGGGAGGCATGAAGGATGCGAGCGGTGAGCGGCGGAGAGGAGATGCCACTCGCCGACAGGTAGGAGGAGGGGAGACCGCGGGCGGCGATGGACTGAGGGTGAGTGCTGCAAGTTGCGAGCAGCCTCCCCTCCTAGCCGCCCGCGGACCCCTGACACTTCTGGCCTTACTTAATCCTAACTTTGATATGTTACTTCCCACCCATCCTGGTTTGCCCAGTTATCCTGTGTCCCTGAGGTTCCTGAGGCTCCCAGTCATCTGGGTGATGTGCATCCGGATTCTTTTGAACTGCAGAAGCAAGAAGTGAATACCACCTGCAATTCATTGGCTGAAAGTGTCAAGTGACCAATGAATGCAATTCTGTGCATAGAAATATGCTTGTTCCAGATTGGTTTATGATGCCCCTATTTCAATGCCAGAGTTGGAGTTACGCCTCCGGCAGCAGAGATGTTAACCTTAAAGCAAAAGGCTGCATGTAGAGATTCCAGAAAACTATGACCATTTCAAATTACTGAAGTAGGGTTGGTGCTTGGAGTAAACCTTTAATATTCGATCTATACAGTCACTTATATCTCAATGTATCGCTTGCTTTATGCATGATTCATTCGTGATAAAGGTTGTATTATCAAAAAACAAACAAAAACACAGCAGTCGAACCTGAAATTGCAGAGAGGGAACTTCAGAATCTGACATTTCATCCAAATTGTCTATTTCAATCTAACATTCACTGTTTGGTGCGTGAGCACCAATACCTTTAAAATGACAAGTACAGTTATTATTTTACAAAATGAATTCATTAAATGAGCATTCCATTAAGTCACAGATGTTACTGAACCCATATACGTTACATTAATATACCACTGTAACGACGGTGGGGATGTCTCACGCTGGGTATCAGTTTTAGGAATATCTTGCTCCAAAACAAAGCCATAAAGCAAGCATGTAAAACATTTGGCCTAAGGACCTCAGGTGCCCTCTTCCACTTAAACCTCTTCTCTCAGATTTCACTTTAAATTAAATGTGATCCAGCCACAGCTCTGTGCATAAATCGTTATTATGTTTAGCCAGATCTTTCCAAAGCAGAATACGTGCAAATGTTACAAGTGTGTATGCATTGTTTTTATCTTTCTTTCTGTGGTTGTCTAGCTAGGGAACTCACGTCCAACATTGCCTTCTACCAGTTTTGTGAGATGTTTATTTGCGCCTGTGGCATTTATTACTATTTGAAACTGCATGAGAAAAGTTAAACTTTTTAAGGGTGCTACTGCCATCCTTTGCTGTTCTTTCCATCATATGGCTCATCTGACTAAGCACAAATTACTTTCTAAATGCTACCAGAGCGGTGGAGTGATTAGTTTTCCACCCATGTCCAATTATTGTCCATATGTTAGACACTCACAGCATTTCGGATTGGTTGGTGAGGAACTACAACATAAATGTGCTGAAAACTGTCAACTTTGAAGATATTATTTTAGAACTTATCAGGTTTAAAATCTATAAAACTCATGTTACTTCCAATCAATTTCCAAGGCTAACAACACATTACGAGAGCATCTACCAATCTGCAAAATATAAGACTATTTATTATTATTTATTAGCAAGCAAATTATTTTATATAAATAGTAATAAGCTTGTGTGTGTGTGTGTGTGTATATATATATATATATATATATATACACTGCTCAAAAAAAATAAAGGGAACACAAAACCCATGGAGGTCTGGATTTGGAGTCACACCCAAAAGTGGAAAAACACACAACAGGCTGATCCAACTTTGATGTAATGTCCTCAAAAACAAGTCAAATTAAGGCTCACTAGTGTGTGTGGCCTCCACGTGCTTGTATGACCTCCCTACAGCGCCTGTGCATGCTCCTGATGAGGTGGTGGATGGTCTCCTGAGGGATCTCCTCCCAGACCTGGACTGAAGCATCTGCCAACTCCTGGACAGTCTGTGATGCAACGTGACGTTGGTGGATGGAGCGAGACATGATATCCCAGATGTGCTCAATTGGATTCAGGTCTGGGGAATGGGCGGGCCAGTCCATAGCATCAATGCCTTCGTCTTGCAGGAACTGCTGACACACTCCAGCCACATGAGGTCTAGCATTGTCTTGCATTAGGAGGAACCCAGTGTCAGGATCAGGACAGGGATCCAACACGCAGAGTACAAACAGGTGGTAGGTATGTATACCGGACCTTAGAATGGCCGGACTTAACGTAAGGAGGAAGTAGAGAATAGTCAGAGACAAGCCGAGGTCAAGGGAACGAGAGGACAGGTAAGCGAGGGACAAGCCGAGTCAAAGGGTAACAGAGATAAACAGGGTAGTACAAACAAGCCGGGTCAGAACCAAAGAGACAACTAGAATACAAGAGCGCTGAGTGACTAGACAGGCTAGAACCACGACAGGGCAATGAGCAGATGCCGAAAGCCTTACTTTATACCTTGATTCTAGAGGGTAATCACGCCCCCGACGAGTCCTGATTAGTGCTCGGGACTTGACTGACAGGTCGACCTGGGTTGGCGTCATGACGTCGACTACTGAGCGTCGCGTCATATAAGGAAGTGGATCCCTCGCGGTCGGCTTGTAAATGGCCGAGAGGACCGCGAGGAACGGAGGAAACAACCCCTCTGGGAGGATAAACGTCTAAGTCTCTCACCTCCTCTGAGGCAGAGACTACAGGTACCCTGACAGTACCCCCCTCTCAGAAACGCCCACCGGGCGGAAGGAACCGGGACGAGATGGAAAACGGGAGTGAAAAGCCCTGCGGAGGCGAGGAGCATGTACATCCTCCTGAGGTACCCAAGTCCTCTCCTCAGGGCCATATCCCTTCCAGTCAATAAGATATTGTAACTTCCCCCGGGAGATTCGAGAATCGATGATGGAGTTGATTTCATACTCCTCCTGACCCTCAACCTGAACAGAGCGAGGAGAGGATATAGTGGAGGAAAATCTGTTACAGACTAACGGTTTCAGTAAGGAAACATGAAAGGAGTTAGGAATGCGTAAGGCAGCTGGAAGAGCTAGGCGATACGCAACTGGGTTAATTCGAGCCAGAACCCTGTAAGGGCCAATGTAACGAGGAGCGAATTTCATAGAAGGAACCTTTAAACGAATGTTTCTTGTACTCAACCATACCCTATCACCTGGAACAAAAACCGGAGCCGCCCTTCTGTGCTTATCAGCGTGTTTCTTGAACAACATGGAATTATGTAGGAGAATTCGTCGAGTCTGATCCCACAACTTCCTCAAATTGGCAACATGAACATCAACCGACGGTACCCCTTGGGAAGGAGAAACCGAGGGAAGAATGGAAGGATGAAAGCCATAATTCATGAAGAAGGGGCTGGAACGAGTAGAATCACAAACGAGATTATTGTGTGCAAACTCCGCCCAAGGAATCAAACCGACCCAATCGTCCTGGTGTTCAGAAACAAAACAACTCAAATATTGTTCAATCTTTTGATTGGTACGTTCAGCAGCTCCATTAGACTGAGGGTGATAGGCAGAAGAAAAATTCAATTTGATGCCAAGTTGAGAACAGAAGGATCTCCAAAAACGTGAAACAAATTGGGAGCCTCTATCGGAAACAATTTCGGAAGGTATCCCATGTAAGCGAAAAATCTCTCTCGCGAATATCTCCGCCAATTCAGGAGAAGTCGGGAGTTTAGTTAAGGGCACGAAATGAGCCATCTTAGTAAACCTATCAACCACCGTGAGGATCACAGTCTGTTTTTTTAGAAACAGGCAAATCTACAATGAAGTCCATAGCCAAACAGGACCATGGTCTCTCTGGAATGTTCAAGGGATGTAACAAACCACATGGAAGCGTATGAGGTTGCTTAGTCTTCATACAGACCTCACATGCTCCGATGAAATCCCTAATATCCTTTCGTAAAGAAGGCCACCAGAAATCTTTAGAGATCAAGGAACATGTCTTGCGAATACCCGGATGCCCAGCCGCCTTACTGTTGTGAAAACACTGTAAGAGTTCCAGTTGGAGTTCAGGAGGAACGAAATGCCTTGCCCCAGGGGTCTGTCTAGGAGCTAGATGTTGCAACTTCATGATCTGACCAAGCAACGGAGAGTGAATCTTAAGACTCGTGTTGGCGATAATATTGCCCCTGGGTACAATAGAAGACAAAACCGGCTCAGATATGGCAGAAGGTTCATATTGGTGAGACAAAGCATCGGCTTTAGAATTCTTAGAACCAGGTCTATAAGTGAGCACGTAATTGAAATGCGTGAGGAATAAAGACCAACGAGCTTGCCTGGAGGACAAGCGCTTGGCCTCCCCAATATAGGACAAGTTCTTGTGGTCTGTCAAAATAGTAACAGGATGGAAGGTGCCCTCCAATAAATGTCTCCACTCCTTTAAAGCCATGATAACTGCTAGTAGTTCCCTGTCACCAATGCCATATCTGCTCTCAGGACCTGATAGTTTCTTGGAAAAAAAAACACATGGATGTAAGGGCTTATCCACACCTAACCTTTGGGACAGGATGGCACCTATACCTGTCTCTGAGGCGTCTACCTCGAGTAGGAAAGGCAGAGTCGTATCAGGGTGAACCAAAATTGGTGCAGAAGCAAACAGTTCCTTGAGTGTTTTGAAAGCAAAAAGGGCTTCAGTAGACCAGTTCTTAGTGTCAGCCCCCTGTCTGGTCATATTGGTAATAGGAGCTATAATTGAAGAGTAACCTTTAATGAAGCGCCTATAATAGTTGGAGAATCCAATAAACCTCTGAATGGCCTTGAGACCCCTGGGTAAAGGCCAATCCAAAATGGACTGGAGCTTATCCGGGTCCATCTTAAACCCTTCCCCAGAAATCACATAACCAAGAAAATGTATCTGGGATTGGTCAAAGCTGCATTTCTCCAATTTGCAATACAGGCCATGTTGAAGAAGCTTGCGCAATACCCTTCTGACTTGTCTGTGGTGAGTCTCAATCTCTCTAGAGTGTAAAAGTATATCATCCAGATATACAATAACGCAGTCATGTTGAAATTCCCTAAGAACTTCATTGATTAGGTCCTGAAATACTGCCGGTGCATTACAGAGGCCAAAAGGCATTACTGTGTATTCATAGTGCCCATAACGGGTATTGAACGCCGTCATCCACTCGTGTCCCTGCTGAATTCTCACCAAGTTATACGCCCCTCTGAGATCTAACTTGGTGAAAATCTTGGAGCCTTTTAGACGATCAAAGAGCTCGGTAATCAAAGGAATAGGGTAGGCATTTCTAATGGTTATTTTGTTCAAACCTCGAAAATCAATGCACGGTCTTAGTGTACCATCCTTCTTCTTAACAAAAAAAAACCCAGCCCCGGCAGGGGAGGAGGATCTCCTAATGAATCCTTTTTCAAGGTTCTCACGAATATACTCCTTTAAGACTAAGTTCTCTTTAGTGGACAAAGGATATACATTACCCCTGGGAGGCATAGTACCAGGTAGTAGATTAATCTTACAATCAAAAGACCTGTGAGGAGGTAAAGTATCAGCATTCTTTTTGTCAAATACTGCCTTTAAATCCAGGTACAGAGGCGGTATTTGTACCTCTGTAGAGTAGGTAGAATTAATCGGTGTGTTAACTGCGCAAAGTGGTGACACTGTCCATAAGCACCTGTCCTGACAACCCTGACACCATGAGACTATCTCCCCTAATTCCCAATCAATAATAGGGTTATGTTTTTTTAACCAAGGATACCCCAGGACTATGGGAACAGATGGAGACGAAATAAGCAATAAAGATATGTCTTCCTCGTGTAAGATACCAACAGTTAATTTAACGGGTATGGTTTCACGAAAAATCACAGGCTCAACTAAAGGTCTACCATCTATGGCCTCAACGGCCAAGGGTGTCTCCCTTAACTGGGATGGGATAGTGTGTTTAGTAACAAAAACTTGGTCGATAAAGTTCTCAGCAGCTCCGGAATCTATCAATGCCATAGTTTCTAATACTCCCTTCTCCCAAGTTAAAGAAACGGGTAGCAGAAGCCTGTGATCTTTATAATTATGATTAGAGGACAAAATAGAAACACCCAAGGCCTGTCCTCTAGAGAAACTTAGGTGCGAGCGTTTCCCGAGCGACTAGGACAATTTAGGCGTAAATGGCCTCTGACTCCACAGTACATACACAACCCCTCCCTTCTCCTGTACTGTCTCTCCTCTTCTGAGAGACGAGTATTGCCTATCTGCATAGGTTCTGGAAGAAGTGAGGTTGTGGATTCAGAACTTTGAAATGAAGGAGCTAGTTTAAAGAAAGGTCTACGGTTTCTCTCTCGAGTGTTCTGCCTCTCTCTTAAACGTTCATCAATGCGAGAAATAAAAGAAATTAAATCCTCCAAATTTTCAGGAAGCTCTCTAGTAGCAACCTCGTCAAGGATTATGTCTGATAACCCGTTTAAAAATACATCTATATAAGCCTGTTCATTCCACTTAACTTCTGCCGCCAAGGACCTGAACTCTAGTGCATAATCCACAAGTGTTCGGTCTTCTTGTCTAAGGCGCAACAGTAATCTAGCTGCATTGACCTTTCTACCTGGAGGGTCAAAAGTTCTTCTGAAAGCAGCTACAAAGGCATTATAATTGTATACTAACGGATTATCATTTTCCCACAATGGATTGGCCCATCTCAAAGCTTTCTCGACAAGTAATGTGATAATAAATCCAACCTTCGCCCTATCTGTAGGATAGGAGCGGGGTTGTAATTCGAAATGGATACCTATTTGGTTTAAGAAACCACGACACTTCTCTGGAGAACCAGCATAACGTACAGGTGGAGTGATACGGGAAGAAGCACCTACAGTGGCTACCTCTAGACCTGAACTCACAGGAGAGATAGAAGTATTACGCATCTCCTCTGGTTGATTACTAGAGTGAGATAGTAACGCCTGTAGTGCTAGAGCCATCTGGTCCATTCTGTGATCCATGGCGTCGAACCTAGAGTCAGAAGGACCAATCTGAGTGTTTGTACCTGCAGGATCCATTGGCCCTGTCGTAATGTCAGGATCGGGACAGGGATCCAACACGCAGAGTACAAACAGGTGGTAGGTACGTATACCGGACCTTAGAATGGCCGGACTTAACGTAAGGAGGAAGTAGAGAATAGTCAGAGACAAGTCGAGGTCAAGGGAACGAGAGGACAGGTAAGCGAGGGACAAGCCGAGTCAAAGGGTAACAGAGATAAACAGGGTAGTACAAACAAGCCGGGTCAGAACCAAAGAGACAACTAGAATACAAGAGCACTGAGTGACTAGACAGGCTAGAACCACGACAGGGCAATGAGCAGATGCCGAAAGCCTTACTTTATACCTTGATTCTAGAGGGTAATCACGCCCCCGACGAGTCCTGATTAGTGCTCGGGACTTGACTGACAGGTCGACCCGGGTTGGCGTCATGACGTCGACTACTGAGCGTCGCGTCATATAAGGAAGTGGATCCCTCGCGGTCGGCTTGTAAATGGCCGAGAGGACCGCGAGGAACGGAGGAAACAACCCCTCTGGGAGGATAAACGTCTAAGTCTCTCACCTCCTCTGAGGCAGAGACTACAGGTACCCTGACACCCAGGGCCAACCGCACCAGCATATGGTCTCAAAGGGGTCTGAGGATCTCATCTCTGTACCTAATGACAGTCAGGCTACCTCTGGCGAGCACATGAAGGGCTGTGCGGCCCCCCAAAGAAATGCCACCCCACACCATTACTGACCCACTGCCAAACCGGTCATGCTGGAGGATGTTGCAGACAGCAGAACGTTCTCCACGGCGTCTCCAGACTCTGTCATGTCTGTCACATGTGCTCAGTGTGAACCTGCTTTCATCTGTGAAGAGCACAGGGCGCCAGTGGTGAATTTGCCAGTCTTGGTGTTCTCTGGCAAATGCCAAAAGTCCTGCACGGTGTTGGGCTGTAAGCACAACCCCCACCTGTGGACGTCGGGCCTTCATACCACCCTCATGGAGTCTGTTTCTGACCGTTTGAACAGGCACATGCACATTTGTGGCCTGCTGGAGGTCATTTTGCAGGGCTTTGGCAGTGCTCCTCCTGTTCCTCCTTGCACAAAGGCAGAGGCAGCGGTTCTGCTGCTGGGTTGTTGCCCACCTACGGCCTCCTCCACGTCTCCTGATGTACTGGCCTGTCTCCTGGTAGTGCCTCCATGCTCTGGACACTACGCTGACAGACACAGCAAACCTTCTTGCCACAGCTCGCATTGATGTGCCATCCTGGATGAGCTGCACTACCTGAGCCACTTGTGTGGGTTGTATACTCCGCCTCATGCTACCACTAGAGTGAAAGCACTGCCAGCATTCAAAAGTGACCAAAACATCCGCCAGGAAGCATAGGAACTGAGAAGTGGTCTGTGGTCACCACCTGCAGAACCACTCCTTTATTGGGGTTGTCTTGCTAATTGCCTATCATTTCCACCTGTTGTCTATCCCATTTGCACAACAGCATGTGAAATTGATAGTCACTCGGTGTTGCTTCCTAAGTGGACAGTTTGATTTCACAGATGTGTGATTGACTTGGAGTTACATTGTGTTGTTTAAGTGTTCCGTTTCTTTTTTTGAGCAGTGTATGTATATATATATATATATATATATATATATATATATATATATATATATATATATATATATATATATATATATATATATATATATATGTACACAACTTTGTCTTTAAAAGTGTCCCCAAGTTATAGTAACAAAATTCACTTTGAATAACAATACAGCTTGTTAATGTAACAATTAAACAATGCCGTGGATGCTTAATGAAACATTATTTCTATCTTCTGCAAATAATTCTAGTCCTCCCATATGTTCCTAAATGGTGGTCTTGTACTTAAAAAATAGATATTGCCATCTGCTATGATCCATGAATTTAAATTTCCTAGCACTGTTGAGCATAATTTCATTTTAAGAACCATCTCAATTCAAGCCCACATTTCATTCACTTTATTCTTCATAGGATGTTTCCCACATTTGGTTATTGAGCTTTGAATGTTTTTATTTTTAAAGTGACTGCTCTTCAATCCCCTCTCAAAATATATTTTCCCATTACATTCAGGCATCTTTCAGTATAATAACAATTGAAAATGAAAGATTGAAAATTTACATTTTCTATGCATGCATTGCTCTCCAAACATTATAATGTCATATATTCAGCAGTGAGTTCATTTATTGGTATTTGATAGAACTTTGCTGGATAAAACCTCTTTACCCAACGGATATGGCATCATAACCAACTCATCTGCTTTGGAGTTAACTCATTACTCCCAGGAGAGAGATTTTTAGACAGGGAGCACAGAGTTTCTACTTTTAATATAGTCCAAAATATATTAAACACATATTATAACAGATATGTGAACTGAATTATTGGTAATTAAATTAAATAAATTTCTATCTCATCCAACCCAATTGGCTGGAATTTTGTAAGTATCGCAGAATAATACTATGATTTCAAAAAGGTTGAGTAGTTGCTTAGCAGAAATTTGGAAAATGTTTGTCTCAAAATAATTTTTAATGTACACTGACAGCTACAGCATCCAGTAGACATGTAGTATCACAATCACTTCCCTCAATACAAGAGGTCCTGGGTAGAATGCGTACTTTAAATGTTTAATGGTAAAGGCTTATATCCGTTTCTTGTTAGATAAACAGCTTGATTACAGCTTGTTACAGCTTGTTTTTGGATAAGATTTTAGAATAATGCTTTAATATTTTTGGATACACTTTTAGAATGATTTAGTCTTTTAAATAACTCTTGCACTCTCTGGTGAGTCAGAGCGTAGACGCCAGGATTCTCTGCATGCACTCTGACTCACTGAGTACCAGGACTGCGAGGGAGTGATTTATGAGGTCTGCATCAGCAGGAGATACAGACCTCACACTCCTTCATAAGGCCACCAAGGATCCAGCACCCCTCCCCCAGACCATCTGGGGATATGACCCCACTGGATGACCAGATATCCAGGGAAATTCAGCAGGAAAGCTAAGCATGGGAGAAGGAAAGTAGAGTACCACACATACTACATATATCCAACACACATACCACACACTATATACAGCTAGTCAGCACACACTACATACAGTCAGCACACACACCACATGCACACTAAATACAGCAAACACACACCACATATTACATACAGCCTGCATACACACATCACACACATTGTATAGAGCTATCACACACATTAAATACAACCACACACATTATATATAGCAAGCACACACTATAAGCATTACATACAGACAGCACACAGTACATGTATAACCTACAGCCAGTACACACAACACACATTACATAAAACCAGCACACACCACATACGACATACAACTAACACACACACACATTTTTATTTATTTATTTAAAACATTTTTTTACCAGGAAAGATACATTGAGATTTCTCTTGTTTTCAAGTATGTCCTGAGTTTTTCAAGTATGTCCTGGGTTACATTACAGACAAACAAACACAGATACACATTACACACTGCCAGCTCACGCTACACGCACACACATTACATATAGCCAACACAGACATTACAAGTAGCCACTACACATACACTGGAGCACAGAGATCCAAGACACTAATCTTTTCAAAAATGAAATCTAAATGGCAACAGATTCAAAAATAAGAAAGCTGTAAATATAGCTGAGTTGGGGAATGTCCAGCTATATTTACCTCAGTTTTGCCATTCATATTTACGTTGGGAAAATTCAGAGTTTAGTGAATAACCCTGCCAATGTCCAGGTCTAAGCAGGGTTCCCATACTTTCTGATTTGAAATAATTTTGTAGTTTTGGCTCCCATATTAAGCCATTATACAACTAAATGTGTTGTATTTTTAATGTCCACAACCCTGAAATATGCTGTGTGCCAAATGTGAAACAACAATACAAGGTTCATTTCTCCCAAGTGGAAATACATTATAAAGGAAACATTATTTTTCTTATATTTAATGAGTTAGTAACCCAATGGTCTCCGACTCTTGGCATATTATAACACCAATGGCCATCTGCACTATGGGTATTACAGCATCTCAATATCTGGACAACCTTAGACAACCTCACTCATGCCCATGATAAGCACAGAGCATGCAGAAAGAGCAAAATAAAAGCATAAAACTGAAGGTGATAGAATCCCCCACCTCCCCAACTCAACTAGATGGATACAACTGAACAACCAATTTCAAAGAACATGAAGCAAACGGATAAAATGAAAAAAAAATGGAATAACTATACAAACATATAATTGGCTGACTTATGCTAAATCAATCATGTGATGCATTTTGTGATGGATTCTCACCAAGAAGTGCACTTGGTATCTCAACAATCAGCTCCATAATTTATTATCTCGTAATAATGTTTTTTTCTGACTGACTGCACCACCATATGACAGCACTCTAAAGGGTAATCTAAAAACTGTTATCAGTGACAAAATGAATTGCCTTCGATGACTTTAATTATATTTCTAATAAATTATATGTATATTGTGTTTCTGCTTTGTGGATTTCTGGCCTGCAGTGTGTGTGGTGCCGGTGAGATAGGGCGTAAACTAGTTTCATATTTATATGTATATTAAACTTGAAAACAATATATTAAAAAAAATACAGTTTATCCCCCCATCCCTCTGGTTAATTTGGGCAGGAAGGGGGAACAACATGCCAATCCCTAGTGCTCTCACCCTCTGTTGGTTTTTAAATCTTGTGTAATGACTCTGGTGAGCTTTGGACTGAGTATCAGAGCATTGCTGTTGTAACTCGCGGTAATGCTCTAAGCTGCCTGGAGCTCATGGGAACCATCACCAGGTATGCATCTAGCAGATGGCTCCTCCCCCTTTACAGTGGGTGCAATTGGCCAATAAGGAAGATATTTACTCTCCTGACTGACCCATAAAGGCACCCTACTCAATGGACCATAGGGGGGCAGCTAGGAAAAACAGCTCCTGCCTACTATAGGGCACCAGATTTGAGGCTTGAGTCCCCACCACAGCCCCATCCTTAGCTACAAACCTGATGCTTGGAGTAGCCATTTAATCTGTAGATAGAAAGGTATGTATTTATTTAATTTTCCTTACACATTTCCAATATGTGAATTATAGTTTTTGTACATTTACATATTATTACCATATAGTATATACAAGATATGCTCACGTTTGTTTAAAAGTTTTATATCCCCTCCATTTTTCCTATTTATATTGAAATTAAAGCAGTTCAAGTACTTTGAATAATCTGAACAGTTACAAAGGTAAGTGGTAAACTACCAAGTGTTAGAGAATACAGTAATACTGAGTCCACTTAAGTCAACATAGAAATGGCTCTATAGGACATTTGAAGCTAATTATACAAAACACCCAGTCAGATCACAATTTAAACTAATAGGGAAGACTGAGATGAAATGGGTATATTACCTAGATACTCTACACTCTAATGGCCTCAATATTGATTTTGATTTATTTAATTTTTTATGAGTATGTATATAAACCTTTTTTTCTTCTTCCCCTTTTTTATTTAAACTCTGATCTATTAAGCTTTCATTTTTTAGTTTTTTTATAATTACCAATTTTTTTGTTAATTTTTAGGGCCTATTGTCTCCCCTCCCCACTTTTGTCTAGCTCCTCCTTAGATTGTTTTTATTTTTTATATATTTATTTTATTTCTCTATGTTGGGTTATATACATATTTTATATATTATATACATTTTTTATATATATATATTTTCCAATTATATTTATACTCACGTTAGATCACTATTAGATATTATTACTAATTGTGTATGACAATGGACATATGCATAATTAAAGAATTTTTAAGTATGATGATTTTTTAAGCTCTTATCACAATATTATGTTTTAAAATATATTTATAATATAACTTTAATATATTTTGAAGTATACTTCTAATGATGGTTAAGCCCATCTATTTAACTTTATATATAATCATCATAGATTATTAGAATTTCAGAATCTAAAAATGGTTATTAAGCCTACCTATTTGGTCTAATTTTATATTAAACCACTACACAATCTGACTAATACAGCTATTACAATTACGCATATGTATAAATCCTATTACCGGATTTACTGATAGCTGGCAGAACTATATACATGTTATTTGCTAAGTTTCTGTGCTTGGAACGCAACATACGCCTTGATTGACGATACGTGCGTTCCAGCACATTACACATGACTTCTAATGATTAGACTAAGCCGCGTCATTTCCGGGTATGACGCGTGCGGTCCATCGTGGAACACATGGACGCGCCATCTATACTCACCTTTCACCCTGCCACATCACTTCCGGTGCGCCTAGCCAAACCGGAAATAGGAAGTATCAGGTAGCGATCTTCAATCAAGCTGAACATTTATATATATTGGACACTTGTAAGAATGTTCCACACTTTTGATAAAGCCTCTGGAGAGGCAAAACGCGTCAAGTGGGACCCTTTTGAGGACTTTTTGTACCCTATTATTTTATTATTGTATCTTTGATACCCATTATAATAAATAGTTATTTTTTTATAGAACACCTTTTTGCATCCAGTTCTATATCCTGACTGCTACCTGATTCCACTATATCCCTAGGTGGGGATAATACCACCAATGCTGAAACAACGAGAGCAGGGATTTGCTCTAAAGATTGTAAGTAAATTACCTTCTTGCATTTAAACTTACAGTACATACTACACTATCAAAGTTTATCTCTGCTCTTTATTTTTGCATATACCACCCATATCCGTATTTGCATTTGGAAGACCAACACCATCTATACCAGCCTATATCCTTAGATGGGAATTATACCATCCAGGCGCTACAAAGTAGAGCTCTTGTATAGCTCCTCCAAATGTGAGTGACCCTGAACAAATTGTATTGCACTATTATTGTCTGTTTTCTTTTTGAGGTTTCCAACTAGCCGCTACGTATTATAGCTGTATGTACATATAACTCTGGGCGCAGTATACTCTTTTCTCTTTTTTGCTTTTGTAACACGAGGTCTGGGAATCCTCTTATTGTATACAGCAGCCCTCACTTACTTATTTATTGTGTTATAGAGAGCGCCTATTTCTCTTTGTTTCCACAATACCTTCTGTTATCTCAATGCCACTGTGTTGACGTTTTAGCATATTTTTTAAATAAAAGATTTCAGTTTCATTTCAGTAATTTGGGATCTTCTGTATTCGAGATTGCAGTTGGCCAGCGAGTACTTGAGGATTGAATGAAGGATTAAACATTGAGATAGGCATAGTCATGGTCTGCAATTCTCAAAATACATCACAGACAATTCTGACTTTTGATCCATGATCTTTTATAATTCCCATTATGATTCCCAAAATAACAGCATTATTTCACATTATGTAATACCTTTTTGGGAATAGCCCACTTGAATGTTGCCCCGTATCTAGGAGTCTAAAACTAGAGCTCAACCATTATTAATTTTATAATTTTTTTATTTATATACCGCCAGCAAATTCCATAGTGCTGTACAATGGGACCATTCATCTTTTATCATTTTTGTACCTTTTTATCCAATGAGTCTTTATTGAGGCCAACTGTTTGGCTTAACAATTGCCGCTACCATATTGCATGCCTTCAGTCCATCTGTCCATATGTTGAAAATAAAATTATATCCAGGAAGACAAACAGATTGGCTTTCCCAAAGATTGCACATTCTTCCAAAAAGAAAAAAATGGGTATTATTTTGTGTCAGAATGTTCCATTCTACATATTACAGTTAAACGTCTTCCTTCAATACTGAATGTGTTAATTGCAAAGATTCAGTACTGCAGTTTTCAGAACATGAATGCTGGTAGCACTTGGAATCCACTTTTCTAAAATCGTTTCAGTAGGTATTATGTACAGTGTTTGGACAGTTATAACTCATGGCTATTATTTATTTACACCGCCATAAATTATTCGCTTGCAAATGAGGCATAGTCACGTAAGCTCTGAATTTTAGAATACCAAAGTCTGCAAGCTGGTTCTGCTCTGCTTATTTAAAGACTAAATTACAAGAAAAAAAAAATGTACATTGAAAGTGCTTTATTTTCAACTGAATATCCTTCTTACAAATTGACGGCATTTGTCCAATTTTAGCTGAATATTGTCAATGTCAATTACATTTTTTATAGCTGTTAGAAAATTAGTTACTAACTGAAAAAAAATAACTGAAATAAAAATTATATTAGTGAAATGAAAATGATATAAAATAAAATATAGGAACCTGCAGCACATTAAATTATAAGGCATAGATGTTGTATTACCTCCTTAAAGGGACACTCCAGGCACCCAGACCACTTCTGCTCATTGGAGTGGTCTGGGTGCCAACTCCCACTACTCTTAACCCTGCAAGTGTAATTATTGCAGTTTTTTATAAACTGCAATAATTACCTTGCAGGGTTAACTCCACCTCTAGTGGCTGTCTACCTGTGCTAGAGCGTCGCTGGACGTCCTCACGCTGTGTGAGGACCTCCAGCGTAGCTCAAACCCCCATAGGAAAGCATTGAAATTATTTTTCAATGCTTTCCTATGGGGAGACGTATTGCGCATGCCCAGTCTCGCCCACCGGCCGACGCAATGGACAGGAGGAGCGTCGCGGAGGAGGAGACAGCGGCGAGGGACATCGTCGCTGCCTCAGGTAAGTGACTGAAGGGGTTTTCACCCCTTCAGTAACCGGGGAGGGAGGGAGAGGGACCCTCTAGTGCCAGGAAAACGGATCGTTTTCCTGGCACTGGAGATTCCCTTTAAATATGAAGCTCAATTCCATTATTGTCAGTAAAATATACCGGTTAATCAGTGAAATTGCCAATACGTCATTTTGGTTCAAAATTTTTTGATACTTACTTGCATTAACTTATGCACGCTACTGACATCCACCTCCATTGAGACCATCCGCTGCTTAGCCTTTAGCGTTTTGCAACTTGGACGTACGTAAAGAAAAAGGTCTGTCTTGCTATTTCTATTGCATAATAGTTTCAGCAGGATACTATAAAAGATTCACTCAGTGCATACACATTGCTTTCACGTAGACCAGAAAATGAAAAAGTATAGTTCTGTAATACATATACAGATATATTTTAAAATGAGGAGTACTAGGACTGCTATCTTTAACTATATTAACCTGCACACGTCATATCCTGCAGCTCCTATATGCTCTTGGCCTAAGGGTATTTAAACACATCAGATTACTTGATGGATCTTCAACATGAACGCTTCATAGGATTTTCACTATAGAGTTTTGATGGGCTGTTACATGTACTGCATAACCTGTTATTCTTTAAATATCTTGATAAACAGAAGTTCATATTGCAAATGTTTTTTTTAATCTGCTTTCTAAGTACTATTGCAGTTATTTTTGTAACTTCAGATCAAATATATTTTTTACTTAATTACCTAAAAGATAAGCATGCAATGAAACTTTGTTATATATTGTTGAGGTTCCCCTCCCTCCAAGAGCTAAATTGCAGCTATAAAGGATTACTGGAACCATAATAACCCCAACTCCCACTGAAGTTATAATGCTAGGAAAAATTGGACAGACTAGATGGGCCGAATGGTTCTTATCTGCCGTCACATTCTATGTTTCTATGAATACCCCAGTATTGGTGCAATCTCTTTTGGCTCATGCTAGAGGCGCTGAGCCAAGCCAGCTAACTCTCATCCAACGTCTGCATAGCCGCTGGTGATTCACAGGCTGAGAGCATCAGCTGGCCAATGATATTAAATTAATGACCCCCTGCCCAATGAAGATGAACAGAATTGGCTTTAGCCAATCTGGAATTCTAATTCTGGACTGGCTAGTGACACTATCATAGGTGGAGTTACACCTCCAGCAGCCATCTGCTATGTTTCATTATGTTCACATTTCTTACTGAAACACTGCGCCGTGACCACTTCAAAACACTGAAGTGTTTCAGAATTTTTGAAGGACAAAATAGATCCCTGGCAGAAAAGATGTTCATCTGCAGGGTGAAAATCACCCCTAGAGTAGACATGAAGGTAAGGGGGGCTTTCTGGGCATCCCAGTATGTAAATAGGCAATAGTGGATGAGATTCAGTTTGAAACATGATGATTCCTAAAAGTTAAGGATAATGGAGGCTATTTATTAACAAATGAACACAAAACAAGTGTGTGGCAAAGTTCTAGACCTGCAGGTATACCATGAAATACCATGAAATCCTATTCAATGTCTGTGCAATTTACTCTGATTAATGAACTTGGGAACCCTGCATGAACATCAGTATTTAATTGTGAGGGACTAATTTGGATTCCCTCATTTTCTGTTTTTATATAAATAAAGCTTTATTGTGGTTTAACAATCATTCACAGGCTTTACAGAGAAGAAATAAGTAAAAGGCAAATGGCATATATCCATAGTGCTGTTACAAAACAGTAGAACCATCGTTGATCAACAGGAACATAACACAGTATGATAAGAATAAAAAAAAGAAGGACAGAGAAAAGTAGTGGGACTAAATTGTTGCTGATTAACCCCTTAAGGACACATGACATGTGTGACATGTCCTGATTCCCTTTTATTCCAGGCATCTGGGACACTAGAAGCAGGAGACGTATAAATGAGAAGTACTTAAGACAGTCACATTAAGCAATACAATCTGTTAGGGGATACATAAGCATTGAAAGTATACCTTATTTAATGTGTTCTTACAGCCAAAATATGTTATAATGACCATACAATGTGAATGAAACAGCAGCAACGGGGCAATCTGGGAACCAATGGGAATGGAGAGTCAGAAGACAGGAACAAAGTAGGAATGAGAATAATCTCCATACGTAAGAGTTGAAAGTCAGCTGTGAAAGCAGAAGCAATCAAACTGAGCCCAAATCTACGAGTACACCCGGAACCTTCTCCTGCATTCTCAGCGCCTCCATCTTGGAAAACCACAGTGATAGTGGGATGATATCTTGCTTCCAGCACACAGGAATCAATTTATACCTATAGGAAAGAGTTATAGCGTGATGAAGAAAAGATTGAAAATAGATGTAATCTGGATATTTCTGGATAATGGAAGCAATGCTCCTTCTGAAGGGCACAATGAGTGGTCAGTTCCACCATATTTAGATAAAGGAGCCCTGATAGCCCTGGTATCTCCAACATAAACCATGCAGCACTGGATTTATGTGCTCTCGGCACACAGCTGTTGTATACCAAACAGAGAGGGTTTTATAAGCAGATTTCTGAATCTTACCAGCTATTGCACAGTTATAATCTAGATTTCACATTTTGTGCTTCTGGACCGAAGTGACAGACTCCCCATTGGGCAATTCCCATTTGTGAAAGAAGGATGGGGAGGTGGTGCATGCTGTTGTTGGAGAGTGGCATATAAATAAATGATGTCATGTGGTAATGGGTCTGGGTCGAGACACATTGTTTCTATGCTTGTTTTTATTATTGATAAAAAAAATAGATTTACCCTATTGGAAAGGACAGCATAGAAGGAGATCTCTGGTACCCTTCTTTTAAAGACCGCAGAAATGGAAGATGAAGAAGGAGCTACATTGTCCGTCAATCACCAGCGATGCTCCTCAAATCTATTTTAATCAGCAGGTAGAAGGAGATGAGAGGTGATTACCATGATTGTCCTTTAAAATTACTACACATTTAAACGCTTTAGAGCTGTGATTTTAAACTCATATTTACGTTTCCCAATACACTGTTCTAGATTTATTGTTGTTATATATTTAGATATTATGGTCTATCCTTTTGAGACGATTCTTTAAGAAACCATAAAAACTGTGTAAGCCCGCACAGACGCATTTTCATCCATGTAGTTAAACCTTTTAACTGGCACTTTCCAAGATTTTTAATATTATGTATACATATTCTCTATATTTGGCAAATATGTGTTTGAGAGGTCTGAAAAATAAAATGAAATAGCAGAGATCCCCAATTTTATCCTGGAACTGAGCGCCCTATCTTAATATCTGGTAAATCCTTATTATAAATGTTGTCCTTTTCTGCTATTGAGTTATACTTTGGAATAGGAGAAAACACGTTTCCGTGCTCCTTCTTGTTTGTATTGTGTTGCTCGGCTTTGCCTGCTCTGTACTGGATTGTGACGCCCCTTGCTAAATCTTTAACATACATTTTAAAATCAAACAAAGCATCACATAAAAAAAGGTTAAATACACGTTATAGGTGATTGTCAATGTTTTATTCAGTATTACAGCTCTTACAGAAAAGTAACAGTTCTTCATTAAAATGCTTCTTTTTGGTTTGTTGACTGTGTTTTAACGTGATAAACAGAATAATAAGCACATTTCAGTACATAAAGGTCACTCTTTAAATAGTAATATTTCAAAGGTCAGTATAATCATTGTGTCTTGGAAAATCAAAACAAAGCATTTTGCAAAATTACACTTTTTGGTATATTTGTCTCTATTTTAGAATCAAAATTTAAAGAATCGAAAATATACCATACACTATGTACATTTTGTGATAATTGATATACATTTGAGATTTTGTATTTACATTCCCCTGTGTATAGATTTTAACTGAGTTTTGTTACGCTCTGTATTAAAAGGACATGTAAAGGTTAGCTAATTAACTTAATCCAGGTTTTATGGTATTAAAACCTGGAAATGTCATACACAACTTTAAAATAGGCCAAATCTCATTTTGGATCTTTTGGATACTTCTGGCTTAAGGGCTTTTAAAAATAGTTACAATGTGAGTGACAGTTGCTAATTATTTGGTTTGGTCCCTGCGAGCAGTGAAGCACTGATCTCATGGTATAACTGGGATGTGAATCAGTAATTCATACTCATTGAAAGACCCATGAGTGATCTCCTTTCTATTTTGTACAATCTGATGCCATAAAAGCACAAGGCCAATATAGAGCAGTGAGTGCAGGCGGGTTCATATAGATTTTTACACACATAATCCGAGAGTTATGCAAACTATGTCCTAATATATAAATATCTTGGTGCTTAAATTTCAAAACTTTAGCCAGAAATGTACAATTTCTCATATATGGGCTTGTGTATGTGTTAATATGTACAGTTATGGTGAATTAAAGTGAATTAGGGATTAGGGCCAATTTTGACCTTAAAGGAAGGAAAAATCACAGACAGATGATATCAGAAACAGAAGAATGACAACAAGATGATATTATTTTCTTCTAATAAATGGTCCACCATAATCTTGTTTTTCTACTAAATCAGTTTTTATTGATAGAATTCCTGTTTCATTTGTATTCAACCAAGGTGAACAAAAAAGACCGTCAATGAATTATAACGACAAAATTGAAGAGCAAATTTGCATCCAACACTGCTCATATTTCCTAGAACTGGCCTATGTTGCACTTATAGTGCTATTATCAAGAAGAGTGAAAAACGAACTGGGAGAAAAGGCAGAGGGGCATTCTCCCAGAAGATACTGTTCCGGACTATAGCTTCTTGGTGATTCTCCATTAGAAGAATTTAAACCACAAATATGGATATTGGACCAACATATTCCAAAGCGTTGTACAAGAAAAACTTAATTCTAACAAAACATGATTGGCATACTTGGACAATAGGTGACCAGGGCCTTGCTCAAAGGAGCTTACAATTTAACCCTCGGTCAGGCGCAACTGATCCAACAGGCACAGCCAATGTTTTTTTTTTTTGTCCTACCAAGTGTAAATGTGCATTATGTATGGAACATGCTACTTTTTATTGTAATAAATGCTCAGAAATGGCTTTCGACAATGTTGTAGAGCAAATGGAATAATAAACATGTTTTTATTTGGGTAAAAAGTTTGTTTTGTAAAAGTGGCCTATTAGGCACAATGCACCCGATCCTGTTCTTACTCACATTGCGCCTGACCGAGGGTTAAAAAAGAGATTGGGTGTGTTAGGGGATTGGCAACATTATTTTATATTTTTTGCACATTTTCTTACACATTGGCATATCAGAAGAGATGTCATTTTTTGCTTGTGTGAATGCAGTATATAATGTGCAAGAGGAATTGTTTTTGTTCATGCTGGTCTTAGAATGTAGCCCATGGAACAGTGCAGCTAGGGGAATGGGCCATGACAGGGATAGGAGGTAGGCATAGCAACCAGTTTTAGATTAATTGGCAGCTGGTTAACTGGGGGTGGGGTTTATTAGGAGTATATATATATCGGCCATTTTGTGAAGTGGCCATCTTAACTAAACCTAGATGTACCTGTTAGTTGTCCCTCCTGCCCATCCAATTGTTTGATTTTTAGGTGTTTTTTCCCATTTTCTTCACTGCGGCAGTTTAATTGGGGGGTAGGTGAAGTAGGAAGTGGGCATGGTTTAGGTTTAGTGTGGTTTAGGCAGTGTTACACTTGATTTGTAGGTTCGAGTTAATCGATGGCTCCGAACATGGGGGTGTAGGGGTGTCTCGGTACACCTCTACAGTTTAATTCAGTAGAAATGGGTCCGGGACCATTTTGACAGCCATGTTACATGTTATCTGTTATTTACTGTTATTAATGATGTGGGGTTATTGCCGGGTGTATTTTATGTATGGGGGATGTTGGCTTAAATAAAAGATTTGTTGGCAATTACCCTATTTTTAAAACTTAATTAATTAATAAAGCTGTGGACAAATATTTCAAACTTAATGGGGTTCAGGGTAAGGTTAGTGCCCATGCTGTAGTAATGACTGTGCACGTCACGTAAAAATTTACTTATGTAGTAGACATTTCTTAAATATATTGCAGGCTCTTCATTTAACAAGGAGTTGCAGTTATTTTTAATTAGCAACATGACATTTTAGTAAATAGACCCTTAAATGTTTAGAAAAATATGTATGTGATATGATGCACAGACACTCAGTTCAGACGACCGACTCCATAGATGTAGCATTTGACTGAAATATTAGGTGATACAATTCAAAGGAATGTATTTACTATGTTCCGTATTATAGTATCTGTGCAACAGAATTGATAAATAATGGTGAGGAGAGAAAAATTGAAATTGAAGGACAATAATGTGCCTGGAATTTCATAGTAAATGTAAAACATATGAGAAAGTAATAAGAGTATGTAGTAAATACTATAATTGTAACATGTGTAGATATAATGTAGAAAAAACAAAAGTAAAAAATAGTCCTCTATAAGAAAGAAAATGTCAAGTGATATATGCACTTTCAGACATGTAATAAGTAATATTTAACATATGTTCTACTTTAGTCCTGGCAAACCAATATGCATATGATTATCAAAAACTTGCAAAAGCGCACACGTGTATATGTAACGGGAGTTCACATGAACATGGTACTAGTAAACTCATATAATATTAGCATTCAGTGATAAAGTCCAATTCTGCAGTGCCAATATTCCATCAAAAAATGATGTGATTGTATGAGGGGACAAATTGTTCTATTTAGATGTGGTATCATTTATTATTGGTGTTTATTATTTGTGACATTAGTTAAGTTTATGCATTTGATTGCCTAACACATTTTATGATTTAAACCTCTATATACAGTATATGTTTCTTTACAACACTGCTTTAACCCCTTAAGGACGGCAGGCGTGCTATGCCATCCTTGGGGACCAGGCTCTAAACGCCGGTGGGCGGCATAGCATGTCCACGCCGTCCTATTCACTTACCTGCTCGACGGTGATCCAACGCCAGCGATCACAATGGGGGGGACTTACCTGGCATCCCAGGGAGTCCCCCTGCTGCCGATCCGGCCCTCCTGGGCATGTGATCGTGAGGTCCTTGTGAGGACCTCACGGTCACATGGACGGAATAGCCGTCCATAGCAGTGCCAGCAGGGGGAGTGCCTAGAATGACAGGTAGTCCCCCTGCTGCCTGAAATAAATTAAAATAAAGTTAAAACACAGTTTAAAATGAAATTTATATATATATATATATATATATATATATATATATATATACACACACACACACACACACATGATCTAAGTATATATACACTTACACATGCATACACATACACTGTCTAAGTGTATTTTAATATATATATATTAATATCAAAATGCACGTAGAATGATATTAATTAAATCTATGTATAATTATATATATATGATGGTATGCCATCATGGGGGTAATTCTCATTCCTCTGCTACCATACAGTCTCAAGGGTAACGTAACCAGGCAAATTTCAATGTTCAAAAACTGAAAAATGAAACATGCTATATGTGACCCTGAAACACCATAAAACCTGTACATAGGGGGTACTGTTTTACATGTCAGACATCGCTGAATACAAATATGTGTATTTTATTGCAGTAATAGCAAACAGTATAATCACATTCACATTTAAAATGTCATGCAGAACTAAAAAAATAAAATAAATTCTCACTCTCATATGTTTTTATATTTTATTCATATTAAATTATGGTTCATATCTAAATATTTGATGTTAAATAAAAGCCCTATTTCTCCTGAATACAATTATATATAATAAGTGTGGGTGCACTTAATATGGTAGAGGTGAATTACGATTGAACAGACATATAATCAAATTCCAAGTTTTGTTTACGTTTTATTTTCGATCAAAGCGTGTCCGTTTGGCTCAGTCCTTAAATGGACACTCCAGGCACCCAGACCACTTCTGCACATTGGAGTGGTCTGGGTGCCAACTCCCACTACCCTTAACCCTGCAACTGTAATTATTGCAGTTTTCATAAACTGCAATAATTACCTTGCAGGGTTAACTCCGCATCTAGTGGCTGTCTACTAGACAGCCACTAGAGGGCAGTTCCTGCTTCATAGGACAGGTTTTTCTGTGCTAGAGCATCGCTGGACGTCCTCACGCTGTGTGAGGACCTCCAGCGTCGCTCAATTACCCATAGGAATGCGCATTAGGTCTCCTCAGCCGGCGGGCGGGCCCAGTCTCCCCCGCCGGCTGGTGTGAGGAAGGGGAGGAGCGGCGGCAACGTGAAACCACCACAAGGGACATCGGCGGGGGTCTCAGGTAAGTAATTGAAGGGGTTTTCACCCCTTCATCATCCGGGGATGTGGGAGGGAGAGAGGACCTGCAGTGCCAGGAAAACGGATTGTTTTCCTGGCACTTGAGAGTCCCTTTAAGGGGTTAACAAGGCTTCTAAGTTTGTTACTCTTCTTTTGTGTATACAGATTTAAATCAGACTGGAGTTTAGGACAGATTGCTTTATTTCCTTGAACACCATGGAACAGTTAAAATGTTAAGTCTTTCTTCCAGTTAAATTGTAATTTTTTACAGTTACTTCTTTTTAAATGTTACAAAATACTTTTTGTGAAAATTTACAGTCAAATGTACACCTTTTAATTTTCTACTTTTTGAAATGAACAATTTATTATGCCTGCTTGGTTCAATAAATTCACACATAAATATGCAGTAGGCTGCCAATTTAACCACTACACCTTAACAAGATCCATATGGGGTGCAATTAATGGAAGAGATAAGCGACAAAAGGAGCCACCTAAAAGTAGCAAAATGCACCACCTATAAAAGAAATGACTGTAATAAAATATATATTTGCAAATATTTTCTTTTAATTCAAATAATGTCAGAACTCACTGGCTTAATCCATTACAGCTGCTAAATTCCTTTTCAATTTGGTTAAAGTATCCACTTGAAATAGTCAATTTCATACATTTTTCCCCCGAAAGTTAAATCCTGCATATAGAGCCATCTGGGCAAATGAAATGTGGATTAAGTCTGATAGAATATGGTTTGAATATTCTTAACAAATGCAGCACTAATTTGTTTCTAATATTCTCAAAAGCTTGCTTCCTTACTGTAAACCCAGGGCCGGATTAACATAGGGGCTGATGGAGCTGCAGCTCCAGGCCCAGGCCCATGGAATAGGCCCATTGATTTAAAAAAAAAATTAAAAAAAAATAATAATTTTTTTTTTTTTACATTTTTTTTTTTTTACATTTTTTTTTTCACACATTACTCTTAGGGATTCCACCTGGCTTTTATTTTATTGGCACAGCCAGTATTTGAGGCTGCCTGGCTGGTGCCAATATTGCAGTGATACTGGCAATACAAATGCTGGTATTTTTCTCAGTATAAACAAGAGATTACTATGCAATACCAGCACTGACCAGCAGGGGTCACTGTATGTGGAGACAGGCAGGGATAGGAAGTTCAAGCAAATCCCTCCCTGCCTATCTATACTCACTGATCTGCAGGGGTGCAGCTACAGAGAGTCCAGACAGCAACTCCCACCCTGCAGAGACAGCCTACAGCTCAGAGAAGTAAGGGATGGGGGAAAGGCTGCAAGGAGACATACACTGAGACACTAAAAGACATTGGAAGACATTATGACACAGACACATGGGGACACAGTGTCCCCATGTCTCAGAGCCAGTGTCCGTGGTGTGTCAGTGCCGCTTAGTCTCACATTGACCCCTAGTCTCCCGGTGCCCCCAGTCTGCCAGTGTCCCACTGTCCCCATGTCTCCTAGTGCCTCAAGTGTCTCAATGTCCACATGTCTCCAAGCTAGTGTCCCTAGTGTATGTGGCCCTGGTGTCTCAGTGTCCCATTGTCTCCCAGTGCCCCCATGTCTCAATGTCCTCATGTCCCCCAGCCAGTGTCTCTAGTGTCTGTGTCCCCATGTCTTCAAGTGTCCCCTATTTTCCCAGTGTCCCCATGTGTCCCAGCCAGAGTCCCCTAGTCTCCCAGTGTCACTGGTGTCTCAGTGTCCCGAGGTCTCCCCGTGTCCCCAGGTCTCCCCGTCTTCCTAGTGTCCTAGTGACATGGGGACCCTGGGATACATGGGGACACAGGGAGACATGGGGCATTGAGACACTGTGATACATAGGATCACTGGGAGACCTGGGGACACGACACTAGGGGACACTGGGAGACATGGGGCACTGAGACACTGATACATAGGAACACTGAGACCTGGAGTAATCGACACATGGGGCACTAAGTCATGAGGGTACTGGGAGACATGGGGGCACTGGGAGGAATCCATCTATACAGCAGAATCAAACTAAGTAGTTTTTTGGTGATTTTACAGCATTTTCTATTATGTCACTCCTTGTGATTTACATCATGTGATGTCACCCATACATATTTAATAATGCAAATTAGTAAGGCCGGTATGTTTTTCCAAGAAAGGTGGCAACCCTAACTACTTTTCACATACTCTTACTTAAGTATGGAAACGTAAGAGGGATGTATGGGAACAAAACTTGTGTGGACTGGCTGACAATGAATATAGTTAAAGGGACACTATAGTCACAAGAACAACTACAGCTTATTGAATTTGTTCTGGTGAGTAGAATCATTACCTTTAGGCTTTTTGCTGTAAACACTGTCTTTTCAGAGAAAATGCAGTGTTTACATTACAGCCTGGGGATAACTTCACTGGCCACTCCTCAGGTAGCTGTTAGAGATCCTTCCTGGGTTATGGCTGCCTACAATGCATCCAAACATTCAGTGTCTCCTCCCTCTGCATGCAGACACTGAACTTTCCTCATAGAGATTCATTGATTCAATTCATCTCTATGAGGAGATGCTGATTGGCCAGGGCTGTGTTTGAATCATGTTGGCTCTGCCCCTGATCTGCCTCTTTGTCAGTCTCAGCCAATCCTATGGGGAAGCACTGTGATTGGATCAGGCCACCTCTTCTAATGATGTCAGCAGACTGCTTGTGTTTCTGAGTCTAACAGCATGCAGAGTTACAGCTTCAGGCTTGAATACAGTAAGATTTTGCTATACTTATGGAGGCATCAGGGGGCCAGGGGGGCTAGATTGTGGTGTTAACACTATAGGGTCAGGAATACATGTTTGTGTTCCTGACCCTATAGTGATCCTTTAAGGTAATGCTGACTTTGGTCTCTCTAACACGGTGGCATGTTCCCTTTCTTCTACACTAACTACACACAGCTTTTCTCTGTCCCAGACTATATACCAGGAGGGTCTGCTTGCTAGTAAGAAGGTAAGGAGACAAGTGGACCAGCGAGTGCTAGGGGACAGTCCTTAGAAAGCGTTGAGCGAGCGCATCATTAGATGCATTTATGCCAAGCTTAGGGTGCTGTCTGCATAGTATGCCCTTAGTTGGCCAGCTGCATGATTGGCAGTCAGCCTGACATGCATTCATGCCAGGCTGGCCTTCTAATTCTTTGGGCAGACATGTCCTCTTTTTGGGCATGTTCTCCCCTTTTGGCAGGCCTGGTCACGTGTTCTCCCCTTTTGGCAGGCCTGGTCATGTTCTCCCCTTTTGGCAGGTCTGGTCGCACCAGTGGCCCACCCTTTTACCCCGCCCATTGACTTCCTGCTTTACTAGACACGGCTGTTAGGGGTTTTGGATTTACTTGAAAGATAAAAGCATAAATTAGAGAGAGATTAGCATAGAGCATGTGTTTTCTTATAGCTGCATCCTATGAGTTTCCCTCCAGCACCATCTCCATCAGATACATGACGCTTGGGAGGTATGACTGTTTTTGGTCGATCAGATTCCATAATTAGGCCCATCATAATTGTCAGCACCAGGCCCAATGGGCTCTTAATCCGGCCCTGTGTAAACCTATCCCAGGTGTCTTTTATTTACTTCATTTCTTCTTAAATATCGCTTCCAATGTGACTCATATAATGTCCTGAACTTTTGGAGGATGGGAAATTAAAGGAGAAAAGTGAATGAAAAAGGAATGTATCTTTTTTACTCAGTTTTTTGAATCTTCAATATCTGAATCTTCTGAAGCTTCAGATATTGAGCTATGTAGGGGCAGAGTGATCAGAGTCTGGCTTGCAGAATTTAGGGTTAAACCATTCATTAATGGTTTAACCTATTCACATAAGATTGTACCTAGGACATTCTCGTATCATAACAACATTATTGCAATTAAGTTGTTATGGTGCCCAAAGAGGTCCTTCAACTACCCATCTCCCTGTTTTATACGATTGTTTATTTTAGCCCTATGTATACACCTTGGCTATCATTTACAGATATTCTTTAGTGTATAAGCACTACACCTGGTTTAACTAGAGAAACTTGGTTATGGGGTTACATCCTGCCTGTCCGGCCACATGTTGTAGTAACATATGTGTAAGAGGTACACGGTTAAAAGACAGATAGACATAGATCTTTTCTCTCTCTGTATAGATTCTGGTAGCATATTTGGCTTTTTGGCTAAGTTGTCACGTCCATCATTTGGTTTGTAAATAAAACTTCATACAGTTATGAGGCCAACACAAACAAAGTTGGATTCTTTAGGTCAGTGATTGGCTAACCGTAACTTTCTAGGTGTTAGTGAACTAATGTGCCATGAAAATTAGCTTACAGTGGCCAACTGTTTGGCTTGCGGGGTTTCTGTTTGTTACTACTTAATTAAAATGCCTCCAGGTATAAATGATCATTATAGAGATCCATTGAAGAGGGTTGTGACTGTGGAGGTATGTATTATATTAGGTGATATAATATGGGGAAGTTGTTTTGGGGAGATTAATTGGAAATTATATGCAGGTGTTGGGTTGAAGCAAAGTGGGCTGTGTTTAACCCCTGAGACCCGCTTATTGATTTTCAGCTGCCAAGCATGCCTGGAATTTTTTCCAAGTTGTCAAATATGATAAGGCAATATGTTTCATTAATATAAATATTGTTTATGCTCTTTGTCTAAAGCGCATAGAACATGGTGATCTTGGTTGGCTCCAGTAGTCTGTAGGTAAAAATAAATGAAGGCAAGGTCCACAATTACAACAAACCAGTTGTCATTGCAGCAAGTAGGTTGACTGTCTGCTTATATTATTAATACCATTATTATTATCATCATTATTTTAATAACCTACTATCAAATGGAGTGCCTTACTTTTTTTTTGTAATTCTTTATTTTTGTTGCGCAGGTGATTACAAAAACATCAACAAACGCCACAACAGCGTACAAGTGTGTATAAACAGTCTAAACAGTGGCATAGACAATTGCGCATTTTTGTTTTTGAGTACAGGCTGAACAATATTATGCTAGCTATAGAAAACAATGAATATGGTACAGCTATAAGTCAATGATCATAAAATCTGGTTGATGTGTACCAATTAGGTACTAAAATTCAGATAAGTGGAACTAGTATTCTTGGCTTATGTTGAGCGGGCTCCCTTAACCAAAATTTTCATTGCTTCAGTGAAGTATAACCTGTGGTATGAATAATAAGCAGGCTAACCCTGCTTGTCTAGCGTACTCGCGTATGTAAACAGGCTAAACAGTGGCATAAATAATTGCGTATTTTTGTTTTTGAGTATAGGCTTAACAATTTTTACCATTCCAATGGTTTTTGTTAAGCGTGCATGGACAGTTTACAAGCCTGTTTAAGTATATCTTCAGTAATTACCTAGTGTTCATGACATTTATAAAACATAGTAATCCCACAATAGTGGTCGGTTAGAGGAACATAACATTGCTGTGTTATTGTGTTTTGTAGGAGCATGGCAATGGAGAAGGTTGTACTTTCTCAGTAATTTTAAGTATAGCTTCTCTATGGTCTCGGTTACCAGGGGTTATGTAGGGGGAGCACCAGCTGCTTGTGTGGGGGCCTCTGGTGTTCGTCTGTGTCTCGGTTCCTTACATGTTAGACGGGGTAATTGGGTTTTGGGCCACTCGTGTTTCTTGTTGTCTGGGGGTTGTGTCCTGTTTTCTGTGTTGGTCCCCCCTGGGAGTGCCTTACTAATCACATTTTAGCATCTTTTAAAGCTGGAAATAATTGACTTATTTAGTAGACTAAGCTTGTGAAGCTTGGTTCTGGGGTAGCCTCCAGAACCAGGCTTCACATTATCAGATTGCTAAAGTGCAGAGAGAAGTTGGAAACACTTTGTAAATAAGTGATCTGTATTTGTGGCATATCCCCGACCCACCTTCATTGGTTCACACATTTATAGTCATATATACAGGTGTCAAAATGTTCTAAACTGTACCACTAAGCCTTTATGTCCCAATAAAAATGGGAATTGAGACCTGCTCAGAAGTTAAACTGAGAACTGATTGGTATTGGAGGTAACAGGATTACAGAATCTTGTTCATTTCTCTATTGCTCTCAGTTCTGCAGCAGTAACGTCAATTTCATTCTCACCCGGTGGCTATTTGTGTTAGTTAAAATATTGATATTAATAAGGTGCCGACAAGGATGAGTAAAAACCTAAATAAATAGATGCAGACTGTCTCCCATGTTACATTTTCTCTCCATGTCTAAAGCCCTCAATGTGTATCTTAGTCTTAAAAACCATAATGGAAATATAAGAATGTAATAATAGTGTATAATAATATAATACATTGGAAATGCTGGAAAATTAATACATTTTGGAGAAAGTTAAAAGAACATATAAAGACATTTATGAGTTCAGATTTTGTATTATATACAGCATTGGTAATCTTCCATACAAATATTCCATATCAAACCTTTAAAAAAATCATAATTGATTTACCTTATTAACACTGCTAAAGAACTTTTTTTTTTTTTTATGCCAACACCCAAATGGTGCCACTATTTATGAATGGTATTTTACTGTGAATAAACCAAGAGATTTGAAATATCGTATTCATAAATCTAGGGGAACAATGAAACAGTACAATATGAGATGGGCAGATTGGGATCCGTACATAAATAATTAAAATAGCTAATTGGTGCTATGATATAACTCAGTGGCACCTATATATTTTTAGTAGTTTGTTAAAAAATGTAAATCTCTTTAGTTTGGAAAAACGGCGCCTGAGAGGGGATATGATAACATTATACAAATATATTCGGGCGGGGGGCGGGGCCGGGCCGGGCCGCCGAGCTGAGCGGCTGCCGTCCATGCCGGCTCCGGCTCTGGGCTGCATAAACATGCCAAATCCCACAACAATAAGGCACCAAAAACCCACCTGGAGCAGGGGAGAGGCACAGGAGCAAAACGCAGGGACACCTGCTCAGCCACCGCCGCGCAATCCGCTTAACCTGAGCAAGTTGAGCCCATGAGGCCTACACACACACGGCAACGGCAGGAGCCACGAGACCAGATGGCTGAGGGAGAGAGGGGGAACCGGACTCGGCCCCGCTCCCCCCCCCCCTTGGGCCGGCGGGGGTGATCCCGGCCCATGAGGCTAATCTCCAGAGACTGGAGGCAGAAGGGCTGCAGATTGAGGGGAGCCCTTCCCCACGCCAAGATGGCCACCGAAAGCGCACGCCGCAGGGAGGTACGCGGGGTCACCTGGGCCCTCGGTGAGACGGATCCCACGGATGGACCCCCCCAGGCGGCAGAACGGACGGCGTGGAGCCGGCCCTTATCCCAGGATTTGGTGGTGGTCCAGGGAAGGATGCCCCCAACTTTGCGAGCCCTGTGTCGCCGGGGCGAGCTGGACCTCTGGCGGACCGGTGGCCGGAGAGGCGAGCACCGGCGACAAGTGTGAGACCGGAGAAGGGTGAGGCACCATGGGGCTGGAGCTCTGACGGGGAACTGTGGAAGTTGGGGAGGTGCAGGGGACAAGGGGACGAAGACTTTTCAGGGTTTGGAGTCTGCCGGACTACCGACATCCCTGAGTGCCCACAACACTGCAGTGTTCCCGATTGCACGGCCAGAGCAGGCCTGGAGGGGAAAAGAGGGGGACAGATGCATCAGGGGTGCTAGGGTGACCTTGCACTGACCGACCAACGGGACGAATAGGGGCACACTTGGCATCAGCATTCCAGAGGCCACAGTAGAGAGCAGCCTGCACAGCTACAACCTATCTCGCCAGGCACTGCTCTGCCACCTCCAGCGGAGAGGCTCAATTAATGCCGCTATACAACTCCACTTCGCCTAAGCACTGTCCCAAGCAAAGGATAAATAAAACAATGAAGGACAGACAAAGCTAATGGGACTGTTTCATGACACTCCGTTTGTGAAACCGATCTTTCCGCAATTTTAATTTCTAGTTCTTACTTGCATTGGTTATTTGATACTACTTCTCTTTAATGTGGGAGCCCTTGTGCTATATCTATATAATTGTCTGCATACATGTTCCTTTACCAGCACTGCATCATTAGCTACAGCTTACACCAGACTGTGCATTATTGAATGAACCCTTTTAAAGTTGCACCAGCCTGTTTCTCTATATATCTCTTTACCTGTATTACATAACTAGTCATAACCTGCACCAGATTAAAATGCTGTTAATTAAAACAAAACAAATAGCGCATTAGCTCGGTCTATACAGCTTTTGTTGTGATGCCCACAAGTGAATCCTTACAAAGTTTAGTAGGTGTTTAAGTATATGTTTTGACCAATACGCCTCTGCACAGGCGATAGTCCGTATATTTCCCTATACGCTAATGATTAAGCCTCTACGTAGGCAACTGTTCAACTTAATGTATGGTATAAACTACTGCTTAAGCTCCTGTGTGGGCAACCGCTTGCCTTTTTCGAACCAGTTTGAAATATGCATTTTTATGTGAAACAATAAAAAATATTCAACACAAATATATTCGGGTCAGTACAAACCATTATCTGGAAATCTATTCATAAACAGGGCTATACATAGGACACGAGGTCACACATTTAGGCTTGAAGAAAGGAGATTTCATCTAAGGCAAAGAAAAGTTTTTTTTACAGTAAGAGCAATAAGGATATGGAATTCTTTGCCTGAAGAGGTGGTTTTGTCAGAGTCTATACAGATGTTTAAACTGCAATTGGATAAATACTTGCAAAAACATAACATACAGGGATATAATTCTAATTAGTGGGGTAATAGCTGCTTGATCCAAGGAGACATCTGACTGCTATTTTGGGGTCAAGAAGGATTTTTTTCCTAGTTTGTTGCAAAATTGGAAGCGCTTCAGACTGGGTTTTTTGCCTTCTTTTGGATCAAGAGCAAAAGCATATGTGAGGAAGGCTGAACTTGATGGACGCAAGTCTCTTTTCAGCTATGTAACTATGTAACTATGTAACTATGTTTACATTTTGTACAATGGTGTCCCTGATCCTTGGAGGGAGAGGGTGCTGTGGCGGTGACAGGGAGTGTGACTGTGTTTGTGAAGTTTGTTTGGTTTTGGTTTGTCCTGTATTTTCATTATTGTCTTGTTGTCTTGTATTAACATTATTGCCTTATATTAATGTAAATAAAAAAAACAGAATAAATAAATAAAACAGAATGTTCAGTGACTTGACAGTACAGTGTGACGCCTCTAAACTGGAATAGCTTTCCAGCTGAAGTGGTAGTGGTTAAAACAGTAAAGGAGTTTAAGAATGCGTGGGATAGGCATAAGGCTATCCTAGCTATAAGATAAGGCCAGGGAAGTACTAATGAAAGTATTTAGAAAATTGGGCAGACTAGATGGGCCGAATGGTTCTTATCTGCCATAACATTCTATGTTTCTATGTAAACTCAGGGCAGTGTAGTGCTTATATTTTTCAGACTGTCTGAGATAAGTGGAAGTTACACTCTTGGGCTGTTGCAGTTATTACAGTCAATTCAGTAGACATTTACCATTACCAAGAGCCTTGGAGATGGGTTGTAAGAACTTAAAGGGATGCTCCAGTGCCAGGAAAACAATAGTTTTCCTGGCACTGCAGGTCCCCTCTCCCTCCCACCCCCCATCCCCAGTTGCTGAATGGGTGAAAACCTTCCTTACGTCAGCCAGTGGGTGAGACTGATCCCGCCCGCTGGCTGAGGAGACCTAATGCACATGCGCGGTAGAGCTCTGCTTTCCTATGGGGAATTGAGCGACGCTGGAGGTCCTCACACAGCGTGAGGACGTCCAGCGACGCTCTAGCACAGAAAACCTGTGCTATAGACACGGATGTGCCCTCTTGTGGCTGTCTAGTAGACAGCCACTAGAGGAGGAGTTAACCCTGCAAAGTAAGTATTGCAGTTTATAAAAAAAATGCAATAATTACACTTGCAGGGTTAAGGGTAGTGGGAGTTGGCACCCAGACCACTCCAATGGGCAGAAGTGGTCTGGGTGCCTGGAGTGTCTCTTTAATGACTTTGCCAAGGGGATGTGCAATAACCTAATATCAGTATTGCAAGAGGCTTGATTAATATAGAAAACATCAGTGTTTAATATTAAATGAACACTATAGTCACCTAAATTACTTTGGCTAAATAAAGCAGTTTTAGTGTATAGCTCATTCCCCTGTAATTTCACTGTTCAATTCACTGTCATTTAGGAGTTAAATCACGTTGTTTCTGTTTATGCAGCCCTAGCCACACCTCCCCTGGCTATGATTGACAGAGCCTGCATGGAAAAAAAAACTGGTTTCAAACAGATGTAATTTACCTTAAATAATTGTATCTCAATCTCTAAATTGAACTTTAATCACATACAGGAGGCTCTTACAGGGTCTAGCAAGCTATTAACATAGCAGGGGATAAGAAAATCTTAATTAAACAGAACTTGCAATAAGGAAGGACTAAATAGGGCTCTCTTTACAGGAAGTGTTTATGGAAGGCTTTGCAAGTCACATGCAGGGAGGCATCAGCATTCCAGAGGCCACAGTAGAGAGCAGCCTGCACAGCTACAACCTATCTCGCCAGGCACTGCTCTGCCACCTCCAGCGGAGAGGCTCAATTAATGCCGCTATACAACTCCACTTCGCCTAAGCACTGTCCCAAGCAAAGGATAAATAAAACAATGAAGGACAGACAAAGCTAATGGGACTGTTTCATGACACTCCGTTTGTGACAGGGTTCATAAACAAAGGGATTTAACTCCTAAATGGCAAAGGATTGAGCAGTGAGGCTGCAGGGGCATGTTCTATACACCAAAACTGCTTCATTAAGCTAAAGTTGTTCGGGTGACTATAGTGTCCTTTAATAGTTATGTGACAAATGTTGGAATATGAATGTGATTAAAACATATCTTCATTCTGACCAAATCATCAAATATAGTCATAATGTTTTAAAAAATGGCAATCCAATTTAATGAAAATCCCTCCTTTTTTTTTTTAACTAAAGCTGTGTTTAACTAAATAAACCGTCACATTAATAACTACAACAGTCAGTATTGTAACCATTATCCTTCCTGTAACTAATGGCCTTTTTTCCACCGAAACTATACCTTCTCTGTCCCTAACTAAAGAGGGCCACTGGTGCTTAGGATAACCCTTATGTGTTTGAGGTGGATACACTGTATCTAAATATATATTTTCTTAGTCCAGGTTCTTTAATATGAGCAGTTAACTTCTCTCTGGCATTGCATGAAAGTTTTTCAAAGACCAAATAGTCCGTATGAACCACATTTCCCTCATCGAACTTTATATATCCTCTCTTGTAGAAACCACTCTAGCGAGTTGTTTTGCTTGGCACAAACTGACAAGAAAAAAAAATCCTACTAACTCCCCCTTATGATTTTGTTGTCTACAAAATGCTGAGAAATAGTGTCCCTTGTTACTAATTTAAAAAGCTTAGCTCTCATAATCGCCAAGACTTTCTAATGATATTTAGAATCAATTTCTGGATCAGTTGTTTTTCTTACCTACAAGTTTGTAGAATGTTGCTTCCAGTGCTAAAAATGCATGAAAAAAAGTACACGTGGCTAAATATACTGGTAGTTTTGCTCAACTTTGTGTACTTTCTGTTGGCTTTTAAGACTACTCGAACATTTAATTAAATTATACTGATAGAGTCAAGGAACATCATGAACGATCATTAAACAATATGGCTCCTCCAAACCTTGACGGCTTTCCCTTTGTTTTACCTATAAACTTGCTGGGTTAATCACTAAAAAGAAAATTCAAAGGGAATTTCAAATTTATGGTCAAAGTATTCAAACTGAAAGCTTAGCTAAGAGAATGTTTCAAAGTCGGTTATTTTTACATTATATTTGAAATACACTATGAATTCACTTTGAATTCTCACTTTAGTGCATAACCCTGTAAACCTGTTTTTCTTTTTGCAGTTTCTCCTTTTTCCTGGCTGTTGGATAAATAGAGAATACTTTGTCTGCTGTGAGAATTTTTTTAGGAGAACTGGTGTCAGAACAGCCAACTCTTAAATTACAGGTACACACATACACTCATCTACACATACTGCTACTTTGAATGTTTGCACACACTGTTGCACATATTGCTCTGCACACTGTTACAAACACACACTGTAGAACATCCACTCTACACAAACATACTGACACACATACACATAAATACATTCACACACAGATGCACTCAGACATTTTACACACTGCTACACAGGCACACACGCTACACACACTTTATATATGTGCTTACATACAACAATTATTATCATATTTAAACAGTCAATTCTTTAAAATTAGTTTGAAAATTAAGAAAGTTGGGGGGCATTAGATAATTATGTGCCCACAGGCGCTGCTGATGTAAATAGACAAGATAAATGGAAAAAAGGTTGCGCCAAATAGCAAACTATATAGAAAGATAATGAAAGTAATATGACAATTATAAAATATCAAAAATATATGACAGAGTCCAATAACAATGATGATGGTAACAGATCACAATCAATAGCAGAAAAAAAGAAGAAAAAAGAGTCCAAATGAACAGCTTGCCAGGAGGATAAACAACGGTCTGTGGGGAGGAATGTTCTTAAAGAAGCCAGGTAGGGACAAGTGTAGTAGAGTTTTAAACCAGTTCTGGTACGAATTGCATACAGCAGTACAATCCCCACTTATAGGATACGTGAAGAGGTGTGAATATCACTGCAGAGTGTAGACCATAAAAAGGTTAAAAAGAGACAACAAAAAGTGCTCGTTGTATAAAAGGATGATAGGAGTATAAATATCAAAATGTTTACTCACATTTAATTGAGTAGGCAAACTGCTCAATGGATCAAGCGTCAGTGGTATAATCCCCACCTTGATTTTCTTGGAGTAATACTCAACTGTAATGATATAATCTGGATACCAAGGCAATAGTAGTAAAAAATATACAAAATGGTAAAAAAAAAAAGTAAAATGGCACAATCAAATGGTTAAAAGTATCTAAAATACCTTTATTTAGCAACAGAATTAAAATATCGCGTAGGAATTGTACCGCTGTATGCAATTCATACTAGAGCTGGTTTAAAGCTCTACTACACTTGTCCCTACCCGGCTCCTTTTAAGAACATTCCTCCCCACAGACTTTTGGTTATCCTCCTGGCAAGTTGTGCATTTGGACTCTTTTTTCTTCTTTTTTTTTCTTTTTTTTCTGCTATTGAGTGTGATCTGTTACCATCATCATTATTGGACTCTTTCATATATTTTTGATATTTTAGCATTTCATATTACTTTTATTATCTTTCTATATAGTTTGTTACTTGGCGCAACCTTTTTTTTTATTTATCTTGTCTATTACATTGGTCAGTAGGGCTTAGAGGGAGCCCTACCTCAGGTTTGCTGCCCATTATATAACTTTATAGTTTGGGTTTCTTTAGAACTCTTCCCCCTACCTGGCAATTTTTACTAGGAATAGATTAATATTAATTTCCACTGCCTACCTAACAACATGCAATTTAAATATAATCAATTATAACTATCTTTTACAAAACCATTTTCAAGAAATTCAATATTTTGGCTCATATGGGACACTGGAATGGAATATAATAATATTTAATTGAAATTAATAATACTATATTATTTTTAAAATTATTACTTAACATAAGTCTAATTAAAAAAAAAAAAAGATATTTTGGAGATAATACTGAAAAGTACGCTGTGTAACTTAATTTTCATTAAATCTACACAAATTAAAAGCATATATAGTCAGAATTGGCCATCATCATGGATTCAAAAAGGCACATTGTACTTTTTTTTTTCCTACAGAACCGAAAAAGTTATTGCTCTATTTCCTCTTGTATTTCATTCTGGCTTTTCCGCAAGATTTTTTATTTTTTTTTTGCTGTTGGAAACTAAAATGAAATGTGGAAAATTCTATTAGGCACTAAATTATTTTATACGGTTATGCAGTAAAAAAATAATAATAATAAAATGTAAGGCAAAAACAAAATTGGAACAGTGTGTTTACCATGAAATTGTTGAAATCCATTTATTATGCCTGAGTACTTACTCTGGAGCTTTATAAGGAAATTATAATATTTCAGGAATAAAAATAGATGGTTTGTATTAAATCTACTGTTCGTAACAGTAAATTATTTTAAACTGATACTTTGTGGATCGCTAAAATAAATGGTTACCGCAGATTATAAACCACTGTAATATTTTATAGTAATCAATGACGAATAAAAAAAATACATTGTTGAAGGATTGGTTAGTTCACAAATGTTCTAATATTAAAAGACTTTCTTTATGAAAAATCCAAGATCTCACACAGACTCACTGTCTATTCAAACAGGGTCTTGGAAGATACTTCAATAGAGCCAGATTGAAAGATAGCTCACCAGATGCCAAGTAAGGAATGCATGTGATTGGTTAATATTGCGAGAGGGAGGATATGATGCTGTGTCTGTGAACAATTTGCATCATGGAGGACGTGCCTGATGATTCCTGTGAACAAATGTGCATCAGAATGACTAACTATAGTACTTCCATATATGTGTAAAGGGACACTATAGCCAGAGGCGTACCTAGAGCATTTGGCACCCGGGCAGATCCTGTGTTTGGTAACCCCCTCCTTCCTACCCCTAAATTTGTTTTTGTTTTTAAAAAAACACCCGCAAAATTGTAAAAATGTTTTTTGTTTTTTTTATATATTGCACAAATTCGTAAACTTTGTAAAACCACTGACATCCCCCTTCTACAAAACCCCTGTCCTGCCCTGCCCTTCTCCTACAAAACCCCTGTCCTGCCCCCCTTCTACAAACACCTGTACTGCCCCCTGCAACAAAACCCCTGCACAACCCTTCCACAAAACTCCTACTCAGCCCTCTGTATACAAGACCCCTGACCCAATACAAAACCCATGTCCCCTTTTACAAAATCCCTGCACCCTCCCCCCCCCCCACACACACACAGTTACAGGCATACAGTCACACCCAGTTATGGGCGGACAGTCACATGCACACAGTCACAAACAGACAGTCACTCACACAGTTACAGGCAGCATCACACAATCACAGGCAGACAGTCACACACACATAGTCACATAAAGACAGTCACACATACAGTCACATGTAATCACACACACAGTTACAGGCAGACAGTTACACACACACACACACAGGCACACAAAGACAGTTACCGGTAGTCACACACAGTTGTAGTCACACAGTCACAGGCAGACAGTCACATTTACAGTCACATGCAGACAGGCACACACAGTCACAGGCAGTCATACACACAATCACAGGCAGACAGTCACACACACATACATGCATACACAGACAGTTACAGGTAGTCACACACAGTTGTAGCCACACAGTCATAAGCACACATTCACAGGCAGACTGTCACACACACACACACACACACACACACACACACACACAGTCACATGCAGACAATCACATACACAGTTACAGGCAAACAGTCACACACACGCACAGTTACATGCAGACAGTCACACACACAGTCACATGCAGGCATCACAATACACACACACACACACACTCTCTCTCTCTCTCTTTTACTTACAGACAGTATTGTTTTAAGCAATTGCTTGTGTCTGCATGTGTGAGCTGTGTCAGCCGCCCGGCGCCCCAGCTGCCATGGGGCACTGTGTGGCCGCACAGCTTACACATGACACATGATCCTTGGCTCTGAATAGCACCCCCCTATCTAGTGGCACCCGGGCAGACTGCCGCCCTGCCCCCCACCTTGGTACACCACTGACTATAGCGGTATGAATACAAACACGTATTCCTAACTCTATAGTGTTATCCTCAATAGTTAGATGCAAGTCCTCCTGAATTTATTGAAAACCAAGTGAAAAAAAGGTTTTAACTTGCCTTTCTTCAAGTGCCAAGACAGACATGGTGCTGCGGTCTGTTCTTCTTCCCACAACGTCATCCAGCAGGTATCACTTTCTTTATTCTTGTCCGATCCAACACTCCTCATGGAGATGCACTTTTGCTGCAAGTGCAATGCAAGTCCAATCATGTGCTCCTCATAGGAAAACATTGAATCTAGTGAAGCATTGAATCTAGTGCTTTCCTATGAACTTAATTTAATGATATTCGATGTTCTCAAACACAGTCGTTGCAGAGGAAGCAACTCTATCGGCTGTCAGGAAGACAATCACTAGAGGTGTGTTTAATCCGGCAATGGGAACATTACTTTACATTGCAGAGTTAAAGCTACATGGCTACTGCACCCTGACTACTTCATTGAGATGATGTGGTCTAAGTACCGTTAGCAGTTTTTTTCGTGTCCTCTAACTCAGCACAAATCTGCTGCAAATGTGTTTAAGCATGCAGCCAAAATAATTGAATGTTGGAATTAGCATGCCAAAATTATTACAAATTGTTTGTCATTTGCATTTTTTACCCTCCTTGTTGGTACTCTGGACATGTGAGAGAAAGAAGAGATCTGTGTCGTGGTTTAATTCACACTATTCTTACTAGTCTGATGTATTAATACAGTGATACTTAGCAGGAACATTTGTTTTTTCCATCCTAAGGTTGTTGTTTAAAAAAAACAAAAAAAAACCTTGTTTGATCAGAAGAGTGACACACAAACAAAGTATGACTCCATCATATAATAAAAATGTTGCACAAGTTGGAATCAAAATTACCTTTATATCATATTTTTTTTTTAAATGAGACGTTAAAAATCTACAATAATTTAATTATATTTAAATTAGAACAAGGTTCAATAAAACAATGTAATATATATGTACATTTATTTTATTTAAAAAATACATAATTGCACATTGTTTTTTTTTTTTATTGTATTAAAACAGAGAGTAGATTTGAGATTTAAGATGGGCAATCAGCAATGACTACATAAATACACATGTTGCTTATTACCTTGACTTCAAATATTTAAATGAAATGATGACAGTAAAAAAACATCTAAACTACATTTAATTTGGAATTAAATAATACCATAATAGTATGGAAAAATTTGATGAATCACACACATTTTTGTAGGTTTATGTATGGTAATTATAAATAATTTGGCTGTTTACTGGGTTTATTTATACTGTTTTTGGGACCATAAAAAAAACCCCACATGTATGCCATGTACAACAAAACAATATGTATCAACTAAACTGGATATTGTGTACAATTAACTAAATATTTCCAGGTGCATTTTGCAATTCTTAAACATGCTCATAAGCCTGAAGAGGATATAAGTGGAAATATAACTACTTATATCACTGTGAGGCAGCAGCAACACAGTGTGGTCTTTTTCCCTACATGCACAATATGAGTTGACGAAAAGGCTCAGTTGTGCGAACAGTCAATTTTTATTATCATTTGAGGAATAGAATGTTTAATGATTAAATCAATTGTTAAACGTTTTGTTTTCATATATATCAACCTTACTGAAAGGAGGATGTAAAATTTCAAATTTTAAGCCATGTTACCTGTTTTCTTTTTTTTTTTTTTTTGTTTTGCTATTTTTTCCTAGAATGTGAAATTTATATAAAATGTCCTTGGAATTTCTGAAAATCAGACTTGAATGATCAACCCTGTATGTGTTTTTCTTTCTACTAATAGTGCATCTCACAATAATTCTACACATTCACAAAGCATTCACAAAGCATCCATGGTCGTGGTGCCTGTAAAATAACCGAAAAGGACACAGTGATACCGTGCCCCCACCTATGGGCATTGGGTGGGGGACTTTAAAATATATAATAAGGATGGACAGTTCACCAGCAAATGGAGGCTCTCTATTTAATGCATTAAACAGGAGGAGGTGGGGACATCCTATGGTTAGGGGAGACATCCCATGGTCAATAATCTTGTGGTGTTCAGTCTTGATAAAATCTGGACCCAATTCAGGCCTATTTGGATAAATAATTGAAGATAAAGCATTTTAATCTTTCCTACCATTACTGTATTATTGCTTTATAATAACTTTCAACTTCCCTTATAACAAGACTTTGTTAAGATTATTTATCATATCCCGAGATTAAATGGTGTTGTAAGTTATAGATATGATAACAGTACTATGTATAATTCTATAAAATAATCAGCTTCTTGGAGTCAGAGATATTTGGTGATTAAATATAAATTTGTATAATTATCTCTTTCAATGCTGACACTTGAGTTCCATTTGTGTTAATTATGTATAATTGGAAGTTAAACTGTTTTGTAATATTTTCAATTTAACCAAAAAATATATATATATAAGACAAATTGAAATTAATTTAATGTTTAGCTTTGATTAAAGCATTGAAAGTAAAATAGTAAATTGCAATCAATTCCATTTAACTGGAAGGGAAACATGCTACTATATAAAATATTTGTGTAACAAAAAATGTAGGGACTGCTATATTACTTTTTCTTAAGTCCGACCAATGAAGGGGGAAAAAATCACTTAAACATATCTTGATATATTGCAGTAATTAAATATTGTATAAAATTCTACATATTGTAGAGAGTTCATTAATCTTAAACTGCAATTACAGTTCAGGATTTATTGGGGAGAGATTTGACTTTGGCTGTGCCCCGATTCCAACGCAACCTAAAAAATGCTGGTCACATTAAAATTATTCAACACTATTTTAATATCACAATGTTCTCTTTGCATCTGGACATATAAACATCTCTTTTAATCTGAATTCAACCGAAAGGTTTTACTTGTGTGGTTTTATCATATTTGACTTAACGATCAGTTACTATATATTTATTGATTCCGGATTTTAATTATGCTAACAATTATATCTACGGCATGACTGATATAGACACGAACAGCAGACTTCTGGGATTAGATGCAAAGAGAGTGTGTTAGATCTCAACTAAATAGGTAATCCAATCCTCAACTTTATGTAACTTATGCCACGAACAAAAGTACTACAATGATCGCGTGGATATTCAGGTTTGTAAAGTCTCAGCGATGTGACAACATCTGTGTAAGGCTTAAAAAGGGATACCTCTGTGGAGCCTGAGTTGTCATCTCATTCATGTCTTCCCGAGCAGTTGAGAATGTTATTGGGAAGTTAATAAATAGTGAAATAAGTTAATCAGTCATAGTGGTTCTTATAAAGTTCCTTTCATGATTAATAAACACATTTCTTCTAGTAGCATGTAAATACCATGTTGTACATCCGCTCAGCATACGGAACCTAAATCCAGTTTTAAAAAAGAAAGTCGACTCATAAAATGATTTTTTCATCATTGCGAGGTTATAATGTTGCTGCATTGAAAAGCTTGCTGTGACATTATTGTAAAGTTTTGTAATGACTGGGAACCAATACAGCCTCTGGGTAAACCCAACTCTCCTAATCATAGGCCCTAACCCAACTTACTAGCTAATCAAATAGTACCTACTCTCCTGAAGAAGTGTCACTCAGTATACTGTACATAGCATCCAATATATACCCAGAAATACCTAATACCCATAAATACCTCCGGCTGGACATAGAAATTCAGTTTTGAATTATGTTTCAAAACAGCCCACAAGTGGACTGTGAAGCACTGCAATAAATGTTAGCATGCAATAAATCATATAAAATAATATATTCACAAATTAAAATAGACAGCCTGCAATTTATACTGACAAGGTAAACTTTGGGAAAGAACATCTGAGCTGGGAGAATAGCTAAGTTTGAGAATGTTTCCAATTTGGATGTTCTAGCCTCCTGTGTTAAGCAAAGAAGCCCCAAAGTCAAAGTTCCACTTCAAATGCAGTGTAATAGAGTATAGAACCAAAACACTAACATTTGTCCAAATCACAATTGCACTATTCAATCATTTTTGCACATTCAAGGTTCAGCATTTTTTTCTTTTGCAAACCTATAATTTAGATGATTTTTTTTTATCCTACTTACCTCTTACTATATGTGTTTTCTTGTAAGACGCTCTCGTAGATGAAAATTTAATTATTGTTAGTTACATCTTCAGCCACATGTGTTCCCAGCTTCCTGAGTTGTCTGATGAAATATAATGCTTTAAATATCAAGGATCTTCTTTAGCAGCAATTTGACCGAAACCGAAATCAGATGTGACCTGTCATTTCTGCTTGACCACAAAACTGAACTTCTTGTCTTTGTTGCTTATACCCAGCAGATTGTTTTACTTTCTTACAGAATCCAGTTGCAGTGTATGAAACATAATAAAGGTACAGTACTGTACAAGTATATAAAACATGCACAAAGCATAGCTATGCTACAAGAAATATCCTAATGTATATAGTAATAAAACCAAATAAATTTGCAATGAAATAAACATAATAAATAAAAAAAATGACAGTGGATATGGGTGTTTAAATAATATTTCCCAAAAAGCACATCTGTAATATATATTGATATGTATGTGTTTATATATTAAATTGGAAGGATGTGCTCTCAGGTCTTGTTTAAAGTCTGAAATGTATTTGAAGATGCTGTTTGCTATGTATATGAGACATAGCAAACCGCACAAGGGGCCCTATTGTTAATTCGCAACTTCCTTATTTTCCATTCTTATATCATCTTAATAGCAGAACTTAGAATAGCAGAGACAGAGATATTGTTGTGTTCTACACAACATTCAATGTTGAATCCACAATTATTTTAATTTTGGCTATAAAAATAAATAAAATTGAATGCCTATAATATTTATAGTGGGTGGAAAAATATAAATTCACCTATTTCCATCTTTTCATGTTTTGCACTATGTCAGTCCCTTTGCAAAAAAAACCCCAAAAGTCTTTAAATTGATGTGGACACACAGAAACATTTTTTTGTCTGTAGACAAACCAAGGCTGCCATTGTTTTAAGCTTAGAATGCTACGTGCAAACCAACCGACTGTCCATGGGGCTTGCCAAATAGCCAATTCTGGCTTGGAAATTAAGCTAGCTAAATGTATTGCACAACCATTCACACTCCTACACAGACCATTACCCATAAATATTAGGTTAGTGTAATTTTGGAGGTGATGGGATTTGAAACTGTGTGTCTGTCTTCTCAGGTGTCTTAAACAGTCTCACACCACAAATTGTTCTGTTGAAACATTACATAATTGACTAATTGGAATAGCACTGGCCATATTTATCATGCATCCTGTTAAAAATGTAAAATCTGTTTTATTTAACAATTTTGAAACACGTTTGTTATAATATTTTTGCTGTATGGGGATGGGTGTAATATATTGCTTCTGGTTTTGGTGGGTTAAAGGGACACCAAAAAAACGTTAGCTTCAAGAAGCTACTTTGGTGTATAGATCATGACCCTACAGTCTCACTTCTCAATTCTCTGAAATTAAGGAGTTAAATCACTGTGTTTATGCAGCCTTAGACACATCTTCCTGCAAGTGACTTACACAGCCTCCTTAAAAGAGTCATTTAATGTTTACACTTCCTTTAATGCACAGTCTATATAAATTAGAATTTCTTCTACTGCACTGTTAATAGCTTGCTAGATATTGCAGGAGCATCCTCCTGTGTGTGATTATACTTCAATTTACAGAGCAGGAGATAAGAATTTCTAAAGTAAGTTAACATCTGATTGAAAAGGAAATCTTTTTTATGCATAGTGTGTCAGACACATTCACGGGAGGTGTGACTAGGGCTGCATGAACAGAAACAAATATGATTTAACTCTTAAATGGCAGAGAATTGGGCAGTGAGACTTCAAATGATCTATAAACAAAAAGTTCTTCATTGATCTACCTAAGCCTTAACATTAGTTGTGCTAGCATGGTCCTTTCAGTTGTATTCTTTATTTTTTATTTGGAGGATTAAATTGGGCTAAGCGTTTTATTTTCTCTCCTGGCATTATTCTCTGGAGTCTGTCAGAAAGCAGTTCCATTAATGATATTATTATAAGGGGATTTTTAAGCTAGTATTATAAGCTTGAAAACTAAGACAGTTGCTTCCATTGCTGTGAATGCTGTCTGTACAATTTATTTGAATATGCCAGAGTTCTAATCTTCCATCTCAAAAACTTTGCCCAATGCATGCAGCAAGTAATGGTCATCATCTAGTTGCTATCATCACTTCATGTACAGTTATCTAACTCAGAGAAGAGGAAGATAACCTAGAATTAAAATCTACCCCCTCTTTCCACCATACACATTTTCTTTTGGACTGAAACAGAGAGACTCTGGTTTGGGTGTTTGCCTTTAATTGTATGCGCTAGAAACCTATATTGTAAAAATATTGTTTTTGATTTGCAAGAGTTTATAGAGTGTTTAAATTGTTGATGGGATTTCTCGTGTGAAAGTGTCCAATAGAATATATATAGCATTAGACAGAATGAAGAAATTAAATAAAATAAAGATAAAATAATATAATTTTTGAATCTGAGTGATGCTTCCCATTCAGGAATAACTTGTATGTATAGCTTATTTATAACTGGATTACATTTGCAATGCAAAATAATATTGTTTAAAAGGACACTCTAAGCACCTTAACAACACCATCATCCCTGAGATTATATGCTTCTCTATGAGTAGAATCCAATTGGCTCTCATAAGAGTAGCAGAGTCTGTCGGGATAAGCATGCCCAACAATGTATTACTGGTGAGTTTAATAGCAGTTTTTTTTTTTTTAATTATTTTATTTTTAAAGTGTGGGGCCCATTAATATATGTTCTAAGGTACATACTAACATTAATTTTTTTATAAATGTAGTTTTAGTCTCTTTAAAAATTAAATATGCTCCACTTTTTTACCTTTACTTTTCAGTTCTCCTCAATAGCTGAAGGAGCAGAAAAGGTTCTTGGCACATTGCAAATCATATATGTAGAATAAAAAAGTATCTTACTTTTCCCTGAGAAATATAGAGGCCAACATACAAATATTATTTTTATATTATGATGGCATTTTGTTAATCAGCTTTTCCAAACAGCTGTTAATTCCTTAAAAATACTGGCTAGTAGAGCATTTTACCATATTTAATTAAAGTTTATACTCTCAACTATAGTATATTATAACATGGATATTTACTTCAAGGTGAGCAAGGTTATGGATATCAGCTATAATAATTAGAGATGTCCCGAACGGTTCGCTGGCGAATAGTTCCTGGCGAACATAGCTTGTTCGCGTTCGCCACAGATGGCGAACATATGCGATGTTCGGTCCGCCCCCTATTCGTCTTCATTGAGTAAACTTTGACCCTGTACCTCACAGTCAGCAGACACATTCCAGCCAATCAGCAGCAGACCCTCCCTCCCTGGCTATCCCACCTCCTGGACAGCATCCATTTTAGATTCATTTGGAAGCTGCATTCTTTTTTTTGTATTATTTTTGTATTTTCTTTTTTTTAGACAGAAGTGTGTTATATTTGAGCATGCTGGGCTGAACATGCGTATATCATGGCTAGTTGCACTGAGGGTATGAGTATATAGCAGTACATTGTTGTGAAAGATGGCTGTCCTGTTTAGGGTGTAGCTTGCACGTTATCAACTGTGTATTTATATTAGCAGCTCCACCACTAGTTCTAAACCAAGTGTGAGTCACCCAATGAGATGAGACTAGTGAATAACATAATACATGAACGGTTAAGGTAAAGGCATGTAAGGAACTACAACAATAAACTCTTTAGGAGGTGAAATAATGACATGTTTAAACGCTTGCTACTTTACGATTAGTTAAAGCAGCACTGTCATGCCGAACTTACCTTTCCTCAATCTCTTCCTCTTCTCCCCCTCTCTCGGGATCTGTTATCTTTTCTTCCTGTCTTTAGTTTTCTTTAAAATCATAAGACAAAGTAGGGACTCTTTGTCTTATGGAGGATTCCTCCGCTTGACCAGCTCTGACCAGCGGAGGAGCAAACTGTGCTTCATTTCCGCTGGTCAGAGCAATTTTCCCATGATCCCTAGCTTTCCTCCCTGTTCCCACAATGCTTCCTGTCAGTATTGCCGAACGTCCTGTCACTTAGACAGAACGCCGGCAAAACTGCCGAATTGCATACTAACAGAATGAGAAGAGTTTCTCCATTGGTGTTAGGATGCAATTCGGTACTTTGTTCGGATCGGAATTTCATTCTAATGAATGAAACTCTGATCCTATTCATTGCTGTGGCTGCATCTTGCAGCCGCTTAGTAGATAACTCCCTAATTCCCACGGTATCAGGGAGCTATCTACTAAAAGGCTGAAAGACCTGAATTGGTCTTTCAGCCAAATTTACTAACACTAAGTAAAAATGACTTGGTATTAGTAAATAGTATTAGTAAATAGTATTAGTAAATAATATGCATGTCTAGTAAGCAGTGAGCAGCCTGTGGCTGCTCACTGTAAAAAAAAAAAAAAAAAAATATTGCCCCCACCCCAAAATGACGGGTGGGGGCCCTAAAGTAAAATAAGGGAGGGAGACCTATTGTCCCCCCGGCACCCACCCCTGGGCGGCGGGTGGGGGCCATAATAGTAGTAGGGGGGGACACCTACTGTCCTCCCCCCCGGCCCCCACCCCTGGGCGGCGGGTGGGGGCCATAATGGTAATAAAGGGGGGGACCTACTGTCCTCCCCTCCCGGCCCCCACCCCTGGGCGGCGGGTGGGGGCCATAATAGTAGTAGGGGGGGGAACCTACTGTCCTCCCCCCAGCCCCCACCCCTGGGGGCGGGTGGGGGCCATAATGGTAATAAGGGGGGGGACCTACTGTCCTCCCCCCCGGCTCCCACCCCTGGGCGGCGGGTGGGGCCATCATAGTAATAAGGGGGGGGACCTACTGCCCCCCCCGGTCCCCACCCCTGGTGGGGGCCATAATAGTAATAAGGGGAGGGGGGACCTACTGTCCTCCCCTCCCCCGGCCCCTACCCCTGGGTGGCGGGTGGGGGCCTTAATGATAATGGGGGGACCTACTGTTCTCCCCCCGCCCCCACCCCTGGCCGGCAGGTGGGGGCACTAAGTAAATTCCCCCCCCATCAAGGTGACTAGGGGTCCCCAAGCCCCTAGTCACCCACCCCCCACCCAAATAAAAATGCCCCTACCTACCCCCCTCACCCTAAAAAATAGTGAGGGGGGAATACAATTGCTAACCTGTAAAGTAAAATTAAACTTACCATTCAACGTCTTCTTTTTTCTAAAATCTTCATTTTTCAGCCCCAAAAAAGGCCAAATAAAAAACCATCATACCCGTCGAACTAAAAATAAAATAAAAAACCCGACGAAAAAGAAAAAACCAGAGCGCAAAAAAAATAATCCATCTTCACCCATGGAGGGCTCCGCGCAGACTGAGCTCCGCAGGGCGGGGCAAGGCTTGAAATCCATCCAATCACAATGCTCTGTGTCATTTTACAAGCGTGGGAAAATTACAAAGAACTTCCCCACGCTTGTAAAATGACACAGAGCACTGTGATTGGATGGATTTCAAGCCATCCAATCACAGTGCTCTGGGTCATTTTACAAGCGTGGGAAAATTCCAAAGAACTTTCCCACGCTTGTAAAATGACAAAGAGCACTCTGATTGGCTTAAGCCCAGCAATCAGAGTGTTCTTAGCCTAATTGCAGGGCAGGGCAAGGCTTTATAAGCCTTGCCCCGCCCTGCGGAGCTCAGTCTGCGTGGAGCCCTCCATGGGTGAAGATGGATTATTTTTTTTGCGCTCGGGTTTTTTCTTTTTCGTCAGGTTTTTTTTTTTTGCGCTCAGGTTTTTTATTTTATTTTTAGTTCGACGGGTATGATGGTTTTTTATTTGACCTTTTTTGGGGCTGAAAAATTAAGATTTTAGAAAAAAGAAGACGTCGAATGGTAAGTTTAATTTTACTTTACAGGTTAGCAATTGTATTCCCCCCTCACTATTTTTTAGGGTGAGGGGGGTAGGTAGGGGCATTTTTATTTGGGTGGGGGGTGGGTGACTAGGGGCTTGGGGACCCCTAGTCACCTTGATGGGGGGGGGAATTTACTTAGTGCCCTCACCCGCTGCCCAGGGGTGGGGGCCAGGGGAGGGAGGACAGTAGTCCCCCCCCTATTACTATTATGGCCCCCACCCGCCGCCCAGGGGTGGGGGCCGGGGGGAGGAGAGTAGGTCCCCCCTATTACCATTATGGCCCCCACCCGCCGCCCAGGGGTGGGGGCCGGGGGGGAGGACAGTAGGTCCCCCCCCCATTATCGTTATGGCCCTCACCCGCCGCCCAGGGGTGGGGGCCGGGGAGGAGGACAGTAGGTCCCCCCCCCTCATTCCCATCATGGCCCCCATCCGCTGCCCAGGGGTGGGGGCCTGGGGGGGAGGACAGTAGGTCCCCCCCCTCATTCCCATTATGGCCCCCACCTGCCGCCCAGGGGTGGGGGCCGGCGGGGGAGGACAGTAGGTCCCCCCCACCCCCCTTATTACCCTTTTTTTTTACAGTGAGCAGCCACAGATTTGAATCTCCCTTATGCTATTATGGGGGTCATATTGACCCCCATAGAGTGAGGGGAGGACCTGGGGGGCTAATGAAGTGGTGGGGAGCACAGCTCCCTGCCGCTTCTGTCTTTACATATTGCAAGGAGGGAGCTGCACGCCGGTAGCTCCCTCCTTGTAATAAACCGAACAAACAAACGAACAGTGTTTGTTCGTTTGATTTTTTCTATTCATTCATTCGTCTGTCTGATGAATGAATGAATAGATGAAATTCCCGTTCGCATGTCCAGGTGTTTCACTGGGCATGTGCGGGAATCTCACAGTCTGTGTAGTGTGGGTAGATGACGTGTCCCACAGGGACTTCACCTACCCACACAAAGATGGCGGCGCCCTGAATATAGATCGGGGCAGAAGATAAAGAATAAAAAATAGGTAATGTGGGGGGCTTAGGGGCATTTGGGGGTGACTAGGGGGTCGATTGGATGTAGTGGAGGCGGGAGGGGGGTTTAAAAAAAAAAAACGGGATTCGGCATGACAGTGCCGCTTTAATGTGCAGAGAGCAGTTCATGTGATCAAAGGCATGGTGTGTAGGATCGGCTATAGTGGGACATGCTTGGCAGGCTGCTGTTTACTGCTTGTGATCATCCGATCCCTTCTGGGCGCCAGGTGCAGACCCTGGGAGTCCCTGATACCTGGAACATCAAAGGCAAGTCTCTGGCTGAGTGCCGGGTTCGCGGCTTGAGGTGGTGAAAGCTTGTTTTGTCGGGTGGTCGGATCTGTCCCGGTTGTGCTTCACGTCCGGTGCGGGATTGTGGTGGCTTAAGGTGGAGGTGAGTGCTTGACGTGGGGCAGGCTCTGCATTTCTGTTTGTGCCTCCGGTCCCGTCTTTGACGCCTTTTGCGTTGGTGGATTTTAATGGGGACTGCTTCGCGTAGCTGTGGTGGAGCTTGTTGGGGCTGTGGTGGAGCTGGTTGGGGCTTCCTGCTTGTTATTTGCTTCCATATTGGGAGAGTCGCAGATGAGTATGTCAGCCTGGGCGGCTGTGCTCTGTGCGTCTATTAGCTCCAGACAGCCTCTCAGGGGTGGACCGGGATAACCCCCACCGTTCCGAGGGGGCGGGTAACGGAGCTCCTGCTGGGAAGTAGCTGCTCCTGGGCATCCCAGGATCGGAAGATCGGCCGCCTCTCCCGCCCGGTGAGCACCAGGCCACACTTGCCACGCGGAGGTAAGTAAGACTCTGTCGAGTTGCTGACCGCTATTAAGCATGTCGGGTCAGTCAGGTAGGAGCAACATTGCTGGGTCATCCCCTTCTGGGGTGAAATTTGCTTGTTGATAGCTGCTTAAAGTGAGATATTGAGGGAGCACACACGAAGAGCGTCTTTCCTCCATGACAGCTAGGCCCCGCCCCCCCGGAAGTGTAGCTGCTCCTGATTTAATAGGGAAATCGATAGCTAGGCTAGTGTATTCAGTGTCCACTACAGTCCTGAAGGACTCATCTGATCTCTGCTGTAAGGACAGCACCCCAAAAAGCCCTTTTTAGGGCTAGAACATCAGTCTGCTTTTTTTTTTCCCTGTGTAATCTAATTGCAGTTGCCTGCCTGCCACCGTATGTGTCAGGCTCACAGCGTATACTGTGTCCACTTGCCCAGTGCCACAACTCATATCTGGTGTCACAATAGCTTGCATTTAAAAAACAACAACTTTTTTGACTGTAATATAATAGCAGTCAGTTTCCTTCACATGTGTGCGTTTCAGGGCCTGCCAGGGCACAGTGTCACACCAGTGCAACTCATATCTGGTGTAACAGTAGTGTAAATTAAAAAAAAAAAAACTAGAAATTTGACTGTGAAATAATAGCAGTCAGTTTCCTTCACACGTGTGTGTTTCAGGGCCTGCCAGGGCACAGTGTCACACCAGTGCAACTCATATCTGGTGTAACAGTAGTGTACATTTAAAAAAAAAATACAGGGGGCTTGTTGTCACCTTTCGGGGACCCTTGGTGTTGTACGTGGCTGGGTGGAGGAAGAGACCTTCAATAACATCAGTGAGGACAAGGAACGGGACATGGCTAGCTTGGTATCCAACCTTGTGCAAATGGGGAGTTTGCAGTTGTGCAAATGGACTGTTTGCGGTGTTTTGCGGTGCGTTAAACGGGGAGTTTGTTCTGTCACTGTGAAGCGGGCGTAACCCTTACACTACCTGATCGATACAACATCATACCTGATGTTTTAAAGCACGTTATTCCAAAAATTTAGGAATGTTAGGTGATTTATGCCCTTTATGGATTAAAACCAGACTCTGCATCAACTATGTAATTTTCCATGGGAGTTTTGCCATGGATCCCCCTCCGGCATGCCACAGTGCAGGTGTTAGTCCCCTTGAAACAACTGTTCCATCACTATTGTGGCCAGAAAGAGTCCCTGTGGGTTTTAAAATTCGCCTGCCTATTGGAGTCTATGGCGGTTCGCCCGGTTCACCCGTTCGCGAACATTTGCGGAAATTCGCGTTCGGCGTTCGCGAACGGAACATTTTATGTTCGCGACATCTCTAATAATAATGTATGTATCCACTATTTCTTCAATGAAGAAATATGAAGAAATATAAAATGAACACATTGTAAACTCATACATTTATACAGGTTTTTTTTTTAGCTGTATCTGAACTTTCATTTGCACACAGAAATATTTTGTCTTCATCTAATGCACTTTTCATGCATTCCATTTTCAAATAAAAGTCACTATTTATCATTTTAGCAAAAAGATAAAAAAAAAAAAAAAAAAAAAAAGGTTTCCTTCTCCATGGCACCCCATGGATAGATACGGATGGTAATGTGTGCAAAATAATCAGTACAATTGTGCATGGTAAAACAAAATTGGTTCACCGAGGTATTCGTACCATCTGGAGTTTCACTTGAGAAGAATTTCATCCATACAACTGTTTCTTTAAAATGGTTCAGATGAACCAAAAAGGCACTAAAATAGTATGTATATATTTTGCTATACACTGTTAGGTAGGGGGAGGGGGTATAGGCAGATGCATACAAGCCTGTATAATTATAGGAACACAAGTGAGGGTGAAGGTTATGGGCAGAGGGACAGAGAATGAAGGGGGTTGGTTAGATAAAGGAGGACAAGAGATAAGTAGAAAAAGTGGTATTTGCAGTGTGAAATACAAGTGGGGAGAGGGGCTTATGGACAGTGGGTCAAAAGTGGCAGAAAGAGGGATATATGCAGAGGGTGCACGTGTAAGTGGGGTAATGAGGGACATATGCAGAGGAACACAGGTTGCAACATGGGGACATAGGCTAGGGGGGATGTGGGCAGAAGCTAAGAGGTGAGGGTAAGAAGATATGGACCAATGGGGTGGAGAGATAAAGGAATAGATATACAAAAGGGTAGATATTGATAAGTGCACTAGTAGGGAAAAAGGGATAGGCAACAACAATGCAAAAGCAAACAGTTGCATATACACATGCCTCCTCCCAATACTAATTGCCCAGTGTATTCACATTCTGGCATGTCACACAAATACAGATCTGCATTCACACATGGACATTCCACACACATACAGCCCTGCACCAAGACTCCACACAATTATATACCAACATTCACACACACTCAGGATGTATCACTAATGTCCAAATTGTAATGAATTGAAATCCTGATGGAGCTGTGACTGCAGGTGATTTGGGAAATTCTGCCTAAATTTTGCCACACAGATTTTAATCATTACAAGACAGCTTTTAGTCAATAAATCCCTCTGTGAAAGAGAGAGAATTATTAAATTATGCTCTAATGCCCCTCTCAAGATTGGGTTATGTATCTGCCCTTCCCACGAACCCTATGCTTACAATAATTCTAATCGTACATCTACAGTGAGGGAAAAAAGTATTTGATCCCCTGCTGATTTTGAACGTTTGTCCACTGATAAATAAATGACCAGTCTATAATTTTAATGGTAGTGGTATTTGAGACATGCAAATCAATCTATAACTTTTTTTACATGCATTTTTCTGGATTTTTGTTTTTGTTATTCTGTCTCTCACTGTTAAAATACACCTACCATTAAAATTATAGACTGATACTTTCTTTGTCATTGGACAAATGTTTAAAATCAGCAGGGGATCAAATACTTTTTTCCCTAACTGTAAGCTTACCCATAACTTAACCTACATTGTCCCTAACCCATCATCACCCTAAACCTACACCAGCCCTAACTATACCCTAACCCTACACTAATCAAACCTTAAAGGTAACCCTAACTCAGAAAGATTCTGACTTCTGACTACCGTCAGCAGAGGGATTTCCCAGCGTATACAGTAGAGCACACTTTGTACTGTGTAATTGAGCATGAGAGGGAAATGACCCTCTTATGTTACAGCTCCTGCATGCTGTAACTCAAAGTAATCAGTGCTGGGCATCTGGCACAGCACAGTGATGATCACTCTCAGCGGGGGAACATGCAGAGAGTCCCTATCAGGGTCTTTTCAGAGCCTATTATTCTTCCACTCTCTGGGGCAAACTTGTACTAAATATAGTGTGAGCTGATGTAAACCTACTTGTACCAAAAGGAAAGTTCCATGCCGTTCCAAGAGCATTATATCCTGATAATTTTAGGGTGGCATGAAATGTCCTGTAAGCGGGAAGCGGTTAATAAATATTATTTCTACCATTCTGTGAAAAGTGGAACAAAATCAATTTAATAATGGACAGAAATTCTCATCTTATGAGTTTATTTTAGAATGTATTTTAACACATTTCCTTGATGAACTCAACAAGCAAACAAACAAATAAGCAAACAAGAGAACAGGACAGGAGAAAATCCAGATTGTTTTAATCAAAATATGTTTTAAACCTAATCCACAATTAATTACATCTGGGCTGTAAAAGTAAACAAAATTAATTTTCATTGTAAACATGGTCAACCATGGCTTAGGGATTATGCAGATAAAGAGAGAATTACGTTAATAAAGTTAGGTACTTTTTAATAGTTCAAATAAGACTTTATTGAATGTCAGAAAATATGGGCTTATTCCATGATGTTTGTGATGAGTTGTTAATAAATTGAATTGAAAGAGGTTATTATGATTGTTTAATAAGCCTTATCAATGAATGTATAACTTATAATGTGCAAAATAAAATCTGTAATTAGAATGAAATGTTTAATTGTCAAATTCAAATTCAAATCCCTATGATATTTATAATATGATATATGTTATCCTTCTATATTAAATTAATCTATAAATTAAACTAATGTCTTTTTAAAATCAATTAAATAAGTCTTGTTTACTCCCCAGTCTGTTCTGCATACAATCCGACTTACCATCACTAGAGTTCTGAGTACAGAGTAAGGAAGTGTGTGCAGTGATTTTTTTTCCTCCTATGAACCCAGACAGAACTTGATATATTCATTATTTTACTCTATTGCAAATAGTTACTTCTCAGCTACACTTGACTCTGTTTTGGCTGTAATGAGGACAATTGTATTCAGTCGAGTTATTAGCCGAGGACAAATGAAGGAAACATAGCAAGGCTTTAATAGTATTGACTTTAGATGAACTCAGCAACTCATTATCGGCATGGAACATAGCAATGTGAATATCAAAATAATATTGCACAAGCTGTTGCCTACTAGATAAACAGATACTGTATCATTCCTGTTATTCCTGTTATGATATCTAAGTCCTTTCAGACTACTACCAAAAATAATAGTGCAAAGCAAATGACAAAATGTAGATTCACATATTTCTATTAATTAATCAAGGTAGTTCCCTTGAGATTCCTCTTTGGTTACATAATTGATGTCGGCCTAATAATGTTTATGTGCTATCTACAACTAGTTAGGCATGTCCAAGAAAACATGGCGGATGTGGTATGTCTAGTAGTATACACCATTTAAATAAAACATAAATGGTCCTTTAGAGCTCCACATATTCAGGAAAACAAGGTACCGTATTTATTGGCGTATAACACGCACTTTTTCTCCCTGAAAATAGGGGGCAAATGATGTGTGCGTGTTATACGCCGATATACAATTTTTCGCTCCATAAGACGCTCTTTTTCCCCCTCAAAAGTGAGGGGAAATGTCTGTGCGTCTTATGGAGCGAATGTGAAGGTTTACTTACCTGTCTTGAAGCGTGGGCCAGTGTTCAGCGCGCACCGCGGTACTGGAACTTCAATTTCAGGTTTCGGTTTCCGGCGGGACTGAAAGGAAGTGCGCACTCAGTGTGCACACTTCCCTTCAGTCCCGCCGGAAACCGGAACCTGAAATTTAAGTTCCTGTACCGCGGTGCGCGCTGTGAAGCCAGCCCACGCTTCAAGACAGGTAAGTAATTATGGGACAAGGGGAGGGAAAGTTCACTATGGGACAAGGGGAGGGGGGAACACTATGGGGAGGGGGAGAACACTATGGGAGGGGGTGGAAAATACTATGGAAAGGGGGGGGAACACTATGGGATGAGGGTGGGGGAACACTATGGGAGGGGGGAGAATACTATGGAAAGGGTGGGAACACTATGGAATGAGGGTGGGGGAACACTATGGGAGGGGGGGAGAATACTATGGGAGGGGGGAAATTTCCTTCTTAAAATGAGGTGCGTGTTATACGCCGATACGGTATTTATCATGCATTTATGCACACTTTAACCCAAAACAGTAGTGGATTGTAATGCTTACCAGAGCTGACCTTACTGATTTCCCACTGCTTACTGTGCTGAGTTAATCAGCATTATGTTGGTGCGGGCAACTGGGCCGAGCATTGAAATGACAAATACAATTTTTTTATATACCGCCAACATATTCTGCAAAACTGGCCAATCGGAAACGAGACAAACATTTATTTCTAACAAAACATGTATGACATATGGAAACAGTAGAAGAAGAGAGTTTTCCCTGAAAAAAACGTACAAACGAAAGGTCTGAGAAAAAAATAAACAATCTCGCTACACATGGAAGTAGTTAATGTAAGGGGAGTATAATCAGGAGAGTAATGCCCTATCAGAACTTTTATTTTGTTCTGTGATTAGTACAGATTGCAAACTGAAATGTCAGCTAAAGAGGTTCTGGAGAAACGCAGGTACACAATTCTCACATAGAATCATTAACTTCATGCTGATTTGTCTTCAGCCAACTTCCTAAAACAGAAACTGCTTGGAGTTTTCACAAGAAGTCCCAGGCTGGAATGCAACTAATGCAAAGGAAAAGAAACAGAAAAGCTATGCAGAATTGTCCATAAATTGTATCGTGCCCTGTTTTTGCAACTAACAACGTTGTTTGCTCTATAGGAGTACAATTAAGTGTATAGGCAGTTTTATACCATGCCATGGAATAACATTGTTAGAAAGAATAAATATAGTTATCCAACTCTAGAGCACATATACAATGGAATAAAACAGATGATATGATAACCAATACTAAGCATAAAATCATAAAAAAATATTAATTCCCAATCAATGAAATCCATCTTGTAAATAGTTTGTCGATCCAAGGAGAAATCGGATTGCCATTTTTGACACAAAGAAACAATTTTCTACCATTTTGTGGAAAAAAAATCATTGCTTAAAACTTGGTTTACCAACTTCTTTAGGATCAACAGCAGTAGGAGATACATGTGAAATACGGAACATGATGGACTCCTAACTTTTTTTCAGCCCATATTACTATGTAACTCTGTAAATTGGCTATTGTTATACATCCACACTCATTAGAAATGTTCACTCACATTTTATTGATGTTACATAATAACTATATTTAACAAACATCACAGAAGATAACCAGGACATTCATGCCAAATGTATTTTCTATATACTACCAATATTTTAATATTTACAACTTTTAATCTTAAACACTTTTAATATTTGTCTCCAGATGGCCAGATGTGGTCAGAATTAAGAGTTTTTCTATTCGTTTAAATCTAATTTTTCAAGTCTATGGTGACATCACATAGTTAGAGTATAAAAAATATTTAAATAGCACATTTTTAATTCCCCAGATCTGAGAATCCTCTTTGTATAAAACATTTTTATCCTTTGAAAAAAACATATCTCTCCTTTCCAAAATCAACACGCTTTGGTGCTGGCTGATGATAATATTAACTCAGTTGAGTTTGAAGGTCATTTGCTGACAGCCAGAGATCAGAAGAAGAAGGCTTTCTCACACTTTTACAAAGATTACAGTGGTGGGACACCTTGTTACTATTTTTTTACTACAGAAAAGTGACAGTTGATGAGGGCATATTTCTGTCTATTAGAAAGATAAAAACCTTAGATGTAGCCACACAGAGCACTTTATTCCAGAAATAAAGCACTTATAAATGTAAAAAATAAACCTTAGAATGACACAGGGATTTATTCACTAATCAGAGGAGTGGTCGTGAGTTGACATACAACAAATCAAAGCCACAATATCTTCAGTTGATATAACAAAATATAAAAATATCTAAGTACAATACATAAATTTTTTTGAAGAGGTCTAATGTCAACATTATAAGGGAGACATTTTGGTTTGCATAGAGACTCTCGGTGAGTTGACAAGTCACTGCTCCAATTTTGATAATAAACTCATCCAAGTACCTCATATTTGTGCTTGACCATTTGTGGTTTTGTTATATAATGGGGTTTGGCTGCCCAGATATCATTGCATCCGTTTCCAGTCTTAATCTTGTGTGTAATCTTTACCTATATCGCAAGACCCGAGTTGGACAAAAAACTAAATAGCCGGCTGGGATGGTTGGAGTTTTTTTTTTTCAAACATATTATATTTTCACCAAAAGTTGCTTGTCAGCTCATCAAACTCACCAAAAACTTCTAAACAGACAAAAAAAGGTGAAACAAATTCACATTAGGTTAATATATACACTGAGCAATAAAACAGGAAGACTGGAGACCTTTATTAAGGTGTTCTTCAAAATGATGGTTCCATTTCATCTTTTTTTTCATCATATTTATTAAAGTAATCTAGAAAGCGACAGTTTTCATCATAGTAAATTCAGCGAGCTTTTGCAGAATTTTCCATTTCAGAAAATCACCAAATGTATAGTGACAGAAAAATTCTGTCAATTTTCAGTCAGAAAATATTCTCAGGATATCCATAATTCTGTTTTGTTGGCAAAGATTCTCAAGTTATTACAAAATTATGGCCAGAACACAAAAAAGTAACAAATACAAAATCTCCTAAAATAAATTGCACCAAAAGTTTTCAATATATTTTTATGAACAAATTATCTGTAAACCATCAATCCTGTTTGGGGAAAAAAACAACCAAGGTCATTTGTCAGCCATTTTGTAAAAACACTTAATGAATAATGTTTGATGAATTTTTGATGTACATTTTTTTCTTGGAAGTGTTACATAATAAACGTTTAAATGAATATGTGAGTATTGTTTTAATCTGACACAATAATTTCACTCTGAGTAAGTTTCAGTAGACAATGTCCGTACAGTCATCTATTCTGCAGTAAGCTAGCTAGCTCTGTGAATGCTTGAACAGACGTTCTGCTGAGCCCTGATATCTCAGCTCTTGTTTCCCTTATCACATTAATGTCTGTGTTTGGCCTCTCTAATTTGGTTATCATCCAAGTGCAGAATGTTTCAAGTGAATTGGTGGTGAGATAAGAGTTGGGTACATTTTTCCTATTAGAGTAAACCTAAATCACCTCTCGAACAAAGGACAAAAAAAACTATGCAATAGATGCATGAAAACGTTGAGTGCTTTAAGTGAAAAATCTCAGTATTAATAAACTGTTATTTCATTGTAACAAATTCTAGCACAAGGTTCAGTTTATATAGTGTTTGTATAAATGCATATTGCTAGTTTGTGGCACAAATACTCCCATTTTAAGGGAAATTCCAATGATATAGTGTAAAAAATGGCAATAAACCTTCCTGGTCATGTTACACTTTTACTTATGTGATCATACCCACTTCCTTGATATCGTAAGTAAGTTTAAGTTAGTCCCAAAATAATAATTTCATCAATTAATAAATATAGAAAAGATTGATAAAGATAAATAGATAGACGGACAGATGGACATATATACAATCTTTAGGATGTAGTGTTAGCTTCGTTGTCTGAAATAGAACTAGGGTTTTCTCACCAAAAGATACAATTAGTCTTTACGCACTTACTAGAACAAGTTTAAGGATGGAAAGAGTTTGCCAAATTTATCAATACACAAATAATCAAAATCAGCTCAAGTGAAATATATTCAACATAATATCATCCATTATTGATTAAATAATGAATTGTTTTTTAATAGGCTTTATGGGCCCCAGCAATCAGACTGGAACTCAGATGTAGGGAATATTTTATAAAAGTTCAACAATTTTTTACACATTCATCTTTCTGTATGGAATATCTGCTCAAAAATACTTAATTAATTCATGTAAAATAAATAAATACATTCTATTTTGTTGGACAATAATTCTAGAGATCACAGTTTCTCTTTAAAGAGGCATTCTAAGCACCAAAACCAACTCGGCAATTTGAGTATTCAAACAGGCCCACTTTTCATTAAAAATATATATATATATTTTTTTTTTTTGATCTCTAGATCCAACATGCCATCACACATCCAATCACCACATTTGCTGGGCTGTTGAATGAAGATATTAATTTAAACTATCTGTAAGTAATAAATTTATTGAAATCAAATTAAGCATGTTCACGCCAATTTTAATGACCTTTTTTTGTACTGCATTTCCCAGACACTCATTTGTCATATATATCTGCAAAATTCCGACAAATGTACAACTTCTGAATACAGTGGGATTACTATGTGATATGATGTACTTTATAATACATAGAGATGCTTTTTTTTTTTACACTAATAAGTGTAAGCTCATACAATACATCTTAATATAAGACTGACAGGGAACCAACATTACATACAATTTGTTCTAGTCTTTTGCTATTTGACATACTGATAAGAATTCAAATAAATTAGACTGTCTTCTATCTATGGTTAAGCACATGTCCACTGCAATTGATTTTGGATAATGCAGACAAAAGGTTCACTAGTGCAGGAATTACGGTCTTGTTAACATTTGTTTCATGGTCCTGAAAAAACAGTGAACTGGTATTTCTTCTTAAAAACTAATCCAAGGCCAAGCAAATAATGAAACCCACTCTTGTTTTTCAGTATTAAGAAGGGAAGGAGATAAAAAGAATGATTTTAAATGCAGATAAAATATCGTTCATAAAAATTGAAACTGAATTTATTTTATTTTTGTTTATTTCCTTTTATTTATTGTATAAAAAACTAATTGGCTTAAAAAGTAGAATTTAGATGACGATTACACTTAGCTTAGGGGATAATAAGAGTGACATGTTAGAAAATGGACATTCCCTTTGTCAAAGTGTATCAAGGAGGTTTTCGACTGACATTGTCACACAAGAGTGTTCAGGAAGGAATTAAGTAGCTAACGAAAATGTGCTTTTCTATCAAGAACCTGGCAAATTGCAAAATGCTAAAGCCCTAAAGGTCAGTATAAATCTCTATATCAGAGATGGCAGGATGGAGGGGGAAGAAATCTATTATGGACAATCCAATTTCACAAAATCAAATCTCACTGAACAATTTGCTTTATCTTACATTCAGTAGGGTCTTTATTAAAAAAAAAAAAAAGTAACTAACCATTAAATATGTAATTTTTTTTCTATTCATTATAAAATGTAAAAATAAAAAGATAAATTGTATTTTTCTACATTTTCTGTGGCATACATATGTATTTTCTACTTTATACTTCACTTTATATTTTTACGTATTCATAAGAGTAAACATAGTTTAGTACATTATGAAATTGTTCATATTATGTTTATATTTAGTATTATTTTATTCACAATACATTATTTAAATTATTATAACATTTTTCAGTAAGTTAAAAACATATTGCATTTTCTGATAAATATATACACTGACCAGCCACAACATTAAAAACACTTGCTTAATATCACGTAGGTCGCCCTCGTGCTACCAAAACAGCTCTGAGTCGAGACATGGACTACACAAGGCCTCTGAATCTGTCCTGTGCTATCTGGCACCAAGACATAAGCTGCAGATACGTTAAGCCCTGCAAGTTGTGAGGTGGAGCCTCCATGGATTGGGTTTGTTGTTCAAGTACATCCCACAGATGCTCCATCAGAATGTGGGGAATTTGGAGGCCAAGGACACAACTTGAACTATTTGTCATGTTTCTCAAACCATTCCCGAACAATTTTTGCATTGTGACAGGGTGCATTATCCTGCTGAAAGAGGCCACTGTCACCAGGGAACACCATTGCCGTGAAGGGGTGTACATAGTCTGCAACAATCTCTGGGTAAGTGAAAAAATGTCAAAGTAACATACCCATGAATGCCAGGATCAAATGTTTCCCATCAGAACATTGCCCAGAGGATAACACTGCCTACATAAGCCTGCCTTCTTCCCATAGTGCATCCTGCTGCTATTTTTGTGCCAGGTTAACAACATACACACACCTATCCACCTGATTTAAAAGAAAACATGATTGAACAGACCAGGCAATCTTCTTCCATTGCTCCATGATCCAGTTCTGATGCCTGTGTCCCCATGGAGGGCACTTTCAGCAGTACATTGGGCTCATCATGGGCATTCTCATCTGTATGCAGCTGTACAGCTCACACGCAGAAAACTGTGATGCAATGTATCTTCTGACACCTTTCTGCCATGGCCAACAATTTGAATTACAGTGATTGAACGAGACAGGCAAGCCTTTGCTCTATAATCATTGAGTCTTGGACACCCATGACCATGACACCTGTTCACCAGTTGCCCTACCTTGCACCATTTTTCTTAGGTACTATCTACTACATTCCAAGAACACCCCACAGGACTTTTGAAGATCCTCTAACACAGTTGCCTAGCAATCACTATTTGGTCCTTGTCAAAGCCACTCAGATCTTTTCACTTTCCTATTTTTCCTGCTTCCAACACATAAAATTCAAGAACTGACTGTTTACTTGCTGCCTAACATATTCTATCCCTTTACAGGTGCTATTGTAATTATATAATTAATATTATTCACTTCCCCTGGCAGTAGTTTAAATGGTGTGGCTTATCAGTATATTCGAAAAAATAAATATCAAGTATGAAAAAAATATATAATATACCATAATTAGTATCTATATATATATATATTTTTTTGTTTTGTTTTGTTTACTTGATATTTTCTTTTTCTTAAGCATATTCATCATTTTTATTAAAGAGTTTACAACTAAGTAGTTTATATCAAATTTATTTTACATCTCTGCTGTCACTGCAGCAGTTAAATTACTATTTATAAAAACTGCAATTTATCATACTTAGGTTACAATAAAAAATGTTATTGGACATACTTTTTCGTATTTACTTTAATCTTTCTACACAAATGTATTTTGATAACTGGCAAGCACGGAACACTGTGGTTTTCTGTTTATCTAGAAAACAGTCACAATTTTTTTTTTTATCTTTTTACTAATACCTCAATAGCAATAAGGAACAGTTGTCTAGTTTTCAAAAGAGCCAGTAATTTGCAAAGCATTTTATTGTGATCTGACTTTAGTGATTCTATTTTAAGTACAGCTATTTTTTAATTAAAGTAAACAAATGAACTTACACAAAAGTTTATTTAGAACTCCATCAGTCATAAAAATCAGGGAATCTAATAAGCAATTATCATTTGGAACGTTAGTTTATTTAGCAGCTGATGGTAAAAAATTACATGAAACTAGACAAATTCTGTTCTTCGCTAAAAAAACAAAAATAAAAAAGAGAAAATAGAGCAGATCATTTGAATTTGTTGTATTCTAGAATGAGATAACCGTGATAACAAATTGCTACATTCCACAAATGAAAACATTTTCCTAATAGGGATGTGTTAGTGATGCTACTAGGTTGATCCACAGGTTGATGGTCTTTTTTTTTAATATGCCGAGTCATATTCAAAGATTTTAGACCTACTGATTTACTTACTCACGCAGTGAGTTGGTCTCAATAAATGACTTTGCAAATGACTTTGAATAGCTGACTTGGAATTTAGTAAATAGCTGACTTCAAATGTTTTCCAAAAATGTATCGTTTTATTATTTATTTTATGATTATGTTATAAGTTGTTTGCAAATTTGGAGCAGTGCAATAGACAATTAATTTAATCTACGCCACTTTTTCCCTATATTCACAATATGATTGTCAGCTTCAAACAATTTATTGTCTAACTGGAGAAGGATATTGATACTTTAGAGAGATTTTAGAGAAAAGCTACTAAAATTGTTTATGGATTGCAGGATAAAACTTACCAGGAAATGTTAAAGGATCTTAACATGTATAGCTTGGAGGAAAGACGAGCAGACTCCACTCACATTGCCACTGCCAGTATGCGACTCTGGAGTCCAGCCTCTGGTATACTGCCAATGGCGCCGTCCACACCTTGTGCCAAAGAGGATAATCTCGCTACTCCTTGAAAACCTGTGAAGGTGGAGCACGTTGATGTCACGTCAGAATGTGACGTGGCATTGCGTGCCTCCGTGCAGCTGCAGGTCCTCCACTGTCCAGCTACGGCCATCACAACACTGACCAACTCACACTGACAGACAGACAGACAGACACACACTCTATGACAGACACACACACACTCTCTGACATACAGACACACACACTCTCTGGCAGACAGACACACACACACCCTGACAGTCACACACACACACTGACAGACACACATACACTGACATAAACACACACACACACTGACAGACACACACACACACACACTGACAGACACACACACACACACTCACTAGCAGAAACACACATACAAAAGACTCACACTCACTGACAGACACACTCAATGACAGACACACACTCACTGACAGACACACATTCACTGACAGACACACCATCACTAACAGACTGACATACACACTCACTCACTGACAGACGCACACACACACACTCACTGACAGACACACACTCACTCACTGACAGACACACACACATACACACACACACACACATTTCCACATTATTGCACACACTAATATCATTTTCTGTATTGTTCCCTACCTTTGGGAGCTGGTGTGGGGCCTCTCCCTGGAGTCCAGTGGGTATCTTCTCTCGGGAGCTCAGTCTTCCTGCTCCTCACTGTTCCCTCACGCATGCAGTTTAGTAATGCTGGGTGCCGGAATGACCTCTCCTCCCCGGCCGGGTAAATTTTAGGCACCCGCAATGTAAGGAGAGCAGGTGCCTACTCTGCCAAGTGTAAGCATTGCAAACTCGCGGCTCACTGGGCCGCAAAGATATTCATTGTGGGCCGCATGTGGCCCGTGGGCCGCGATTTTGACATGCTTGCTTTACAGGGAGTGTAGTGGATGCATGGAATAGCCTTCCAGCTGAAGTGGTAGAGGTTAACACAGTGAAGTAGCGTAAGCATGCGTGGGATAGGCATAAGGCCTAGATATAAGAGACTAATGCAAGTATTAAAAATATTGGGCAAACTAGATGGGCCGAATGGCTCTTATCTGCTGTCCTATTCTATGTTTCTATGTTAAGATAAAAAAAAAAAACTTGGTACATTTAATAAGTGATGTGTAAAAGAATGCTAAACTCTAGAAACTACTTACCTCTTTTACCTGCCTTGATTAGATTTGTGTACTATTTGTCCGGTTGTCATTACATGTGTCATATTAGTCCGAAGGCTTTATATTTGATTAAAAAAAAGAAAGATTTTGTTCTTAGAAAATCCTTTGAAAAAAAATATTCTGTGGAAGATTTATTCTCCAGTTGCAAGAATTAGGTGCGATACCCATGCTTTTCTAATAATAGCAATAGAAAAACATGTTTGTCAAAGCAGAGCTCTTTAAATTTACCCCTATATTACTGAAATTATAGGAAAGATTACATTTGATGACCTATTAATATTCTATACCAGCGTCTATGTCTAAATTTTGTATACCTTCCTCCTTCCTGTCTCTTGCCATTTCCCCCTTGCACTGTCATGTATCCCATGTTATGCAGGTTTACTTTATGTTCAGATTGTGAATGCATTATGGAATAAGATAAATTTCCCGTGAGTTAAATCATAGTGTTCATGGAACCCAGGCCTTGATTTAAAATGTTTTCCACATGATTCAATACTGTTAGAAATACGTTCCAAACTATTTATCTACAACATTTCCCATTTAATTTGATGGTGAATTCTGAAGATAAATAAATTAGAAAGTTGTTATCTAACAATTTCGAATCAGTTGGAAAGCTTATTAAACTGAGGCCAATGATGAGTAAAAATGGATTATAACCCTTCTGTTAACAGTTATCAGGTAAAGAGAATATGTATAAACCGCATATAAAACATAAGCCAGCCTGTGTATAGGTATAGTAGATATTTGTTATACAACTAACTAACTAAGGAACTAAATAGGGTTAGTTGCACTAGGGTGATAGCTTGACAAAGACCTTGGTGTAGGCCGAAACGTTGCTTTTTCTGTTCTAATAAAGCTGCCATCTTTGATATCTGGAGTGCCTGGACCTGCTTTATTTTTGAATTCTTGGATTTTGGCTATTTCTATTAGTTCGAGCAGATGTCTAATGCTGGCTACTGTTAAATAGCTGCTTTGGTAGTAGAATAGCAAAACATAATACCAAATAAAGGTTTCATTTAGATGTGGAAGTAATTTGATGTTTGGGAGATTATTCTTTACTGAGATTTGAAACTTGATTTGTGAATGGACAAAAAGTTTTATTTGTCTGTGTTGACATGAACCAGATCACAGAACTCACAGTATCTTTTTATTTTGAAAAAAAAAAGATTACTATCTCTATTGCTTGGGTTATGCATGATAGAGCAACATGCACTTGCGATCAATCCTGACACTGTATGAACATTTGGTAATGGAAAGGAAATTACCAGAAGACATCTGAGCTGCCAGCTACGTTCTCTAGATGTTACCGTTCAAACAAACGTAAGAGCATGAGCAGAGATGAGACACAGTAGGTTACGTGGAACAAATTTAAATCATTTTTGTAACAAGATTAGACTGTACATACTCAACACACAAAGTCAACATATAAAAGTTTGTTTTAAACGTTCTGTTTTTAAATTGTATGTATATTTCAAGTTCTAAGCTACTAGCAAGAACCAATACTTCTAAAAACGCATTGTTCTGGTTTAAATATATGTCATGCTAACTTTATGAAGTGTTGGTGTGTCTGCGAATGCATTTGTATTTGTGTGTCTGCGTATGCATTTGTGAAGTGTAAATGTGTTTAGAAATGATGGGGTTTATTTGTGTGGAGTGTCTGAGTGCAGGGTTATATATGTGTGGAGTGTATGTGTGTGAATGCAGGAGTGTATATGCCACTTGCACTTCACTTCATAAAAGTCCTTTCCATGACCCTTTCTGGAATATATGTCCTTTTTTTCCCCATGCATGCTCCCTTTTTTCATGCCCTCTTTAGCTGCCCATCCACCCCGCTTTTCTCTATGCCCCTTTCATTTCTCTTCCATCACTCTATACTCTGAATTGCAAAATCTAAAAATTGCTGAAAAGCTTTAACAATATCTGGATTTTGCAGTCCGATTGGCCCTGTATCCAGCCAGGTGGCTTTTCCCTATTGGGTACATGGTCATTAGGATGTTAGTGAATAGCCCCACTAGTCTCACACTAAGAACAATGACAAAAGGTCAGTCTCCTATCTCTAACTCATAGTTGTTTCAAGTGCCCCTGGCAGTAGCTGCTAGCTGTCTCTCTCAGTAGCTGAAGTCAAAGTGAATCCTGTTTAGAAGTATAGATGTTTTTTTCTGCTACTCTCTTTTTTCTCCATTTATTGGTCAGTTATCACTTGATTTATGAATAATATCAACATTTAGTGGCTGTCCCCTAGCCATCAGTCATCTTTATTTTTGCTACCTTTTGATTGGATAGGAGATCCAACCCACGTGATTGGGCAGATTTCTTGACCATTGCCACCACAAAAAATATATCTTCTTCAGTTCATCCCCGTTTTTTTGCTGGTGCTAGAAATGGCACTGAACTGAAGATATCTGGGCATGCATGAGTTGGTTCACCCTAGATTCTAGGTCTCTCACTATTCATTGTTTTTTCAATAGCAATATAATAATAATTATAATAATATAATTATGGAAAGTTTACAATATTGAATAAGTATTGCTAGCTACTAGTCTAGGCAATATTGTAGTCATTTTTTCTGTAAATTTCTGTCAAATCACTCGACTGAACTGCATTTTCCCACTGTGCACAAGTCTAATTTTTGATACTAACCTCCTCTTAATAACTAATATCTCATACATTGATTTGCAAAATAATTCCTTAATTAATTAAACTGGATTATTCACAGTGGGTTGACCAAGTTGCAAATTTAAATAAAAAAAGTTGGCTTAGAACTTTAAAAAAAAAAAGACTCATTTGCAGATTTAAAAACAAAAATTAGGTTCTTCTGCTTTGGCTTACATTTTGCTAATTTTAGTCATCTCATCACAACTTACAATTTAGCAAACAAAACACATACTTACATATATTTTCTCCTCAGTGAAGTTTAGTCAGTGAACTTTGAAATACAATGCAGATTTTCAAGCATCTTTCCTAGTTAACATTTATATTAATAAATGCATTATCCTATAGGACTAGTTACTAAATAGCAGCTACATTTTATCTCCGCAGAGTGAAAGCAGTGTATATGACTCTTACGAAAAACTTTGCCTTCTTAGATAAGGATTACATTTTCTCTACCTGTGTCTGAAAGGTTACATAACCAAAAGAAAACAAAGCAAGCCTATTAGCAAGGATCATAATTTACTACATATATAAATGTAGAAGGAAATTAAAATGTTCCTTTGCCATTTATCTTGAGACAAATGTGTATACAGATGGGTTCATGAGGTGAAACACATTTATTTTATACTGGTCAGACATTTTAATGTTTTAAAATTGCAGTGGGAATTTAAAATGTTGCGTATGTACATTTGTCAAAAACAATGAGCTGAACTTCTTCTATCATACATAACATTTATAACTGAAATATCACTTTCTGAAGCAAGTACGAGCAGCTCATATATTAATTGAAACATATTTATATTTCTAAGCAACATTTATTTTGATGATAAAATTGCTAGAATAATGTACGGCCATTTTACTATAATTAGAAGAATATTGGCAGGGAATACATTTTATTAAGTAGTCTTGTCTGTTGGGTCATATTTTAATTCTATATAGTTTATATACAGCCAGATGTGCATTCGTAATATTTTTTAAGTTTCATATGTTGGGCGTGGATGGGCCCAAAAAGGATGAAATCGAAAAGCCAAAATTTTACGGAGTAATATTAGGCAATTGTATAAACACCATCTGCAGCTGAAATGGAAATGGACATATTTATATAAGCCCATGTAAAGGAACACTTCAAGCACCATACACATGCGCTGTAATGCTTATGGGGCTTCTTCCAAACTAAGCTACAGGACGAAATACAGGCAAAAGTTGGTATCAAGCTTTGATATTGTTTGAAGTATTATTTTTCTGAAAAAAAACTTTGATATGAATGCATCGTTTATAGAAATCACAGGTAGAGAACATTTCTAGTTATTTATAGTGTACTATTTATTCACTAAAATCAGAATTTTAGCAACTTAGAACATTTGTAAAAAATTATGATTTAGAAAAAAAACTCCAATTACAGCTGGACTATTTTAGCCTCAATTTCATAATTTAACTCCAATTCACTGTTTCATGAAAAAACAAATTTCTATGTACTTATCCTATCCTATTTAACATAATATCTCTATCAGTACCTAGACTCAAAAATAACTATATTTTCCGTTCATTGACCATCTTTCTTAAGGTGAATATTTTACATGGCTTGTTTTATCATTTTTTTTTTTAAAATGACAAACCAAACATGTCTGTTAGATGGTGGGATCCGATAGAAGAAAGGAAATAAGGTACCTTTATTTCTTTCACATTCGATTTCTGTATTCAAATTCGGTCAGACACACATAAACATAGGTAAAAAGCAAGGTTAGTGGGAAAGACTGTATTAGAGAGATTCCAGAAGATAACTTGTCCTATTATATCTTCTTATTGTATTGCATTTCCAATTAAATTATTTCAGTACATACAAGCAGTTTTTCTGTAGTTTCCTTTTTTTTATGAACACATTACAGCTTGTTGATATGGTCAACATTTAGACGCATTAAGAGTATATATATATCAATCATATAATGTTCCATATTTTCAGCTCTTGTATTTGTTGTTTCATCCCGTAATATGCTGATGTTATAAAAATGCTGACAATAATAATAATAATAATTATAATAATATATTATTAGAAGTTAGTGGACTGAGGCTAATTAGAGTTGAATGTCAACAGAAGTATTGGTCGAGAGCTACAGAATGTCCAATCACTGCAAAGACAATCGACAAACTTACAATCTGCTCATCCTGCAATGGAACAAAAGATGTCTTCCGGACCTGGTGCTTTTTCATTTTAAAAAAAATGTTCACTGTGTCACAGTAAAGTGATTAAAAATTCAAAGCTTAATATTTAGTAAGTTAGGCAAATAACCATTGGAAATATTAACATTTCTAGCCTATGACAGGACTGTATACATTATTCAGAGTGTAGCGCAGTAGAGAAAAAAAACAACACAGCAATTTTATGTTCCCATTAATTCAAAGATGAAGAAATTTGTGGAATGTCACACCTTACAGCATAGTTAAAGGTGTTCTAAGAAAACTGGTACCTCATTAATATGGGTTGATAAGCAGCACAGGGAGAGATTCCAGACCAAGTGCTGCGGGTGAAGAAAAGGACAAGCAGTTTGATGTTCTCTGGTCCTGTAAAAATTGTTTATGTTTTCAATAATTCTTATTGGGTACTTATTACATCTACTCTAATGTAAGCAGTTGCCAAAAAACACATAACTGCACTAAACACAGTGTAGACAATTCAGTCGAATTTGCTAATATTTTAAAGCATGTAATGTTTTATTTAAATGGTTCTAACATCTCAGGGTTTTGAAATCAAACCGATAAAGTGTGCAGTTACTAATGGCGACCAGTGATAGATTGTTCCTATTTGCCAGGACTGTGTATCAGTGCTGGATAATTCATTTGCACACTGGAAGAATCTCATTATCCATAGCATTTATTGACTGTGTCCTGTGTCCAGTGTCCATTTTATTAGGTAAAATCCCAAGAACTAGCACATCACATGTTTTCCTAAAAAGCTTTTGGTTTAAGTAAGAAAAATTCAAGGATAAACTTGGTGGCAGTATGCGTGCCTAGCCAATTAACTGCACTAATTAGCCCAACTTGGAATTAATTCAATGGCGATATATCTACAGTGAGTTTCATCTAAATACAATTTCTAATCTAAATACTAATTGAAGTCAACTTAGAATGCTCCTAGTGAGTTGCAGTGAAGTCCTAATTCGGGTTTTTGAACTCAGGGTTTAATATTTTCAGATTAATAACTTGCCTGTGCAATAATTCCAGTCATACATACTATACATACAAAACGCTAAATATGGGGAATTAACTTTTACACTCAGTATGCATTATTGGAAGCCTAAGTGTTTGAGGAAAGTCCCTTCGGTCTATGCGCTGATACTGGTCCCATGTGACACCAATAAAATTGCATCTATAAGAAATCACACGTTAATTGGGCAAAGACAGAGAAGTTTATTGCGTCTTCTTAGATGTTTAATTCTTACAGTGTTTGTCACCCTCTTAACAGATGTTCTTAGGAATGGAAACATTGCTACTTAACAGAGTGTGGCATACCATGTTTTATTCCCATCAAAATCCAGGTAGGCTTGATTTCTTGTGTCTCATATAGTTTCAAATGTAGCAAGCACGAATTAGGTGCTCTGATCATAAGTCCGGACATGCTTTGTTCCCTTTACTTGGAGTGTCAGTGCCTTATTGGTTTGTGGCCCCTAAGATCCTAAAAATATGCATAATGGGTATGCCAGGCACGTTTTTTTGGGGGTGGGCAGTGGTTAAGTATACGTGACAAAATACATGTGCCTAGTATAATATATTACCATCCTATCACATGGTACCAGTGGACGATAAGAACTGTGGAGAATATTGTGTGACTCCCACTCCACTGCCGGGGGCATACAAAAAACATTTCAGCAAAGGTTTTATTGTGTATCAAATTAAACCTGTCACCACAGAACATCAAATCTCTAAGTTAGATTTTTTTTTACCATCAACAACACTAAATCCCTCTGCTAATGTTTAAGCTGCTCCGTATAATCATTAGGTTTTCTTTGTACCGGAGTTTTAAATCCTTACCTTTTCACCTCTTAGTAAATCTATATCAATGTCATGCTCACATTGTCTGCCTTTAAATGATTCAATACATGGCAATTGTATTAAACTAGCTACAGAGGAACCGAAATGTGTTCTGTGTCTACCTCTTAAATAATAACAAAACTAGGAATGACCTTGTTATATCTGTTTCTTTTTTTAACCAAGGTTTATTGTTGTACTGCACATCTTTAGTTAGATAACTCCACCACTCCTCAATGTCACCAAGTTCAGGGTTGTAGCTAACAAATGAATCATATACACCTTTCCCTTCCATTAACTGTTATTGTACTTATAACTTTATTTATTGGCGCACAATTTGCAGCTGTAAAACATAGCTCACTAAAGCCATCTGGACAAGCTAGACAGGCCAAAATCAAATAAATACAGAGAAAAAAAAACATTTAAAACATTTTACTCTTCCCATCCAACATGGAATGCTGGGGAATCCAGTGCATTTTGGTTGACCCATTGAACATTGATACAAATGTACTTTTCTTTTCTGTAAATTGGGCTTAAGAACATAATCAAAATTCAGTATCTGCTGTGTTTAAACGTTAATATTGGATTAAACACATCAATAAATAAAAAAAAATAGAAATAAGACGACTGCGTGCAAAGACTAGAAGTTAGTTGGAAGCATATCTACCAACTTTCTCAAATTCAGAACCCTATCCATGTATCATAGAACAGATTTGTCCTCCAGTGTTCTGAATCTTGCAATGCCAGAGAAACATCTTCAATAACCACAGTCTGAGAGTGCCATAATATGTTTACTTTGAATAATTTGAAATCAAGGCATTAAGCTTATAAGAAAGCACTTTTTGCACGTTGGCAGATGCTGGACAATGCTGCATTTCTGCGAGGGCCTGCCTTCTGCAGCTTCAGCAGTGATGAACATGGCAAGACCGACAAACCCACTAATGTCTCAATTTTTGGAGCATTGTTATAGATTGAGTGCTACTTGCAAATGCATGGATGTAATAGAACCACACTACTGTCCTCCAGAGTTTGAAAAGGTAAAGGTAAAAAATATACCTCTATTTATAAAAATAATAATCATTGAAAGTCAAGTACTTTTTTTTTACTTTACCATCCTAAATCGCATACAACTTTACCCTTTTTTATATATGCTTTTTTCATCTTTTTTTTTCAATCTTGTTTCAATATTTAAGCTTGCATCTTTTTTGAAGAGTATTTTTTGATGGGCAGACTTGTGTGTTTATATGGAACTAAGATACCAGCACCCTATATCTGGACTTGCAATATGTATTGGATGTAAGCGACTTTACGTTAAAGGACCACTATAGTGCCAGGAAAACAAACTTGTTTTCCTGGCACTATAGTGCCCTGAGGGTGCCCCCACCCTTATGGCCCCCCTCCCGCCGGGCTGAAGTTGGAGGAAGGGGGTTAAACATTCACCTTTCTCCAGCGCCGGGCTCCCTCGGCGCTGGGGACTCTCCTCCTCCTTTGGACGTCATCGACTGAATGCACATGAGCATGGACGCTGGCATCTTCTCATTGTGAAAATGAGTGGTCCTGAAAATATAGTGGTCCTTTAATTACTGTAGTTAGTCTCCTTTTACTGAACGTTTTATCACTTTTATGCCCCTTGCTACTTTTACATTCCTGTATGCCTGGTTCCAGTTTTTGTGTTTTGGATACTATTAGGCATATGATACACAATGAAAATAATTTGTTTAATATATTCTTATGTGTACTTTCCGTTTGGTTATAGAATGCAATATGCAGCAACGGCATATTATAAATATAGCAAAAAACTGAACAGACCTGAGTTTGTCACTTAAATACTCTTTTAGGTTAAAATGATTACTAACCCTGCAATGAATAGACCCTGAAATGCATACAACAACCATAAGTCTACAGTATAATGGTTGTCAATTTTAACGATGAAGGACTTTGCTTAATAACACATGGAACATATGAAAAATATTTTTTTTAAACGTTCTAATGTGCTAAATTAAAATACCCTGTGACTATTAGAATATGCAAAGTGTATGAGAATATACAAAATAGGGAAACAAAATTGTTTATTTAAGATTGATTAAAAAGAAATAAAAAGAAATAATACATGTGTGTAATTCAAAACAAATATATGGAATATATTTTAGGATTGGCCAAGCTTTCCCTTTCACAGACTTTTTCCAGACCAATTTAAAGAAAAGTTTGATTGCAATTAAAGGACAATGGGCAAATTTAAAGTGAATATATTATACAAAATATTCTATTTTGAGAAGACACAAATAATATGGAATTACATAGGTCATAGGCTAAAGCTTGAATTCACGGACTGATCTTTGCAATTTGCAGCTCATTTTCATTTTAAACCTCATGTTTAATTCATTAAAATATGCAATTGGAGTCAAGTAACCCAAACATTCATTTCAACCATCTATGAATTTAAATATAAATGACTTAACCTAAATCGCAAACAACTTTACCCTCTTTTATATATTCTCTGTCTCTGTAAATGGCGGACTTTGAGGCTAATGTCATACGCTGGCATCCTTATTGCAATTTAAAGGAGGAACACCCAAACACACCATAATTGCCGTCCAGTCTTCATACAATGTATCATTTCATTCACTCCAATTATTTGGATTAGCATAATGTAGCAAGTTGGCTTCTAATGGTAGTGTGACATCCAATTAAAATACAGCATATTGTTATACGTTTCTACTAAGGATTAGATGCATTTTTACAGTTTAATGGTGAAAATTGAACCTAAAAGGATGCTTGAAAAATAAATAATAGCAGTTTGCTGAATATGACAGGTGCAAAAGTATATCTCTCATTACTAGTTAGGTTAGAATTAGGTACTTATCTGTGGTATAATTTTGATCGTTTATCATTCTCGTCAAAGGGTCCTTTGTACAAGTGAATTGTGAAGAGCTTAGTTTACTGTTAAGACGGTCACAGCTGCTATCACTAAAAGCAGATGTTTTCTACGCAAAAAGAGCCTAACTAATTTCCATGGAAAAAGATGGAATTGCAAGCAACATTTTGGCACATTGGATGGAAGCAGTTGATGCAGGTGCAATTCCAACCTACCTAAGTGATGTTTAAATGGAAAAATAAAGAAAAATGATATTGGTGGGAGAGTTTTAAAATATATTTCCGATAAAACAGCAGGAAATAAAGTAGCTTTGTAGCTTAAAAAAAACCCCAAATATTGTAATATCTTTAACATTAATAATTAATTAACAAGAGTAACACGTTATTTCATATCCCATAAAAATGATTCATTTTCTTTATGGAAAAAAAATGAAAATATAACATTTTAAATTCTAATTTTAAAATGTCAGCCCATTAAATCTCCTCGCATCTGATTGGCTGGTTCTTCAAACCAAACTCTATCTAAACACAGAGAAAAAAAAATGGGTTATTTGTGTTGCAGCCATTTTGGATGACATTTTCAAGGAAAGAAGTTGAGGATATTGAGGGGACTAACTTTCCTGCTTGTGAGCAGTGGGGGAGAATAAGGGGGACCAGAGATTCCCACTATGTGAATACCCAATCCTACTATAAGGGAAAAGGGTATTAAAGGGACACACCAAGCACCAATACAAATTGTTACTATAGTACAAAGTATAGGATTTGGAAAATTCACAAATTTGGAACTGAATTCAGCTGGCAGGATGCACATTCTCAAATTATCACTCACTTTCTTTTTAGCTAATATCCCCCAACCCTCACCCATGGGCGGCAGGTGGGCTCTAAGCAATTATACAATGGGGGGTGATCATGCCATCGTTCAGTCCCCCAAATAGTGACATGGCCCTCTCTAACTCTACTGGGTGAGTGTTTTTATGGGTGCCCAAGCCCCTACCCACCCCAATTAAAATTAAGTAACCCTACCTACTCCCCTCACCTTATTACAGTGTGGCAGCCTATAAATACTAATACCTGTAAAATAAAAAATTATGCTTACCACCAAAAGTCTTCTTTTTTCTAAGTTTAACTTTCTCCAGCCCCAAAAAGGCCAAATTAAAACCCATAAGTCTCAGTGCAACTAAAAAATGATAAAGAAAAAGATGGCAAAAATAAAAAATGGAAACGAAAGATTGTGCTTTCATAACGGAGAAAGCCCCTGTAAAGACTTTCCAACTATATACTGTATATATATAGATATGCTATTGCATGACATGGGAAAAAGCTAGCTAAGCAGAGTGCTCTGACAGGCAAGTTAGAGAAGTGAGACTTTCCTGCCAGAGCTCTCTGATTGGTTGACTTACAAACACTCTTACTGAAGTACAGAAACAATTCAGGCCTATTCAGTGCATGAATTGCATAATCCAGACATGGTTAAATATTGTGAACAATGCCCGGATTATGCAGTCTGAATATAGACTTTAGTGAATAACCCTATAAGAGTTAATAAAAAGGAAAGGTAGTTCAAGTCCAAAAATATATTGTTTGTTTGCCCTGCTCAGAATGGCTTGCACTGTAAATTTTCTATTGAAAGCTAATTTTGTACCACTAAATACAAATATTTGAAATCATATTTCTTTTTTGTTCAAATGGCTTCAATATGATCTCCATTACTGCCTCCCCTCCGCTGTCTGAATAAATTTGTTCTGCAGCAATCATGTCCAATTTAGTCTTAATAATGTCTTTAACATCTTGCGATGATGTGCTAATTATACATTAGAAGGGGAGCTGAGCGCAGCATTTAGGTTTTGTGGTTTGGTTGAATCTGTCAGAGCTTGGCATTACCTAGTTAAATAAAAAATGTTTTAGACTCTTGATGATCGCATCATTTTTATGAATGAATATCTGGATTAAAAGGACACCCTGGGCTGGAACTGACACCCATAGAGATGCTGCATTAAAACATGTAAATTACAATAAAGTTTTAAATCTTAAATAATCCTTTCTTAGTATATTCTTTGTTGCTGCCGTTGCCCAGGGTGTGCAGAATCCAAGAAATGGCTGACTTTCTAATTCAATCATGGCCCCTTCAAGCTCCAATACTGTTTTTACTGGAAACAGTAAACATATCCCATAAATCCTTACACATTAGGGGTTTACATAGCACAGTACAAATGTCTTTCCACATTAATAGCAATCACCCGACTTTTTTTATTGAACTCTATGAGAGACTTTATACACGTTACTTGGAATTCTGTGTAATACACACATATTTACTAATCTGTATATACTAGGCTTCAACTATGAAGTCACAGAACTGGTATACAGCCGCAGAGATTAAAACAAATCATGGCAACACCCACGATTTACATGAAGGAAACAGAAATGTTTGTCTGTGGTGGTGTATGTGTCTGTGCATGTAAGTTAGTGTATGTATATGTATGTATATATATATATATATATATATATATATTTCCTGAGCCCCCCAATACTAGCATTCAAACAACTGCCTAACCTGAACAGAGATTGTTCCGCAGCAAATTGACCACAGAACAGGAGCTCACGCAGCCTGGCACTGTACGATGCAACAAATCACTCTGCAAACTGTGTCAACATATATGTGTCAGTAACACAGCCAGACACAATAACAAATCATAAACATTAAAGGATCATATTCGTGCACATTTGTGAATGTGGTGTACATGATACAGTGTACAATGTGTGACAAAGATTGATACATTGGAGAAACTGGCCTTAAGCTGCATCTCAGAATGAATCTACACAGACACTCAATCAAGAACCACAAGGAAAATGGATATTGTACCCCTGTTGGTCATCACTTCACCCAGACTGGTCACTCCATCCAAAACCTCAGGATTAACGTTCTTAAAGGGAATTTCAAAGACTCTCTCATGAACGAAAGACATTTCAACACCAGAAATGAAGGACTTAATGTAGATTCTGGCTTTCTCACACACAACCAAAACTTTTTATAAACACACTTCTTAATGTCTTATATGGTACTTTTTCAATATTCTCGCTTCATCTATTGGATCAATTTCTATACATATATATATATATATATATATATATATATATATATATGCAGCTATATGCTTGCATGCCCTGCTCTGCTGGTGTTTTTTTGTTTTTGTATTTTTCTCTGTTTAACTAGCTTATTGACTCTCCTCCTGTGTATTTACTTTTCTGGCTATTCTCAGCCAACCTGCACCTTTCACTTTCAGGCTCATCTTCTGCTATTTATGACAACCCATTCACCTCCCCCCTTCTTCCCCTTCTCTAACATCAGTTGTTTTAAGTGTTGAACTCTATCAGATTGATCAGTATTGCTACAGACCTAAGGAAGAGAGGAAAACTCTTGACAGCTTGTCTTTATTATTATTATTACTGGTAATTATATAGCGCCAGCATAGTGCTTTACAATATTATCAAAGGGGGAGATTTAACAATAAATGAGACAATTACAAAAACTTACAGGAACAATAGGTTGAATAGGGCCCTGCTCAAATGAGCTTACAGTCTATAGGAGGTGGGGTGTAAAACACAACAGGACAGGAAAAACAAGGTTGAGTGAAGCAGAGCAGGAGGAGAGAATAGAGTACTGCCCTTTAGGAGAGAGCAAGGGACAGGTATGTGAGGTAGAGGTTACTCTGGGAGGCCATAAGCTTTCCTAAAGAGATGGGTTTTGAGGCACTCTTTAAAAGATTGAAGACTAAGGAGCTTGATAGTCATAGGCAGGTTATTCTAAATGAAAGGAACCACCCACGAGAAGTCCTGTAAGCATAAGTTGGCTGTACGGGTGTGAGCAGCGGACAGGAGAAGGTCATGGGAAGAGTGGAGAGGCCGAGAAGGGGCATACCTGCAGATCAGTGAAGAGATATAGGAGGATCTGGAATTTGTCAGTGCTTTATAGGTGTGGATTAGTACCTTAAATTGACTCCTATAGGATACAGGAAGCCAATGTAAGGACTGACAGATGGGAGAGGTGTGAGAGGACTAGCTGCATCATTCATCAGACTGGATGTGAGGCTCAAATGTGAGGCCAGAATCAAGTATAACGCCAAGACAGCGTGCTTGCAAGGATGGACTGATGTGGGTACCACTAACTTGAAGGGAGAGCGAAAGAGGAGGAAAGATAAGGAATTCAGTTTTAGAGAGATTGAGTTTCAAAAATCGGAGGACATCCAGTCAGAGATGGAAGAAAGGCAAGCAGTGACATGTTGCAGGATGACAGGGGAGAGGTCCAGGGAGGAGAGGTGTATATGAGTGTCATCAGCATACAGGTGATATTGGAATCCAAATGAGGTAACAAGTTTGTCATAAGAGGCAGTATAAAGAGAAAATAGAAGTTGACTCCAACAGAGACAGGATGAACGGTGGAGGTATCATTACAAAAGGAGACACTGAATGAGTGTTGAGAGAGAGAGGAGGAAAACCGGCAGAGGACAATGTCACAGAGACTGAGTGATTGAAGAGTTTGGAGAAGGAAAACATGGTCAACAGTGTCAAAGGCAGCAGAGAGGTGAAGAAGAATTCGTATGGAGTAGTGCCTTTTGGGTTTAGCGGTAGATTTAATAAGTTAGTGACTTTAATAAGAGCAGTCTCAGTAGAGTGGAGGGGCAAAAGCCAGACTGAAGAGGGTCAAGGATAGAGTTGGAATTGAGGAAACAAGTCAGACGGTTAAAGACAAGTCTTTCCAAAAGCTTTGAGGAAAAAGGGAGCAGGGATATGGGACGATAGTTAGAAGGGGAGGAAAGGTCAAGAAATGTATTTTTTTAAGATGGGTAAAACAGTAGCATGTTTAAGGGCAGCAAGGACAACACCAGAAGAGAGAGAGAGCAGTTGAAGATGTGTGTTAAGGAAGGCATAACACAAGAGGAGAGAGATCTGATAAGGTTAGACGGGACAGGATCAAGCAGGCAAGTGATGGGGCAAGAAGAAAGGAGAAGCGCAGCCAAATCTTGTTCAGTAGCCTGGGAGTCTGAAGGGTAGGAAAGGCATGATCCAGGTGTGGTTGGGAAAGAGAGGGGCAAGGCGGTGAAAATTCTTTCCTTAGCTGTTTAATCAAAAAGAAGGGAGTTAAAGATATTAAAAAGATGGGATTGCGGAGCATGAGCTAATGAGGGAGGAAAAGTATGACTTTTTGGCAAAGGCTTTGCTGTATGAACGCAACATAAATTTGTAGTGGAGGAAGTCTGACTGGGTGAGTGGCTTCCTCCAGCAGTGTTCAGCAGAATGGGAGCATCTCTACAGGTAGCGTGTTAATTTAGTGTGCCACGTTTGGGGGCGTCTTATCCTCAAGGTGCATGATTAGAGCAGGGCTGCAGTGTCCAGGGCAGAAGTGAGGGTAATGTTATATGAGGAGATAGCCAGTGAGGGACAGTGAGGGATGGATAGAAGTTGGGAATAAATATTAGCTGATAGCTGCTGGAGGTCAATATAATTCAGATTTCTTCTTAGTTGAGGGGGGGTTAGGTTGAGGATGATGTGGCAGTGGGCTATTGAGATGATAAGAGGTGGTGTGACGAACTACACTTCGCCACTGACTTTTGGAGAGGCTTGCTTGCCAGCCTCTTGCCCTGTGACTATGGCCCTTGAGGTGTAATGCCATTTAAAAAGTCTATTTAGGCTTCTTGGTATTTTAAAACACTTTTTCTGCCCCTTTAAATCCATGGGAAAATGTGCCTCTTCCCCTCCCCCTTTTTCCTGTCCTATTGTTTCTCCAGCAGGGCATTGTCCCAGGGACACATCTAGACCAGTTTAAACTGGCTGCCTTGTCCCTCCTAAATCTCCCATCAGCACTTGCTATTTTCTGACCACACCCTTCCTTGTACTATAGGGCACTTTTAACATTGGACATATTGAGATCCAAGCTATCTGGGAATATGTTGGACATATAGGTTACACCTTGTATTAAAAGAGTTATGTATTTTTATGTGATTTTTGTAACAGTTTTTGACTTAGAGATATTTCCTGTTACTGGAGATAATTAAGTTACCACAGTTACTTAAGCCAATTATCTCCAGGATAGAGGAGAAGATAGACCAGCCGCACAGCCTTAATCTGTGGAACTGTTTGGGGCATGAAAGTCATGCTTGCGGTCGGTCAAATCCAAAAACACCTGATCACCAGGGATGCTCCTAGCGCTTCTCAAGGACCCTCAGCACCGCACCAGACACCATAAGCACCGCAGACTCCACGAACTGCCGTAGCTTGGTTGGGATATTTTCAGAATTCTTCTTTGGAATGTTTTGTTCTGTTCTTGCCAAATGCCATCTCACAGAGAGGCATTTATATTGCAATATAACAGTTTATCCCCCCTGGTGCATTTAAATACAGTTTGATAAATGTGGCTGAAATAGCAGGCACGGTGTGAAATAAAGTCATTATGGCAGTAACATTTTTTTTTTTGCTTATTCAAATGGTAATGTAAAAAAAAAATATTTCTCCAAATTGAATATTTAAATCCATATTATACAATTACAGTAGCTCACGGATTGTCTAGTAGATTCGCACAATTACGTGAAATGTTGTTTGTAGTATTAAAACATTACAAAAAGATTGATATTCCAACGATTGTTGATAAAACATCTATATATACGATTTTACTAGCTGAAATATTAATGTTCTGAATAAGGGAAAAAAATTCAAAAGAGGATCATGATCTAAGCTATGTCAATAAAACTGATATTAAAAATTCAACAGATATCCATTTATGACTTCATATGACAAAGCAGTTTTATGTATTGCTGTCTTTCCCCCATGTCTATTAACAACTGAGAATTATGTGTATTCCTGAAGAACTATGACCTGATTTGTGACCTGATCTTCAACTTACTGATAAATCATCTGTCCCTGGTTCATCCAGTAAAAGATTTTTGCCATGTATTTACCGGACACATTGATACTTGATTTAGCATCGAAAAGGAGAAACATACATATTGAGCAACAAAATCATGAAAAGAAAACTAGATTATTTAAAAAGGCCTAGGAGCAGAATGTAATGTCACAGTTAGAGGATTACTCCAAGCCCTTTGAACACTTTCCTGTGAAGTAGTCGTGGTGCCTGCAATCTGTATATGCTGCATTTTGATTTGAAACGCTGCGCATACAGAGCTTAACCCCTACACTTCCAGAGGTGTAAATTCACCTCTGTCATTGTCATTAGCCAGCCAGAAGGAAAGTTTCATGCTTGCTAATTTCAATTATGCTCTAAATCTGGCACCAGCATGCACAACATGTTGGCACCAGACAGCCAATAGCAGCATGGCCCCCATCTGTGGTGCTCTTATCCTCCTCTCAGTCTGTCCTCTCTGACCTCCCTCACTCCACTGGTGAGGGTGAGTGATATTAGCCAAGGAGGAACAGGCTGATGAGAGAACCTCGCCTTGAAACTGGACTGAAGGTACATTCCAGCTCCAAGGCCAAAGTCCTATTATTATATTAAAAAAAATGCTTTTTGGTTGGGGTCGCCCTTTAAGCTAGTGACACGAACAAGCAGGTGAGGGTATGTTTTAGAACAGGAGCTACCAAATGGTAGATATGAAGTTGCAACAAAACTACAGATCCCACTTTGGTGGGGGACCTATACATTTTGGCTGCTGATATAGTGAAAGCAGATCAAATACCAACTTCGAGGAAGAAAGGAAAACTTGGGAAAATGCTTGGGGTTCTGTTTGTTTGAGGAAATAAGTTACAAGATATTAAGCTCATCAATTGTGCTTGCACAGAAATAATATCAGTTTCTGAAACCCCATCATCATGGGCGTCGGCAGGGGGGGAGAAAGGGGCACTTGCTCCCCCTGGATTTTTCAGCTTGTTCTGCTATTTTTCATGTGAGATTGAAAATGAACTGCAATACTGACGCCGACCAGTAGGTGGCGCTGTGTATAGAGAGAGACAGGGATAGGAAGCTACATCTTATCTCTGTTTCTCTCTGCTGACTGAAACCGCAGGGGAGCACATGCAGCCAGAAGAGACAGCCAACAGGTCAGGTGAGTGAGGCATGGGGGGCAGCCTATAGATTAGGGAAGTGAGCCACGGGGGCAGCCTATAGATCAGGGAAGAGAGGCATGGGGTCAGCCTATAGATCAGGAAAGTGAGGGATGCGGGGCAGCCTATATATTAGGGAAGTGAGGCAAAAAGGGGGCAGTTTGTAGATCAGGGAAGTGAGGCATGGGGGGGCAGCCTATAGAACAGGGAAGTGAGGCATGGGGGGCATGCCTACAGATCAGGGAAGTGAGGCATGGGGAGCAGCCAATAGATCAGGGAAGTGAAGCATGGGGGACAGCCTATAGATCAGGGAAGTGAAGCATGGGGGGGGGGCAGCCTACAGATAAGGGAAGTGAGGCATGGGGGACAGCCTACAGATCAGGGAAGTGAGGCATGGGGGGCAGCCTGTAGATTAGGTAAGTGAGAGATGGGGGGAGTGCAGCATACAGATCAGGTAATTAAGAGATAGGGGGATCCACCTACAGATCAGGTAAGTGAGGGATGGGGGGATGTCAGCCTATAGATCAGGTAAGTGAGGGATGGGGGGACGCAGTCTATAGATCAGGTAAGTGAGGGATGGGGAGACAGACTACAGGAAGGGTCAGCAAGATGCAGGAAGGTAAGGTAAGAGAAGGAGCAGAAAGGAGAAGGAACAGAAATGAGCAGGAAGGGACATCAAGGAGCAGAAAGAGGCAGCAAGGAGCTGGAAGGGACAGCAAGGAGCACAAAAGGTAAAGTAGGAGAAGGTGCACAAAGGAACAGAAATTAGCAGAAAGGATCTGCAAGGAGCAGGAAGGGTCTGCAATGAGCTGGAAGGTAAAGCAGCACAAAGGTAAAGTAGAAGGAGTAGAAAGGGTCAGCAAGGAGCTGGAAAGGGCAGCAAGGAGCAGGAAGGCACATAAGGAGCACACAGGTAAAGAAGAAGAAGAAACAGAAATTAGCAGGAAGGGGCAGCAAGGAGCAGGACGGGTCTGCAAGGAGCAGGAAGGGTCTTCAAGAGGCAGAAAGGGTCTGCAAAGAGCAGAAAGGGACAGAAGGAGCACAAAGGTAAAGGAGCAGAAAGAATCAGAAGGAGAACAAAGGTAAAGTAGGAGAAGGAGCAGAAAGGGTAGTAATGAGCAGAAAGGGACAGCAAGGAGCACAAAGATAAAGTAGGAGAAGGAGCAGAAAGGGTCTGCAAGGAGTAGAAAGGGATCAGAAAGAGAAAGGAGCAGAAGGGCAGAAAATAAGCAGAAAGTAGCAGAAAGGTAAAGGAGCAGAAGGAGCCAAGGAGGAGAGAAGACAGTGTCAGAAGAAAAAGAAGACTGTGTCAAATGAAGGAGAAGAAAAGGAGATTGGAGAAGGAAGGACAAGTGAAGTGAACCCTCCACTTTATTCTGGACACCACATCATAAGGCTTTGGTACCTGGGTCTGGCAGGGAAACTTTGGACCTTCCCATCTCCCCAGGTAAAAAAAATATATATCAGTGTTTATGTGTTCACTTTTATTTACTGAATGTCAGGAAGCACAATGTGCCGCTGGGTAGGGGTGTCGCTGATTGGCTAGGGCAGTCAGCTGGCACTTTAAGCAAATCAGTAGCTCCCTATTCATAAAAAAAGTAAAAAAATTTTATGAACCGGGAACTAGCTATTGGCTCAGAGCAGTGATGGCGAACCTTTTTGAGCCAGAGTGCCCAAACCGCAATACATGCCAACTTTTTTTCCCTCAAAGTGCCAACACGGCAATTAAACCTGAATGCTGAGGTTTAAAGGACCACGATAGACACCCAGACCACTTCAGCTTAATGAAGTGGTCTGGGTGCCAGGTCCAGCTAGGATTAACCATTTTTTCTATAAAAATTAGCAGTTTCAGAGAAATTGCTATGTTTATAATAGGGTTAATCCAGCCTCTAGTGGCTGTCTCATTGACAGCCGCTAGAGGCGCTTCCGCGCTTCATACTGTGATTTTCACAGTGAGAAGACGCCAGCGTCCATAGGAAAGCATTAATAATGCTTTCCTATGGACTGGCTGACTGCGCGCGCAGCTCATGCCACGCATGCGCATTCAGACAAGGAGGAGGAGAGGAGGAGGAGAGTTCCACGCCCGGCGCTGGAGAAAGAGGTAAATTTAACCCCTTCCTCACCCTAAAGCCTGGCGGGAGGGGGACCCTGAGGGTATGTTTTCCTTGCACTATAGTGGTCCTTTAACCCCTTAAGGACACATGACGTGTGAGGCATGTCAAGATTCCCTTTTATTCCAGAAGTTTGGTCCTTAAGGGGTTAAGTTTAGAAACAACTGTCCGAACTAGTTAGCATCTTTTGTTTTAAAAGAACACAACAGAGAGTTCAATGATACAAATTTTAAATAATGATATAAATAGATACAATTATGTTTATATTTATTAGTATCTCCAACAAATGCAATACATACACACAGACTGCTGAACACATTCACACACCAGCTGCTTTATACATACACCGACCGGCACACAGACAGACTGCTAAATACACACACACAAACATACACACAGTCCGCTGAATACACACACACAGTCTGCTGAATATACACACAGTCAGCTGAATACACACACACACACTGCTGAATACATAAAGACTGATGAATACACACACACACATATACTGCATTGAGGGGTGCAGTGTATGTGTAAGGGTGTGGAGTGCTGTGTGTGAGAGGTGTGTGTGTGTGAGGTGCTGTGTTGTGTGTGTGAGGGGTGCTGTGTGTGTGAGGGGTTGTAGCGGTACTTACCTTATCCGGGGGCCGGACGCGGTCCTCTCTTCAAGCCGCGCGCGGTCCTGCGGCTGCACGAGCCGCGCGCGGCTCGTCCGACTGTTCAGACAGGAAGGCGGGCAGTGACCGCGAGAAGCGGTCACGTGTCCCGCCTGCAGCTAAGAGCGCGCCGCGAATCTCGGGCGCGCTCTTAAAGAGACAGTGGGAGCCTAAATTGCAAAAAGGCTCCCATTGGCTCCTGTCATGCCAATCACCCCATACACTTACCTGTTGGGGGAGTGGGAGTGACAGGAGCCAATCACATTAGTTTGAAGGCTACTTATACTTACCCTTTTCCCTTAGTTCCTTGCCCTATCGTGGTTTCTGCTACAGTTCCCTTTAGTGCTTGTTGTGTTCAGTTGTGTTTCTCCGTATTTGACCTTGGCTTTGTATTCTGACTTCGTTTTTGCTTTATCCTATTCTGTACTGTTTGCCGACTTGCTGATTCCTGTGTACCAGTCCCCGGCTAGTTTTCGTTTACGCTGTCTCTTTGTGCCCTTGACCTCGGATCGTTCCTGACTCTGTCTTATCCTATTACGTCGAGTCCGGCCACTCTAAGGTCCGGTAGACGTATCTCTCCTCTGTACTGTCTTCTGTTAGGCTGGATCCTGCGTGTAGGGGTATATACTCGTTACATTACGATAGGGCCATGGACCCCGCAGATTTAGCTCAACAGATGGCGACCCATGAGGCTAGATTTGTAGAGCAGGATCACCGTATGGATCAAATAGCTCAGGCTCTCCAGACGCTCTTAGCTAGAACCATTCCAGCAACCGCACCTAACCCTCCTGCACCCCTGCTTCCTGAAGTATCGACTATGCCTAACGCTACAGCACATTTAACGCCTCCTCCTAGGTATGGAGGGGATTCTAAGACATGCAGAGGGTTCATTAACCAAATAGAGTTTCATTTTGAAATGTATCCACGTTCATTTCCCACAGAGAGGTCTAAAGTTGGGTTCTTTATGCACCAACTTACCGACAAAGCACTTGAATGGGCAAACCCTATTTGGGAGGCTAATGGACCTATGGTGCATAACTTTCACAGTTTCCTAACAGCTTTTCGCAGAACTTTTGATACTATGAAAAGGTCTAAGAATGCCGCTAGAGCATTAATGAGGGTTAAACAGGGTTCTAGGTCTGTGGCTGATTACGCTATACAGTTTCGTACCCTTGCCTCACAGGTCGATTGGACCAATAATGGGTTAACTACGGCCTTCATGGAAGGTTTATCAGACTCTATATTGGATGAGGTAGCAGCTAAGGAGCTTCCTATTGCCTTAGAGGACCTTATTGACTACCTCATCGATATAGATAATAGGATTCGTGACAGGCTCTATACTAAGAACAGGAATAGACGTTTTGTTACACCTATTCAACCCAGAGTTAATATACCGGAGAGTGTTAAAGTATCTGAAGAGGAACCTATGCAATTAGGGGTTGCCAAACTCTCAGATACTGAGAAATTACATAGGAGAAGGGAGGGACTCTGCCTATATTGTGGTAAGAGAGACCATATGGTAAAGGAGTGTCCTCTGCTCCCGGAAAACTCTCGCACCTAAGACCTTATAGGGGACTGGCCTTGGGTGTGATTTCTAAGTCTCCTACATTGCCTCCTAACCGACTGCTTCTCCCTGTTTCTTTACATATGGGAGAGAGTTGTATAGTTGAAAACATAGACGCCCTGGTTGATTCTGGGGCAGCCGAGAACTTTATAGACTCTGGTTTTGTAAAGAGAAACAATATTCCCATCAGAGAGAAGGAGATACCCTTGGCCGTTGAGGCCATAGATGGTAGACCATTGATATCTCCTGTTGTTACTCACGAGACTGCACCGCTACACATGTACACAGGGGTTCTACACTATGAAACCATTCGGTTCCAGGTCATCACCTCTCCCTCTTCACAGTTGGTGTTAGGGTATCCATGGTTACGTGCCCACAATCCCATTTTTGACTGGGAGACAGGGCAGATAAAATCATGGAGTGAAGCCTGCCATGAGTCATGTACTATTGAAGTCACGCCTGTGAATTCTATTAACGTTCCTACTGTTCCTCCTTTATCTACGACAATACCCTCTCAGTATTTAACTTTAAAGACTGTCTTTGATAAAAGAGAGGCTGACAAATTACCGCCTCACAGACCCTACGATTGTGCTATTGATTTGTTGCCTGGTACTATACCTCCTAAGGGCAGGGTGTACCCCCTATCGGTTCAAGAAAACCGTGTCATGGAGGAGTACATTAAAGAGTCATTAGACAAGGGATTTATTAGAAGATCCTCCTCTCCGGCTGGAGCGGGGTTCTTCTTTGTATCAAAGAAAGAAGGTGATTTAAGACCTTGCATTGATTATAGAGGTCTTAACAAGATCACCATCAAAAATGCTTACCCTATACCTCTAATAACAGAATTGTTTGACAGGCTCAAACATGCTACGGTATTCACCAAATTAGATCTTAGAGGAGCATACAATTTGATACGTATTAAAAAGGACCACGAATGGAAGACAGCCTTTAACACTCGGTCAGGTCATTATGAGTATACCGTCATGCCATTTGGGCTTTGCAATGCCCCAGCAGTGTTCCAAGAATTTATTAATGATGTCTTAAGGGACTTTATTCACTCATTTGTTATTGTGTACTTGGATGACATTTTAATATATTCTACTGACATTCACGCTCATCACAGACATGTTACAACAGTTCTGAAGACCCTTCTTGCTAATGGTCTTTATTGCAAATTAGAAAAATGTCTATTCGACCAGTCCGAGGTCCAGTTTTTAGGGTATTTGATTTCCGCCGAAGGTTTTCGGATGGATCCCCAGAAGCTCGCTGCAGTCATAGAATGGCCTCTGCCGCAAGGTCTGAAAGCCATCCAGCGTTTTCTGGGTTTCTCTAATTATTATAGACGTTTTATCAAAGGTTTTTCGTCTATAGTAGCGCCTATTACTCGTATGACTAAAAAGGATGGCAATACACGTGTCTGGTCTACTGAGGCACTTCAGGCTTTTGACTTTCTTAAAACTACGTTCGCCTCTGCCCCTATTTTACAGCATCCTGTCCCCTCATTGCCATATATACTTGAGGTTGATGCTTCCGATATAGGGGTAGGTGCTGTCTTATCCCAAAGAGAGTCTCCTGACAAGCCATTGCATCCTTGTGGCTTCTTTTCTAAACAAATGTCCAAGGCAGAGAGGAATTATGATGTGGGTAATCGCGAACTCCTTGCTATCATTTTAGCACTCAAAGAATGGAGACATTTGCTAGAAGGAACTAAGGATCCTATTCTCATATTTACAGATCACAAGAACCTATCCTACCTTAGCGAAGCTAAAAGATTGTCTTCAAGGCAGGCTAGGTGGTCACTGTTCTTGTCTCATTTTAATTATATAATCACCTATAGGCCAGGTGACCGGAACACCAAAGCGGACGCTCTGTCCAGACAATTCGAGACTATTGACAAACAGGAGATTGATGTCACTCCTGTCATTCCCCCAGACAGGATAATAGCAACTACTATATTGTCTATTTCCTCGTCCCTCTTGCAGGCCATACAAGCGAAACAAGGCATGGCACCCAGCGAGAGGCCTAATGATAAATTGTTCGTTGACATTCCCGAGAGACGGGATATTCTGTCACTTTATCACGATACTAAGACTGCTGGACATCCTGGTATTTCCAAAACAGTGTCAGCCGTTTCTCGGTATTTCTGGTGGGATACCTTACGTAAGGATGTTACTGACTATATAAGTGCTTGTACTACTTGTGCATGTATGAAAACCTCTCGTAGAGTTCCTTGTGGGCTGTTGCATCCGTTGCCCGTTCCCGAGAGACCTTGGTCTAATCTATCAATGGATTTTATTGTTGAATTACCCCCTTCGAATGGTAACACAGTCATCCTAATGATAGTAGATCGGTTTTCCAAAATGGCTCACTTTGTGTCTCTTCGCAAGTTGCCCACTTCCAAGGAATTGGCTCTTATCTTCGCTAGAGAAGTGTTTCGATTACATGGTATTCCCTTATCTATTGTATCCGATAGGGGTAGCCAATTTATTTCCAGGTTCTGGAAAGCCTTTTGTTCGGAGATGGGTATTTCCCTCTCATTTTCTTCCGCTTACCATCCCCAGTCTAATGGAGCTGCTGAACGTGCCAACCAGTCTCTTGAGCAGTACCTCCGTTGTTTTGTGTCTCACCATCAGGACAATTGGTCTGACCTGCTTCCTTGGGCTGAATTTGCTCGGAATAATGCCACTCATGATTCTTCCGGCAAAAGCCCTTTTTACGTTGTCTATGGCCAGCATCCCGTTGTTCTTCCGGCTGCATTCTCCTCTCAGGGCATGCCAGTTCTGGATGAGCATTTGGCTGGTTTGCGTAGTACTTGGGAGCAGGTTCAGCGTTCTTTGGTGGACTCTGCTGCCCGCCAGAAGGCTCAGGCTGACAAGCATCGCAGAGCGGCTCCTTCCTATGTTGTGGGGGACAGGGTTTTGCTTTCCACACGGAATATTCGCCTCCGGGTGCCTTCTATGAAATTGGCTCCCCGCTTCATTGGTCCTTATCGCATTATACATAAGGTTAATCCCGTTTCTAATGCCTTGGGTCTGCCTAAGAATCTGCGTATACCCAATGTATTTCACACCTCTTTGTTGAAGCCTTATGTACGCAACCGCTATACCCGGCATACTCCCCCTCCCCCTCCTGTCTCTGTGGAGGGTCATGAGGAGTTCGAAGTATCTGCTGTTATTGACTCTCGTTTTCTTAGGGGTCGGCTTCAGTACTTGGTACATTGGAAGGGTTATGGGCCTGAGGAGCGCAGTTGGATTTCTGCAGATGCTGTTCATGCTCCCCGCCTTGTACGTTCTTTCCATTCGCGTTTTCCTGCCAGGCCTGGTCCTGCCCGCCCGGAGGGCGTGTCCTCAGGGGGGGGTACTGTAGCGGTACTTACCTTATCCGGGGGCCGGACGCGGTCCTCTCTTCAAGCCGCGCGCGGTCCTGCGGCTGCACGAGCCGCGCGCGGCTCGTCCGACTGTTCAGACAGGAAGGCGGGCAGTGACCGCGAGAAGCGGTCACGTGTCCCGCCTGCAGCTAAGAGCGCGCCGCGAATCTCGGGCGCGCTCTTAAAGAGACAGTGGGAGCCTAAATTGCAAAAAGGCTCCCATTGGCTCCTGTCATGCCAATCACCCCATACACTTACCTGTTGGGGGAGTGGGAGTGACAGGAGCCAATCACATTAGTTTGAAGGCTACTTATACTTACCCTTTTCCCTTAGTTCCTTGCCCTATCGTGGTTTCTGCTACAGTTCCCTTTAGTGCTTGTTGTGTTCAGTTGTGTTTCTCCGTATTTGACCTTGGCTTTGTATTCTGACTTCGTTTTCGCTTTATCCTATTCTGTACTGTTTGCCGACTTGCTGATTCCTGTGTACCAGTCCCCGGCTAGTTTTCGTTTACGCTGTCTCTTTGTGCCCTTGACCTCGGATCGTTCCTGACTCTGTCTTATCCTATTACGTCGAGTCCGGCCACTCTAAGGTCCGGTAGACGTATCTCTCCTCTGTACTGTCTTCTGTTAGGCTGGATCCTGCGTGTAGGGGTATATACTCGTTACAGGGGTGCTGTGTGTGTTTGGGGGGTAGGGGTGTTGTGTGTGGGGTGTAGGGGTGCTGTGGGGGGTGGGGTGCTGTGTGGGGGGTAGGGGTGCTGTGTGGGGGTGCTATGTGGGGTAGAGGTGCTGTGTGTGGGGGGGTAGGGGTGCTGTGTGTGGGGGTAGGGATGCTGTGTGGGGGTAGGGGTGCTGTGTGTGGGGGGTAGGGGTGCTGTGTGGGGGGGTAAGGGTGCTGTGTGTGGAGGTTAGGATGATGATGTGTGTGTGGGGTAGGGGTGCTGTGTGTGAGGGGTAGGGGTGCTGTGTGTGGGGAGGTAGGGGTGCTGTGTGGGGGGGGTAGGGGTACTGTGTGGGGGGGGTAGGGGTGCTGTGTGGGGTTTAGGGGTGCTGTGGGGGTAGGGGTGCTGTGTGTGTGGGGTAGGGGTGCTGTGTGTGGGGAGGTAGGGGTGCTGTGTGGGGGGGTAGGGGTACTGTGTGCTGTGTGGGGGGTTAGGGGTGCTCTGTGGGGGGTTAGGGGTGCTGTGTTTGGGGGTAGGGGTGTGGTTTTGTTGTGGGGGTAGAGGTGTTGTGTGGGGGGTAGGGGTGCTGTGTGGGGTTTAGGAGTGCTGTGTGGGGGTAGGGGTGCTGTGTGGAGGGTAGAGGTGCTGTGTGTGGGGGGAAGGGATGCTGTGTTTGAGGGTAGGGGTGCTGTGTGTGTGGGGGTAGGGGTGCTGTGTGTGGGGGTAGGGGTGCTGTGTGGGGGGTAGGGGTGCTGTGTGTATGGGGGTAGGGGTACTCTGTGGGGGGGTAGGGGTGCTGTGTTTGAGGGATATGGGTGCTTTGTGTGTGGGGGTAGGGGTGCTGTGTGGGGGGGTTGAAGATAACTTACAACATTTTTAAGCTCTCCTGTCCACCCGCGTGATGCTGTGTGGAGCGTTGCTATGGTAACGTGGGGCAACACTCCACACAGCTTGCGGGAGGACAGAAGAGCTGCTTCCTCGATCCCTCCCCCCTGCTTTCAGACAAGAAAGCAGATTAGGCGCCTGCCGTTTCGGGCAGGCAGGTGCCTACTCTGCAGTGATGGTGAACCTATGGCCACGTGCCCACAGAGAGGGCGCGGCGCACGCGTGCCATAGGTTCGCCATCACTGGCTTAGAGCGTCAACTGACCACTCTAGCCAATCAGCGGCACCCATGCCTGACGTCAATCTGCATTTCCTGACACTGTGTTTCAGAAGCCGAATACCACTGAGCGACCTGGATATCTGGAGCTGGAGGAAGCCTTTGGGGTTAAACCATTTGAAAGCGGTTTAACCCCTTAAAGGAAAGAGAGCACCCAGGGGCTTCCTGGCATCATAGCATTTTCATTTAGATGAAGTTGTTATGGTGACCAGAATGTTGCTTTCATTTGCTTAGAACATGTATTCCTGACACCATAGTTGTGAAAACGCTATTACTTTACGTGATAACGACTATACCCCTTAACTTTCATGACACTGTCAAAAAGGGACCAAGCATGGATGTCATTACAATTATGCCCCCCTTCCCCCCCGGGAAAATTTCCTGCGAATGCCCATGCCCATCATTATGATAATTCACATCTTTTTACCAGGAGAACACTTGACATCTAATTTCATTACTAAATAGAAACTAAATTGTATGAGGGAGGACATTGTCTATTTCTGGATAATGGCAAGAGACTAAGACATGGATGTAAGTTTGATTTATTTCTGTTGAAGTTAACATTTTTATTTCTATATGTTTATTATATTATCATTTAAATTATATAGTTTTGGCAATTACCAATGTTTTCGGGGTTGTGATAGAAATGAGTGGGTAAAGGATTAGTAACAGGAAGTAACTGGAAGAAATTGATTCACTGAGTCTGAAAAGACTGATTTACTAACAAGAAAATATTGAATTGAGTACTGTAGCAAATTACACACTTCAGTAGACATTTGCCTTCGTTTTCGTCCGAATTAGTCCCAATTTTTTTTTTCGTATTCGTTTACTAAAACGTAAACGAAAGCACCACATACAAAATATAAACTAAATAAAAGGGCAATTGCCGAATGCATTACCTTTTCATTTCGTTTCATTCCTTTAATAGACTACGTGCTGCGTGGGAGTTAACCCCCAAAGCACAGAGAAAATAACACTGCGCATCCGTGAAAAAACCCCAAAAAACTAGAAGGGACCCGGCAGCGATACCAGCTCCCTCCTTGTAATAATATTAATTTCTACCCAGCCCCCCGATTAAAACCTTTGGGGTCACTATGACCCCATATTAAAAAAGGGAGGTTAACCTGTCACAGCACTCTGATTGGTTGGATTCCTAGCCAACCAATCAGAGTGCTGTCCAGTCACTAGTAGTTTTAAATGACAGTGGCTGCTCGCTGTCATTTAAAACTGGATATAAATGTATCCAATATAAAAGTGTTAGAGCTACATGAGAGTATGTGTGAAAAGTAGCTGTTTAGATTTAAATAGCTACTTTTTCATATTGCAACATTGCTATAATTTTTGGTTACACATACTCTTACCGTAGCTCTCTATCACTTCTATATAAAATACTGATTTTTATATCCAGGTTTAAATGACAGCGAGCAGCCACTGGCCACCCTGCAGGAGAATTTAACCTGTGCCAGGTCTTGCGTTATTGCACTAGTGACTGTGCAGCAATAGCTGCCCAGTCACTAGTAGTTTTAAATGTGTTTAGGCGACATGCATGTATGTATGCGGGAGGATTTAACCTCCCTTTTATTAATATGTGGGTCATAGTGACCCCCATACTGATTAATATTGAGTATGTTTAGTATTTAATATTATATTTAGCTGTTTAGGCGACATGCCCCTACTCACAGCATGCTGCGAGTAGGGGCATGTGGGAGGATTTAACCTCCCTTTTAATAATAGGGGTGTTATAGTGACAAGCATAGGTTTTAATGCAGGGGGGAGGGTAGGAATGGTTTATTACAAGGAAGGAGCTGGTAGCGCTGCCTGTAGACACCTTGGACGAAAACTAATAATTTTTTTACGAATTTCATTAGAAAACGAATGGTTTCTGGATTTAATTCAGGACTGATGAATGAAATTTTTTTTTAGTATGAAATCATTCGTACAAAACTAAAATTTCACTGGTACACATGTCTACACTTCAGCGTTATACATACAGATATCTAGTGGAGTGTTGTACTTACATTTTAGATTATTTTGATACTTATTTATTTATTATTTTAGTTTACTTGGCCCCTCTTTACTCTTGGAATAAATAGAGTTATTCTGAATGGCCCCGTATCGAATTGGGCAAAACCATTTGGTGCTGTATGGGGCCAAGCTGACTACAAAATTCATGTTATTGATGGAATTCATCAATGTCCAGATTTTGGAACTCAGGCCACAAACAGGCCTGAATTTGGTCCGGATTTCAGCCAGACAGAACAGTGCCCGATGGCTGAAATTAGGACCAAATTAACTCATTCTTGCAACTATAGGGTACGACCATAACAAAACAACACCGTAAAGAGTGTTAGATAATATATAAATTACTTAACTTCCAATAAATCTGTAGCCTCCCAAGATCGTAATCCACCCAAAACGATCGTAATATATGTATAGAACCACAAACAGAGAATGGGATACGGCTGTACAGTCTATGGAGGGAACATACAAAGAAAAAAACAATAGTGTGATACAGTATATACAGTGAATTGTGCGCTTAATTGGATGCACTCACGAGATAATGGAGATAGAAGAGCATTCAAGGTGCCTCCCCAGGAAATATGGGGGGATACTGGTATCCTTTACCAGTGTCGAGCAGCCAATGGGACACAGGACTCCAGGTGAGTAGTAGTAGAAAAATTCGAAATTTTATTCTTTTTAAAAGGTGATACAACACCATAAAGATAAAATATAAAAGTGCAGCAATAGGTCCAACGCGTTTCGTTCAACACAGGAACTTCATCAGGGACCGCACAATAAAAGAAATCACCAGCAGTATTACAGAAAGTAAAAAATACACATCCTACTCACCCTAACAAAAAGTCACTATAAATAGGGCTAATCCCAAAGTCCCATTGGTCCAAGAAGTGGGGGTGTCTTCCAAATAGCTCTCCATTGGTCCAGGGAAGGTATCCTCCAGCTGATTCAATTTTCGGCATTTTGGTGTTTAAAAAACGAGCGCGTTTGTTTCAAATACCGGAACCGGAAGTGGACATTTTCAATCACTTCCGCGTGTCACTTGCGTTCCACGTGCGTTCCACGTGCGTTCCAAGGACAGTCCGCACATGCTTAGTGAATATTACATTATTATCTCAATCGGAAACGTCCTCATACATTGAAAACTAACACCAAAGGGCTTAAAACATGATTAAAAGTGCAATAAATCTCTAGAAGGAGAGAGAGATGGGTTAGTATATAATGTGCAAACATCATTAATTACTTACTCTAAAAAAAATATTAGCATAGTGGACTCCTTTAGGGTCCATTAAAGTTATGGACACCTTATCTACTAGTGTATTTAAAGAAATAGACTCCTTTGTGAATCCATAAAAGTGACCGGCACCAATTAAAATAAAAAAATGAAAAACATAACCTAATCGGTACACATAACCATATAGTGTGAACTACATTCATTCCAAAAAATAATGAATGTAGTTCACACTATATGGTTATGTGTACCGATTAGGTATTTATTACCATCTATAATTAATAGTATTGAGGGAACATTTTTTACCGGTTATGTTTTTCATTTTTTTATTTTAATTGGTGCCGGTCACTTTTATGGATTCACAAAGGAGTCTATTTCTTTAAATACACTAGTAGATAAGGTGTCCATAACTTTAATGGACCCTAAAGGAGTCCACTATGCTAATATTTTTTTTAGAGTAAGGGCTTGTGACCCAAATGGATTTATGAAGGGTATGTCACTTTCATTAGATCTGCAGAGTTGGTGTCTGTACCTTTAACAGACCTGCAGATACCATATAATGGGGTTAAATCACGAAAATTTGCTATATTATAATTTGAAATTTACTAAAGTAATTAATGATGTTTGCACATTATATACTAACCCATCTCTCTCTCCTTCTAGAGATTTATTGCACTTTTAATCATGTTTTAAGCCCTTTGGTGTTAGTTTTCAATGTATGAGGACATTTCCGATTGAGATAATAATGTAATATTCACTGAGCATGTGCAGACTGTCCTTGGAACGCACGTGGAACGCACGTGGAACGCAAGTGACACGCGGAAGTGATTGAAAATGTCCACTTCCGGTTCCGGTATTTGAAACAAACGCGCTCGTTTTTTAAACACCAAAATGCCGAAAATTGAATCAGCTGGAGAATACCTTCCCTGGACCAATGGAGAGCTATTTGGAAGACACCCCCACTTCTTGGACCAATGGGACTTTGGGATTAGCCCTATTTATAGTGACTTTTTGTTAGGGTGAGTAGGATGTGTATTTTTTACTTTCTGTAATACTGCTGGTGATTTCTTTTATTGTGCGGTCCCTGATGAAGTTCCTGTGTTGAACGAAACGCGTTGGACCTATTGCTGCACTTTTATATTTTATCTTTATGGTGTTGTATCACCTTTTAAAAAGAATAAAATTTCGAATTTTTCTACTACTACTCACCTGGAGTCCTGTGTCACATTGGCTGCTCGACACTGGTAAAGGATACCAGTATCCTCCCATATTTCCTGGGGAGGCACCTTGAATGCTCTTCTATCTCCATTATCTCGTGAGTGCATCCAATTAAGCGCACAATTCACTGTATATACTGTATCACACTATTGTTTTTTTCTTTGTATGTTCCCTCCATAGACTGTACAGCCGTATCCCATTCTCTGTTTGTGGTTCTATAACTATAGGGTACGGACTGAAATTTGGAAGATACTTCACTGGAGTTTCCCATAATAATGCTACCATTTTACCTGTAGTTTACTACTGTAATACTTTGTACTTGCAGCTACATATAGTTATTAATATTTTGGGTGATTTTGAGAATTTGGTTGGCAAATATTTCAATTGATTACAAGAAAGGACTGCATTGCTCTACTCATCCTCCCCCCAAACACAGGGTTTTTATTTATTTAGTTTAATTTTTTTTTCACGTGAGGACTGGCTACCAAGCACTGGTCAGCGGCCACACAATTGGACACAATTCAGTGTTTATTCAATAACTCTGCAAGGCTTACTCACCAGTAAGATAGGTTTTCCTTACTGTACCTCCTCTAAACCCACCAAGAGAACAACAGTACTGTGTCACAAAGTGATCAGGAAGTGCACCCTCCTGAGTGGGAGGTTGATTGATAGCTGGGAGAATACAACTTTTTTTGGCATAGGGTGTATATACACCCTGTTCCAAATTATTATGCAAATTCTATTTAAGTGTCACAAAGATTAACTATTTTGTTTTTCAGTTTAGCTCATGGGTTGCATTGTGCCTCAGGGCTCTTTTGATCCCTGAAAACAATCTCGGTCACCTGTGATAATTAGATTGCCAGGTGAGCCAAAGTTAAGGAAAAACCACTAAAGGAGGGTGTTCCACATTATTAAGCAGAGCACCCTTTTCATGCAATATGGGGAAGAAAAAGGATCTCTCTGCTGCCGAAAACAGTGAAATAGTTCAATGCCTTGGGCGAGGTATGAAAACATTAGGTATTTCACGAAAACTTAAGCGTGATCATCGCACTATTAAGAGATTTGTGGCTGATTCAGAGCACAGATGGGTTCGTGCAGATAAAGGCACATTGAGGAAGATTTCTGCCAGATTCATGCATCGGATCAAGAGAGCAGCTGCTATATTACCATTACATAGCAGCAAACAGATATGTGAAGCTGCTGGTGCCTCTGCAGTCCCACAGACATCAAGGTGTAGAGTCCTCCAGAGTCTTGCAACTGTGCATAAACCTTCTATTCAGCCACCAGTAACCAATCCTCACAAGCAGAAATGGCTGCATTGGGCAGAAAAATACACGAAGACTAATTTTCAAACAGTCCTGTTCACTGATGAGTGCCGTGCAACCCTGGATGGTCCAGATGGATGGTGTAGTGGATGGTTGATGGACGGCCACCCTGTTCTAACAAGGCTGCAACGTCAGCGAGGTGGTGGTGGAGTCATGTTTTGGGCCAGAATCAAAGGAAGAGAGCTGGACGGTGCCTTTAGGATCCCTGAGGGTGTAAAGATGACCTCTGCAAAGTATGTGGAGTTTCTGACTGACACCTTTCTTCCCTGGTACAGAAGGAAGAACTATGCTTTCCGTAATAAAATCATCTTCATGCATGACAATGCACCATCTCATGCTGCAAAGAATACCTCTGCATCAATGGCTGCTATGGGGATAAAAGGAGAGAAAGTCCTGGTGTGGCCTCCATCCTCCCCTGACCTCAATCCTATTGAGAACCTTTGGAGCATCCTCAAGCAAAATATCTATGAGGGTGGGAGGCAGTTTACATCCAAACAGCAGCTCTTGGAGGCTATTCTGACATCTTGCAAACAAATTCAAGCAGAAACTGTCTAAACACTCACAAGTTCAATTGATGCAAGACTTGTGAAGCTGCTATCAAATAAGGGGTCCTATGTTAAAATGTAACGTGACCTGTTAAAAATTTTTAAAAGTTAAAATGTTGTTATAAGTTTGATGGAAATAGCTTTTGATTTCAGTAAATATGCTGCAAACAATTTTCAGTTCTTTCCACCCTATATAGTGTTTGAAACTTACTGTGCGTAATAATTTGGAACAGTGTATTGTAAGTTTTTTATATTTTAAAAAAAAATACTGTTATCATTAGGAGGTTTGTTCAATAAAATTTGAATTGTACTCTTAATAGTTGATAACATGCGAATTATGCTGACTGTTATTTACATCAATTATTTAGGTAAATGAGAAAATTATCATTTGCATAATAATTTGGAAAAGGGTGTATTGTAATTGTCCTTCGCTCTAGCCATCAATCATCACTTGTTTGATGGCACCATAGGCAGAATCCCTAATCCGAAAGTATCTAAATATATTTGGGCATCGCCTTGTCAACTGCTCAGTTTTACATCCGCCTGGAGATTTGGATATATGGAATTTGGCCAAAGAGCTGGACAGCCCAAATTCAGACACATCCCAACCTGTACGAAAGCAATCAAATCCAGCACACAGTAGTATATACATACACCCATCCTGACATTGTGTACACATACAGGAACACCAATATATAACCACTCAGAAATTGCACACATATAAAGAAAACCAATAAGCACATTGACGTTGCACACACATATAGAAACATTCACTACCACGGGTATTAAAATAGTAGACATTGAAACAGGAACACTGTCATCTGCTGACCTTGCACACTCTGTTTCATTCTGATAATGCACACCGGAATACATTAACTTGCCTTAGAAATAGTTTTACACTCACATGCACTGATATTGCACAGGTTATGTTTTTTTGTTTATTCAAAAAGCCACTTTTTACCTTGCCGGTTACACTTTGACAATCTTAAATTAATTTGTGAGTGGTAGTTTGTTTTATATCATACGTGGCTTTTACAATTATTAATGATTGTATTAGTAGTCAATAATGACGAGTATGTGGACACCAAATTACTGTTATGTATTGCACACGATCAGCTAGCTTGGTGATCTGTTTTGTCCTGAATATACCCTGATCCAGTTTTACCTTCTATTTATTACTTTTTAAATTAAGGACTGGCAGATGCCAAACTGGACCAAGAACACATCTCAAACCCAGGGTTTGTCAATGCTGCCATTAGAAGCTAGGGACTGACCCCTAGTGGCAGATGGTTGGTTTGCAACTCTAGTCTCTAGACATTACATGGAACTCCTTATCTCACTCCTTCCTTCTAATGTAAGCTTGAAATGGGAGTTGGGACTGTATATAGCATGAATTAACCAAATTTATTGTGTGTCACTATGTAAATATGATATTTTCATATGATTATAGACATGTACAATCCTCTCCATAATAAACACTGTGTTCTTCTTAAACTTTGTATATGTGCCATATATTTTATGAACTGTGAATTCATTCCATGGGATTCATGCATTTTAAGACACACTTAATTTTCACCTCTAAGAGAATAAGTAATGCGGTGTTGGAAAGTATTTTGAGAAGATGATCGTCTGTTTGCTTTTCATAAAACCTCTCGTGACATTGAAGATGCTTCGCAAGGTTGACACATAATAATGTCTCCAGTTTGCCCTTATTTCAGTGCTTACAGCGGCACCAAAGATGACAAGCGATGACATATAATACAGTTGGTTGCAGAGGACATACACTGGGGATGGATCCAAGGACATTCCAGTCTCCAAGATCCACAGGAATTCATCATTTGCTGTTGTCATAAGTTTCATTGTCTGAGGGAAAATGAGACACTGCTCATGAAGGACATCAGAAAAGGCAAATTTATTTCCATGATTTCCAGCGGCTCCAACTCTTTTATTCGGTGTGGACGTGGTAAAATAAAATTACTCTATACATCTAGCTTTCAATAAGTGAAATTGTTACATTATTTAAAGTAAATATATTACATTTTGTTGGTCTTATGCTGGAAGCAATATGTTTATTATAAAATACATAATAAAAAAAAATCATTGGAACGATGTCATTAGAGTACATTGTTCTACAAATGTTTACAGTATAAGAGGAAACCGTGGGGCGCATTAATATGCATAATTCATATATTGATGTTAATCAAGCAGGTTAAAAATAAAAAATACTATCACACAGTAATACTCAAATTATATACTTTTATATACAATATTGTCACTACATAAATAATAATAATGATAATAATAATCACAGGGAACCCTGTGTTTTAGCAATGCTGGATTCCACTTGTATTATATATATTGTTATATATATTCCACATATATTGTCACCTCCTGCAATAGTTTCAGAACATGCCTCAAATCATCTATTTGCAATCAGATAGAAGGAATTAAAATGAACCTGTTGTACACATCTTTCTTCCTCTGTTCCCTTGCATGATTCCATAGTAAGTGTGAGTTCATAGAATAGAGTAATGTGCATGGCGCTCACTCAGCACTACTGTGGTCAGATGGGTCCGCTACCTGTAGATCTCTCCATGCTCTCTCCTGGACGTATACAGATATACTCAAACATTAAGCTCTGCTACTAAAACCTCTGCTGCCACAGAATACTAACATGTATTACATTAAAGACTCCTGATACTTAGTAGATGTGTAATGTATGAAAACAGAGAATCATTTATCAATTATGTCTCCAGAATTGGTTGCATAATGGATATTTCAAAATGGATAATGTTCTATCACTTCACATTGCGCATCAAACATACCCTATCCAAAGCCCATTATTTGGCTACCAGATATCATTTTCATTTTGTTTATAGCATACTTAAAATCATTAGAAACAAACAAACAAACAAACAAACAAACAAAAAAATTAATAATGACATTCTATATTCAAATAGAATAACGGTGGTCACTCCATTACAGATTTTTAGCCCCAAAGAAGGTACAAGGAAATCAGGAAATCTTACTATTAATACCAGATTAATGGAGAACTTTTTGTATTACCTTTGAGTTGCTACCCAGCAGATCTATCAATATTAGAAATTACAGTCACTGAGAGTAGAATAAAAAAAAATTTCTCCTTTTATTTCCAATGAAAATTTCCAGAGAGGAGAGGAATGCATTTCTTTTCCTTTGACTTATTAGACCCATTTAATATCTGCAAATGTCCTGGAAATGACAGCATCCCCCACTTTTTCAAACAGTAAGGGAGGAGAAGGAGGGAATGGTATGTCTTACATTTATTTTTTTAAATGTATTTTTACTGGCATTTATAAAGCATCAACAAATTCTGCAGCGCTGTAGAATTGGGAAAAAGATAAACACAATAAGAACAGACCGATACAACAAGTAGAGGACCCTGCCTGTGAGCTTACATTCTAAAGGTTAAAATGGGGAGATGAGACTAGAGGTAGCAGAGGAATTTGTATGTGATGGCAGAGATAATTAATGGTATAACTGCAGCAGCTGATAACATGTGAATGTAGTAAGGAGGTGATTGGCTGTGGTTCCAAACAGCTGGATGTGCATGTTATATAGTTATAAGGAGCCAGGGTCAGAGGAGGGGAGGATGGGTGGGTAAAGCCAAGTATACCTCTTCAAATTACATTTCAGAGATAACAATTTTAAATTATATTTTTTTAAAGAAATCTATGAAGTATCTGTACTTATGGTATGTGGGTATAATGCCCAAATGAGGCTTCTATTCTTTTGACATTGTATTGGTATTTTAGTAAACTGTACTGCTATTAATACAATCAGGGTCCCCACAAATACATACAAGCAGGGTTTTTTATTTATTTATCTGCGTATATCACGTCTGCTGCACGTAAGAACATTTGTATTTTTGCTGTTATACAAATATTTCAGACCCTGAGTCATATATTTCAGGGTAAGGGATACCGTATGAATGCTAAATCTTTTAATTGTTTATGTTTGTCTGAACTACAATCTAGAAACAAAATGGTTGTTAGATCACAAATTAATCTGCTAACTATGCACAAAGAGTTTCAAATAGATGATATGCTAATATGTTTTAAACAAAAATATGTTGATAAAAAAGTAAAAAAAAAAGTTAAACAGCATTTGTGCCTTTGGGATTTATGTATAGTGCCAGATATGTTTGATAAACTGTAGCTAAATGTTAACAATCTAAAAAATGGATTAAAAAACAAAACAAAAACATAATTGTGTCTAATCAGAATTTTACTTTTGGATAACATAGATATCTGTTACAACACCCATCTACGGGGAAGATTATTTAGTTGCAAATCACAAATCAGAGTGTGCACTGTTTTGATAAACATCAAGTTAGAGTCACTTAATATCGAAGTTCTCTTTTATTTGTTAATACTTTTTTTATCTGTTTACCTCTTTTTTTGTTTTACTCCTGAAACCCCTTATGTTCCAATGGACTCTATTGAGTTTTATGAAGCCCACAGCCACCTACTGCTAGAGGTAGCACAAATTTTGAGATTACAGCCCTTAGGAATTATTAATGGTGTAGGGAGAGCTAATTAGAGAAATAAATGTCTCTAGCCTATTAGTTATCCAGTGATGCAATGTGATAGGCATTTGCATTAATTCTGATAATATACTTGCTAGTCATAAAGTCTTTTCCTTGAGGACCACACCAACTGCAATACACCACATTAAATTCTTGTGAACTAGATACATGCTCGAATTCTACTCAACTCAAAGTCCACAATGGCTGGTTTGGGATTTTCTGTGGTTGCCTTTTTATTGGAATATTGACTATAAAACTAAGACCCAAAGAACATTATATCAAAGGGATTCCTCAGAAGTGTATGAAGTTTCTACATTCCGCAAGCCACTAGTCACCAAGTCTTTCTCTGTATATAATTCAATATAGGAATGCTAATTTAATTTCCATGTGATATAATCAAATGAAATGTGTTTATTATATTTACCCAGTTCCTTCTGTGATTTGTTGGTGTGTTTAGTTATGGCTGGTAGAATCCAACATGTTTCACTTGTAAAGAAAAAGGAAAAAAAAAGACTCAAAGTAACTGGATCTCTTTAAATAATGTAGTGGGACTACTCAATCTAAAGTCTGTTATTGACAATAAACTCAGTGAAAAATTGAGAACATTATTGTTTAATAGTATTAAAATGTCCAACCTCTCCCTCAGCATAGGAAACACATAGATTCTATTCACAAAATGTTAACTGATTTTTCAAGGAATCCTTTCTTTCTATCTTTCTTTCTTTCTTTTTCTTTCTTTCTTTCTTTCTTTCTTTCTTTCTTTCTTTCTTTCTTTCTTCCTATTTAAGTCTATAATCCTTATGTTCCTTGTTCTGGAATCCCAAATATGAAGCCAAATTAAGGACAAATAGGTACAGCTATTTTTGCATAATCTGAACTTGACACGTCATCGCCCAAATAAAATAAAATATATATAAACCATCAACATATTGTGCAGCGCAGCACAAAAACATAACATGGAAGACAAACTTTTACTGCTTACAAAACATGCATGACATACGGGAACAGCAGTGTAATGGATCCCCTATACTCCGGCTGAGTATATCCATTATGAAGCTCCCAAGTCTCAAGCAAAATAGTGATTATAGCTCCCAAGTTCCCAAACATCAGCCTAGACTTAATGAGGGGTAGTACGTATCTGTTTAATCAGGGCTCAATGGCCCACTTTTATACAGTACAGAGACACAGTAAACACGCCCAGGACACTCCCATAAACACACCCACAAACTGCAGTGTCACCATGACTTGGAAATAATTTCACAAAATATGAAAATACATAAAAATACAAATTAAATACATAGGAACCCCCACAAATATTACATCCCTGTATAGCCTTGATCTGAGCGCCCAATTTGTGCAAATAGCGCTCAGATCCCACAAACTCAACTCGTCTGTTTGGAGGAGGAGGAATGCTGCCTATGACCCCAAAAATATCATCCACACCGTCAAACATGGAGGTGGAAACATTATGCTTTGGGGGTTATTTTCTGCTAAGGAGACAGGACAACAGCACCACATCAAATGGACATGTACCATCAAATCTTGGGTGATAACCTCCTTCCCTCAGCAAGGGTATTGAAAATGGGTCATAGATGGGTTTTCCAGCATGACAAAACACACAGCCAAGGCAACAAAGGAGTGGCTCAAGAAGAAGCACTAGCCAGTCTTCAGACCTTAATCCCATAGAAAATGGAGACTTGGAGAGGATCTGCATAGAGGAGTGGGACAAAATCCCATGCGTTTTTCTATATTAGTTTTTTGTTATTCTGTCTCTCACTGTTAAAATACGCCTACCATTACAATTATAGACTGATCATTTCTTTGTCAGTGGGCAAACATTCAAAATCAGCAGGGGATCAAATACTTTTTTCCCTCACTGTATAGCCTCAATGAAAACATGCACACATTTCAGTATTTTTTCATTAGGGAAGTTCTTAAACAGACTGCAAAAGCTGCATATCTCATGTTTGCAGCTCTTGCAGCCCCCCCCCCTTCTAACACCACCTAGACTTTATTTGACTGTCCAATCACAGACTTCCTGACGCAGCTCAGTTAGAAGTCTTTCTAGCAAGTGATTTAGGGGTCCGTAGTATTACTTTATACAGTTACTTTACATTTTACCCTAAAAAAAATCTTTCTATGAGATTCGAATATGGTTACAGTGCAAACATATTTTTTGTGTAATACATTCCCAGATTTTAGTTTCTTATTGTTCAGGTTTGTTAGATTTTTCTTGCACGCATATTGAGATGGATTTTGTTTATTATTTTGTTTCCTTTGTTATGGCATTACACTTCAATTGGAAATAGTTTTTGACCCTTGGCAATAAGCTGATATCTTTTGTGTTCAGCGTTATTTTGCTTCGTTATTCAGTAGTTCCTGTAGTTCTTTCTCCAATTTACCGCAGCAGCCTTACCACTTATTAAATAGCTGAAAAGCCACCAGACGTGATATGATAAAAGAGGCATTGGGTTATGGTGTAAAGAAAAAAAAACAAACACAATTTACAGAAAATAGAAAACAATTACGACATGTAACACAAATCGATCTGCAAGATTTATTTTTGACAAGTTGGCTAGCATGGCCGTGACTTTAACACTGATATGACTTTACACCTTCTGTACCGTTTAATCTCTCCGATATGGTCTTCCTATAACTAAAATGAACAAAACAAATTAATGTTATTGCAGATGTAGCTGTTGCCCTATATTTCACTACCTCTTTTCTTACCGATTTTCAGCTCATATCAAAGAGCCCAGAGAGGCCTAAACTTCATGGGTAGCGATTTGGCTCACCCCTTGAACAAGCTACGATTAGATTATTACCCTCTCGTGCACAATGAACACTGCTCAATTATAGTTTTCATAATGATTATCATTTTCAGTCTTTTTGAATGTCCTTTCTACAGAACAGGAATTAAAATAGAGGTTGGGAATGCAAACGTCTTTCAATATATATTTATTTATTTAGTTGTCTGGTTGTGTTTTGTTAATTTATTTTGAATGGTATAAGGTTAGTAACACCTTGTTGACTGAGTATTTTCTACTGCATTCCCCTTAGTGCCTCCCCCACAACCACCTTCTATTGTATTCCATGTCTTGTCTTTCAGCCTTCATCCCTGCATTGTGTTCACAGAGTGCCTCATTCCTTTTGCCTTATTACCCACAATGCCTCACACCCATATACCCATCTAATGGGTCCTAATGAGGCAAATTATGAAATGCTATGAAAAAGAATTGTTTCTACATAAACTAGTCTATAGGTAAAATATAAAGCTAAAGGAAGCTGTGAAGTACCATTGGAATCTACCATCTGGTTATACTATCCATACAATAAACATCTTTTTGTTAATATACATTCATAATTATACTACAGTTGTAATCAAAATTCTTCAATCCCCATTGAAAATCAGGTTTATTGCCAACATTTACAGACTGTCAGCTGTTTGCAAGGAACAAATCAAACAAAAGCCATTGAAATAGCTCAACACGACAAAGTGGTTTCCCCAAATTTAACTGAAAATGCACCTTATAATGACTTCTCCAGTCTCCAAATTATTAAACCCATTCATAGCAAGCATTTTTAGTATTTAGTAGAGCACTCTTTTGCTGTTATTAGGCAAACAAGATGCATAGCCAGACACCATCTTCTGGCAGCATTCCTGAGGAATATTAGCCCATTGCTCATGAGCAATGGCCTCCAGTTCAGTAATATTCTTGGTCTTGCATGCAGATGGGAACTGTATAATTTTCCAGGGCTTCTTCTGCAACTAAGCTTTTTTTGTAATTTGAGGTATGCATGGGATTATTGTCTTGTTGGAAGGTCCAGTGATGCCCAAGCTTCAGCTTCCTCTCAAACGTCATGGCATTTCCTCCTAGGATTTTCTGATACTTCAATGAATCCATCTTACCTTCCACACGCTGCAGGTTTCCAATGCCAGAGAATGCAAAGCAGCCCCAGAGCATCACTAAGCCAACACCATGCTTAACTGTAGGCAGAGTGCTCTTTTCAGCATATGCTTCATTCTTCTTCCTTCAGACATACTGCTGATCCATTGGGCTAAAAAGTCCCAGTGTTGTGTCATCACTCCACAGAACAGAATCCAAAAAACTTCTGTAGCTTATTTATATGATTTTGAGCATATTGGATGCGACTTCTCTTGTGCTTTTGGGTCAGTAGTGGTGTATGTCTTTTTGTGCTCACTGAAACCTTAGCGCCTATTACCACCAAGTTTTGCTGCAGGTTTTTTGCATTCACTTGCCTTCTCAGAAACCTTGCCTTCTCAGAAACCTGGTTGACGTGAAATTTAACAAACCCCTAGCCAGTTGAGGTATTTCAAGTGTTCCAGCTGAAGCACACCCGATGCAACTAATGAAGTCCTTGATTAGTTGCATCGGGTGTGCTTGAAACAACACATGTTTTGAATATTTCTACTATGGTGAAGAATTCTATTTAGCGGGTTGAATATTGTACAGCGCTAAGGAATTTGTTGGCGCTATATAAATAATAAAATAATAATAATAATAATAATAATAATAATAATGTTGATAATGGAGAGTTCATGATAAGTTGCATTTTTTTGTTGAATTTGAGTAAACTAGTTGAAAAATTAATTGTGTTGAGCTATTTTAATTGCTTTTGTTTGATTTGTTCATTGCAAACAGCTGAAAGTCTGTAAATTTTAACAATAAACCTGATTTGCAATGGGGGTTGAAGAATTTTGATTACAACTGTACATATGTCTGTCATCCTATTGGTTCTTTATTCAGTTTTTTCAAAGTTTGATTGTTTATAGAATAAAAATATCCAATCAATACCTTCTAAGCTCAAAACAAGTACATTCACAACTTTTTTGTACATATGCCAATGTCATACAAATACTGCTGATAATGTAATTTACATTCATCTAAACATTAACATAACTCATAGTGCTTGATCACTCAGATGTGCTAGGTCAATCAGGACACAAAATTATGATTATATGAAATAGAGGCAATGAGAAACTCTAAATGTTAGCAATATTTGAATGGGCACCTATTATAGGGAAAAATAATTTTGACAATAAAAATAGTGAAAAAAATATTTCCAATCTAACTTTTTGGACTTAACTAAGCATATTATTTAAATACCTATTTTACATAGATTGAACTACATTTTAAGATTGTTAGTATTTATTAGACTTGTGCGTTCAATTTTAAATGAATTGCAATTCAGCCAAATTTTCTGTGATTGACAGCTCACCTAAATTCTGTAATTCCAAAATGCCATATGGACATATCAGAAAACAAACACAAGGATCCAGAGTTCTGGCTGTGCCACCAAAAATAGGGAAATAAAATGGGAAAAGGGCTGGTGTTTGGAGGTTGGAGGGCAAATAAGCAGCTTAGTTTGCCATATTGAATAAGAGGTGTGAGGATGATGCAGGCTGTATCTCCTGTCCAATCATGAGGTAGAAAAAAAGAAGATGATTGATGCTTTGGGACAGTCACTGAATGTTACTTTTATGCACAGAGCAAGTGAGAAGTGATCAGTAGAGGAAATATAAGCAGGAGCAGTAAGACAATCTATATATCTCCAAACAGGATTGTTTCCGACACAGGAAAGCAACACATTTTGGATACAGGCTCTTATAAGTTTGGAGTTTGGTGGGAGCATGGGAGCCAGCAAGCAGAGCAAAGGTGAGCAGTGCTTCTGAAATGGTTAGAGCCTACCTGTATGAGGTACAGAGATAGGAAGACGAGTGTGTGGCCTGCTCTCGGGTTGCTCAGCAGGTACTGTCATGTCCCCCGACCACTGTCCAAAGTGAGCAAGTGTTTTCTGTTACAGGAAACTGTGACTTTCTTTAGGGTAGCAAAAAACTGTGCCCTATTATCTTATACCAACTGCATCTACAGAGATAGAAGGCATAGTCACACTACAAGATTTATCCAGGCAGGAAGAAAACTTCAAAATAAAAGGGAATTTTGAAAAAGTGGGAGCAGCAGGAGACATTTAAAGTTCAAAAAGGGAGATTTCCCCCGGCTTTCCTTTTTTTTTTTTAAATAGCCTTTTTCAAATTAAATAACTGCTGCATCCCATTCTTTGAAATGCCTTTCATTGCAGGGTTTTTACCATTTTTTGCTGAGTCTGGTGGCTTGACTATGCTTGTGCCCTCTACGGATACAGTGGGTATAAGCTGATAGGAGAATGTTTTGTTTTTTTTAGTTGTTTTTTGTTTTTTTAGTGAAGGGTGATTACTCAAGCTACAGACTGGATCTGTGGTAAAGCCTTGTACTGGGGTTCCTTGCCAAACTTACTGATAGCTTAGAGTAGCTGTTAGGTTAACATAGCATAGCATAGAGGGTTAGATACGTAATGGTTAAACTCAACTTACCTTCCGACTACCACCAGTCACAGTAATGCTGGCACCAAAACACTGGCATCCAAATATCACAGATGCCATATTTATGGATAAACGCTCAGCAAATACAATTTAGCTGAATTCAATATATCAGATTCATCCTCAGTCTTTGTTAGAATATTTTCTATAAAGCTGTTTCATAGTAAAATAAGTGTGTGGTCCACTGAAATTTCTTTTGTTCTTTGTGTTTTGACTTTCCTTCCTGTAAGCTTGTAAGTTTGTTGACATTACAAATAACTGCACCTTGGGGAACATAACCGTTTAAAACTCGTTCAATAAAAGCCATCTTTCCATTTTAAGTATCTTCACCCTACTGTGCAAACCCTGATAAGGAGTTTTGCGGGATATGTTTGCAAGTCTAGTCTGGTTAAATTACGGCGTGTAACTTGTTAGTCACACTAAAGAAACACACACTTGCCCTTGAAATATGACCAGCCCCAACCAAGGAAGCTGAACTGACTCAGTTTATGTTATTATAGTTAAATGCTTGGCGTAAAAAGTGCTAAATAGAACTAAAATATATGCTAGCGGTTTCTCTGGTTGTATGTGATATATTTAGTGATTCTTCTTGTAATTCCTAGAAATGAGATTAATGCCTCTAAGCTTCCTTGTAGGCAAAGCATTGCTAGAATTTGGTTTCGTGGGGAACTCTGAATTGAAAAAAAAAATCATTGAATAATTGTTAAATGTTAAAATGTCTTGTGAAACATAGTGTAATCGTAAAAATGCAGTGCACTGATCAGATATTTAGTATTTTAGCATCAAATCTTTAGTAGCCATAGCCACCTAAGTAAATGGTTAAAACTAGAAACAAGTTTGGAAACAATAAGTGCAGCTTATAGATGACATCCATGAACCCATGGAGACATAGCAGTCGCCAAGACAAACATTCTTTGTGTTATCAGTCTTTCTGCCAGTCTTATATTATTATTATTTTATTATTCATATAGCGCCAGCAAATTCCGTAGCGCTGTGTCAATGAAAACAAACAAAACTCGAACTACTCTTACTACTCCTTGGCAGCAGCAATGACAATAGTACAGCCCAATACATACAATAAAAACAAAAAAAGAGTTACTTACACACTATCCCAAATTCCTATGCACCTTTAAATAACTGGTTTTGTTTTTTGATATCACCCCAGTGGCCAATAAAGTGTAAGCTCACCTACCATGTCAAGGCGAAACCTCTTAGGTGAGTCCTACAAAAATAATTTGCCTTACATCTTTACGCCGAAAGGCAAAATCTCTAATGAGACAGAGACGGGTATTTTTCTAAAACCCTACACACTTATTAACCCTTAATAGGGAGCTCATGGGGTCGGCGGCAGCACTATAACATGGCAATGGAATACAAAATCAAATAGAAACGTACAAAATTAAGCCATGCGCTCCAACTCCCGCTACTCCTGGGAGAAGAAATGACTTTAAGTGATACTAAAAAGTTATTAACCCCTTAAGGACCAAACTTCTGGAATAAAAGGGAATCATGACATGTCACACATGTCATGTGTCCTTAAGGGGTTAAGTAACTTTTATTTAGTTTTTTTTTATTACATTAATGAAAGTTCACTAGAGTTGTCGAAGAATTGAAGGGTTTTTACACACCATTCTAGTAGATGATTAAATTAGCTAGTTAGCATTATAACATAAAAAAGTGATACGGGTTAGAAATTAAGATATTTAAACGTAAAAATGTTCTGACACATATGATAGATTAAATGTAAAATTTGACATATGACTGCTCCATTTATAGGGGCAGTCAGTTACTGCCACGATTAATTCATGCATTTTTTACGTAATGTATGCCTATATGCCTTTATTAGCATGTAATGCCATTAGTCACACAATATATTATTTCACCCACTTAGCCATTAATCATCTATCCGATTTTTCATTATTTACACTGTATACCATTCTACATCCTATATGGTATTTCACACAATTTGTGCCATTATTCACACAATATATAATTATTTAGCCTGTGCAAAATTATAAATGTAAATTCACTCATTTTGCCATTAATCATTCACCCCATTCATTTCCCCAATGTTGTTACACAGTTGTTAACACGCAATTTAACACTGCAATTTTAAGTTTACATTAATCAGTCTACAAACAATTTTTATCCATATGCAGAGACTCACCTCATAGTAAGCCATTATTCACAACATTTGTCAATAGTCATTTCCCTCCAACCCTCCAATTTGACATTAATCATATCCATCCTGTTTGTATTTTTTCATGACATATACCATTACACAACATATGTATCATTTTTCTAAAATTTTCTTTTTTTTTATGTACAATTCCACCCATTCTATGTTGTTCACCCCAGTATGCCATTATTTGTATTGTATACACGTTTTAAACATTTATTTTGCAGAATTTACTATAAACTTTCACCCTTATTATTTTAACTTGCCTACCATTAATGAAAAATGCAGTCTTGAGCAGCTGCAAAACAAACACAAACAAACAAAACAAAACACAGAAAACAAACGTCATTCAGTTTATTTCGAAACACCTTTTTACAGAAGTTACATACAGTTTTAATGACTCGTGATATCAAACAAATTATGGACAAATTTTGAGAACTTCCGACTTCCAAATACGAATACAAAATATGGGACAACAAGCAGCTCCAAACACAAGTTCGCTGAAGCATTTACATGCAGACAATCCGCACAAAAATATCCTTGAATCCATGTAAACTTTGGAATTGGAGACTTGGGAAAGGAGACACACATGGATGCAATGGGTAAGTGGACATTGAAGGGGTAGGGGAACATAGAGGGATGGAGGAGAGAAATGGAAGGGAGCGGAACAAAGACATGGATGGAAGGGGGAATAGAGGGCAGTGGTAGGGGGACATGGCTAAGGGGACATGGGTAAGGGGAGGGGGGCATGACTGGAAGGGGTAAGGGGACATGAGGAAAGGGGGACATGGAAGGGAGGGGGACATGAACTGAATGGGGGAGAGACATGGATGAAAGGGGTAGGGTGACATTCAGGGGAGGGGGGAGACATGGATAAAAGGGGTAGGGTGACATTCAGTGAAGGGGTAGAGACATGGAAGGGAGGGAAACAGAGACATGGATGGAAGGGGGAACAGAAACATGGATGGAAGGGGGAGAGAGACATTAATAGAAGGGGCAAGAGAGATATTGTTGGAGGGGGGAGAAAGACAAGGATGACAACAGGGGATGTCACCCTTGCACACACGCTATCACCATCCCACCCATGCTGTCACCCTCCCCACGCACTGTCACCCTCGCCCAAACTGTCACCATCCCAAAAACACTGTCATTACCACTAACACTGTCACCATCCCACTTAAACTGTCGCCCACACACACTGAGATAGCACATAGAGGCTGGTGGCAAAGAGATGGCACTGACAGGCCACTGACAGGCTGTTAGGATACAAAACACAATGCGTTTTGGGTTGGGGTTTTTCAAGCACATCCTTGAAATGCACTTGAAAAAGCCTTTCCATTAGTTGAAACGAATTGTGATTTGTATACTTGTTCCTATATTTGCCTTTATTGATGTGCGTGATAATAAAGTTCAATCCATATTACCTTCCTGATTTTACTGACGATAATACATAATTTTCCTTGTTGGGGAATATACTACCCAAGCATTTTGGATTCAGCAAAACTTTCTTTTTTGCTCTCAAAAAAGTAAGTACATTTCCTATTTTTATGTGCTCTTATAGCCACACAGTGTGCACTATATTTTATTTTTTGTTTTTTATATCTACTGCAAGGATTTTACCTACCCGTAGAAATAAATAAATCTGCACCTGTATCCCAAGCGTGGGGATTATTCCACTCCAGACCATATGCAAGGAGCCGTTAGAGGGCTATAACAAATGTGATTGTGCATTTTCATAATATTTATTATTTTTTGGTTTCCTGACATATTGCACTGTTTTTGCTCTTGTGTTTATGTTTAACATGCTTACCTGATACACTCGGACCAAGATTTCAGCATTATATCCATAGGTGGGGATTGCCCAGGTGCTTCTCACAATTTTTCATCTCTTCTATGATTTCACTTAGGCCATATCTACAAAACAGTGATTTTCTTTTGTATTTGGACAGTGGAGTGTCCCTTTAAGGCAAGCCACAAAATGCAATGTCCATTTCTATGCTGAATCGATGGAGATGTTTGTCTCAGACATTGGTGTCAACTTTGTGTTAGTTTTGCTCACCACGACATAGTAGCACAGTTTCTATGGTTTGTTATTGCACGCTTGCTGAGTACACTGGATAAGGGCAGAATAGTTGGGCACAGTAGATTCCTTGTCACTCTAGAGCAAGATTGTAGATAACCAATAATAATTTCAATATTGTTCCATGTGATCTAATAAATGACAAATGTTCAAATATATTCACTGTTTCAATGGAGAGTTCTGAAACACACAGACACACATTAATAAAGCACCCATTACTCATTGCTGTTGCTCCCAGTGCATATGGTTTCTGGACCTTAAGATTCAGTCATGAAACCTTTGTTTCTCATGTGCGGAACATCTGGAAATACTTGGTTTCAGAAGAAACATGTTACCAGTGCGTTTGCTAGTGTAAACAAAAAAAATATTTTGAAGCCACACTCATGAAATATATTCAAAATTGATGTTTATTTTTAAGTAGACCGCAATTCAATGTTTTAGATTTTTGATTGTTTGAAAATGAAATGAAATGCATTTAGCATATTAAACCATGGTTCCAATCACTACACTCTGATTACACAATGACATTTGTTTCTGTCCACGATACCCTTTTTTGTTAAGGGTGCATTATACAACAAGGGTTACAGTGGTGTCCATTCATGTGGGATTCATTACATGCAAATATGACTCTGTCCCTGTTTACTGTATGAGTCATATCCATTGGCACATCCTTGCCACATCTGTACTGGATAGCACTCCGTGTGAGAGTGAGGAACAATTCATTGAATTCATGATGGTGTGGGAATGCAAATTTCCACTAAGCGATCTTCCTATCTAATGATAATATTACCTATCATTTTTTATACTCATTTCCAGGCCTCTCACCTGTCCTGTTTTGGCAGCACTGTCTCTATTTACAGGTCCTGTCCCACCATCTTGGGTATATTAGGGAACTGCTTTCCGAGCAGCACAGAGTGAGCGCAACATTAGATGTGCTCACACTGTGATTCAGCCACTAGGACCATGCAGAGAGCACTTCAACATGGCTCTCTTCATGGTCCTGTATGTATGGGCTAGCCGTGTGGCTGTCTGTCAGCCTGACGACTTGACACCAGGCTGACATGCCCCTTTAGCGTTTGGGACCATCCACTTTTAAGGTGGGCCTGCCCATGGATGACTTCCACCCATCCTGATTCTATACCTCCCAATGTTGTTGGGTATGTATTTCATATTCACAGAACACATTCCTTTAGATAGATAGATAGATAGATAGATAGATAGATAGATAGATAGATAGATTTTTTTTAAATATTTTCTGGTAAGTCATGCTAAGTTGTCTAGTTTTGGAGAAGAGGCTTGTTGGACCTTGCTTCTACCTTAAAAAAAACTAGTCTACAAAAATAATTATAAGATAATATGAGAGAACATAGATATTACTAAGATGGACATCTGCAATTTGGCTGTATTTGTATTTGCAGAGCTCTGTAGGAAAAGACCATTGGACGTCTTCCCTTTTTATTCATATGGAAGGTTCTGATGGATCTGTATTAATGATGTATATAAAGTCTAATTTGTTTATCTCCGACAATAGCGCTGAATCAGTTTAACTTATCCCTGAAAATCTAATACTGTATTAGATAAACAGAAATGTTCCATGTGTGAACAGAGGTCCCCGATATTATGCCTAAACTGATGGAAAAATAGAATTGTCTGTATCTTGAACTGTCTAATAATGACTTTAACTATTTAAAACTATTCAACATCTCTCAAGCAAATGTTCTGATGTATTGTGAGAGTATATTTGTGAGGTGCTGTTGCTTTCAATATTTTAATATGAGAAAGTGATTATGCAATAATGTGCATTTTAGTCATGCACAACTTTTTTTTTTGTTATTATGAACATTTCGTTTGCCAAGTATAGTTAGAAAGAAACCAGTGTCTCCTGCTACAGAGTTGCAAAACATGAACTACTCCATCAAGAGATTATTTAAAGAATCTTATGCTTCCCATCACCTTTTCCTATCAGGAATGGCCCCGGGTAAGAGTATTCAGTATTGGTTTAGCAGAGTTTGTGGCTGCCAGGTCGTCATGGAGCGATACCCAACAGGCACTTGGTATCTGCTGGACTTTAAACATCTGTTTGAGAACTCTCGTGTGAAGTTGTAAAGTTGTTTTTTTCCCTATAGTCATGTCTTTGTGGAAATTGTTTGCAATGGTTTTGAACACCCACAATGGACTTATCTCATCTTACTTTTTTCTAATGTCTCAAGTCAGACTTTTATGGGTATATATGAAAAAAAAAGCACTGAGCAAAATAATTTTGGCAATTGTATATCACCTTGATTAGTTATGCTGTAGTATCAGTTGCAATTATATGTATCCATAAATGTTGTGTATATTGAGTTTAAATATAATTTAATATTTAAATATTAATATTTTTAAGCACAGATGTTTAGAAGGCAAATAGGGTAATTTTCAACATTAGAAATGTGCCTTTGTTTTCCTCCAAAGGGGTCTACCCAATAAAAGTTGCCCATGATTGAGTGCATTTCAAGATTTTTGACATATAAAAAAAAAAACCTAGCCAAATGTTTTAAGCACATGTCTATTTTGTGTTGGCTTTCTTCATTCAGAGCATTATTTTTCTATGAGACCAAAGGTTAAAATATGACTTATTACTTGCATATTGTCAGTATATTTATAACAAAACTGTGTATATAAATGCCTTTTTTGAGTCATAACTATATTTACAAATTTTATTTCTGCTATTTACACAAAATTCTTACAGGACTTCTCTTGGGCCTTAATTGGGCCATGTCAAAAGGGGCCCAGAACACTTGGCATCTCCTGCCCCCTTTTGCTATTTCTCCTCACTCTGAAGTCCATGAGGTAGATATAGAGCAGAGGTACTTGTCAGGGCTCTCCTTGTTTTTTTCGGGGTCCTGGGGATAACACTTTTTATCTCATTATGTTTTAACATGAAGACACTTGCTGGCTATCTAAACGTGAGAGAGCTAACTGGGTCTCTATGACATGCTAAGGTCTCAGAAACTCTCTTTATCTATTGGGTCATTTTTCTTTTTTATGCTTTTTATGCTATTTTTTATTGATTACAAATTATAGTTACACTTTACTAAACCAACCTATACATGGTATCTGCCTAACCTTGTGCTTTCTTTGCACTTTGCAAGCTAGAGAAACTTGATATGCTGCTTAGATGACAGTCTGCCACCGGGATCTTTAAACTGTCTTCTAAGTGTACCTGATTGGCTATATACGCCACTTAGAAATCAACGTAATAGTGCCTTTATCCATAACACTTAACTAAGGAATCATTGTAATTCATCATTTCTATCAGTTCAAGCTCCTTCTTTTATCTGTCATGTTCTTTACATTTGTAGACCTACAGTAAATTCACAGAAGTGCAATCTATGGACAATTTCAACTAGGTGACATGAGCCAATCTGCCAAGTTCTAAAGCAATATGATCCATCAAATATGCAGCAACTGTTTATTTAAATCAATAGGTCAAACTCCTCTGACCGGGTCATTCAAATGTCTAAAGGTTAGTATGCAAGACCTATTGCCTGACATGGCTGATTTCTACTAAGTACTTTTAACACCGCAGTGCCATCTAATGCATATCACCCAGACTTAAAACAACTACAATTAGAGTATAGATTCCAGTCATTATGGATCAAAGGAACAATCAGTAACACTGTTCCATATTTCCAAAGAATTTATGGGTTAAAGTCCAGGGAAAGAATGGATACAAATCTATAAGATATTTAAATGTTATTTAAAAAAAATTCCAGCTGTAGGGTTATTAACTAAGGACCAATTTGATAATGGATATCAGTTAAAAAAGTTTGATCAGTAGTCTTCTTAATGTTGTAAAAATAAGGATTGTGACGGACCGCCTGGCACTCTGACCAAATGCCTCCCCAAATCGATGCTCTTAGTGCTCACCGAGGAATTCCAGCACTCCATTAGACACCATAAGCACTGCAGACCCCACTTCCAGCAATGCAGCTGCGCCGGGGTCTCGCCATCCTCTCCTGATAGCCCCGATCTGGGTGAACAACATATCCAAAAATCACCCAGATCAGTTCAGGGGTTCAGGAATTTCCTGGAAGTTATAGTTTTGACCGACCATGCACATGATCCTATGCCCAAAACAGTTCCAGGGAAATCAGTGCAAACAGTAAATCAAGTTCGGTAGTCTTTTACAGGTTTCCCTGTAGGGCCCATAGTCTGTGGGCAGGAGGCTGGCAAGCAGGCCCCTACAAGTACAAGTGGCAAGGTTACTTTCACCACAAGGATATTAGCTACTTTTGTTGTGATCAACTGATACCCTAAAGTTCTCTCTGTGAACCCCTGCTTTTCATAACTAATGGAGACCATTACCAAAGAACCTGTCTGGTAGAAATCTGGATTGGGACACTTCCCACACCATATTTTATTGCATTGGTTAAGTTCCTGTTCGTCAACACTGGCTTAGGTTTCAGTAACTAAGTGACCACAGTGCTGTACTAATTGGAAGAGGTTAATGAATACTCCTAATTTGATTTGAGGCATTATTAATTTCCGGCACACAGAGAAATCTTCATGACTATAGAAAGGATAACGAGTCAGAGTTTAATCTACTGGAAAGGTTGCAGCTTCAGAGCACTTGTGGTCATAGAGTTACTAAAGTTACAGGGGTTTGTAAATAGTGTTGCAGCTCACCCAGATAAAGTTCAAGGAATAAATCCATCTTGAGATAGTTCCTATGAAAGCTTTATTTATTGCTTATTTTTTTATTGTATTGAACTGAAGAAAGCCATATTTGCTCTTATTCTAATTGCTTCCAGGTGCTCCCCATAAGCACATTGCACCTCACCCACATACATAAAATGTGATGTGAAGTCCCTTTGGGACCACAGACTCACACTTTGCATACATAAAAAACTTCATTTCTAGTGTATCTGCTGTCAGATATTAAGATTGGTCATGGCAGACTCATGAAAACAGAAGGCAAATCTGACAAATACATTTATTTCCTAAACAACACAGTGGTTATTAATGTCTATAGTGCGTTCTATATAGGTTTAACTAGAGTATTCATTCAACAGAACTTATCAGCTTTGATATTAGAGTATTATTGTCCACCTCTTGGTTCATGACTGTTTGTTTGTTATATCAACATACTGAGATATTGTATCTCCCATATGTTAAAATTTTTGTTTCTCCTTTCTTCTAGACCAAACGTTGAAGAAGGAGTAGCATTGTCTTTAAAGTAAGAATACTGTATAAGTTTTGATGTAAAACACAGATATAACTTTTCTTTTGACTGATCTCAAAGTGTTTACTTCTAGAACATTTTCAATTTTATGTACAATTTCCCCAAAATTTATATTTTCAGATCCTATTCCTGACAGCAATGTGTATTTTGGTTACTTCAGAAGAAGGCTTGAGAATAAACTTAAGTTGAGAGACAATAGTTATGAATGGTCTTCTACTAAAGACACCAAGCATGATTGTTGTAATTTTCACTGATGTCCATTATATCTTTTAATCCATTACCAAGATGTGACTGAAACTAACTGTATTGGCAGTTTCTTTGAGTGGCTGACAGTAGTTCTTCGGTTGAAATAGTCATGTATAACTTGATTTTCATTAATTGATACTCAATTCTTAATACCATGAGTTAATTTAAAAGACCACTAAAGACATCTAGGCTACCTAATTTCAAAGAAGTGATTCTGGGTGCAGTGGCATTTTAGTTTTAACCCTGCAATATAAAATACTGCAATTTAGTAGATATATTATGATTGCAGGGTTAAACGCACCTCCAGTGGCTGTCTTCATGACTGCAGGGTGGTTCTGCTGAATAGCCAAGTCAGCTTCAGCTAATGCAATCAAATGCTGCTGATAGAGAGGATTTCATTGGCACAGTGATGCATTTTGCAGTAATGCGCACTAGCATCCCAATGTGTTCTTGTAGGGAAGTGTTGGATTGGCTGAAAATCTTAGCCAGGGATGAGATGCAGTGTGACCAGCATGGCATTTGAGTAAAGGTAAGTAAAACTGCCTTTTAAACCCTCCCTGGAATGAGGGACCCCTAAATAGGTAGGGGAACACTATAGAATTAGAAATACATGTTAATAATACTAACACAATAGTGTTCCTTTACAGTTTCTTGGAATATGGAGAATTCAATTACCAAATCAGCAGACAGTACAATTGGATGATAGTCATGTTATATATAATTTTATCAAGGTTATGTCTATAACTTAGAACCTAAAATTTGGCTTTACCATTCTAATCTTTGGGCACTTTTGGACACATACTAAAATGGGCACTCACAGTAAATAATATCTTTTGTAAAATTAGTTGACAGATTTTATTGGAACATATATGTGTTATCATAACAGGAAATGTGTCCAGGAATCAGCATATCCACACAGTTTAAAATAATAAATCCTGTTAGCTAAATATTGGAGTAATTCACAACACAAAAAAAAAATCTCAATTCAGAGGCATATTCACTAAACTTTTGTGGACTTGTGATTACAAAATCACCAGTAGGCAGTCTGAGATTGTTTTCTATTTCTTGTATTCTTGTCTAGTCAAGCTAGGTTTCATGTCATGACAACTTGGTGATTAAAGAACAGATTCATCCTCATTTAGATTCTTATAATCGTGTGACGTCTCATTATCTCAACAGCTTTTCATAATCAGAGAGTATCACTGAGGCCTTAAGAAGTATGATTTGGTTCCAAGATGACCACATCCAGTGGAAAAAAACTATCAAATCTTCAAGTAGTACAGCTTGACTAAATCAAACTAATATTAAACTTTTGAGAACATTATTTTAAATGTATTAATGTAAATGTATTTAACTGTTAGTTGGTTCGTAATACATTTCAACACAGCTACTATTATGAAGTATGCATAATGTAAATTGCAAGAGTCAGGTTTATATTAAGTGAGCTTTTATATTTCATATTCCATAACATAAGGCAATAGCATCAAAACAATAGTAATAGGATTAAAGTGAAACTCTTGTTTAATAAACACATATTTAAGCATATGTTATGAACACACCCAAAACCTATTTCTTTAAGATATGGTTTGGTTGTTAATTTAATAATGTTTGCAAAAAAAAAACCAAACAAACAAGAGTGTAATGCACACACTAAAAACAGGGGAATACTTCCTGCAGGGTGCTCCAGAAATGGAGGGTTAATCCCTGAAGACATCAAATGGAAGAAAAAAAAAAATATCTAGGCACACCTGAGGTTTCTTCTAAAAGGCAGTCTTTTTATTTGGAACAAGAAAGTGGAGACAATGTTTTGGCTCCTCTCTGAGCCTTTATCAAGTCTTAGACTTGATAAATAAAAAACTGCCTTTTAGAAGAAACCTCAGGTGTGTCTGGGTATTTCTATTCTTCCAGCTAATTTAATAATGGTCATTTAATATAGATGGTCCCTCGTATGATGCATAATACAATTATTATACAAAGAAAATACATTGTCAGATAACAATCCCACAGATCTATGCATTTTTTACATAGATTTACAAATGTAAATATCAGTTTATTTCCTGTTTACCTCCCTACAAGTAATGTTACACTGTCATCTACTGGTACTTAAGGACTATGTGCCAGCATAGAAAGTTCTGCTGACTCTTTGCTATAAGACAGTGTAACGGATCGACGGGCACCCCGACTGGGTACCTCCGTTGAAGGATGCTCCTAGCGCTTCCTGAGGACTCCAAGCACTGCAGCAGACACCACAATCACCGAACCGGAGAAGCATACAAATGCTCTCAAGCATAAGAATGCTGTAAACAGCTGAACAGGAAAAGCATACAATCACCTTACACTCCTGGCAATCAGCATACAATCCAATTCCCCCAATAACGAGACGACACTTCGTTTTGAGGTCAAGCAGAACTGACTGTACTGGCACATACAGCCTCTTTTATTCACAATCCACAAACATAGTACTGCCCACAGGGTTTTGAAATACAACCAATCAATCCGTATAATACACACAGACACTCCAACACAAAATCCTCCCCTCTGCCTGTGATATAATTACTGAACACAATGGTTAATATAATTATCACAGGCAGAGAAATACAGTATTATAAAACATATCACAGGGACCCCAAAACATGCAATAACCCCATATATCCTCAGAACCGGGGGATCTGGATGAACCACATATCCAAAATTCACCCAGATCCGTTCAGTAGTTTGGAAGATACAGTTTAATGCAGATTCCGCAGAACATATACAGGCTATATGAAAAATAATTACTGTATAATGTGCCCCCTGTTGTATAGTTTAAAACTAATGCACAATGTCTTTGTGCACCAAATACCGGCAAGATGGCACCGTGTAGAAAAGTCCAAACAGTGTCTGTGAGTTAAAATGGCCGCCATCCATTGTTCTCACCATGTGCTTAATCCATTCTTCTCACCATGTGCCTCTGATACATGAAATGGTGGCCACCCAGTAACTCCACAGTATGTCCCCAGATGGTTCTTAAAGGGCCAGCAGCATAACAAAATGCAATATGCCCAAATCAGTTCCTAGGAGGGCAATACATGCCAGGGCCATAGTCGCAGGGCAGGAGGCTGGCAAACAGGCCCCTCCAAAAACCAGTGACGAGGTCACTTTCGCCACAAACAGGTGTTGGCAATTTGTGGTATGTGTGCCATGTGTGCTCCGCAGAGTCCCTTTGCATGGCACTCAAGGCTGCCAACCAAAATGTGTTAGCACCCAGAGCACAAAAGAGCCTATGGTCTGCACAACCAGCAGGTACAGATACGTCAGGGGTTTCTCTCTCTGGTGCTTCCCAGTGGGCTATATTCAAAAAGGATTTTGAACCCTTTTTGAATATAGGAACCACATCTGCCTTCTTCCAATTCTCCGGAACACTTCCTGAAAGAAAAGAATCTTGAAAGATTAAAAACAGAGGTTAACTTATTTCTACACTTAGTTCCTTAAGTACTCGTGGATGGATACCGTCAGGCCCTGGAGCTTTGTTTATATTAACTTTCTTGTATGGGATAGCATTACAAGAAAAAAAAAAATTATACTAAGAGATCGAATTTCTCACTTAGGTAAGCCTTACTGACGTTATAAATACAATGATCAATGTTAACTATGATCTTAGAGATGTACTTCATTACTACTTTATTATTAAATTACTGATCTATCGAATCATTCCCCACTATTAATATTTTTCATGTGTTGTTTTCTGTGTTGTGTTTTCTTTTTTTAACCATGTTATTACTCTGTAATAATTAAACAGAGACGTTATGTTATACTACTGTCTAACAGGGCATACTGCACATTGATAATGATACTAATGATATTTATATTGTAATAACATGTCAATTTTTTTTTCATTTTGTTATCTTGAGATATTTTGGTACTTTGTTTTCCAATTTGACAATTTGTATTAGTTTTTTGAGAATGGGATACAGAAATAAGTAGTGGGGAGGCTAGGGGGTTAGGAGGGAAACGCAATATCTCATTGCATTATCATCACATCAGTTTGTCATCTTAATGCAAGAGGTTACAGAGAATCAGTGGAACAAAATCGGCACAGGCAACTCTCAACTGTACAATGCTTATCAGATGTTTCTCTTTTAATGCAAAACACACACTTATACACCGTATAAGACAGCATAAGCTCCACAATATGAGTAAACAGATAAATACCACCTGATAATATAGGTGAAATCTTATCACAGATCTAGAGAAACAAAAGCAAAATATAGTGTAACACAATTATGAAGGGGGAAGGGGGAGGGGAAAGTGAGAGCACTCACAAGGCGTAAACAAATGCAGGCTTGTCTTCCCTCAGAGGGGTAAGGTTCCTTCAGCGTGTACTTTAGTTTATGAATATTTCTTCTGAATGATATTCATCTTGGGCCTTTCCTGGCTCATTCTGAAATCCAGATGGGGTCAGTAAAAGACGACAATTTCCTCATGAATTAATAAAGCTTTGGATGCATAAACAGAACATTCAAGGATATAATTTATGTACTTTATGTAAACAGGTTGTTGATCCAAAGGGGAAATCTGATTGCCATTATGGAGTCAAGAAGGACCCCCCACCCCTTTTTGTAGCATAATTGGAATTGGCTACAATTGTTTTTTGTTTGTTTTTTGCCTTCTATTAACAGCATTAAAGAATGGGCTTCAGGGTTGAACTTGATAGACTTTAGTCTTTTTTAACCTAGATAACTATGTGACTGGTGAATACAGCAAACAGCAATACAAACATAAATACCACAAACAGGTCATGCACGTACATAACACAACACGCAGCCTACTACACACAATACCATAAACAACCCACATGTGCACAACACCACAAACCACACATGAACACAATACCACAAATTGTCCACATTCACAAAAAAAAAATTCTACAAGCCAACCCCTCCACACACAATACCAAAAACAACAATGCATACACACCACACAGCCCATATGCACACTCACATCACAATACAGAACACAGACATACATAACACACACAATACAAGCAGCCCACACACAAACTCACAAAGCATCCGCCTCACCCATACATATCACAAGCCAAATTCCTCAACATACATTAATGTATGTCTTTACAAAAAAAAAGGGCTGTCACCTTACGGAACTTCAACGTTTTACTTTGGCACATTGCAACCATAAAGTTGCCTATCGCTTATATAAGGTCTTTATATACTAGTTTGTTATGATAAATTGATTCCATCGCTGGTTTTTAAATCAGAAAAAAAAAAAAAATCATATTCTCTTACATGAAGCCTGGCAAACTGCTTCAAAATGCTGGGAAAAAAGAATCTTACTTAAGGAATTTAAAGGTTTCTAGCAGGAAAGTTGTGTTTTCTCTCACTCTAGGAGGTGCTGTGTTAACCAGTGCATGCAATTTGTAGCACCTGTTGGGTAAGTCAGTAATCCCATAAAACTTGTTTCAGCTTCTGACATGCTGTTTTTTCATGACTTGCATATGTATCAACACTAGAAGGGAATTCATGCTAGAAATTGTTTTAACTATACTGAGTATGTATTTAAATTTATTGTTCTACATCAGGGGAAGGAAACTTCCAGAGCTCCTGCTGGTGCAAGGCTACATATCCGTCATCTTCAATCAGTTACAGCGAGGATTGCCAATGTGATGCTACTCAGCTGCTACAGATAGACTGTACACAGTAACCAGACCAATATAATGCCAACAGATGTGGTACACAATGCAACATGCAAAGGAATTGTAACCGGAATGTATGTGCATGTTGACTTATATTACACTGGATGTTATCACCATTTAAAGAAATTTTTATCAAGATTAATAAAACATCCTGTCATCACAGAAAAATAACACTTTAACATAACATTCATTTTCAGATAATAGATGTGCTTGAACCCAAGATTTGGAATTAAAGATTATTTTCCACTTCTTATCATACAGCTCCTCACCTAGGATTGTCTCAATTTTGCAGGATTTCTTCACAGCGTAATTAAGAAAATTGTGTGCTCTCAAATTCTAATATATATATATATATATATATATATATATATATATATATATATATAAAAAAACCAAATAATCTTGCACTCCACCTGATCCGTAGTCCAATGCCCGGTGCTTGTCAGCCAAAATACAACGGAAGATTCAAAGATAGCACTCCAGGGACTTGATAAAATGTAACTTTTATTTTACTCACTAAAACATCAAAGGTGTCAACGTTTCAGCTTGATCCCCTCAAGCTTTCGTCAGGACATACTGTGCAGACAAATAAACCCACATATATACCATACAGATAACGATAACTCACCACACTTGTGAAGCCTCTGACTCCATGGTCATCACCATGGTGACATATATCAACAATAATAAAAGTGCAACCATACACATAGATCGTGCAATTAAAAAATATTCAATTAGACTATTTTACGCTAGGGGAATCAATTACTTAAACATTAGTCACACTGGCAGCATTGAATAGTAACTACTGCAATGAATATCCTTCATAATGTATAAACTGGACTCATAGAAAGCAGGGCTGAAAACCAACAGGAATACTAGAGACTCTGAGAAAGTTCAGACAAAACTAATCGAAAAACATTCAATTAAACTATTTTACGCTAGGGGAATCAATTACTTAAACATTAGTCACACTGGCAGCATTGAATAGTAACTACTGCAATGAATATCCTTCATAATGTATAAACTGGACTCATAGAAAGCAGGGCTGAAAACCAACAGGAATACTAGAGACTCTGAGAAAGTTCAGACAAAACTAATCGAAAAACATATTTAAACATCATTATAAGGGCATATGTCCCACTGGAATTCACTCCACAGAAGATTGCTAGGATAGGGGTAGATCGCCTAACTGATTCCAAAATAGACTTCACAATTAAACTCACTGGAGATTGGCCAGTTACTAGATAATAATAACTACTAATGATCTCAAAATTGATCACAATGGCCACATAGAACGGTAACTGATGCACTATATTCGATTTCTTAGTATATACAACGGACTGATTATGTAATATACAGGCTTACTTGTCCCTGTGGACTTACTTATATTGGCAAGACGGACCTGCCCTTGCGCGAACGTATTCGCAATCATAGATCCAACATACGAGTGGCGTATAGGGATCAGAAATCAGACTTACCGGTGGCCAAACATTTCTTGGAGAGAGGCCACACTCTACCGACTCTGAAACTCATGGCAATCGACCATGTACCTCCACCCAGGAGGGGAGGGGACCGCAAGAAAATGTTACTACAACGTGAACTATATTGGATCAGAACTCTGAGAACAGTATACCCTGAGGGTCTGAATGAGAAATATACCTTGACTGCATTTTTATAATTTTTCATTTTCTGTGCTATCCAATTAATCTTTTTTGGAGATGGGGTATGTGATGCCCACCCTGTGGGATAGGCATACATACCTATGTTTCTCTCATAACCATGTTTTCTCTCATAACTATGTTGATCCTGGAATATGTCACGAATATGGGGCGGGATGTGGATGCCCACCCTGGGGGATAGGCAATCCTCCCTTTTGTCCATAGTGGCACTGGCACAGGACCTTCATTACTTTGAAAAATCTTAATAGTTTCCATGTGCCTCAGAATTGTAACTCATTATGATGATGATACAGAGGTTTGAAATGTATGGGTTTTTACTATATGAGACAGTTGCAGCTCTGTTTAGTATTTTATATTAGGAGTATCTAGTTTATTTCTAGTAACTACACTAGTCAGTATTAGTTTAATTGGGTAGTCTATTTGGAACCACTTAGGTGATCCACCCCTATCTTAAACAACTTTGATTTTGTTAACTCTGGTGATACAGGTGCTCATGCATTGGTGTGTCACCCTTTTGTTAGATTATCTTGTTATCTCGTATTGGCTTTGTTGGAGTCCGTTGTATATACTAAGAAATCGAATATAGTGCATCAGTTACCGTTCTATGTGGCCATTGTGATCAATTTTGAGATCATTAGTAGTTATTATTATCTAGTAACTGGCCAATCTCCAGTGAGTTTAATTGTGAAGTCTATTTTGGAATCAGTTAGGCGATCTACCCCTATCCTAGCAATCTTCTGTGGAGTGAATTCCAGTGGGACATATGCCCTTATAATGATGTTTAAATATGTTTTTCGATTAGTTTTGTCTGAACTTTCTCAGAGTCTCTAGTATTCCTGTTGGTTTTCAGCCCTGCTTTCTATGAGTCCAGTTTATACATTATGAAGGATATTCATTGCAGTAGTTACTATTCAATGCTGCCAGTGTGACTAATGTTTAAGTAATTGATTCCCCTAGCGTAAAATAGTTTAATTGAATGTTTTTCGATTAGTTTTGTCTGAACTTTCTCAGAGTCTCTAGTATTCCTGTTGGTTTTCAGCCCTGCTTTCTATGAGTCCAGTTTATACATTATGAAGGATATTCATTGCAGTAGTTACTATTCAATGCTGCCAGTGTGACTAATGTTTAAGTAATTGATTCCCCTAGCGTAAAATAGTCTAATTGAATATTTTTTAATTGCACGATCTATGTGTATGGTTGCACTTTTATTATTGTTGATATATGTCACCATGGTGATGACCATGGAGTCAGAGGCTTCACAAGTGTGGTGAGTTATCGTTATCTGTATGGTATATATGTGGGTTTATTTGTCTGCACAGTATGTCCTGACGAAAGCTTGAGGGGATCAAGCTGAAACGTTGACACCTTTGATGTTTTAGTGAGTAAAATAAAAGTTACATTTTATCAAGTCCCTGGAGTGCTATCTTTGAATCTTCCGTTATATATATATATATATATATATATATATATATATAGCCATTTTCATTTTTTTTCTTTTTTGTCATTCTGTCTTTATTCAATCCAAATAAAAACACAGGCAACACACATGATAAGACATATAAACAAAATACAAGACAATCCTGATGTTCCAAGCGCTTCAAAAGCTATGATAGAAGGGCTGAGGGATTTAAATTGAATAGCCTTTTACTTACAGGTTTCTGTGGGCATGGACCTACACAACATGCACAAACAATATATGGTTTTGATAGATGATGGCTGCTGGTGCTGCAGTTTATGAAATGATATATCCCTCCAACCTCCATCAATGTGATCTGTGCCACACTAGGGAGCATTCAAGGAAATCTAACTGATGGACTCTGCTTCCCTTGATTGCACCCAAACCAATGTCTTATCTCAATCAGCAGACACTTGAAAACTGTTAGGGACCAGACAGAGACAGAATGTGGATACAAAACACCTTTATTATAAATAGTAAATAATGACATAAATTCAAAGCAAAGTCCTGGAGGCAAGCAGGGATCAGGCACCAAAGCGTCAGACGAGTCAGGATCAGGAGAACGGAGAGCAGCAGAGTCAGAAACAAGGCCAGAAGTCAGGAACCAGGAACACACAGGAAACAGGAAGTATTTTTGGTAAACAGGAAACCACGCAAGGGCAAGGAGGTACTGAAACTTGCTGCTTAAATAGGCTACACTGATTAGCAGCAAGGCTGGTTACTACAATCAGGTGAGTAACCATGGCAACATTAATGAAGGAGCTGATCGTTAAAATCAGCTGAAGGCTCAGACACAGAGAAAGGAAGGATTGCTGTTTCAAATGGCAAAGGAACCCTGACAAAAACACCTTCACATCATACATACTCAAAGTCTGACTGGCTGGTCAAGCCTTGATGCAGACATCTCCTTGGGCATAATGTTAGTGGATCACTGTAGACCTGGAGATCAGCGCTGAAATAGCAAAAGCCCAGCACATATCTTGTCTGCTGCTTCACTCTGGCAGTAAGTTGCTATCAGACATCCTATCGCATGTCCAATTGCTTGTTTTCAGCAGAAGAATAGTGCTGTGAGGCTGCAGCCCATAATCTCTGTATGCTAGTCGCCTGGGGGATAGTTACTCCTTCCTTGATTGTATTCAATGTAACTAAGAGGCAGTACTAATTACACAGGATTCTATAAACTAATTCAACAATTGTTTTTGTCATGTTACATGATATTGTTTTATTATAATGTACTGTTTCTTTAATGTTCATCTTAAGTTTGTCTCTTGGGCCACTCCATAGTTTGTATGCTGCTTCAGGTACTCCCCTCCCCCTCTCCTGTTCTAGTGTATTCTATGCTGTACATCTATATGTGACTTGTGATATCTCTCCTAACCTGTATGGAAGAATCGTTCTTTTACCTGTTGTAACTGCACATTCTACAGATCATACGACAAATAAACATCGCCCGATCCTCTTTCATGTGAGTTGTGACTGAGTAAACTATCTGGGAAGGTGATTTGGTATGGATAATCTCATCAGGGCAATGAGCGCCATGTGCTCCTGAAAAACACATTCATAGCCTTTGTACAAGAACGTATCCAGCAGCTTGTACAGAGATTGCTGTGTCAGATCAGATCATAAGACAGATCAGGACAGATCAGGACAGATCATAGTGAAGTGTAACTGTGTGTATTGTATGAGAAGTCTGCATACAACCCCAGCACAGCTTGTTACAGCCCCACACAGTATACAGACACACTTCACTGCTACAGCCAAGCCTGTGTACTTCAGGCCATCATGAGTGGAAAAGGCTCAGTATGTGATGAAACACCACAGCATGCACCACATGGAGAAAGCCAGGATGAGGACCCAGAGCCCAGTGCATTGGCTAAACGCTCTGTGAAACCCACTTGGAAGGTTAAAGAGAACTATGAATCCATGAGAATCAACCAGTTTGAAGCAGATTTGGGATAAAATCCTCACCCACGTTGATGTGATTTCATGTCCCAGCCATAAAGTACTGCAACTAGAGGGCGCCATAAAGCATCTCTCTGCTTCATATGAACTGTACCAGACTACAAGCAATAAATCTAAAACTATTCTGCAAAACATTAACACTGAGGAATCATTAGAGCAACTTAACAATGTCCAGCTTCTTAACATGGAAAGAGAAAGCTTTATCCTGCTAACTAAAGCAAAGGCAGAAGCAAAATTAACGCAGCCACAGGACACTGCATCTCACAGATCCGTACCCACCAGACATTTTAAAATTTTCTCTAGATCCCGAAGTTCAAGGCACTCAATGCTTAGTAAACAGCTTATAAACGCCCGAGCCGAAGCAGAGGCTAGCAAAGTACAGGCTGCATATGCTAAAAAGAGAGCAGACATGGAGGCTGAAGCTGCAGCAATGCAAGCTGAAGCGACAGCAATGGAAGCTGAGGCAGAATCTAAAGCAGCATGTCAAAGGGCAGCAATGGAAGCTCAGACAGCACGTCAAAGGGCAGCAATGGAAGCTCAGACAGCACATCAAAGGGCAGCAATTGAAGCTTTAAAGGTACAGAGCAACTACGAGGCAGCTGCAGCAAAACTAAAGGTTTTGGAACAAGCTATCGGTGCAGATGAAAATGCTAGTGAAAGGGTCAGCATCAAGGCAGATACAGAAGATCCTTTCGAACGCACTAAGAACTATGTTCTAAACCACAGCAGTGAACACTCAATTGCCTCCATTCTTCACGACAACGCAAGGACTTCACCACACCACCAGGCAAAAGCTGTTCCAGCAACTTCCTACATGCAAAACCACCCCAGTGCATCGCCCAACTGTCATGCTGAGTCTGCATATGTCACAGAACGGCACACCAAGCTGCAAGCAAGTCACCAACCTCCTGCTAACAGTACTGTTCCAGACTTTAACCCAACAACTCAGCTGAACGCCCTTGCTACACCATATCTTCCCACGTCTTTTTACAACAATACCATAAACAACGCAATCCGCAACATCCAACCAGCGACCTCCTACGTAAAGTCAGAGACAACTGATACAGCAGAGTTCATAAAGTATATACTTTGAAGAGAGCTCACCAAGTCAGGCCTAGTAAGCTTTGATGACGATCCTGAAAATTACAGAAGCTGGAAAGTTGCCTTCAAAACTACTATAGGTGATCTTGGTATTTCTGCTGCTGAGGAGCTGGATCTGCTGATCAGGTGGCTTGGCCCACAATCTACAGAACGTGTTAAGAGCCTCAGGTCAGTCTACATCGACAATCCAACAGCAGGTCTCACCGCTGCATGGGAACGTCTAGAACAGAGTTATGGTAGTCCTGAAGCCATAGAGAATGCATTGCTCAAACGATTGGAAAATTTCCCAACGATATCCGGTAAGGACAATAAAGAGTTCCAGAGACTCAGTGACCTTCTTCTCGAAGTCCAGCTTGCCAAAACCGACCCTAAAGTACCGGGCCTGAGTTACCTGGACACTGCTCGAGGAGTTAACCCTATCATTTACAAGCTTCCGTATGGCCTACGAGAAAAGTGGATCCAAATTGGGTTCAAATACAAACGGGAAAACAAGGTTTCATTTCCCCCTTTCTCCTACTTCTGCGAATTTGTCAGAAATATTGCTGACACAGAGAACAATCCTAGTTTTGCATTTGGTGAGTTCAGTACTCACTCACTGAAAGGTGATAACCTACATATCAGCTACAGGAACTGTAGAGGTCCCGTGTCTGTTAAGAAAACAGACATTATTCCCGCTCCCACCTCAGCTCCCGCCTCAAACAAGAGCGTCAAGATCAAAAACCCAAACCGATTATGTCCTATCCACAAGAAGCCACATCCCCTCAAAAAATGTATCGGCTTTAGGAAGAAGCCTCTACAAGAACGAAAGGAACTCCTAAAGACCTTTGGGGTATGTTATAGGTGCTGTGCCTCCACTGATCACTTTGCCAAGGAATGTAAAACCCCTATCAAGTGCATAGAGTGTGGTTCCGAGGACCATGTACAAGCTCTCCATCCACTCCAGTCCAACCCTTCACAATCTGCAAACCTTTCTCCCAGGCCAAATCACGACGGGAAGAGTACAGATCAGGTGCCTAATTCCGCCGTGATATTTTCCTCATGCACTGAAGTCTGTGGGGAAGACCACTGTGACAAGTCTTGTGCTAAAATATGCCTAGTGAACGTTCACCACAAGGATCAGCCAGAAAAGACTTTAAAGGTGTATGCTATCTTAGATGATCAAAGCAATCGATCACTTGCCCGGTCCAAACTGTTTGATCTATTTTGCATAAGAGGAGAGGTTCACCCTTACACCCTAAGCACTTGTAGTGGCACTACCGAGGCCTTTGGAAGAAGGGCCCATGGACTTATTGTGTCCTCCCTAGGAGATAACTTACAATTACCCTTACCTACACTTGTAGAGTGCAACCAGATACCAGCCAACAAAGAAGAAATACCTACACCAGAAGTTGCCTTCTACCACCCTCACCTAAAGTCAATAGCGAGTGAAATCCCACCACTTGACAAAGATGCTAAAATCCTTCTTCTGCTGGGAAGAGATATTCTAAGGGTCCACAAGGTGCACAGGCAGGTCAGCGGACCCCCAGATGCTCCGTTTGCCCAGTACCTGGACTTAGGCTGGGTCATCATAGGTAATGTCTGTATAGGCAAAACAAAACGACCTACTAACATTTCTTCATTCAAGACAAATGTATTGCCGAATGGTCGTAATACTCACTTCGAGCCATGCCCACATCACTACTGGGTAAAGGAGAAGGTAACTAGCTGCAAGTTGCAACATGGCAACACAAACCTTTCCCGCACATTCGATGACAGTTTTGGCTCTACAGTTTTCACTGCAAGCAGTGAAGACAACATGTTAGCTCCTTCAGTAGAAGACAAAGAATTCCTTAAAGTAACGGACAACGAGTTCTTTCAGGAAGATTCCAATAGTTGAGTAGCATCCCTACCCTTTCGCCTCCTGAGAGAGAAGCTACCGAACAATCTACATTAAGCCATTAAAAGATTCTCCTCCTTAAAGCATACCTTAAGCAGGAAACCAGAGATGGAGAGACATTTTGTGGACTTTATTTTTTGTGGACTTTATTCAGAATATCCTGATAGAGGTCATGCCGAACCCGCACCTCCACTGAAAGAAGGAGAAGAACACTGTTACAAATGGCTATTTGTAACTGGCCCTTTAAATGAAAAATTGCCCTGCTTCCCTGGATTGTGGAGAAGCCTATTTGCCAGCCTCCTGCTTCATGACTATGGCCCCTGGAAGATTGTGCCCCTGAAAATGTATTAACTTGTATTGGTGTGTATGGCCCTTTAAGAACCGTCTGGGGACATATTGTGACTTTGCTGAACAATGCCCCTTTAAGACTATGTCCCCAGACCTTTAAAATAACTTGTTCCTGGCTTTCCCCCACTTGGTTCAGTAAATAGGGCTTACTGAACCGAGTACCACACAGGCGGACCACCCAGAAGCTAAAGTGTGCAGGCAATTTACCTCCCAGGCTGTGAGGTTACTGCCGGTTAATTGCACGTGGCGGCGGCCATCTTGGTTTCCTCGAATGCGGTCAGCGGTGTATGCTAAAGATTCTGTGGAACTAAAATCGGCTACACATTCTGTCGAACACCGCTGACCCTTACCTTCTCCCATACGGAACTTGCAGCTCCAGAGACTAAGTCCCGTTCGAAATGGGACTTAGTCGTTTTTTCGCATGAAATTGACCGACCGCACAGCCCAAATCTATGGAACTGTTTTGGGCAGGAAATTGTGCTTGCGGTCGGTCATAAAGGACTTCCAGCTAACTTTTGATCCACTGGAGGGATTTGGCTGATTTGTGGAAGTGTTTATGTTTGATGTATGCTGAGTCGGAATATGCAACTTTTATTGAAATTGGATGTATGGTTTTAAAGTTACAGTGTGTGTGTAAAAACTGTATTTTTATTGTATGTAATAATTGGTTTAACTGTTTATCTGAGGGGAGGGAATGTGTGGGCTGCACCAGATGTGTGATTGGTGATTTTATGCCTCCCCCTGGGAGTGTCCTATTTGCATATAACCTCAATAAAAGCCAGGCTGGGTGTTCCAGCATCTCAGACCTCTTCTGACCCTCTAACTTGCAGCCTCGACTCATGTTTGTAGGGGACAGCTATAATCACTACAGGGATTGCTATGCTCTTCATACTCCCTTAGCTACTGAGCTCTTGTAAGAGCTCTGGTTCCTGATCCTGCTTCGCTCGACAGAAGGAAGAGGTTCGCCTATTGGAACCTGGAGCCTGGTCGTAGGTCCAGGGCGCAGAGCAGACGGCGAGATACCAGCCCAGCAGCGGTGGTTCGTGGAGTCTGCAGTGCTTATGGTGGCTGCGGTGCTGATGGTCCTTTGGAAAGCGCTAGGAGCATCCTTTTCTACGGTCCAACTTCCAGCCAGCCTGGAGGCAACCGTAACAAACACTGGTACCTCCCTTCCTTCGGTGTGTATCACCCATGAAAGCCAGACCAAATCAGAGTTGTCTTTGACTCCAGTGCCCAACATGACATCTCACTTAACAACATGCTCCTCACAGGGCCCAACTTGAACAACAGCCTGATTGGAGTCCTAATTCACTTTAGACAAGAACCTGTAGCAGTGATGGCTGACATTCAACAAATGTTCCACTGCTTCATCATCAAGGAAGACAACAGAAACGACCTCAGGTTCCTATGGCACAAAGACAATGACATCAACAAAGAGGTAATTGATTACCGAATGAGGGTACACGTCTTTGGGAACAGCCCTTCCCCAGCTGTAGCAATCTATGGACTAAGAAAGACAACCCAGCTTGGAGAAGCCGAGTATGGATCTGACGCTCGTCAATTTGTCGAAATAAACAATTACGTAGACGACGGGCTCAAATCCTTTCCTACTGCTAAAGATGCAATTGATCCTCTCACCAGAACATAGGAGATGCTATCCGTAGCAAACTTGAGACTCCACAAGATTATATCCAACAGCCAAGAGCTAATGAATGCATTTCACTCTGAGGACTATGCTGCCTGCGTGAAAGACCTTGACCTTGGGTCAGACACGCCTTCTGTGCAGAGAAGTCTAGGTCTGCTGTGGAACAACAAAGAAGACACTTTCACCTTTCAAGTGTCAACCTGTGACAAACCTTTTACCAAGAGAGGAGTCTTGTCCATAGTGAATAGCATCTACGACCCACTGGGATTTATAGCCCCAGTCACTACCCAAGGTAAGATGATTTTAAGACAGCTTACTACTGATAACATAGATTGGGACACTCCATTACCTAGTGAGAAACAACAAAGATGGGAGAAATGGGAAGGTTCTCTGAAGCCACTAGAACAGCTCCAAATTCCACGTTGCTATGCCCCAGTCTCCATTTCACCCACTAACCTGAGGGAAATCCATATTTTCTCAGTGCTGCAGTGGCCTATTTGAAGACCTCAGGGATCAATGGAGACATACATTGCAATTTTGTTCTAGGCAAGGCAAAGCTAACCCCAAAACCTGCACATACCATACCCAGACTTGAACTTTGTGCAGCCGTGCTAGCCGTGGAAATAGCTGAAGTCATAAAGAGTGAAATGGACATTAAAATCGATTCCTGCACATTTTACACAGTCAGTAAGATAGTGCTTGGATACATTTACAACCAAACTAAACAATTTTACGTGTACGTTAGTAATCGAGTAGAACGTATCAGAAGGTTCTCTCTGCCAAAGCAATGGCACCATATTCCCACTGACCTTAATCCTCAGCAGCTCTCCATGGCTTTGTGAAGACCCCTACTCAATTTCCACTGATGTTACCTAAGAATTGGTACTTTTTTTCCCAAGTGAGTGACTTATGCAAGAGTACCAGGCGGTACGATGCTATGGCGGGGAGAACGCCACTATAACTGTTAACTATGCCACTGTTGAAGCTCCAAGGCTATAAACTGTAGACTACAGGACTTTAGCCATCAGTTATTGGACTTCATGTTTTATTGTTCATTTACTGCATACCTTCTTTGTTTTGCAGGTATCTTGTATTTATGGTTTACACACCAGTATTATTTTACAATGTTTTCTTCACTTACAGGTTCAAGTTGGACTTTTAGACATTTGGACCTATCTTTATATATATATAATAGGCTTTGAAATCTAAAGATTTCAGGCGGGGAGTGTTGTTACATGATATTGTTTTATTATAATATACTGTTTCTTTAATGTTCATCTTAAGTTTGTCTCTTGGGCCACTCCATAGTTTGCATGCTGCTTCAGGTACTCCTCTCCCCCTCTCCTGTTCTAGTGTTTTCTATGCTGTACTGTGACTTGTGATATCTCTCCTAACCTGTATGGAAGAATCGTTCTTTTACCTGTTGTAACTGCACATTCTACAGATCATACGACGAATAAACATCACCAGATCCTCTTTCATGTGAGTTGTGACTGAGTAAACTATCTGGGAAGGTGATTTGGTATGGATAATCTCATCAGGGCAATGAGCGCCATGTGCTCCTGAAAAACACATTCATAGCCTTTTGCAGCTGGTCCAGAATAGTGTTCTTGTTGGCAGCAAATCCCAAACAATGTCATTGGTTTATTTTTTACAGCAACTTTTTTTCACATGCTGTGCAAGATTAGGCCTAATAAATTATGTTTCCTGGAGTATTAAAGTGAACTTATCGCTACACATCTTCTACAAACGAGCACCGTAGGGACCCGTCCTGTGACTAGCCTGGGTGAGTAGGTATGTAGTAGAAAGGTTACCTTGAGCATTACTGCTCATGGTGGTCCTACTCTTCTCCTTGAAATTTATTGTTTGTGTTCTTGCCTAGCGGTAACATGCCTCTTCTTGCAAATGTATATCAAATATGCTTTGCAGTTAACACACTTGGCACCTTAAGAAGCCTTTCATTTCAGCCTTCACACATTGTTAGGTGATGGGTATGATAGTACAGTAAGTGTTGTGCTAGTTATGTACTAAACTGGGCTGGTAAAGCCTGGATTCAATAATGCTCAGCCCAACTGTTTATGCTGTATCTTGCTCTGTTTTGCATTGCAGATATGATAATCTGTTCTTTTCTATAACTTTGAAGCAAGAGTATATTTGTAAGAAGACCTTCTTCTGCCCCTGCCTTAGGTGTTTTTTGATACATGCTTGCCCATGTGGTGTGGTGGACTCTGATTTCATCTTTGTCTCCTTGGTTCTGTTGTGTTCAGTTGAGGGAGGTGGGATGGGTTTCATATGTCTTACCTTAGTCGCCATATTTCTTTACAGTTTTATATCTTGTAGAAGACACAATTAATAGACTGCCTTTATTGATATTGGGAAACTGTATATCTACGGTGCCATGTATTCTATTAATCCATGCTTTGTGAGTCTGCTACAAGCTTTTTCTACTTTCACTTCTATTGCATTGCTTTATGTATTCCTGTACATTTAAAAAAAACATAATATTTATATAAAATAATATTTGAATATGCGGAAAATGTCCAGATTACTTGTGTGACCCTTTAACTGATATTCAATTCTAATTTCACTCCTAAAGTTATTTTACATACAATATTTTCACAGTACTGAATATTCCATTATAATTGTTTCTATGTTTATATTTACAGAATGCATAACTATGAAGCAGAAACCAAGTTATCATGCAAGTCTGCCGAATGATCTCTTCATTTTGAAGTGCACTTGATGTTGCGTGAATAAATAAGATTATTTTTTTCTCCCGTCATTAAATACTCCTTAATCAGTTTCAGGGAAACACTATTAAGTGAGTACAATTGGAAAACGTAGGATTTCCCCATAGAAAGTAACATAATGTGAATTGTGAGCAAGTTAGGTACAAGCTCTAAACAAATGCCATTATAGAAAAAAAGGCAATTAAGATTCTCTTAATTAGCCTGTCATTTTGTATTTATCATCATAATGTTTGTTTTACAATGCTTTATTAAATCTGGCTTTTTGACAAAGAGTCTGCTGGCAGTGTCTCCTGCTGTGTAACATATGGTGTTACACCTAATGAATATTAATGCTGTGAAGTACAAATGGTCTTAAGGGACAGTAGTGGAACTCATGGCTGTGAATCTCCTGCAGATGGCATTACCTCAGTAGCAAACCTTGTTTAATAAAATTCTAATCCAAATATTAAGGAATAGTCAAAAAGTTATAGCACAGTACTTTGTTTCATAGACATATGAAAGTCGATTAACAGACAGACAAATGAATGGACTGACAGTCAGACAGACAGACTGCCAGTGAAACAGAACTTTTTACTGACAGACAGACAGAAAGTTGGACAAACATACAGAGAGAAAGTTGAACTAACAGTCCGATTTTCATAATTACATTCGAGCTTCTATGAATATTCTGATAGCAATGTATTGCTGTAGTAATAACTCGAAGATTCACCAAAGTAAGTTGATATTCCAAACGATTATAGCAACTAACAAAGTTATAGCCAGGGGATGGAAATCCACAACATTGCCTACCAGAGAAACATTGTTAAACCAAATCACATTGAACTGGGACTACAAAGATATGGCACATTTACAGAAAAAAACAGACAACACCACTAAAAGAGTGAGGAAGGTCTGGCAACGCTGCTGGCTGGACAGGAACGTAAATGTAACATAATTTTACCATGGTGTACCAAATGCCCAGTCTATATATATTTGCATATAAAAAAAATAACTTGAAGATTAATTTATATATTTAGATATCAATAGACACAATAATTAAAAATCTAATACAAGAACTCTGTCAGCTTTCCATAAAGGTATGGTGTCCCTGACTGAAACACTAAGAAGGGGGCAAGAATGGGGGGGATCGCTGAGCCCCGGCATCAAGGGAATGTTTTGAGTCCATTATTGACATTATTGTTTTACTTTCTCTACAGTTTTGAGAGCGTTCTAATAAGATACTATGTCACATACTATGTGACTATCCTGGATCTCATCAAGGTTAATACGGTATATGTTTAATGTTTCTACACTGTTATTTTTTTTTTTTAAAACAAACAAAAATATGTGGGCATTTATGAGCACAACCTGTGTAACATTTTTGCTGCATAATATATGTCAATGAATAAATAAAGAATTTAAAAAAACATCTAACACAAATATATACAATCAATAAGGAAATTAGAGGTTAGAGGTGAGTCTACTTATTTCCTGTTTGATTGGTAGAGGTTTGCACTACGTACTTTGTGATATTAGGTTTTATAGTGGACCCATTTGTCCGAAACATTATCTGTACTCTATACATTACCTTCGGATTTGAGGGTTTATTTCAGACTATTTATCATTATCTCCATAGTTACTACTTTTTTTTATTATTTTTTTTGAGAAACTGGTGTTTGTGTGCCCGCTTGAGTAATTGCCTCTGATTTATTTTGTTTTCGTCAGAGTGGCTCAAACCGGGGACATTTGCAGTCGATTCATCAGCAATTTTCCTACTGACTTTCTAGATTTGACATTCTAGGTTTTCTGGGATGACATTGATGATTGAAAATTATTTAAACTAAAGTAAATGAGTGTAATAGCTTGATTTCTCCTGCTAGATGGTGGAGTGGAATGTTTTGCCATGGACATCTACATTATTTTGATACAGTGGCTGATTGAGCTGTTGTGGCCAAACAGAAAAAAATGACAATCTTGGGTATAATCACTCATTATGTACTTCTCATTACAGGAGATGCATGTAATCAAGATACATTGTTTCTGGTGAACACTAGATCCAAATTGAGGCATTTAAAAGACCACTCCGGACACCATAACAACTTTATCTTGTTGATATTATGACATTCTCTTAAATGAATGAATATACTAGAGAAGAAGCTCCCTTTCTGTGCCTGTTTCATCATATATAATTACTACTGGACCCAGGTATATATATTCAGTTACAGCTCTTGAAATGTATTTAGTGTGGATAAATGCAAGATAATGCATTCTGGTCGTAAAAACCCAATGGCAGAGTACAGAATATTTATAGAGTCCTAACTTCAACATCCGAGGAAAAGGATTTAGGGGTAATTATTTCAGATGACTTAAAGGTAGGCAGACAATGTAATAGAGCAGCTGGAAATGCTAGCAGAATGCTTGGTTGTATAGGGAGAGGTATTAGCAGTAGAAAGAGGGAAGTGCTCATGCCATTGTACAGAACACTGGTGAGACCTCACTTGGAGTATTGTACGCAGTACTGGAGACCGTATCTCCAGAAGGATATTGGTACTTTGGAGAAAGTTCAGAGAAGGGCTACTAAACTGGTTCATGGATTGCAGGATAAAACTTACATGGAAAGGTTAAAGGATCTTAACATGTATAGCTTGGAGGAGACGGGGGGAATATGATAGAAATATTTAAATACATAAAGGGGAATCAACACAGTAAAGGAGGAGACTATATTTAAAAGAAGAAAAACTACCACAACAAGAGGACATAGTCTTAAATTAGAGGGGCAAAGGTTTAAAAATAATATCAGGAAGTATTACTTTACTGAGAGGGTAGTGGATGCATGGAATAGCCTTCTAGCTGATGTGGTAGATGTTAACACAGTGAAGGAGTTTTAGCATGTGTGGGATAGGCATAAGGCTATCCTAGATATAAGAGACTAATGAAAGTATTTAGAAAATTGGGCAGACTAGATGGGCCGATTGGTTCTTATCTGCCTTCACATTCTATGTTTCTATGTTTCTGTATTTGATAAATTATGAAGTTGGCAGCTTTTTAATTTAAATAATTTAAATGTAAATATGCCCACTTATTTCTCATTGCCTATAAACAAAACAATGAAAACATCATATAGTAAAAATGGATCAAGTATAATTAAATGGTTTAATGTACAATTTTAGAAATTGAGTGGAAGTGAACAGAAACTACTTTTGTCACCCACATTTCCTTTAAACGTTGACAGTAAGATCACATTTTACAGAAATACGACAGATTGCCTCAAACAGTTGAAGCAGCTGAAATACTCAAACGATTGTATTGTTTTTAAGATTTACAATGTTTGTTAAGCAACTTGATAGGTAGATTTTGATACAAAGGAACAGAAATGACATATTACGGTAGTCACTGTAAAAAGGCTTTTTTTCTGTAACAGAAATGAAACATTTGGAAATGTCTTTTATAATCTTTTTAGTTGACTAGACCTTCTGGCCTTTTTAAGAAAAAAATATAGTAAATACAGATGGAAGAATCAAAAATAAAAAAAAAGTTTATTTTTCCTGTAAAGTCCAGACATTGATTCCATGCCAACAATTGAGTCAGATGTCTGAGAAACAGTAAAAACTGCACTAAATGGAACTGAATAATCTTTTAATTTCTGTAGCAAGAAATTCCGGTCAATAGTCGAAATGATAACTTTAATTACTTTAAAGCCATTGACTCAATTACATTTACAGGATGCCATCGGTTAATTTAAAGGCATATGATTAAAATATAAAGGGACATGGTAGTATTGGAGCAAAGTCGCACCACGTTACGCTATTAAAGCCATCGTGTTATCCGCATTTGGGTGGATTACAAAGTCTGCTTCAGGTGGGTATTAAAACGTAATCTATACATTGAGCTTCTGAAATTGCTAGCAAATGTATAGCTTAAAAAGAATAATTGTCAGAGGCATAGGGGTAAATGCTAAATGTAGGAATAACATTTAATCTGTAAATTTGGGTGGTGCAAAGTATCGAGTGAAAAACAACCTGTAGAAAGTATATATCGAATACTGAATCTATTACAGTTTGTCAGTTTAAGATGTATAGCATTAGCAATTTAATGAACATTTTTTATTTTATGATTTGTTTAGACAGAAGTTTCGAAGTGGTGAGTTTTATTTGGGTATTCGTTTATCTTAATAATCATTTTGGGATGAAGAAGGCAAAATGAATAATTAAGCATATAAACTAACAAATCCAATAATTTTAGTATGTTAATGTACAATTGTGCTCTATTCAAATAATAAGCAAATATAGAAATTGAAAGAACATTTTATTGATGATACATATGAAACATATATATGACCCAGGAAATACTTGAAAACGAGAGAAATCTCAATGTATACATCCTGGTAAAATATTTTATAAATCAATATATCAATATCAATAAATCAACATATATGACTAGGGAGAGTTTTCAACATACATTTACACAAAAATGGTAAAGTGAGTATATTTTAATGATACATTGTTTTATCCACTCCAAATACCTTCTTCCCACAAAATAAGCTGGGGACTAAATCACCAAAGAAAAAGTGCTCAATTGACACCAACGGGCCTGAAGCTGTTGGAGTGCCTGGACCTTCTTCTCTGCCGTTGACACCAAGCGATAATGTTGGAACAATCTTATGGTAATAACTCTAAAAAAACAAATGATAGTTTAGGTAAAATAAACAAAATAATCTCTATTGGAATATACAAGTACCAAATCACAAATATAAAATAAATGAGGTTGTGCGCGCTGTGTGTTATAGCCCAACCCCTGCAGTTTATCATTGTCATCCATGGTTGGACGCCTTTGGAAATATATTGAAGTGGAAATTCCTATTGGTTGAGCTTCAGTAGAGGAGTTAGGCTTTAAGTCCTAGCAAAGCCTCTTAGTGCAGCACCAAAATAGTTTTTCCACCATAGCCATTATAATGAACTGTAGTGGTATTGGTAGTGTCCTTTAATTTATTTCTTTGGAATTTTTACTGGACTTTGAAAACCACAACTATACTTAGGAAAGTCATAAAAAGTATTTTGTTTTCTAATTTAATATTTTGTCTTTATTTTTCTGGTTGTTTATGTACTATACTACCCCTATTTCTCTCCTTTCTCTCTCCCTCCCTCTCTCTCACTTCCGTAATGCATGCACGTATGCGTATTTATAAAATATCTCTTTCTCTAAGAAACTTTGCTGAACCTTTGTCTGTTACTCAAATTGCTAATCAGTTAAGCAACTTCACAAAATCTTAAGGAGCAACTCCACTGTTACAGTGTATTCTTGATTGTCGAATCAGGATGATAGCTGCAAGCATTCAGAATCGTATTACCAGCTGTTAATATATGAAAGAAATCAGTTATGATCAGTTGCAAATAAGATGTATTAATTTAAATATTAATTCCTTCATTAATATTTCTTATGCTATATCTTTTTTTTTTCGGACATCTGATCCCACATAATTTTCCAGAGACAAGAAACTGTACCAATCAAGTGTAGAATGGAGCAAAATGAACTCTAATTAGTTTCTATAACTTCGAGTTAAAATATTAGATTCATTAAGGTGAGGCATGATTTAATGTGATTTCATATTGCATGTTTTTTTTTTTTTTAAACGAAGTTTAAATAATAAAATTAATTGTGTATTTTTAGGAATACGTAAAAGTTATAAAAATGGTAAAAAGTACAGAAAATGTAGTATTATAAAAAAAAAAGGGTTTAGTGATATATGTTAGTTGTTTTGATATTTTGCATGATTTATATAAATTTTAAGAATAAAACATAACTGGGTGAATTTACTATAGTATCTATACATTAATCACTGCAGTGAAATTAAAACCAAATTGTAAATAATTAAACTGAGTTGCTGTTTTTTTTTTCTGAAATAAACAGATTTAGCCTTAATTTTGCAACTCGGGCTTCAAAATTGCTGTTTTGTTAATAAACCTTGAGTTGCATTTAGCTGATTACTTTGCATAGTTAAACATTTTTTGGCTTGCATTTTGCAAGTCAGTAGTAAACACATCACAGGTCACTGTTTATTAAGTAACCCTCCCACCAAAACAAAAAAACAAAAATAAACAAGCTTGATGGAGTTATGAGGAGTTATATCAAACATGGTCCTTGTGACATTGCACATGCATCAGTTGCAACGCTGATGTAGGTAGGTTACTTTCAAGTTCATTAAAGTGCATTTGATAAATCAAAGTGTGAAACAAAACCCAGGTCTTTTAATCAGAGATCATGTGCAATTTTTGTCACAAGTTTGACCTGCACGGGTGAAAAAGTTTAATCGTTTTTACACACTCTTTCTTGCATTGAAAATATCAAGCAACAGGTTGTAATAATTAGCCGAGCCATGCAGCATACTGGAACAATTTGCTGCAATTATAAAAAAATCAAACTTACATAAATCCCCGTGGCCCAAGAAAATGTTAACCCATTGTAGTCTCGAAGTAGCCAAACAATTGATAATACAATACAATAAGCTATGTTGCGTATACCAAAGAAAAATACATAATAACAAACCACAACTGTGATGTAGTATTTTAATTATTATTCACTATTATTATTCCATTGTGTCGGTGTGTGAAACTATATCACCAATTACACCCTGCTTGATTTTCATCCCCTGTCATCTTATCGTTTTATATTCCCCCATCCCTATATAAATTCTTGAACGGTGCTTTATGTATGGAAGCGTATACCGGAACCACCTACATATGAGACAATAATCACTTCATATTAGAAAACCAAAATTAATCTATTCAGAAAGTAGTGCTATCCATGGCTTTTCATGGTAGTTTCAATCATGTAGAAACATAGAAACACAGAATGTGATAGCAGATAAGAACCATTCAGTCCATCTAGTCTGCCCAATTTTCTAAATACTTGCATTAGCCCCTGGCCTTATCTGATAGCTAGAATAGCCTAATGCCTATCCTACGCATGCTTAAACTGCTTCACTGTGTTAACCTCTACCACTTCAGCTGGAAGGCTATTCCATGCACCCACTACCCTCTCACTAAAGTAATAGTTCCTGATATTATTTTTAAACCTTTGCCCCTCTAATTTAAGACAATGTCCTCTAGTTGTGGTAGTTTTTCTTCTTTTAAATATAGTCTCCTCCATTACTGTTTATTCCCTTTATGTATTTATGTATATTTTATATTTTCTTTATGTATTTAAGGAATTAAACCACATGTGAGCCTGACAGATATATCCTATGGGCTCATGTTGGGCATATGTATAATGCTCCTTTTGAAAGCTATGGAAATAACAAATATGATAAATGCATTGGGCCATCAACTTCATAAAGTTATCTATTTATGCATTAAAAACTTGGGTCAATTTCATGACTCCAGTGTTCCAACATGTATGTTGGAGTGTTATATTATATCAGATTTTTTTTTACACCAAGCTGAAATAAAACTGGTACTTGCCTACAACAACGAGATGGTCTCACTAGTGAGGATTTCCCAGGATATCCAATGCTTCTCATATACATAGATTTATTATTTTTTTATGTTTCGAATTTCCGCGAGCGCTCAAAGCAAGGGTGGATCCAGGATCTATTTAGAGCATAGGTAGATTAACTGCAGTGGTCATTTGAGGGACAATTTAAATTATATTGTATGTGACAAATGTTCCTTTCCATGGATGTTTGCCACAAACTTCTGGAGGATTGTGGAAGCTGACCTCCTACCCATCGACGATGTTCAGGAGTTTCCCTGCCCACCCACCATTAGCAGCTTTCCCTTCGTGCCCCTAGTTCGGCACTTTCCCTTCTCTCGAATGGAACCAAACTCTAGCTCCCTGGTGGCCGTTCGCATGAACAAACCCACAAACGGTCCTCAGCGGTACTTAGCCGCGACCGCTATGGAACTGTTTTCGGCATGAGGTGACGTTTCCTGTTCCCTGCCAACTTGGTCCGGTGTTTTGAACCCCTTTGCGACCCACCAGAAGAGCGCTTTTTGGCTTTTTGGCTTTTTGGAGGGAAGGTGCCTGAGACTTAGGGAAACAAATGTTCTCTGAGAGCCAAACAGAGCACCCCATATTTCAGACACAGGAGCTCCCAAAAGTTGAATGGCAGAAGCACCAAACGCTCTGGAACTATTTTAGGCTAGGGCCACGTGTGCGGTCGGTCAGAAATTTACCACGGTGGCGTTTTCCCTATACTGCATGGATCTGAGTGCTATTTGGACAACTTGGGTGCTCAGATAATTAACTTACTGGTCTTTAACTCAATTATCTCCCAGGCACAGAGATCTCTGGAAGGGGCTTGTATTGAATACAATGGAGACCCCTTTCTGGGGGCTGTGTATAAATTCTTTGAGTCTTGCCTGAATAAACCTGTTCATTCATCAAGTTTCGACTGATGTTTGCATATACCAGAGTTATAATCATCGCTTCACTACGAGACCTGGAAGAATCTACAGCGGAGGTACCACTAAGGGTACAGGTGCTCTGTTATATTGTATATTGGGCATACTTACATGCGTGTACAATCGAGCTGGCTAGCAGGTAATCTCACAGAAACACAAAGGCATGCTCACTGACACACAATCTCACTGATAATCACACACAAGCTCAGTGCACACAGCTCACTACAGAAAGCTCATGTGATAGAATTTATCTTGATTCCAAGGCTCAAGCTTATAGGTGTCATATAATGATATCCTATATTAAAATTGGCTAACTTGGACTCAGGAAATGCTTGATGCTTAACACAACACTTAAGTCCATATATGTCTAGTTCCGGGAGCAGAGAGCCCCCACCTGAGATGTCTCTTCTCTAATCTTTTTGTTCTTTCTTACCTTGGAACTTATTTGTTATGTGTACATGACGTTCATCCCTATGTCTTATCTGTACTCCCTTCCTATTAATGTTCTATGAGTATTTGCACGTAAGCACTTACTTTTTAATGTATAAAAACCCAGCTGATGAATAAAATGGCAGAGGCTTATTTTGAATACCAACAGGTGTCTGGTGTCTAATTCCCGCTTCTCCAAGTGCACTTGTAATAGTAATTTGGGCTTCCTCTGAATATAACAAAGATCATTATTTGGATCCACAACACTCACTACACACAAGCTCACTGGCATACACATACAAGCTCACTACACTCATGCTCCTATCAAGGCTGGGATCAGAATAAAAAGCAGCTTTGGAAAAAAATGTAAGCCAACCTTATAATGCATATTATCACAGAGTGCGCAGATATAGAGGTGTACTTTGTTTAAAAACAAATTCTAACATGAAGGAGCACACTTCAAGGAGTTCAAATAAACCAAACAATTGCTTTATTTTATACAGATTTGCAACAGTATGCAGTCAAGGTTAAACACCAATTTACTTAATGTTCACTAATGAAACAGAAACATCTGAAATATTGACTGTATAACCTTGTTAGAGTGTTATTGTAATTACATATTGCTTTTGCTAACTGCTCTTGCTTCTAAAACACAAAATGCCAACTGGTACATATTGATGAACACACTATCAATGAACCACACACACATACACACACACTGTTACTTACACACATGCTGTCATACATACATCCACACATGCCATTACACATGCACACTCATGCTCTTACACATATATACATAATGGTAAACATAAACATAGACACAATTACACACATTCACACTCGCATACACCCACAGATGGGTATGGATTTTGAGTGATTATGCTCTACTGGCAGCTCTACTGCAAATTGAAACAACATTTAGGCAGACTATAACCTGATCCCCACGTAGTTATTTGAATAATAATCTTTCATACTTGTATCTTGGAGCTACGACAAGCAGCTGCTGGCACACAATGCCCGCATGATCGCTTCACAGCCAACAGAGTGATAATGGGGCAGGGATTGGACTGTTCTGTAGTTTCATGGGCATTCTTCCTAACCAGAGACAAATTAGCAAGCCCCAAAACAGAACGGCTCACTGCCAGTCCTACCCTCTCTTCTTATCTCATGTAGTCTATCTGAGGGCTCTGGTGCCATCTGGAACATGGAACTGTTTTTGCAAAAATGTGAGAGGAGGGGGATGGAGGCACTTGCCCTGGTGCACCCAGCCCAAACCCATGATGGGCTCAAAGAGAGCAAGGAAGAGTATCCTGATTTTCTCGTTAACAGCCAGGACGATGCAGCTAAATTTATTTATAAACTTGCAGACTATAAACATGCAGATTATTTGTAAACGTGCAGATTGATAAATGAGCAGTTTTAAAAAGTAAGACAAAGGGGCCACTCTGTTAACTTCTAAAGCACTTCAGCATCTTTTGAAATTTCAATAGATAGTACAGGAGAATGTAAAATGTTTTTTTCCCCTTAGTATGCGAAATCATAACAATTTCTATGTCCTGAAATGTAAAATTGAATGCATGCTAACATTAATAGTATTCCGCTACTGCTAAGGGACAGGAAATACTTGTTACCATGGAAATATAACAAATAAATAAAAAAACATTTTTATTAACACAATTTAAGCATTTGTTCATTTCCATAGTCAAAGACCATTTTTAACCACATTTCAACAGAATAATATAGAGGCAAATGTTTTATTGTTGAAATGGAATCATTACAAATATAGATCTACTGGTGATAGCAGACATACAAGTAAACAGCAGATAGTAAAATATGTGTATACAATATAAATATATCATATATTTATACATATGCATATGTAGAAAATATGGATGCAATGTAGGGAAGTTGGGTGTAAAAAGCTTAGTGTCTTGAAACTTGGATTTGTTCTTATAGTTAAAGAGTGGTACAAGGAAAGGAATAATACAAGTTCTAACCACGTTGTGTATTTATCTTAATATAACAGGACTTTCCGTTACACACACTGCCTTTATAGTTCTAGCTCTAGATGAGGTCTAAAGATTAAAAAAAACTCAACACAGGTCAGCCATAATGTGATATCGTATAGCCATAGATTAGTGAAGGTTATTACTAAAGGATTCTTATCTACTCCCTGGCATTTGAGGGACTAAAGGCAACAGATGTCCCTTAATCTCTCCCATCACACATACAAATTACTATTTGTTAGTCTAAGTGACATTAGGATTAGAACTTTGGCAGTTGGTGGTCCAGTGGCACCTACTTTGTCACTGCTCCTATTGCACCCAGAGTGTGCCAGGGTGATACCAGGTGCAATCACACCCATTCCTTTTTGAATCTGCATTATTTTGACTGGCGTGGTGAGAGAAAGCTGTACGCAGCAGGGAATTCATATTGCTCACGGAGCATCAACCAGACACCTTAGGGAGACCCTGCTTAATATTCCTGATGCTGCAGAGTGTATAGTCTCTTCACAGAGGCATTTACATCCATAGAATGCAATAATTCCTGATCTAGCATGCAGGTATTGTAAAAGGTCTGAAGTAATCAATGTTTAGCTGAACGGTACCTTTGGGGATATCTTCATCAGGTTCTTTCAACTGGCCACTAATGAGACAAACATCCTGTTATGTCAAACATGTATTAAATTAACCTTTACCACCCACTCGAGGAGTACAAATGTTTTCTTGTTATTTTACTATAAATCACTATTAGCTTAAACAAAATAGAGTTTTAGTAGTCACAGTTTTTTACAGTGATAGTAGAAGTATTCCTTTTATTTATACACGTATTTATTGGATTACTTTAATATGACTTTATTTTACTGTTTCCACCTTTGGGAACATAACTACTTTCCTAATGACCCATTTAAAGGGTCACATTGCTAGAATTAAGGTCATAGAGTAACTGCTGAGAATGCATTGTAGTTGGAGTGATTTGCAAAATTGCTGCAGTTCTAAGTCTGTCAGTTCGACTCAGAAAGTGAGGAAATTTTACATATTTACTTTTTTCCACCTGAGTTCTGTCCAACTTGTGCGTATGCTGCATGCGCAACGATGATGGACTCCTCACTCATTATGTTGAGAGGTCTGAGCTGCACCCATGACATGAACTGTTGGCAGCTTAGCTGACCTCTGCAGAGAGCCCAGTTTATAAAACTGTGAATTGGCAATTATTGACTGATAGAAGACATGGTATAATGTCATCTTACTGAGCTATTCTAATTAAAGTTATACTGTGTTGTTTTTTTTTTGTTAGATTAGCCCTTGCTGACATTGTCTCCCCAAAAGTAAAAAAAAATATATTAATAATAAAGAAAGCTAAAACTTACCTTAGATCCCAAGCCAAGGTCAAGTTTACCCTGCAGACTGATCCTCATCCGGTGACATCACAACCCAGTCAATGTTGGGGGAGCGATAACAGAGAGCATGACTTGGGCAACATGGAAGGACGTGGCATCATTGGTCGTCTGTTGCCAGAATGCTATTTTGGTTGGATTGCGATGCTGCTGTAGGTCGATTTACATATTTGCATTTTCTCTGTATGTGCAGTGTTTCGTGATACTGTAATGCTGCATATACAGATTCACTGAAGTGATCATGGTGCTTGGAGTAACCCTTTAACCTATGTAATGATGATCAGAGGAACTTCAATTAAGGGATAAACTATATATCAAATAAACCTCTGCCCAGCAGGATTTACTTTATACAAAAGAAAACCCGAAGACCAGAATGATAAGATCCTTATTCATGGAGGCTCTTTCTGGTCAAGGAGAGGTTTGCTAACTGCAATGCTTGTGTGAATGTGCAAATGAGGGAATTAGTAGTATTGATTTTTATTGTATTATTTTGATTCTGGTTTATTGCGATTTTTATTGTTATATTATTAAGCATTTAACAGATTTGACAGAGCTGTACAGTATGGTGGGTATTTAGACATACAACAGAAATGAACAAATTGCTACTTATTGATACATAAGCTTCGAAGCTTACAATCTAGCATTCTGAAGTGGAGATAGAGAGACAAATGACAAAGGAATTGGATGGCGAAAGGCTAAAATTTTAAAGGGCAATACATTGTAGTAAGAAAAGGCTATGGTTTGGAAAGGATGAGAGACTCAGTAATTTATGATGCAGTATGGGATAAGAGAGTTTTTAAGAGAGTTTTCCTGATAATGTTTAAAGCTATTTAATGTGTGTGGCGGAATCCGCCTCGCCACGGGACATTGGAGGGGCCTGGCTGCCTGCCTCCTACCTGCTGACTATGACCCCTGGAAAATTGGTACGTTTGAACTATATTTGGGCATGTTGTAGTTGATATTGCTGCTGCTGGCCCTTTTAGAATCATCCGTGGACATATTGGGACGTTTGGGAATAATGTCCCTTTAAGACTTTGTAACATATCACAGTAATACTGTCTTAAATATTATGTAGGTATTTATGTGTTCGGTTAAACTGGGGATATGTAGAAATGTGTGTTTTATGTGTTAAATGTATCAGTATGTAATTTTATGTCTTTTACTGTCTTTTTGTCTGCCATGTGGGTAATGGAGTTTTGCCACAGTCCTTGGAGATAATTAGATTCCTTCCCCAATTATCTCCAGGCCAGAGGGGAGGGATTGTGAGGCATTGTGGGAGGTAACCGGTCTGAGCTGGAAAGTCATGCTGACAGGGGTTTTAAAAGATACTATTACTAACTTTTGAACCCCTGGTCTGATTCATGCCATTTTTAATATGTTGTTCCCCTGAATGGATTGATTGTGGATATGTATTTTTATGTGAATGTGATGTATGGTTTTGAAGTTATAAATATTGGGTAAAAAGTATATTTTAAACTGTATGAATAATGGGATTATGTGTCACACTAAGGGGAGGGGATGTGTGGGTTGCACCCATGATGCTATTGGTTATTTTAGGCCTCCCCCTGGGTGTGGCCTGTATGTGTACAGTTGTAATAAAAGCCAGGCTGGATGTGCCAGTCCAGAGTTCCTGTTTTACCCTCAAAGTGAAGTGTCGTCTCATTATTGGGGGAAGGATTTATTGCATGCTGTTCCAGTTTGACTGCTAGGAGTGTAAACCTATTCGTATGGTTCCTATTCAACTGTCTACAGCATTCAGAGGCTTGAGAGGATTTATATGCTTCTCAGATTCGGTGATTGTGGTGTCTGCCAGAGTGCTTGGAGTCCTCAGGAAACACTAGGAGCATCCTTTAACGGAGGTACTGTCAGGGTACCTGAGGCCTCTACCTCTAAGGGAGGTAGAGACTTGGTGGTGTATCCGTCCAGGCGAGCTGTTTCCTCCGTTCCTCGCGGTTCATCCAGTCACTTAAACACCGGCCGCGAGGAATCCACGTCCTTTTCTAGCAGGACGCTCAATACGTGACGTCATGACGCTAGCACGAGTAATCTGTCACTCAACTGTCCGATATCCAATCGGTACTTGTCAGAGGCGTGATTTCCATCCAGAGCCAGGGTATTTAAGCTTACTCCTTACTTCAGCTCATTGCCCTGTCGTGGTTCTAGCTTGTCTAGTCACTCAGTGCTCTGGTATTCTAGTTTTCTCTATTTGGTTTTGACTCGGCTTGTTGTACTACCCTGCTTCTCTGTTCTCCCTTGACCCGGCTTGTCTCTCGCTTATCTGTCTTCCCGTTCCCTCGACCTCGGCTTGTCTCTGACTATTCTCTATTACTCTCGGTACGTTAGTCCGGCCATTCTAAGGCCCGGTATACGTACCTTTCCACTCTTTGTACTCTGCGTGTTGGATCCCTGTCACGATCCTGACATTACGACAGGGCCAATGGATCCTGCAGGTACAAACAGTCAGCTTGGTTCTTCGGATCCCAGGTTTGACGCCATGGAACATAGGATGGATCAGATGGCTTTGGCACTACAGGCACTTTTGTCTCGTGCTAGTAATCCACCTGAGGAGACACGTACTCCTTCTATCTCTCCTGCAGTCTCAGGTCTAGAGGTAGCCACTGTAGGTGCTTCTTCCCGTATTACCCCACCAGTACGTTATGGCGGGTCACCGGAGAAGTGTCGTGGCTTTCTAAACCAGATTAGCATCCATTTCGAACTACAACCCCGCTCTTATCCTACAGATAGAGCAAAGGTTGGATTTATTATTACTCTGCTCATTGAAAAAGCTTTGAGATGGGCCAATCCTTTATGGGAGAATGATAATCCACTCGTCTATAATTATAATGCCTTTGTAGCTGCGTTTAGAAGAACTTTTGACCCTCCTGGCAGAAAGGTCAATGCAGCTAGATTAATGTTGCGCCTTAAACAGGACAATCGAACACTTGTGGATTATGCACTAGAGTTCAGATCCTTGGCGGCAGAAGTTAAGTGGAACGAACAGGCTTATATAGATGTGTTTCTGAATGGGTTATCAGATGTAATTCTTGACGAGGTCGCTACTAGAGAACTCCCTGAAAATTTGGAGGATTTAATTTCTTTTATATCTCGTATTGATGAACGCTTAAGAGAGAGGCAGAACACTCGAGATAGGACCCGTAGACCCTCCTTTAAACTAGCGCCTACCTTTCAAATCTCTGAGTTCGAAGACTTACGTATTCCTGAACCTATGCAGATAGGCAGTACTCATCTCACTGAAAGGGAGAGACAGTACAGGAGAAGGGAGGGTTTATGTATGTATTGTGGAGTCAGGGGTCATTTACGCCTAAATTGTCCCAATCGTTCGGGAAACGCTCGCACCTAAGTTCCTCTAGAGGACAGGCCTTGGGTGTTTCTACTTTGTCCTCTATTCACAACTACAAGGAGCTCAGGCTTGTGTTACCCGTTTCTTTAAAGTGGGAGAAGGGAGTAGTTAAGACTATGGCACTAATCGATTCTGGAGCTGCTGAGAGCTTTATAGATCAGGGTTTTGCTGCCAAGCATTCTATTCCATCCCAGTTAAAAGAGACACCTCTGGCTGTTGAGGCCATCGATGGTAGACCGTTACTTGAGCCTGTTATTTTTCATGAGACCATACCGATTAACTTGACTGTTGGCATCCTGCATAAAGAGGATATATCCTTGATGCTCATTTCTTCTCCGTCTATTCCCATAGTTCTGGGGTACTCCTGGCTGAGGAGACACAACCCTATTATTAATTGGGAATCAGGGGAGATAGTTTCGTGGGGAGAGAATTGTCAAGAAAAATGCTTGCGGAAGGTCTTACCTCTTGGATTAACTAATACATCGAATACCTCTGACAATCCTACAGAGACACAAATTCCGTCTCAGTATCTAGATTTAAAGGCAGTATTTGACAAAAAGAAAGCCGATACCTTACCCCCACACAGGTCCTTTGATTGCAAAATTAACCTACTCCCTGGTACCATGCCTCCCAGAGGTCATGTATACCCATTATCTATAAAGGAGAACTCAGTCCTAGAGGAATATATTCACGAAAATTTAGACAAGGGATTCATCAGGAGGTCCTCCTCCCCTGCCGGGGCTGGATTTTTTTTTGTTAAAAAGAAAGATGGTTCTTTGAGACCTTGTATTGATTATCGAGGTTTGAATAAGATAACCATTAAAAATGCCTACCCGATTCCCTTGATCACCGAACTCTTCGATCGTTTGAAGGGCTCTACAATTTTCACCAAGTTAGACCTCAGAGGGGCATATAACTTGGTGAGAATCCAGCAGGGACATGAGTGGATGACGGCATTCAATACTCGATATGGCCACTATGAATATACTGTCATGCCTTTTGGGCTATGCAATGCGCCAGCAGTATTCCAAGATCTGATCAATGAGGTTCTTAGGGAATTTCAGCAAGAGTGCGTCATTGTATACCTAGATGATATACTCATTCATTCTAGTGACATTGAGATTCATCACAAACAAGTCAGGAGGGTTTTGCACAAGCTTCTCCAGCATGGCCTGTACTGCAAGTTGGAGAAATGTAGCTTTGATCAAACCCAGGTAACCTTTCTCGGCTATGTGATCTCTGGGGAGGGATTTAAGATGGATCCGGATAAGCTCCAATCCATTCTAGAGTGGCCTTTACCCACAGGTCTTAAAGCCATACAGAGATTTATTGGTTTTTCCAATTATTATAGGCGCTTTATTAAGGGTTACTCTTCCATTATTGCACCCATCACTAACATGACCAAACAGGGGGCTGACACTAAGAATTGGACTACTGAAGCTCTCCTTGCGTTCAAGACTCTCAAGGAGCTTTTCGCTTCCGCTCCAATTTTAGTTCACCCTGATACTTCTCTGCCATTTTTGCTCGAGGTAGACGCATCAGAGACTGGTTTAGGTGCTGTTCTATCTCAAAGGTTGGGTGTTGATAAACCATTACATCCATGTGGATTTTTCTCTAAAAAATTGACCGGTACTGAAAGCAGGTATGACATTGGTGACAGAGAATTACTCGCGGTTATCAAGGCTTTGAAAGAATGGAGACATTTATTGGAAGGTACATTACATCCTGTTACCATCCTGACAGACCACAAAAACTTGTCCTATATCGGAGAGGCCAAGCGTCTGTCCTCCAGGCAGGCTCGTTGGTCGTTGTTTCTTACCCATTTCAATTACGTTCTGACTTACAGACCTGGGTCAAAGAATTCCAAAGCCGATGCGCTATCCCGCCAATATGAACCCTCTGCTTCAGTTGAACCACTTTTATCTTCCATTGTACCCAAATGCAATATTATTGCTAATACCAGTCTCAAAATTCATTCCCCGCTACTTGACCAGATCTTGAAGTCACAACATCTAGCTCCCGGAAACACTCCTGAGGGAAGAAACTTTGTTCCCCCTGAACTTCAACTGGAGCTCTTACAATGTTTTCATGAAAGTAAAATAGCTGGTCATCCTGGTATTCGCAAGACGTACTCTCTGATATCCAAGGATTTCTGGTGGCCTTCACTTCGTAAGGATATTGAGGAGTTCGTCGCAGCTTGTGAGACTTGTGCCAAGACTAAACTATCTCATGCATCCCCATGTGGCCTGTTACACCCCTTGGACATTCCTGAGAAACCTTGGTCCTGTTTGTCCATTGACTTTATCGTTGATTTGCCTGCTTCCAAAAGACAGACTGTTATTCTCACGGTGGTGGATAGATTTACCAAGATGGCCCATTTCGTGCCATTACCTAAACTTCCGACTTCTCCTGAATTGGCGGAGATTTTTGCGAGAGAAGTTTTTCGTCTACATGGGATCCCTTCAGAGATTGTTTCTGATAGAGGTTCTCAATTTGTCTCACGTTTCTGGAGATCCTTTTGTTCTCAAATGGGCATCAAATTGAACTTTTCCTCTGCCTATCACCCTCAGTCTAACGGAGCTGCTGAACGTACTAATCAAAAGATCGAACAGTATCTGCGTTGCTTTGTTTCCGAACACCAGGACGATTGGGTCGGTCTGATTCCTTGGGCGGAGTTCGCACACAATAACCTTGTTTGCGATTCAACTCGCTCTAGCCCTTTCTTCATGAATTATGGCTTTCATCCTTCGATTTTTCCTTCGGTTTCCTCTTCTCAGGGGATACCGTCGGTTGATGATCATGTCGCCAACCTGAAGAAATTATGGGATCAGACTCGACAAATTCTATTACATAGTTCCTCGCTGTTCAAGAAACACGCTGACAAACATAGAAGAGCGGCTCCTGTTTTTGTTCCTGGGGATAGGGTATGGTTGAGTACTAAGAATATTCGCCTAAAAGTTCCGTCCATGAAATTTGCTCCTCGTTACATAGGTCCTTACAGGGTTCTCACTCGTATCAATCCGGTTGCGTATCGCCTTGCTCTGCCACCTGCCTTACGCATTCCTAACTCTTTTCATGTCTCCTTGTTGAAACCCCTCATTTGCAACAAATTCTCCTCTAAGGTCCCCTCGCCTCGTCCTGTTCAGGTGGAGGGTCGGGAGGAGTACGAGGTCGACTCCATCATTGACTCCAGAATTTCAAGGGGAAAATTGCAATATCTGGTCAACTGGAGGGGATATGGTCCTGAGGAGAGGAGTTGGGTACCTCAGGAGGATGTCCATGCTTCTCGCCTTCGCAGAGCATTTCACCTTCGCTTCCCATCTCGTCCCGGTTCATTCCGCCCGGTGGGCGTATCTGAGAGGGGGGGTACTGTCAGGGTACCTGAGGCCTCTACCTCTAAGGGAGGTAGAGACTTGGTGGTGTATCCGTCCAGGCGAGCTGTTTCCTCCGTTCCTCGCGGTTCATCCAGTCACTTAAACACCGGCCGCGAGGAATCCACGTCCTTTTCTAGCAGGACGCTCAATACGTGACGTCATGACGCTAGCACGAGTAATCTGTCACTCAACTGTCCGATATCCAATCGGTACTTGTCAGAGGCGTGATTTCCATCCAGAGCCAGGGTATTTAAGCTTACTCCTTACTTCAGCTCATTGCCCTGTCGTGGTTCTAGCTTGTCTAGTCACTCAGTGCTCTGGTATTCTAGTTTTCTCTATTTGGTTTTGACTCGGCTTGTTGTACTACCCTGCTTCTCTGTTCTCCCTTGACCCGGCTTGTCTCTCGCTTATCTGTCTTCCCGTTCCCTCGACCTCGGCTTGTCTCTGACTATTCTCTATTACTCTCGGTACGTTAGTCCGGCCATTCTAAGGCCCGGTATACGTACCTTTCCACTCTTTGTACTCTGCGTGTTGGATCCCTGTCACGATCCTGACAGGTACCCAGTCGGGGTGCCAGGCGATCCGTTACATTGGTGGCAGCGGTGGGATGGCGTCCTAGTGTGAGGTAAAGCAGCTCGGAGACACAGTTCGTTTGGACAAAGTGAGAGCAACGCTAGTACCCGTACAGCGCCCCTATCCACAAAAGAAGCAACTTCAGCAGAGCAAGCATGGCGCCTGGCTACACTCAGGAGCGGTTGGACAGACAGGTTGCCATGCGGCTGGCTTTCTTTGGACCCAACCCCTCTGAGAAAATTGTGCAGTTCATAAGGAAATCAACGGCAGAGTTCCAGCAGCGCCTAGCAGATTTGGACAAAAAGGGAGCTGAAGGTGCCGTTCTTGCTTCCCAGCGGCAGTCTACGGTGCAGGGAGAGGAGCCTGTTATCCCCTCTCCCCAGCGGCTGAAGGTGTGTAAAGGAGAGGAGTTTGTTATCCCCTCTCCCCAGCGGCAGCGCAGCTCACCAAGGGGAGACAGTAAGCCCCTCACCAGCGCAGATGGGACCGTGGTCTCTGCGCCCAAGTTACAGGGAGCTGAAGGGGCCGTCCTTGCTCCACAGCGGCAATTCTACGGTTAAGGGAGACGAGCTTGTTACCCCCTCTCCCCAGCAGCAGCTTAGCCCACCAAGGGGAGACACTAAGTTCCCCACTGGCGCAGATGGAACCAGTGTCTCTGCGCCCAAGCTACAAGGAGTACGGACAGTCGGTCCTGCTTTCCAGCGGCAGCCTAGCCCACCAAGGGGAGATGTTAAGCCCCACAACGGTGTAGATGGGACCGTAGTCTCTGCATCTGCACCACCGGGGATAGGGACAGTCTGTCCTGTGTCCCAACAGCAAGCCAAGGTATTGGAAGGGGAGGCAGTCGGTTTTCCCCTCCAGCAGAGAGAGCGTCAGGGAGAGGACCCTGTTACCCCCTCTCCCCAGCGGCAGCTTACAGTGCAGAGAGAGGAACTTGTTGCACCCTCTCTCCAGCGGCAGCCTAACCCACCAAGGGGAGATGTTACACCCCCCAACGGTGTAGATGGGACCGTAGTCTCTGCATCTGCACCACCAGGGGTAGAGACAGTCTGCCCGGTTCCCCAACAGCAAGGCAAAGTAATTGAAGGGGAGACAGTCGTTTTTCCCCTACCACAAGAGAAGGTGTCGCAGGGAGAGGAACCTATTACCCCCTCTCCCTAGCGGCAGTTTACGGTTCAGGGAGAGGAGCCGGTTACCCCCTCTCCCCAGCAGCTGGATGTGTGTAAGGGAGAGGAGTTTGTTACCCCCTCCCCCCAGTGGCAGCTTTGTTCAACCAGGGGAGAAGACACCCTGGGTATTTTTTCCCCAAGCCATGGACCTACAACTGGGCACAAGTGGCAGGGGGCCATATGGACAACTACACCCTGTGAGAAAGGCCGGCCGACTATCAGAGCCCCAGACCGACTGGAGGTCTGGAGTCTGGATAGTCTTAATGGAAAAGGGGAGAAATGTGGCGGAAACCGCCTCGCCACGGGACATTGGAGGGGCCTGGCTGCCTGCCTCCTACCTGCTGACTATGGCCCCTGGAAAATTGGTACGTTTGAACTATATTTGTGCATGTTTTAGTTGATATTGCTGCTGCTGGCCCTTTTAGAATCATCCGTGGACATATTGGGACGTTTGGGAATAATGTCCCTTTAAGACTTTGTAACATATCACAGTAATACTGTCTTAAATATTATGTAGGTATTTATGTGTTCGGTTAAACTGGGGATATGTAGAAATGTGTGTTTTATGTGTTAAATGTATCAGTATGTAATTTTATGTATTTTACTGTCTTTTTGTCTGCCATGTGGGTAATGGAGTTTTGCCTCAGTCCTTGGAGATAATTAGATTCCTTCCCCAATTATCTCCAGGCCAGAGGGGAGGGATTGTGAGGCATTGTGGGAGGTAACCGGTCTGAGCTGGAAAGTCATGCTGACAGGGGTTTTAAAAGATACTATTACTAACTTTTGAACCCCTGGTCTGATTCATGCCATTTTTAATATGTTGTTCCCCTGAATGGATTGATTGTGGATATGTATTTTTATGTGAATGTGATGTATGGTTTTGAAGTTATAAATATTGGGTAAAAAGTATATTTTAAACTGTATGAATAATGGGATTATGTGTCACACTAAGGGGAGGGGATGTGTGGGTTGCACCCGTGATGCTATTGGTTATTTTAGGCCTCCCCCTGGGTGTGGCCTGTATGTGTACAGTTGTAATAAAAGCCAGGCTGGATGTGCCAGTCCAGAGTTCCTGTTTTACCCTCAAAGTGAAGTGTTGTCTCATAATTGGGGGAAGGATTTATTGAAACGCTCGCACCTAAGTTCCTCTAGAGGACAGGCCTTGGGTGTTTCTACTTTGTCCTCTATTCACAACTACAAGGAGCTCAGGCTTGTGTTACCCGTTTCTTTAAAGTGGGAGAAGGGAGTAGTTAAGACTATGGCACTAATCGATTCTGGAGCTGCTGAGAGCTTTATAGATCAGGGTTTTGCTGCCAAGCATTCTATTCCATCCCAGTTAAAAGAGACACCTCTGGCTGTTGAGGCCATCGATGGTAGACCGTTACTTGAGCCTGTTATTTTTCATGAGACCATACCGATTAACTTGACTGTTGGCATCCTGCATAAAGAGGATATATCCTTGATGCTCATTTCTTCTCCGTCTATTCCCATAGTTCTGGGGTACTCCTGGCTGAGGAGACACAACCCTATTATTAATTGGGAATCAGGGGAGATAGTTTCGTGGGGAGAGAATTGTCAAGAAAAATGCTTGCGGAAGGTCTTACCTCTTGGATTAACTAATACATCGAATACCTCTGACAATCCTACAGAGACACAAATTCCGTCTCAGTATCTAGATTTAAAGGCAGTATTTGACAAAAAGAAAGCCGATACCTTACCCCCACACAGGTCCTTTGATTGCAAAATTAACCTACTCCCTGGTACCATGCCTCCCAGAGGTCATGTATACCCATTATCTATAAAGGAGAACTCAGTCCTAGAGGAATATATTCACGAAAATTTAGACAAGGGATTCATCAGGAGGTCCTCCTCCCCTGCCGGGGCTGGATTTTTTTTTGTTAAAAAGAAAGATGGTTCTTTGAGACCTTGTATTGATTATCGAGGTTTGAATAAGATAACCATTAAAAATGCCTACCCGATTCCCTTGATCACCGAACTCTTCGATCGTTTGAAGGGCTCTACAATTTTCACCAAGTTAGACCTCAGAGGGGCATATAACTTGGTGAGAATCCAGCAGGGACATGAGTGGATGACGGCATTCAATACTCGATATGGCCACTATGAATATACTGTCATGCCTTTTGGGCTATGCAATGCGCCAGCAGTATTCCAAGATCTGATCAATGAGGTTCTTAGGGAATTTCAGCAAGAGTGCGTCATTGTATACCTAGATGATATACTCATTCATTCTAGTGACATTGAGATTCATCACAAACAAGTCAGGAGGGTTTTGCACAAGCTTCTCCAGCATGGCCTGTACTGCAAGTTGGAGAAATGTAGCTTTGATCAAACCCAGGTAACCTTTCTCGGCTATGTGATCTCTGGGGAGGGATTTAAGATGGATCCGGATAAGCTCCAATCCATTCTAGAGTGGCCTTTACCCACAGGTCTTAAAGCCATACAGAGATTTATTGGTTTTTCCAATTATTATAGGCGCTTTATTAAGGGTTACTCTTCCATTATTGCACCCATCACTAACATGACCAAACAGGGGGCTGACACTAAGAATTGGACTACTGAAGCTCTCCTTGCGTTCAAGACTCTCAAGGAGCTTTTCGCTTCCGCTCCAATTTTAGTTCACCCTGATACTTCTCTGCCATTTTTGCTCGAGGTAGACGCATCAGAGACTGGTTTAGGTGCTGTTCTATCTCAAAGGTTGGGTGTTGATAAACCATTACATCCATGTGGATTTTTCTCTAAAAAATTGACCGGTACTGAAAGCAGGTATGACATTGGTGACAGAGAATTACTCGCGGTTATCAAGGCTTTGAAAGAATGGAGACATTTATTGGAAGGTACATTACATCCTGTTACCATCCTGACAGACCACAAAAACTTGTCCTATATCGGAGAGGCCAAGCGTCTGTCCTCCAGGCAGGCTCGTTGGTCGTTGTTTCTTACCCATTTCAATTACGTTCTGACTTACAGACCTGGGTCAAAGAATTCCAAAGCCGATGCGCTATCCCGCCAATATGAACCCTCTGCTTCAGTTGAACCACTTTTATCTTCCATTGTACCCAAATGCAATATTATTGCTAATACCAGTCTCAAAATTCATTCCCCGCTACTTGACCAGATCTTGAAGTCACAACATCTAGCTCCCGGAAACACTCCTGAGGGAAGAAACTTTGTTCCCCCTGAACTTCAACTGGAGCTCTTACAATGTTTTCATGAAAGTAAAATAGCTGGTCATCCTGGTATTCGCAAGACGTACTCTCTGATATCCAAGGATTTCTGGTGGCCTTCACTTCGTAAGGATATTGAGGAGTTCGTCGCAGCTTGTGAGACTTGTGCCAAGACTAAACTATCTCATGCATCCCCATGTGGCCTGTTACACCCCTTGGACATTCCTGAGAAACCTTGGTCCTGTTTGTCCATTGACTTTATCGTTGATTTGCCTGCTTCCAAAAGACAGACTGTTATTCTCACGGTGGTGGATAGATTTACCAAGATGGCCCATTTCGTGCCATTACCTAAACTTCCGACTTCTCCTGAATTGGCGGAGATTTTTGCGAGAGAAGTTTTTCGTCTACATGGGATCCCTTCAGAGATTGTTTCTGATAGAGGTTCTCAATTTGTCTCACGTTTCTGGAGATCCTTTTGTTCTCAAATGGGCATCAAATTGAACTTTTCCTCTGCCTATCACCCTCAGTCTAACGGAGCTGCTGAACGTACTAATCAAAAGATCGAACAGTATCTGCGTTGCTTTGTTTCCGAACACCAGGACGATTGGGTCGGTCTGATTCCTTGGGCGGAGTTCGCACACAATAACCTTGTTTGCGATTCAACTCGCTCTAGCCCTTTCTTCATGAATTATGGCTTTCATCCTTCGATTTTTCCTTCGGTTTCCTCTTCTCAGGGGATACCGTCGGTTGATGATCATGTCGCCAACCTGAAGAAATTATGGGATCAGACTCGACAAATTCTATTACATAGTTCCTCGCTGTTCAAGAAACACGCTGACAAACATAGAAGAGCGGCTCCTGTTTTTGTTCCTGGGGATAGGGTATGGTTGAGTACTAAGAATATTCGCCTAAAAGTTCCGTCCATGAAATTTGCTCCTCGTTACATAGGTCCTTACAGGGTTCTCACTCGTATCAATCCGGTTGCGTATCGCCTTGCTCTGCCACCTGCCTTACGCATTCCTAACTCTTTTCATGTCTCCTTGTTGAAACCCCTCATTTGCAACAAATTCTCCTCTAAGGTCCCCTCGCCTCGTCCTGTTCAGGTGGAGGGTCGGGAGGAGTACGAGGTCGACTCCATCATTGACTCCAGAATTTCAAGGGGAAAATTGCAATATCTGGTCAACTGGAGGGGATATGGTCCTGAGGAGAGGAGTTGGGTACCTCAGGAGGATGTCCATGCTTCTCGCCTTCGCAGAGCATTTCACCTTCGCTTCCCATCTCGTCCCGGTTCATTCCGCCCGGTGGGCGTATCTGAGAGGGGGGGTACTGTCAGGGTACCTGAGGCCTCTACCTCTAAGGGAGGTAGAGACTTGGTGGTGTATCCGTCCAGGCGAGCTGTTTCCTCCGTTCCTCGCGGTTCATCCAGTCACTTAAACACCGGCCGCGAGGAATCCACGTCCTTTTCTAGCAGGACGCTCAATACGTGACGTCATGACGCTAGCACGAGTAATCTGTCACTCAACTGTCCGATATCCAATCGGTACTTGTCAGAGGCGTGATTTCCATCCAGAGCCAGGGTATTTAAGCTTACTCCTTACTTCAGCTCATTGCCCTGTCGTGGTTCTAGCTTGTCTAGTCACTCAGTGCTCTGGTATTCTAGTTTTCTCTATTTGGTTTTGACTCGGCTTGTTGTACTACCCTGCTTCTCTGTTCTCCCTTGACCCGGCTTGTCTCTCGCTTATCTGTCTTCCCGTTCCCTCGACCTCGGCTTGTCTCTGACTATTCTCTATTACTCTCGGTACGTTAGTCCGGCCATTCTAAGGCCCGGTATACGTACCTTTCCACTCTTTGTACTCTGCGTGTTGGATCCCTGTCACGATCCTGACAGGTACCCAGTCGGGGTGCCAGGCGATCCGTTACATTGGTGGCAGCGGTGGGATGGCGTCCTAGTGTGAGGTAAAGCAGCTCGGAGACACAGTTCGTTTGGACAAAGTGAGAGCAACGCTAGTACCCGTACAGCGCCCCTATCCACAAAAGAAGCAACTTCAGCAGAGCAAGCATGGCGCCTGGCTACACTCAGGAGCGGTTGGACAGACAGGTTGCCATGCGGCTGGCTTTCTTTGGACCCAACCCCTCTGAGAAAATTGTGCAGTTCATAAGGAAATCAACGGCAGAGTTCCAGCAGCGCCTAGCAGATTTGGACAAAAAGGGAGCTGAAGGTGCCGTTCTTGCTTCCCAGCGGCAGTCTACGGTGCAGGGAGAGGAGCCTGTTATCCCCTCTCCCCAGCGGCTGAAGGTGTGTAAAGGAGAGGAGTTTGTTATCCCCTCTCCCCAGCGGCAGCGCAGCTCACCAAGGGGAGACAGTAAGCCCCTCACCAGCGCAGATGGGACCGTGGTCTCTGCGCCCAAGTTACAGGGAGCTGAAGGGGCCGTCCTTGCTCCACAGCGGCAATTCTACGGTTAAGGGAGACGAGCTTGTTACCCCCTCTCCCCAGCAGCAGCTTAGCCCACCAAGGGGAGACACTAAGTTCCCCACTGGCGCAGATGGAACCAGTGTCTCTGCGCCCAAGCTACAAGGAGTACGGACAGTCGGTCCTGCTTTCCAGCGGCAGCCTAGCCCACCAAGGGGAGATGTTAAGCCCCACAACGGTGTAGATGGGACCGTAGTCTCTGCATCTGCACCACCGGGGATAGGGACAGTCTGTCCTGTGTCCCAACAGCAAGCCAAGGTATTGGAAGGGGAGGCAGTCGGTTTTCCCCTCCAGCAGAGAGAGCGTCAGGGAGAGGACCCTGTTACCCCCTCTCCCCAGCGGCAGCTTACAGTGCAGAGAGAGGAACTTGTTGCACCCTCTCTCCAGCGGCAGCCTAACCCACCAAGGGGAGATGTTACACCCCCCAACGGTGTAGATGGGACCGTAGTCTCTGCATCTGCACCACCAGGGGTAGAGACAGTCTGCCCGGTTCCCCAACAGCAAGGCAAAGTAATTGAAGGGGAGACAGTCGTTTTTCCCCTACCACAAGAGAAGGTGTCGCAGGGAGAGGAACCTATTACCCCCTCTCCCTAGCGGCAGTTTACGGTTCAGGGAGAGGAGCCGGTTACCCCCTCTCCCCAGCAGCTGGATGTGTGTAAGGGAGAGGAGTTTGTTACCCCCTCCCCCCAGTGGCAGCTTTGTTCAACCAGGGGAGAAGACACCCTGGGTATTTTTTCCCCAAGCCATGGACCTACAACTGGGCACAAGTGGCAGGGGGCCATATGGACAACTACACCCTGTGAGAAAGGCCGGCCGACTATCAGAGCCCCAGACCGACTGGAGGTCTGGAGTCTGGATAGTCTTAATGGAAAAGGGGAGAAATGTGGCGGAAACCGCCTCGCCACGGGACATTGGAGGGGCCTGGCTGCCTGCCTCCTACCTGCTGACTATGGCCCCTGGAAAATTGGTACGTTTGAACTATATTTGTGCATGTTTTAGTTGATATTGCTGCTGCTGGCCCTTTTAGAATCATCCGTGGACATATTGGGACGTTTGGGAATAATGTCCCTTTAAGACTTTGTAACATATCACAGTAATACTGTCTTAAATATTATGTAGGTATTTATGTGTTCGGTTAAACTGGGGATATGTAGAAATGTGTGTTTTATGTGTTAAATGTATCAGTATGTAATTTTATGTATTTTACTGTCTTTTTGTCTGCCATGTGGGTAATGGAGTTTTGCCTCAGTCCTTGGAGATAATTAGATTCCTTCCCCAATTATCTCCAGGCCAGAGGGGAGGGATTGTGAGGCATTGTGGGAGGTAACCGGTCTGAGCTGGAAAGTCATGCTGACAGGGGTTTTAAAAGATACTATTACTAACTTTTGAACCCCTGGTCTGATTCATGCCATTTTTAATATGTTGTTCCCCTGAATGGATTGATTGTGGATATGTATTTTTATGTGAATGTGATGTATGGTTTTGAAGTTATAAATATTGGGTAAAAAGTATATTTTAAACTGTATGAATAATGGGATTATGTGTCACACTAAGGGGAGGGGATGTGTGGGTTGCACCCGTGATGCTATTGGTTATTTTAGGCCTCCCCCTGGGTGTGGCCTGTATGTGTACAGTTGTAATAAAAGCCAGGCTGGATGTGCCAGTCCAGAGTTCCTGTTTTACCCTCAAAGTGAAGTGTTGTCTCATAATTGGGGGAAGGATTTATTGCATGCTGTTCCAGTTTGACTGCTAGGATTGAAAACCTATTCGTATGGTTCCTATTCAACTGTCTACAGCATTCAGAGGCTTGAGAGGATTTATATGCTTCTCAGATTCGGTGATTGTGGTGTCTGCCAGAGTGCTTGGAGTCCTCAGGAAACGCTAGGAGCATCCTTTAACGGAGGTACCCAGTCAGGGTGCCAGGCGATCCGTTACAATGTGTGGAGAGTCTAACAAAGTTATATAATAAATTCCAGAGTATAGGTGCAGCATGTTCATTTAAAGATGAGAGGAGACGAGAGGTGCAAGTTTTGGCCAGAAGAAAGAGGGTGGGAGAATATTTGGAGAGAATAGATTCTTTTAAAGTTTAGGAACTGATTTCCAAATGTATTTGGGCAAATAAACCACCTAGGATAGCATTTGATACTCTTCGAAGAAGCTACCAGAAGGGAGGAATAGCATTTCCAGATGTTGATAAAATTCATGAAGCATGTATGGCGACTCACCTTTTACAGTGGTTAGATAAGGACCAGGGAAATAAATCATGGCTTACTCTAGAACAGGAGGATAGCCCCATACACAAATTGTCTGTTCTTTTTTGGAAGGGTATGTTAAATTTAGGTGAATTGGATACCAAACATATTTCGAATAGAATTTTGATGGATATGATTAATACCTCAAAATCCCTAAATAAAAAATTGAAGTTGGAAGACAAATTATTATATAGAGTTCCATTAGTGGTCCTACAACATGCAATGGACAATATAAATGTTCAATCTTGGATACACCTAGGCATATTGAAGATCTCTGATTTATGGGATGGATTTAAACCCATCCCATTTACACAAATGCAAGAAAAATATAATGTTTCCCCTAGAGATCTTTTTCAATATTTAAGGATTAAAAATGTTTTACTATCTCGGACTATACTTAAAGATCACAATGTTAATCCTCTTATTGTATTATATAAAAAGAAGGGGGGGATTTCTAGATTTATTAAATTGTTGGAATCAATGGAAGAAGATTTTCATGTTACCTCCTTTATCAAATGGGAACGAGATATTGGGGAATCCTTTTCACTTTTGGAATGGACTAAAGCTACACTCCTAGTGAAGCGTTGTATACACAGCGTCTCTCTCTATGAAACACATCTAAAGATAATATATAGATGGTATATGGTACCGGCTAGACTCTATAAAATATCATATGTATATTCTAGAAATTGTTGGAGGTGTGGAACTGAGGAGGGCACTATTTACCGTATATGGTGGGAGTGTCAGGGGCTTAACAACATAAAAACCCAAATGCTTGGTCTCGTTAACTCTATTTTCAAGGAGATAAAAGAAATTAGCCCTCAACTTTTCCTCTTCAATATTGGTTTTCCTTCACAAGATAAATATCAAAAATACCTTTTGACTCACATATTTTTTGCCATTAAAATATGTATAGCTAGGGCTTGGAAATCCTCAATCCCATTAATATGGCATAATATTATGGAGCAAATAGAATATCAGCATAGGATGGAATCAAACCCCTTCTTTGGTACTAGAGATATGGTTAAACTATTGTTACCCTGGACAAATAGACAGTATACATGAAAATAAAGACTGTGATCCCTTTTGAAGCCCCATGTCGAGTCTCAGAAATGTAATCTATTTTTATTATAATTTTTTTCTGTTATTTTTTTTTTCTCTTTTCTCTCGTGATTATGTCTATCAATGTAACAGCTATACTTTGGGAATCCTTGGCATGAATTATTTCGATAGTGGCTGGCATTAGATGAATGTAGCATGATTGAAGGACACACCGCGTGTAGGATGGTTTTTACTGAGTGTTGTACTCTATGTGGAAACTCTCGGTGTTTAACGCTATACAATGCCTATATTAGAATATATTGCCAGTACGCTTTTGCTTAAAGTAGTTATATTGATGAGTATTTATTTATTTTTTTCCCAGAAAAAAAAAAAAAAAGTTTAGGAACTCGGTGCAGAGCTTGACAGACAGCAGATGCAGATAATGAACAATGACTGAGGTAAAGAAGTGTAGCAGAAGTGCTCGTACCAGACTGGAGAGGGGATAGGTGGCAGAAGCGAAGAGCTAACAATACTGAGTTGCAGTAATCTAGACAGGATATTGTCTGAGAGTGATAAATAGTAGAGAACCAAAGGTGTCACTTGAATAGAAAGTGATCACAAGGTGAAATTTCCAATCCACTCCACTAATATCCTAAATGAGAAAATAATAATAAATAACAAAATAACTTTCTTAGCAACTCTAAAAAGTACTAGTACAAATTAAACAGTGTAAACAGCCCTGAATGAGATGCTCAATAATAGATAGTCAATAATAAGCATACCACACTAGTTCCAAACGGGTATGGATTGGCAGTACGAGAACTAACTGAAGAGGTAGCAATCTCCCCCTTTATGTGTGTAAGCCCTCATGGAATCATGGAAGTATATACAGCACTGGTTACGGCAGAGCCTAGTGTGATCTTCCAGGAGCAAAAACTAAAACGTAAAAGGAATAGTGAGAGATATGCTAAATGGTGAGAACAAAGCACACAGGAAAAAATATATAAAATGAAGGGTATATACAGAGAGATCAGTAATAGGGATATAACCAATTAAATCCACCTCTCTAGGGTTACCAGAGGTTTGTGGCAAGGGTATCCCTAGTCTCTAGACCTTCAGTCTCGTGTAAACACCTTCATGGATATTCTATGATTTAATTCAGTTTAGGGCACTTTAGAACCTCAATTCTAAAGTCTATTGTCTGAGAGTGAACTTGTATTTTAGTATTTTCGGATGTTAAGAATGGACATATGCTTGAGTTGTTTTAGTGAAACTAGGAAAAATGTATTAGTGACTGAATGCAATGTAACACTGACATAGTGAACCTTTTGAGATGGTGATATGGTGGCATAGATTTCAGGTAATGGAAATGAAGGTGATTCATGGGTCACTAGCTGCTCAGTTTTAGAGATATTAGGTTTTAAGTAATTGTATGCCATCCAGAAATAGATTTAATACTGTGACTGACATTATAGGGAAAGCAGCAAGCCATAAGGGGATAGGTAGACCATCGACATACAGGTGATATTGAAGTCTAAAGTCTCAATTAATTAGGATTCTCAATTAGTGAGGATGCATAGTTGGAGAACTGAGTTCAGCAAGTGGCCGGGAATAATATATTGTGGAACCCCTACCTTTACAGCATAAATACCTTGATAAAGACCCTTGTGTTGGCTGTAACTTTGAACATTTTGCTGCACTGACTACAGTGTTTATTTTATAATAGAGTGAACATGAATTTATTAAGCAGCACACAACATGAATGATTATTACAATATTTTAGAAAAACTTTTGAAATGATTTATCTACAGAAGTCACCATTAAATTCTATGGGTATTTTTGTAGATAAATAATTTTCTAACAGATTGTGATCATTTGAAAAGCTTATCCAAAATAATTAAATTGAGGCCTTTGTGTCCTTTGTGTAAAGTAGAGCTTGGAAGCACACCGGGCATTGTAGAAATTGTGGAATCTCAGCAGGTTTTAAATCATTGGTAACAGTTCTATGATTGTTTGGGAGTGGTACTAGAACATTGTACTCATGCATTGTACTCAATGCTTTAACATACCTCCCAACTCCTGCGCCCAAATGATGTGATTGTATCACTGGCTTCACTCCAAATGGTGTGGGCTCACCCAGAAAGGGGACAGGTCCATCCCTGGCATGTCAGCCTGGTGTGAATACTCACCAGATTGCCTGGCTATCATCTAAGGACAGCCCACCGAGGGTAGAACTTGCAGGGAGCTCTGTTTAAGTACTCTCTGGAGGGTCCTAGTGCTCTAAACATAGCATAAGCATGTCTAATGATGCAGGACACCAGAACACCAATGCAAAAACCAGAGAACTGAGTCAAGATGGAGGGACGGGACCCTAGAATCATGACTTTACAGCTGAAACTAGGACAGTTGGGAAGCCTGCTTTATGCTTAGGAATGGAAGTCAGGCTCTCCGAGTTATAGCATCAGGAACTAAATTGGGTTTCAGTCTCGAGAATCGGGATGTACTGAGTCGGTTGTATTTTAGGTATACCAGTTGTCACTGGGCAGAAAGACTCGCTCCTTGATAGCCCGAAAACTCTAACATTTAAGGAAAAGAGTAGAAAATCAGATAGAAATAATTTAATCTTAATGCAAACCCTGTAACCAGTCTACAGCATAGGGTTATAACTCATATTCATCTTTTTGTAGCACAATTAAGATATATTATTTTGTTTAAAATTGTTTTTGATATTAAACATATCAGGTTTTCAAATTAATTAATTAATGTCCTTGGTTTCTATAACTATTGCTTCTTGAAAGTACTGGGTTCAATTCATCTGAAATACACACTTGGTTTCCATGTTACTCAGCGATTGAATAATGTTGAGCTTATTCAGGCTCTTTCAGGGAGAGCCAGGCTCCATTTCTCTATGGGGGATACTGACCTTATAAAAGAGATGGAGTTTATAAGTGTTATTACTCTTGCACAATAATGTAGTCTTTACTGACAAACTACATTATTATGGGCTCTGTGCTGTCGCTTTGCTTTTATAGCCTAAATAGTGCCAAGAAACATATTTTTAGTATACATTTATTCAACTCAGAAATTACTTTATTTCTTTACAGACCGAGAGCAAACGAAATATTTAAGGCGAAAAAAATGCTTCGGATTTAGGCAAGAGCAAAGTGCTCATAAACATTTAATTTAAAATTGAGGCATGTGTACCAGCAATGGTGTTTCTTGATTCATAGAGATCTGACACAGACACTTAGTAGATGTTTAAATGGCTAATGCAATATTAGAGCTACGTTGACCAAAATCTGAGAGCAAACAAGGAAATAATAGAAGATAGATAAATACAATATTTCCCTGTTACAGATTCACTCTGAACTGTCATATATTGTCCACACATTTGCAGAGCTATTTACTAAAATGAGAATTCAAAGTGAATTTCAAACTTAAGTCCAGAGTAGTCAAACTGAAAGTATAACTGACTTAGTACATTTTTCCAATTTGACTATTTTGACCTTACATCCGAAACTAACTCTAAATTCTCACCTTGGTGAATAACCCTGTTAGAATCATAGGGGCGTTCGTGCCGATATGCAGCAAACCATCTCGTTATACCGAAGAGATCAGCACTAATAGGGAATGATATTCAGACATTCACAATTTCTCATCAGATTTAATTGCTTTTTAATTTCAGCATTAATATTTATTTTGGATAAAAGTCACAGGCTTGATGTAAAATAATGACCTGTCCTACATTCAATGCAGTATACATCTGAACCAATCAAAAAATATGGTCTCAGCATTTTAGGATTTATGAGCAACACCCAAAAAATTCTGGGAGAGGGAGGTCAATAGACAATCTGCCCTGGGTACAAAAATAGGTCATCTCTGAATGTGGCTTAAAACACATTATAATAATTATAATTATTATTCTATTTCAGATGCATGGTGGCAGATCAACTTGTGAAAATATGGTAAATACCTTTAAAGTTTATACTTCTGAAATGATGCATTAGTTTATTGTTTATATTTGTTGCAAAGTTAGGCTTACAGCCGAAAAGTGCCAACTTCAGCAAACTTGTACCTTACAGCCACATTTATTTATTTAAAATATATTTTACCAGGAAGGATACATTGAGATTTCTCTAATTTTCAAGTATGTCCTGGGTCCAAAAATCATTGCATTGTTACATTAGGGTACAATAAAATACAAAAACAACATTAATACACAATATATACAAAATGTAAAATAGAACAGGTAAAAAATATATAATCAAACATGACACGTGCATAAATATTCTCTCTGAGAAATCCTTTAAAACTCAGGATGAGATATCCACATTACTTGTTTAAAGTAAAAAAAAAAAAAAAAAAGAAATTACTTTTTAGTTGTCCTAAGAATTTCTACGACTTGACAAAGTATGGTTTATCTCAAAGGGAATCTTCCGTTGAGAAGCATTATTATTAATTTATCTAACCGTTCTCATACAGCACTTAAGCAGAACACTTTAGACTTTATGAATGCTATATCGCACAATACAAAGTCTACATTGCTGCCTTGTATCTGTATTTAGTTCCTTAAAGAGTTGATCTAGCCATCTGTCACGCCTCCCACTGGGCGCGCATCGTTGCGGCGGCATTCCCACACGCTAAGGAATGTGGCTATGGGAATGCCGCCCATCACTCACATAGTGCTGGCTCCTCCTCCTCCTTTCACAGCGGCCGGGTCTGTGAATATTAGAGACGCCGGCCGCTGCAGCTCTGAACACTTTAAGGGGTTTTTATTTTAACCCTTAAAGTGCCAGGTCACAGTTTTTAAATCTTAGTATATTCTCACGCCCATTGTCAGGTGCTTCCCTGTAGCCAATCAGGGAGCACCTTAAAATATAAAAGCCTGCTCTGTCCACTGCTCTCTGCCCTGTCGTGGTTTCCTTTGGGTTATCCGAGAGCGCTTTCCTTGTATTTGATTCTTGTGTATTTGACCTTGGCTTCCCTTTTGACTATTCAATTTTCTGTATTCCTTGACCTTAGGCTTGGCTCCTGAATATTCTGATTTCTCCGTTCCTTGACCCGTGGCTTGTTCATCGTTTGCGTATTTTCTACGTCTTGTCTTTTCCCTGTCTTGTGGCTATTCTATTTACCTTTATACGTTTAATCCGGCCATTCTAAGGCTCGGTAATACGTCTTAGGTATTTTCTTGTTTTCTACTTAAGTTCTGCGTGTTGGGCATCTACAGTAATCCTGACACCATCATTAAATTTACCACTTCTGCTTACGATTATGGTGCAAACAGTCTGTATATGCAATCTTTTAACTTGAAACTCGACCTATACAGAAACGCTTGTCATTTTGTGCAGTGGTGTAATTATACACCCGGTACATGTGATTTTTTTTAAACTTATTACTGTGAGGCAGCACAGTAATAAGTAGGCAGCACAGTGAGTGCGCCTGATAGTAGAAGCATGCAGTACTGTCTGCGTGCATGAGTATTAAACCTCGCTCCAGTCAGCCCCTTGTATAGTTCTCTCCCCTACCTCCCTAGGAATTAGTAGGAAGGTGGGGTGCAGCAGCAAGATGAGGTGCCACTTAGCTTATCTCATCTTTGCTTGTGGCCACAAACAGCATCCACATGTGCAGTGGGGTGTTCTGTGATCCATCAGTGCTTTCCTATGGGAGGCCATTTATTAGAACATGGAAGGGAAGAGAATGAGAAGGCATGTTGATAGAGAAGGAACGACCAAGAAGAACTTGGCTTGGCTACGGATTCAAGGTAAGTTTTAATCTTTTCATGCAGGTTTTACAAAAACGCAAATAATGTACAAGAAAAGTTTGAAGTAACTTTTTAATGGTTGAGAATATTAAAGATCTCTGGTGTACACACATGCAGTGAAATAAAAAAAAATAATTCCCTGAACATTTAAATAAGGAACAGGTTAATTTAATTAAGATAAACAAGGAATGGTAGACCAAATCGATCAACTTTACAATTGCAATGCCTGCATCCATTGTATTCTTTATATTGCATGTGAAACCTCTCAGAAGGACTCAAAAGAACAGTGATTACATCTGAGAATAGTTTTATAAATAAACATGTCACACACTTGATTAATTCTGATATTTGCATAAATACATCTTTAAGCCATTTGCACTGTTTTTAGAAAATCTCCTTGATTTTCCCAAATGCACAGAACATATATTAAAAAGAAAACTATCAAATACAATATTTAATGAGCATCCATTCTGAGCCTAACAAAGTATATCACATTAGTTATAATTTGCAGTTACATATTGAGAGTACCAGTGCACAAGTGTTGAATTGTAAAAAAAAATATAAATTAATAAAAACGTAAAATTTAGAAAGAATTGCATTATTGTACTGAGAGTTCATAAAAAATAAACACAATATCAGTATTTGTTTCTTGATTCCAGAATTTCAGCATATTGTTAAATTATTAAAGGGACTTTCCACTGGGGAAAAAAACTATTTAGGAGATATGACCTAGAGGAAAACATGCATATCATTCTTTTTGCATATTATCTTTGGGGGTAATGAAAACAAGCCAGGTCTAGTGGCTGCAGCTACTGTGAGCCCTAGTTTCTACTACTATCCCATCCCTGGCACAGACAAAAATCCATCAGAGACTTCTCACTGAGAAGCCTAGTGAACCAACCACACATGTATGCGAGTGTCCAATGACCCATCAGAGGCGTCTTATTGAGAAGACTTGTGGACCAGCCACATGTGTACTTCAATCACACACTTATCACCGGGGGCATACCTAAAGCATCTTGCACCTGGGACAGGTCCTATTTCCCCCCCCCCCCACCACCCCAAATTTAAAAATGTAAAAAAAAAACTTTAGCCACTGTCTGTGACAACACAGTCTCCCTGATACAGAAAGAAATGCATTCCAGATATTCTCACAGTACACACACACACACACATAAATACTCACAAACACTTGTACAGTTCCAGATGCACACTGCCAGATGAACACCATCCAATACCTACTGCCAGGCACACACACCAGTACTAAACACACACTTTGCTAAACACACACACTCAATCACACTGATAAATACAAACACACTGCTACACACACACACCCTACTATACAAATACATTGCTGAACACAAAGCTATAAACACATACCGGTATATTACTACACACATTACTGATAAACACATTCAATACTACACACAATACCAAACCCAAACCCAATTACACATACATTTCTATATGCACACACCCTACTATTTGCACATAAACTATTTTGCACATTCACAGTAATACACACACTATTAATACACTAATATATATATATATGGTATGTAGCTTTCCTGGGCTTTAACAATCGGGCAGGTACAAGGCTCCTGGCACCTCTTCTAACCTTCCACATGGCTTCCATGAGCGTTTGGAGGAAAATATCTGATCTCCAAGCACTGCCACACAAGAGAGAAGAGGGTGCAGGCAATTTGTCAATACAGTCTCTACAATACAATATTTGTCTCTACAATACAGTCTCACTGCCCACTGGCTTACATGCAATATTATTCCTCATCCTACCACACTTGTAAGGAAATCCATCCATTAGTGGTCCAGTGGCTAGTATTATATTTTTCACACACTCTCGTTGCATTGGTTATTCATTAATTTAAAAAATATATATTTGTTTTGTAACCTTCTGAATTCTGGAAGTCCCATGTTTTTAAACTGCTAGATTTCACTATGTTTTTCATTTTTTTCCCAAAAGAATCATGTTTTTTGCATATTTACCCAAAGCTATGCTATTCCATGATAAACAACAAAACCTTTTCCCATTAGTATGTTTTTAGCTTGCAGTAGTTTGATTCTCTGAAGTATAGCGCAGATCTATGTTTCCAGAGACTGTATAATGGAATATAATTTTTAAATAGTCCAATTTTAGTGTTGCATTACAAAAGTGTCTCAAATGATATCCTAAATGTGCTGAAAATATAATTTTTAAGAAATAGAGTAATGCCCAAATTCAATTAAAAATTATTTTGACTCTAAAGTTGAGGCGCAGTGCAGATACATTTGATATCATCATGGGATCGAAATGAATTAGTGTTAATCTAGAGTCAATAGCTAGGCATTCAGCCACACATTTTTGTGTGCTTAGCACGTTAGAATTCTGTACAGTTAATGTATAAATTATGACATATCTGTTGTGTCTTGATGTCGTAAAAAAAAAGTACATGATTTTGGAATTCAAATTAAGAGCTTCAATCAAGATACAGATAATTACAACAATAATGCATTCTTTCCTAGTGATTCACAAGATAGACACCTGATAAAAAAGGAGAAAATAATAAAAACTACATGTTCAAAAATCAGCCAAAGAAAAGTCCAACAATAAATCTTTACAGAAGAAAAAAGAAAATACATTTTGTTTTATATGCTCCAGATCACATACATATTGATGGGATTTAGTGTAAAGAAATGAAAAAAAGATTTATTTATAGTTGAAGTTCAAGACAATGAGCAGGAGACCCTAAGAAATGCATTACATGATTTATATTAAGTTATCTTAGTTGATAGGCAAGCAGTAAATTCAATTCTATATATTTTTTAACTTAGAAGCATGAATAACCTGTTAAATATAAACTGAATTCTACAGTGAAAGTAAGTGTGTAGTATGTAGATGTTAAGAAAAATCTAATGGGCTTTTTAGTAAAAAGTTAGTGTGTGTCACGGGAGAGCTGTCAACAATAAAAAGGCCAAACCTCTCAGGTGTCTTGAATCCGACGGATATGGTGCTTGCAGGATGTATTTTATGCTTACATATACACTATATCAACCTCTCTCTTCCATCGCTCAACCAAAGTCCATCTGTCCAGCTTACCTCTATGGCTCTCATATCCTCTCACTCACTAATCACAAACTCTAAAATACTCTTTTCTTGGTACCCACTTGTCCACCAATCTCCTTCTTTTTTTCTTTGTATGCAGCCTGGGACACAGAGCTGGATGTAGTGGGTATAGCAGAACAAGGGACATACCACACTACCACAGTTCAGAGGTTTTCTTCTAGGAGAAATCCCATGGAAATGTGGACACCTCGGATGCCTGTCTGACAGGTTGGGGAGCCCACTGCTTACATACCAGTTGGATGGCCACTATCTGACCGGGATAAGTCTTCTAATTATCTGAAGCTCATGGCAGTATTTGAGGCCCTGCATTATCTCAAGTCTCAAATTCTATATCGTTGGGTGAAATTTCAAATGGACAACACTGCAGTAGTATCAAATGTCAATCATCAGGGAGACACTTCCAGTCAAGTAATGAAGAGGATCATTAATCCCCTTATGCAATGGGTTCAGATACAACTTCTGTGATCGTCTGCAATATATTTACCAGGTTCATCGATAAGCCAAGCAGATTTCCAGAGCAGACACCAGATCCAACCCAGGGAATGGTGTCTACCAAATTGACTTTTCAGCTCATTGTCAAAAGTTGAGGGATTGCAGAAATCATTATCAATAGCGAATTTCTGAAATCATCATATTTCAGAAATCTTCTCTCACGAACCCCATCCTCAAGCGGAGGGACTGGATGCTCTTACCTGCACTTGGAATTTCCGGAAGGGATATGTGTTTCCTCTGATTCCACTAAACTGCAACTTTCTCAGAAGGATCCACAGAGAACAGTTGGAGGACATAGCAGTCATACCATATTGGCCAAGGAGGCCATGGTTCCTACTGTTGTTGAGCCTTTCCCAGCAACCTCAGATGCATATTCCAGTGGGGCAGCTTGCAGGTCAGTCAGGACAAGAAGCAAGTTCCAAGAGATAGAAATAATTGGAGATTTAATTGGAGGCCTTATTTGCATTTCAGCTTTCATAAATCTGACCACATCAGAGTTGATGGCCCACTTGACTCCATACAAAGCCAAGAAGCTCAGGAGCTGTAAAGGATACTGATAAAATACCTTTCCTAGCTGCCCCAACCTGTTAATATGTCCAAAGCGCGGTGATAAGCTGCAGATGTATTCTTCTATCTCGCCAGAATCATTCTCAAGGCCCTCAGATGAAGAGATTGAGAAGCTGGATGGAACAAGGACCCTTGAGTCAGTAGATTTTGTTTCATTTGAACCAATTAATGAGATACTTTGATGCTTGTTACCCTCAAGACTGCTCTTCTTGTTGCCCTTACCTCAGATCGGAGGGTGTCGTAACCTGGAGCCCTTTCTGCAGCTGAACCTTATAGATAAGGTGGTTTTATGTACTGTAGCTGAATTAAGACAAAAGGTAATTTCCTCTTTTCATCTCAATTAAGAGATCATTTTATCTACCTTCTTTCCTTCATCATCTTCAAAAGGAGAAGTTGCTTCACAATCTAAATGTGGTTAATTGTATGTCCTTCTACCTGGCCCAAACCAGCAGTTGGCACAAGTCATTTAGGGTTTTAGTTCTTACAAGTGGTCATGGTAAACGGGAGCCCGCATCTCTGAAATCTATCTCTAGATGGCTGGTTTCTGCTATATCCAAGGCTTATGAGGTAAAACAAATCCCAGTTCCTAAGGGTCTAAAGGCATACTCCACAAGAGCCTATTCTACTTCTTGAGTAGCTGTTGCGCATGTCTTCTTCAACTATTTGGGCTTCCCAGGATATCTTTCTTCAGCATTATCAACTGGACATGAGGCCCTCTAAAGAGTCTGAATTTGGTTTGATTGTACTTACTGCCTCTTGACTTCTGCATCATTTTAATAAAATTTTCAGCAGTAGTTTGTATTTGTCCCGTGTGTTCTTGTTCCCACCTGATGTTGTGAGCATGGGCATTGCTCATCATGAGTAATGCTGCCATGGCCAAGGACTTGAAAGTGGAAAATAGTTTTATACTTGCCAATATTATCCTTTCCTGGTAAAGGTCCATTGCAGCACTACCCATCCCTCCCTGGGTTGTTGGCTAAGTTGCGAACTGGGGTGGATTGAATATAGGGGGCTATTTTTTGGGATCCTGTCCAATGGGAGTGATGAAAGGAGCTAACCAAGGATTAGTGCTTTCATGGCCCATCACCAGGAGTTTGCATATATATATATATATAATATATATATATATATATATATATATATATATATATATATTATATATATATATATATATAATTATTTATTTTGATTTTTATTATTATTATTTATTTGCATAGGTTTGCTTTACATGCTTTAAGAAAACACAATAGAGAAAGAAAGGGCATACTCCAGAATCTTTCTGAAATTTAAATAGCTGTTGGGAGAAATATTCTTCAAATAAGATAAGCAAGATGTTTGTTTTCAAAACCTGCCTATTTTAATGTAATTTAACACTCTTAAATTGTTAACTTCCCACAGCTTAGACTAGATCAACTGAACACAAGTTACAGAAACCCACAGCAGGTTACCGATTGATATAGATGTAATAGATAAAATTAGCTTTCTGTACCCTTACTGAATTAATTACAATTAAATTACGAAGATTTTTTTTAAAGTCATAAATAAACACATTTAAACATTAAATAAGAAAATAAAAGGCATTTTTTAACAACAACAACAACAAAAATACATGTTCACAAAATATGACTACTTTTTTGCCCTTAGCACTCATAGCATTTTGTTGAAACTTTACATTTCTTTATTGTAAATTCATATATCTCTTATAAATCTCCTGCAACAAAACACTTAAAATTTGGTCCTGAAATGTTTATATTGCACATTTCCCCTTTGTCTGAAACAAAAAATAAAATAAGACTTAACTTATTCTTCTAATCAGGCAGTAAGACATTATGGTATTAAAGGTTTTGTAATTCGCAATAGTCATCATGTATGTCTTCTTGATTCTCCTTAAACTTTTCAATATGACTGGTGAGTAACAAAGCAATTCAAGAGGAAACCGCACATTCAAGATTTGCCAAAACATGGATTGGGTAGGATTATACAAATTAAAAGAAAAAATTAGGGCATTTTAGGAAGTTAAATGTGAGGCAACAAATAGGACTTTTAGAAAATCATTTAATTACAAAATCTAAATTTGCCAAAATATATAGTAAACTACATTGGACAATAATGTGTATATTATATAGGTAAAGTGTTAAAAAAAATGCACAAACAAAATAAGAACACATAGAAATCACAAAGTAGAAACGATACTCTCTCATTTAAAGTTCATGCAGCTGTTGCAAATCCCCAGACACGAAGCAGCAACACGGAGTTCCACCCAGAACAGGAAGAGTTTCCACAAATCAGAAGCCTCTGATTGTGGTCTATGGGATTTCATGTAAACCCATAACTCTGAGCAAGCAGTTTGGTTTTGTTATAACAGTCTGCTCTATTTATGCACCTCTTTAGAAGTATTTCTGTTAAGCTAGCCACTTTAAAGGACAGACATCTCTATTACTTTCTCCGATTTGCTCATTTTTGGTTTGCTACTTTATCCCATTTATAAATATGCAAAGTACAGCAGACTATGTTGGTGTTGTATATAAATAATAATAATAATAATAATTAATAAATAATAATACTGAGCTCAGATAAATAGAACGACTGAATAAGATGTTCTTACATGTTCACAGTTTCTTCACTGGGGCTGTCCACACTGTTTGATAAACCCTCCAGCAAAGTATGAATGTAGCTACTGCTCTATCTCAGAACTGGTTGTGGGCGATTGAACAATGTGTGGCCCCATACGTATGTGTGTAGCATGACCTCCTCTCTTGAAGTATAGTCCAATAGGTCAGGTTAACAGCTGCAGTGTTTTTTTTCACATTTTCCCAACTGCCATTATAAGCTACTGTGTGCAAGGAGACACGGACAGGAGATCTGCTAACACCATGACAATGTTCTATGGTGCTTGGATTGTCCCTTTAATTACATACAATTATGCATTAAACCATTTACCTTGCACATATATTACAAAACACTGTGGGGAGATTTGTCAGGGCAAATGCAGGTAGTTGTATGGGGCAAAACACTAAGTAAAGAGCAATCACTATGGCTGTGTTCTAGCACATAACCAATACACTGATCAGCCACAACATTAAAACCACCTGCCTAATATCATGTAGATCCCCCTCGTGCTGCCAAAACAATTTTGATGCGTCGCAGCATGAACTCTACAAGAACTCTAGATGTGTCCTTTGGTATCTGGCACCAAGACATTAGCAGCAGATCTTTTTGTTTTTTTGTTTTTTGTTTTTCATCTTTTTTTTATGATTCTTTATTTTTGTATTGCAAAAGATTACAGCAAGTTCACATTGCCACGATAGCTAATGTAAATGTTTTGAATTAGACAATGTTAAGGCATTTGATACAACTAGACATTTTAACCCCTTAAAACCGGAGGGCGTACTATTACGCCCTATTCTAAGCGGCTCTAAACTCCGCAAGGCGTAATAGTACACCCTTGCGGTTTTTCATACTTAGCCGGCGATCGCGGTCGGGGGACGCACCTGGGATCCCAGGGAGACCCTGCGGCGGATCCTGCCTCCTCCGCCCCCCCCCCCCGGCCATGTGAGAGTGAGGTCCTTGCGAGGACCTCACAATCACATGGCTGGGTTAGCTGGCTGCTGTAATGACAGTTAGTCCCCCTGCTGGCTGAATTCAATTAAACAGTTAAAATCAGTGTAAAAAAAGAAAAATTATATACTTAGATATTATATATGATCTAAGTATATATATATATACACATATACATACACACACATACACTGTCTTGGTGTATTTTACTATTAATATATATAAAATCCAAATTTTCTGGCACTCTTCCCCCAAGTATTTACATCGATACAATATCCAACCAGGGTGCCTCTCCGTGCAAATATGTAGTCAGAAAGAATGAGAGCACTCACTGGATTTGAAAATCTTATATTAAGAAATGAGCAAAAAAATCAACGTTTCGACCGTCAAGCGGTTTTTATCAAGATGCCAACACAATGTACAAATAAAATGTATATAACATACATTATGTTAAACTTGCCAAATCACCAAGAGAACCTCGTTAATCCGACATTCCCTGTGTCTGACGCCGTCAATTGCGTCCACCCGTATGTGCGTAATGACGTCATGTCATGTGACTTACAACCCGGCATGTTGCCTAGTAACGGCAAACCATTACGAAATGTGAGATCGTGAGGGTTAAAAACATACAAGGAGGAAACGTACTGAAAGAATGATAATATTCAGCCTAAACTGTGTGCTAAAAGAATGTTCATATTCAGCCTAAACTGTTGAACCTGATATCTTGATGCAGAAAGAAGTATGTTCTCAGTGTACCTAAAGAAACTGATGTTGAACGACTACCAGGCGCTAAATGTGATGTGCAAAATATAAGTGCTATGATGATATATACAATGTAAATGTCAATGTTATGAATATGAAATACCTAAAGCAGCTCCATATCATGGGCTAAATATAAGTGCTGTATAAATGTATCTAATGTAGATATAGATGTAATAAAAGTGATGTTATAAATGTGATGTGAATGTGAAATAACAATGTGTGTTTAACACAAGTTTAACATAATGTATGTTATATATATTTTATTTGTACATTGTGTTGGCATCTTGATAAAGACCGCTTGACGGTCGAAACGTTGACTTCTTTCTGACTATATATATATATATATATATATACCGTATTTATCGGCGTATAACACGCACCTCATTTTTAGAAAGAAATTCCAGGAAATTTCCCCCCCTCCCATAGTATTCCCCCCATCCCATAGTATTCCCCCCTCATCCCATAGTGTTCCCCCCTCATCCCATAGTATTCCCCCCCTTTCCATAGTATTCTCCCCCCCTTTCCATAGTATTTCCCCCCTCCCATAGTATTCCCCCCCTCCCATAGTATTCTCCCCCCTCCCCTCCCATAGTATTCTCCCCCCCTCCCCTCCCATAGTATTCTCCCCCTCCCCTCACATAGTATTCTCCCCCCTCCCCTCCCCTAGTATTCCCCCCTCCCCTCCCCTAGTATTCTCCCCCCTCCCCTCCCATAGTATTCTCCCCCCTCCCCTCCCATAGTATTCTCCCCCCCCCCATAGTATTCTCCCCCCTCCCATAGTATTCTCCCCCCCTCCCCTCCCATAGTATTCTCCCCCCTCCCCTCCCATAGTATTCTCCCCCTCCCCTCCCATAGTATTCTCCCCCTCCCCTCCCATAGTATTCTCCCCCCTCCCCTCCCATAGTATTCTCCCCCCCTCCCCTCCCATAGTATTCTCCCCCCTCCCCTCCCATAGTATTCTCCCCCCCCTCCCCTCCCATAGTATTCTCCCCCCTCCCCCTCCCATAGTATTCTCCCCCCCTCCCCTCCCATAGTATTCCCCCCCTCCCCTCCCATAGTATTCTCCCCCCTCCCCTCCCCTAGTATTCCCCCCTCCCCTCCCCTAGTATTCTCCCCCCTCCCCTCCCATAGTATTCTCCCCCCTCCCCTCCCATAGTATTCCCCCCCCATAGTATTCTCCCCCCTCCCATAGTATTCTCCCCCCCTCCCCTCCCATAGTATTCTCCCCCCTCCCCTCCCATAGTATTCTCCCCCCTCCCCTCCCATAGTATTCTCCCCCCTCCCCTCCCATAGTATTCTCCCCCCCTCCCCTCCCATAGTATTCTCCCCCCTCCCCTCCCATAGTATTCTCCCCCCCTCCCCTCCCATAGTATTCTCCCCCCCTCCCCTCCCATAGTATTCTCCCCCCTCCCCTCCCATAGTATTCTCCCCACTATTGTGCACACTTCCTTTCAGTCCCGCCGGAAACCGGAACCTGAAATTGAAGTTCCTGTACCGCGGTGCGCGCTGTGAAGCCAGCCCACGCTTCAGGACAGGTAAGTAATTATGGGATATCGGAGTATAACACGCACCCACGATTTTTCCCCTATTTTCAGGGGAAAAATGTGTGTGTTATACGCCGATAAATACGGTATATATTAATATCAAATTACACATAGACTGATACTGATTAAATATATATAATTATTGTTATATATATATATTTATATATAATATAAAAAAATAAATATGTAAATACGTTAAAAAATAAAAAATAATAATAAATAAATAATAAAAAAAATATATAGATGTGTGTTATTTCGTTCTAACTGTATTGTGATATTAATACATATATATTTATATCAAAATACATGTAGAACTAAATAATATATATATCTATATACATAAATATATATGTATATATCACTATATATATACCGACATATAAATAAAAATATTTGTAAAAAATTATATGTATATATACATATATATACACATACGTATATATATATATATATATATATATATATATATATATATATATATATATATATATATATATACATATATTAATTCTACATATATATTTATGTAATATTTTTACATAATAAGGTATTTTAATTAATTACAATTAGCGGGACCCGCCTGACAACCCATGCCGAAAGTATAGGGAATTTAATTTGCTAGCACTATATTTAACCCTATAACTTTCTAAGACACTATAAAACCTGTACATGGGGGGTACTGTTTTACTCAGGAGACTTCGCAATAAAATGTATTATAACGATGATATCGCCAGTAAAAGTGACTTTTTTTTGCATTTTTCACACACAAACAACACTTACACAGACGATATTATTGCTGTGATACTTTTTACTGTTTTGAAACACAAATATTTGTGTTCAGCGAAGTCTCCCGAGTACAATAGTACCCCTCATGTACAGGTTTTATGGTGTTTTCAAAAGTTACAGCGTCAAATATAAGGCTTGTGTTTCATTTTTTTAACATTAAAATTCGCCAGATTGGTTACGTTGCCTTTGAGACCATATGGTAGCCCAAGAATGAAAATTACCCCTATGATGGCATACCATTTTCAATAGTAGACAACCCAAGGTATTGCAAATGGGGTATGTCCAGTCCTTTTTAGTAGCCACTTAGTCACAAACACTGGCCAAAATTGGCGTTTTTTGCATTTTTCACACACAAAAAAATATTAACGCTAACTTTGGCCAGTGTTTGTGACCAAATGGCTACTAAAAAAGACTGGACATACCCCATTTGCAGTACCTTGGGTTGTCTACTCTGGCAAATGGTATGCCATTATGGGTGTAAATTTAATTCCTGGGCTACTATACAGTCTCAAAGGCAACGTAACCAATCTGGCTAATTTCAATTTCAAATGTAACTTGCTATATTTGACCCTGTAACTTCCCAAAACACCATAAAATCTGTACATAGGGGGTACTGTTTTATATATGAGACTTTGCTGAATACAAATATGTGTATTTTATTGCAGTAAAAGCAAACAGTATTATGACATTGACAGTTAAAATGTCATGTAGAACTATTAAATTATGTTTCATAGCTAAAGATTTGATATTGAATGAAAGCACTGTTTCCCCTGAATAAAATGGTATATAATAAGTGTGGGTGCATTTAATATGAAAGAGGTGAATTACGGTTGGACAGACATGTAGCGCAAATGCCAGGTTTTGTTTACGTTTTGTTTTTTTCACAACGTGTACATTTGGCTCAGTCCTTAAGGGGTTAATAATATACACTGAAGAAAATTATAAACACAACACTTTTGTTTTTGCCCCCATTTTTCATGAGCTGAACTCAAAGATCTCAGACTTTTTCTATGTACACAAAAGGCCTTGTTCACAAATCTGTCTAAATCTGTGTTAGTGAGCACTTCTCCTTTGCCAAGATAATCCACCCATCTCACCGGTGTGGCATATCAAGATGCTGATTAGACAGCATGACTATTGCACAGCAGCAGATCTTTTAAGTCCTGCAATGGATCAGATTTGTTGTTCTAGCACATCCCAAATATGGGATTGCCTTGGCATGTAACATCTACATGAATTGGTGCGTATGGGGTTTCCATTTCAGGGTAAACACACTTCTAGTGGCTGCCTTCCTCGACAATGACAGAATGAAAGTTGCTAATGTGACCAAACGCAGCTCATAGGAAAATGTTTAATTAATTTTTTTTTTACTATGAGAAGCATTTGATTGGATGCACATGCGACTCTCAACATGCAAGCACATCATGTCTCAAATCACAAGTGATCCTGTAAGAGAAGCATAGGATTAGACTATCACAGAGAAATCAATGCCAGCCAGAACATGTCATGGGAGGCAGAGTGGGCAGCAGCAAAGTTATCACATGAAATAAGAACAAAGCAATAATTCAGAGAGTACATAGTTAATTTATATCACAAATGCTAATTGAGATATTATTCTTATTTCAGACTTCTGTCAATATGACTTTTGCAGTAATAATATATAACTCTAAGCTCACATAATATACTATCTATATTGATGGTTGGCTGATATTGCATTTCACTTGTTTTTTTGTTTTTTTGTTTTTAGAAAAACCCTGTTGTAAACTTTTTCATGTTTAATGAAAGTAATTCTCAGATTTTTTAACATCACAAATTGTTTGTCAGAACAGGTTTGCTTAAACGAGTTTAAGGTTGGTTTGTCATTTCAGTCACAAAACTTACTAAAATTTTCAAATTTAGTGAGCCAAAACAAATGGGAAATCTTGCGGTCAGTTAAGGAGGCATGAAAGGGGGCACTTTAGTTAGGGAATTAGATGTTATCTTGAAGAGTAAATATATTGTATCCTACAGCTTTTTCATTCACAAATTCCTAAACAGTTTAGGTTCACAATGTAAACACACAAGCATTAGTGTAGCACATTATTATGGAAATCCTTTGATCCATAAACCTAACTTACTCACGTTTTACCGATGGAAATTCGTCAGAGGTTCAGATACATTTGTTGAAACAAATTGGTGCCGTATACCTTGTCATTTTGCAAAATCAATGTAAACAGCAATATGTGGTTAAAACGAATCTGACATGTAAACACGGTAAAAAAAATCTATATGAGCTTAATTTTCCAAATTTGCTAGTGAAAATAAATATACTTGTACTTTATGGTTCTAGATACAATTATTCATATGTTTCCCATAGTCACAGATGTTTATCGACGCTAAGAGGTTCCAGCACTAAAGGTTGAGTTTCACTGACTTTGTAACCGTCTTGTCTTGAGTTGAAAATCTCCAGGTTAGATTTTCATACTTGAAGGGTTCCCTTCTCATTTTTAGAAACAGACATACAAAAGTCCTTAAAGTTTTGGTGCAAAAAAAATATATAAAAAAAATAAAAAATAAAATGCAAATAAATAAACACATTCATGGGAGGGTTTAGCTGAATATGGCAGCGACCTGCTAAATTCACAAGCAAAATGATGTCACCAGTTTTTAAAATAAGTGAATTCTCACATAATTCAAGGTCACAATTAAGGGTACACTCCAGGCATCAACACTATATATGCAGTTAAAATTTTTGGGGCATAAAAAATAGCAGTAATTTTACGTATCCAATTTTGTATATTTTTTGCAAAATAAATAAATAATTGCTTTGCAACTTTCAGCAGCTTAACTGTACCTCAATCCGACCTCCATCCCATCTCAAACATTCTATAATCCTTCTTTCTTGATGGTTACTGTACCTGTTTGCATCTTCCTTTCTGTCCCTACCTCCTGATCTACAGCGCTCAAAGCCCAGTTGTTCATGTCAACAGGATGCACAACACAATTTTGTGGGCATTGTAGTTCAGCTGCAAGCTTTCTAAAGTAGAAAGCAGTTAACTAGACTACACGTACTAGAAACTCCTGCTTTGCGCACAACTGAGGCCAGATTGAGAGGCTCCTGATTGGCACCTCTACTTCCTGAATTAAGTAAAGCTCAAGTCTGATAATGTAACGTGTGCGGATTTGTACAAAAACATTTTGATTGTTTTTGCATATTGTTAATTCATTATACAGTATATAACATACAGAATCAAGCACACCCACTCACTAAAACTCAAATCTCCCAAAATGTTATAGTTATTTTTAAACAAAAACCTGACTTGGGCAAAAATAATAGGGGTTTAGTTACCGTATATGATCATATATTGAATAAGCCTGCCACAACGCCAATGTAGTCCATGTTTGGCAGGTCCTATTCTGACAAGCTAATGCCTGCTCTGATGAGAATAACCCACTTACTTTGGTAATGCTTCATGCTGGGGCTCTCTGCAGTGCAAGGTTAAATAGGACCCTGGAACAGTGAAGGATGCAAAGTCAGGAGTTGGCCTGGACCGAGAATATATTTATAAATATCCCAATATATATATATATAAATAAGTAGTCATGACGGCTGCAGTCACCTGAACATGCAACATTATAAGGTTGCTGCCGGGGCCAATTAATACAACATACAAGATCCAGCGCACTCACTCATTCACTAAGCAGCAACTGCAAAGCTGTCACAGGAGCTACTTAGTGCGATAACATGAGATTATCAGTGAGAGATCATACAGACTCACGGTCTCATAAAGCCATTTTTAAATTCTCCAACACATCAAGTAATCGTCATGGCAAACATACTTCTAAATGGGATCTCGCTTGCAACTATTTTTAATTTTGTCTACTATACCCCAAACCAATTTTCAATTCTGATCCCCCCCCCCTCATTTTACATGCTATTGACATTTTTAGTTTAGTTTCTTTGAACTTTTAGAATCATGTGATTTTTTTTTTTTTTTTAACCTTTTGGTGTGTTTGCATGGGAATTTCTAAACCATGTTATATTTTTTCCAGTGTTGTAAAGTTTGTATGTGGCACCCAGATGACGAACTTTAAAAATGTTAAAGAATGTATAATGTTTCAGATGTTCGGCATTTCTCTATGGCAACTCTATACCCGGGGAAACAAAACAGTGGCAGGCTGGGTGAAGAATGGTTATTTTAACAGTAGTTGCTCTATCTACAGATTTACTAGGCATTGATTTACAAGCTGTGAATGAATAGTAGCCTTCAACAACAGGAAGCTTTGCTATTAAAACTCTTACTTTTCAGCGTGAGCCCGGAGTCAAGCTGTACAGCTTACAGGAAAGCTCACAACAGGAGCTCTAATAATCATCACAGTTCACCATAAGGAAATGTCTTCATTTCTCTTACACAGCTCTTAATCAGACACTGACAGCACACCTTTGATCAGGATATTAGAAAATCAAGATTAAACAGTTCTAGATCCCCTTAACGCTCTCCGGATTTTCTCTTTCTTTAACACATTTTCTAAAAAACTTTTTTTTTTTTCAAGATGAAGAATTCCAGTAAATAATGTGTCAAACCTGGAGATATTGCTTAATTTACCCTATCATGGAGATACATCTCCTATTTCCCCTGGCTCTATGTATTATTTATTTTGACAATGTTTTAAGGTATCCTTCATATATTTTCCTGGCCAACTGCTCGCTGGAAATGATCCTACCATAAACTTAACTTCAACCTACCTCTGATGATAATCCTACCTCCTACCTACGATACTAGCAAACAGTCTACATTTAATTTAAGCAGTCACTTTATACCAGTGTCACACAGTGAAAGGCTATCCTTACATTAACTGTAACTGATCAGTTAAATGTATAAGCTAAAAAGAAGTAATTTGTCTTAGATATGAGAATCAAATATTACTTAATATGATAAGGCCAATAGTGTGAAGTGCATTGTGACAGACACGTTGTTCTATATAGATAACAGAACATTCCAACCAATAACTCTGTCAAATATGAAATCCTATTCATTCATAAACTCTGCAGGTGATGATGGAGAAGGATTTGACGCTGAGTGCTCAATCACCAGATAATCCATATAAACCACTTTCATCCCCTCTGCATTGAGGTCTACTATCCTCGGGTTTTGTTTGTTTGTTTTCATTGTCTCTTAAACTCACTTTGGTCCCTCCTACCTATTTTTTTACAACACAATCGTCTGTATCCCTGTCCATTTTAAACAAACTTTAAACTATTTTTCTTTTTATCAGCTTCTTTTTCTACTCAAACTTATTCAAGCAAACCCATCCCATTTCCTCTTTATGTCCAATATGTTTCACTTGCCTCCATTTTAATTCTCACAATTCATACTCAGTAGTAGCTGCTCTTCATGTCTTTGTGTTGAACAAATAGGTACCGTATATACTCGAGTATAAGCCGACCCGAATATAAGCCGAGGCCCCTAATTTTACCCCAAAAAACTGGGAAAACGTATTGACTCGAGTATAAGACTAGGGTGGGAAATGCAGCAGCTACTGGTAAATTTCTAAATAAAATTAGATCCTAAAAAAATGATATTAATTGAATATTTATTTACAGTGTGTGTATATAATGAATGCAGTGTGTGCATATGAATGCAGTGTGCGTATGAATGCAGTGTGCGTATGAGTGCAGTGCGTGTATGAGTGCAGTGCGTGTATGAGTGCAGTGCGCGTATGAGTGCAGTGCGCGTATGAGTGCAGTGCGCGTATGAGTGCAGTGCGTGAGTGCAGTGTGTGTGTGTGTATGAGTGCAGTGTGTGTGTGTATGAGTGCAGTGTGTGTGCATATATATTAATTGAATATTTATTTCCAGTGTGTGTATATAATGAATGCAGTGTGTGTGTATGAGTGCAGTGTGTATGAGTGCAGTGTGTGTGTATGAGTGCAGTGTGTGTGTATGAGTGCAGTGTGTGAGTGCAGTGTGTGTGTGAGTGCAGTGTGTGTGCAGTGTGTGTGCAGTGTGTGTGCAGTGTGTGTATGAGTGCAGTGTGTGTGTGAATGCTGTGTGTGTGAGTGCAGTGTGTGTATATGAATGCAGTGTGAGTGTGTGATGCAGTGCGTGATGCAGTGTGTGTTTGTGTATGTGTTGGTGGGGGTGGGCATTTGATATATTATTAATTATTATAATTTTTTTATTTTTTATATTATTATTTTTTTTATTATTATTATTTATTATTTAATTATTATTATTATTTTTTTTTTATTATCTTTTTTTTTTCGTCCCCCCTCCCTGCTTGCTAGCTGGCCAGGGAGGTGGGCTCCTTCCCTGGTGGTCCAGTGTCATTGGTAGTTCAGTGGGGGGAGAGGGGTGCTGGCAGAGCTGTACTTACCTGTTCTGCAGCTCCTGTCAGCTCTCTCCTCCTCCGCGTGGTCTGTGCAGCTCCCTCTGTCAGCTCCCAGTGTAAGTCTCGCGAGAGCCGCGGCTCTCGCAAGACTTACACTGGGAGCTGACCGAGGTGCTGAAAGGACGGCGCGGAGGAGGAGAGAGCTGACAGGAGCTGCAGGAAAGGTAAGTACAGCTCTGCCAGCACCCCTCTCCCCCCAGTCTGTATTATGGCAATGTAAATTGCCATAATACAGACTCTGACTCGAGTATAAGCCGAGTTGGGGTTTTTCAGCACAAAAAATGTGCTGAAAAACTCGGCTTATACTCGAGTATATACGGTATGTTGTTCCTTCACTCTGCATGGGGTAATGGAGCAAAAGAGCCTTGCTTCATCCACTTACTATATGAGTCACTAGGGGAGCCTTATATAGCTTTTATATCTATATATAAATAAGCATGGGGGACCTGATGAGCATGTGTGCCAAATGCCACATGTGCATCCGGGCTTCCCCTAAGGATAGAATTTAATAAATGCTTTTTATGGGGGCTTCACCATCACGTGACTGAGTTTTACTCAGGAAATGCCTCGAGTGGCTGTCGGTTTGGCAGCCACTAGAGGTTGACTTATTCCTGCAATGTAAACACTGGCTGAGATCCTCAATATTGCAGGGACAAAATGACAAGACCATTGCACCCAAATAACTTCAATGTGATGAAGTGGCTCGGGTGACTTTAGGGGTCCTCTAACTCCCTGCATACCACTGATTTGCTATATTGTATTCTTTGTATGTCTAATAACATTACACATTACACAAAATCAATATTTTTGCCATTTGTGGTTGATATTTAATACATTTCTACAGGTTTAAAGAAATATTTGGTGCTACCTTTTCTAAGGACGTCGGAGCCTTTGTCTGTCATTGGCTATCATATTGTCATAGCTATACTACCCAACTTTCAAGACTAGGTCAGAGATAGGAAGATCGAAAGAACATATTATCGGACTTAATAATGGCTGGGTTTAACATATAAAAAAGTAATAAAGAAGCGCAAATATAATACTAGCAAGATTAGGATAACAGAAAAACGGGAGTACATAGAACTAGCCAGATCAGGATTACAGAGGTCTGCAAGGTCAATAAATTAGTTATAGTTGAATAACCAGACAATTAGAGAATATATAACGTACTATATGAGGAACCAAGAGGAAACAACAAGAAGGACATACAATTTTATTTATACACTGAGGTCCACGTCATAAGTCTTGGCTTTCTGATTCCGTACGGAATGCGCAGGAATGCCAGAGCAGCGCATCGATCAGGTAAGTACAGCAACTGATTTAGGTATGTTTACTAACAAAGACTCAGATACAAGAAACAATAAATAACTGACCTATAATTGGCAAATGTCAAAGATAATTTATATTATAAATGAATGGTGAATTTGTGTACTTCATTAAGTTTGTTTAATAGAAGCATCACTTGGTTATATTTGCTTATGGGATTTTTTGTTTGCCTTTTGTAAGGAGAGAAGGTACAGTGTTATTTTTCAGAAAAATTTGAAATATTTGAGAAACAAGAAAATAATTTGAAACTTGTTAAGGACCAAACTTCTGGAATAAAAGGGAATCATGACATGTTACACATGTCATGTGTCCTTAAGGGGTTAAACAGTTTTAAAGAAACCCAGCACCTTGAAAGGGATCAGGGATAATTAAGGGAAAGGAACATACATAAATTGAGGCAGTTACAATGACAAGAAGGGTGACAGTGACATTTAGAAGAAGTGGAAATGAAATTTAGATGAAAGGGACAGAGGCTTTTAGAAAAAGTGACAGTGACATTGTTGTCACTGTCCCTATTCCTTTAAATGTCGCTTTCCATGTGGAGGACTTTGACACGTGATATGGGAAAGAAGCGATACAACTGCAACACACGCTGATCCTTCTTACACACCCATATATTGACACACACAAACTCCTGCATTCCTGCGCTCAAACCAACTCTTCAAACGCATACGTGACTGCATTTACACATGCAGACTGGCACTCTAAGCATACACGCCTGCGTTCAATAACTGTCCATGCATGTACCCTCTCACATTTAATAATCCTCCACACATATACAGTGCTGGAATAAGTTTGCATAGGACAGCATAGTTATACGTTTTTTGTTTTTTTCAAACAGAAATTTTATTTAGCAACCTGCAGCGCACAAACATAGAACACAAAAAAAAAAAAAAACGCATGACAGTGTCATCATAACATACTCCTAATGCCCCCAGGGGTGTACTGAACAATCAATAAATGTACACATTAGATGGGTAAAATAGTCGATAAAATAATTCCAATAGAAGTACAAAAAGAGCAAACAAAAACTTAAAGGGAATGATAATTTGGAAAAAAAGAACTGAAAATAGATAGAAAATGTATAGATATACCTTTATACATTTCAATGAATCTGGTAAGTACGTATGCTTTAACTAAAACCATAAATGCTGTTTATTTCCTGGCTAGGCATATACCGTGAAAACTCACCTGAGATTGTAAACAAATGTGTCTGAATGTCATGTTTTGCATAAGAAGGTAATTGACTTCCGTGCATCCATGACATAAGCGATATGCAGGTTAGATAAGAGTGTCACTTTCCATCTAAATACAGTATTTTTAGCACACTGTTGATGAGTTGCCACCATGTAGCTCTACAAATGACTCTGCATGTTTCACTAAACAGAAAGATTAATAGATTAAAAAACTGTTTTCCCACAAAGGTAAAAGTGGTATAAAAATCATTGTATCTGTCAAACAGCGCAAATCTGCCCAATTTTTAACATGACAATAGATCAGATAGACTGGACATATAATATCTTACCACTGAAAAGCAACGGATGTACTCACTTAAGGAAGTCAACTGAACTGTGACCAATTCCCATTCTGAGAGTTATTTATGTTCCACTTCGCTGTGAAGATTGTATAATAATTCTTCATATGGGTTTTTAAAAATATCATCCATGCGCATAAGAACTCAAACAGTGCTTCCCTGAAAGATACAGAGGACTTAACGATCTTCAGTCTTAACTCCTGAGTTAAATATCAAATCAATACCAAACACACTTTACACTGAAGGTAAAGCCTGATTCCCCTAGCATTCATAGAGGCTTCTAGAAATAAGAAACAAGGGGATACTCTATGTCTTTGATACTAATGCATGTAATGTATGTATGTATGTATGTATGTCTCTGTTTTCCCAGTAGCACTGCCCAGTTCCTTGTACTGCACATATGAGGGAGATTGAAGATATAATGATTTTTCCTAATGGCAAAAAAAAGTAGATACTTAAAATTAAAATATTTACACTTCACGCTCTCATCTTGTGTCAATGGAAACCTGAATCCAACAATTAAATTGATTTAATTTATAGAGGCAATCTGACGAAACTTAAAGGGACACTCTGGGAACCAAAACAAATTTAATGCATTTGATAGATGCAATAATTTTTTGGCTGCAAAGGCGTAGATGCAGGTATTATGAGCTCGCTGCACAGTATCCCGACTGGTTGTATGAGAGCTGCACTGTCATGACTGTCACACCCACAGGACCTGTATTCAGGGTCAGATTTTCTTTTAAGTGGGTACTCTAACCAAAAAACAGTGTTTTAATAAACACTGTTTTAGGGTGAATTAACCATTGCTATCACAACCCCTTCTTTTAAATTAATGAAACAAAGAAAATTGAATGACATTCTTGTACTGTATTTGGATATGGTCTTGTAAGTAGTAGAATTGTGCATGTGTAAGGGGTCTGCTTGTGGGGATATATGCATTTGAAGGCTGCTTATGGGATTGTGCTTGTGTAAAGGAGGCTGTTTCTGGTATAGTATATGTGTAAAGTGGTCTGTTTGTGATGTACAATATATGGGCTGTAGTGTGTGTATGTTCACACATGTCTAGGACTGTAGAGAATGTGTGATGTTTTGGGGCTGTAGAGTGTGTATGTCGGTAGGGGTTGTAGTGTGCGTGTATTGGGACTTTAGAGTGTGTGTTTATCAGGACCCAGGTAAGTAGCCAAGCTGTTCTTAAACTACTTACTCTGGAATGGTGCCAGGGTATTCCTGCACCATAACTACTATGGCAGACTGCAGTGGTTAGGATGCTTGGAGTGTTCCTTTGAAAAGGTGTATATGTGTGGGGTGCAGCATGTGCATTGTGTGTGTATGGGGTGCTGTGTATGCTGTTTAGGTGTAGAGTGGCTTTAAATGTTGTAACTTTGGATGACGTGTGTTGAGAAGTATATGTTTGGCTGTGCGTGTTGTGGCTGTGTATGACTGTGTTTGGAGAGACAGCAAGCATGTTGTGTGTTCAGATGTAGAGTGGCTGTAACTGTTGTAGTGTTTTAGCTGTGTGTGATGTAAGTGTATGGCTCTTTGTGGCTGCCTGTGTGTGAGGTTGTATGTGTGTGGTAATTATGTGTTTAAGTTGTAGGGTGGCTGTAAGTGCTATAACTGTAAGTGATGTGTGTTGCTGAGCATGGGTATAGTGAGGGATGTGAGTGATTTGTGTGACTGTTTAATGGTAGCTGTGACTGGTATATGTTGCAGCGTGTAGGTATCTCTGAGTGATGAGTGTACGTGGCTGTGAGTGATGTGTGTGGCTGTGTTTGCGAAACATTGAGAAGAGTGTGTGGGTAGAGGAATGTGCAGGTGTGGGAGGCTGAGTCTGTTTCTAAGTGATGGAGCACATTTCCTTACACCCTGGTGGCCCACTTAGTCAGTGTCGAGTCCCTGATGGCCTAGAGGAGCCTATAATGCAGCTCTCTTATAGCTCTCACTCCTCTCCCCCCACACGTTTCTATCTCTCCCTCACACTGCTCTCTGGCAGTGCACAGGGAGGAAGTGAAGTCTAATAATTTCTTCTCAGCAGAGAGGCCGCACTGATGGCTGGAAGGTCCCAGCGGCATACTTGGAAGGCCCCTTGGCACTTTCAAGGTTTAAATAAGTTAAATTAATTAGCCCGGCGACTGGTCCAAGTCCTGGCAACATAACCTGCAATAAGAGTCAGTCAGTCCCTGTAACTTGTTCATAGTTCCCAATCCCAATCTTTATTTTGCTTACATATTCAAAAGGTATCTTTATCCAAAACGTCATCCCAGACTAGGTAGTTATTTCTTGGAAATCTGTCTTGTTTAGGTCATGCTATCAGAAATTACAATGTGCATAATTATGTTATTATGTTTGCTTTAAGCACCTTAACAACTTTTCATTACTGTAGAGTTTTGGGTTCAGAGAGTGCACTACACACTGTGTCCCTGTCCTGAAAGACTAATAACTATAGTATTTTACAGCGTTGCAGAATATGTTGACTCTATATAAATAATTGTAATTGTTTTATAAAATAGATGCAGGTATTAATAAGCACATCATGATTTAATAAGAAAATCAAAAAAAGCCCCCAACGTTTCCACAGAATTCACTTTATCAAGGGAGCACCCTTGCATAAAGGCAATTCTGCCGAAACGTTGACAACTTTTTTATTTTCTCCCTCTTCTCACTATTTCTGGTATCTTTCTTTTGATGGTATGTATTATTTGTTGGGTAGCTTTTTCCAGGTATCTACATGACTCTGTATCTGGAATATTATTATTGTCTTTTTTAGCTGTTTTTCATGTATATATGTGACTGTGTTACATTTTGTATATTTTCTGTACGATTGTTAAGATATTAATGCTAAGGTTTTTTGGCATGGATCTTGGAAGACCTGTTATTTTGGACACAATTACTAGAAGATTTTTTTTTATCTCTATGGCTGTGCTCCTCATTTAGTATTATTTGTAGATTGATTAGGTCCTTGGGGAAATAGGGCCGTTGAGTGAGCACCCTGTTTTGGCTACTTTGTTTTTTGTTAATACACTCTTATGTCATTTGACTAGTGTACCTACCCTTTCTTCATTAAATTGTCTTTAAAGGGACTCTCCAGTGCCAGGAAAACAATCCTGCAAAACCCCTTCAATGACTTACCTGAATCCAGTGTTGATGTCCCTCTGAGATGGGTCAGGCTCCGTCCACGCTCCTTCCACACCGACGTCAGCCGGCAGGGGAGACCTAATGCGCATGCACGGCAATGGCCGCGCATAACCATTAGACCTCCCCATAGGAAAGCATTATTCAATGCTTTCCTGCGGGGATTCCGGCGATGCTGGAGGTCCTCATGCATAGCGTGAGGACATCCAGCGTCGTTTAAAACACTTTTTGTGTTCTAAGAAGCCAAAAGTCCCACTAGTGGCTGTCTGATAGACAGCCACTAGAGGACGGCTTAACCCTGCAAGGTAATCATTGCAGTTTATAAAAACTGCAATAACTACACTTGCAGGGTTAAGGGTGATGGGAGTTGGCACCCAGACCACTCCAGTGGGCAGAATAGGTCTGGGTGCCTGGAGTGTCCCTTTAATCCATTCATTTGAAGATAGAATAGGTTCTGTAATATACATAATTTCGTATGCATTCACTGTACTTTTAATAGGTTATTATGAGCCCAAATTGGTTGTGGTTAATAAATTAAGGCTAAAGTTCTAGAGCAGGAACATTTTGGTTAGCAGATCACTTATATATCAAATATACTGACTACTCAGTAAATATTAAAAATCCATGGTTAACACTGAATACATTTTTTATGAATGTAAATGCAAGTGTTTTTTTTTTTTATTCTTAGAATTTCTTTATTTGATTTTTAACATATAACATACAAATATCTCATATAAAAAGTATTAATATATATATAAAAAATATACACATATATAATTCTTCCATTTTACAGATTCTCATTTGTACATACTAGAACCTCACACATATACACACACAGGACATAGTGGGATAATGTAGCAGCCCAGTTGAGTTGCTTTGAATATGATTATGTATATATCAATTTAATATGATGAAGCCCTAGATTAGGGTCTTTGGGAGCTACTGATTCCTTTCTAACAGCTGTAGACATTTTTTACTCATTTCATATTTTCGTACATTCTCCTTAGTTCTAAATAGTGTTTTCTCGTTTTTAAGCTGTAAAACCAATTGGTTTTCCCAGTTTTTATACTCAATTGTAGTGGGATTTTTCCATTTTCTGGCTATTAGTATTTTAACTGCTACAAAAGCATGGTTCACTAAATATTGTTGGTATAAACAAAGGTCCGGACAATGTAAGTGAAGTAGCGCAGTGATTGGGGATTGTTCTATCCAAATTGTATCCCAAATATATAATTTTCTAAAGACTTGCACCCAATTTTTTTTTATTATTTTGCAGTTCCACCATATATGTATAAAGCTACCAACTGCTGATCCACATCTCCAGCATTGGCTGGACTCCCTTTGATCGATTCTGTTTAATCTGCTTGGTACCAAATACCACCGATAGCAGATTTTATAGTGTGTCTCAAATAGAATCGTATTATGAATATTTTTTTTGACTTGTGTCAACATATTGCCCCATTCTAGTAAGTCTATTTTTAGATTGCATTCTTGTTCCCAGCTCTTTATCTGTTTAGATGAATTAATTTTAGGGGATGATCTTATCAAGGCATAGCATTTAGCCATATTTTTGTTTGGGTTTTCATTTCCAAAAATCTGTATTATAAGACTATTCCTATTATTATTACTACTTGCGAGGTTCTTCCCCAGACATGATTTTATCCTTAGATATCTCCGTTTGGGGGAGACCAAATACTTCTGACAAGGTTAGAAAATCTTTCATTTTATCTCTCAATAATATGTCTTCTAGTATTAGGATGTTCCTTCCCCTCCAAGAGTCAATTTTTAAGTCATTTATGAAAACCTCTAATAAACCTATCTCCATAAACCCATATAGATTTCCCAAAATTTTTAGTTTTTTTTTTATCAAAAACCATTCATTTAATAGATGGGAAAGGATTTTATTACCAATTACTTCTCCATGCTTTTTTGGTTGCCAAATAGCCCTTGTTAGTTTTATCCCATTCAATGTTTGGGTCTCTAAACAATACCAAGCCAATTTTCGAGAATCTATTTTTGTCAATAACTGGGTATGATATACAATAGTGGCTTCGTAATGATTTATCATGTCTGGGAAATTTACCCCTCCCTGTCCTATAGTGTTAGTTAATTGATCTAGGCTAATCCGCGGTCTTTTCCCCTTCCAAATAAAGTTTTTAATTAACCTTTGTACAATCTCAATCCAGGGTAAGGGAATTTTTAAAGGAACCATTCTAAAAAAGTAGGTCCATCTAGGAATTATATACGAATTGATTATATTTATCCTTCCCAACCAACTAAAGAATAGACAATTCCATTTTTTTAATGTTATTCCAGTGGACTTCAGTAGCTTCTTATAATTAATCTCCACTATTTTGTCAATATCATCTGATATATGTATGCCTAGATATTCAAAGCTGCCGTTAGCATCTGAAAAGCCATAGATCTTAAGAAATTCATCTTTCCAGTTTTTATTGCAATTTTTGAACATCACTAACGTTTTTTCTATATTTATCTTATAATTCGAGACTATACTGTTCTATCTCTTTCATCAGGTTCTCAATTGACTCGGCTGGGTCTGTAAGGGTCAAAATGGTATCATCGGCGTACATACTGATTTTCAATTCTCTATCTAGAGAAGGAACCCCCCGAATATTGGGGTTATTTCTTATTCTAATCGCCAATGCTTCCATAAACAATATATATAAAATGGGTGACAATGGGCACCCTTGACGAGTACCATTTTTTAAATGAAACCACTCTGAACACAAATCCATTCCTACCACTCTTGCCATCGGGTTTTGATAAATAGAACCAATTGCTGACAGCATCCAGCCATCTATTCCCATTGCCTTCAACACCCCCATCATAAATCCCCACCCGACCCTGTCAAAGGCCTTTTCTGCATCCAATGACAGGGTCAGGAAGGGAATCCCTGAGCCATCACTCCAATCCAGGACATCGATCATTCTCCTTATGTTAGTGCTCGCCTGTCTTGTGGGGACAAATCCTATTTGATCACTGTGTACTAGATCTCCTACTATCCCTTTCAGCCTTTCTGCCAATATAGAAGAGAATAATTTAGAATCCACATTGATAAGAGAAATGGGACGATAGTTTTTTAATTCTAGGGGATCTTTGTCCTTTTTAAAAATAGGAATTATATTGGCTTGTAAAAGTTATTTTGGGCCCCTGCCATTCATTGTTATTTCATTATATGTTTTGGCCAAATGTTCCACCAAAATATCTCCATAGATTTTATAAAATCTATTAGTCAGACCATCCGGACCAGGAGTTTTATAGCTCAGTAATTTTTTTATAGCTGTACGAAATTCTATTTCTTGCAAGGGAGCGTTGAGCTTTCCTTTTTGGTCTTCTGCAATCTTGGGGAAACATATTTCCTTCAGATAATCATTTATTATTTGATCTTTTGGTTGATTTGGAATATTATACAATTCTTCGTAATATGTTTGAAAAGCCTTTGCTATATCTTCTGGTTTCTTTAATATAATTTTTTCCTTCCTATTACTATGTATCCTGTTTTTTCCTTCAGTTTTTTTCAATTTTCTAGTAAGCCATTTATTGATCTTATTATTTTCATAATAGAAGTTTGCTTTCATCCGATCTAATTTTTTTTCTATTCTTTCCCTTTCTATTTTTTCTATCTTCATTCTAAGCTCTGATAGTTGTTTAGATGACTCTGTGTTTAATACAGTTGTATTTTTCCTTGCTAATTGATAATATTCAATATAAAGTCTTTCCCTACTCAGACCTTTTTCTCTCTGGATCTTATTTTTTAGCTTAATCAAGTACCTCCGAACGACCGCTTTGAAAGCACACCATATTGTGGCTGCTGAGAGTTCTTCTGATCAATTCTCTCTAAAATACAGTGTGATTAGTTGTCTTATTTGTTCTTGATCATTTTTGTTATTCAAAATGTAGTCATCTAGCCGCCATGTCGTGTTAGATCTTTTTTTAATTTCTGTTTTTATATTGAAGACCATGTAGCTATGATCTGACCATATGTTTTCTTCTATCCTTATGTTTATTATTTGTTCTACTAGATTTGCTTCTCCCAGGATTAAATCTATTCTTGCAAGAGAAGAATGAACTTTTGATATGTGTGTGTATTCCCTTACTTCTGGATTATATACTCTCCATATATCTAATAGGTTATGTTCTAATAATATATTTCTAAGTATTCTGGCTTGATTGTTCAGGTGCTTGGATATTGGTTTACTATCTCTGATTTTTTTATCTAGGACAGGATCCATTATACAATTAAAATCTCCCGAGACTACCAAAAGTCCCACTTTGATCTTATCAACTTTTCCCATTATCATTTTAAAGTATTTAGTTGGGAGTATATTCGGGAGGTATACATTAACCAGAGTGTATATTTTCTCATCTAGCTTACATATTAATATTTGAAATCTTCCTTCTATATCTGTTTCCTCATATATTATTTCTTTATTAATTTTTTTCGATAAGATTATAGCCACTCCTCTTTTCTTTTTTTTTTTTAAGGACGCTTGTGAAATTATCTCATATCCTTCATATGCCCCTCTCCTATCTTCTGTGTTCCAATGTGTCTCTTGCAACATCGCCAGGTCTATTTGTTTTTTCTTGAGTAGTTCCTTCATCATAATTCTTTTATAAGGGGTGTTGAGCCCCTGTACATTAAGTGAAATACACTTCATATTGTTTTCCTTTATCAAGTAACTCCTTTCTGAGCTGTCATCATACCCACTTCATTCACACACATCTGAGTTCTCATAATACAGAGAAACCCATTTACACTCATTCTTACAAGCTGATATGACAGTATAAATACAACCGTCTCTTCAGTCTGTAAGCCTAGAAAATCTCTCATGAGATGTCTAGGGCTAAGGTCTAAGTCAGACCCTAAAGTGGTGCCCGTAAGGGGGACCTACGAGGCTGAGGTTATTATTATCTGTTCCCTGCTCCCTGCCGTCCTCCCCCCGTCTTGCCCCCTATCCCCTCGTCTCTCCATAGTAAATTTTAACCTAAGGGGGAAAAGGAAGCCCGGGAGAAGGAAAACCGGAAGGAGGGAGGGAACGTAGAAAAAAAAAAAAATGTCTGATAGACAGCCACTAGAGGACGGCTTAACCCTGCAAGGTAATCATTGCAGTTTATAAAAACTGCAATAACTACACTTGCAGGGTTAAGGGTGATGGGAGTTGGCACCCAGACCACTCCAGTGGGCAGAATAGGTCTGGGTGCCTGGAGTGTCCCTTTAATCCATTCATTTGAAGATAGAATAGGTTCTGTAATATACATAATTTCGTATGCATTCACTGTACTTTTAATAGGTTATTATGAGCCCAAATTGGTTGTGGTTAATAAATTAAGGCTAAAGTTCTAGAGCAGGAACATTTTGGTTAGCAGATCACTTATATATCAAATATACTGACTACTCGGTAAATATTAAAAATCCATGGTTAACACTGAATACATTTTTTATGAATGTAAATGCAAGTGTTTAACACATGTTAAACAAAAATTTGTATTGTTGTTTTCAGTGTGAATCTTTCATGATTAAAAGCCAAAACCGCACAAACAAATGGGAATTCAAACTAGTTACTGAACAATTTTAGTGCTATGGCGGAGCAATTGAAAGCAGATGAATACGAGAAATGTTTAATTAAGGAAGTTTTAAGCCCTTTTTTGTGCAAGAACGCTATTGTTTAGTACAATGAGAAGAGATCAAACTAAAATAAACATGATTTGTCTTTATTCTATGTATGGCTTTAGATTAAAGCAAGTCCGAAGACATTAATCATAGAACAAATCTTCATAGGAAATTATATGTGAAATTCTGGAATCTTTCAGAAATTATCTTTAAGTAATAGTACGTTGTCTTGTACTTTTTTCATTTTGTGATTACTGATTACAAAGAGTTCATTAAAAATAACTTTTTCTGTGTATATTTCATGGCTAATTTAAGATTAGCTGCTTTTAGTCAATGAGAAGACGGAATGATAAAGTGTTTATTTACTGCCCCAGGCTAAACTTTAACCCCACTTGACCCTTTATCCAAATGACTATTAATATTAAATGTTGTGCTCAAATTAGCACATGAAGGGCATGTGCAGCATTAAATATGTACATAGTAGAAACACATATCAAAAATATCTATCTATCTATCTATCTATCTGTATGTCTGTATGTCTGTCTGTCTCTCTCGCTCTCTCTGTCTGTCTGTCTGTCTGTCTATCTTTTATCAAGTCCTTATTGTTGGCTATATATATTTTTAAAAACATGTGTATCTCCTACCAATAGGGCATTTATTGTGGATCTTTGAGAAACCTATGTCCAAAATATTACCATGTGGTATTAATATGGCACCGGCATATTCTGTGACATTGTACAACAGAGACAGATCTGATATGTATAGGTATTTAGTGAAACTCCTACCGCACCAGTTTCTGAAGTAATGTAGAATTGGTTATTGCCAGCTTTATGAGATTGGATGGTGGACGATTAGACTAGTTTCGTAAAACTGCATCAATGCCAAAATGTACTGATAAATGGGAATGGTCAACTCTCACAAATTCTCGTCTTGCTTCTAGTCATCGATTTTTATTATATATGATTGGATGACTGTTTGTTAGATTTGTTAGAAGATTGTTAATTAAAATGTAAAATTTTCTCCTTACTCTTTCTGGGCAAATTAAAAAATTATCTAAGTCAGCTACGCTTTCCGTTTCACTACTCTGGATAACCTTGATAAAGTCTTGCTCAAGTCACATAGCCTTATCTTACATGGTTGTTCACTAGAGTGTTAACTGCTGAAAATTCAGAGTCAATTCAAAGTGAATTACAATTTGAATAGCCAATCTCAAAGCTGAATTGCATGAGGAATTGTCTTAATTTAGCTATTTTGGCCTACATGTTGAAATTCACTTTGAATTTTTCCGTAATTGTCACTGTAGTAACTATCTATTATTATTTGATCGTTTAGCAGGGAGACCATGTCAATAAGGTTTACTCCATCCAAAAACAGTGGATTATTAAAACACAGTTTTTTTGGTTGGAGTAATCCTTTAAATAATGTGTAATCAATATGCAATTTAAATGAACAGTGGTATAACTAATGTAGTGAGTGCTCTGGCACAAAATATTTTGAGCCCCTTCTCTAGCACAAGGGTGGCCAAAAGGTAGATCTCCATTTATCATATTTACAGTCTAAGAAATACCCTGTAGGGATAACATTAAAGGAACACTATAGGGTCAGGAACACAAACATGCATTACTGACCCTATAGTGTTAAAAACACCAACTATCCCCACTGGGCTCCCCCTGGACCCCTAAATATAGTTAAATCTTACTTTTATTCCAGTTTGCTGCTGTTTGGCTTGTGCTGCTCTGCCCCTGAGCTGCCTGCTTGGTTGACATCATCAGAAGTGTCGATCTGAGCATAGGAAAAGCATTGGAAAGAATTGGATTGGCTGAGCTAAGCAAGGAGGAAGATCAGGGTCAAAGCAAGCACAAGACAAACACAGCCCTGTCCAATCAGTATCTCCTCATAGAGATGCATTAAATCAATGCATCTCTATGAGGAAAGTTCAGTGTCTGCATGCAGAGGGTGGATACATTGAACAACAGTCACACTGTGCAGCACTGCACCAGGAAGCACCTTTAGCAGCCATCTGAGGAGTGGCCAGTGGAGTTATCACTAGGTTGTAAAGTAAAGACTGCATTTTCTCTGCAAAGACAGTGTTTACTGTAAAAAGCCTGAAGGGACTGATTATACTCACCAGAACTAATACAATAAGCTGTAGTTGTGCTGGTAACTATACTGTTCCTTTAAGAGTATACAAAGGGGAGTAGAAGGTAGTTTAACTGCAGTAACAGAGAGAATGAATGAATGAATGAATGAACGAACACCCTTGCATTAACACATGTGGTACATAGTACCTTTTTGGAGAAAACATCTCCAACAAGTGGAGGACAAGCTTGGATCCATATTTACTAGCACAGATGGGACATGCACCATTTATAAATAATTGTCATTTGGAGTTCAATAAGGGAATTACAGTGAGAGGCAATGGAAAACACCCTTCAATTATCAGCAGATATGGTAAAACCAACATCAGTTAACCATGAATTAGCAAAAGAACAGAGACGTACATATTACAGAATTTATTATACAATTTATAATACAGTGATAGTTGGCCTGTCAGTACAAGTTTGTCCAGACACATAAACTCTGAACTGGTCAATTTCTTAGTAGACTTCTGTGGAGTAGTTACTGAGAACAGAGCAAGTGTGAGATTTTTAAATAACTACAATACACTGATTTTATCAAAGGAAAAGAATAAAGAATGCACAGCAAGTTAGTTGTGGTATCATGAAGAAACTTTACACCTGTCTGAACCAAAAGGGAAACATTCAAATCCAGAATTATTAATGGCAAATCCCCAATAGGAGATGCTTTACATAGGGGGGAAACTTGATACTTTCATTTGAACCAAGCCCACCCTGAATCTGGTTTTGAGATGTGATCATTACCAGCATCTAAGCCACACTCTTCACAGATCATATCACAGGCACCTACATCTATGCCAGCATTTTGAAATTACCAAAAGTATTTGTATTTATGGCTGCAGAACATGGTACCATACCCCCTGAGTACTCCTAGACATGCAAGCTATACAATGATCTGAGCTTCCCAATCATTATAGTGATTCAGTGATTCTCAGTTTTGTTTTTCATATCTCCAAGGCTCATCACGATTGTTAGTTAGTAAAACCTATAGTAAAGTGCTTTGGTTTCGATTTAGAGGGCACTGGTGTATCGATCATGCCCCTGCTGTCTCAATGCTCAGTACACTGCCATGTAGGGGTTAAATCACTGATTTTATGCGGCACTAGTCACACCTCATTGCATGTGACTTGCACAGCCTTCCTAAACATTTCCTGTAAAGAGTCATCTAATGTTTACACTTCCTTTATTGCAAGTACTGTTTAATTTATCATTTCTTATCTACTGCTCTGTTAACATCTTGCTAGACCCTGCAGGAGTCTCCTGTGTATGATCAAAGTGCAATTTATAGAGCAGGAGATGAAAACTTTTAAAGTAATTAAATGAAACCATTTTGTTTCAATGCAGGCTGTGTCAGTCACAGCCATGAGAGGTTTGACTATGGCTGCATTAACAGAAACAAAAGTGATTTATCTAAATGTCAGAGAATTAAGCAGTGAGACTTCAGAGGCACGATCTATACACCACAACTGCTTAATTAAGCTAAAGTTGTTTTGGTGACTATAGTGTCCCTTTAATATTTTAGTATGACCATCCATCTTTCACGATGATCTGTATTTGCTAAAGAACTAATGATGAATTTGATTTATTTTTGTTAACTTATTTCATTTTGTGACATCTTGCCACCATTTCTATATTTTTGAATGTTCATGATTATATTGAAGGAGTATAAATTGATTCCATCTCCCTCCTCAAATTTTTTTTATATCAGATGAAGAATACAGTACACTTGAATTCATTTCCGCGTTAACAGTACTCCACTAAATCACCGTTTCCACACTGGTCAGACAATGCTGCACGTAGGTATATGACATATCATTATTCATAAAAACCTTTTCAATTTTCAAATAAATCACATAATTTCCAATAGTTTTGAACTGGGAAAAAAAATTCTGCTCACTCTCCCTGACAATTTTTCAAAAGACACATAAGGAGAAGAAAATAATGATATATGAAGTCAATATCCCTGCAATCTCACCATTACCTACCATCTCACAGAGCATAAATCCCAGGACTCTTCGGTGTAGTTAAATTGTATTCCACCGGCTCTGTCAGATGACATCACACACTCACCAGTCAAAAATGCGTCAGTAAGATGGGAAGCGATAGTATTTATTAAGAGATTCAAATTGTGATGACATGCAAGCAGATGCGATTTCCAAGCTCTCCATTAAATAGAGCTCCTAGTTAATGACATGAAATCCATCTAACCTATGTACATGTTGCATTTGCTTACCCTCCTGGGGCAGCCTTTTCCAGTCAGACTGTATCTAAAACCATGTGGTTGAAACTTGAAACAGTAACAGCAGCTGATTAAATGCATTTCTGCTTGTATTCTGGAATCTAGAAAGCACCTACTAGATCATTCGTCCACAACTGCAATGGTCTAGGAAGATGGACTGCTCTGAAATAAACACGATCCTACACACCTTTCAATAACAAACGGTGTCATAAGTTAATAGAATGTACATATGCAAGCACAAACACATTTAAGAGATGTGAAGATGGAGATGTTGAAGAAATTAAGATGACCTAAATATGTAAGAGTTGGTAAGGAAAACTAATGTGAAGTTTTACAGCATGTTTGCTTAAATTATATACAGCATGAGAGTGTATTATAACATTCACAAATATAATGATGAGCAATTTATAAAGGGGCTCGAGTGAGGCAGGCTCGAGTGAGGCAGGCTCTCTGCGACTGACACACACACACACACATATATATATATATTTATATATACTGTATATTGTTTATATATGTTTTGTATGAATGTACTTCTCGAAAGAGTTTAAAGTATTTAAAATGATAATCCTATTAGGATAATAACTCTACAGATAATTTTATAGTAGCATAGTCTGAATGTTGTATGTTTTTTTTTGTGGAACATATTATTTAATAAAGACATGAATAAAAGAAAAAAAAGAGTAATTTTATGCCTTGACACATACCGTATATACTCGAGTATAAGTCGAGTTTTCTCAGCACATTTTTTTGTGCTGAAAAACCCCAGCTCGACTTATACTCGAGTCAATGTCTGTATTATGGCAACATTGCCATAATACAGACCAGGACCGACGGGCTCATTACAAGCCCGGCGGTCCTGTTGGGGGCTGGCAGAGAGCTGTTACTTACCTTTACTGCAGCTCCTGTCAGCTCCCTTCTCTCTCCTCTGTGCCGGTCATCTCTTCTCCTCCACTGCAAGTCTCGCTCCGCGCGGCACTCACACCGCGAGACTTGCAGTGGAGCGGACTGGAGGAGAGAGAAGGGAGCTGACAGGAGCTGCAGGAAAGGTAAGTAACAGCTCTCTGCCAGTCCCCTTCCTACGCAGCAATGCCACTGGACCATCAGGGAATGATAGCCCCCCTCCCTGGCCATGTATCAAGCAGGGGGGGACAAAAAAAATAAATCAAAATTGAAATAATAATATAATACATTTTATAATATTAAAGTGAAAAATATTAATACTATTAAAAAAACAAAATTTAATATTATAATAGAATAAAAATGTTAATATTAAAAAAATTATAATATTAAAATAATAATAAAAAAATAAATTATAAAAATGCCCACCCCCACCAAGGTTACACACTCTGCATCACATACACATACACACACTGCATTCATGCACACACTGCATTCATACACACACACACTACATCCATACACACACTGCATTCATACACACACACACACTGCATTCATACACACACTGCATTCATATACACACACACACCAAGGTTACACACTCTGCATCACATACACACACATACACACTGCATTCATACACACACACTGCATTCATACACACACACTGCATTCATACACACACTGCATTCATACACACACACACACACCAAGGTTACACACTCTGCATCACATACACACACATACACACTGCATTCATACACACACACACACTGCATTCATACACACACACACACACACTGCATTCATACACACACTGCATTCATACACACACACACACACACACTGCATTCATACACACACACACTGCATTCATACACACACACTGCATTCATACACACACTGCATTACATACACACACACTGCATTATACACACACTGCATTCATTATATACACACACACACTACACAAACACTCTGCATTCATTATATACACACACTGTGAATAAATATTCAATTAATATAATTTTATTGGAATCTAATTTTATTTAGAAATTTACCAGTAGCTGCTGCATTTCCCACCCTAGTCTTATACTCGAGTCAATACGTTTTCCCAGTTTTTTGGGGTAAAATGAGGGGCCTCGACTTATATTCGGGTCAACTTATACTCAAGTATATACGGTAATCAAAAGGTAATAGTTCGATAAGTAGCTATCCTTTCCATGTGTCAGTCTACGTGTAGGATACATGAAAACAAGAGAAATCTATAAATATTTTTAAAGTCGTTTCGAAGGTTTGTATTATTTCATTGTCACTTCATAGAATTGTACTTTTAACTTTACTTGTATTAGAACTCTACAAATAATGAGCCATTACTGATGTTGACACAATCACATATTTATGATGTGTCTTAATGACAGTTTTACCTTATCTATTCCCCAAAAATTGCCCTATAGCGTACATTACGCAATCAAGCTACGCTGTTCTCCATAAAATTGGATAAGATTTAGACTTGGAGATCTGTTCCGTTATAAATCTCTGTTTGTTTGGATTTGGGCCAATCGGGTAATCATATGTAAACTTTTTGTGACTTGATCTGTGAAACAAATGGCAGGAAATTGCACCTATCATTGTACTGCAAATATATATATTTTTGCACCCTTTTGGTTCGTCTGATTTTTTTCTGAATCTTTTTTGTTAACAAAATTCTAAGAAATTATCCCCAATCATCATATAGCAAATATTTGTCCATCCTCCCATTTTGGAATCGAATGGTTTGGCCAGAAATATTTTTTTGCTGTGCACATGTCTAGTGAGATTAATCAACAAGTTAATGGACCAATTTTTCCATTATAGAATTCAATAACCAAAAGGACTTTATAAGTGACCTGTAGGACAATGTCCTGTTTATTTACTAAAAGCAGATAAAGTACACATACATACTGTTACACTAATATAACTTCTCAATAATTCTCAAAGAAAACATAAAAATACATAATTATTCACTGGGAACAGGCTAATGGCAAGCATCTCGTCTATAATTATCACTACTGTAATGTGATGGCAAAACTAGAAAAATCACCATTTTACTTGTTAACGTCATGATGTCAGCATATCAATCTCATGATCATGTGATTAATGATCGACAAAAGTTAATGTGGTTTTTACGCTGATAATACTTTCTATATGTGGAAGTATTCATAGAAGAAAATAGTTAAGATATTTTTGAGCATGTTAATAAAAAAACTATTCTTACTGAAGTTCAGAAACCATTTTCATATAGAAGCAAGTGTAGAATTGTGCTTTAGATCTTCAATGATTAAACCAACCCTGAAGTGTGATCCACACTTAGGCCCTCATACTATATTATTGAGACCCCAATTTGAAGCGACATATTATATTGACTGCCCATGAAACTACCTACAATAAATTGTTTAGCGGATCAGCACTAACTTTCCTGGGGCTGTTATGGTCACTGGGCAAATTATTAAATGTATATAAATCATGTCCCTGCTACAAAAAAACAAACACAAAAAAGAGATTTAAACTAAACATTTTTGAATAATCTTTCATGCACCAAATACGTCTTTCAATTTGTGTTCTTTCATTTTTAGACAAATTGTAAACCGATCCATCCTATACATTTTGTAAACAGACTTTTCTCTTGACAGGAAAGTGTTTGTTTGATTCAGAATTCATGTTATCTACAAAAGGCAATTCCTAAAAACCTACTTAAGACCTAAAAGTATTCCTACATGCATATGGGGCGGAATGGAAAAGATAACAGATATAAAAAAGACATATGTGGTGATAAAAATTTGTACCCTAACCTATTTGACTAATAAACCATTATTTTACGTGTTGTAGTATTTCTACGTTTAATATTGGGCCAGTATTTCGTTTAATAAACATATAAGGGGAAATCAAGACAATATACTCTGCCATTTTGAACTCATACTTATTTCTATAAGAATATTGTGACATACACATTTCAAGCATTCCATAAACTCTTTCACTGTGATTTTACCTTTTCATTTATCTTTTTCTTTGAAAGGTTATTCAAGGTATTTACTACCTCTTCTCTGAAGTTGTATCTTTTTACATTACCTCTCAGTCTTCCACTCTCCAACTCCAATCAATGGCGTATTGTTCTAACACCTCTCATCTTCTTGAAATGGTTTCTGTGTTGAACTTGATATCTTAAACTATGTGTAACTTTATACCATGAACACCCTTCCCTCTCTCTCTCTACCAACGTGAGAAGCCATTTCTTTTAACTTTTATCAGAAGGATTAAATAAATGAAATGTCTGAAAAACATTACATTTAGAAACATGACATACTTTTATTTTATTATATCACATTATGTGCAAACATATCTGCCATCGAAAAGACAAAACAATTTCCTTTCTTTATATCAAAGTCTACATATGTCTACCAATACAACTTTATTTTTTAGATTAAAATCACAGGGGATAATTCAATTGGTTTTTAAATAGTTATTTCTCTTTGTAAAATATCATGCTTTTATTTTTTAGTTCCTAAGCCTTCATTTATAGTCTATAATTTATAATCCAAATAGCCTATGAGACAAATATAATTGATGGAACCATCCACCGTCAAAACAGCTTTGTCTCAATTAAGTTCTTTGAGAGTTGATGTCCCCGGGTAGTGTATTACCTTAATGTGTTAAACCATATTACAGTACATACTGTAACTCTCAAATAGCAGTCTGGGATAGGCTGGGAGCTTTAACTTGGTGGCCAGTAGGGCAGCCAAGCAGAGAAGGGAAGAATCAGTGTATATGGCACCCAAGAAGGTGCTCGGTTGTTAAACCATTTCAAAGGGACTCTCCAGACCATGGTATGTTTTTTCATTTTACAAAATAAATTCAGATTTCAATGGAAATTGGCACTTTTATAAATTAACCATATTACACCCCCTGGCTGTCAATCAGGCAACCGGTCCTGTTACTTCCTGGTTTGTTTAACTCAGTGGAGCTAAACTGAAGAGGCAGTCCATCGAGCAGACCTCCTGCAGTACAACGACTCCTCATTGTGCTGCATTGGAAAGTCTGTGATTGGACAGCCAGAAAGTCTGAGCTGGGTTGGAAACAGAGGGCTTGCAAAGGCTTCAGACAAGAGATGCCCCAATTAAAATGCACAATGACATGCTTTTTACATGTTTTTATTTGGGTTATATCTACTGAACAGTGATTTATTTAATTTATGTATTTAAGTTGAGGCAGTGGCATGTCCCTTTAAGGCTTTAAGGAACAACACATTGTATCTGTGAGGCACATTGTATAGCCCTCCTTTACTTAACTAGATATGGGATAAATTCTGAAACATAATGTCTATCTGAGCTCACTTACATATTCAGCTATGGATTGGGGAGATTTATGGAATCTGGATCTCTAAGGAACTCTATTGTTAAATGAATGAAGGGCAACAAAAACAAAAGAAAAACACTTGGGATTCAGAGTAATTTTATTTTACTAGTGATGGGTTCAAGTGCACATCGCAGGAATGGACAACTGCAACTACCTATCTGTGTACTGAGGTTTGCAACAATTTAGAATTGAGTATTGTATAGCTTTTTTCCTACCTTAATAATTAATATGAAAGCATACCACATTGTATGAAACTCTCAAAAGTTATAGAATCAGGCCACAATCACAAACACACAGTCTACTGAAGACTAGAGTCAGTTATAATCCAGAGTAAATGTGACAGATAATATCAAGTCAATTCACATATTCTAGGCCAGGCACTCCAGATGTTATAGACTACATCTCCCTCGATGCTTTGCCAGGATTATGGTTGTAGGAGCATTGTGGGACATGTAGTCCACAACATCTGGAGTGCCAAAGGTTGCCTAGTCCTGGTCTAGGAGGCTATTGTACCTGCTATCAGTTTAAGGTAGCACAAGTAGAGTGAAGGCAAGATCTTAAATCCTTGGACTTGTGCAATGATGGTCCATGTGGCCAGGTAGAGACAGTGTTTAACAAGAAAACTGTTATCTAGGTGATATAGAAAAGACAGAAAAGACAGCACAGAATAAAATGAAAGACAAAGGACTCAAAGAATGATAGGAATGGGAATGTAAATGGGAGGCAAAGAAAATCCCCAAACCATTCTCAGTATAAACAGTACCATGATTGTTAGAATAGTCATATTTATTTTATATTCCTTAGAGCCATCAAACACTTGGCTTCTGTCTCATGGAGCTAATTTTCTTGTATTTTGGAAATGATGTCAGACCCAATATTTATAATTTTTGTATGTATTCCAAGCCAGTTGAAACTTATCAATTATTTTGAATGCTGTGTTTGGATAATCTTGACGTTTAAATTACCTATGTGAATTTCCAATAAAAGTAAAATCACGATATAAAATTGTAAATTAACTATAATTGAAACAAAGCAAAAATTCCAGTTCTGGAAAAGCAGATATTAAAAGAGGTCCTTTTGTATGAGGAAGCTAGCTCTGTCCCTGCATAGCATTTGTTTTTCGGTGTGTAAACAAGGAATTAAGCTTTCAAGAAAGGCAAAAGACATGTGATTAACCCACCCAGAATGCTTTATAAACATAAGTAGATTCCACATATGGCATCACTCAGTTATTAAAAGTAAGTCTATTTTGCAGAATCTCAATCACCACAATGTTCTCCAACTCCGTAAAATGCACTTTGCTATACAAAAAAAGTACAAAAAAAAGAAAGAAAGAAAAATGACCCATTTGATGTTTAAACTTACAACAGATGTACAAGATGAAACTAGAAAAAGTCAGCGTGGTTTATAAGATGCTCCAATGGGAGTGATCAGGTAACGGCAAAAAGCCCTACAAGATTAGCCATATTTTGATAGAATTTGTGTATCTTAAGCATGTCCTAATGATATGGACAGCTGTTCATAAAACAATAGATTGTACTGTGTGAATAAATCTCTTGATATGTAAAGTAACAAAGCAATATGAAACAGTCGGTGTTAGCATGTATACATCATTTTGTAAAAGAAAATGTTTCGTTCTAGAATGATCCAGAACGTAATACTTCTATCATTCTGAAATTCTTAATAATACTTCATGTTAAAAGAAGGTGTGCTACTTTTATCGTGGAAATAAAAAGCTAGAATTCTTTACTATTTGAGGGAGGTGGATTCAGATCCAGTTCCAAAGGACCTCAGGATTGGAGTCAGGTAAGTAAATTAAAGGGTTTTAATCCTTTCATGATGGGGGGATAGGTGAAACACTGCAGAGGCAGAGACAGAAGGATGATATAGTGTTAGGAATACATTTTTGTATTCCAAACACAATAGTGTTCTCTGCACTGATTGTTAAAAGCACGGAACCTTTAAAAACATATCCAAGTATTGTAAATGATGCTCATAATTCTTTTATATGTGTATATGAAAGCACATCATAAGTTGTGTAAAACATTTTCCTAGGATAATGTTTTAGCATATTTTATTGTTCTCTGGAGGAATTATTTTGTTTCTTTATTGTTTTTGTGTTTTTAAAAAAAAAATGTATTGAACAATTTTTAAAAATGTATTATTAACAATGTATAACTTATAGTATAGCATAACATAATATAATATTATATAAAAACAGAAATAATAAAAGAAAAAGCAGGTAAAGTGAGAAAAATAAAAATAAAAGGGGGTTACATCCATAATTACATATGATAACATTTGCATATAAAAAATAAACAGGGGACAGCCAAGATGGCCAGATGTGTTCTGCACTAGCTCCAGCACAATAGAGCAATAAATAAGCTTATTATACTTCATACCATGCTAGATTCAGCCCTAATTGACTTCTACACTGTTCGGCAACGAGTGGGCAACTGAGGCTAATCAAGATGACCCGAGACAGCGAGTACACACAGCGCCTGACAATGAGGCCTAGCTTAAACTGCAGCCAAGCGCCTGGGAGAGACGGCCGCTCTCCTGACACGAAGAATGCTCCCAACGAAGTCTGCTTTGGAGCCCTGCGACCCCCCCTTTGGACCAGTGGGGGTTATCCTGGTCCACGCTGGAGACACCTAACTACCCACTACAAGGGAACCCCCAGCTCACCAGCCACCCACATGGCACTTCCAAAATGGCTGCCGCAACACAACAAAAACAACATGAACACAAGCTTACCCAGCCCTGGAGAGAGAGCTTTGAGGTTCAATTCAACAAAATCTACCGGGATTTCTGGACTAACATATCAAGCAGACCTCCAGCCTCTACTCCTCGTGCTAAACCTGCTGCCTGAGCTGCTGAGCCAAGACTCCAATCAGGCTCCGCAATATGGAGTCACGGTAGAAAGTCTCCACCTAACCACCCACATTACCGGCGGACACCCCGGAGAAGCACTCGATGCCGGGCTCATGACCCCGCAGAGATCAGAAGGAGGATCTGCAGACTTGCTGCCATTCACCCTCGCAAGACCTTGACCTCGGAGGGCAAAGAACCAAAGGGCAGAGGACTGTTTAAGGTCCCCACACCAGGAGGCAAGCAACATCCCAAGCACAACACGACGGCACATGACGGCATTTTACACATCCTGAAAACAGGCCGTAAAGTTAGGCAGGACTTTCCCGCGGCTGCTCCGCGCTTCGCAATAACGGGGGTCGGCTGGCTGTAGCATAAGGCATATTGTGGCAGATCTGATTCATCCCAGATTGCAGAGGATGTATCCTAACTCACTAACCCCCTTATGATTCATAGTCATCTCACTTATTTCTTTTATTCTTGCTTTAATAGCCCATTAAGTTCCTGTGGCCTTATTACTGTTCTGTCTTACTAACATGTTTTATAATGCACTTTATTATTATTATTATGATATTTATAGAGCGCCGTCAAATTCCGCAGCGCTTTACAATGGGTGGACGAACAGACATGTAGTTGTAACCAGACAAGTTGGACACACAGGAACAGAGGGGTTGAGGGCCCTGCTCAATGAGCTTACATGCTAGAGGGAGTGGGGTAAAATGACACAAAAAGGTAAGGATGGTATTAGACTAGTCACAGTTGCACAAGAGGAATCAGTTGGGAGCTATTAACAGTTTAATTGATACGCTTTTATGAAGAAGTGGGTTTTTAATGATTTTTTGAAGGAGTGGAGACTGGGTGAGCATCTAACGGAGGAGGGAAGTGAGTTCCACAGGAATGGTGCAGCCCTCGAGAAATCTTGAAGGTGAGTATCAGAGGTGGGAGTACGGACAGCAGATCATAAGGGCCTAGACGGGACATACTTGTGTATAAGGGAGGATAGATAGGTGGGAGCAGCATTATGTAGAGATTTGAAAGCAAGAACCAGAATTTTAAATTGAGCTCTATATTTTAGAGGAAGCCAATGTAGGGATTGACAGAAGGGTGAGGCATGGGAGGTGCGGGCAGACAGGAAGATGAGCCTCGCCGCCGCATTCATTATGGACTGTAACGGCGCAAGTTGGGAGAACGTAAGACCACTGAGAAGCGGATTACAGTAGTCAAGGCGATAAAGGAGAGTGGAATGGACCAACACCTTAGTCGCATCTGGCGTTAAGTAGGGGCGGATGCGCGCAATGTTTTTGAGATGGAAATGACAGGATTTGGCGATAGATTGAACATGAGGCATGAAGGAGAGGTCGGAGTCAAAGAGAACACCTAGGCAGCGAGCCTGCGTGGTGGAGCTGATGGTAGCACTATTGACTTGGAGGGAGACAGACACAGGAGTAACAACACTTGAGGGAGGAAAGACCAGAATTTCAGTTTTGGTCAAGTTTAGTTTAAGGAAGTGGGCAACCATCCAGTTAGACAGCAGAGAGGCAGTCAGAGACACTAGTCAAGAGGGACGGGGAGAGATCAGGAGAGGACAGGTAGATTTGCATGTCATCTGCATAGAAATTATATTGGAAACCAAAGGAGCTAATGAGTTTACCAAGGGAGGCAGTATAGATGGAGAAAAGTAGGGGACCAAGGACTGAACCTTGGGGGACACTGACAGAGAGGAGTTGGGGAGAAGAAGCAGAGCCAGAGAAAGAAACACTGAAAGAGTGCTGGGAGAGGTAGGAGGAGCACCAGGAGAGAGCAATATCTTGTAGCACGATATTGCGGAGGATGAGAAGAAGCTGTTGATGATCAACAGTGTCAAAAGCCGCAGAGAGGTCAAGGAGAATTATTATTGCTGGTATTACGTGCAGCTCATATGCTCTAAGCAATGTGGTCAACCGATACTCTAGTTAATAATCTTGTTAACCAAACATGTTCATGACCTACATCTCAATATTCCTTTCATGTCATATATTATACTGGCAACTCCTTTTATTTTTTTATAACAATGACAACATGATACTTTCTGCCCACCTGCTATCCTAAGCAATACAGGGACAAAGATTAAAAAAAAAAAGGGGAAAAAAAAGCTACTCTTATATCTGCAGTGCTGCAAAACAGCCAGATTGGCCCATGTAAGATCCTTCCCTTGGAAGCATAGGTCCCAGACCACACCAACCAATATAGCTGGCATCACTCCCGCTGTTGTGGATATCTGTTTGGCTCATAATGGTCATGCTAACGTTATCACCATCTTAAAATATGCCATTTCCCTATGTTTTAAACCTAAGCACCCAGCGGCTACCAAGCTCCAGAATGAAACATAGTTTAGCATGTTATATAACTCTTCTTTGACAATGTTAATGTCAGCATATATATGATTTCTCAGTCACGCTTAATGCCTCACCATTACCTGACATAACATTATTAACCTGTATGTTACTTTAAAAAAATTGCAGTTCTCTTATACGCCACAGTACTGCGCCTTGTGAAATATCTGTACCTACTGTCGTGGCAAAATACACCTGTCTTTAAAAAATTTTGCACAACAAAAATAAAGAATTAAAGAAAATAAAATAAAAAATAAACAGGATAATATATGTTACAGAATTAATTACAACTAATATTTTTTTGGAGATGCATGGAGTGCCAAAATCATTACTGGTTTCAGTGGGCAAAACAAAAATGCTTGAGGAGAAAGGGGTTAAAGGAATTGGGAAGAGAGAGAAAGGGGATATAGTGGGAAAGGCAAAAATGCAGTCACAGAGAGGAGGCAAGATGAAGGTAAAGAAATGGGTGCAGGTTTTAAAAGGGAAAGTGATAGTAGAAAAAAAAACACAACATAGAGCAGAGACATGGGAGTATTAGAGAAGGGAGTCTAAACATGACTTGTTTTGTTGGCAGCTCAGGGAAGTTCAGAAAGGAGTTCAGTGAGATAAGGAAAAGCAATGTTGTGTTCTCTGCCTGAGACAAAGAGAAAGCGATTGAAGCTGACAAAACTCTACTAGGTCAGAGAGAGATTCAAAACCTGTGGGATCAGAAGCCGAAACTTAAACCTATAGTTGTCAAAACTAATAGCGAGGTTAAAATTTGTGCTTAAGAGGCACTGCAAGAGTTAAATAAACTCCCCATCTAAAACATAGTTCTGGAGTTGCTGGTCTATTTATTTATCTATCCCAAAGGCCTTGTCAGTGATGTTCAACTGAAATGTCTATTTGAAAAATGATTGTTGGTTGAGATGCTCACAAGGCAAGCTATTAAACTTTCTTTGTATTTCACCCTATATGCATACCTGCAAATCATGCCTTCCCACCTCAGCGGCCAAGAAAACAGACTGCAAAGGGCAGTCACGCATGAAAATAGCTGAACAATGTGTGAAAGGGGCAGGATCACCCTAAAGAGGGTAACCAGGCTGTATGCATGCCTACCAACCATCCCAAATTCAGCAGGGCAGTCCAGATTTTTGGATTCTGTCCCACCATCCCAACTTTGTTCTCTGGTATCCCACTTTTGGGGACCCTTTCCTATACCCCTTATGCAACGGGATGAAAGAAAATCAATGGGCATCTCCTTAACTCACCCCCCATGTACGCTGCTGTACATGTGGTGAAAAATGGAGTAGAGGACACAGATCATGCTCTTACACTGTATTATTGGGGTAAGGGAACCCCACACTTTTGTTATATTGTTTATTATGTGTCTGTAGGAGTGCAGCAGTAAAAGGGTTAACATTGTCCTAATTTTGTGTATCTTATTGTTTCCTGCACTTTTTTTTTTTTTTTTTCACAACAGTAATTACTTTATGATGATCATATGCAGTGGACATTACTAAAGGTGGGTTGTAAGAAATATGGAGAAGGCTGGAAACCTGTCGATAAATTGTCACCTATATCTGCTGACTGTTGTTATTAACAGCTTATGGCAGAGAATTACTGACAATATTGGAAAACAGCGGTAAATCTGGTTGTGGGACAGTTTTCTGAAATAAAACCTACCTATCATTTACATTTAGATCCATGTATATCTATATCTATATTGATATCATTTATATTAATCACCTTATGTCACAGACCTTTTTCATGCATTTGTATTTAAACATGTCCTTATATGTTTACGTACATTGTGTATATTAAGAAATCCCTTCATGCCTTTCACATTGACCATCATCACTGGTGTGTTCTAACCTCCAATTGCAAGACTTGGAGATACACCATTCATCCTTCGAGAGAGCATGCATTCATTCATCCTTTGAGAGAGCATGCAGGGCAGAAATTGGGAATAAAAGAAACAGACGAAGGGCCATGATATTGTGGGATCAACGTCTGAGCAGATTTTGCCTTGCAGATGCTGGATCTGCCAATTCAGCATTGACCTTGTCAACCACCAGCGTGTCTGCAGCAGACATGGACAACCCACTAGCTAAATCTTTGTTTACAAAGTCAAGACAAGAGTACATGTGTTTATACTATTAATATAGTGTACTTTCAATGTTGGGAAATATACACAGCAAGTACACATAAGATTTTACAAGCCTCTTTCATTGTCTGTTGATCAGATCCTACCCTTTTTTTCTAACCTTGCTAAGACCCTTAGCAAATTCCTAGACTATAAGCTTAGGATACATTAGAGATAAACTTGATGCCCATATTTTGACATGTAAAAACTTTATACAATTATTAAATATAGGGTTATGTGTCACATTTGTCTGAACGCTATATTTTGACATGCTGAATAAAAGTGTTTACATGTACTTGAGATTGAACTGTATAATATTGTAAAAGTACTAATTTCAAGTGAAAGTATTATAAAATATTTTTGAATCTTTAATGCTTTTGTCTAAAGCAGTGGTTCCCAAACTTTTTAGGTCCAAGGCGCCCTTAATATTTGAATATTTTTTCAAGGCACCCCAAGTCAAAGTTTCTAGGTTGTATATCTGTACAGCGCTGCGGCATTTACAGACACTATAGTGTAATGTACAGTGTTGGTGTTTGAAGGGATGCTTGTATATAGTTTTAGTGTTTTAATACAGGGGTGTGTTTGAATGATATGTTCACTTTTAAAGGCGGATGTACACTTGTGTGAAGTATTTGTGTTTGAGTAAAGAGGTGTGTATGCAATATTTGTGTTAGATTGCAAGAGTGTGTTTGTATGTTGTGCTGGTGTTTGACTGCTTGGATGTATGCACATATACTAACACATACAAATATACAAACTTACACATATATACATGCATGTTAACACACAGATACATGTAAATACACCGACACATACACACAAATTCATATAGACACCGACACATACCCACACATAGATACACAAAGACACATACATAAATCAACACATACACACACCTTAACACATGCATACACCGACATATACACACACACCCTGACACACACAAACATTGACCCAGATACACACACTGACATAAAAACACAGACTCTGACACACACACACACTGACACACAGATGTGCACACACACACATGCTGACACCCAGATGTGTGCACGCACACACGCATGCTGACACAGATGTGTTCACACATACACTGACATATACACACACCCTGACACACACTCATAAACACACACCCTGATACACACTCATACACACACACACACAAACACCCTGACAAATACACACGTGATATTTTTTATATCTCCTGCCACCCTCCTGTTAGCTTAACTTGTATGTCCGGGAGGGTGGTTTGGAGTCTTTTTTCTGCTAGTGGGAGTGAGGGGTCTGGAGCAACTCCTGGAATGCTCCTCTCCCCTCCTCTCCTTCCTGCACGGTTTTCCGGCACGAAGCTGGGAGGAAGTAACAGGCTGTCACTTCCTCCCAGCTGGCCGACATTACAGGGGCCCGGTCGCATCTTAGAGGACCGTGGCACTCGACCAGGCCCCAGTTCAGCAGTTATGTTTCCCCAGTAGCACTGGGGAATCATTCCGCTGAACCCCTGTGTGCACGTCAAAATATTAATAGCAATATTATTTGCATATTATTTTTTTTATTTCAAATGTCCAAATCCTTTCAACTAGCTCTTAATATTTTCCTTTACTGGGAAGGAAATGCTGTCCATTGTTGAAGCTGGGTGTTAATCAGAAAACTGAACACAGTTGTTGTTTTTAATATTTTTTTTTGTATTCTGTTATTATGCCCTCAAGTTATTTTCTTTGCATAAAATCCACATTCCTTATAGGGTATACATATAAAAAAAGATACACTCACAACACTATATGAAAAAAAGCATGATTGAGACGCATTGAAATGTCTTGAGAAAGTTTTACAATAAATGCCTGGATGCACTGATGAACTACTGACAATTTTGTCTGACATCACAGGCGTGCTTTTTTCATATGGTGTATCATTTTGTGTTTTGGTAGTGACCTAACTACAGGATGCCAAAGCTGTGAGTACAGAGCTTATTGTTATGATACAAGCTGCCTGCATACTGTGACACAGATACACTTATTCTGATCATCACAGGGAGAGTTGCACCAGTTAATTGTAGATGTGAATCAAGGTAATAAACTATAACAAAAAACAGTGGGTTTTTTTTTCCGAACCTCATTTCAATGTTGAGGCCACCCAGTTCCCATAGAAAAAAAAGTCAGAGTGATAATTTTATATGATAAATATCACTCTAGCTTTATTATATATTCTCCTGTGTTTGAGATTATGAAACTCACAGGGTTATTCATCCAAAGTGAGAATTCAAAGCAAATTCAAAGTGGATTTCACATTTAGGGCCAAAGTAGCTGGACTTGACATATACAGCTGATTTTTTTTTTTTCTAAATTGGCTATTTTGACCATAAATTTGAAATTCTCTTTGAAATCTTACTTTAGTGGATGACACTGTTGGTTTTCAAAGAAGAGGACAGTAAGATTTATCTACAACAAGAGTTAAGACATGCACATATGATATCACATTTATTATTCACTTAACACAGAATTTAAGCACATTAAAATTCAACATTTTGGCTAAATATCCTAGTTGGAAATTTTTATTCCAGATTGGCAACTTTTAACTTAGTTAATTTAGTCATTCAGAAATTAACTCACTGCAATTTTGAGTTTAGTGAATAGCTCTGTATAATTATATAATGGTGATTTTTGAAAATCTTATTAAATTTAGGATAAGTGGAATCAATTTGTTGCTTTTCATTACTAAATGATAATGTGTCATACGTTTTTATGTTTCATGTTTACCAGATGTTAAACATATTATTTACAGGACGGCCAACTCTGGTGAAAAAAAAACATAGAGAACATATACAATTTTTCCAGCATGTTTCACGAGTATTTTGCAAATATTGAAATCAATGTGTATTGGTGCTACTGATATGAAACAAAATCTCAGTCTTGTTTCATCTTATTCTTTACTGCCACATACATCATTTTCAGCATCTTAACAGACTCTTAACAATGCCTGCTTAAAGGACCACCATACTCGTTTTCCTGGCACTATAGTGCCCTGTGGGTGCCCCCACCCTCAGGGTACCCCTCCCGCCGGGCTGGATGGAGAGGAAGGGGTTAAACTTACCTCTTTCTCCAGTGCCGGGCGGAGAGCTCTCCTCCTCCTCTCCGCCTCCTCTCCTCCTCTTTGGCTGAATGCAAGAGCCGCGCGCGCATTCAGCCAGTCTCATAGGAAAGCATTATCAATGCTTTCCTATGGACGCTGGCGTCTTCTCACTGTGATTTTCACAGTGAGAAGCACTCAAGAGCTTCTAGCGGCTGTCAATGAGACAGCCACTAGAGGCTGGATTAACCCTAATATAAACATAGCAGTTTCTCTGAAACTGCTATGTTTATAGAAAAAAAGGGTTAACCCTAGCTGGACCTGGCACCAGGGGCGTACCTAGAGCATTTGGCACCCGGGGCGGGTCCTATTTTTGGCACCCCCCCACCCCTCAACTTTAAATATAAAAACAACCAAATTTTTTTTTATGTATTTAGCACTAAGCAGTGATTGTGTGTTTTAATGTATGCATGTTTTTGTATGGAGTATATGTGAGTGAATGTAGCGATGTGTTTGTGTGTAGTGTTGGCGTTTGAATGCAAGCATGCATTTGTGTGTTGTGTGGTATTTGAATGCAGTGGTATGGTTATATATAATGGTGGGGTTTGTATGTAGTGTTGATGTTCAAATGCATGAGTGTATTTGTGTGTAGTGTTGGCGAGATTTTAGATGTCTGCACATATACACATACACGGACATACACACATGCAGATACATATACACACAAACACAGTCACACACAGATACACATTGACACACATGCAGATACATATACACACAAACACAGTCACACACAGACACACATGCAGACATCATGGCGACTCTAGGAACAATATATATGCGGGGGAGGGGGGGGCACATAAGATACCACAGTCAAAACAGGAGGGGGAGCAGTAAAACTTCTCACTAGGGGATGGGGTAATATGCTGCCATTGGCTGTCTGATGCCAGCATGCTGTATTCTGCATGCTGGCATCTGACTACACATTTGCATATAATTCACATTAGCCACCCAGATTCTTGTTGTGGGCTGGCTGACGCCTCTTAATTTCAATCTTTGTTTAGCAGATAACTCCTCTATTTGCTATCCTTTGTGGGATTGCCATATTTAAGGACACCAAATAAGGTGCTAAACAGCACCCTCATTTGGTATCTTTAAATATGGAAATCTCACATACGGGCACCAATTCAGGGAATTATCTACTAAACAGCTAAAGGAATAAAAAAAAACCACCCTTTTCTTATTTACAGTTGTTTAGTAGATAAATCCCTTATTTGTTATCCTTATGCGGGATTGCAATATTTAAGGACAGGAAATAAGGGAGCTATCTACTAAACACATACGCAGAGATACACACAATCACAGATATACACAAACACAATCACTGACCCACACACATACAATCACAGACACACAATCACATACACACACAAACATTGCATACATATACACATTTAATAATTAAGAGGTCCACCCAGCCTCCCTACCTTGCTCTAGAAGGGCTGGAGTGGATCCTCAGTCCCTGGTGGTCAGTGGTTGCTGCTGGGATCTCTGTGCTCTTTCTGCACAGGTCCATCGCACGCCCTGTAATGACGCCGAGGCAGCGATGACATCATATCCTGGCTGCCGGCTCACTGCAGGGCGAAGACCGTCAGACACAGTCAGATGCACACACAGTTACAGGGAGACAGTCAAACACGCAGGCAATCACACAGGCAGACAGTCACACACACACACACACAGAGTCACGCAGACAGTCACACACACACAGTGACACACACACACAATCACAGACAGTCACACACACAATCACAGGCAGACAGTCACACAGGCAGACACAACACAATCACAGACAGTCACACACACAATCAGAGGCAGACAGTCACACACAATCAGTCAGACAGTCACACACACACACACACACACACACACAGTCAGAGACAGTCACTCACACACACACCCACAATCACAGGCAGACAGTCACACACACACAGAGAATCACAGGCACACAATCACACACACACAGTCACACAGACAATCACAGGCAGTCACACACACAGTCAAAGACAGTCACAATCACAGTTACACACTCACACACAGTCACAATCACAGTTACACACTCACACACACAGTCACAGACAGTCACAATCACAGTTACACACTCACACACACAGTCACAGACAGTCACAATCACAGTTACACACTCACACACACAGTCAAAGACAGTCGCAGTTACACACAGCACACACACAGTCACAATCACAGTTACACACAGCACACACACAGTCAAAGACAGTCACAATCACAGTTACACACAGCACACACTCTCTCACTTACTGTAAGCTTGGGCTGGAGGAGGAGTGGATCCAGTCCCTCCTGTGCTGTAGTTGGGGAAGCAGGGACTCCTTCCTGCTTCCCCTCTGTGTGCAGCAGTATGAGGCTGCTTTAGCTCCGCCCCCACATCCGGCTTGGCTCCGCCCCCACGGCTGTTCTGGCTCTGCCTCCAAATCTCCGTGCAGGTTTCCTGCTCCTGCTGCCAGCCCCTGCGTGTGAGCTGTGTCGGCTGCCCGACGCCCTGCTGCTATGGCACCCGGTGCAGCCACACAGCTCACTGAATAGCAAGCCTGGCCAGCCCTGGTGGCACCCCCCTGCCTGATGGCACCCGGGGCAGACCGCCCCCTCCGCCCCCCCCTTAGTACGCCACTGCCTGGCACCCAGACCACTTCATTAAGCTGAAGTGGTCTGTGTGCCTATAGTGGTCTTTTAAAGGACTATAAATAAAAACATATATTGATCATGATGAAATCTTGTGAATTTTGCTGGGTCCCTCTTTCCCTCTCTAATCCAGCGGGGAAAGGGTTCCTCGCTACAGTTCTGTTTCTCCCCACCTCCGGGAGATTATTAAGGGGCCTTTAAGAATTAAACTATAATGCTCAATGATACTCTAATATACACGTGTATATTAAAAAATGTATGAACTATTGCCTGGCAAAGGCTGTTCAATTGGTATGGTAAAATATGTGCACACCATTCAAATTATAAATTTCATGACTAATATGATTAATCTTTCCACATTGTGCAATAAGCATACGTATGTTTTTTTGAGAGTTGAATGTAAATTTCTTGGGATTTCAAATGAATCCCACATGTCATGTAAGAAGGATGTCACAAGTTTCCAAAATAATTACGCTATGCATGCCCCCTACCTATACATCAGGTTGTCCTAAAGTAGTCACAGCAGTAGTGAGTCCAATAAATGTTTTACATAAGGATTTTGATTTTTATTACCATAAATGTTCATGCTTAACTAGAGATGGCTAGGTATTCGGCATCAAATCCAGACCCCCCATCGGCATTCTGAGAATGATTGCTTACACTGCGTCTGTCCTCCTGGAGACACGCTGCATGAAAATCTATTAACAGAAATTGATCTTCTGGTAAACAACTGCAATTTGACATCCAACTGTGCCGTTTCACTCGCACCATGAATGGTGGTCTAAGACCGTGCATGCACAGCAGAAAATGTTATTTCTTTTTTTAAACAATACTACTTGCTAAATGGGTTTACATTGTTGTGGATACACCTCTAGAGTTGTAAGGGTTAATAGTGCACAGTCTAGATGATACTTATTGATTAATTGCTAAATGCACTATTGTAGAAAAAAATGAAAATCAATATGTGTCAAGATTTGAAATTAAGTTACTATATGCAATCGGAATTTGATTAAGAACATGTTGCAAATCTCTTTTCTTCACATATAAGCTGAATACATGATTTGTGTAAAAATCACATTTAGATATATTCTCTATACGTCAGGATATCTGTGAGAGATATGACCATGATTTTTGTCAGACAAAAGCATGATTCACAACGAACAAATAAGCCACCTAAGCCCTTTTTACAGTAGCAAAAAGTGAGCAAAATAGTGTAAATCCCAGAAACACAATACATCTACTCTTAGCTGCTTTGGAATTTAGGAACAGTGTTTTTAATGATGATTTCTATAGCTGCATACTTGCTAGACAGCAGTGACCCACAAAACATAACACACACAATGGATGACAGTAAGTATGAAGTTAGTGTCACATGAAGTCAGGGCCGGTGCAAGGATTTTTGGGTACATAGGCGAAGATGTATTTTTCCGCCCCCCCCCCCCCATTCAAAACTAACATCTTCACCTATGTGCCTCTTAACCAGCCCCTCTCCCCGTCCATTATTGGTCCCCTCCCTTCCCTGTCCCTTAGTGTTCTTCTGACAGTCACACACGCTCAATGACAAACACAGAGACTCACTGATCTGACACACACACACTGATTGACACTCATTGACAGACACACTGATAGTCACACACAGACTCAATGACAAAGATACTCTCACTGATTTGACAGACACTCACAAACACACACAGACAGACACACACATACACTGACACACTCACATGCAACACTCATACAATCACTCACAGACACACATACACTCACTCACGCACAAACTCACAGTCACTCACAGACACACATACACTCACGCACACACTCACAGTCACTCACAGACACACATTCACTCACACACTCACAGACACACAGTCACTCACAGACACACATACACTCACTCACTCACGCACACACTCACTCACACAGAGACACATACTCACAGACACACAGACACTCACACACTCACTCACTCACACACAGACACTCACACACAGACACACAGACACTCACACACACACACTCTAACACAGACACACACACACAGACAGACACTCACACACACAGACAGACACTCACACACACAGACACTCACACACACAGACACTCACACAGACACTCACACACACACACACAGACACACACACACACACACACACTCACTCACAGACACACTCACTCACAGACAAACACTCACTCACAGACACACACTCACAGACACACAGACACTCTCACACAGAGACACATACTCACTCACAGACACATACACACATAAACTCACTCACACACACACACACACTCACACAGACACTCACACACACAGACACACACACACACACACACACACACACACTCTAACACAGACACTCTCAGACACAGACACATCACATACATTCACAAATTATTTTAATAAATAAATAATATCCACCCAGCCTCCCTACCTGGAGAGCTGGTGTGGATCATTCCCTGGGGTCCAGTGGGGCTGCTGGGCGGCGTGCGGCAGTGCTGCGATCAGGCGCGGCGAGGGAGCTCTAACCTCTCTGCTCTGCTGCCTCGCGGGCTGTCTGCTGATGACGTCATATTCCGGCTCCCGCGGCATCACTAGACAGCGCGCGAGGGAGCAGAGCAGAGAGGTTAGAGCTCCCTCGCCGCGCCTGATCGCAGCACTGCCGCTCCGGGGGCGGAGATGGTGGCCGGCAGGAGGGAGAGCTTCCCTCCTGCCGGTCACTGAAATCTTGCGCCCCCGGAGCCGGTGCGCCCTAAGGCGGCCGCCTGTGCCGCCTTATGGACGCGCCGGCCCTGCATGAAGTGATAGCGGGAGTTTGAGTGCAGGGTTTAATTTTGTGTATTTATATTTGCTTCAGTATTACACACAGGGCCAGTGCTAGACTACTCATTTGACGCAGACTGTCACATACTGACTGATAGACACACACTCACTGGCAAACACACACACTCACTGACATACACAATTGCAGATAGACACATATACACACTCACTGACAGACTCATTGACACACACTCACTGATTTGACACACTCACACATATACATTCTCTCACACACACTCACAAATTAATTTTTACAGTGTTTTTTTAATACATTTTTGAGGCCCACCAGCCATCCTTTCTTTGGGAGACCTGATGTGGCTCCTCTCCCTGCGTCCAATGGGTCCTGTCAGTGGGGTCAAATGCTCCCTTCAGCGGCCCGGTTGTGCGCTGTGGTGCTTTAATGGTGCGACCAGGCTTCTGTAATAATGTTATCGCAGCCCTAGGGGGAAGCTGTGGCAAGAAGGTTTGCTGTGTCTGTCAGTGTAGTGTCCAGAGCATGGGGGCGCTACCAGGAGACAGGCCAGTACATCAGGATACGTGGATGAGGCCATAGGAGGGCAACAACCCAGCAGCAGGACCGCTACCTCCGCCTTTGTGCAAGAAGGAACAGGAGGAGCACTGCCAGAGCCCTGCAAAATGACCTTCAGCAGGCCACAAATGTGCATGTGTCTGCTCAAATGGTCAGAAACAGACTCCATGAGGGTGGTATGAGGGCCCGATGTCCACAGGTGGGGGTTGTGCTTACAGCCCAACACCGTGCAGGACGTTTGGCATTTGCCAGAGAACACCAAAATTGGCAAATTCGGCACTGGCGCCCTGTGCTTTTCACAGATGAAAGCAGGTTCACACTGAGCACATGTGACAGACGTGATAGAGTCTGGAGATGCCGCGGAGAACGTTCTGCTGCCTGCAACATCCTCCAGCATGACCGGTTTGGCAGTGGGTCAGTAATGGTGTGGGTGGCATTTCTTTGGGGGGCCGCACTGCCCTCCATGTGCTCGCCAGAGGTAGCCTGACTGCCATTAGGTACCGAGGTGAGATGCTCAGACCCCTTGTGAGACCATATGCTGGTGCGGTTGGCCATGGATTCCTCCTAATGCAAGACAATGCTAGACCTCATGTGGCTGGAGTGTGTCAGCAGTTCCTGCAAGATGAAGGCATTGATGTTATGGACTGCCCCACCCGTTCCCCAGACCTGAATCCAATTGAGCACACCTGGGACATCATGTCTTGCTCCATCCACCAACATCACGTTGACCCACAGACTTTCCAGGAGTTGGCAGATGCTTTAGTCTAGGTCTGGGAGGAGATCCCTCATGAGACCATCCGCCACCTCATCAGGAGCATGCACAAGTGTTGTAGGGAGGTCATACAGGCACATGGAGGCCACACACACTACTGAGCCTTATTTTAACTTGTTTTAAGGACATTACATCAAAAGTTGGATCAGCCTGTAGTGTGTTTTTCCACTTTAATTTTGAGTGTGACTCCAAATCCAGACCTCCATGGGTTGACAAATTTGATTTCCATTTTTTTTTTTTTTTGTGATTTTGTTGTCAGCACATTCAACTATGTAAAGAACAAAGTATTTCAGAAGAATATTTAATTCATTCAGATCTAGGACGTGTTATTTGTGTTGAGGATGTGTTGAGCACTGTATTTAGAGTCTCTATTAAAATCCAGGACAATAGGGATTCCTGTTGCGGTATTCTTTACCTCCACTTCTTTTGGTACATTGTTTTTATATATAAGGAGATTTTTCCTATCTAATGATTGTACTTCTATTCTTTGTTTTTCAAGGGTTTCAGGTTTGTAGTGTGTGTCTTAAAACATTGGCTTGGGCTTCATCTTGTTGTACATCACTACAGTTTCTAAACATTCTTATAAAGTGTCCTTTGGGAATATTATTGAGCCATGGTGGGTAATGGCAGCTAGTTAAGTCTATATAGCTGTTGACGTCAACTTTTTTGAAAAAGGTTCTGGTTTTTAACAAATTATTTTCTACGTAGATTTCCAAGTATACAAAATGTATCTTCTTAAAACTATGTTCATTAGTCAAAATAATGCCTCTTTGATTGGAATTTAAGAACATAATAAAATCCTTTAAGAGACCCTCGCCACCTTTCCAAATAAAGAAAATGTTGTCGATATACCTGCGATAGAGAACCAAGTTCGCACTCCAGACGCCACCAGTCCCCAGGAAGGATTACTCCCAAAAGGACATAAATAGGTTAGCGTAACTGGGTGCAAACTTGGCTCTCCATTAGCTGAAGAAAGAAATGTCTGTCAAACCAAAAATAATTGTTACCTAATATAAATTCAGTGTTGTCCATAATAAAATTGACGTGCTGTGGGAAACAATTGTTCTCTTAGAAAGTGTCTAACCGCCTCACAGCCCAATTCATGTGAGATAATGGTGTATAGACTGGTGACGTCACAGGTCACCAAAATGAGGTTTTCTTCCCACTTTATCCTATTCAAATCCTGTAAGAGTTTTGCTGAGTCCCTGTATAACCCTTTATAAGGATTAAAGAGAAACTCAGATTCAGGAAACAAAGCAAAGGTCAATACCAGAATACAATATTATATCACAAGGAATGCACTAAAAGGAACAGAAACCACAATAGGGCACACAATCTAGGGCCAGGTAAGTTTAAATTATTATTTTTTATAATTTGATTGGTCCACGTCATGCCCTCACACCAAAATGTGTGTGAATGGGGGCATCAGAGTGACAAGGGCCAATTGGAGCCAACTGCAAGGTTAGGCTCCCATTTCCCCTTTAAGAACGTGCTCTTGGAATGCACGAAGATAATCAGGAGCATGAACATCGCACGCAGAGACCCATCTATGCTCCTCAGGACCATATCCCTTCCAATAGACCAAATATTGGAAAGGGCGCCGCAGGAGATGGGAATCAAGCACAGCAGCCACCTCATATTCCTCTTGGCCCTCAACAGACACAGGAGGAAGAGGAGGAGTATGTTTACTGTATCTGTTACAAAGGAGAGGTTTCAACAAGGAGGTGTGGAAAACATTAGGTGTATGCATGGAAGATCCAGGGCATACGAAACAGGATTAATTTTCCTCGAAATATGGAAAGGGATGATGAATCTGGGGGCCAGTTTCACAGAAGAAACCCAAAGGCGAATGTTACGGGTAGAAAGCCACACCTTATCCCCCACAACATAATAGGGAGCTGCCCCACAATACCTGTCAGGAGGGGCTACAAACAATTTATCAGGATGTGTACCTATGGGAGCATCATTTTGTTTGGATTGTATGTCTTTCAATACAGCCGAAGAAATAGAAAACAGGGTGGTAGCAACAATCCTCTCAGGGGGAATATTAGGGGTGAGGTCCATCTCTTGGGTGTCTGCGGTCTCACATTGTCTGCTTTAGTGTTAAGGTTGCCAGGTCTATAGGTTACGATAAAGTTAATGCGGGATAAAAACAGAGACCACCTGGAAGATAACCTTTTAGCTTCGCTAAGATAAGACTTTTTTAAGATAAGGTTTTTATGATCCATAAAAATTATAACAGGAGCCTTAGAACCTTCCAAGAGGTGTCTCCATTCTTTAACCCCTTAAGGACCAAACTTCTGGAATAAAAGGGAATCATGACATGTCACACATGTCATGTGTCCTTAAGGGGTTAAGGGCTACAATGATAGCAAGGAGTTCTCTGTTGCCAATATTGTAATTCCTTTCAGCTTTAGACAATTGTTTAGAATGGAAACCACAAGGATGCAATGGCTTGTCATGGGACTCTATTTGGGATAGGACAGCTCTCACACCCACCTCAGAGGCATCAACTTCTAATATAAATGTCAAGGAAGATTTTGGGTGTTTCAAAATGGGAGCTGAGGAAAACGCGGATTTTAAAAATTGGAAAGCCGAAAGTGCTTCAGAGGTCCAGGAATTGGAATCGGTGTCCTTTTTTGTAAAGAGGTTATAGGTGCAATGATGGAAGAAAAGTTCTTAATAAACCTTCTATAATAAGTTGCAAAGCCAACAAAGCGCTTGTTGGCTTTTAGTCCGTGTGGAAGAGGCCAGTCAATGACAGCAGAGAGTTCCTTAGGATCCATACGAAAATCAGCAGGAATTGCTCCTCAGTCTGATCAAACAAACACTTCTCGAGCTTAAAATAAAGGCCATTGACTAAAAGTGTCTGTAGTACTTGTTTGACATAAATGTGTTGTGAATGCAGGTCAGGGAAATAGATCAGAATGTCATCCAGGTAAACAATAACAAAAGAATGGATAAACTCCCTTAACACATCATTGATAAAATCCTGAAACACTGCAGGAGCGTTACAGAGACCAAAGGGCATCACAGTATATTCATAGTGGCCACTCCTAGTGTTAAAGGCAGTTTTCCACTCATGACCCTCTTTGATATGCACTAGATTATAAGCACCCCTGAGATCTAACTTAGTAAAAACCGTAGCCTGTTTCAATCTGTCAAACAATTCTGTGAGTAAAGGAATAGGGTAGGCGTTTTTTATGGTGATTTTGTTTAAACCCCTATAATCAATACAAGGCCTCAAATCACTTTCTTTCATTGATACAAAAAAGAAGCCAGCCCCAGCTGGAGAAGAAGATCTCCTGATAAACCCCTTCTGTAACAATTCCCTGATATATTCTTCCATAACAAGGTTTTCTTGTGGTGAAAAAGGATACACCCTACCCTTGGGAGGAATAGTGCCAGGTAGTAAATCAATCGTACAGTCATATGGTCGATGGAGTGGTAATTTATCTGCTTCTCTTTTATCAAAGACAGTTTTCAATGATATGTACTGAGGGGGTACAACAGTAGATACAGGAGGAGCTGTAGGAACATTAATATAATTTAAAGGTGTAACCTTAGTGGTACATGAGTCTTGACATATGGTACTCCATGATTCTATCTGACCTGTTTTCCAATTGATAGTAGGGTTGTGTTTGGACAGCCATGGATAACCCAGACTATTTCAGAAGAGGGAGAAGAGATACCTTGGAACTTAATTATTTCAGTATATAAAACCCCTGTAGACATAAGGATAGGAACAGTTTCATGAGGAATCACCAGAGAATGTAAAGGTCTACCATCTATGGCCTCAACGGCCAAGGGTGTTTCCTTCTCCCTTAAGAGTATTTTGTAACAAAGGTGGTATGACGGACCACCTGGCACCCCGACCGGGTACCTCCGCCAATCGCTGCTTCCTAGCAACACCGATTATTTCAAAGCACTCCACCAGACACCATAACCACAGTAAACTTCACAGCCAGTGTTACAGCTTGGTTGGGGTCTCGCTGTCCTCCACCAACCCTAGACCCAAGGCCAGGATCCAGCTTCCAGTGGGTAGCCCTCTCCTAGCCCAGAGAGTAAAGCAGGCTGCTCTCACAAGAGCAAGTGTTGTAATCCAAGGGAGTAGAGTGAATATAGCTGTTCCCTCCACACATGAGATGAGGCTCTATGTTGAGGGTGAAGAGGAACTCCTTTAATGGCACCCACAACTGGCCTTATATGCAGGTCCCCATGCAAGGGGTTTTCCACAACATATTCCAGGGGCATTCCCCACTGGACCTGAGAAGGGACTATGACAAAGTACACACTTTACTTACATTGGCTCTCAGGTCCAGGACACTCACACACAAAACAAGATAATCCCTCCCCTGTGCCTGAGAGATAATTGAGTAAGGGACTGTACTAAACTCAATTATCTCCAGGCACAGAAAACACACATTCTAACAACCACCTAAAAGTACCCCCAAAGCACATGGAAACCCCACAAAAGTTACATCCCCTGATAGCCCCAACCTAGGGGACCAACATATCCAAAAATCACCCAGATCGGTTCAGGGGTCCGGGATTTCCATGGAGATCATAATTTGACCGACTGCATACGAGGCTGCCCAAAAGAGTTCCATGAAATCAGGCTGTGCGGTCGGTCTCTTTCGGGAGTTCACAATACAACAATATATACAAATGAAACTGTTCGTACATGTTCTCAATCTGTGTCCTTCATTCTTCCCATAAGAATCCAGCTGAACGTACGAAAAGATAGACGTCCCAGCGGTGTTCACACCGTCAAGTGTCCGATTATAGTTCCATGCACTCGACAACCAAACACTGCTATGCGTGTTCGCAGCTAAAGATGGTCGCTGCCACGTGTTCACACATACGAACAACGTCCACCCAGCCGACCGCTTAGAATGTTGCAATTAAGGCTTTGATAGGGGTCTAGAGTTAACAAGCAGCACATGACTCTCCTGGGTGGTCTGGCTGTCCGGTAGATCATTCGGTATACGAAACCAGTAAGCATAATCTGTTCAGTGAATCCCATATACCAAACCAGCTAAGTCCAAAGGCACTAACAGAGCTTTTTTAAAGTACATTGGCCAAGGTCGAACACATGGGCCATAGTCCTGAGATGGACTTGCTCTTCAAACCTCACCTTGTAGGAAACCATTTGCTGTCCTAAATCTGCAGTGTCCATGGCCCTATTGTAATGTCACAGAGTATAACCCTAACATGCAGAGTTTAGGATAGCAAGGAACGGAGTAAAGAAATATAAACGTCTTACTGGGCCTTTCAGTGGCTGGACTTAACATCAGACAGAATAAAGCTTAATTGAAATATGAGCTGAGGTCAGGGTAACAGAGAGACAGTGAAAAAGAGAACTAGCCAGAGTCAGATACACGGTTATAGTCAGAAGGGCAAACAAGACAGGCAAGGGTTAAAGAGAAACTCAGAGTCAGGAAACAAAGCCAAGGTCAATACCAGAATACAATACTATATCACAAGGAATGCATTAAAGGGTACTGGGAACAAAAACCACAATAGGGTACAGAATCTAGACCAGGTAAGTGCAAATACTTTTATTTTTAATATTTTTGGTCCACATATTGCCTGCGCCCCAAAACGTGCATGAATGGGGCGCCGGAATGACATGGGCCATAGGGAGCCGACCGCAAGGTTAGGCTCACATTTACCCTTTAAGAACGTGCTCGCAATGTGAGCAGCTTTCCCAATACTGTACGGGCCGCGTGCCTGATCAGACTGTTCAGCGCGCAAGGCCCACCAGTAGTATTAGAGTTGCACACTGCTCGTCTGGAGGCAGGAGTGCTCAAGCCGCATGCGGCTCTATCGCAGGACCCCTGCTGTCTCGCGTACCATGTAAGTACCGTTACAGGAAGATCTTTTTTTATTTTGGACTTGGATTGAGGCAGTGATTATTTTTGTTCAGCAAGTATTTTTAGCTGATTTTATACTGCATATATTTTTATCAAAATTTTCCAACAGTTTTTTTTTCTGAATAACTATATTGTCACTACAAGAACTTTGTGGTTTCCTGGTCAAGTGTGATCATAAACCTGTATAGGCACCTTGGAGACTTAAATACAGAGCCTGGCAAGGCTCTTTACTTGTGAGTTATATAAAAAGATTTGCCATCCATATTGGTTATAAAGAAAACGCTATGTTTTGTTTTATTCTTTTATTTTACAGAAACTTATAGGACATTGTCTATTTATTCCTGCATATAAGTATCTTCTGTGTGTACTCACTGTGAGGTGTTTTGGTTGTCTATTTATTTATTTAAACATATTGATATGTTCTATCAAAAAAATGAATAATGGCGTATCGTTTGGTAATCTCTACTCTTATGAGTTTTTACATAGACAACACCCTGTAACATGCATCAGGTATTAAATGAATATTCTGGATGTCAGAGATGTCTGTGTGTTTGCCAAATGATGATTGAAGTAAAATAATAAATTAATACCATTTTAGAGTAAGAAAAATAAAGCAAACTGACATACAAAATGAATAACAAATGAATGATGGTTCCTTGGCAAAATCAGAACAAACAAATTACATATAATGACTGAGATCCCTGACTTAAATCATTTAAAACCTCCAATGTTGTAATTTTTCAAATGTTTATTTTCCGTTATTATGTTTCAAGTTTTTATATTTATTTTTTAAACTGAATGCAGTCTTGAGGCTTTCTCTCTTAAAAGGGAAATCACAATAGATCATAAAATCTTGTCATCCATTTTCTTGTTCAAATTGAACAAGTAAATTATTTCTTATATTTAACTGACATAGTTGTCAACGCCTTGACTTAGCTGTGAAACTTCACATTTCCAGGTTTGTGATACTCGACTTTCTGTAACTTTGAATTCTTTGCCCCTTTTAACTATGCATTACGCTCTACTTTTTAAAGCTGCACTTTATGTGTACTCTCCTCAATATGCTTAGGCGTTTGGCCAATACCTCGCATTTATCATGGATGTGCATATTCGGATTTTATGCAACATTTGGATAAGACCTAAAATCCTCTTATTGCTTAGGGAATAACAATTTTGGCCAGAAATTTGTAATAATTTCTTTGCTTCTGTCCTTCACCTTAAATCGTAATACATATATTATATAGCATGATACACTTACTCATGCTTAGAACATTAGGAGATATTTATCAATGTGTCGGTAATAGAACATGGACAGAGTTCTGAATAGGAGTATTCACAGTGGAAACCAACTGATTGTTTCTCCTGATTCCATTGAATATCAGAAAAATTACTTTACTTTTAGACATTTTTGCACCAGTTTTCTATAAGTGAACTAAAAATCCCCAAATCCCTTGTATATTCAGGTTAAAGTTGGGTCATTCAAACAACCAGACAACCTTAAACTAAATTGTACCACTAGCTCTTACTGTTTTTTTTATCCTTACTAAACATGTTTTCATTAACTCCGTAAAGCATTCGTTATTAAATTTTGTTTCTCCTTCTGTATTTTCTATCCTTTGAAAGCATATTCCTGAAACCTACTCATTAATGCCTTAAAGCTCTGATCCGGCGAAGAAGCCATAGAGCTCCAAAAAACAGAGATAGCTAAAATGTCTCGTCCATGGAGCAACAGGATGATGGTAGTTTATCAAATGTCTTTTGGAACCCCCAAATTATATATTTTTTATGTTTGTTTTACTCAATCCTTTTTGTGCCAATTCAGATTCCCTCTTACCAATTTTTGTTTCCCTACCAACCACCCTTACTCTCCTGTCCTCCAGGATCTGAATTGTTGAATAGCAATGATTGCCATCCATGCACTATATTACTCTCTGTCCTTATGTCTTTAAAGAGCATGATGATCTCATTTAAAGAGATTAAAACTGTAGTGAGGAGTCATGGAACGTTTTATAGTGATTTTATATATATATATTTTTTTTAATTTACGTGGAGCCCAATGATCTAACATGGTCAAAGAATACATCTAATAAAAATATTATATTTGTATCTAATTTTTAAATTATATATATATTTATACATGCATACAGTATATGTTTATTTCTAATTAGAGTGTATGGTTTTTACTTAATTTGGATTCTTTCTACTGGTCAAGCCAAATGCAAAATTGATAGGCAGAGCTGTAATTAAGTTTGTTTATTTAATCAATATAGTTAAAAGAACATTCTAATTATAAATAAAAAAAAAACGATATATCCTTTTTTCATGTAGAATGAGGTCCTTTAATAGATTAGATGAAATTACTGAGCCCTATTTAACCCCTTAAAGACACATGACATGTGTGACATGTCATGATTCCCTTTTATTCCAGAGGTTTGGTCCTTAAGGGGTTAAAAACAATTTAAAAGACAGACTTCTGGGAAGTATTGTGGACACATGGCACACCATCAATCTAATGTTTCTCAGTGAGAAGCACTGAATGCACACTTAGTGCCCTGTTTCAGCATACTTTGCATGTTGCCACCGAACACAACATAGATTCAGTTATTGAAGCTTTAACCCCTTAAGACCGCAGCCAAATGTACAAGTTGTGATCCAAAAAACCCGTAAACAAAACCTGGCATTTGCGCTATATGTCTGTCCAACCGTAATTCACCTCTTTCATATTAAATGCACCCACACTTATTATATATAATTTTATTCAGGGGAAACAGGGCTTTCATTTAACATAAAATATTTAGGTATGGAACATAATTTAATATGAAAAAAATATAAAAAAATTGGATAAAATAAGAATTTCTTAAATTATTTTAGTTCTACGTGACATTTTAACTGTGAATGTCAAAATACTGTTTGCTTTTACTGCAATACAATACACATATTTGTATTCAGCGATGTCTCACGTGTAAAACAGTACCCCCTATGTACAGGTTTTATGGTGTTTTGGGAAGTTACAGGGTCAAATATAGCATGTTACATATTTCCGTTTTTTCACATTGAAATTCGCCAGATTGGTTACGTTGCCTTTGAGACCATATGGTAGCCCAGGAATAAGAATTACCCCCATGATGGCATACCATTTGCAAAAGTAGACAACCCAAGGTATTGCAAATGGAGTATGTCCAGTCTTTTTTAGTAGCCACTGTGGCTACTAAAAAAACTGAACATACCCTATTTGCAATACCCTGGGTTGTTTACCCAGTGAAGTCTTCTGAGTAAAACAGTACACCCCATGTACAGGTTTTATGGTGTCTTGGAAAGTTACAGGGTTAAATATAGTGCTAGAAAATTTAACTCCCTGAACTTTCAGCCTGGGTTTTATTATCTATTTATTTTTTATTATTTTTTTAATTTTATTTTTTAATGTATTTATATATTTATTTATTTTTTATTATATATAAATATATATATAATGAAAATTATATATATATTTAATCAATATCATTGTACGTGTATTTTGATATTAATATATATATATATATATAATTATGTATATATTAGTATTAAAATACACGTAGACAGTGTATGTGTATTTATATGTATGTGTGTATATGTGTATATATATTTATACTTAGATCATATATATAATAAATATATATATATGATCTAAGTATATATAATGTTATTTTACACTGTTTTAACATTTATTTATTTTTCAGACAGCAGGGGGAGTAGCTGTCATTACAGGCACTCCCCCTGCAGGCAATGCCTTTGACGGCTATGCCGTCCATGTGATCGCGGGGTCTTCGCAAGGACCTCACGATCACATGGCCCAGGGGGGCCGAAGAGGATGGAGGGGGACTCCCTGGGCTCCCAGGTAAGTCTCCATACCGCGATCGCCGGCGTGGGATCGGCGGCGACTGGGTAAGTAGAAAAGATCGCAGGGCGTTTAGAGCCGCCAAAATAAGGACGCCCTGCGGTCTTAAGGGGTTAAGTCTAAAGACCCTAGTGGATGTCTGATTGACAACTGCTAGAGGTGTGAGGGTTGCAAAATGTGAACACTGAAAATTCTCATAAACAATACAATTTTTAAAAGGAAGGCTTCAGGGCCCTTACAATGATGTTATTTGGTTACTTAGACTACACTTTAAATAATCTGATCTGATCTGAGTATGTAAAGGAAGTACTGTAGCCAGTGTGCAAATACCAAAATAGCAGTTGGTAGCTGTGAAACAAGTCAAGCAATACCTTAAATTGAACAGCATGACAGCGGACATGTGTTTTTTTCTTAGCTTTGTAAATAGTGTGATCATAGCTGATTTTGTTTGTTGGTAATGTCAAAGTAGTTTGCCAAAATGCCTGCATTTTTTCATTGGTTTTGTTTTTTCCTGTTAAGTATTTTGAATTCTATACTTTCTGGCTTTGGTGTGGAGGTTATGTCAGGCAACAAACCACACACAACGTTCTTTCCAGAAGGTAACAAAACATTATGGAAAATAAGATGGATATAGTTAGCACGTAAAACTGAAGTCATGTGTAGGAAAGCCTGCCTTTTGCGGTCTTACGTTTAAACAATTTATAGTTTTAGTGTTAAAATTACAATAACAGAAAAAGCAGCCATATAGTACACATATAATGTACACTGAAGACAGATAGTTTTAATGATCATTTTACAATGAAAAAGGGATTTTTATACAATGTGCTAAAATATGACAATAGATAGCACGTAACCCACTTCACTTATATGTTGCTTATCGCTCTTTGCCTAAATGCAGTGCTCTTCATCAAATGTTTTTCTACTTTTGAACAATTTGAAATCTACAAAAAAAATCTTCATTCTTTTTTATTCAATCCAGAAATCAACAAGCATGTAGCAAAGAATGTCTAAAACAAGTCTTAGTATTTTTCACTCTTCTGCCACACAATTCCAATCCCAGTTCAGTTTACTATGTATATTACATTGAACCCCTTAAGGATCGGACTGTTTTGGCCATGTTGTACGTTAACCCCTTAACGACGAGTGACGGACGAGGTCCGTCACTCAGGGGAATGCGTTAATGACGAGTGACGGACCTCGTCCGTCACCCGTTAAAATTAACCCCAGATCGCCGCAATCGCGGCGATCGTGGGGTTAATGGTGCTCCGGTCTGCCTCTGCATTAGAGGCAGACCGGGAGCACCGGATCGGGCTGCCCCAGTACATGTGCCCGCTCTGACAGCATGTCTGAGCGGGCACATGTGCTCTCTATACTCACCTCCGCCTCCCTGCACTTCCTGGTTCTGTGTGAAGTGCAGGGAGACGGATCTTCAGTGATCCTGCCCCCGGGTGGAAAAAATAGTAAAATTAAAATCCCACCCCCCTTTACCCCCCCTTTACCCATTTTAATAAAAAATTAACCCCTTCCCTGCCAATTGATCACTGACTACAGGGATTACATTTTACTAAGATCTGATTTTTTTTTAACCCCTGAGGGTTAATTCTTTTTTTTTTTAACCCTCAGGGGTTCAATTTATTTTATTAATTAATTTAAATATTTTAAAATTATAAATTTAGCTAGCTGGGGAGGGTGGAAATTAGTGGGGAATTGGGGGATTTAGTATTACGCTAACTAGGGGTTAACGTTAAAAAAAGTTTAAAAATAAGCTTTAAAAAGTTAAAAAATTAAGTTAAAAAAAGTTTTAATAACATTTAAGTAAAAAATTTAAAAAAATAAACCCTTTACCCAGTCCAAATAAAAATTAACCCCTTCCCTGCCAGTCGATCACTGCCTACAGTGATCAAAATACAGATCACAGTATTATACTGTTCTAATTTTTTTTTTAACCCCTGACGATTAACTTTTATTTATTTTTTAACCCGCAGGGGTTAAATTTATTTAATTAACTAATTTAAATATTGTATAATTAAATATTTTGCTAGCTGGGGTGGGTGGGAGTTATGGGAAAATGGGGAATTTACTGTTAGTGCTGCTTACTGCTAGTTAGGGGTTAACGTAAAAAAAAAAGCTTAGAAAAATGTTAAATCTGTAAAAAAAAGTTTTACAAAAGTTTAGGAAACTTTAAAAAAATGAATAATCAAAACAAAAGTTTAAAAAATAGTTTTAAAAAGTAAAAAAAGTTTTAAAAAGTAAAAAAATACATTTAATAACGCTCATTACCACTACACCTGGTACAAGCTAGCGGAAAAATGATCCCACGCTAAGGTTCAAAATATGCCTTTTGAAATACCCTGGGATGTCTTCTTTAAGAAATGGTATTGCTTTATGGGGTATTTGGTTTATATAGCCTGGTAAAATACTCTACAATGGGACATGGGCACAGCGTAAAAATTCAAAGTTTGAAAAAAAATGGAATGGCTGTGTCCCAAATGTGCCCCTCCGATGTCCACATATACCTGGCAAAGGTACATACGGGGGTATTTTTGTACTCAGCAGACATAGCTGAGCAAAATATGAAGTATTATACAGTGGTAGTACACATATGGTTTGCAAAATATACTGTGCAAACTCACTTTGTGTGTCAAAAAGGCAGAAAAAAACGCTTGTAACCACTACACCTGGTACACGCTAGCGGAAAAATGATCCCACGCTAAGGTTCAAAATATGCCTTTTGAAATACCCTTTAAGAAATGGTAGGCCTTTGTGGGGTAGTTTGAATTTAAAACCTGCAAAGATGCTTGGAAATTGCACATAGGCCCGGCGTCAAAATTCAAAGTTCGGTCAAAACTGATATGGCTTGGTCTCCTATATGGCACTGTAGCTTCACAAAATAGTGCCATAGACATACAATGGGGGTGTCCTTTTACTCAGAAGACTTAGCTGAGCATAATTTGGGGGGTTTGAACTTAGTGGCACACATGAAATATACAAAATGCCCAGCAAAAATGCAATCCGTATGTAAAAAATGCACAAAATTATTTTTTACCACATACTTTGGCATGTAATGGTAAAAAAATGGGGGCATGTTAAGGCACAATATGCACCTTATGAGATACCCTGGAGTGTCTTCTTTTACAAATGGTAGGCCTTTGTGGGGTGTTTTTGAACAGTCAAACTGTTATAATACCCCAAATGGAAGCATAGGCTCATTAAATCCGTCTCTCAAAATTCTACTGTGAATACTGAAAAGGACAGGTCTCCTGTATGGCACTGTAGCTTCACGAAATAGTGCCATAGACATACAATGGGGGTGTCCTTTTACTCAGAAGACTTAGCTGAGCATAATTTGGGGGGTTTGAACTTAGTGGCACACATGAAATATACAAAATGCCCAGCAAAAATGCAATCCGTATGTAAAATATGCACAAAATTATTTTTTACCACATACTTTGGCATGTAATGGTAAAAAAATGGGGGCATGTTAAGGCACAATATGCACCTTATGAGATACCCTGGAGTGTCTACTTTTACAAATGGTAGGCCTTTGTGGGTTTTTTTTGAACAGTCAAACTACTATAATACCCCAAATGGAAGCATAGGCTCATTAAATCCGTCTCTCAAAATTCTACTGTGAATACTGAAAAGGACAGGTCTCCTATATGGCACTGTAGCTTCACGAAATAGTGCCAAAGACATACAATAGGGGTACCGTTGTACTCAGCAGAAGTAACTGAACACATAATAAAACTTTGTACAGGAATAGCACACACCAACTTTACAAAATACACATGAGAAGTTCTTTGTTATAAGTTTGTGTGCGAAAACCCCCAAAAAACACAATTTTACTCCAATATTTAGCAGAGGTTGGCGGTAAAATGGCTACGTAGAAAGTGTCAAAACAACCTTAGGTAAATAGCCTGTGGTGTCTACTTTATATAAATATATACTTTTGTGTGGCAATTTTGTTTTCTTTTATGGCTATTAGGCTTACAAGACAAACATACCAAATTCTAAAATCGCTCCACATAAAAAGTTTATTTTACTCCTTGTGCTTTGTGACCTGTAACTACCAAAAAAAACTTAAAATCCCAGACACATTATATATTCTGTAATTCAGAACAACTAAATGAATTTATTTTTAATTACTTTCCTTAACCTGCACTAATTATGTACACATTATTATTGCAAAAACTGTAAAAAAAACACACAAAAATTCATTTTTTTGCATATTTCTGTATTTTTTTTATAATAAATAAGCATTTATATATATATGTGTTACATTGAATTAAAGCCCTTTCTGTCCTTTAAAAAACGGTATATAATATGTGTCGGTGCAATAAATTAGTAAAATGCAAATTGCAGTTGAACGCAAATAGCAAAAAATGCAAAAAATGCCGTTGTCATTAAGTGAAAGACAAGCTTCTGAAGCTCTGTCCTTAAGGGGTTAAGGACCAGGGCAGTTTTAACACTTTTGTGATGTTTGTGTTTAGCTGTAATTTTCTTCTCTCTCATTTACTGTTCTCGTACAAATTATATATTGTTTTTTTCAGGACAAGAAGGTCTTTCGTTACATACCATTATTTGTATCATGTCATATAATTCTCTTTAAAAAAAATATGGTGAAACATTTAAAAAAAACATGTTTTTTACTTTTACTTGAAAAATATTTTACTTATCTACAAAAGCTATTGATAAAAACTGCTAAATAGATTTAAAAAACACCCAGTGTTTACCTGCTTTTTTGTTTTTTTTTGCAAGTTATAGGGCTATAAGTACAAGTAGGAAATTGCGGTTTCAAAATATATATTTTTAAAATTTATCAATAGCGACATTGCAACACTGTTATCTGTCATAAATCTCTTAATCACACCACACATGTATGTACACACTTTTATAAAGTAGACAACCCAGGGTATTCAATATGGGGTATGTCCAGGTTTTTTTAGTAGCAACTTAGTCACAAACACTGGCCAAAGTTAGCATTTATATTTGTTTGCGTGTTAAAAATGCAAAACACAATTATGAATGCTAACTTTGGCCACTGTTTGTGACTAAGTGGCTACTAAAAAAGACTGGACATACCCCATTTGCAATACCTTGGGTTGTCTTCTTTTGCAAATGGTATGCCATCATGGGGGTAATTCTCATTCCTGGGCTACCATACTCTCTTAAAGGCAACATAACCAACCAGGCAAATTTCAATGTAAAAATAAAAAGGAAAATCAAGCCTTATATTTGACCCTATAACTTTCAAAACACTATAAAACCTGTACATGGGGGGTACTGTCATACTTGGGAGACTTCGCTGAACACAAATATTAGTGTTTCAAAACAGTAAAACGTATCATAACAATGATATTATCAGTGAAAGTGCCGTTTTTGTGTGAAAAATGCAAAAACTGCAAGTTCACAATGTCATCGCTGTGATATGTTTTACTGTTTTGAAACACTAATATTTGTGTTCAGTGAAGTCCCCAGAGTAAAATAGTACCCCCCATGTACAGGTGTTAGGTTGTCATGTAAAGTTACAGGGTTAAATACAGTGCTAGCAAATTAAATTCTCTGGACTTTTAGCCATGGTTGTCAGGCAGGTCCCTCAAATTGCAATCAACAAAATTACTTAATTATGTAAAAACATTACATAAATATGCATGTAGAATTTAAATATATATATATACATATTTATATATTTGAAGTCTACGTGTATATTTATGAAATGATTTATGTAATTTTATATATGGATTATATATATAATTTCATTCTAAGTGAATTTTGATATAAATATATATATATTTATATATATAGAAATCAAAAGTAGGAAAAGCACTCCAAGGACTTCTTTCAATGTTGAATAATAAATAACTTAACTTTATTCGGCAACTGCCATGAGAAATCAACGTTTCAGTCCTGTGTCAGGACTTTCGTCAGGATAACGAACGTGAGAAACAAAATAGGAAACATTCTCACCAACATTAATCACTACCTCATGCTTGGTACTTGCAACCGCAAGAAACTACAATCTCTTCTAGGTTCCTTAAATTTTGCCATGCGCATCATACCACAAGGTCGTACTTTCTAATACAGACTTCTTTGCCTTTTTCCACACTTCCGACATGACGATCATGGGCTGTCCCAAGATATCCAAGCCACGGCAGACCAGCACATATGGAAGAATTTCTTAACCACATGGCATGGTAAAAGCTTGTTCCTCCCAGGATTGTCTGACACTTCACCAACCATATGGTCAGAAGCGGCGTCTACCACAGGTTTTGCAGCAATCTATGTGAACGAATGGCTTTGGGGTAGTTGGCCTGTAGAAGTCCAGGATTTGGAAGGTTTCACCACTACCTCAGCTCTTTTTGAGATCTACCCTATTGTGGCAGCTGCCATGGCATGGGGTCATTAATGGTCAGGGTCATCAGTCCGTTGCTACTTAGACAACCAAACCACAGGTCATATCATAAACAAGGGCCACTCATCATCTCTAACGATCATGAGATTTCTCAGGAAACTTACTTGGTTGGCCGCATGTCACAATTTATTTTGGTTTGCTTTCATGTGCCAGGCATTTGTAACATAGCCGCTGACAATTTGTCTCGATTTAAATTTCAGGCATTTCATCAAGCACTTCCTACAGCCGCTCAAGCAGCCACAGCCACTCCATCGTTCCAGCATCTAATCATGGATTAGACATACTCATGCAACATAGCAAGGAACTGGCCCAATTAGCACTTTCATCCAACACTTGTAAGACGTACAACAGAGACTTCACCTTGTTTAACATATCACAAACCTTTTGTTATGACATCTACCTGGGTTTTGCTTCTTTTTGCCATCTTAAACTACAACTTTCTTACAACACCATTACATTATATTTTACAGGCATTCAACACTACATGCTAACCCTATGGCCAAACAATACCATCGTATCAGATAAAGAACATACTCAGAGGGATTCAGAAATCAGTTCCCCCACGTACATCTCAGAGATTACCAATTTACGACCAACTTTTCCAATCCCTATATGACCTATTAGATTTACACCCATTTATTTCTACAACCAACTCTGTAATTAAAGCGGCCATGTACATAGCCTTCTACGGTTTTCTCAGGCCAAGAGAATTCACTACCATCATCACCACTCAGACAGATAGATGTCTTTAACGATCACAGCTGCGCAAACACATGGATCACAACATATTGGCTATACCACAGTCCAAAACGAGCCAACACGCACCACCAGTAGAAATAACATATTATCCTACCCACAATAAACGGTGCCCAGTTGCGGTCCTATATTCATACCTTCAAAACCCTACCTGACAACCATCACAACCATTATTGGTATTACAAGGCTCAGTGCTTACCATCGCTACATTCATGAGATACGTCAGATCTCTGTTAACCCAGCTAGATCGCAACCCTTCTACCAACTCGGGTCACTCCTTCCGTGTAGGGGCGGCCTCCAAGCCTCCAGCGCCAACATACCAGTACACATCATCAAATCACTAGGGTGATGGAAATCTTCTGCTTATACACGATACATACCCAAACCAGTACAAGAGATAAGAAATACCTTTAAGGAAATGTCTGGTTAATTTGTATGTATTTGTTGAATTAATTAAATCTTTGATTATTCACTTTTTGCCCTCTTTATTTACAGGCTTACCGTGTCATCGGTCCCGGCACACCACAATCGGCTTGCTCTTTATACTATCCTACGCTTATACTGGAACTTACTCCATATACGGCTATGTGCCCCTAACACAAGTATTAAGGCCGTTTGGCCTGTAATTGTGGGAGGGGCTTATGATTATACATTTACCTATTTAAGGAACACCCCTTACCTGGCTCCATACAGTTCGAGGTTAGCGTTTGATTGACCCTCCCACCACTCCTCATTCTCAACACTTTTTTCCTTTCTTTTTCCTTTTCTTTTCTTACTCCTTGGTGGGCCCTCTTTTATTTACAGGCATACCATATCGTCGGTCCTGGCACACCACAACCGACTTGCTATTAATACTATCCTATGCTTATACTGGAACTTACTCCATATACGGCTATGTGCCTCTAACACAAATATATATATATATATATATATAAACTTCAGAGAAAGTCAGCACTCAGGGACTTGCTTTCATAAAAAGTAAAAACCTTTTATTCCAAAATGTCTGTAGGTCGACGTTTCAGTCCACCGCTGTGAACTTTCATCAGGACACCTGATGAAAGTTCACAACGGTGGACTGAAACGTCGACCTACAGACATTTTGGAATAAAAGGTTTTTACTTTTTATAAAAGCAAGTCTCTGAGTGCTGACTTTCTCTGAAGTTTATACATTTGTGCAGCCGAGCACCGGGCAGACACGTGAGGAAAGCTGGAGTGCAACTCCTATCAATTATATATATATATATATATATATATATATATATATATATATATATAATTTTTTCACATTTTTAAAATTATTTTAAAAAGGTTTATTTATATTTATTTACTTATTATTTATATTTTAAATATAAGGTTATTTTTATATTAATATATGTATATATAAATGTAAAAATACACTTAGTTTGACATTGTGTATATAAGATATATATACATAGATATAATACATGTATATATATATATATATATATATATATATATATATATATATATATATATTTGTGTTAGGTGCTCACGATAGTACAGAGTGAAATATCATAATTAAATGTAGGATAGTAAAAAGGGGGCAAGTCGGTTATGGTGTGCCGGGAAGAGGGCAAAAATTAAGTAATCAAATGTATTACAGACAACCAATACAGATACATATATCAACCAGACATGTTTTTAAAATTCTTTATTTTTGAAGCGCATTGTCAGATACACTTTGAAGTTAATACATTTAACGGGTTACATGAGTTGATGCAACGACATAATGGTAAAGAGGATTTGTTGCGCTTTTTTTATGTTTATGCATAAGGAATAAGCAAGCTTATCAGAGAAGTCAACATGGTATCTGGACAAGAGTTAGTCAAAACAAGGTAGCTTAGCCATAAGCTAATATACTTAGCTGGAGATGAGTACAGTTAGTGTAGTGATCTACATAACTAGTCAGACATGGAGATGCGAGTCAGTATTATTTTAAGTTGACATGCTAATAAACCGTGTCAGCCTGATATTACATTGGGTACCACACACTTTATAGGGGAGATTAAGAGAACAGGATTGAACTCCCTGCACCCTAAGCTTAGTAAGTGAATTAAATCAGGTGTTGTGTGATGTCTCTTACTGCGTATGTGACTGACTAGCCCATCCGACTAGGACCAACTTAGATTGTGTGCAGTTACTTGTTAGCGTGCGATAATGTGGCATAGAATAACCACCAAGGGACAGCGCAGCACTTGAGTAGCCAGGTTTAGGGATACATGCAGACTCAGGAGAGGTCAGTGCTGCCCGAATAAAAAAATCAACTATAGGAAACACAAAGAGAAATAGAGACTGAAATATAGAATATACAGTAGTCTGCTGTATACTTGAGTATATTTGGCGAGCAGCAGCTTAGTTGCTCCCGTAGCTGTGCTGGATCAGCTGATGTCTTGACTGGGACCGGGTCCTGTGTAGCTTACGCTGAATGCTTGAGTGCCTGATTGCTTGTCAATTAGGAGTGTGTCTGATCCTGTGCTTCTGCTTGCACCGTGTGTTTATTATTCCCACAGGTATTGGCTGGGTCAGAGTCCCCACATAACCGCCAGTGCGGTTTGTGGACGGTAGAAGGTGAAACTTCTGATGGTGTAGACAGTGCTCCTGTTGATGAGCTGAAATGTCTCTCTGCTTGAGTGGTGCGCTGTCACCCTCTGGTGTTACCCGGTGGTTGGAGGGAATGGAGAGGTTGCGCTGTCTGTCGTAGCCAGCGTGCTTTGTTCAGGTCGACACTGACCTCCAGAAAGGAATTCAGCCGCTGCTTGTTAATGCAGCTTTCGCTCTCCATCTAGTAGCAGATGCGGCGGCCATCTTGTTTTTTCCATGCGGGCCCAGGCTGATCACTCCACTGCCCAGATACTGTGAGTGAGCACCGTGTCCCTGATGGGGACCAGGATAACCCCCACCGGCCCACTGGGGGGGAGAACAGGGCCCTGGATAGGCGTAAGAGAGGTCCCGCCGGACTAAGCACGGGAGATCGTCCGTTTCTCCCGCCAGTGCCTCACAGCAGGCCGCAGACTCACTGGCCCATCAGTCGGTGCTGCCGGCAGGACGGGAGCCAACATTTCCACATAATGTTGCTGCTTAGGTTCCCCTTGGCCACTGGCTGCTGCTTGAGGTTATTTCAAGTAAGATTGGGTAAGTTTGGGCTGGTTTTTGGAGATTTGTCGAGGAGCCGAAGTGCTCCATGTCTGTCCAGCTTGGCGGCCAGGCCCCGCCTCCAACCAGACATGTTTTTGAAAGCATCCCTTAATTCTTGTACTGGGTTCGGTATGTATCGTGAGTAAGCGGATGACTTCCAGCGCCCCAGTGTTTTTATAACATGAATTGGAATGTTGACACTGGAGGCTGTGGATGCTGCTCTTATGTGGAAGGAGTGCCCTGAGTAGTTAGCTGTGTTGAGGCCCAGTTGAGTGAGCAAAGACCTGACGTAGGTCATGTAGTGGTGAGTACCGAACCTTGTAATAGTAGTAATGGTTGTGATGGTAGTAAATTATGATGTTGTATGTATGCATCAAGAACCCTGACGGGGCACCACCTGTTGTGTGTGGGATAGTACGGAATGTTTACTGGTATGTGCTGACTGGTTTTGGAGTGAGGTAGAGTCAGGATGTAATGATCCATGTGTTTTGTTAAGTTGGAATAGAGGAGAATAGGAGTAGATTGTGTTGTGTTGGTTGTAGTGAACGCTCTAGGTCTTAGGAATCCATAGAAAACTATGTATATTGCTGCTTTAATGACATAATTTGTAGTGGTGTCAAAAGGTTTTAATTCAAGCAGGTTAGACAATGCTTTGAAGATATGGTTATCTATGCGTAGCCTCTGTGATGTACATATGGGTTTAGATTTCTGAATGCCTCTGAGTATAGTCTTAATCTGGTGAGAGGCCGTAAAACTAGTGTAATTTGGTTGTAAGATTAGCATATGGTGTTGAATGCCTGTGAGATAAAGTTTGATGGTGTTATATGACATTTTAAGTTTAAGGTGGCAAAAAGAAGCAAAACCCAAAAAAGATGTCATAACAAATGGTTGCATGATGTTATGTTCCAAAAGGAATCTTTTTAATAGTGTAAAAGCCCTGTCGTATGTTTTGTGTGTATTTTTTGACAGTGCCAATTGGGACAGTGTCTTGCTATGATGCATTATGGTGTCTAGTCCAGTATTAGTTGTTGAAATGTTGGAATGGTTGTGGCTGTGGGCGCAGCTGACGGGAGTGCTTGATGAAATGCCTGAAATTTAAAACGAGACAAACTGTCAGCAGCTGTGTTACATATACCTGGAACATGGAAACAATATAGCAATAAATTATTACAAGCTGCAAACCAAGTGAGTTTCCTCAGAAATCTCATGATCGTAAGGGATTTGGAACGACCTTTGTTGATGATGTGACAGGTTGCCTGGTTGTCTGAGTAACAACGAACTTTCATATTTGCCCATAAATGACCCCATGCTACGGCAGCCACCACAATGGGATAGATCTCAAAGAGAGCTGAGGTAGTGGAAAAACCTTTCAAGTCCTGAACTGCTGTAGGCCAGCTGCCACAAAGCCATTCGTTCCAAAAAAATTCTGCAAAATCTGTGGTAGATGCCGCATCTGACCAAATGGTAGGTGATGAGTCAGTCAATTGAGGGAGGAACATACTTTTACCATTCCAAGTGGTTAAAAATCTCTTCCACATGCGTAAGTTCTGCCGTAGCTTGGGTATCTAAGGACAACCTGTGTGTGTCGTGTAGGAAGTGTGGAAAAAGATACAAGAGTCGTGATATGAAGGAGCGGCCTTGAGGTATGATACGCATGGCAAAATTTAGTGATCCTAGCAGGGACTGTAGCTCTTTGCGGTTGCAAGTACCGAGCTGAAGGTAGTGGTTGATGTAGGTAAGAATGTTATCTATCTTGTCGTGTGGTAGGCTTGCTTGCATTGTGGTTGAGTCTAACTGAATACCCAGGAAAGTGATAATCGTGTCTGGCCCCTCTGTTTTCTTAGGGGAGATTGGTACACCTAGTTGCTCGAATAGCTTGGTGGTAGCTTTGAGGCTACTAGGAGGGGAAGTATTCTCCTCGACCAGTAAGAAATTGTCCAGGTAATGTAATACCGTAGGGCATCTGGCTATGTTCAATAGTAACCAGCACAATACTTCGGCAAATGTGTCGAAAACAGCTGGGCTACTTATGAACCCAAAAGTTAAACGGGAGAAAAAATTGTAGTTCCCGGCCCACTTGATGCCATGCAGGTGCCACAGTGTGGGGTGGATTGGCAACAATTTAAAGGCATTAGTAATATCGGTCTTACTAAGCCAGGCTCCGACCCCTGCTTGTATGATAGCTGTAATGGCATGATCTATGGTGGTGTATTGCAGGGAGAATTCTTCGGAGGGTATGAGGGAGTTAAAACTGGGGTTGGCTGATGAGAGTGGTGCAGACAAGTCAATGATGAGTCTCTGTTTAAGGGAAGATTTCCCTGTGACAATACCAATGGGGTTAGTGCGCCATTCTATGAATGGAGGAGCTTTGAAATGCCCCAATACGAAACCCACTTCTTGGGCTATGAGAGTGTCAACCATTGTGGGGTTGTGTTGTGCGGATTGTAGATTAGGGCATTCCAGAGTCCCGGATGGTATGTGTAGAATACCCGTGTGGAAGCCTTCTGTTAAACCAGAGATAAGAAAGTCCACCAAGTGTTTAGACGGCTGATGTGACATAAATGCAGTAAATGCCGGCATATTAATGGACGTTAGGTAAGGCTTAGAGTACATTTTATTTGGACACATGCTTTTTGCATGAGCCCTAAAACATTTTAAACAGATATGCAATAGTCTGCAACCGCTATAATTACAAGACCCAACATTGAAATTATTATATATCTGGGACTTGCCCAGAAACTTGATTGGGCGTCCCAGTTTGTCTCTTGACAATTTCTCTGGAACACCAGAGGAACTAGCTCCTTGCGTGGAGGCATGTTCGTCCGCCGTGTTGGGACAGAAATTTGTCGTATGGGCTGTAGAGGAGCAGTATGCACAAGCCGGTGTTCTTAGACCTGCAAAGTGTCTGCAAAATATGACGGTATCAATCCTTCCCCTGTTGGATCTTGTTCCATACTGGGAGAAGGCTCCAGACACTTTTGCAGAAAAAGACCTATGGTAGTCATAAAAGGCTGAACCACCGTATTTGTTGCCCAGGTCTACCAGCTTGTGCATATAAAGATCAAACTCCTCTCTTCTATTGGGATAGACTGCACAGATGACATCCCGGTAAATACCAAAGGCCAGTACAAACTCGGGGATAGTCAGTTTTCTGTATAGGCGTCTGAGAGAACCAGGAAGTGGATCCTCATTCAACGCTGACCTCGAACGGTAAGGAGCAAGGTAAGGGGTGTGCCTTAAGTAGGCTAGGAGTGGATACCAAGCACCTCCCACAAATCCAGGCCAAATTGCCTTAATACATATATCTTCTATATATCCATAAATATATTTTTTAAAACTTTATTTTTTTATTTTACACATGCAGGGAGACTGCCTGTCAGTTCAGGCAGTCCCCCTGCAGGCAGATACACAGGTATCTATTGTGGCCATGTGACCGCTCTGTTAGAGCGATCACATGGCCGCGGGGTCCTAATTCGCCGTGGGGAGACTGCCTGGGCTGCAGGCAGTCTCTCCACACCAGTAGCAATGCCGATCGCTGACAGGGGTACGACAGCGACCGGGTAAGTAAAAATTTCCGTTATGACGGTTTAGGACCGTCACCGGTCCTCAAGGGGATTTTTCCGATGACAGTCCTGAACTGTCACCGGTCGTGAAGGGGTTAAATATTAATTCACGTGACTTTGCATTCTAGAAAAGTAAGAGATTGAAAGCTGGGATGAGTTATGTGTGGATGGGTAACTAAGAAACTGAATGCATTTATTGCACATTGAAAATAAGGGAAACTGCTAGAAAAGTAGAACTGTAAAAAAATAACAGAATGAAATCAGCACATCTGCAACCCGGGATAAATAAAAACGACATCAAAAGCATCACAAAACTGGAATTTATGGCAGTGTTGCAATTCAAAAAGTGTTGATATCCAAGGCCAGCACACACACATGTATAATCTGGTGTTAGAAGCACAAACAATGAACCCCTGGGCAACGGAAAATAGTAATGTAGTATAATAAGTAATTTTTCATCCTATTTTCTACATCTGGAAGTGTTTATGTTAAGAGAAAGCTAAAGGCTGCTGTAAACCAACCTGTTACCGTGTAGGAAGCCATCCTGTGTAAGTCATTAGGGGCAATGATTGCCTTGCATGGTTAAACAAAGAGAAGATGCTACGTATGATGAAAACACACTTCCTTCACTGTAAACCATAATGCAAGATGGTAATTTTGCCAACCAAATTAATACAATGATTGCATACATACCAGGCAAGCCAGAAACCTTCCATGGTGTCCCTAACAACCAGGTCTCATTAAAGGGCCTCATTACAGAACCATTCTTAATCCTTGTACTGCAGAGAACCAAAAAAAAGACGGTTGTTCTCTATGTGGGTTAATCTCATAAGAGCAGTCTGTAGACTGTTGTAGAGTAGGACCTGCTAAAAGAAGTGTACATTGATGCTTGTGGTAGATATACACAATATAATCATTTCTTGTAACCAAACTATCATTAAACTATCATTATTATACCTATATGAGATGTTTGTAATGTATGGACTTTAAATATATATATATATATATATATATATATATATAGTCTCTAGCATTTTTATGGACTGTAGTGATTATGGTGCAAGGAGTGCCCCCCTATTATAAGTAGTCAAACCACTTTGGGATACTTTGACTTCTTACCTGGTGTTTGCCTGGTGCTGCTCCCCGCCTCCACTACATCCAACAGAGAGCTATTGTAGGAGCTTCTACTAGCTCTCTTGAGCTAAGCCATACAGCATATGGTCTGCTCATTGGTCGAGAGTGTCAGCTAGCCACTGCTCAGCCAATGAGCTACATCCTGCACTGCTGACTTAGCACAGAGTGCTTCCAGTTATTTGTCGGGTATAGTGGAGGCAGGGAGCAGTACCTGGGAGATCACTGGTAAGAAATTGAACCATTCTACAGTCTGACTACTTACAAAAACAGCACTTCTGGCCTCTTAACCACTACCATGCATTGTGGTGGTTAGGGTACTTAGAGTGTTCCCTTAATGTATAATACAAGGAATTTAATCCTGTTAGTCACAAAGTTGTTGAAATAAGTATATTTTTATTTATATCTAAAATATGTATATCATCTATCTCTATCTTTCCTGAGCTCTACCCTGGAACAGGAGCCAAAAGAGTTAATACGTTTCATATATATTCCTGGAAATATTTTATTTGCTTTATGGCAATGTTTTCAGTCTCTTGCTGACTTTTTCTGGACAATTTACTCCTGAAGATTTTGTTTTGTAACTTTAATAAAGTTTCAACTAATATGTTAATGTTTCACTGAGTGTGATTAATTGGTGAAAATGAATTTGTTGGAATATTCAACAAATAAACAAAATGCTGACAATAACATCCCATGTACCCATTGTACCACAGTTAGCATCTGATGTGGTGGGGAATTCATTTGCACATAAAACACATTTCATTTTCATTTATTACTGAAGATTCAATTATTTCATTGCATTTCAAAATGCTAAAACTGACTTGAATTAAATCACTTGCACACAAGCTACAATGCAGGGCTGTCAAAAAGTTATTATCAGGTTACTATCTAGAGACTGCCTTTCGTTTTGCTGCCAACATTTTTCCTTTCTACTACAAAGAAAGATAATATGCACAGAAGAAGAGAGAAGTTATAGCCCAAAGGCATCATTTATGTAGTATAGTTTCCCAACATAAAGGGCATTCACATTTGTCATAAAAGGTAAGAAATAGAAAGGGGCCTGTAGAGCTAAATAATGACTAGTGATGAATTGAAAACTGCCTTACAGAATTAAGTCCATGATGGAAGATTTGGCAAGGTTCTCCAATTTGGCTGCATTGGAGATATCTTTGTCTAGCTTCCCTTAGTTGGCTTTAATTTTGTTAGTTGGGTGCAAGTTAATTGCAAATCACTATTTAGTGAAAAATCCCAAAGTTTGTTTTTACAGCTTTTAAAATGTTGTATTGTTTCATTATTTTAGAGCAATGTATCTGTCATTGCAAAGTAAAAGTCGAGAACTTGTGGTGTGGCGCAAAATGTAGAGAACTCCTCATGAATCCACTTTCTTTAAAAAACACAGTTCCTGGCCACCCAATGTGTAATAGTAAGAGAACAACAAAGACTAGAAAATGTATTGGAAATAGATGAATAGGACTTGACATAGAAGCATAAAATGGAAACTCTTATTAACCCCTCCATTCCCCAAATATTGCATGCATGCTTTGATTTTGATTTGCTTTGCAAAATGAAAATTTAGTCCATAAAGTCTCACTCACCCTCATTTATGTTTAAGGAATGATTACCAGACTGAACAGGTATGCATTTCTCTACCAGGAACTCATATGACGCATTTAATGTTTGCATATTTGCTGCAAATGACAGCTATACCCTCTTTCCAAACAGTAAAGAAAGTATCAATGGGTGATACCATTTCTACAGTCAGGAAAGGGGAGGGATTGGATAATTTCCCATTCCAAAGCTAGAATTACATTAGCATTGCAGAGATTGGTTGTAGCACATTTTAAATACGTTTACTTACTGCACTTTCTGTATGGGGGAATTATGTTCAAATGCAGACATTCTTTTTACATTCTGATGCAATTTTCAGTAAGCTAATTTACTAGTAATGCTTCCAAGGTCCTTACATATACCTACAAGCAAGGTAATTGTCCATTGTATTTATATATTTTTGTCACATCTGCTGTGTGTGAGAGATTTGTATTTATGGTTTTGCTTTTGTACTAATATTTCAGATCTTGTTTGAATTAGTACATGATAAGGGATACTATATACTGTCTAAAGCGTTTCATTCTCCCAAAATTTCTACAAAGGATGAACAAATCAATAAAAAATAAATATTGCATGAATATATAATTTTAAGTTTGCCTGAAATGCAATCTAAATACATTTTTGTTTTATTATATGTTTATGTGCTAACTATGCTCCCCCTGATTCAAATAACAGCTATTATTTTGTTAAATAAAAGGAGCACTATAATTTTAGGAATAAAAAGCTGTATTAGTATCCCTCTGCCCCTGTCGTCTCCCCTGATCACCCCTCCGCCATGCCATGTAAACAGTTAAAGAACCCTGGTTCGGGCTCGTTTTCCTCTGATGTCAGCTTATGGGTGTAGCCTAATGCACATGCACAGCAATGTTTTACAAGGAAAAGTGACATTTTCACCCACATCGCTTCAATAAGAGAAAGTGGTCTGGGTGCATATAGTGTCCCTTTAAGTTTGCATAAGCGGCAATGCCTCTTATAGGGTTAATTACTAAAGTGTGAATTATTTAATAGTGAGAATTGCTGGATATTCAGAATTATTAATAGTGAATTCAGATGTAATGCCCAAATTAGCCAAACTGAGCAGAGAACTGAATAAGATTTTTTTTGTAATCTGTCATTTTTTCCTAAATTTTAAAATTCAACTTGAATTAACTTTTAATATTCAGCAATTCTCACTTTAGAAAAAAAAAAAAAACAACCTTCAATACATTGGTATTTTAGATGGACTCATGGACCAACTTATTTAATTTATTCATTGAGAAACCCCATTATGAAATTTTAAAAATAGTCTTAGGAAATAGCCCTTTTATTCTGAGACTTGGTAGACAAACCTCTGAAAACAGGCAACAGATCTGATTCTTACAGTTTGTAGTAGAAACTAGTAAGAATATTACATTTAACAAGTACAGCCTGACAGTATCTGTTTTGGGCGCAGACAATGTTAGATTTACTATTGAAGGCATGTTAACTATACTTTCAACATTAAACACATTTTAATTGAAAACATTAGACAATTTATACAATTTACAAGACACACATTAATATAAAATCGAAATAATATATTTTAATTTAAGTAACCGTTCCCCTGCAGCATTGACTGAAATAATATATGAGAAAGTGTTAAAGATCTGAAAAGCAATCAACACTCAGCTCAGTTATGTCAAAAATACTTTCACAAAGTTTATTATAAAAATATAAATGTTTCCACTACAAATCATTTTACATTAGTCTGAGGCCATCTACAATTGCACAATAGGAAAACTAAACAAGTAATGCTTAGAAAACAAAAAAAATGAAAAAAATGTAAATGCAAATTATGACTATGCAATTCATAATGTATGCTAAACACAAAGCATAAAAGAGATATGTAAACATAAATAAATAATATGTTTATTACCTTAAAAATACAGACGAGATAATATTGAAACACACAATAATATGAATACCTCAGGTTGATGTTTTATTTTAATTCAAGTCCCATTTACGGCGATAGCCATGAAAAATCTATTACTTCAAATGTAGAAGTAATTCAATGCTATGATTTACATACATTATGTACAGAGAAGCAAACAGTTCAGAGCCTCTGCTATGAACACATAAGGAACTTGAAAACATAAGCTATAATGTGTACATCATGATTAATATATCTCCTGCTTGTCTGATTAAATGGATCTTTTTAACGAAGATTCCGAATAGTCAGCATCACAAACAGAATAGATGGCAAAATAAATGAAATGAGAACCTTTAGATCATGTGTCATAAATAAATGTCCTAGTCACCTAAGACTAGGCTGAATTAGTTTTGAGTTTTTACTGAAGAATCATTGTATGTGTACGATGCTCTGACCTAGAAATGATGTGCTAGATTTAGAATGTTTCATTAATGTTGCAGGGTGAATTGATATCATTAGATTTTTTGGAAATTCATCAGAATTTGGTAAAGTTTCTAGTTTACTCTTTAAAAGACATTTTTTTTTTCATTTACAATAGCGTCACATTTTTGATTGATTTTATTCCATGTACTGTAAGTGTACAAACATCATCAACGTAACTCACACTTCCCCTTCAATCCATTCTGATATCATTGTGGTTGACTGCAGATAAGAACTTAATAGAACATATTTTACTTATTGCTATCAGCCTTTCATCATAAAATGGGTAAAATTTATGTAATATTATAGGGCATAGGGCAAAGTCATATGGGAATAGTAATGTGGTTACATTTTGAGAATTAATTCAATTGTTTGTCATATACTGTATTCTTCTTTCAGTTGCTTGGCAATCAATAATATTAGATTATCAAGAAAAAGCGCACCAGAAATAAAAAAAAAGTAAACTGCACAAAAGTTAGATATGCCCACTGGAAGGTATTGCTTAATACATATGTGTAAACCATACGACTGGACCATGAGAGTTTTATCTGAATTTAAGCTGATAACATAACCATCAAACCGTCGCTTTCACTGGTTAAAAATTACACTTGCAGTAAATCATATCAAGCAAATTATGAACTATTGATTATGTTGACAGGAAATGTACTTAATCGTTATTTAAGTATTAAAAATATGGCATTGCAAAGTCCTATACACTTAAAGCAGTTGGCATCATTCATGTTATTATAAAGTGGTCTGTTGAAAGATAAGACTCTGTATATCGCAAACGTGTTTTGGATTTATTTTAAAGTCATTGTAAGATATCATTATTAAAATGGTCATTAAATTCAGTGCGCAGGTTATTTTACTAAAATTACGTTAAGACAAACAAAGATATTGGCATAGAGAAAGGGGAAATAATTGAATAAATATTACCTTAGAAATTGCTAGAAAAATGTTTAATATATTCACACAATATAAAAAAAAGAAAAGAAAAAAAAACAGTACATATTGCATTTCAAATTTTAAAAAAAATGATATATTTTTTTGCTAATGTGTTACATACCCTTTCTCGTATTGAAAGGACTTGGGTCCTCAATATTAACTGCACTACTTGGGAAATAATAAAATAATTCTCCTGATAAAGAGACAAAAATATATATTGCATGTCTTGGGGGAAATTTCCTTATTAGTAACTCTTTGTTACTATAATGCTTTTTGATGACAGGTCCTGAATTAGGTGTATCCTTGTCTATGGAATCATCTGTTTTATCCTAAATTCTGTGTTACAATAAAATGCACCCTCTATTATTTAGAAGAGTTTTCACTCATAATTTAAGGCATAGTTACTCATATGCAAGAAACTGTGGGATTCAATTCATAGTCCTGTTATCCCACAATTTTCTCTCAGTCTGTCAACTTCAATTGCACCTTCCAAGTAAAGTGTATATTTTGGGATTTACACATTAACAGGTCCATTTTTTGTATGAGTTTCTTGATGTTTTATATTACTCATGATTGTTTTCCGTGGGCCAAGGATAGTGACACCAACTGTCTTCTTATCACTGCATTAATACAAATAAAAAAGAAAAGAATTAAAAAAGATGTTCCTTTCACATTGAAATAAATCTACTAACATTGGAAAAAACATACACTCATTATTTAATCTGTGTCCTACACTGAATAGATACATATATAGGGGTATATTTAGTCAGACAGACAGACATGTAGATAGATAGATAGATAGATAGATAGATAACTAGATAGACATATAGACAGACAGTACATATATAGGGGGTATATTCAGTCAGACAGACAGGCATGTAGATAGATAGATAGATAGATAGATAGATAGATAGACGGACAGACAGAAAGGATATTCTTCAATTACATTATACATTTCTACATACATTAGCAATATTTGAAAAAGAGTAAACTTACTAAATATGGTTACAGAATAGTGGAGCCTATAGCTGATTATATTTTTTTACTAAGACAAACATGAAGTAATGAGAAATAGGAGCCCTTGGATGTTTACTAAAATTAACTAAATCCTACGTCAGACGCTTCAAGGAACACTAATGCATTAAGAACACAAACCTTTAGTCCTAATACTTACATGTCCCTGTCCCTTGTTAGATATACCCCCCAATATGTCACATAAAAATAATAAAATTAGGCTTTTTATTTACTTTTCCCAGTGCTGAGCCTTCCCCAGCACTGCTAACATCTCCTCCCACACAATGTGGACATTGCCTCTGTCTCCTCTGGCATGGTCCAATCCAATGCTCCTCGTAAAGGAGCACTGGGGACCTAATGAGCATGCGCAGTGAGGCCAACCATGCATTCAAACTTTCCCATAAGAAAGCATTTAATCAATGCTGTCCTATAGGGGCTTCCGTGTAATCAAAACACCTCCAGTGACTGTCCGTGTAACATGGAAGTGCGTTTAACTCTTCAAGGTAAACATCAATGTTTTACCTTAAAGAGTTAAGTTGACACAACCAATGCACTCACACCACTTCATAGGGTCATTTCAATTAAAATGGCATCTTAGTATATTTCTCAATATATTACTACATTATTAAAATGATTATAATAGATACAAAAATATACATGTTAATGCTAGAGGTCATGTCAATATGACAATGTGTCATAATTCCTATGCCCTTGACACAACCATGCATATTCTTTCAATAACTACCATGACAGACAGAAAAGTTGGTGCTCCAATCTCTCTTCAGATTTTACTGGCAGTCACTTCAGCCAACAAAATTCATTGGAATGATGATGAATAATACTATTAAGCTTTAACTAGAAGCGTTATAATGTACATGTGTAGCCCAAGCTTATATTTTAGAAAAGTGTTAATATATGAATTATGTTGTTTTTAGTTTTGTAAGGTCATATCTGTTTTATTTTTGTGAGTTCTCTGCTTGTAAATGTCTTGGCCTGAGCCTTGCTAACATTAATTGTCTTTGGCCTCATGCGTACTGGTTCCTATATCTTATTTCACAATTTTCTCACTCCAATGTGTTTTTAACAATGTGACTCCTTCCTCTTGATCTGTCCAGCTTGGATCTTGCAGACACTTGTTATGCAATTGCTGGCATAGTTCTAGAGATCAAGAGAGCACACAAGGCCCCGAGCCCATGCCAAAGTGGAAATAACAAAAAAGTATAAATTTTACTGATCTCAGAAGAAAAAAGGCTGATTTGGCATTGTGCAATGAAACACTGCTGATTTAATAGGTGCTACAGCTAGTGCATTAATCAACTGAGAAATATCATTATCTGCATTGTACTTCTATAAAATTCAAACAATACTCCTTTATTTGTGTTATTAGTACATAAGCTGGATACATATGGTATGCATGATGTCGCTTCTTCTAAGTTAGCAGAATATGAGAGCTTATTGTGACGTAAAGTGGATAATGCTTTGAGATTCTAATTTCTATACATTTTTTATCATTGTGTTGACGTATATTGCTTAAAGGTTAGCTGAACATGACAGGAAATAGAAACATAGAATGTGACGGCAGATAAGAACCATGCTGTCCATCTAGTCTTCCCAATTTTCTAAATAGTTTCATTAGTCCTGTTCTTAGCTTATATATATGGTAGCCTTATGCTTATGCTGTGCATGCTTAACCCCTTAAGACCGCAGCCTAATGTACAAGTTGTGAACAGAACAAAATGTAAACAAAACCTGGCATTTGCTCTATATGTCTGTCCAACCGTAATTTACCTCTTTCATATTAAATGCACCCCCCCTTATTATATATCATTTTATTCAGGGAAACAGGGCTTTCATTTCATATACAATATTTAGCTATGAAACATAATTTAATATGAAAAAAATGGGAGAAAATAAGACAATTTGTTATTTTTTTTAAGTTCTACATGACATTTTAACTGTCAATGTCATAATACTGTTTGCTTTTACTGCAATAAAATACAAATATTTGTATTCAGCAAAGTCTCACGTGTAAAACAGTACCCCCTATGTACAGGTTTTATGGAATTTTGGGAAGTTACAGGGTCAAATATAGCGTGTTACATTTGAAATTGAAATTCGCCAGATTGGTTACGTTGCCTTTGAGACTGTATAGTAGCCCAGGAAATAAATTTACACCCATAATGGCATACCATTTGCAATAGTAGACAACCCAAGGTATTGCAAATGGGGTATGTCCAGTCTTTTTTAGTAGCCATTTGATCACAAACACTGGTAACAAGACCTTGCTTCAAAAATATACTCCATTGACTACAACCCTCTGTTGCCTGTCATGCAGCCACTGCCTAACGCATTCAGCATGTACTTGGCAAACATGTGTAGTGCCTAAATCAGTAAATATCAGACCACAGCAGTTCGAATGAACTTGAGTTTATGGATAATCAAAAAACATTGCATGTATATAGAAAAGATACTTGACAAACATTATCTTTACTTACTCTAAAGAAATTTTTGCAATTGTTTCACATGAGCTATAGCCAACTCCTGTTAGAATGTCCATGCATTGTCCTGTTTGCATATTATCAATCCAGTCTTCAGTAGGACGGAATACTGGGAAGTCAGTGCTGTTTTGATCTAGCAATAAGTTCAATGGCCTGCAGAAGCACAAAAGAAAATTGTCATTGGATGTATTTACTTCTGTTTAAAATATCTTGACATTTTTAATATTTACAAATAATTTTTATGTGGAACAAACATGTAAAATTATTAGAGTGGCATTTTACAAATAAGGCATTCTTTGTAGAATTATTATATATATTTTTCAATATCATATATAAATTAATATTATTATTATTTATAATGCGCCTACAAATTACGCAGTGCTGTACAATGGGTGGACTAACAGACATGTATTTATAACCAGACGAGTTGGCCACACAGGAACAGAGGGACTGAGGGCCCTGCTTAATGAGCTTACATGCTAGAGGGAGTGTATTATATAAATAATATAATATAATAAATAATATCATACATATCCCTGTGATAAATATTTGGAAATAATTCTAAAATGTTTTTTAAAAAAATGCAGTTTTCAGCTTTTGCCTTAATATCTTATTTTTTAAATATACGCAAACAATGTATCTTTTTAATTAACATTTGCATGTGAAATTCTACTTTAAAAAATTTGTGCTGTGAAAACTAAGCCTTAATCTTCTTTATTTTCCAATATATTTTATTAAGCAACACTTTTAACATTTCTAATTGAAGACATTTGTCAATGTACTTTTCTTTTTTTTTTTATTCTTTATTTATTGCAAGACAGGATGACAAATACAGCACATACATAACATCCGTTAACTTTATACAGACACGTATTAGTATATGTTCCTCAATCAACAGTTGTACATGTAAAGGCATCTAAAGCAATGTTGTGAGCGGTATAACATAAGTCCGCAGATCGAGGTCTTACTGTTTGTTTACGGTCCATCTTGAGATTGTGCCACATCCGACAACCTGCCCTGATTTTTGATATAGATAAAAGTAAAATGTGTACAACCACGTCAACGTTTTCAGATTAAGATAGGAAATTTTGTTAATCTGTGATCGCCACCCCCTCAGGGGTGCCAAATAGCCTTGTGGGATCTAGGTTGTCTTGAACCTACCCTTAGTATCTCAATAGTAATTCTATGCTGCCGAGTCGTTCGACATGAACAGGAAAATAAAAGTAAAGTTGAGCATAGAGAGAAGAAGAATAGTAAGGGTGGGGAAAGAGTTGGGGGGGAGAGGGAGGGGGAGGGGAAATAGTGTCATGGGGGGCCGACCACCATGCCGCACGTAGGACGTCGGCAAGTCAATTGGCGCTATTAGGTATATTTTACAAGGGGGATTCAGCGCAAGATTACCTCCTAGGGGGATCCTGAAAGATCCCCTAATCGGAGATATGTGCTATCTGCAGCTATCTTTCATTATTTATCTTGTCATGAACGGGACGTGTGGGGGACTGAGCCCACCCCGTTCATCCCTCATTCACTAGCTGCGTTGGCCATCCAAGGGCCCCAAGTTCTTTCAAACTTGTTCAGCGTCCCCCGAACCTGTGCTGTCAGTTTGTCCATGAGAAAAGTGTCTTTAATCTTTTGTATCACCTTAAGTAGTGTGGGTGTTTCCCTCTGTAGCCATACCTGGGCCGTCAATGTACTTTTCTAAATAATAAATTTAGGTGTTATTCACTAACATGTTAAATATAGCAAACTGATTTTTTTGTTGTTGGTAAAATTGCAGATTTCGGAAATGTTTCTATCTTGCTATTGTCTAAATATTGCATAGCGCTTGTCAGCATGCAAATGTATAAGTAATTTAATCTTCAGACCATTAATTAAGAAAACCAATCTGACAATAGTATTGTATGGGCAATGTGATTCAAGTTCTAAACATTATGTTATGTTGGGTTCCATTATGTGATTATATTATCACTGGATATACCCGCAGTGTCTCCCATATACAATAGCAGTGTTTTCTCAAGTAAAACTACAGTCTCTTCACTTTACAGTGAGAAGTGATCTGCTTAATTTATACCAAAATATGAAAACTCTCCATTTAAATTTTGCAAGTCTGTTGTCAACTTGCTTATTAAACAGGAGAAAAATATTTATGTCGGCAAGAGGTTAGTTCATATTAAAACTGCAATGCTGAAGTCGGTAGCAGGTTCCGTTCCTGCATCAATATTCAATACAAACAAACAAACGAAAAAAGATTTACAACTCTAACCAGCTTACTTAAAACGTAAAATACCTATATTTCTTGTTTAGGACTTAAGGCTGTAACACGGCAGGGAGAGTAGCACAGACAGAAGGTGCAAATGTGTTTCATGCCTCATCGACATTTCATCAGAGACATATTGAACAGCCCTCAACATTTCTAAATACTTATATATCCCATGCATACTTTGACTATTCAGACTATTCAAGTGATGGGTCTATCTATGAATTTGTTATAAAGCTTCCTCAAGAAATTCTAATCTTGTTTGGGAATGCACTCCTGCAAATCCTGTTTCTGTTTCCCTGAATTTGTCATGAATTTGTAAAAATGTAAGGAGCACCATGGTATACTTTAATTTATCACTCCAGTATTTATCAAATTGGTATCCCCTAGTAGCACAGGGAATTTCAAATGGCTCATAGGTTTTAATAATGGTCTCACAGAAAACCCACTGCTGCGGGGTGACAAACCTTAGAGTTATTTTTTATTGTTTATTATTTCTGCATATATATGTATATCTGTATTATAAATTATATAATCCACATTGCAACACATAGGAGCTCCTACAGCGTGGAAATAAAAGTTCCTTAATTCTTCATTAAGAAAGACAGAAGCATGATTGACATTTTGGACCATGAAGGTTTCTCTTGAGAAAGGACTATAAATGGTCCGAAATGTCAATCATGCTGCTGTCAACCCATTAGATTATATATTTCAAATTTGGGTGTATATGGGCAATATTTGCTGTTAAGATTGCCACTTTGTGATTATATAAAGATATAAAACGATAGAATAACATTCTAGAAATTATACCGGACATAGGACAGGATATAACTACAACAAACAACACAATAAACAAATTTATATTTTAGGCTATGCGTTTATCAGTGGTGTATGCCTTTTGCAAACCATGGATACCTGTGTAAAGAACGTCAAAACTACGTAGGAATCTAAGAGTTAATAATATTCCCAAATGCTTAGACCAGACTTATATTTAATACCATTGGTTTTCTGCAGGCAAATTCTGAACTATTTTTATGTGTCTGTAATAGAACACGAAATAGCTACTGCTGCTAGCTGTAATAAGTGTATCACCTTTGGACTCATATATTTTGCTGGCAAGATGTCAGTGATTCCCAGGACATTTTTGAAGTATTTATGAAGTGTTGGTAGAGTAAAGAATGCAAGGGGGGCACTTCCATTTTTTAATGTTAGTAGTCTTTGATTAACTTTATCAGAGGTACAGGTCCCTAGAATAAAGCAAATTGTATAACTGAACTGAGAAAGAACAGAATCTCCAGATTATGGATTTAAGTAGTCATTGTTAGTTTTTATGTCTATGACTTGGATTAAATAAGCACTGCCGTATAAGAAAGCCTAACTTAAATATACGTAACCTCTGAATAACCAGTACTGTAAAGTATTATTTTATTCTTTCCAATGCTCCTTTGAGATTTTACAGCACAAATTGGTTACTTTCCTCCTTAGAGAGGACATCTGGACAGTTTATCAATGAAGAGGAATGTGTCTCTAACTGTGAAGAGTCTGTGATGTCTCCACGTATGCATCAAGGGAATGTTGGTCTTTAAGATCATCAGCAGGCAACAACATTTTTTGGACCAAGCTCCCAGTCAGTGGTCTGAACCTAGAATTTATGGGCCGGGTGATGTTCACCATGAGCTCACACTTAACTAAACAAATTAGATGGGTTTCCATCCAGGCAGCTGTAAAGAAGTCCTGCCGAGGTCCACCTGATCTTTTACAGCCTTTCATAAATCAGTACCCACTAGGCTACAGACTGCAGTCATTAAAAAGAAATCATGGAAATTCCCTACCTTATTCTCATTATACCATAAAACAGTATATATTTAATTTTTACAGATAATCTTACAAAGAAAAATGTGACAGGAGTGGTAAATAAAGCTATTTCTCTGTCAAACTTTCAGCCTTTACTCAGTCACAGAGAGTTTGGTAATTTATGTATGTCCAGCTGTTCTGATCACAGGCCCATGAGTCCTACTCGGGGCTGCAAAAAAGAGAAATGACTGATCCAAAGCTTCCCAAACATCACACGGCCAAGTGAAGTATGCTCTAGTGGTCAAGGTTAGAATTCCCAGTAGAATTAATTAGCCATTTTTCAAGAGAAATACATTGTGAGGGATATCACAACTGCACCGTGCCGTTGGTAGACCCAGTATATTTCTCAATCCCTAGAAAGTTATGTCTGTGTTAAATTCTTATGTAGCCCCTCTTCCAAAGAATGCCAGTTTAAAACTAGCACAAGGTGTGCTTAATTAAACCCAATATGATATATCTTGACAAATATCTGTTGTTCTAAAATCTAGTCTAACTTAACAGTATGTGCATCATATGTAAAAGTCATATTCAGTACTACGGTTTTATTGTTTACTAGAATTTGACTGTACATGGCATTGGTGATGCCCATGATCACTAGTGTGTACTCATCTATACATACGTAGTTAAAGATTCTTTAAATCATTTTATAACATCTAACCAATATAACCTCTGATCTTTGCAGTCATTGATTGTGAATAACAGTAAGTTACCCAGGATGTGACATCTATCATAACAGGATAAACTGAAGAAAAATTAGTAGTAACAAATGTTAGGTGGATTGGAGAAATTAAAAAAAATGTGCAGAAAGGAACTCTATACATTTTATACATCTTAAATATAATTTTAAAGATATATCAGTTTGCTCAGTCATCTCTTGGTAACTAATCTGGCTTGTGTTGTATATCCACATAGAGGATAAGAAACATGTAAGATCACAAAAGGCAAGCACACGTATAAGAACATCTACATGGACTGCCTCATCCTATTGTCTACATAGGTAAGATTTATAACTGTCTATTACTAGTTCTCCAGTATTTAAAGAATGACGTAGTCACTGAATAAGTCTTTACTTTGTATACACTTTTAATGTATTTATATATAATTACAAACTAACAGAAGCACATATTTCTTATTTCAGCTTGTTGTAAAATATGAACACACGTTTGATGCATATTTTAGTTATTATCCTAGCAACTAGTATAGAATATACAAAATTATGAGCTAAACGTTTGTTTTTGTGATTATTTTTCCAGTGATTCTACAAATGTTAAGAATATTATCCCAGTTTCATTTTCATGTTTATTTTAGTTAAAATCAGGGGATATGAAGCAAGTCGATGTGAAATTATTGGAGTCTTAGAAATGCTTTTTCTTTAAGATGTTTAAAGGTGTTGAGTGACTTTGGCTTCAAATTGCATAGTGTAATGTTTATTAACAATTGTAGACACTCGACAAACACAGAGAATGACTGAAATGAGCCTCAATGTTTTAACATGTTTTAACAGTGTAAATATGTGTCTACGTTGCATTCTTATTAATCGTATTTATGAAAGCATGGGGAATATGTCTAAAGAAATGTGAATCACATTATACATTGGCTTGATAGAGCTGTGAGTTGGATAACTACAATAACCCTATTTGGAATTGAGAGAACTTAATTTGCAGAATTTCTTTCCAAACTCCAAACATAATTTATCAAGAGAAAGATGTGTGTCTCATCATAGCAGGTGGTAATTCTGACCTAAACTAAAGTTCCATTTAGTCTTCGACCAAATATCGTCCATTAAACTGAAAAACAAATGTTACTTTGGAGAATGATAAGTCATTACAACTTAAAACAGTCAGCCATATCTCATTAGATTTCAATCTTGTCATATATCATAAAGAGACTTGTAGATCATTTCTGGAGTTTTATTAGGGATTTGGAAAACTCATTTAGACGTTAAAACAGTAGGTGAGAATAATTTACAATATTAAACTGAAAAGCTGGTATTAGAGTTGATATATTGAACAGCCAACGTTTAACCAACTTTCATCAAGAGAATTCAAAAATGAAGACAGCATGATCTCAAACGTATGCAGGTCTTGTTCTATGTTAGGATTTCTCAGGCTCTTTCTAATTGAAGTCTTGTAGAAGCAAAGCTCACACGGCCGAAAAAAAGGTGTAAATTACTTTTTCTGTGTTTTGTTTTGTTCTTTTATTTTAGATGTGCTTTTAATGAAAGGTTTATTCTATATTTGAATCAATAAAAGTTCCCCTTCTTTTTGGATTATTAGGTATACCTTATTTTAAATCAATAATGTCAACTGGGATGTTCAAACTCTGAATTTACAGTTACTATGTTATTGGACCTTTTTAATATGATTTGCATTTCTCAAAATAGCATGTGTGGGGTATAACCATTCATTCATCATGCCGTTTTAAAAAAAAAAAAAAACACATTGGAACTTAAAGAAACTCTGGATTGTGATAACTTAAGACATTTACTGTAATTGAGAAGTAATCTTTGTATCTGTTGAAGAGGGCTTTAAAAAGTGCAATGTGAGCTCTAATTCTAGGACGTATAAACATTCAGTGGTTTAATTATAATTTATTAGATTTAGAATAGAATTTCCATGGCTGCTCAGAAACAAAGCAACCCCAATAAAGCAGCACTAATAACATTGTAGACGTTACAACAGTATTATACATAAAAATATTTCAAATATCTTTTTCAGTGTATTTAAAATACATTGAAAATATAAAATGTTTTTTATAAAGTGAGCTGTTATATTGTTTTTCTCAAGGAATATCAAGAATAGGTTTGGAATATTCTTGCAAATAACTAAACATGAGCATACGAAGTTTGTAATTATTCATGCAATTTTATGTGGCTTCCCATAAGTAATTATTTAGTGTATATCACTATATTTATTATATTTTTGGATCTTTAGGTGATGGATCTTTTTTCACAATTTAAAAAGTTCGATTCCTTAACAATTTCAAAATCTATAAGTAGAATAAAATAAAAAAACTTAAAAATAATTTTTGTTTTTCTGTTTGTCTTGGCCAAAAAGAAATGAAGACATGCATAACATTTTTTTTTTTAAAGTATCGTTTTCCAAATATTGTTTTATAAATTGTCACCTTGCAGCGGTATTGGCGATAACCTTTAAACTGCTGGGATTACGGATTAGCTTGTCCAAGATGCTAACAATTTGCTCAAACTTTGGCCTATTGTTTCTGTCTTTTTGCCAGCAGTCTAACATGAGCTGATACAAGTCAGCTGGACAGTCCATAGGAGGTGGCAATCGGTAGCCTTCATCAACGGCTTTAATAACCTGAAAAAATAAAGTAGCATATAAGAATGGATATTCATTAACCTCTTCAGTACCAATCATATTCAATGCAGTCATAACAATCTGTTCTTTATGGACCCTATTTGAAAATGGGTTTATCAACTAATTTAGCCAGGGTAGGACTGCACAGACCTGAAAGTGTTAAAAATCAGGGTGAAATTAGATTGTGAAAATAGGTAATGCAACCTTAAAGCATTAAAACCAAAAATACAATATAGATGAGAATACATGTAAAATACCAACAATAACATTTGTGTGGCTGTATAACCAAATAAATTGTGCATGCATTTATTACAGAATTTCCCTTGACATAATCTACAATTCAGCTGATAAAACAAGTTACCATGTAGCTGTTTTTTTTTTTTTTTTCTAATACACGAATCCAGTTATATAAACTTTTGCGTAATTATCAACAAATGTTATCTGGAAATCAAGATAATCTAGGTGCACTTGAAAATTGCACTTCAATGGCTGCATATTTATTTTGGAATTTCCTATGCTTAGATCATTCTAGAGCGTCCACTACTTAAAAGATATGTTTGGTAAAAATAGGGATTTAATTAAATGTAAGGTAAACAAACTGCTGTAATAGCCCCAAATGCATGGACCACTTAAAGTGTCTGTGAAGCATAGAGGTTCCCCTTAAAAAATGCAATTACTGTGTTACATAAGTACGTTTCGTATATATACCCTTACTTTGATGTCATATTTGATCACTTAATTAGTTAAGTTATGTTTATATAAGTCTACGAGAAGGCTGGCACTGAACAGGGGACTCAAATTCTCTGTATGAACAAATAATCAAACAGTGGAAAATGGTCTTCCAAATCCTAAATACCTCATTTTTCTAACTGTTTGTAGTGATGTATGAATTGAAGAATGTAGCTTGATTTGAATCTCACAAATGTTGTTTAAATACACTAATCGAATCTTGAAAAAAAAAAAATACTTAAGTGAAAGTCTGTATATTTGAAACTGTATGGTAAGAAAAGGGTGGCAGATTGTTAACTGTTGCATTAAAATAACTTAAACAAATTTAAACTATACTCACTGTAGAGGATAATTTGGGTAGCGTTCCTTCACCCGTGTTTATTTTATTTTATTTTACAATGTATTCTGATTAATAAAAACAGGAATAAATACAATGTTTTAATGAGTGTGTAGAACATTCTTTTAGTAATGCTTGCATATTTTTTTGTTGTTGATTACAAGGGATCTCTGCCTAACTTTCCTACGCTATAGAAGAATAAAAAATACACAACGCGTATAAATCCTGTGAAGTTTTGGGTGGCTAAGGACAGATAGTGTGAAAGAAAAAAAAGTACAGTTTTTTTTTTTATATATCATTGATGGTGGCAGAGGGTGTGAGCTTTGGGTGTTAGGAGACCCTGTCCTGATTTTTTTTTTTTTTTAATCAACTCAAAAAAGGTTAGGAAAAAAATTAGAGATTGCATTTTTTTCCCTATAACAAGTTTGATAAGCAGTAGTTATTATGGTGCTCGGAGTGGCCATTTAATTGAGATGTTTTATTATGTAGTAAACTACGTTAGTAAGTGTTTTACTTTTCCTTTAGTTTTATAGGACACAAGAATTTTACTAAAGAGTAGCAAGAAATACTAATAATAGAAACTCATATGACTATAATGCCTTGATTTAATAGCCTACCCAAATAATTTAATACTGTTGGAAAAAAACTTTCTAAATTAAATTACCGTATTTATCGGCGTATAACACGCACTTTTTTCCCCTGAAAATAGGGGAAAAATCGTGGGTGCGTGTTATACGCCGATATCCCATAATTACTTACCTGTCCTGAAGCGTGGGCCGGCTTCACTATTGTGCACACTTCCTTTCAGTCCCGCCGGAAACCGGAACATGAAATTAAAGTTCCTGTACCGCGGTGCAAGCTGTGAAGCCGGCCCACGCTTCAGGACAGGTAAGTAATTATGGGGGGGGGGGGGAAGTACACTATGGGAGGGGAGGGTGAGGGGAGGGGGAAGTACACTATGGGAGGGGAGGGTGAGGGGAGGGGGAAGTACACTATGGGAGGGGAGGGTGAGGGGAGGGGGAAGTACACTATGGGAGGGGAGGGTGAGGGGAGGGGGAAGTACACTATGGGAGGGGAGGGTGAGGGGAGGGGGAAGTACACTATGGGAGGGGAGGGGGAGAATACTATGGGAGGGGAGGGGGAGAATACTATGGGAGGGGAGGGGGAGAATACTATGGGAGGGGGAGAATACTATGGGAGGGGGAGAATACTATGGGAGGGGAGGGGGGGAGAATACTATGGGAGGGGAGGGGGGAGAATACTATGGGAGGGGAGGGGGGGAGAATACTATGGGAGGGGAGGGGGGGAGAATACTATGGGAGGGGAGGGGGGGAGAATACTATGGGAGGGGAGGGGGGAGAATACTATGGGAGGGGAGGGGGGGGGAATACTATGGGAGGGGGGGGAGAATACTATGGGAGGGGAGGGGGGGAGAATACTATGGGAGGGGAGGGGGGGGAGAATACTATGGGAGGGGAGGGGGGAGAATACTATGGGAGGGGAGGGGGGGAGAATACTATGGGAGGGGAGGGGGGGAGAATACTATGGGAGGGGAGGGGGGAGAATACTATGGGAGGGGAGGGGGGGAGAATACTATGGGAGGGGAGGGGGGAGAATACTATGGGAGGGGAGGGGGGGAGAATACTATGGGAGGGGAGGGGGGGAGAATACTATGGGAGGGGAGGGGAGGGGGGAGAGTACTATGGGAGGGGGGGAAATTTCCTGGAATTTCTTTCTAAAAATGAGGTGCGTGTTATACGCCGGTGCGTGTTATACGCCGATAAATACGGTATTTATCTAAAAAATTCCCATAGAATTTAATGATAATAATCATATTACCAGTAAATAAATCATTTGGAAAGTTTTCCAACATTATTGAATAATTAGAAAAAAAGTTATTCAATTGAGGCCTTTATTGGTTAATTAGCAGTGTTTTTTAAAAAAAATTTTAATTAACAACTTTGTTTGAGAAAATACTACCATTGCAGTTTTTATTTTACAGAGAAGCTGTCGCTACTTAGCTGGTTTGGAATTCTCTTATCATTGTAATTGCTACAGAATTGATTGGGTTGGTTGCGCGGTACTGGTAAGTATGATTTTAATGACGTGTGGAATTTTTGTTGGATTTTTGGTTGTTAGAATTTTTTTCCCATAATGCCATGCACTCACATGTGTACTCAAGCAGCCTAATGTTGAAGACTTGCATGCTTCTCTTTAATTTACATACAATGGAAGACTGTACCTTTGCATTTAATATAAATAAAAATAAAGCTAAAAAAAAAACCATTAAAAAAACAAACAATGTAGCAATCGTAAGAAAAATAAAGTATAATCTATAAACCTCTTCAGCTTAACAAATAGGGTTCAACTCATGCTTCACATATTTCCCATATTATATGACTTCAACGACTTGAAGAGTGAGCTATAGAATTAGTGACTGATAATGTATCCTGATACAGCAGCAAGTATTGCTGGTTTTCTTCAAACTCACATCTTGATTGGACATTTCCCAGTATGGCCTCTCTCCATAGGACATCACCTCCCAAACCACAATACCATAGCTCCATGCATCACTTGCTGATGTGAATTTTCGGTATGAAATGGCTTCCGGTGATGTCCATCTGATGGGGATCTTTCCACCCTAAAATAAATATATCAATATGAAACATCAGTCTTGAGATTGTACACGTCAATGTTTTAAATTAGCTGCATTTATTTCTAGAAAATGTTATGCTCTGCTAGGGGTTTATTCACTAAACAGTGAGTTGCTTGTGATGACAAGCATGTTGAAACAGTGTGATATCACTAACCATAACGTATTGTGTTATTGTGCTTAAACTTCCTTGTGTGACAGACAAGACTACGGTGCTAAATATTCTCAATGACTATGTACGTTAATATATATATATATATATAAAAATCAAAAAAAGTATTACCGGCACTCTTGGAGTAAATTCATATGTGTGTCCTGATGAAAGCTCCGATCGGGAGCTGAAACGTTGACTGGTTCTACTGACAAATAAACTGAATGATTTTACTCCAAGAGTGCCGGTAATACTTTTTTTGATTTTTATATTTTTGGGACCTGGCACCTGGTTATATTTATTAAGTAGGAGTGCAAGAGGTTCTGTTAATGTACATAGTCATTGAGAATATTTAGCACCGTAGTCTTGTAATATTTATATATATATATATATATATATATATATATATATATATATATATATATATATAAATAATTATAAGTTCAGCACTCAACCTGTATGCAGCCAAAAAAAGGATTAAGCCAGGGTGCAAACCCGTGATATATATATAGAAAAAAAATTGAAGAAAGGTGCACTCCTGGTCCAAATAAAGTTTTTTTATCAATGTATTGTGCAGAGAGGAACGATCAATGTTTCGACCTATTGGATCTTGAGAAAGACCTGAATAGGTTGAAACGTTGATCATTCCTCTCTGCACAATAAATTGATAAAAAAAATTATTTGGACCAGGAGTGCACCTTTCTTCAATTTATATATATATATAATAGCTTTGTGATAGATATATATATATATATATATATATATATGTGAAAAAATATTGTGTAACTCATTTGTAGCATTGCAATGATGTGCCAAATGTAACTTACCGTATATACTCGAGTATAAGCCGACCCGAATATAAGCCGAGGCCCCTAATTTTATCCCAAAAAACTGGGAAACTTATTGACTCGAGTATAAGACTAGGGTGGGAAATGCAGCAGCTACTGGTAAATTTCTAAATAAAATTAGATCCTAAAAAAAATATATTAATTGAATATTTATTTACAGTGTGTGTATAATGAATGCAGTGTGTGCGTATGTGTGTGTGTATGAGTGCAGCGTGTGTGTGCATGAATGCAGTGTGTGTGTGTGCATGAATGCAGTGTGTGAATGCAGTGTGTGCAGGGTCGGTGCAAGGATATTTGCCGCCGTAGGCAAAACATTTTTTGCCGCCCCCTCCCCCCCCATATGTCCTGACTTCCCCTCCTCCTCCCTCAGTGGTCCTTACCTCCCCACCCCCGTGTTCCTTCACTCCCCCCCCCCCAGTGGTCCTGACTCACCCCTCCCCTAGTGGTCCTTACCCTCCCCTCCCCTAGTGGTCCTTACTTCCCCCTCCCCTCCCATAGTGGTCCTTATCCCACCCCCTCCCTCTCATAGTGGTCCTTATCCCCCTTCTCCCTCCCATAGTGTTCCTTATCCCCCCCCATCCCTCCCATAGTGGTCCATATACCCCCCCCCTCCCTCCCATAATGGTCCTTATACCCCCCCTCCCTCCCATAGTGGTCCTTATCCCACCCCCTCCCATAGTGGTCCTTATACCCCCCCTCCCTCCCATAGTGGTCCTTATACCCCCCTCCCTCCAATAGTGGTCCTTATCCCCCTCCCTCCCATAGTGGTCCTTATCCCCCCTTCCCTCCCATAGGGGTCCTTATACCCCCCTCCCTCCCATAGTGGTCCTTATCCCCCCTCCCTCCCATAGTGGTCCTTACCCCCCCCCTCCCTCCCATAGTGGTCCTTACCCCCCCCCTCCCTCCCATAGTGGTCCTTACCCCCCCTCCCCCCTCCCTCCCATAGTGGTCCTTATACCCCCCTCCCTCCCATAGCGGTCCTTATACCCCCCTCCCTCCCATAGCGGTCCTTATACCCCCCTCCCTCCCATAGTGGTCCTTAACCCACCCCCTCCCTCCCATAGTGGTCCTTATACCCCCCCCCCCTCCCATAGTGGTCCTTATACCCCTTTTTTATTATTATTATTTTATTTATATTTTTTTTTTTCGTCCCCCCTCCCTGCTTGATATATGGCAGGGAGGGGGGCTCTCCTTCCCTGGTGGTCCAGCATTGGTAGTTCAGTGGGGGGGAGAGGGGGGCTGGCAGAGCTGTACTTACCTTTCCTGCAGCTCCTGTCAGCTCTCTCCTCCTCCGCGCGGTCTGTGCAGCTCCCTCTGTCAGCTCCCAGTGTAAGTCTCGCGAGAGCCGCGGCTCTCGCGAGACTTACACTGGGAGCTGACAGAGGGAGCTGAACGGACGGCGCGGAGGAGGAGAGAGCTGACAGGAGCTGCAGGAAAGGTAAGTACAGCTCTGCCAGCCCCCCTCTCCCCCCAGTCTGTATTATGGCAATGCAAATTGCCATAATACAGACTCTGACTCGAGTATAAGCCGAGTTGGGGTTTTTCAGCCCAAAAAATGGGCTGAAAAACTCGGCTTATACTCGAGTATATACGGTAATTGCCTCCTAAGGCATTTGATTTCATACAAGATGTTGTCTTCACTTGTGCTAGACATTATCATACAATTCTTTTAACATAATGGAGTTATTCACAGTTAATGTGGAAATTTGACAAGGACATTATATATTGTATGCTAAAAACAATATACCCAATATTTTTCGAAATGAGCTATTTAAGCCTCAGTTTTGCCATTCTTGTTTAAATCACTATACTCCAGAGCACCTTAAAGATGACCTATTTGCTATTTAATTTTCTTTGCTACTCGGTTACTTCAATGCCCTGTTTCAGGCACACAATAGTTAAATAACATTGTACATCCATCACTAGTAGGATTAACACACATGACAGCTGTTTTAACCACCCTGCACTAATTGCACACAATATGACTCATCTTATCTTTGTCAATATGTTCTCGCTGAAAGTAACTTTAAATAGCAGCTTCTTACTGTGTTCACCCAAATTTCAAAAAGCCCAGTAGAAAAAAAAAAAAGACCTGTTACCGAAAAATGTACTTGCATAATTTAAAGCTGGGTATATATGTAAAACAAATGGAAAATAATCAAGATCAATGTTTACGCTATCTCAAAATAGAATTTATTTATATATCTGTTAAATGTGGATCCAGACATGTTGTTGCTGTTTTTACATTTTTTTTATTAATTATTATAACTGTCTGCTGTCACTTCAATGTTCCAATTGTATGAATGTTCGGGATTGGACACCTGCAGTATTTGCTATATATATATCTCAAGCCAAACTTGACTGTATTAGATAACTAGCCTTTAGTGAAGAGCTGAGTTTGAAATTTAGAGTCTTTTGAAGAGTTGATAATCCCAAAAGACCCATCAATTTTACAAGTTGTTCGTTAAAGTAATGCAGCTCATATTTTTATTAAATAGACCTCAAGGTAACTATCTAAGTTTACGCTGACAATTAAAAACACAAAATCTAAAAAATATCACATTACTAAAAAGATATAACATTTATTTGTAATGAAAAAACTCATGAATGTGAAAGGCTATAGCATTTGGAGGGTTAAATAACACACACTACATATCTAGTTTCAACGAACGTCACGTTACCAAAGTCCCTTCACTTAATCGATCAGTTGGGAGATTTTATTATCAGTCAGTTGAATTAAACAGGAAAATATAAATTTCCTTTCCTGGTCATTGGATTTATGGTCTACATTTTCTATTATGAACAGTATGATAAAAACAAATTGTAAATGTAAAACACATGTAACTTTGCTTTCAGTTTTTAGATCTGGGAACGTTGAACAATTTGTGAACATGAAAACAGAGGACTGTGATCTTTCAGCCGAAGATACTTTTTATCCCTGGGTTCCACTCGTCAGACACAGCATTACTACTGTTGCTCGATTCGGATATCTCTGTTATTTCCTAAAACACTGTCCCAAATCCCTCGTATTCCCCTTCCTACGTGTGCAATTTGTAAATGTTTATAAAGACATGAAGTCATGGCATGAAAGCGGATTACTGAAAATGAAGGGCAGATTGCAAGCAGGATGTGTGTCTTATAAACCTAAACCCTTTTAACTGAGAGCTATATGTAATAACACTCGCTTTACGGATTCAAAGGGTTAAACTACAAAATTATTGTCTTTTTTTTTGTAAAATAAAATAAGGCATCAGATCACCCAAGACGTCTTAAGGATTACATTGTTTTTATGAAAACTTCCTGGGAGTTTCAAATAATTGTGAACAGTTTCTTTTTTTTAATCTTGTGATTTTTTTTTTAATTAGATGTTTGTTTCACTTGCATATAAGGTTTAGAGGGTTTATAACATATTTTATAGTGCCTCTTTTTTTCAATATTTGAAACTCTGGCTAACTGACAAGGGACAAATTCTGTATTCCGGGCATTCAGAAAGATATCATTTAAAGCTCCTCAGGCAAATTATTCAATTTCATCTTCATTTTACATCACTTTTGAGAACAATTCAGAATAGCCATAAATGTATACTGTGTGCAAATTGCACCCTTACTCATTACTCAATTTACAAAATACAGAAAATACAATTTTAGATTGAGCTGAACAAATAGTTCAGATGGAGATATTTTTAAATTCAAATCTAAAATGTATAATTGCTAGGTAAATTGTCGTCAACTTACAGTTTAGTGAATAATAATGTTTTTTTTGTTGTTGTTTTTTGTGTAATCACAAATCAATTTGCATACCAAATATGAGCTAAAAATTGAATTTTTAAAAAAAAGTCAAGTATATAAAACAAAACTATTTTTAAATGTTTTTGTATCAAATGAATGTTAATATTGCAAGGATTCCGCAATTTGTCTATGTTTTTAAATTACAGGTTTATTATTTGCTTTGTATTTTTTTGCATAACATATATTTATTGATGAAGCTACATTCCTTAAACATCATGCATGTGAAAACATATTATAATTATTATTATTTATATAGCGTCAACAAATTCCACAGTGTTGTACAATGGGAGGACAAACAGACACGTATTTGTAACCAGATGATTTAAAAGCACAGGAGCAGATGGGTTGAGGCCCCTGCTCAATGAGCTTACATGCTAGAGGGAGGGAGCTATTGTGACACAAAAGGTAAGGGTAGGGTAGAAAAGTAGGTTGCTACAACTGTAGTGCTTAGTGGTTTTTTTTTTCCTTTCTTTATTGTGTCTTTTTCAGAATGACAGTAAAAACAACACTACCACACCTGTTCTCGTATTTATTTTCCAAATCTCAATTTTGGAACAGAGCACCATCGACAAATCGTCTCTATGTATAATTTTATGCTACTGTGCTTATTGAATTTAAATGGACTCTTTATTCTGATGAGTATAGCATGTCCCTAAATGCATTTTCATGTAAATGCTGCCTTTTCAGAGACATTGCTCCCAAGGGACACCTTTAGTGGTAGTTACTCAGACGGCCACGGCGCTTCCTGGGTCAGTGCTGCACTGATGAGAAAGCATTGGATTGGCTGAGATAATTATTTCTGATGATGTCAGTGAAGGAGGCAGGGCCAGTGCTGGCAGACCTGCTCAGGGCTGGAAATAATGGGAGTTATTTAAGGAGTTAAGGGGAAGCGAGAGGCTTAAATGTGTTTTTAACACTATGGTGCAGGAATGCATGTTTGTGCTCCTGACCCTATAGTGTTGATTTAAGTTTGATCCCATCTGAAATTTGTTTGCATGTTTTTAGTTAATGTACTACATGTTAAGCTTTTAATTTTTTACTGTCCAATTAGATTACCATACATAGAATGACTGTTTAGAGACGGAGAGTATGATGCAATGGTGCAGAAAATGTTTCACTCTCCAAGACACATCATATCAAAAGAAGGTTCTAAATGTTGACCTTTCTGACACTTGCTTTCAGCAAGCCACATTCCTCTCCATTCTCAGATAAAAACATCCCGATTTTGAGAGGAATGATGTCCTAGGAGGTTTTGGCTATCTGGTCTTGTAGGTAAATAGTTTAAGTGAAAAAATGCACCAACTGAGCTTTTTATCCAGCTCAGCTTTTTTGGCCAAAAGTTTGAATTTCATTTTTTTATTTGTTGGTTGCATTAAATTGCTAATCCATCAATAACCACATATGCTGTATGACAGCGGTTCCCAAAGTGTGGGTCGCGACCCACTGGTGGGTCGCAGGGCGATTCCCAGTGGGTCGCGCTGACCCACACATCCAGGGCCGCAGAGGACTCGGCAAGCAGACTGACACCAGGAGGGAGACCGGCAGCTTGCCCTGTATGCCGCCGGGCTCCCTTCAAGCAGTTTATGCATCTAAAGCTGATTGCCAAGGTGTGCCAAGTTTATGTATTTAAAGCTGCCATGTAGTGATGTCCCGAACGGTTCGCTGGCGAATAGTTCCTGGCGAACATGGCTTGTTCGCATTCGCCACGGATGGCGAACATATGCAATGTTCGGTTCGCCCCCTATTCGTCATCATTGAGTAAACTTTGACCCTGTACCTCACAGTCAGCAGACACATTCCAGCAAATCAGCAGCAGACCCTCCCTCCCAGACCCTCCCACCTCCTAAACAGCATACAATTTAGATTAATTCTGAAGCTGCATTCTTTTTTTTAATTTTTTTTTTTTTTTTTTACAGAAGTGTGTTATATTTGAGCATGCTAGGCTGCACGTGCGTATATCATGGCTAGTTGCACTGAGGGTATGAGTATATAGCAGTACATTGTTGTGAAAGATGGCTGTCATGTTTAGGGTGTAGCTAGCACGTTATCAACTGTGTATTTATATCAGCAGCTCCACCACTAGTTATAAATCAAGTGTGAGTCGCCCCATGAGACTAGTGAATACATAATACATGAACGGTTAAGGTAAAGGCATGTAAGGAACTACGGAGGTGAAATAATGACATATTTAAACGCTTGCTACTTTACGATTAGTTAATGTGCAGAGAGCAGTTCATGTGATCAAAGGCATGGTGTGGAGGATCGGCTATAGTGGGACATGCTTGGCAGGCTGCTGTTTACTGCTTGTGCTCATCCGATCCCTTCTGGGCGCCAGGTGCAGACCCTGGGAGTCCCTGACACCTGGAACAACAAAGGCAAGTCTCTGGCTGAGTGCCGGGTTCGCGGCTTGAGGTGGTGGAAGCTTGTTTTGTCCGGTGCGGGATTGTGGTGGCTTAAGGTGGAGGCGAGTGCTTGAAGTGGGGCAGGCTCTGCATTTCTGTTTGTGCCTCCGGTCCCGTCTTCAACGCCTTTTGCGTTGGTTGATTTTAATGGGGACTGCTTCGCTTAGCTGTGGTGGAGCTTGTTGGGGCTGTGGTGGAGCTTGTTGGGGTTTCTTGCTTGTTATTTGCTTCCAAAATTGATTAAATTATCAATATCTTGCCATGCTTTGCTGGTACCAGAAGGACACGCGGCTGCCGCCATATTGGGAGAGTCGCAGATGAGTATGTCAGCCTGGGCGGCTGTGCTCTGTGCGTCCATTAGCTCCAGACAGCCTCTCAGGGGTGGACTGGGATAACCCCCACTGGTCCGAGGGGGGGGTAACGGAGCTCCAGCTGGGAAGTAGCTCCCAGGATCAGGAGATCGGCCGCCTCTCCCGCCTGGTGAGCACCAGGCCACACTTGCCACGCGGAGGTAAGTAAGACTCTGTCGAGTTGCTGACCGCTATTAAGCATGTAGGGTCGGTCAGGTAGGAGCAACATTGCTGGGTCATCCCCTTCTGGGTTGAAATTCGCTTGTTGATAAAGTAAGATATTAAGGGAGCTCACATGAAGTGCGTCTTTCCTCCATGACAGCTAGGCCCCGCCCCCCGGAAGCTGCATTCTTAGTGAGAGGAGGGATAGTGTAGCTGCTGCTGATTTAATAGGGAAATCGATTGCTACGCTAGTGTATTCAGTGTCCACTACAGTCCTGAAGGACTCATCTGATCTCTGCTGTAAGGATAGCACCCCAAAAAGAACATCAGTCTAGCTTGGTATCCAACCTTGTGCAAATGGGGAGTTTGCGGTTGTGCAAATGGACTGTTTGCGGTTGTTTGCGGTGCGTTAAACGGGAAGTTTGGTCTGTCACTGTGAAGCGGGCGTAACCCTTACACTACCTGATCGATACAACATCATACCTGATGTTTTAAAGCACGTTATTCCAAACAATTTAGGAATGTTAGGTGATTTATACCCTTTATGGATTAAAACCAGACTCTGCATCAACTATGTAATTTTCCATGGGAGTTTTGCCATGGATCCTCCTCCGGCATGCCACAGTCCAGGTGTTAGTCCCCTTGAAACAACTTTTCCATCAATATTGTGGCCAGAAAGAGTCCCTGTGACGAGAGCAATCTCGCCACATTGCATTGGAGAAGCCTGGCTGCCCGCCTGCTGCCTTTGGACTATGGCCCTGGGAGATTGGGCCCTTTAAAAACAGTATTCGGCCATACCAGAGTGTATGTCACTCATTCTGGCCCTTTAATTACAGTGGGGTCATTTGGTACTTGCCCTGTGTGAGCTGTGGTAACCCAGATAGCTATGCCATGGAGCCTATTCGTGTGATTAAAGACTTTGGCTCCATGGCGATTAAACTGTATTCGGTTGGTCTGAGTGCCATTCACCTAATAATGTGCACTCAGACCTGAGCTATCTGGGGATATGTGAAATGTCTGTGTGTTATGTGTAAAATGTGACTTTATGTATTTTAAAGTGTTTTATGTCGTTTTGCAACCATGTGGTTAATGGAGTCTGCCTCTAGTCCTGGATAATTGGATTACTTCCCCCCATTGTCTCCAGGATAGAGGGCCCTGTAAAACCATGCTTCCAGAAGGTCAAATGCACATTTGTACTAACTTTTGAACCCCTGGTCCAATTCGTATGATTTTTGAGTATGTTGTTCCTGAATGGATTGATTGTGAATATGTATTTTTATGCGAATGTGATGTATATTTTGGGAGTTATGAATGTTGTGTAAAAACTGTATTTTCCCTACCTATGATAATTGTATTTTCCTGTGTGTACAGATAATTAGTTTACAGGTAGAGGGGAGGGCTATGTGTCGGATGTAACTATTGTGTGATTGGTTAATGTACGTTACTGTGTGTGTCCCTCCCCTTCATGGGAGCACCTAATAAAAAGGGCTGCAAGCTAGCAGCCAGAGAGTTCTATTTTTACCCTCAACTTGAGTCCTGTCTCTTATTGGGGGAATCTGCTACAAGGGATTGCTATGCTAGGCATATTCCCTTGCTATAATCACTGAGCTCTTGTAAGAGCTTGTTCCTGCTTCGTTCTGAAGGGAGATAGCTGCAGCCTGCGGTGCTTATGGTGTCTGGTGGAGTGCTTGGAGTCCTCTGGAAGCGCTAGGAGCATCCATTAACGGAGGTACCCAGTCGGGGTGCCAGGTGATCCGTTACAGTCCCTGTGGGTTTTAAAATTTGCCTGCCTGTTGAAGTCTATGGCGGTTCGCCCGGTTCGCCCGTTCGCGAAAATTTGCGGAAGTTCGCGTTCGCCGTTCGCGAACGGAACATTTTATGTTCAAGACATCACTACTGCCATGATGTTCCAATTGTATGCCTCTAAAACTGATTGCCAAGATGTACCAATTTTATGCATCTAAAGCTGATTGCCATGGTATGCCAATTGTATGCATCTAAAGCGGATTGCCATGGTGTACCAATTGTATGCCTCTGAAGCTGATTGCCATGGTGTTCACTTTTTTAAAATACGCATTAAAAGCAAGTGGGTCTCGAAAAATTACCGTTTTGAAAAGTGGGTCTCGGCCCATAAAAGTTTGGGAAGCCCTGCTGTATGATATATTTCCAAGCAATGGGAGGTCTTTGGTTTAAACCAAAATGGGACCTAGCATGGTTGAAGACACAATTGAGAAAAGTAAACTAAACCTCTTATAATACTTCTGTGTAATACTCTAATTTCAAAAGGTAATGTCCCATTTTACTAATAAATCTATATTTGTTATTATAATAATTCCTACAATTGAACAATTGACAATACATTTAATTAAGCTAATGGTTTTTGTTTTGCTTGATCAGTCTTTAGTATATACCAAAGGTCTTCCTCTTCATCATCAATATTATTATATTATATATATATATACATATATATATATATATATATATATATAAATTTTTTTTTTTACTGTAACTATATTCTTATTATATAGAATTTAAACGAAATTAAACTCAGTAGCAATGCACAAGGGTGTTAAAAAATTCTCTCCTATGAAAAGAGTTATACAAAATTTAAGAAAAAATAAAAATTGTTCCTGTTACATACATATTTTCAGTTCTCAACACAGTGGGTAATGTCATACCATGCATGAGAATTAACAAAGCATGTTGTGATGGTAAAGGGTGGATCCCCTAATCTCAGGCAGCCCTGGTTTTATCACGGTTGGTGATAGCTTAGAGGGAGTGCACTTCTGGGCAACAGCTGATATTGGCAGCTGCCTCTATTATTTCAGTCTCTCTGCTGTTACTGAGAGGCTGGAGAGACAGAGCCAGTGCAATCCCCTCTCTTCCCTCCTTCTATCCTATCACAATATGAAGAGGAACTGAATTAAGGACAACAGCTGCACATTGAAGAAGCTGTCTGTGAGAAATACATCACACCAGCCCATATGTATTTGCCTGGGCTCATAACAGACCAAGAGTTAAAAAAAAATACCGTCCTAATGAAAAGTTGCCCTTAATATTATAAATATTTCTCAATATCACCAAGTATCTATATTGTTACTTATTTTCTTTATTTACGCCCTCAGAGATACTTTACAATGGGTAACAATAAAAAAAATCACTTCTTACATCCTTATGGAATTAGCAACATATGGAATTAGCAACTTCTATCACTTTATTTCTACAAATGCAGGATAAGTTAATATCACTATCTGTTCTAAATTCTCAGTAATCTAACATCCATTTCCTATCTTGTTCCTACTTCCAAATCGAAATATTAGGACACTGCTTACCCTACATGCGTAGGACTATTGTTTCACAAACCGACTTTGCTAATATTTACTCAGTACAGTCTCTCTATTACATTCCCGGCAAAGCTTACTTTTTATACTTACAAATGATCTACCTTTTAAGATTTGAGAGACTACTTAATAAATACAAAACCCCTCAAATCTGGCAGAATTTATTTACATTTAAGTCTGTAACTCTAAGATATCCCAATGCACCATAAAGTCTTGCCTTATTGTACAGACAGTTAGAACTCCCATTTCCCTTTCATCTCTACTGTTTTGCTCCAAATTGTCCCAATATGTATCTAGAACTTACAAATTGTTACTTGCCACAAAGCATCACGCATCAAAACCCATCTCAATGTTATATACAGGTGGTACTTAACCCTGATCATGTTTAAAAAATTGTAATACAGACTTCTCTGCTATGCTCGAGATGCCTCACAAATTTGGATATGACATCATTTTGGTTACATAGAAACATAGAATGTGACGGCAGATAAGAACCATTCGGCCCATCTAGTCTGCCCAATTTTCTAAATACTTTCATTAGTCCCTGGCCTTATCTTATAGTTAGGATAGCCTTATGCCTATCCCACGCATGCTTAAACTCCTTTACTTTGTTAACCTCTACCACTTCAGCTGGAAGGCTATTCCATGCATCCACTACCCTCTCAGTAAAGTAATACTTCCGGATATTATGTTTACAATAATATCTATTATTGTTACAATCCAAGATATTATTGGGGAACGTCACTCAATCGATTTAATTGACAACAACTGTGACACTGAGTGTGTAGAGGGATATCAAATATGGAAGATATCCCATTACTGACTGGTTCCAGCAATAATAGATGCTTAATCGGTTTTGGATAATTTTATTTCACATTCCTCATTGTAAATTAGAATTACATGATTCTTGAAATGTTACTATTAAATTATAATTTAAATGCTTTAAATGATACTGTACTGTCCCCTTCGATTCTCTCCTTTTTTTCCCCCTTCTCTGTTTATAGTCTGTGCACTATCCCTACTATCAACGAAACCCTGAAATTGAAAAATATATATATATATAGTTTCCTATCATTTTACTAAAAGCAATAAAAATAATAAAAGCAATTTAATATAATCTGTAAAACCTCTGCATTTAGCATTGAGAAACAATTACTTGGTATCTGTATTGTTCCCCTCTCTCCGTTCTGCCCTGAGGATCAAACTAAGTGTAGAAGCAAGCTCGGAAATCCCAACAGCCTTGTGCCAGCAATGATCACAACTTTCTACATTACCAGTAAAACTGGAACAGACATACACTCTATTTCATGAAACAAGCATCCAAAACAAACAATTAGTGCGTTACTGATGGCAGAAATATGTCAAATTGTTACTTTAAACACATTTGTCCAAGCTTCTTTCAAAGATAACATTTGGTATTTAAGGATTATATATTTTATATGCTTAAAATGGATGTTTTACATGGCTCTGTTTTATGATACCAAAATAATGGTGATATAAGCAACTTCTCCATCTATAGCCCTTATTTAAATCCCCGAACAATCCAGATCCATTAGTCATTGGGCTGAGGATTAGTTTTACCAAAGTTTATTTTTAACTATAATCCTGTTATTAATCATACAGTTAGAGTCTGATTTGTTTATTCTGAAATGTTAAAGATCCAACAGATAAAGTCATTATTAACATTTTAAAACCTTTTAAAATAATACTAAAGACTGTAAGCTGCACGCATTGACTACAATTTGTTACATTAACAATAGAAGACACATTGCTAGGATTTCATGTCACAATGCACAATAAAAATGAATATATACATATATATACAGATTCAGTAACATTGCAATTTATTGTATATTCATTAAATTCAAAAATGTGTTTAATATATTTTTCCAAAGATAATATATATATTAGTTCCATGCAGTTTACTTAAAGTGCCAATCATTAAATTTTTATCATAAATTATCACAAATAAAAATAATCATTATGGCACCATTATCTCCTCTTACCCTTGTAGTATAGGCAGCCTCAGGGTCATCTTCTAAAACGCGAGAAAGTCCAAAATCGGAAACTTTGCAGACGAGGTTACTGTTAATGAGAATATTGCGTGCAGCTAAATCACGATGTACGTAACCCATATCAGAAAGATATTTCATGCCAGATGCAATACCACGGAGCATGCCCACCAACTGGATGACGGTAAATTGAGCATCGTGTTTCTGAAAAGAATTTCAAGTGTACAATTAAGATACTAATTGGCCATTAAATTGCTGCTCTGCAAAACGAAATTCTAGACCTAATTTTACCGGATAACTAACCATGGAGTATAAATTATAAATTACATTCCTGACTTCAATTAACACAAACTTATGGATATTTTCTTTAGAGAAAAAAATAGGAATTTCACTTGTAAAGTTAAAAAGCTGTTATTTACATCAACCGCATGCACTCCACGACCCTAAAGTATTTTACTTGCTGAAGTGCTTTATGTGTGAAGAGTGTGATCTCTTGTTTCATTTTACAAAAATATTTCAATAAAAATGTACACTTTTATAATTGAATCTTGTTACAAAACCTACCTGTCAATCAGACTTTCAGTTCTGTTACTTTCTGGTTGCTAGGCTCATTGGAGCAAAGTTGAAGAGGAATTGCTTATAGCACTTGCCTTGCAAAGAATACTCATTAAGCTGCATAAGGAAGCCTGTGATTGGACAGCCACTGAAAATCCTTGCTAGGATAGAAGGGGAGGGCTAGCAAAGGATCCAGGCAAAAGATTTGCAGCTTTTGTAAGCTTTATATATATATATATATATATATATATATATATATATATATATATATATATATATCCAGTGAAAAGATGCATAATTAAATGCACGCATGATTTCATTGGGGTTAAATTTACTAAAGAGTGATCTGTATTTAAAAAAAAAAAAATGTGAGCAGTGAAGTTTCCCTTTAAGGGAACACTCCATCATTACAAATAACAACTTATTTTTAATGCTCTTTAGATAATTGGTTTCATGCAGCTCCTCTAGCTATAAGGTTACTTACCTCTAATCGACTGACGAGAGTGTCCCCCTTCTCAGCTCAGTTCCACCTCAAGGAAGCATAAGTATTTCTTTTCAAATGTGCACTTTTATAAAGTGTGAAAAGAGAACACACTATTAACACCTAAAGCACTTCAGTGAGCTAAAGCGCTTTAGGTGATTAGAGTGTTTTTTTAAAGAGTGTGGTATTATGGTCTTACGATATAACATTGATGATAAAAATAACAATACATCAAAATAGACAATATTTTACCAGGAAGCACATAATTAGTTTTATTTGGTTTTATTTAGAAATATTTTATTTAGGAATGTCTCAAATTATAAGTGTTGCTATAAGTCATATCTAAACACTTACCCGGAGAAAGCTATCCAGAGAACCATTCTCCATGTATTCAGTAACAATCATCACTGGCTTACCTGGAAGTATAAATTATTTAAATTGATATTTTATCATGTACATACAGTGAATTTCTAATGAATTAAATATATACAGGGCTAAAATTCTAGTTGAAGTCCTAATCATATTTTTACATATAAAAATAATATCCATGTCAATAAATAATCTTAACTACATATTCTAGCTTTCGTTCTCATCACCTATTTCACAAATCTTGCTCCATTACCACCAAGACTAGAAAATCATAATTTTTCATAACGGAACAGTTGTATAGTTTTGTTCTGATATCCAAACATACTTTATGTGTAAACCGCCATTTTGGAACAAAGTTCTAGAAGAGCAGAAATCGTTGGGTATATTAGGTTCCCTTGGTGATTGATTGCTTTTTGAACTTTTTGCTCCAATTATGTGCACCTGCATTCAATCACAGTGCTTAGTTATGCACACGGATAACCACAGAATGAGCACTTTTGCCTCTTTTTTAAAAAAAAAATGTTGTTGAGTACTAACATACAATATACAGGTGCCTGTTCTCATAAGCATAGAGACTTGTGCCTTGGTTAGCCTAACAATATGTTATGACCAATAACAATAATTGTATGAGTGAAATGATAATACTTCTATGAGGGTTATTCACTAAACACCAAAATTTCACAAATTAAATCAGAAGGGCAAAGCTGAGGCAACATTTGGGAGAAATTCTCCAATGCAGCAATTGAAATAGCGTAGTTAAGCGTGGCTCGATTTTGCCATCTAAAAATCTAAATTTGGCAATATAGTACCAAATTGCTTAGTCATAGAAGTGTACTATATAGTTTTGCATAGTGTTTCAGAATATGATCACAAATAAAAATATTTGTGATGTACTATTCCAATTATATGTATATTATTATGATCACTTTTAAATATATCTGTTTATTAGTGCGACAATGTTCTTCAAAAAATAAATTTTTTAATCAATACACTTCACAACTGGTTAAATTAATTAGTTCATTGATAAAAAAAAAATATGTTAGAGTTAAGTAGAGTTAATTCCACAGAACAGATATTGATACATTAGTAAAGGGGTTAATCCATCCCAACGTACCCCATGCTTACTTTTTGTAACTACTCCTTCTAAACGAATAATATTGGGATGTTCAAACTGCCCCATAATACTGGCTTCACTCAAGAAATCTCTTCTCTGATTTTCGGTGTAGCCAACTTTTAAAGTCTTGATTGCCACATTGATCTCCTTTTTAGATGGATGTTTGAGTCGACCACTGCAGACTTCACCAAATTCTCCTAGTTAAAAAAAATAATTAATAATTTAATAAAATGATATATACTAAATGGTATTTTTTTCTAAAATACTTGTGGGCGTTTTAACTTAATCATAAAATTGCCAAAATCTTCCAGTTATGACCAAGAGTTTTAGTTTTAAAAAATGAATCACTGTAACAAATATTTTTGGAACCAGTTGCAGTCTATCCTTTTGTGGGAACATTTTCACAATTTTTCTTCTTTTGACAAAAAACGTGTGATCTTTTACTTGCAAGCATTTTTTTTTATGTTTAGCACAAGAATCAATTTAGAGAAAATACTGTAAAAGTGTACTTCAAAAACCATTGAAAGTGAGGCTCCTTGCATATGTTAAAGGAACACCATAGGCACCATCCTTCCATTCAACCACAGTCCCCAGCAGCACATCTCCTTTGTGCTGATCAGATTAATGAGGTAACATTAGCCTGACGAGCAATTGGAGGTTGTGACTGGTTGAAAGTCTCATCTGACTGCTTTCAACCTATGACAGCACCCACTGCTGGTATGAATTGGTATGGCTAGAAGGAATTGTATAACATCTGCCTTAGGCATATCTTCAATAGTGGGACAGTCTGTGAGTCACCAGGGATCCTTATTTAGTGCTAAACTGCTTAGAAATGGAGGACTCCAGACACTGTAAATCATGCAATAAGATGAAAAAAGTCCCCCCGTGCAGTCAGTAGCCCATCACTGCAGAAATTCATGAAAATGAATGCTAATATTAGCTCTTCGCCTAGAATGATTGAGATGTTTCTCAATTTAAGTGCAAAATATGCAAACCATAACAATATCCAAAATGTGAAACTTAAATGTGATTTTTTTTTTATTTTTTATGTTTTCTTGTTACCATTTTTATGCATTCTGTACTCTAAATAAAGCATATCAAAGGTAGGTCACTTCTACCCTCAAATAACTTTTCAACTGAGATGAAAGCAAACAATTTATTATTTGTTAATTAAAGGGACACCATGGGCATCTAGAACACTTGATTTCATTGTTTTTCTGCAATGTTTGCAACACAGGGTTAAGACAGCCTCTAGTGGCTGCCTCCCAGACAGCCACTAGAGGCACTTCCTGGTCTTTCACAGAGTTTAACTCCATGAAACAATGCTAGACCACCTCACGCTTTGCAGAGGCCTAATGCCACATTAAGTCTACCCATTGACTGATGTTGGCGGGGAGGAGCGTGACCCAGGGTCGAGGGAGTTTGGTGCTGGAATCAGCTTTTTATGGTTTTTTTTTACCTTTTCTTGCCATAGGGGGTGGGGCAATGAAGAGGCAGAGAGACCTAGAGGGCAGAGGGACCTAGAGGGCAGAGGGACCCTTTAGTGTTAGGAATACATCTTTGCAATGACACTAAAGTTTTCCTTTAAATACTGTGTGGGATTTGAATTTAGAAACACTACTCATTTAGGGCTGGATTCCATTACAAGAAAAAAACTTGATGCTGATAATGGAATAGAAATTCTGCCAGTGATAACAGAATTTGCAATTCACTTAAGACACTGAGAAGGCAGGCCAAATGCTAGCCAGGAAAAGGGAGTGAGGGGGGTATAGGTTCAGGGCAGGGGAGGTCTTGAGTGAGCATCAGGGGTGGAGCCCTGGGTAAGGGGTGGGTATCATATATATAGGTGGCCATTTTCTGTAAGGGGTTCAGCCATGTTACTAATCTCAGCTTGGAACAGCTTCCCTCCCTCCCTTTGTGTTTTGGTTTATAACCAGGTTCCCAGGATCAACAGGAATGGTTGGCAAGGGTGTGGAATTGTAAATGTTTATGGTTACATTATGCTAATGGAGGTGTTTAATAAGCTAATGTTATTTATATATTTGTTAATATTAATAAAGATGAGGCCTGTTTGTCCCCATTAACGTCTTGCATCTGTTTATTAAAGTAAGCTAATGAATGGGTTTTCTCATCTGCACGGTACCCACTACCTTCACACACGAGAGATGAGCTTACCTCTTACAATAATCGAATCACAATAAAACCTTTTTCCTCAGATATCACTAGTTTGAAAGAACTAACTTTTGGAGACATTCCTTGAAATAAACTATATGTTTAAGATGGAAGGACTCCATGTTTGAAGTGAGTGACAATAAAAGGCATAAAATGCATGGCCACAGACTAATGTGTCAAATATAGAATGAAATATACGTTATTTTATTGAAATAAATAGGTAGGAGTTACTTGGATACAGGATATATTTTATGTAAGTCATTTCAATGCCTCAAATTATACAAGAAAACTAGGCAAGCTCTTGTAGTCTTTTGGTGTACATTAGCTACATCCTTTAAAACATAATTTGATTATTATAAAGATCTCATAAATAATGTTTATGTTTTTATTGCTTGTAAAGGGACATATAAAACCAAAAGGTCATTACTGTCTCATCCATGATTTTACAAACTATGTTCTCATAAAGCCAAAAAACTAGTTGAGTTTGTTTCAAAGTTGTGACAGAAGCACTAAGACAGTACAGCTGTGTTCTGCTTAGTAAAAAAAAAAAAATGCTTCTCTAAAAACACGTATATTAATTTACAATGGTATTAAATAAAACATCATAATGTTTGTAGAAGGAGATGGTACACTTTTTACAAAAGGCTTTATATCTCAATTAAATGTATTGGGCATTACGCTGCTCTTATTGTGAAAATTAAAGCATTATTTGTTTTTTGTAGTACAACCAAAAAATTTTTATAACATTTTGTTATAGAAATTAATATAACTATAATATAGTAGTATAGTCACTGAAACTATTTCATCTCGTCTGGGTGCAGTGGTCATGTCATTTTAATCGTGTAATGTAAAGTATTGCATTTTTTTTAAACTGCACTGTTTACATTACAGGGTTAAATCCACCTCTAGTGGCTCTCAGTATGACAGTCATAGCGCTTCGTCCTCCAGACCGAGTGAAACATGGTCTGAGAAATAAATGCTGCTGATTACAGCATTTGATTGAATAAGTGCAGCTTCTGGCAACTCACGGGTACCTCCAGTCCATTGCTTCTCTATGAGAAGGTGGCAAACATGTCAGCAGCCACAAGGATGACTGCTACAGAGACATTCTGGCACTGAAATCAGTAATCTCCTTTAAACTTAAAAGGACACTCCAGGCACCCAGACCACTTCTGCTCATTGGAGTGGTCTGGGTGCCAACTCCCACTACCCTTAACCCTGCAACTGTAATTATTGCAGTTTTTTTTAAACTGCAATAATTACCTTGCAGGGTTAAGTCCTCCCCTAGTGGCTGTCTATTAGACAGCCACTAGAGGGAACTTCCTGCTCTTTAGCACAGGTTTTCTGTGCTAGAGCGTCGCTGGACGTCCTCACGCTGTGTGAGGACCTCCAGCATCGCTCTATTCCCCATAGGGAAGCATTGAAATTCATTTTCAATGCTTTCCTATGGGGTGCGCTAATGCGCATGCGCATTAGGTCTCCTCGGCCGGCAGGCGGGATCAGTCTCGCCCACCGGCCGACGTAAGCAGAAGGAGGAGCAGCGGGGGAGGAGGAAGCAGCGACATGAGACATGTCGCTGCCTCTGGTAAGTCACTGAAGGGGTTTTCACCCCTTCAGCAACTGGGGATTGGGGGGTGGGAGGGAGAGGGACCCTCCAGTGCCAGGAAAACGGATCGTTTTCCTGGCACTGGAGTTTCCCTTTAATGGTTTTATCAGCAAAGTAGGGAGAACAGAAGGGAATTTATAATCCCAAATTTATATTCCCGAAAAGGTACTGTGACAAAACATCTAGTCCCTGAACCATTGCTGGAAGTTAATTTATTACTTATGGTTCAGGAATTTGGTCATCGAGTGCATGGAACTAAAATTGAACAGAATAACTTGTGAACACCACTGAATTTATACCATTGCCTGCTTCTTTTCTAAATACCTAACAGGAGAGCGCCGTTCGGTAGGATTGTTCGCACAAACTAGGTGAACAATCGCTACCTACAAGCCAGGAGAACTGTTCGTTAATTCTTTCGTTTTGGGACTCCCGAAACTTTACCCCAGTGGCAGTTCAGCTGTGTTCATGAGATCTGAGCGCTATTTGGATATATTGGGTGCTCAGATCAGGGCTATCTAGGGATAAAGCACTTATGGGGGGTCCCTTGTAATATTGTGTGTGTTTTGGGGTGTTTGATATTCGTTACATTGTACCTCTGTGCCTGAGAGATAATTATTTTAACTAAAGTACACTCAATTATCTCTCAGGCTCAGGGACGCGTTTGTATGTAACTGTATGGAGATACCCATCTGGGGGTCACTGTATAAATTGCGTGTACCATGACCCAATAAACGAGTTCACTCCCAGCATTAAGTCTCGGCTAATTTCTGTGGGGGAAAGCTATAATCACTCCAGAGCTTTAATCACTTGGCAGCTATAATCACTTAGGCAGCTATATCACTGAATCTGGGGCAGCAAAGTTCCAGAGAGGGGAAAAAGGACATCCTTGGCGGAGAGACCCGTGCCCCTATCCGGGTGGCTGCCACAGGTACCCTTTAAGTCCTCTTGGCATCGTTACTACCCATAATTCCCATGTCAAGTGCATGGTGGATGTAAGTGAAGTCCCAGAAGAGTTTCCTTTGGTGTACTGAAATTTAAAGCTTGTAAAACTACCTTTAAGCCAAAGTTTAATATCTTTGTTTAAAGACAGGAAAACTAAAAAATCTGTTACAGAATAATAAAAGTAAAACTTGACATCACTTAAATAGTACTCAACGCACTCTGTGTGTTACTGGATTTTCAGAGGATGGTTGATCACTGGATACGAATATCCATTAACACACACAGGCAGAGATATTATGTAACAAAAAGGGAGCATCCAGAATTTTAAAGGACACTCCAGGCACCCAGACCACTTATGCCCATTGGAATGGTCTGGGTGCCAACTCCCATCACCGTTAATCCTGCAAGTGTAATTATTGCCGTTTTTATAAACTGCAATAATTACCTTGCAGGGTTAAGTCCTCCTCTATCAGACAACCACTACAGAGACTTCCATGTTCTTAAAACACGAAAAGTGTTTTAAATGACGCTGGACATCCACACGCTATGCTGGAGGACCTGCAGCGTTACCGAAATCCAAATAGGAAAGCATTAAATAATACTTTCCTATAGGGAGGTCTAATGCGCGCATCACCAGCCAGGGGGAGGAGCGTGGGATGAGCGTGGGCGGAGCCTGACCCAGCGCCGAGACATCGACGTTGGATTCAGGTAAGTCACTGAAGGGGTTTCTACCCATTCAGCAGCATGGGATGGGGGTGGGAGGGAGGGGGCACTGCAGGGTCCTGCAGTGCCAGGAAAACGGATTTGTTCTCCTGGCACTGGAGAGTCCCTTTAGGAATGAGATCCTTTCCACAGCATACTGCTGTTCAATTTGTTTGCAATAAACAGATATAGTTACCTTGATACTTATATCTTAATATAAAACTTTTCCCCTGCTATACCTGCTTATTCTGATAAGTTGCATTATCAAATTACTCATTTTAATAGAATGATACTAAACATAGAAACATAGAATGTGACGGCAGATAAGAACCATTCGGCCCATCTAGTCTGCCCAATTTTCTAAATACTTTCATTAGTCCCTGGCCTTATCTTATAGTTAGGATAGCCTTATCATATCCCATGCATGCTTAAACTCCTTTACTGTGTTAACCTCTACCACTTCAGCTGGAAGGCTATTCCATGCATCCACTACCCTCTCGGTAAAGTCATACTTCCTGATATTATTTTTAAACCCTTGTCCCTCTAAAATCAAACTGCAATGCTTTCAAGCTATTTGTCATTAGAAACCAACTTAATCTAATATTCTCTCATTAAAGTAACATAAATGTAATCAACTGGCGGTTTCTTATTTGCAAAGGATATGCACTATTAAAATTCTCTAATATATAAATTAATTATAGTTATTAAACTGATTACAGAGTAAAATCATTATATCTGTGCAATTTTACCTAACCAGTGCTAGCATGTTTCAAACAATAAAATATAATCATTCCCTTCAGATTTTTTGAAGTAAAAACGGTCTTTCACAGAAAATGCAGTGTTTACTTTACAACCTAGGGATAACTCCACTGGCCACCCTCATTAGGCAGGGACTTATGAGGAGGGATGATCTACCTGAGGGGTACACAGCAACTGTGCAGTCTGCACCCCTCAGGATCGGACATGTACATACCTCCAATGCCTCTTTTAATAATGTCTGTATAGGTCCTGCTCTGATAATAATTACCTTGTACTCCATATGTTATGGACCCTGATGATTTGCCAGCAGTATGACTGCAGCAGCACTATGGGAGATGTAGTCCACAACATCTGGAGTGCCAAAGGATGCTTACATCTGCTATACTGTAATGTTAAAGCACCGAGTTCACCAATTGCCCATAACAATAGCTACCTGCTCCAATAACTTTGTCAATGGCTATAGAAGTGGAGTCCAGCTCTTTTGCAAACTCATGAATAGCCTGATTTGGATCTTCATATGTATGTGGGTCTACATACGTCTTGATACCTGGATATTTCACTGTGAGGAGAAAAAAAGAAAATCATTTTATTTTAGTGATTTTCATCAAACCAGTTTGTAAATAAATCATCATTCTATTGTTGGATAGATAAACAAAATGTTTTGCATTTTGTTTTTGTATCATGTACTACCACGTACCATTTATTTTGGTTCAGTTGAGAAGAAAATTTATCTGAGATGAGAGTCACACCGTATCTATAGAAGTATCTTTCCATAGCAGACTTTACTTGGGAACCAAATTTCCTTTCAAAACATTTTAACCGTGATGTTTCTCTTTTCCAACACTGAACTAACACTTAACAGAAGTGAAATTATTTTTTTTTAAAAAGTAAAAAATGAATAACCTAAACTTTGAAGCCTCAATGCCAGGTCAATCAACCAAGCCATTGCCCAAGCCATAGTAGTAAAGCCATATTTTTTGTCAAAACACTCAAAAATGGTAAGATACTAAACAGGGAGACAACACCCAAAATATTCAAAATATTCCAATCACCATAACCATTACAGTAAACTGTAGAGGTTATGGTGCGTAGAGTCTAGAGGTGCATAACCTACAAAAAAAATAAAAAATAGATACAAAATATTTCAAAGAGGCCTCATTAACACACTGATCAAATTAAAGTCAATGAGACAATATATATAGGAGCTGATGACCAATAATATTTATTCCCCGGTCTACATCAAAATATATAATCAAACATAGTGTGTTTTAGACTGCTTTGAAAAATGGAACACAGTCTAGAATTGCACCATTCAAATGGGCTATTAAAGTGATGCGTTACACACCAATACCATTGTATATTAATGTACATAGAAACATAGAATGTGACGGCAGATAAGAGCCATTCGGACCATCTAGTCTGCCCATTTAAAGTGGTTTTGTTGCATAGATGCCACCCCTTTACTGAGACAATGTAACACATTGTAATTGATGAGTGCTTTCTTGACTTAAAAGGTTACTTCAACCACCATGACCACTTCTGCTTTAAAAAGTGGTTATGGTGATAGGAATCTGTATGTGCCTCTTTGATGCTTGAAATACTGCATACACAGAGGCATTTGCACTTTTGTTCTGGGGCTAGTTACATGTTAAAAGAGTTCCGGACAGCCTAATGTTAATTCTGTGCAAAAATATGTCCACTGGAAAAAGACGTCGTGGACTTGCTCTTACCTCCCTCCCATACCTCCCATGCCTTTGTTGCTCCCTCAAGTTTTAGATAATAGTTTTTATATATAATTGGAACCCTCCCTTGTCCCTTTACGTCCACTCGGTGAGAAGCATTTGATTGGACTGTGTGAGCAAGCCTGTGATGTCAGAAGGGGAGTGGAAAGGAGTCAAGTGCTCGACCTAATAAGTACATCCCAATAGGGCATGGTAAACTGTAATAAAGCAAAAGTTCCTTTAGCGAGCAGTAGTAATATATTGAAATACATTTTTTTAATTCACAATATTTTATGTATCTTCTGAGTGTTGTTAGAGCTATTTAATTTTACTACTATATTTAAAGGTCTAATTTAACTATAACTATTAACTGTAATTTTATCAAGATGGGTCGCTGACACAGGAAACATATTGATGTGCCTTTTATGTTTAAATTGGCTGACAAAACACAACAAAATCATTGTATTATGTATAATTACATTCTCTATAACAAAATATGCATATTTAATTAACATAATTAAACATGTGCAAAATATATGTATTTTTGGTTTGGAGTTTTCACATTCTCAGTAATTCTCCTTTTAGAATGGTATTTTTTTATGAGATAAAAGCAGGATTTTTACAGTAAGCATTTTGCAGAATTTAAAAAAAAAAAAAAAAAACAATATAGAATAGCATAGAAGTCAGGAAGACAGCCAGTAGAGGCTGGATTAACCCTGCTATGTAAACATAGCAGTTTCTCTGAAAGTGCTATGTTTACATCTGAAGGGTTAAAACCTGGGGGACCTGGCACCCAGACCACTTCATTGAGCTGAAGTTATCTGGGTGACTGTAGTGTCTCTTTAAGTACAGTATATTTTGCAAGAAATAAATCTACAAATACAGTTTCACAGTTTTATAGTACAGTAACATTTCAGCCAAAAAGCAGTTGTCTGTTTAGGGTTTTTTTTAACATTAAGTATAAAGTCAAAACTAAATTCATAGCATAGAAACAATCTTTGCAGTTACTGTCTTAAATATATGTATATATTTTTCATTCCAAACTCTTCTTGGTCTTACTAGACGCTCATAATGTTTATAGAGTTTTGAAAATAAATACCTCGCTAAGAGAGTGTTTCCTTGCAATGTAGATAATTGGTGTAATGTCGCCTGTGTATTTATTTACATCAGATTTATGTGGCTTTTGCTTTCGGTGATGTATTTTGCTATTCATGAGTACAATAGCACCTTGTTTACAATTTGGTGGTTTATTTCATTTGCAGAGGAAACTATAGCTGCACTTTTTTTTAACAAAGCAGTTCCTGGCATTTACCACACTAATAACAGTAATACAGGTGATTCTAATATCCCACAAGTTTAATTTATGCTTCCATAACAAACGTGCGGTAGTCTTCCGAGGATGTAAAATTTACGTCTTTGTAACGGTACCAACAAAGGTAAGCTGGATTTGTGATGTGCTAAACTGTAAATGGATTTCGAAGCTTACAAGGGTATGCACATGACAGTTCAACAAATAGAAAAAGTGGATGTATGTCCATGTGTTCATACTGAGTCTTTCTGTTACATTAAAAAAGAGTGGTGCTTCACACAAATGAGGCTCTTTGTTAAGTATGGGGTGTTATGTCGGGGCTGCAATAAATTGTTTCATTGTAGAGAAGGTGCTATAGCATGCTGCCTGCAAAAACAATAAAATTAACAAACACAATTAAGGCCAAAGTAAACATTGCCCCTGGCTAAGCCATAAACTGTATGGTAATGATCATTGGGAGACTTTGAGCCTCAAGCAATTGCTCCCCAGATGGAGAACACGATACATTTAAAAACTTGTCCTTCACTTGTGATTGCGGCAATGCAGTTTTTTTTATGCTTGTGTGAAATATAAATTATAATAAATTTGATTACGATGTTCTTATGGTGCTCTGTTATATTTAAGCTATGGGTTATTCCTCAATAACATTAAATTTTATAGTTCTAGGGAATATTATGAAGCCAACCTTGGATACCAGAGTTGGCTCTAAAGATCTCCTATTGTAAAGAATGATTTAAAAAAAAAAACTCTCTAGAGAAAGAATAGTGGCATTATATTTTACAATCATTTTTAGGAAAAAAAAAAATTAGAATCATGTAAGTATGAATAGAAGGGGACGTGCTGTAGTATAGAAGGATATGTGGGTCCTAAATATATAAATTCTTTAAAATTATAATTTAAAATGAACTTGAGACAATTGCTGCATTTCTGCAAGTATAGATTAAAATGATTTGTCTATTATGGTACATATTGTCATGTTTACCTCTGCTTTCACACTTTCTGTGCTACAAATAAAATAAGAAGGACAACGAAATAAAATATATAACACCTTGTTATGTATGTGAAAGTGGAGTCAGAATGTTTCATGTGTTCTTAATTGATATACTGGGTTCATATATGCATTATACTTTTATTTTTATTTGTCTACGTGTTATACGTAGATCCTGATTTGCTATGGATATGCCTCTCAGCCTATCACCTCACCTCCCTTGCAGTAGTAACAACATTGCAAATGTGAGCATTCTGGGGGAAAAGCTAAGTCTCATGGCTTGACTGGTGTAGGCAGATCTGTATTTACAAAGTATTGACTATCCACCACTGACTTTAGGTAGGGGTTTTCAATCACTTTTTTCCCCAACCGTAAATTTTTTGGTTTGTGCTCCTCAAGTAATGCCAAGCCTCACTAGCAAACCAGTAACCAATCTCATGCTGATGAGTTGCATTAACAACGAAACAGTTGTCCATGAGTGGTTCACTGGCTTTGCATCTCTTCCTGAGTTGTGTTTCAAAGCTGTTGTATACAGCGGACATATACTCCAAGGAATCCATGTTTAAAATGGAATCATGAAGCAAAAAGGTGTTTTTTTTTTGGAACTCATTTGCATATGCACAACCAGAATCCTTTGCAGTGTGACAATACTGCAAATATGAGATTTCTGTGGGGAAAGCAAGTCTTATAGCTTGACTGGTGTGTGCAGATCAGTGCTTAACAATGTATTTTATATATATATATATATGTATGACCTGCATCTTTGTAGTGCGCGCAATATTTTATTGTGTGGAAGGGGCCATTTCTTAGTGGTTGGGTACTATTAAACGTAGTACAAATCACTGAGTGGAGTCACTTTAAAAAGAAAGATGTCCCGATCTCCCAGCAACTCCCGAGGCTCAGGTTTCCTGTCGCCAGGGTCACTGAAATAAGTAACTTCCACGCATCCCAGCCGAATGTCGGAACAAGGTAAAGAAGGAGTGACATGTATACCAACTGCACTTTAACCAGCATACTTGCAAGTTTAAAATGTCTATACAGCGTAGATATTCTGTAAATGAACATGTATCTGTAGAATCAAGATCTGTAGCATACAAAGCAGGCACAGCAGTAAGTTGCTGAGTACGGCATAACAGTCTTGGAATAAAGTTCAAACAACTTATTGCACGCAGTCTGATTGGGAACAGTCTGTCTGATTTCCACTGCTTTAATATGCTGTAGGGATTCTGAGCAACCAAAATGAGAGCTACATGTCAATAAATAGCTGGAGAACTACGGAGACGGGAAGTTAATTATTTTCAGTAGTAATTTCTTTTTTTTATTATTATTAATTTATTTTAAAGGGATACTACTCACACCTATAAGTGGATATGGGTCAAATTAATTTAAACATTGTGTACTCGTATGTCTATAAAACAAAAATCTGTGTTTCCAGTTACCATATAAACTTGCTCTTTGCAAGTGTTGGCAGAAAAGTTTGGCTGTAGGACCACGGATTTCTTGGGCAAGCTTGTAGTGATTTTTTTCACATGCATTGCAAAATAATGCACGAACGATGTACCAAAATTGGCATCAACTTTTTCTGTAAAAAGAATTGGAGAGTTCAATTCTCAAAGGGATAATATGTTTTAGAGTTTATCATTTGTGAAACACTTACGACATGGCAAATGTTTATGATAATATTATGGGACTTTGGGCAACAACTGCCTGCATTTTTCAGTAGTTGTGGTAAAAAGAATAGTATTGGATATAAACAAATATTTAAACAAAAATATTTCAGCGCTCATTTCAGAAACACTGAATTGTCTACAGAACATCTGTATTGATCCACTATCCAGAGATAAGGTATATTTATTTTGACTTACATTTTAGGAATAGCCTTTATAAATTGAAATTCTAAGATTTGTTTAAAATGAATGATTTACAAAAAATAGGGTTACGCTCCTGAAATGTTCTAAGACCTGCAGAAAAAAAACCAATATAATTGTTCTCAATATCCTAACTACATACAAATATGTTAAAGCTGTTAAAGAAGGTAACATGCTTATTCTATACATTTTTTTTTTGGTGCATATTCTCATAGTAAGTCCTTAATTTCTAGTTAATAAGAAGCTAATGTCTTTTGTTTCCAGAAATTAACAGAACATTTTTCTTAATTGTTAATCAACAAAAACATTTTAATTCTTGTACACTTCTCCTACTCTACAGATCCTGAATATTTAATGTGTAGGAAAAGATGGACGGACAGAGAGGCATGACAGATGATTGAACAGTGTCACTACTTTTTACCGTTCAGCATACTGGTTAAAGGGTCTAATACTGTTAGGTCTATCCCAGCCGTATTTCGGCTTATTAACGTGTTTGGCATACACTCAGGTTATAAAATAAATATAAAGAAAACACAAATCCTGATAAAAGGCCTAAGTGGACCAGGTGTAGACAAACTCAAAAAAGATTTTAAATGCGAAGTAAGGAACATAAAATATTGAGGGGTAAAACTATCTCTAGATTATAGAGAAACTGGAGAACTTAATTATACTGATATTGCCATTCACTTTAGGAACATCTTAAAAAATTGGCAGGGATTGGAACTTTCTTGGTTGGGTAGGATCGAAGCAGTAAACTTCTATCTCCTTCCTAAGTTGACATTTTTATTTAGTAATCTCCCGTTGAGGGTGTCATGCCAGACGATACGCGGTCTTCAAAGGCAATTATCAAATTACATTTGGCAAGATAGGAGACCTAGAGTCTCATTGGAAATACTACAGAGAGACTGGAAAGAAGGGGGGATTTGTTTCCCAGACATACAGAAACTATATATGAACAATATGGTAGCACACCTAATTAAGTGCGATAATTTTACAACGGCTAGACCAAATTGGTTAGATATTGAAAAATCAGATCTCGGTGACATTGAACCTCTATCGCTCTGGTGGTGCGACAGTGAATTTTTAAAAAATATAAGATCTAGCAATCCGATGAATAATACAATGATTTATATCGTTAAGCACTTGAAAAAGAAATACGGAACAAAACACATATCACTAAATGCCCCATTAACAAGCCTAAAACTTTATATAAAGGATATAAATATCCAAGAATGGGAAAATGGTGGAGTAGTAAGAATAGCAGAACTTTTAAATAATAATAAAATGTTGCCATTTCCAATATTACAATCCAAATATAACCTCCCTTCGAAGGAAATTTTTAACTATTTAAGAATAAAATCCTTTACTATGGGAAAAGACTTTTCGGAAAGTTCTCTAATTGACCAGTTTGTAGAATTTAATTATAAAAAAAAAATTGCTTCCAGATATAATCAATTCGTAAGAAGTCAAAGGCAAATAGACAAAGCGCCAGCAATGAATAAATGGGAGCAAGAACTTCATTTTTCATCCTCGGTGGAGGACTGGTTGTTGGGTTTACAAGCAGTAAAAAGATATATACACGGAGTGAACATACAGGAAGTGTACTTCAAACTAGTATACCGCTGGTACCTGGTGCCTACTCGCCTTCATAGATTTCAACCCACACTCCTACCAGACTGTTGGAGATGTGGCAGGGAGTTAGGTTCATTCTCCCACATCTGGTGGGACTGTGAGGAGCTGAAACCTATGAAACTAATCCTAGCGGAATTGGTAGACTTTATGTTCGAGGTTCGGACTGCGATCACTCCTCAAATGTTTTTGTTTCATTTAGATTTACCAAAAAGCAACATAAAACTAAAAATTCTTATGATTCATATCTGTATGGCAATAAAAATAGTTATGGCCAGAAATTGGAGAAATATGGGTGCGTTAAATTGGCAGGATATATGTACACAGATTGATTACCAACACAGCATGGAAGCTGGGATAGCCCTAAACAAGATATCTAGAGAAAAATATAACGAAGTCTGGGTCCCTTGGGTTAGATTTATTAACCATAAAACTCAACCCCCCCCCCCCCCGCCCCCCTTATATAGATAGCTACCCGCAGGCAGTAGAGAAAATGGGATGTATGGATAAGATGTAATGCATGGTATGATTGTATGGCTGTAGATACAGCAGAATACTGGTAGATGTTTATTAGAAGCACGGCCCTTCTGTTATTTATAATTATTATCTATTGTATTACTATTGTAAAGTAATTTTTGGTACTGTGTTTAAAATTTAGAGTTGAAAGCTGTATCTGTACTTGAATGAATTTTTAAAAAATGAAAATAAAGATTTATATATATATAAAAAAAAGGGTCTAATACTGTTAGGGAGTATCAGCTGATCGCTGGCTACACAATTTCACCATTAACAACAAAGACTTACTGGCTGCCACTATTTAACCCCTTAAGGACACATGACATGTGTGACATGTCATGATTCCCTTTTATTCCAGAAGTTTGGTCCTTAAGGGGTTAAAGCCAATTGCTAAATAGCATCTAACAACTCACATATTCTCTATGGTAACAGCTATGAAAGTCATTAGTGTTTAAAATTGTAAAGCACTGCGGAATTTGTTGGCCTAATAATAATAATAATAATAATAATAACAGCTTAAAGCCAAAGCAGTGCTGCACACAAGTAAGTATACGTAGAAGCTCTGTGGAAGGAGATCTGCAGCCCACAGAGGTCCACAGGCGTCACAATGTAGGGCGAAGGCCAAAAATTTTATATTTATTAGAGATTAAAAAGGACAAAAAAATATATGTTTTAGCCTAGAGGCCTTAGTCATGTATGGCGATCTCTAATAAATATATATTTTTTGCCTTCCCCCTACGTTGTGATGGCCGTGGACCTATGTTTTTTGTGTTTTCGTATTTTTGTGTTTAATAGCTGTTGCTAAACCTCAAACCTTACACCAACATTTTATAGAAAAATACATGTTAGCTATAAGGCATTACATTTAAACACTAAAGCACATGGCATATTAAAGCACTACAGCCTATTGTATTTGTTCTGGTGAGTATAATCATCCCCTTCAGGCTTTTTGCAGTAAACACGGTCTTTTCAGAGAAAAATGCAGAGATTACATTACAGCCTTGTGATACCTCCACTGGCCACACCTCAAATGGCTGCTAGATGTGCTTCCTGGGGCAGTGCTGCTGAGTAAGCAGCACTGCCATTCAGTGTCTCCACCCTCTGCATGCAGACACTAAACTTTCCTCATAGAGATGCATTGATTCTCCTCTATGACGAGATGCTGATTGACCAGGGCTGTGTTTGACTTGTGCTGGCTCTGTCCCTGATCTGCCTCCTTGACAGACTCAGCCAATTCTATGGGAAAGCATTGTGATTGGCTCAGACCACCACTTCTGATGATGTCAGCCAAGCAGGCAGACCAGGGTCAGAGCCAGCAGCTGCAAACTTGAATTCAAGTAAGATTTTACTATATTTAGGTAGGCAAGGTGGGACAAGAGGGCTAGATGGGGATTTTAACACTATAGGGTCACGAATACATGTTTGTGTTCCTGAGCCTATAGTGTTCTTTTAAACCATGTCAAACTGCAACAAAGCTTGGCTAGACACATAATGAACAAGATAACATTATTCTTTCTATAATTAAAATGCATGTGTCTTTTAAATGAATAATTCACAGAGCAGCAGACATAGACCTCGAGAGTTACACTTGTGATAGCTATGTATCACATGGTGAAATGTGGATGCTCAAGGTGAGCATATATATATATATATATATATGTGCTTTACACGAGAGTGGCTAATCTGTGAATGGTCAGACTCTCTGCAAGAAGACGATAATGACAATCAGCCAGTAAAAAAGAGACAAGATTGAAAATTAGTTTGATATTTATCTACTACTAAAACTATCTTCTGTTGTGTAAAGTGACAGCTTACAGTAGCTATTTACTGACATGGTTGGAAATGAGCCTACGAGTCTTTTCTCACCCTATATTAATATATAATTATAGGTACAGTTTGTTCACAATATGTTGCCGCTTTGGAAATAAAATAACTGACAAGGGATGTAGTCTGAGTGTTCACAGAGGACAAAAGAAAGAAAACAATGTGTGTAACGTGAGATCGGGCATACACTTGTGTTATGACTTAATCATGGATCGCTGTAAGTGAGAACTGAGTGTACGTCTATGAATTGCAACACTAACAGAATCCTCTAGCGCACTTCCTGTCAGGCCCTGCTAGAGGATTACCGAGCAGGGAGGAGTAAGAAGATCTCTTTTCAGCTACTTACACCACCAAAGTGCCATATCCTTCTTTAGAACCGGTGCCCAAAATTGCACCATTGGGGGGGCGTGTCCGGCAGCCAACCAAGATGGACGTGTGAGCCCGGAGCTCCTCGTGGCGCCCGCCTGAATACCGCCGCTAATCCGCACATCCCGCTCACCGCACTCACCTAATGGGTCGCACAAGGAAGCCCACTGACACGGGAGGCACCCCGAGGCCCACGGGTCCGGGGGGGGACAACACGATCCGGTCCTACCTGCAATCCACGGCCCGCGCACGATCGCCGCAACCGGAAATGGAGGCCGCAAACCAAGCACCGGACTCCACTCCATCCACCCCGGCCAGGCACTCACCAGCACCCTCCTTTGCATCAGAGCCTCAGATGCCGCCGGAGGATGGATGGAGGGAGATACTGCCTAACCTCCTCACAAAGGCAGACTTCGAGGCCCTCTCTGACCGCCTGGGCCGCGTGGTACGTGAGGAGGTGGCCCAGCTCCGTGTGGACATGGCAAAAATGGAGGCACGCATGTCTGTGACAGAGGCAGAGTCCAAAGCCCTCAGGACTGACCTGGAACACACCACCACAGCGGTCACCAGCCAAGAAGCTGATATGGCATACCTCACCACGTGGATAGATGACCTGGACAACCGCGGCCGCAGGCTGAACCTACGTGTCCGCGGGGTGAGAGAGGGAGGCCCGTCTGAAAACATCCCCGACATGCTGCGGCAAATATTTACACAGGTACTGGGGGGTCAACAAATACCCAGAATAGGCCTAGTTAGGGCACACAGAGCTCTGAGACCCCTGCCAGCCCCAGAAGACCAACCCAGGGATATCATATGCTGCCTGGATAACTACCAGCTAAAGGAGGAGATATTGCGCACGGCCCGCCGCATGGGCACCATACGCCTAGAGGGGCAAAATATATCCATCTACCAAGATTTGTCCCGATATACACTACAAGCAAGAAGAGCCCTACGCCCGGTGACCTCTGCCCTACAACAAGCAGGGATCCCATACCGCTGGGGCTACCCGTTCTCCTTGACAGCAAGACAGGGCCCAGATCAGCTAACATTGAGGAAACCGGAAGAAGTCCCAAGCTTCCTGCGCACCCTAGGCCTCCCGCCAATACAAGTACCCGACTGGCTCACAAGATCGTTCCTCCAGCAACCAGCAGGACCGCAGCAACAACGCAGACTGGACCAAAACCCTCAAGGGCCCCAGCACCAACGCCGACGTGACTGGAACCAAGGCCAAGCAAGGCGTGAGCGGTAAACTACCCATCAAACAGCCTGGGGGGACCCAAGGGCTACAGCGAGAACGCACCGAACTGTGAGTAACAATAATGGGGACACACATAGAAAAAAGCGAGAAGGTTTGGGGTGGGAGAGGGGCTAACGGGGGGTCCGAGGGGACTAACGCACTGCTCCACACGCAACCAAGTGCCAGAAGGGGGGGAACTGGACGCTTGGGGAGGGGGACAAGTGAATGGGCCAGGCCACAGGGCCAGAACGGTTGACGGCAGACTCGCACATGGTACCCAATTTCTAAGAAACCACACGACAATATGTATGGTCGCAGGAATCCACACACAAGCCAAGCCACACCACAGGAGGGGGTGAAAGGGGATGGGGGCAGGGTGGGAAGGGCATGAGCTGAGTAAGCACTAAATGAGAAAACTGACGGCAGAACACACACTGAAGGAAGGGGGGAGGGAAGGGGGTGAAGGGGAGGGAGTGGGGAGGGAATAATTGCATTAACTAATAGCAAAAAAAAAACCAAAAAAAAAAAACAACTTAAAAAAAACCAAAAAAAAAAAACCAAAAAAAATAATAATAATAAAAAAAAAAAAAAATACAAAATAAATAAATAAATAAAAATATTTTAAAGTATAGATAATGATTGGGACGACAGGGACGTAGGTGACAAAGGGGAGGGAAGGGGGGGGGGAGAGAGGGGAACATAACAATTTAAATGTCCACCCCAGGACACCCATGAACAGCTTGAACAGGGCAGGCGAGGGGGAAATAGAGAACCTCAGGCAGCACGTGCAGCTGGAGGGAAGCGAGAACTAACCAGACGTAATGCCGACTGGAAGATGCATCTTGAACCTGGTGTATACACTATGTCAAAAGTATAGGATACTGAACACGCACTACACCAGACACGCGCACCAAGCGGCGCAACACACCCAGCCACGGCACCAGCTTACTCCATAGACTGACACGCGCACCCGCTCGATACACAAGCCTCCCAAGCGATATGACACAGAGGCACACTGAACCACAACGGAGGTACAAACTGCCCCACCGCGACCCTAGATCCCAAACCACCAGTAACAGAGACGCTAACCAGCAAGAGCAATGGTACCCCAGATACGGCCCCCCGTGACTAACCAACCCGAGTCCCCATCGAACCAAAGGGACATACCAAACCACCGAGGCACACGACCAACTCCCCCAAACTACCACAAGGCCCATCTAGGTCCCCCCAGTAGAGCCGCGCACACAATGAGACAGACGGAACGACCAACACGCCAGGGTGCCATAGGGCATCTACACAAAAGCACCAACATGCACGGAACACACCAAACGACCCACTTACATACTGCAGAGAGAGAATGAGCGGATGCACGACCTCACAGCCACCGATGAGACGGGAAACCACACTCCAAACCCAACACCGGAACTCTAACACCTATACAGACCCAGCTGGGCGACCTCCGACACATTGCCCGACACCCCCATAGGAATAGGACACACGGCCCCCTTAGTGGAAGGGGACGCGCACACCCCAGAGTCGACACGGTCCCTCCAACAGGCCGGACACACAGTCGAACCAACGGGATAACTGTCCATTACCCTATACAGACACTGACCTCCATAGGCAGTGCACACACACACACAGGGCAGGTAAATAACACACACACAAACACAACTACACAACGCACCCCACACAGACACGTGCAAGCCCAACACTCCCACCACCTCCCTCCCTCCCCCACCCCCTGCCATACCCACCAGTCCCCCGTGGCCGTCCACGGGATGCGGGCCCCGGGACCGAGCGGATTCGCGCGGGAGGACCTGAACATCGTCTCGTACAACGTACACGGACTGAACATCAGGGAGAAACGGACGAGACTACTACGAGACTTGAAACACTACAAGGCGTCGGTAGCCTTCCTGCAGGAGACCCACTTTCAAGAGGGCAGAGCACCGGCCCTGAAAGACCGCAACTTCCAGGTGGGATACTTCAGCAACAACCCCGACAAGCGCACGCGGGGAGTAGGCATTCTCTTCTCCAGACTTGTCCCCTACACTGAGAAAGCCACCATCAGCTGCAACCAAGGTAGATACATATTCACCAAAGGCACAATCCTAGATCAAACATACACATTCGCCAACGTGTATGCCCCGAACACAAAACAACACCAATTCCTAGGACGCACGCTGAACACCTTGATGAAATTCACAGAAGGCACTCTAATAATCGGAGGAGACCTGAACCTGGCGCTACACCCGGACCAAGACTCCTCATCCCCACAGAACGCAACCCCGCACAACAAGTACGCGAACACACTGCGCCTCCTCCACCACCACCAATTAGCAGACTGCTGGCGGGCTATGCACCCTACGACCCGCAATTACACCTTCTACTCAAGGACCCACTCAACTTACACCAGGCTCGACTACTTCCTCACGCCGCACCGAAACTTGACCTTACTCACCAGCGCAGAGATCTTGCCGATGACATGGTCAGACCATTGCCCGATCCGCTTACGGCTGCAGTCACCACTGTTCAGACCCAGACAAATGTCGTGGCGGCTGAATGAATCACTTCTATCAGACAAGACGGTGGTAGATAAAATCGGCAACTCCATACGGACATACTTTGAGGTAAACGAGACAGACGACGTGACGCCGCTGACATGTTGGGAGGCACACAAAACAGTGATACGCGGCCAGATCATCGCACTCAGCGCATCCCGCAAGAAGGCAGCGACACAAGAGATCCTCGACCTCAGCCAAGACATAGCAACCCTAGAAGCTAGACACAAACGCACTCTGGACGCGACAACGTACAGGGACCTGGTGGCCAAACGAGACCAACTCACCACACACCTCAACCGTTCGATACAACGCTCATACCAACACTACAAACACATGATACACGAACACGGAGACAAGTGCGGGAGGCTACTAGCGAACCTCCTCAAACACCGCAAAACCCAACTCTACATTCCCAAAATCAAGGACACAAGACAGCAACTCAGACACCGACCAGACCACATATCCACAGCGTTCCGAGCATACTACCAGAACCTGTATAACCTCCGCCGAACTGCCCCAGGAACTTCGCGGGCGAGCATAACTGAAAACATTCGAGACTACTTGAACTCCGCAAACGTGCCTGACATAGGCGACGCAGCACGAGAAGCGCTGGAAGCACCCATAACGCCAGAAGACATAGCGTATGCCATCAAGAGAGCGAAAACCGGCAGAGCACCAGGACCAGATGGCCTCCCCCTCCAGTATTACAAAACATTTACACTAGACACGACACCGAAGCTCCTGAAGGCACTAAATTCCATCCAAGATGGGGCCTTACCGACGGCCCAATTCACTTCGGCCAACATTACCCTGCTCCCGAAAGAGGGGAAGGACCCAACACTGTGCCCCAGTTATCGCCCGATATCAGTACTTAACACGGACCTTAAGCTTCTCGCTAGTATCCTCGCAACCCGGCTGGCGCCACTGCTCCCCGAATCAATCCACCCAGACCAAACGGGTTTCATCCCAGGTAGAGAAGTACGGGACAACACCATCAGAGCACTGAACATCATAGCCCACGTCAAAACACAACGGACGCCAGTGCTACTCCTGTCAACTGACGCGGAAAAAGCGTTCGACAGGGTAGACTGGGACATGATGTTCGCCACCCTACGACAATTCGGCATAGGGGCAAGATACCTCACCTGGGTGACGGCACTCTACACTCACCCGACGGCAAGGATCAGGATAAATGGCGCATTATCAGACCCGTTCCACATCCTCAACGGGACCAGGCAAGGCTGCCCACTCTCGCCCTTATTGTTTGCAATGACACTGGAGCCCTTCCTCAATAGGATCCGACAGAACACAGATATACAAGGAATGAGGATTGGACACTCGCACCATAAAATCCTGGCCTACGCGGACGACCTCCTGTTCGTGGTCACGAACCCGGAGACCTCCCTCCGGGCCATACAGGGGGAATTTGAACAATACGGCCGACTATCGAACCTCCAAATCAACGACTCAAAGTCGGAGATCTTAAATTTAAACATCAACCACGCACTGAGTGCCACGATCCGGAGACAACACCCATATCGCTGGTGTGACCACCGGATGAGATACCTGGGGGTCTGGCTCACGCCCAACCCAGCAGACCTATACACACACAATTACCTCCCCATGCTAAAAAAGGCAACGGAGGAACTGCACAAATGGAACTCCTACTACATATCATGGCTAGGAAGGGTAAATGCGGTCAAAATGACGCTGCTTCCCAAACTACTATTCATATTTCAAACAGTCCCGATAACAGCCCCACCAACCTTCTTCAAGACTCTGAAAACGGAAGTCCGTAAATTCATATGGAAGGGCAAGTCTCCCCGGGTAGCGCACGCCCAACTAATCCTCCCCAAACTCCGCGGGGGACTGGCACTGCCAGACTTTGAAAAGTACTATCACGCGGCACACCTCACGAGAATCATCAGTTGGACGGTGGCCAGCGGCACGAAACCATGGACCCAACTAGAGTCAGACACGACCAACTGCGACCTCAGAACACTACCTTGGATCCCGAAAGAAGCATACAAACATAAACACATCAACAACCCATTTGTGGCGGCCACCATGCGAGTCTGGCACGGACAAGGCACAAGGCAATACCTAACGACGGACCCAGGCCCACTCCTCCCCTTGAAAGGCAACCCAGATTTCCCGGCAGGGGACATGGGCCCAACCCCATACCCAATAGGGCACAAGCCAATCATCCGCATGAAGGATGTCCTTCGGAACCCCTTCGACATCCGACCGCTGAACGAACTATTCCCGGATAGACCGCATACATTTGCGCACACACTCCAGAGGGCACAAATGACACGATACGCCCGATCCATCCCTCAAAAACCATCTCTCCTGAGAGACCTAACAACGTTTGAACACATCTGTATGCAAGGCACAGAGCCGCCGCGCGCCATATCACAAATCTATACGCTCCTAATCACGAGCAGATATATACTAGCACCCCCGTGCATCAGACAGTGGGAGGAGGAACTAGAAGAACCCATGACAGAGGCGGAATGGAACACCCTCATCACCTTGATACAGAAAACGCCAGGCTCAGCACGCCTACAGGAGAACTCCTACAAACTCTTCACCAGGTGGTACTTGCAGGGGTGTATCCTGGTTTTGTGCTGCCCTAGGCAGGACAAAACTCAGGCGCCCCCCTCACCCCCACCCCCCCCCCCCGCCACCCCCACCCAACCCTTCCCCCGCCTTCTAAATACACACACACTGACAGATACGCATCCATTAGCTAACTGTTAGCTAATGGATGCGTATCTGTCAGTGTGTGTGTGTGAGTGTATGAGTGTGTCTGTTAGTGAGTGTGAGTGTGTCTGTTAGTGAGTGTGTCTGTTAGTGAGTGTGTGAGTGTGTCTGTTAGCTGCTAACAGACACACTCACACACTCACTAACAGACACACTCACACACACACTGACATACACACACTAACAGACACACACACACTCTAACAGACACACTCTCACACACACACACTCTAACAGACAAACAGACACACTCACACTCACTAACAGACACACTAACAGACACACTCACACACACTAACAGACACACACACACTAACAGACACACACACACTAACAGACACACTCACACACTAACAGACACACACAGTCAGACACACACACACACACTAACAGACACACTCACACACTAACAGACACACACACACACACACTAACAGACACACTCACTCACATTAACTCATTTTTTTTTTTTTAATTTACCCCCCCAGCCTCCTTACCTTTGGGAATGCTGGGGGGGGGTTCTCCCTCTCCCTGGGGTCTAGTGGGGCTGCCGGTCGGGCTGCTGGGCTGGTTGCTGGCGAGGGAGCACTTCCTCTGAGCTGTCTGCTCAGCTCCCTCGCGCGCCGCAGAGTGAGGCTGGGAGGCGGAGCCGGAATATGACGTCATATTCCGGCTCCCAGCCTCACTCTGCGGCGCGCGAGGGAGCTGAGCAGACAGCTCAGAGGAAGTGCTCCCTCGCTAGCCGCCCGCCCGCCCGCCCGCCCAGCCACCAGCCCAGCAGCCACCAGCCCAGGGTGTCTGTTAGCCGCAAGGCTAACAAGGCATTTGCCCTGGGCGTTTGGGGGCGGCTTTTTTTGCCGCCCCCTGGAAAATGCCGCCCAAGGCAAATGCCTTGTTTGCCTCGCGGCAAATACACCCCTGGGTACTTGACACCAACAACGCTCCATGCAAGAAACCCGGAGATACCAGACACCTGCTGGAGATGCGAGGGGGCAGTGGGGACGTTCACACACATCTGGTGGACATGCCCCAAGATCCGCCCATACTGGGAGACGGTCCGGAAAACTATACATGAAGTAACGGATGAATTACTGCCTGAGACCCCAGCCGCCTTCCTTCTACACAAAACCACCATGCCGACACAGACATACATCAGATCCATTATTCCCAGACTACTCAATGCAGCCAAAGCGACCATCCCCATCTACTGGAAGCAAACTACTACACCCCCACTGAGTCGCTGGATAGAAGAGGTGGAAGCGACGCGAAAATTTGAGGACCTGAAAGCCGACACCACGCGACAAAGAGATCGCTACACTCAACACTGGTTTCACTGGCTACGCCACACCGCGTCGGACCCCTTCCAAAGCCGCCTCGCAGCAAACACCCCTGAGAGGAACGAGCGAGAGGGAGACGGGCTCGAGCGGGAGTCCGGGGACTGAACGGAACGGGGCGGCGACGGGGGACTGGAAAACAGAAAACAGGCCACCAACCCTCCCCTCACCCACCCATCCATGACACATCCACACACACTAACATACTCAAAATTCGACTTCGGACACGAGAGAAAGTTACACCACCATATGAAGTGCAGGGGAAGCACACCGCGACCACAACCAACCACAGGCCAAAATGATACACGCATGACAAACCTAACCCACACAACACAAACACCGGAGTACATTCCGAGAGCTTACGACGAACAAACACGGTATGACCAAGACGTGACAAAGTAATATAATTGCTCCCACACCACAGACTCGAACACAGGAGACACGGGCCGCGACAACGACCCCCCCATCCCACACATCAAATGAAAAACGAAATCCTGACCCGCGCATTAGCTGAACAACCAGTTAGGTAAAAGCGACAACATGACCAAAGAATGAGACACGAGCAGACCAGAGGAACTACATAGCGACAACCCAAGGGCATGAACCCACCTGAAACACTGGATACAGTGCTGCCCATAGGACCGCAACAAGCCCCGCTCACACCACACACCCATACAATACACAACCACACACTGCCTTCAAAACGCTCCAACCGCACATAAGGCAGGCGGCCACCTCTGTAGATACGACACACAGCGCTACAACACGCGACAAAACCCAAAACACACACAGGAACACGCCCACACTCATCGAACTACACACACACACGAACCAAACTAAAGGCAACACACGCACTATGACAGATGATAAAGATGCAAAAACAGCCCCCGAGCGGGCAACCAAACGCTACACCAGACGTAAGGAGAACCATGCCTCAGTGCAGGTAGCAAAGCGTTATGTACAAAGTTATGAAAACGAAGCCTCAGCGCAGGCAACTAAATGTTGTGTTTGATGTAATGAGTAAAAAGCCTCTGCGTAGGCAACTGTATGTTGTGATGGATGTAATGAGTAAACGCCTCTGCGCAGGCAACTGCATATACAGATTGACGCAAAGAGAAACATGCCTCTGCGCAGGCAACCGAACGTAATGATTGAATGCAATGGTAACCCACGCTTATGACATGATACCAATAAAAATATTTAAAACAGAATCCTCTAGCAATACTCCGTGGGAACGTAGCAGGAAACGTTGAGCACAGCAACGTGTTAGAATATACATATGGACAGTATTCCACAAGAAAAGATTTTCTTTCTTTTACGTTTTGCACTGTATTCACCAAAACAACAAAACTTAAAGCACAAACAACAAAAAACAGTCCAGGTTTATAAGTTAAGTTAATTAGGCTTAAGAACAGAAGAAAAAAAGGAAGCGGTTTTAAGTGTACCGTGCTCAATTACTTTCAGATACTTGGTTTCATTCCCAATGAGTAAATAGAAATCTCTAGGCTAATTTTACAGCGAAAACGCCTTCCTGATTAAAACCAACAAGGACACTTTGCAATTAAACATATATCCCTGAATAACCCAAGGAGTTTAATCACAGAAAATTAAGAAGTCCATCTGTTCATAAACAAAACAGTGAGATCATGGAGAAAGTGCTCTCTATTCAGTATGAATGGATTCTTCAAAGGTTCTGTGTTGTCTCGTCTGTTATAATTACTATCTTGCTCTATAGGAAACTGATGTATAGTTCTATGCACCTGGTGATTGAAGGAAACACTCCAAGAATCATTTATAGAACATATAAGCAGGGGTGTATCCTGGTTTTGTGCTGCCCTAGGCAGGACAAAACTCAGGCGCCCCCCTCACCCCCCCCCCCCCCCCGCCACCCCCACCCAACCCTTCCCCCGCCTTCTAAATACACACACTGACAGATACGCATCCATTAGCTAACTGTTAGCTAATGGATGCGTATCTGTCAGTGTGTGTGTGTGAGTGTATGAGTGTGTCTGTTAGTGAGTGTGAGTGTGTCTGTTAGTGAGTGTGTCTGTTAGTGAGTGTGTGAGTGTGTCTGTTAGCTGCTAACAGACACACTCACACACTCACTAACAGACACACTCACACACACTGACATACACACACTAACAGACACACACAGTCAGACACACACACACTCTCTAACAGACACACTCTCACACACACACACACACTCTAACAGACAAACAGACACACTCACACTCACTAACAGACACACACTAACAGACACACTCACACACACTAACAGACACACTCACACACACTAACAGACACACACACACACACACACTAACAGACACACTCACACACTAACAGACACACACACACACACACACACTAACAGACACACTCACTCACATTAACTCATTTTTTTTTTTTTTTTTATTTACCCCCCCAGCCTCCTTACCTTTGGGAATGCTGGGGGGGGTTCTCCCTCTCCCTGGGGTCTAGTGGGGCTGCCGGTCGGGCTGCTGGGCTGGTTGCTGGCGAGGGAGCACTTCCTCTGAGCTGTCTGCTCAGCTCCCTCGCGCGCCGCAGAGTGAGGCTGGGAGGCGGAGCCGGAATATGACGTCATATTCCGGCTCCCAGCCTCACTCTGCGGCGCGCGAGGGAGCTGAGCAGACAGCTCAGAGGAAGTGCTCCCTCGCCAGCCGCCCGCCCGCCCGCTTGCAACCAGCCCAGCAGCCACCAGCCCAGGGTGTCTGTTAGCCGCAAGGCTAACAAGGCATTTGCCCTGGGCGTTTGGGGGCGGCTTTTTTTGCCGCCCCCTGGAAAATGCCGCCCAAGGCAAATGCCTTGTTTGCCTCGCGGCAAATACACCCCTGCATATAAGGTTACAGTGGTTTTAAAATGGGCCTGTCACCAATACAGATTTGCACCATTGAGTATTTAAAAAAAAAAAAAATGATTTAGGTTTTAATTTTAAAGGTCTGGGATTATTTTACACCAGTGGAGGAATGTGGTCTGCGGTATGTATGGCAAACCTAATTCCTTGCCCGTCTAGGAAATCTCTTACCTTCCACGTACTCCTCCTCCTAAAACTGTCTAAGCCAATCAGTTTACAGGAAAGTAAATAAATACATGGATGAAGAAAACTTCACTAATATTTGCAATAATAATGACAATAGCCAGGATGATTGTATTCACTGGTATACAGAAAATATGACTCTCTGGACAAAAGTAGGTCCTGATTTAATATTATTGGATACACTTTTTTAACCCCTTAAGGACCAAACTTCTGGAATAAAAGGGAATTGTGACATGTCACACATGTCATGTGTCCTTAACCCCTTAAGGACACATGACATGTGTGACATGTCATGATTCCCTTTTATTCCAGAAGTTTGGTCATTAAGGGGTTAAGGGGTTTAAAGGTTTATGATTTTTGGATAAACCTTTTGAATTGTGTTTTAATGATTTTTTTTCAAAATATTAAAGTATATATATATATATATATATATATATATATATATATATATACACTATGTCAATATATCCAAATATTAAAGGAACACTATAGTCACCAGGACAACTACAGCTTATTGAATTTGTTCTGGTGAGTAGAATCACTACCTTCAGGCTTTTTGCTGTAAACACTGTCTTTTCAGAGAAAATGCAGTGTTTACATTACAGCCTAGTGATAACTTCACTGGCCACTCCTCAGATGGCTGTTAGAGATCCTTCCTGGGTCATGGCTGCCTAAAATGCATCCAAACATTCAGTGTCTCCACCCTCTGCATGCAGACACTGAACTTTCCTCATAGAGATTCATTGATTCAATTCATCTCTATGAGGAGATGCTGATTGGTCAGGGCTGTGTTGTAATCATGCTGGCTCTGCCCCTGATCTGCCTCTTTGTCAGTCTCAGCCAATCCTATGGGGAAGTATTGTGATTGGATCAGGCTACCCCTTCTGATGTCAGCAGACAGATTGTTTTTCTGAGACAAACAGCATGCAGAGTTACAGCTTCAGGCTTGAATACAGTAAGATGTTGCTATATTTATCGAGGCATGAGGGGCCCAGGGGGGCTAGATTGTGGTTTTAACACTATAGGGTCAGGAATACATGTTTGTGTTCCTGACCCTATAGTGATCCTTTAAGACATTTAAATACTTTTCAAAATGTTAAATCATTTAAAAAGTCTATCCCAAAATATTAAATAATTTGAAAAACCTATCCAAAAATATTAATTTGAGGCCATAGTCTGAACTATAATGAAATGTAGTTACAATTAATATTCATACCAAACTTTTCATTATGATTAACTTCAAACTAAATGAAAAAATATTTTTATCAGCCTTTGACTTGAGGGACCATTAATGGGAAAAAAAGAAGACTAATAGGGTTTTACATTCTTCACAAAAATGTTGCCGATATTATTGCAGTATTATAAATGGTTTTGCCTAACCATATCTTCACCAGTACTTTATTGCTTTAAAGCCCGTTCTTGTGTGTCACATCTCCCTCCTGTGACTAGCAGACCCCAGTGTTTTAGCCACCATGGTCAATCAGAACTTCCACTGTGTCTCTGTAGTGTCTTTTCAACAAACTCCATTTCTTTTATGTTGTCCATCAGCTGTCAACTCCTGTTTTCCTTTTCACTAAGATTATCTTTTAGTCCCTTCTATTATCTCTACATCCCACATGTCTCTCAGCTCTCTGTCTACTCCTTCTACAGTCATAATCCACCAATATACTCTTTCTGATGATATTAATCGCAATCACCAACCCCTAACCTTACCTGTTTAGTCGCCATCTAAGTACCTTTTGAAATCCAAAAGAAATTGTTGTCCTTGCTTTCAGTAAAACTGTCACTAGTGAGTTTATATTTAATATTCATTTGGAATGTTGTTTATTTTTGCAACAATTTGCCATTTTATGGGCAGGCTTGATGATCTAAACCAGCGATTTCCAACCCAATACTTAAGTAACCCCTACCAAGTACCCCCTAGCATTCCAGGATTTAGAGATTACCAAGTTGTGTCTAAGGTGGTTTTAGAAAAAAACAACAAAAAACACTTTAGACACAACAGGGTAATCCCTAAATCCTGGATTGGTAAGGGGTACTTGGTAGGGGGTACTTGAGGACTGTGTTGGGAACCACTGATCTAAACCACCATGTTGTAGCTAACACAGCAAAAAAAAAAACAATATACCTTTATATATAAATATATAGAGTGTAGGAAAAGATGGGTCTTAGGAGGTGCATTAGAGACAGCATGAGGCCCAAGTGAAACAAATGCATTGGAAGGCTTGATATCATGGATAAGCTCAATTAACTCTCATTTCAAAATCAAAAAAGTCTAATTATATAATCAGCTTGTTGTGTAATTATATTTAAATACAGTATTTTGCATTAAACCGTATGAGCTTGTATATGTGTTTGTTCCATTTCAGCAGCAGAAAATACACTTAAACACTCTGCACGCCGCTTTCTTTTAATGCAGGTCCCGGGAGGTGTTCTCTGGACTGGGTGAAACACGGATACAACGTCTATAATCTCTTCGCACCAATAATTAGGGGCAGCACATGTCGTAAATGGGTTCTGTCATGAATAACAGATAATAAACACATGCACATGTGTTAAGTCCCTCTGTTCTACAGCTCATTCTGCACAAACACAATCATTTTCATTCCCTTTTGACCAGCATGATTTGCCCCGAGGCTAACAAAAAGTAAGACGTGCTAGTCAAGCAGGGGCAGCCAAGTAGGAGAAACACATTTCAGGTTCTTTGAAGGGATCCCTTGTAGAATTTCCAATAATGCTGAAGGGGTTATATCACAGCAAGTGATTTTTCAGTCCGAATAAACCAAGTAAAACACATCACTATTCCGCAGGATAACTTGTCTTACTTGAATGTATTGATTTTAAGGCTGATCTAGCTGATGTAATTCAGAAAAATAAAATAAAATAAACACTGCATGACTGTAGCTCTGACTGCATTAATATTGGTAAATTATCAGGGCTCTATATAATTTCTGATATTAAATAATTAAGATATTTCATTTTGTGACTGGCTCTTGTCCTGGCTCTTGTGGGTTAACATTTATTGTGGTTTGGCATTTAAAAAAAAAAAAAAGTAAAGGAGCATAAAAACCACTATAGTCTGTTGGAATATGGAAATGTGTGTTCTAAAACTCTAGAAACTTACACATGGGTATAAACATCTTTAGACTGAAGATGTTTGTGGGCTCAATGTCTCTTGATGTTCTGCCAGTCGTTAGACATACAGGATGGAAGAACAGAGCAGCAAGATAGTCATAGCATAGCAAGTTGTCCTTACTGGTCCTTAGAGTGACTGGGCTTAATGAAATGCCTCCTGGTTAACAAGAGGCACATAATGAGGCACCAGAAGAAAAATATTGGCCCAAGGTGGGTAACAGTGTGAGTAAAAAATGTCAGTGAAGTGTGCAATTAACGGCTGGGGAGGTGGGAAGGAGATGGATATCTGGGGAACAGAAGATGGCAATGGGTGTGAGGGGCATGATTTGATGATGGAACATAATGTGATTTATAGTGATAACTTGGTGTGTAAAATGCATGGCACATACCATGTTAAAGCAGCATTAAATGGGTGGCTGGTTAGAAGAGTGTGAATGCATGAGAAAGGCTATGGCATTAGAAGTGGGCACGATTTCCTGGTTATGGAGGGATGTTTTATATATAAGCTCAACAATGCCATAGAATAATGAGTGAACAAGCTTGCCTGAGCCTCTTCTTGGTTTTCTCAGTGTTCACAGCAAAATCTGCAGACTGTTAATTTTGTAGCACAAGCATCTTTTTTTATTTTAATGTTTTCATAGTTTTTGCTTATACGTTTAGTGCATTATTGATATAATACAGTAAGGGCACTGAATATATAATTTATTAGAGATAAACTATTTTTTCTGTGTGTAGCTTTTACATAAAAACATCAGTTACCTTCAACTGTAAAAGGGTTCTCCTGCTCTCCACTTGTCAATCAAGTGTCAAAATATATTTACCAATTCTATGCCAAAGACGGACAGGTGTGGAGAGACCGACTTTTAAATATTTTTTTTCTCCCAAGTTATACATTTGCTAGCACTATATATACATGTGGTGTGTGTGTAAAATAGGTATTGTGTGTTTCTGGAAACATGGCTGATTGTTGTCAAAAGCACAGTGGGGGTTTACTTAATAATTGAATTGATTTGAACGACTGCAAGACACAAATGTCAAACCGCATTCCAATAGCTTATACAAGGCTAATTAATTTATCAGCTTTATAGTATTAAATAGTATCATCAATGACGGAGACGCTAAATAGGGTAAAACACACACACAGACAACACTGAACTGAATGACATAAACCTGCTAATCAGAACTCTGCCTCTGCAGTAATAATTAGCAAGACATTTTAAATATAAAGCTAGATGCGACTTCTGGTGTAAATTACACATTCATTGGAGACATCAAAATATCTTCAGCTACTTCAGCATAATTGGAAAACGGTTTACATCATTTCACCAAATGTCTACCAAACAGAGAATAACACACTATAGAAGGATAGTGAAACAGTAGCTCTTTGTTACATAAACAGAATGTGTATCCCTACAACAATTTTTGGCCACTTACTGTTATATTTTATTTAATATATAGATTACTATATTACTGATGAGTAGATAAGATGAGAAACACTTTTCTATTCACTTCTCAATTAATTTACAAAAACTATATAGTAAAACATATAAACATGTATGCGCATAATTGTTTTATATTTTTCGTACTATTAAAAGTTAAATTTTAATGATATTTTGATCCACTAAGGGCACTCATAGCTTGCCTCCTCTTTCCTGTTACTACCCTGGTAGTCCATTGTGGGTTAACCCCATCTTTTGAGTGTCTTTCCTGTACCTTCCACTTTTTTCTTTTTTTTTTTTTTTCTTTTCTTGTATGCGCATATATACAGAGTGAGTCTAAACTCAGGAACCAAATAAATACATCTAGAGTACTTGAAAAGACAATATAGACACCAGAACAACTACAGCTTAATGTAGCAGTTGTCGTGTCTATATCTGTACTGTCTCTCCAGGCTGAGCACTGTAAACGCTGCCTTTTCAGAACAAAGCCAATGTTTACATTGCTATCCAGTAACACCTCTAGGTGCAGTCACTCAGACGGCCACTAAAGGTGCTTCCTAATCCAAGGATGTACAGTGCGCTGCACTGGCGTTCAGCATCTCCACGCTCTGCATAGAGGCGCTGAACGTTCCTCATAGAGATGCATTAACCCCTTAAGGACACAACTTCTGGAATAAAAGGGAATCATGGCGGAATATTTCTGTCATGTGTCCTTAAGTGGTTAATTCAATTAATCTCTATGAGGAGATGCTGATTGGCGCAGCGCGGCCATGGTGCAGTGTTACTGTTTTTGTACCGGCCCTGAGTGTGGCTTTTTGCTGCACACGCGCAATTGTTTTTTCAAGTTTGATGGTCTCAGCCATAAAGGCAGAGGAAGGCGGAACCAGCCATGGTGGGACAGGTGTGGTATGAGAAAAAAGGTGACTGAGACAGGTGTGGTGTGGGACCAGGGACCTAAACCGTGGGTTTAACACTATGGTATCAAAAATACATGTTTGTGTTCCTGACACTATAGTGTTCCTGTAATAGATCATAAATACATTTAGCTTTTTAGAGTTATTTGTGATATTTTCTTACTTTCAACTCACTAAGTAAGTGAGTTAACTAATTAGATGTATATACTGTAAATTAATTTCTACTTGATGAATGTCAAAAAAGAATATAGCAAAGAAGAATACATTATAATTAAAGCTAATGACATGGTTTGCCCAATCTCTAAGGTAATTATCATGTTGAGAAAGAAGGTATTACTAGTAATACCCAACTAGTCTGAATTCTGATACAAAGGCATTCTTCTAAAGTAGGTTGTTACACAATTATGCCTGGGCTTACATTGGAATTATTTCAGATCATCAACATAGATAAAAAGTAACTCAGCCAATCAAGGCTAGACAACCTGACAGAATCTTGAAGAAATAGAAGAATAGTCTCCAGGCACTCAGGGTGTTCAAACCAAAGGCTAATTTTTTGGGTCAAAAAATGTGACAGAGCAACAACATTTTGACCTACTACCAGGTCTTTGTCAAACGTTGTTGCTCTATCACATTTTTTTTAACCAATAAATTTGAACACCCTGAGTGCCTGGAGACTATTCTATCTGCCTGAGAATTATGGGATTGTTGGTCCTGCTCCAGTGCACCTGGTGTCCATTGAAATTGAGTGTGGATCCTCTCTTCATTCGTATAACACAGCATCTTGAAGAAAGGCTAAATGGAAGTGGAATTAATTAAATCCTAACTCCCCTCCACTAAAGTAGTAGAAATAAGGTAACCGAAGAGTGGACACTTCCTCCAAAAAATATATAGTTATAGTAACTTTCAACAAATGTATGGAAAACTCTCGATTAACATATATGTTAATTTCCTCTGACGATGATCATTCATCTGTAATATTTTCACCCAATGCTTTCTTTTCATTTACAATGCATTTTTTTCTCAAAACTGACACAGACTGGCATATGAGATATTTAACTGGTACCCTAGGCACTTGGTGCGCGTATGTTTATGACATCGGAGGAGGATGATGGCTAGAGACCCTTGAATTATTGAGGAAGGACTAACCTCTGCTGTAGATCTATAAATCTCAGTATAGTTCAAATGCAAAAGCATTTATTTGGAACATGTAACCTCAGCTTCTTCTTTAATGACTACATTTTCATTGAAATTGTGTCTGGTAACCTAGGACCTTCAATTCACAGTCAGCCTTTAATTCCTAAACATGACCTTGTCACCAGGGTAGGCAACCTTCAGCACTCCTAGTTTTGGACTACATCTACCATAATGTTCTCACAGCCATAATGCTGGCAAAGCATCAAGGGAGGTGTAGTCCACAAAATTTGGAGTGCTGAAGGTTGCCTACACAGATTTACGTTTTTATTTTTAATGTTCAAAGTTTTCTGCATATACTCTATTTTAAATAAAGAATTATGCCCAGAACTGGGTGGGGCACATAAACCAGCTAACAACATGGCATGGTTAGGGATGGTTGGCTTTCTGCTACATGCATTAAGGGTTACTCCAACCACCATGACCACTTCAGTGATTTGAAGTGGTCATGGTGGTAGGAGTATGTCTGTCCAGTGTTTCAGCTTGAAACACTGCACACATTGAGATATTTATTTTTAAATTGTGTTCTGTGGTCTAGTTGCACCAGCAGCACATGACTTAGGCAGCCCAGAACTCCAAGGTACCTAATGTTAAATTGCAGACATAAAAATATTCACCTTACTAGCAGAAAACCTGCAAGAGGAAGTTAGCCATCCCCTCCCTCCCATTGTTGAAAAAAAAATGGGAGAAATCCTCCCTCCTCCTGCCCACTCCCGCTCCTTCCCTTTGCCTTCCCAGAGCATGCGAATGCTCTCTGAGCCAGCAAATCTACCCTATCACAGGCTTCTCTATGATAAGTTATTGGTGCTGGGTTAAGGAAAGACAAAACCTTTTTTACAAGATTTTACAGGGGGCAGACCTATTTTTATTGTATCAGGGTTGGAGTACCCTTTAAGAGTTGATATTATGGTGAAAGGCTCTCAGACACAAATAAACATTTTATAATAAAGGGACACTCCAGACCCCTGAAGCACTTTATTTTGCTGAAATGCGTTATGTGTTAAGAGTGTGTCCTCTTTTTTGCATTTTTCAAAAAGTGTTGATTCCAATAGAATTTTTTTTTTTTTTTATAAATTATCTTCTTTCAACCCCTGGCTGTCAATCAGGCAACTGGTCCTGTTAGTTCCATGTAGCTTAGCTCAGTGGAGCTATACTCAAGAGGTAGGTTATTTCCCAGAGCACCTGTCTTTCTCACTTAGCTACATTGGGAAGTCAGTGATTTGGCAGCCACAGAGAGTCTGGGCTGGGGAAGATGTGGAGGGATTGCAATGGCAGCAGATAAGAGATATGCAACGTTTGCAAACTGTTTTATATATATCCCAATGAAAACATGAATAATTAAATGCATGTATGTTTTCATTGGGAGTACATGTACTAAACAGTGATTTAAAAAAAAATTATTTGCATTACTTTCAGGTTTAGTGTTAATTAATTCATAAGAAAAATACATACATGTCTGAATGGAAATGGAGTAAACCTAAGCACACAATGAATATACACATGGTAGAGAGACTGAAAAATTGATCCAGTTACATAGTACCCCAAAATATCAAAACAATAACTAACTAACTACCTAACTAACTAATGTATTCTGTATAGTATGAATCGCTCAATACGTATAGATCTCAAGCGGTCATTAAAAGTGCTGCTCTAGAAAAAAACAAAAAAAAACAGAATATCTAGATGTTGAAAGGTGTGTATGAGTGTCCCTTGTGGATGTAACTAGAGGCTAGGAAAACAAAAAAGCCACATGCCCATATTCTGCATATCACAGCATCCCTGGGGGCATTTGAACTCCTGTCTCCACTGCCAGGCCACCTCTGTGGGACGAGAAAGTATAGAACTTACATAGTTCTAGAGTACTGAAGCCTGTAGCACTTCATGAGACACAGGAGAAACCTATCCCTTTGCAACAGCAATGAGTTATTAAGAGACCTGCAATAAGATACTTTCTCCGTGACAAGTGCTCAGTCTGTGACGACTGCTGCCACCTTCTCTGTAAAAAAAGAAAATACAGGCCCTGTTTCATTGTATTGTTATTGGCCAAAAGTAAGTCTTTTAACTCCCTGCCAGAAAATACAAGCTTGGTGGCTTTACACCTTACAGGTCACTTTGTCTGAGTTACATGTAGTGACTTTAACGTTGCAAAACGGTGAGGTCTGCAAGGTAACCATGCATACCGTAAAATTTCAATATGGAATACAAAATATCACGTATTATTTAAAAAGGAAAAATGCTGTAATGGTAGGTCAACCGATTGCTATACTTTGCTTATACCCACACACAACGCTTTTTCCGTGATGATATCTATTTATGTTATATTGCTATATCAATTTTTTCGATACCGTTTTCTCCCATTAACAAACCACAAGCAATACTGCAATAAATGTGAAACACACTCCCCAGAGTCAATCAGGGGATTTATTGAAGATAGAACTACTCAGAGAGAGATATTCCGCACTTGATTTCAATACCTCCACTTCTCCTCAGATTTTATATTAGCTTGGTTAACCACTCGGATGATTCTCTATCAACAACCACTGCCACGCTTACACCCTTAGGGAAAGGAATAACAGAACTGATGTCGAATGAACAATAAGCATAAACATCCCTCCTAACACACTGGAAACTCTGAGACCGTTTTTAATCTGCGGAACAGATGTAATAAACACAAAGCCACCTTAACGGCAGGAGAGGGCGAAAGATAAATAATCAAAAAAATACACATAATCATATCTATGTTTGAAAACAGGCATTTATGACGCAAAGCAACATTTGTTTCATATAAACACAATCTTGCATAAAATGCTATGCTTTGCACTCCAATATTTTTGGAACAGGCTTCTTATGTGACTGAGTTACAATTTTTTTTTTTTTTTTTTTTAGCTAGATTCATCTTACTGTGGTGTAATCTATTAAAAGATTTTCCATGTAGATCTATCCTCTAAAACCGATTTTTCAACCAAAGTTTGAAGTCCAGACTTGGAAAAAGTAATTTCATCGCAGTTGAAGCAATCTGCTTCAAAAAGGTTTATATTTATGCTATTCACATCCTGGATAAGAGGATATTTGAAAATGTATTGTTTGTTGGTTTGTGATCCCACCAGAGGTTATACTACTGTGCATGTGTACTAATTGAATGTGTCTTTGCTTTCACATAGATATATCTCAAAACAATGGGACACCCCCAATATTCTCTGTGTCATCAAACTCAGTATCACATTTACAGAATGTCTGTGGGTCTTTAATCATGATATCATTTTTGCTTTTATTTGCATTGAGCATTTTTATATATTTTTATATATTTGAGTACATACATTCAGCTAAATATGTATTGCATAGATGGTGCCTCTCAGCATGTTTGACTTAATCTCAAATAAATTGTTACACAGTAAATACGTAAAATAAGACAAATTTAAAAACAATTGCACTGGAAACATTTATTACTTTTTTCAGATATCATTCTAATCTATATGTAGTGGTCACTTTGTGCTTTATACAATAACACTTTTAATGACATAGGCATAAAGACAGACAGACAGACAGACAGATAAATCGATAGATAGATATAGAGAGAGAGACAGACAGATAGATAGACAGACAGACAGACAGATAGATCGATAGATAGATATAGAGAGAGAGACAGACAGATAGATAGACAGACAGACAGAGAGACAGATAGATAGATCGATAGATATAGAGAGAGAGACAGACAGATAGATAGACAGACAGACAGACAGATAGATCGATAGATATATAGAGAGAGAGACAGACAGATAGATAGACAGACAGACAGACAGACACAGGTATGTGTGTTTTTTGAAGAGAAAATTAAATTTTTTTCTTACAAATTCAACTGTTGTATAGTTCAGTGCCTTGTGTGATATCTGGTACATTTGCACATTTTATAATTTATGTGTCGCTTTCCTTACGTAGGAACAAGAGCTGAATATAAGTGTGTGAGTGTGTGCGTCTTTAAGGGTTACACAAATCATTTTGTATTTGTTTTGAGCGGATTTTAACACAAATATAAAGCTATTTCCCCCACTTGGTGCTAACAAAAACATATAAATCATTTTACTTACGGTGCCCATTTCCAAAGTGAAATCTTTTTTCATCAGGACTGTGCATTGATTTATTGTATCCACAGTATCTACAGGAGAAAACAGAAACATTCATTTCCTTGATGATGTGAAAACATGCTTACTTTTTGATAAGATAGTGCTGGGCATTGTTACAAGACTCAGTAATGTGATGGCAGGTCAAACAGTAGCAAGATTGGCACATTAACTACCTGATAAGAAGGATATAATTCAGGGTTAGACAGCCTCCCAGCTGTATTCTGGCTACAAATCTCATCACCCTCAAACACAATCTGGTACACGTGATATGCTCTACTGGTTTACTGATCATATTATTAGAATGCTGAGCACTCATAATGGAGGTGTTAGTAAACTATGCTTTTCATATTCCTCATAGTACTGGTATATGCAATTGGCTGAGGATCATGGGTCATTTAGTTCACTAACATCTGAAATGCAATGTCCTAGTTAGGGTGCCAGGAATCTCTTGGTACCATGCCACAGTAACGGGATTCTATAGTGTAAGGAATACAAAGTTGCATTTCCTCCACCTTGCCCAGCCCCCTGCCCAGCACAGGAAGGGTAAAAAGAAACTTTCTGTACTCACCTGTTTCCAGCACCGATCTCCCTCGGAGCTGGGTCAGCACTCCATCTCCTCCAACGTCATCCGATGGTGGTGCTAATGCGCATACGCCGCATACGCCGTGTTGCAAACACATTAGGCCCTTCCCATAAGAAAGCATTGCTGCAATGTTTTCCTATGGGGATTTCAAGCAGAGTGTGAGGCCATCCAGCATCAAGTTTGGCTACCAAAAGTCAGTTTGCCACCAGGAAGTTCCTCTAGTGGCTGTCTGACTGGCAGTCTAGGTCCTGCAAGGTAAACATTTCAGTTTCTCAAAAACTAAGTGGGACTGGGACAAGTGGTTTGGGTGCCTATAGTGTCCTTTAAGGATTCAAACTTTTTTTAAAAAAATAGTTTCCCACTTATGTATGTGTTCTGAGCACCTGCATTGTCTCCTATGAAATCAATGAAACAGAGGCAACTATGCTGCTTTAGCAATAACAATGTTGTCCTTGCTTGGAAAACATTTAATGGCTGTCAGTGACAGTGAGTTGTACTGATTGTGGTACTAAAATGACCTCTTTAAATGTCAAGAGTAACAGTTTTAATATGTGTGACAGAACCGTCTGTCTTTGGATTATGCTTCTCCTCCCTCCATTCGTCTGTTTGTTCGTTTTTTTCTTTGCCCGTACAGCCCCCTTGGTTCTCCACATTGTTTCCCGAACGGCTACCGATTGAGCGACCACCGGGAAGCTGGCGTGTGCAGGCAATTGACCAGTATCTGCAGTTAACCGCAGCTTAATTGATTGTTACTGGGTGGTCGCGGTTACACCTAACCACCACACGATGGCGGTGTTATGGAGCTCCCCGGGCAGCCAGCACTGTTCTGCCCGGCTTCCATACACCAAACACGGACACTTTTTCGGCTAAGCACCGCTGAATTACCAGCCTACGGGTCTTCAGCTCCGTTCATGAACCGAACGGCGGAGTGTTTGGGACTTTGTAAAATAAAGCATAAATCTATGTGGAAGTACCCAGATAGCTATGCCATGGAGCCTGTTCGTGGAATTAAAGGCCTTGGCTCCATGGCGATTAAACTGTATTTGTGTGGTCTGAGTGCCATTCACCTAATAATGTGCACTCAGACCTGAGCTATCTGGGGATATGTTACATGCATATATTTATTGTACCAATTGTCACACTGTACATTTTTAAGTAATACTCCATCCTGTGTTCACCACGTGCATAATGGTGATTTGCCTTTGTCCTGGGAGATAATTGAATTACTTCTCAATTATCTGCAGGGCAGAGGAGAGGAAGCCAGGATGCATTGTGGGAAAGTATTGTAACTGTATGTCCTAAAATGATACCTGTCTGTCCTTTGTTACAGTCTCCCATTTGGTCCCCTAGGGGAGTGTCCACCAAGTGGGAGACCTGCATAAATACGGGCAGGTAGCCCTCATTAAAGCCAGTTCTTGTTTTACCCTCAACTACGGAGCTTGGTCTCGTGATTGGGGGGATTTACTATACATGGATAGAGACTGACTACTGGGAACATAAGCCGCTTGGATACTATATCGGTTCGTCTGTTAGCAGCGGTTCTTGGGAATACAGTTCGGGAGTTTGGAGTATTATTCAGTATGCTGTTCGGGAGATAGGCACATTCCCCTGGTTCCCGTTCGGGAGTTTGGGGGTCTAAAACAGCCGTGCCTGCATGCCAGCAAAAGGGGAAGCTCTACTAAGCGGCAGTTTCACTCCTTTATGCCGGGAGTGTCTTAACAATATGTCTGGAGATGTGGGCAGTATCAGCTCGAGAGAGAACTCACTTTCCTTTCTTATTTGTTGCTTTTCTCTTGCAGGAAGGAGTAAGGATTGGGAACAAAAAGGAAATATCGTTTTTTTTCCCGTCTATAATTTATTTTTTTACCATCCCAAAAAAAGCAGAATTAATTGAGACTCACTTCAATTAAATAAAACTCTAATTTACTTATTTTCCCTATAGTGGGCTATATTGTTATATTATGTCCAGGTTGTCAATTAGCACTGAGGATGGCCATGACTAGAAACTCTAATAGTAATTTCTATTGGCTGAGCAATAATGAGAAGAGGATAATAAATTATGTACATAAAACTTTGAATTCTTACATCCCCCAAGTAATGACTATAGCTCATTCAACAAGTTCCTAAACAAATATAAGGAATGTGTTCAGTGGGCTTGTTCACAGCGATAATAATTATTTAATCGGAAAAAACTATTTTGGTTCAGACGAGACAGATTCCATTAATGTGGTGTTTTGGTTCATCTGATTTACACCAAGTAAAATCTAGCCAGCCGTCACAATAAAATGTTAAAAATAAATAAATAAAGCTATAGATGTCGATATGCCACCATGCTGTGGGTGGGGTCATGTCTACTAAATAGTAAACGGCCAACCCCTGCTCACTGAAATGCTAAAGGAGGTGGGCCAGTGATGGAAACTGTACCACTAGCTCCACAATAAAAGTGGGTGGACCTGTCCATCAAGTGGGTAGGCCATCATGAAACATAGTCCAATCAGCTTGGCGTGAATGCACATCAGGCTGCCTGGCAATCACACAGGCCAGCCCACTGAGGGCAGACCATACAGGGAGAGTTGTTCCAGTCCTCTCAACATGAAGCTATTTTATACAACGTGTCTAGTTAGAAAGCCCATGAGCTTTCAATCTAAAGATGCACCTCTACTACACTTTTTATAAACAGTTCCTTGGGGTCCCCAAAATCAGGACAGTAAGAAACAAAATTGGGATGGCCAGACAGGAACCTTAAATAGAGATTGTCCTGCCTAAATTGAGACTGTTGAGTGGTATGCATCCCCCTTTTACCCTGCTGTGCAAGAACTTCCAAGTGGTGCACTAGTCAAGTGAAAATGTAAACCCTGGCAACAATACAAGTAATAGCATTTAATATGATGCCTGCTTAAGTGTTTATTAAATAAACTGTTTAGAAAAAAAACCATAATAAACAGGAATAAATCATAATCTCTATCTAAGCAGTTTATGTGTATGTTGCGTTTTATTATTTCACACAAGTATTATTATTATATTTTATGCATTGTTATACTATGCGTATATCTAATATGCAATAAGAGAAATATATCCCGAAACTGAACACTGGAAGGGTTAAGTCAAATCCAATACACTAGCAGTAAAATAATAGCAGGTAATAGTTTAACGAAAATAACAACTGTAAGCTCGGGAACACATACATCAAAGACCAAAAGACTTTAAAATATAAAACTCAGTATTAATCTGCTGGGAGACATGTGTGCGTTGAGGTCGGCAAATAAGCAGTATGAGATTGTGAGCAATTTAATAGAAACACAAGGGAAACGTCAGCTACATGTGGTTATGAAATATAATCCCCCAGCTCTAGAAAGCCACTTGCATAGCGTAGTTTACACATAATCAGTGCACATAACCCAGCGTTCTCACAAGTGCCTAAGATGTCACACCTGGCTTTAATAGAACTAACAAAGTACATGAGATAGTAAACCCAATCAGGCATATACAGGTCAAATCTCAGCCAATCTTTTTTAATAAGGTGTGAAATATATCTTGAAAAGGAAGGGAAAAAAAGAAAGCCTTGCCAATGTTCCAAGATTATAGATGTCATATAATAAGCCTAATAAAAGTATATTATTGGGAATGAAAGAAAAAAATAGAAATAGGAAATACAACTAAAATAATGTAAGCAATAAATGATTCTTCTTTAAAAAAAAATAGTATATACTCAGATAATGTAAGAAATAGATTGTCCAAGTCTCCAACTCCCTCGCTATACTCCGCCTCTTGGTTTTTGGATATTGTTTACGTATTAGATTATTCATTTTCTGGAATGTTTCTTGTACACTTAGGAAACTCTAGTTAATATATTGCAATCAGGTATGGCGAACAAATGTGGCAAGTTCCATGTGTGCAATCAGTGGGTACATTCTAGTGGTTTCCATTTCTCTATAATTGCCCTCAACTCATAACTCCCACTTGCCTTGTTATAAATGAATAAGTTGTCAAGGCAGCGCAACAGTGGTGAACGATTTTGCTACGTGCAGGTGCAAATAGCCATGGTTTCAATGGTTTCTATATTACATGGTAACATGTATCTGATTATGTTTATATTAACATATATACAATATATATAGTTAGTATATATATTATATATATAAATGTGTGTAATTTAATTATAAGTGCATTTTTATATTAATATATGTATTTTTTTATTTTATTTTTTATTTTAACAGTTTAGGCAGTCCCCCTGCAGGCAGCACTTTGGACGCCTATTGCGGCCATTTGATCACAAGGCCCACGGGGGCCTAATTTTCCGAGGAGGGACTATCTGGGCTGTCAGGCAGTCCCCCCAGACAGGGAGCAACACTGATCGCCGGCAGGGGAACGGCAGTGATCGGATAAGTAATATATTTGGTCCTTAGAGGACCATTTTTGTCGGACGCAGCTAGTACGTCTGCGGTTCTTAAGTAGTTGAAACCAATTTTGTGAATGAGGAGTCAATGATTGGCTGAGAGTGTCAGCTGACTGCTGTCAGCCAATCGGTAGCCCCCCTACATGATGGCACTCCGTGCCTTCAAGATATAAGATTGAGGAGAGAGTCTAGGTCAGACCCCCAGTCACTAAAAGGCGTATATCCAAGGAGCATGGGTCTCCAGGAAGAGAGAGGCTGAACAGTTTACAAAGTGGCCCGGTGAGCATGGAATAAAACAGGAAACCTTTTAAAAAAAGGTAAATATGTCCACAGCCAGTAGGACAGGAACAAAATACTGGAGATCCCATCTGTTAGGAGGGGTATCTATAGCTTTTGTTTCCTGCCCTAAATAGCCAAGTGGGCAGAGGCTAACCCTATTGTAATGCTGCCACGGGTTAGCCAGGAAAATGTGTATAAAATCAGATATTGCACTAACCTTCCAATCACGACATACACAACAACGGTGAGCAGGATAATAACCACTGCTGCAGATATGGCAATCATCACAACCTGGCTATTCTCACTGGAAATGGAGAAAGCTGTAAGAGAAATATATAAAAGGAGGAAAGTACAGCATTAGTGCATCATAGGTGACACATGGCTGACTCTGCATTAAAAAGGCAAAACCAGACCCCAGACAGTGTTGCATGTGACAACATTCTTTGCATTCTTTAAAGAGCACAGCTGGAAAAAAACAATTACAAAACAAAAACATCTGTGGTTAAACTGCAACTCCTCCCATCCTCAGGACCAGGTACTATTCGCTGTAACTAATGCAAAAGAAAGTGAAGAAATTGTGTTTGGACTATAACTCCCATGGGGTGAGAATTGCGTTCCTACCAGTTATCTGACCACTGCTGTTTATTTATTTTTTATACAGACCCCCCATGCTGTTCACATCACAGTCTTTTAGATTGCAGAAAAAAAACACCTGAAATGTCCCCTTCCAAATTGAATTATTTTATTTTGCATGGAAAAATAGTAATGACCTCTGATTTGGAGGCTAGCTGAGCGTGATAGGAGTTGTGATCAAACAACAGCTGAAAGACTTAAAGCCACCCAACCCCGCAATAGATACACACAGTTATTAAAAGCTAGATGTTTATTTTGAAGCAGGCAGTCATTGTGCAGAGCAAGGCTGTAACAAAGTGCCTTCTTATCTTACTAACTATTCATTTGGGAAATAGAATTCTCATTCCAAGGCAAACAAGCCCTAGGTTGGCCTATCTCCACCCCATCTAATCCCCACCACACTAAATTCACAGAAACCTGGAGGCTTTGTCTTGTCATCGCCCTTCACAAGTACTCATTGAGACCTATTTGTTATCGCCTCCTGCTCTTTGTTAGAAGTGTGAAACGGTAGAAGACCGTGTCTGCTTCAAATTGTCAGACATTCTCATTTTTTGTTCTTAATTTCCCTCTGAGACAAAGAATGCACTTCATTTTTTTTAACTATTTGGATGCCAGATATGATTGAAATATAATCAACAAATATACCCCCGTGGCACTAAAAGCCAACAAAATACCAGATTAAAAATAGTAACATTCAATAATAATATATTTACGATGTTAAGTTTAAAAGAATGGTAAAATGTATTTAAATGTATTTTTCTTTTCTCACTGATAGCAAAATGAAACTTATCATTGATAGCAGAACTGCAGACTGTATAACTGAGTAGAAGATGTTTTCCAAATCAACTCAATTTTGCAATTCTGTTTTAACTTCACTGCAATTCAGTATTTAGTGAATAAACACCATTTGTATGGTTTAAATATTTCAACATAAACTTGTATACATATTTTGTAGGAGGGTTAAAATGTGTTTTAAAGACAGGGGCAGTGCGGCCAGACCATATCATTGAGATAAAGTTGTCTAGGTGCCTATAGAGTCCCTTTAAATATAAGGCATAGCAGGTTTATGCTAGCAGTAGCTGTTCTGATGAGGTATACATAGCATGACAATTTTTTAGGAAAATAACCATTAAAATATAGACAAAATGTTCTATAAATGTAAATAAAGATCCAGACTTTGGCAAGCCTTCTCAACAATAAATATTTTAAAATATAACCAAAACAGATAAAAATCACTTTAAGCAGTCCTTCTTTTTAGATTTGATATGCTCCTTCACTTCACTTGTGTTTGCCAAACCCTGATCTGTAGATTTGATATGTTTTTATGAGAGATGCGTAATCACCATTGCCCTGGGCCCTGCTATTTAGATGTGCACGCTACATTCCATATAATAGGCTTATGGCTATATATACATTTGTATGAGCATCTTCTGTAGTCATTATCTTTTACATGCTGTCTTTGGCGATGCTTTGGAAAGTTCATATAAATTAATATATACTATATCTTTCTTTTCTTATAATCAGATTTTTATTGAACCTCTGACTTCATACACACAGACATATTCATTCATTGGACCCGTGGTATCAGGATGTGACAAAAGGTAAATACAAGAGAATGTGCGCAAATCATGACAAGCATCACTTGATGCTGAAACAGAAAACAGGATCTACTAACTGTTCAGGTCCTGGCCAGTAGGCCAATCGGAATGTGTAACTCGCATAATTAGCCAATTATAGTATTCCGAAAGCTCCAACTTATGTGGACAGCCACAGTCCTCTTGTGACATACAGTTTTGTAGAAGGGATTGTATCGATATCTTAGACCATCCACAAGACTATCATGCCAGATAGACTAGACAAGCAAGTGGGGGAAATATTGTAGGAAGGGAACACAAAATTGAATTGTGGAAATAGAAGATATCAGGGGAGTGACCATAAAACAGAGAAACAAAGAGAGACACAAGAAGTTGGCCAGGGAACGTAAGCTTGATGAAAGCAAGATGGAAATTAAGCCTGATGAATGGGGAGTGATAAAGTTGGGGGATACTTAAAACAAAGGAGGGGGCACTTTGGGATAGAAAGAAGATAAATTACCTGGGGAGGGAGGTAAGAAAGTGGACATGGATAGGGGAAGGGTTCTGAAAAATAAGTACAACATTTAAAAAGGGAGGGAGAGAAGGTGGAATAGAGAGGGTGGGAATTCTGGTGAGAAAGAAGTGGGAAGATTAGTGGAGAATAGGAAAGTTAGGGCCAAGATGACTGAGGGAGTAGGATCAGGGAAAAGTTAATATAACTTTCTTAAATGACTGATTTATGATAGTCTCATCTAAGATGATTCAAGAATACCCTGATTTATAATGCTTATTCAGTTATCAATCCTACAGGATGCTTCATATGCAATTAGTACAATTATTTATTTATTTATTATAAGTAAGATATTTATCTTCAAATTCCCCAGTTTTTTGCCAGACAGGTAATAAATGCCTTCTGAAGCAACGTTTTTCACCCTTTTGATGCTCAAAAGTTTACATACTGCTATGCAATTTAAAATGACAATAAAGATAAAAAGACTTAGAATTTATTGTCTAGAAATACGTACAATCTGGACTGGTTTCAAACTCAAACTTGCGGCTGTTTGTTCCATATCCAGCTGCTGTTCGAGCGCGGATTTGGAAGATATATGTGGTATCAGGTTTGAGTCCACTGATTGTCACGTTCGTGGTTCTTGCTCTAAGAATTGTGTAGCTTGTTTCCTGTTCCTGCTTTTTAAAAGAAATAGTTTTGTTAAAATCTACACGAACAATTTAATTCATGATCATTGCTATCTATACGGAATGGGCAGAGACATTTACAGCATTTTCAGTAGAAGACTTAATTCATCATTCGGGTAATTAACTGGTTCATGAAATACAAACTTATTAACACAAGAGGACATTGATTAATTCCTTAGTCAACACCGTGATTGGACCGAGGCTTTTATAGCATTTTAAGCAGAAGACTTAATTCATCATTCTGGTCATTAACTGGTTAATGAAATACCAACTTTTTTAACACAAGAACTTTTATTAACTTCTTGAATCCATGTATATTCTGTTACATTTTGCAGCTGGCCATTAGAAAAGGATGTTCACATCTGAAAGTGATTATCTAAACCTTGATCTTATTGTTTGAAGTCTGAAAGTTCAGTTAACCAGGGTAAAAAGACATTCTGCTAATAAAGCAGAGATTTGCATTCGCTTTCCAAACACTTATTTCAAATGTATATATTTTTGCTATTGAGAATGTGCTGATTTTCAGTTCTAAAGCCCAATTATATATACTTATGTCCTAACTATAAATATTATTTTTTGTTCATCATGCACACATGATATTAGTATTGTAAACACGAGAGAGAACAGTAATTTTCTTTTACTGACCTCCAATAAACTCAAATAAAGATACAGTAATATAAACATATGTACAACAGAGAATGATGATGATAATGTGAAAGGGCATTAATAGGCATACACACGTTTGCTCCAGCATGTAGGTTAGGTGAAAGGTGTTAACACTGGGTGGTTTTTCCATTTTTATTTATTTAAACAAAATGCGAATAGGTTTGCTTCAAAAACCTGCACTTTCTGCCCTTCTATCCTGCAGTGTTTCCGTTTTACTCCAAAAGTACGAGTGAACATGATGTCATGACTCATGGTTCTTAGGTTCAATGGGCCTCTTCCTGGTTTGCTCATTACTGATATGTGAATATTTGTATTAAAGGGACACTCCAGGCACCCAGACCACTTCTGCCCATTGGAGGGGTCTGGGTGCCAACTCCCACTACTCCTAACCCTGTAAGTGTAATTATTGCAGTTTTTTAAAAACTGCAATAATTACATTGCAGGGTTAACTCCACCTCTAGTGGCTGTCTACTAGACAGCCACTAGAGGTCTCTTCCTGGTCCATAGCACAGGAAACCTGTGCTAGAGCGTCGCTGGATGTCCTCACGCTGTGTGAGGACCTCCAGCGTCGCTCAAATCCCCATAGGAAAGCATTGAAAATAGATTTCAATGCTTTCCTATGGGGAGACCTATGGGAATTGCCACGCATGCGCATTAGGTCTCCTCGGCCGGTGGGCGGGATCAGTCTCGCCCGCCGGCCGACGGAGCCAGTAGGAGGAGCAGCGCAGAGGAGGAGACAGCGGCGAGGAACATCGCCGCTGCCTCCGGTAAGTGACTGAAGGGGTTTTCACACCTTCAGTAACTGAGGATTGGGGGGTGGGAGGGAGAGGGACCCTCCAGTGCCAGGAAAACGGATCGTTTTCCTGGCACTGGAGTTTCCCTTTAATTTTTATTATTATATGTTTAGCTTACATTTTTTCTGTAATTTCTTATTAAATGGTAAATTTTCTCTGACTCTTTTCCCTCATGCAAGTAAATGCTATTAAGATATTTACTAAGGTGAGTTCAGCATACTAAACAAGCACATGCACATAAAGGAATTCATTACATAGTATTGTAAGCATGCACATGCTTTTAGATTTAAATAAAAAACATTTTGATATTTTTTTTAAAGTAAAACCCATAGTTGACATTTAGTTATCAATTGTATTGAGGAGATATGGATGGGGTAGTTCTAATTCTAATGTATTTTTTGTATAATAAATGGGGGGGAAATAGTTTATATTTTGGCATCTACAAAGAGATTCAGACAGGAGTCCCCAAATGAATGGTTACAAAGTTATGCTCATTTTTTTTGAAACCTATATCTTTTGGAGGAAGTACACAGACAGGATACTACAGCTAGCCTACTACAATATTCTTTTAGCATGCATACGTCCAGGCTGTCACTAGTTTTCTTATTGAAAAGACTAGTCCAGTGTCTAAAGCGCAATGCATTTTTCTAAAGCAATGAATCATTAAATTATTAAATTCTATACCGCATGTTTAGTTAATACACCTATTTTTGTGTTGTGCCATCCAGCGAGTGTTATATAAAAAAAAAAAAAAAAACACTGCTTATAGTTGAAAAATAGCATGGAGATAGATAAGTAGATTAGTAATGATCATATTAGAGTGATGGCAAGAATGAAGTGTAGGTTAGGATGCAGGTAAGGATGCAGTATGATATGCAGGCGTGTTTTCATTTTTTTTTTTTTAGATAATTTATTTTCCTCCAAAAGCCAATATGTTCTGACCATTCTTCACACCTGCTACTGGGAACTGCTGTAGTTCAGCTTTAAGCACTGCTAATAAGATTAAAGTGTCTCTGTAACCTCTCTCCCCACCTAAAAATGAGTATTTCATAAAGATAGAATCTTCATGAAAGACTCACATTTACTGTGTTGGAAATTCAATTCAAAAGACATCCCACCAATTCAAAAGACATACCAAGCCTACAAAATAGAAACTACTTTGTCTCTGTACTTTTCCTACATATTTTTCCAACTTTCCGAAGCTTGACAAAAGGAGAAGTTATGTTTTTTCAAGCTTGTCATTTTCCCTAGCTGTCAAACAAACTCTCTCTTTGGAGGATCCTGCTTTCTTGCAGGATCCTCCATAGACTTCATAACTGTACTCATGCATGTGGCGGAACCCACAAGGGTCAGGTAGGTAAGTTAATCTCACCTTTCCCTGCCCATTCACTGCCACCGGATACCAAGTGGTTATGTCATTGTTTGGGGTCTTTGCTAATTATTAGCGATTAGAAGCTTTAAAGCAGCAGTTCTACAGTCTCAGTATTATGATTGGTTGGGTCATTATCGGGTTTGGCAAGTGTTAAATACAGAAGCATCACAGCCTAGAGATTTCCAGAAAAAAAAAAGAGTATCATTCATATCTTCAATGTATTGCATACATTTGTATTCATTTTATAAATGTATATCATGCAAAAAAAAAGGATTGGTTCAACTCTAGCCTTGGTGTCGCTTTAAGAAGAAAGTAGAGGACAAGTCCTATGACAAGGACCATGTGACTTGTGGATTGCTGGGCAATGTTAACAGAAGGGCAAGTCTGGTTTTGTTAGCAGCCTGCAGGTGGTAATTAGGAGTGAGTGATAGCAGGTGTGAATCCAGCTCTATAAATAAAATAAAGGACAGAGTAGGTCAGTGAGTGGGTTAATTCCTTATGAATAATTTGGGACACGTTATACAGATAATGCAGTACAATAATATTAAAGGGTCACTCCAACCATTTTAATGCATATATATGTGTATTCTATTGGGCATTATTCTATTCTTTAGACCCCCCCTCCTTATAACTATAAAAAAAGTATTACCTGATGCCCAGCTACGGTGAAGCTCCTGGGTGTAACAAACCCCCGGTACACAAGGGTCAATATCTCAGTACGTATAGATTTTCAAGCAGAAACACTGCACATACTGACACCTACCACCATAACCACTGCTTAAAACAAACGTGGCCATGTGGTTGGAGTAAACCTTTAAAGTGTAAGTAGCAGGAAGACTCCTCCCATTCCAAGTTGAGGTGCCCCCAGTTAATTGTTTATCCTCCAGTCACAGTTCCAGTTATCACACAGGATGAGAGGCACTGCATTGTATACTTACACCGTGGCTGCCATAAGTCTACACACAGCCTGGTCTACTATTTAGTGAAGTGAGTTGTGTGAAGACAAAGTTATGGACACAGACTGCACAGCTATCTCTTTGCCCACACAACTTAGACACACTTGGTATCAAGGAGTCAGGAAATGAGAAATCCAGCTGCCTAATTGACAGCTCTGAAGTGTTGTTTTAAAATTGCAGAGATTTTTTTTAAAATGTCCTGCAGTTACAAAGCACTCTCAGAGCTGAAAGTGAGGACTCTCGGCACCATTAGCATTTAAATGATTCAATATAGAAGCCAACACAGCTGTAGTTATCGCTATCCTGGGACAGAGAGCCTCCATCCTAGCTCCCTGTCAATCATCATTATAAATGTCCTTTACTGCCACGGTATGTAGTGCTTCTGTTTCCTTCTTCAGTTTCACTATAGCTTCTGGCTGTACCTGTTCTGAACTGGATTGCGAATTCATATGCTAAATCCTGAAAGGGTTATGTGACAAGCTGGACCTCGTCACGGATTGTCGGAGACTATGGACCCTGTAAACTGATATATAAAAGTCTCCGTTTGCCTATTTGAATTATATGGTTCAGTAACTGAGCAGCCACACAAACCAGGGACCACCCTAAAGCTTGTTAAGCTTAATTGATACATTGTTGCAATTTCCACCACAGTGTCTATGGGACCATGCCTGCAGTCGGAAAAAAACTATGACTTCCATACAATTTCTGAACCCCTGAACTGATCTTGGTGATTTTTGGATATGTTAGTCACCCAGATCAGGGCTATCAGGGGATGTCATTTGTGGGGATATTATGTGTTTTGGGGTACTTTTGGGACTTTTTAGAAAAAAATATATTTTTTTCTGCCTGGAGATAATTGAATTGATACAGTATCTGATTCAATTATCTCCCAGGCAGAGAGGAGGGATTGTATGTTTGTTATGGGAGTGTCGTGCATTTAATCACTGTTCTTATTGGTCTGTGTCTTTGTGTTGGAGTCCCCAACAAGGTCCATGTGGGCGTACCCCTTGCATGGGGATTGTCATAAAAGGCCAGTGTGGCTACCATTAAACCAGTTCCTCGTCACCCTCAACATAGAGTCTAATCTCATGTGTGGAGGGGATAGCTATATTCACACTGGGGATTGCTATGCTCATTATACTCCGCTGGGTTCTAATCACTAGCTCTTATAATAGCTGTTCCTGCTACGCTCTCTGGTTCCCCCACTGGAAGCTGGATTCTGGTCTTGGGTCCAGGGTGGGTGGAGGACGGCGAGACTCCAAGCAAGCTGTGGTGGTTCATGTGGTCTATAGTGCTTATGGTGTCTGGTGGAGTGCTTGGAGTCCTCGGTAAGCATCGATTGACAGAGGCACCCAGTCGGGGTGCCAGGCAGTCCGTCACATGTTACTCCAACCAAAAATGGTGTATTAGTAAAGCACAGTTTTTGGTTGGAGTAAGCTTTACTGGGATGGTCCCAACTCACCTTTGATCCAGGACAGAGGTCTCATTGCGCTTGCAGCCTGATCCTCCGCGGTTGACGTCACTCCCCCTCACTGCAGCAGTAGGGACATCCCAGAAGATGGGCTGAGGGGAGGTCTTTGGCATCACGGAGCTAAGGGCTGTGCCACCATTGTTCTGCAGCTCTAGTTCTGAGCTAGCTAATGACACTCCTGGAGGTGGAAATACACCTTCGACAGCAAGGATCTTTAGCTCTTTGCAGTATTTCAAACTGAAACACTCAGAATCCAAGTGCCGTGGCCACTTCAAGCCAGTGCAGTTGTCATTCTGTTTGGAGTAGCTCTATATACGGGCAGGCAACATTCGGCACTCCAGATGTTGTGAACTACAACTCCCCTGATGCTTTGCCAGCATAATGGCTGTAAGAGATGCAGTCCATAACATCTGGAGTGCCGAATGTTGCCTACCCTGCTCTGTAATATATATTTAAAAGAAAATAAAGCATCACTTGAAAATTATGTAAATTGTTAGAAATAAAGAAAAAAAACGAAGAAAGGAGAAATAAAAGTCAAGCAAAGTCAAACAGAATGAGGGATTGTATAACTGTAGTAGAGTAAAGGTTAACATAATTTTTAGGTGCATGGCAGACTTATGAATAAAAATTGTGATAGATTATAACTTTTATATTTTACCTTTTCCAGGACATTATACATTCTTGAAATTAATAGATCTATTAAAACTACCTAGTGGGAAAATAAATATATATATATATAACTCCTGCCTAATAACCCAACCGCCTTATTACCAAGTCTACCAATAACATTCATTAAAACAGGTATTTTATTGCCTTTTTTTTCCCACCTTTTCATAGTACTTGACCTCATAGTCTAAGATGATCCCATTTGGATGGTCTGGCTCCTGCCAAGACAAGGCAATACTGTTTCTTGATGTTCGTTCTTTTCTAATTACAGTGACAGGAGATGGAGCTGTAGAGGGCGAAAGAAAAAAAGAAGGAAAATAATATTTATCCTTGGCAAGAAATCATCGTTTACATACAAATGACTGTTGAGTGTATCTGGCTCAGTATCAAAACTTAGCAGCTGGGTTATAGCCCTGGTACACAGATCTAAAAGTATGCTGGGCCTGGAGACAAATGAACTGAGATTTTCTATTACTGGTGAACTAGTGGTTGCAATAGAGCAGATGTTTCCAATATGCTACTTGAACGTAACTAATGAAAACATTTGTGCTATTAAAAGAGAACAAAATTAATAGTGCTGTATATTGCATTAGTCTTGAAAGTAAATTTAAAATACTATCAGTGGACTTTGTTTTCAAGTGAATCAAGATTTATGTTAACATGCTTCAGCGTGAACTGCTTTCTCGAGAGCAAGAATTTAAATGTGCGTCGATAATTACAAAGTAATGGAAAATGATGAGTGGCGTTAAATGCACATAGGCTTTCAAAAACATTTTATAAACAATTTGCAAATGTATCGGAACAATCTTCATTATTCTTGAAGCGAAACGTTTCTTTGAAAAGTGAAAATGTTCAGTTCTTTCTTTTTTATATATTTTTTTTTGAGTAGGAAATTCATTTCCTTCTTCCAAAGCCTTTTTGACCTCACCTCACTATTCATGACATCATAGCAGCTCATTTGTATTTTCCCTTTTGTGAAGCAAGCGAAGCACAGATATATGAAACATTGACGTTAGTTAATCCATCCATTGCCATTAATAACAGCAATTTAAGCAAAGGTTAGCCCCCACCAGTGGGAGATGCAATATCCCGCATCAGCACTTGATGAGCTTTCATCCAAGTGTTAAATGCATATTTATGGTGAAAAATATTCAACTTGTTGTATAGCACAAATGTACTTTGTAATATTAGTTTGATATCAAATAATTCCCTAAAAACTATTTTGCGTATGTGTGTGAGTTGGGAAAAAAGAAATGCATAACTGTTTAGAAACCTCCCACAATTTCGACAGGAACAACACAAGTCTACATTCTTGTTGAATCCCTACTTTTACCCTTTGTGTCACTATACCCCACTCCCTCTAGACTGTAAGCTCATTGAGCAGGGTCCTCTGTTCCTGTACGTTCCACCCCCTCTGTTCCTGTACGTTGAGTTGTCTGGTTACAATTACATGTCTGTTAGTCCTCCCATTGTAAAGCGCTACGGAATCTGATTGCGCTATATAAATAATAAAATAATAATAATAATCGCTGTTCATCTTTTGTTTATATGAAAATACTGCCTATATATATGTATCACCAAGCCCTGCAAGTAATGGTTATAGAATTCCTGTAATGAATCATGGGGTTTGGAGTTTAACAAAAATAAATAAATAAATACCTTCATAAGGGACTAAAGAGGTAGCCTAATCGACTTGTCTGTCATAACAATCTACTTGTCCCAACACAAAATAATTTCAATTGCAAAGATTGGAGCCCATGTAGAGAGCCCTGGACATTGAGAGGGCTAATTGCTAAACTCTGAATTTCCACATTTAAATTTGACTGAAAAAAGATCTGAAAACTCAGCTATAATCACAACATATCTCTATTTGTCTCAGTTTTGCCATTTTGGATTTTTTTGTCTCTCCCAGTGCACTCCCATACCATACTATCCCATTGTCACCGTGTTTGTTGTGTGCAGTGAGTGCTGACTGTGCTTGGTGTGTGCTCAGTATTTGTTATGTGTGTGTGTGTTTAGTGTGTTATTTAATTTAATGTGTATGAGTTATGGCTATGTGTTATGTGTGTGTAGCGCGTTTAAAGGGAATGCTTTTACAATGACAAAGCATCATGGAATTTGCAGTTTTAAGACATCTGGGGATCTACCTTTTGGGCACCCCTGGGTTAAACACTGCACATGCATGAAATCGATCATGGCGCTTGTAGTAACACTTGACATTTTCATTTTCCTAACAGTTTAATTCCTTTTCAAAAAGACAGACTTTCATGCAGAATTAAATAAAGTCTGAACCTCACAGGCATCCTGAAAACCTCACTGTGAATAACAAAAAATAACTAATGCATAAAGATGGAACTCTCCCTATATTTTAGTAAAAAAGTAAACTGCATCACATATATGCTGTGTAATACCTTATTTTCACAAAGTAACATACTATGAGTTAAAACAAACAACTGCAGAAGAACGCACGTATCATGGAAGCTTTTACAATTTTATTTTCAGACAAAAATTCTTTATTGCAAACTTCAATAAAAGCTCAAATAAACAACAGCCTGGAGACATGATTTAACATGTTTTGTCCAGAGCATCCAAAGGACGTAATCACCGACTTATTGTTAAAGCAGCGGTGTCATCAACTTTTTCTTTACACACCTCAGTTTACAACAGCTTTCCCATTAGATTAATACTACACTCATCTAACTAGGCTATATTAACGGCACATTTTAATTTTAAAACATATACTATGATTTTTTTTTTTGGATAATATTGCTTTAAATGTTGAGATTCAGGTCCCACATTTTAAAATAAAAAAAATAGTTGAAAAAAAAAAGAATGTAATAAATCTTATCCTTATTCACTAATATATTAATCTTTATAATCACTGTACAATCCAATGTTTCTCATACATTGGGGACACAGAGTGTATGCACAGCAATTTTTAGAAAGGGCCATGTTTTACAATGTCAGAGAAAATGGACAAGCCAATTGCACCAAATTACTACATTAGGATGCAATGCATTTAGAGTGTGACTTCAAAGGGTTACTCTGAGCATATCAGTGATGTAAAGTGGTCATGATGCCTTGAGTCTGTGTACGCAGCATTTCACTATGACTGTCATTGGGTGTCATTAGCCACCTTGGAACAAGAGTTCCGCATTGGATAATGTCAATTACGTGCATATGGCTATGCATATAGTTACATTCATTGGCTGAGAGGGATGAATGATTGGCAGGATTCTGCAGCTCTACAGAAGCAGGATGTTGTAAATAAGCTTGAGAAGAAACCAGGTGCCAGTGGGGCCCCAGGTAGAAGGCCTGTAATGGTTATGATAATTTGTGTAACTCTTTAATTCCAACCTGTAAGCACAACATGAAGATTTAAACATTTTCATCATGTACAGTCAGACTTTAGCCACAATTCCCAAGCCTTTATTGCCAATTATGCATGTTAATATACCCTGCAGAACACTTCGGGCATGGCAAATCCAATGTCTTCCTATGAGCTGCTGCGTCATGTGACTAAGTTCAACTCAGTCAGTGTAGTGGAAGTGCCTGTAGTGGCTCTCAGTATGACAGCCACAGCCATTAGAGGCATGTTTGGTTTTTCAAGGGAAACATTGCCCTTTCTGCAAAATGGCAATGTTTTATCTTAACCCCTTAAGGATGGCGGGCGTTCTATGCCGTCCTTTTTGGGACAGTCCTAAATGCCGGCGGGTGGCAGAGAACGTCCCGCCATCCTTTGTACTTACCGGCTTCCCGCCGTTCCCCCAATGGCGGTCGCAATCCTGGGGTCTGCTGGGAGCTCAGGCAGACCCTTCTGCCCGATCTGCCCCCCCCCCCCAGCCATGTGATCACAGGGTCCTTACGATCACATGGCCAGAATAGCCGGCTTATGCAGTGCCTGCAGGGGAACAGGCAGTTCCCCTAATGCCTGCAAAAAAGTTTGTAAAGTTAACAAAAGTTAATAAAAAGTTTAATAAATTAAATAAAAGTACTTGGATCATGTATATATATATATATATATATATATATATATATATATATATATATATATATATATATAATTAATACAATGTTAAACAAAAATCTGCACACCAGTCAAGCCATAAGACTTGTTTTTCCCACAGAAATCCCAAAACTGCAGCGATGTGACAACCGCAAAGGATTCTGGGTGTGAATATGCAAATTAGTTTACCAAAGAATCACATTTTTGCCTCATTCCATTTAAAATATGGATTCCTTTTAATCTGTGTTTGCTGTATACAACAGCTTGAAACACAAGCAAGTCTTATGGCTTGACTGGTGTGCAGATTTTTTTTTAACATTGTATTAATTATCCACAGACTTCAGGTGGAAGGGGTTTTTAATCACAATTTTTCCCCACCATAACCTATTTGGAATTTGATATATATATATGATATATATATATGATGTAAGTACTTTTATATGCACATACATAAACCATTTATAAACGTGTATTTTAATATTAATATATATATATAATATTATATATTTCTATATATATATATATATATATATATATATTAATAATAAAATACACATAGAATGATGTTAATTAAATATAATTATATCTATATATATATATATATATATACACACTAAAAATAATCAATAAATAAAAAAATAAATAAATACATTTTACAAAAATTATATACCAGTTTTAATCTGTTCTAGCTGTATTTTGATATTAATATATATATATATATATATATATATATATATATATATATACACAAAATACAGAATCCAGCGCACTCGCTTATTAACTAAACAATGCTTTTTAAATCTTAGAGATTGTAATAGTTTTATTTAAAAACACCTCACCTAGACAAAAAATGATGGGGGTTTAGTTACATTATATGATCATACATTGCATAAGCCTGCCAACTACGTCAAAGTACCCCATATTCGACGTAGTTGGCAGGCTTATGCAATGTATGATCATATAATGTAACTAAACCCCCATAATTTTTTGCCTAGGTGAGGTGTTTTTAAATAAAACTATTACAATCTCTAAGATTTAAAAAGTATTGTTTAGTTAATAAGCGAGTGCGCTGGATTCTGTATTTTGTATATTTTGGCCCCAGCAGCACCCTATAGTGTATGCATGTTTAGGTGAGTGCAGCCCTCTTGGTTTCTTTTATATATATATATATATATATATATATATATATATATATTAAATTAAAAATATATATAGAGTGACATTAATACATATGTGTATCTATATATATATCAATATGCTCGATTGGTTATGTTGCTTTTGAGACCGTATGGTAGTCCAGGAATGAGAATTACCCCCATGATGGCATACCATTTGCAAAGTAGACAACCCAAGCTATTACAAATGGGGGATGTCCAGTCTTTTCTAGTAGCCACTTAGTCACAAACACTGGCCAAAGTTAGCATTCATATTTATTTGTGTGTAAAGAAGACTGGACATACCCCATTTGCAATACCTTGGGTTGTCTACTTTTGCAAATGGTATGCCATCATGGGGGTAATTTTCATTCCTGGACTACCATTTGGTCTCAAAGGCAACATAAACAGTCTGACAAATTTCAATGTGTATAAACTGAAAAATGTAATGTGCTATATTTGACCCTGTAACTTTCCGAAACACCATAAAACCTGTACATTGGGGGTACTGTTTTTCCCGTGAGACATTGCTGAATACAAATATGTGTATTTTATAGCAGTAACAGCTAACAGTATTGTGACATTCACAGTTAAAATGCCATGCAGAACTAAAAAAAAATTCTTATTTTCTCAATTGTTTTTACATTTTATTCATATTAAATTATGATTAATATACAAATATCTGATGTGACATGAAAGCCCTGTGTCTCCTGAACAAAATGATATATGATAAGTGTGGGTACGCATAATATGAAAGGGGTGAATTAGGCCTGAACAGACATATAGCGCAAATTCAAGGTTTTGTTTACGTTTTGATTTGATTAAAACTTGTACAATTGGCTCAGTCCTTAAGGTGTTAATGGTTAAACATACAAGACCACTGCACCCAGACCTTAGAAGTTTAGTGGTCCTCTAAATTGTAACAAAAAAAATGTTTTGTTGAATAAATGAATGAATAAATCAAATTGCTCTAACCAATAACCACAACATCCTGTATGCCCACATCTTAGAATCCAGCTCCCAGTGTGATAGTGCGTGAGATGGCAGCGATGGAAGAGCACAGACACCAGCACTTCCTCGCCACTCGCCTTCCTTCTCCCATCCGGACACAGCACATTTAGGTACTCTGCCTTAGCGAACAGATGACCAGCTCCTATGATCCCCCCTGGGGTACACATACCTGAAGTTGGGAACCTGTGCTCTAGGTAATTGTCTGCCTCTTTAGTTTATCTCAATTGACCCAAACAAACAGGAAGTAACCGGACCAGTTGCCTGACAACCAGGGATTGTATCAAGGTTAATTTATAAATGCGCCAATATCTATTTAAAAAACTTTAAAAAAAGGACACACTTCACACATAAAGCACGTCAGCAAGCTAAAGTGATTTAGGTGTTTGGAGTATCTCTTTAATGTATATTCTGTTTTAGTATCAGATATATAGTCCAGCAATCGCACAAAGAGGCAAGTTAGACATTCACATGTCTGCTGGAGGATGTTTCCAGGTACCTGTCATCACCATCTTTTATATCATTAAATAAATATACATTTGCTTTTTATAATTGTTAAGTGATGCTGTGATATTATACCACTAAGGGAAGGTTTGCAAAGCTCCCATTGAAATCGAAAGGCATTTTTGCAATAATGTCATGATCAACAATCTTGCAGTTAATGAATATTCCCCGAGATTCCATCGTAATTCTGTTCCTTATTATTAAGTGACTGTCTCTGTGGCATAGTAATTATGTGACATGGGCTTATATCATTGAAATCCTTTCTTGCTGAAATTGTTCCCCTGCTATTCCTTGATTAGTCTCTGCCTCGAAGAATTTTTTTGCCAAACTATTTTTAGCACATTCACTGATACACAAAACAGAAATAAGCCTCGGTGATTGTGTAGCAACGACACAGGAAATCATTCTAAAACCCTCTCTGGATTTTATGCAAAGTAAACTAGGACAGCACTTTCAATTATGTATCACAGGATAAACCTTATCGTATTGATAGCTTTCTTAATAAGATGTACCATTCACACAACAAGAAGTCATTGCGGAAACCTCGTTGAATCAGAGATTACTCAGAAAGTAAATAAGACAAAGATTTTTTATTTTTTCCTGCGAAGACGATCAGTACCGTGCTGAAAACTAATGTTGACAGATACTTTGACAAATTTCGGGTTCGTTAAACACCTGCCATTATGGCAGTAAAGAGGAGCTAACAATGCTTCATGTAACTGGTATTGGTACACGGTAAAAAAGGTAAGTACCATAAAACTAAACAAACCAAAGTGGAAGGATTTATGATAAACTGGTAAGGAAAGTCCTGCAATGTGTGATCATCCATAACTGTTTGGGTGACATCTTATATTAAAGGGACACTGTAGGCACCCAGACCATTTCAGTTAATTGAAGTGGTCTGGGTGCTGTGACCCTTTGCACTTAGTGCTGCAATGTATATCATTGCAGTTCCAGAGAACTGCAATGTTTACATTGGAGCTCTAAGTGTCTGTCTAACAGATAGTCACTAGAGGGCTTCCGGAATCCAAACAGACTTTTGGTCCGTTATCTGACGCTGGACGTCCTCACAGACCTCCAGCATCAGATTTTCCCCATAGGAAAGCATTGGATAATGCTTTCCTATGGGGATGTCTAAAGCGCGCAGCCATTGCCGCGCATGCGCATCAGGTCTCCTCCACCAATAGAAACATTTAAATACATAAAGTGAATCAACACAGTAAAGGAGGAGACTATATTTCAAAAAAAGAAAAACTACCACAACAAGAGGACATTGTCTTAAATTACAGGGGCAAAGGTTTAAAAATAATATTAGGAAGTATTACTTTACTGAGAGGGTAGTGGATGCATTGAATAGGATTCCAGATGAAGTGGTAGAGGTTAACACAGCAAAGGAGTTTAAGTATGTGTGGGATAGGCATAATGCTATCTTAGCTATAAGGTAAAGCCAGGGTCTAATGAGAATATTTAGAAAATCGGGCAGACTAGATGGGCCGAATCGTTTTTATCTGCCGTCACATTCTATGTTTCTATGTTTCCATATGCCAAATAAGATACCTTGGAGTGTCTGCTTTCTCAAATGGTAGACCTTTGTGGGGTTATTTACATAGGCCCATTAAATCCATCTATAAAAATTCTAACCATAGAAACTGAAACAGCCTTGTCTATTATATAGCATTGTAGCTTCACAGAATAGATGCAAAGGCATATAATGGGGGTATCATTGCACTCAGCAGATTTTGCTGAAAACAATATGGGGTTTTGTACAGGAATAGCATGTATCAGCTTTAAGAAAAAAAAAAACTTGTTATATGTGTGTAAATCAAAACACTATTTTATTACAATATTTAGCATATTTTTTTTACATGGACTTAACATTTTACTAATTCAATAAACAAGCTTTCAATTCGCCATCCCTTATGAGAGTACTGGTTACTCAGTTTATATCCTTGTCTGTTACATAGTTGCTGTCATGAATTTGCTGGGACAATCCAATGTGTTGGACTCATATCCCAGCAAAAGTGAGTCCAGGGACCTGCCCTGCATTCCAGGAGCAGAATCACAGCCAGTGTAGCAGTTCAAGAGCCCACAGGAAAAGTGGCTAGAAATATATGTTTTCATTATTTATGTATGTGTGTGTCAGGTTGTCACTGTGTGTTAGTGTATGTATCAGTGTGTGTGTAAGTGTGTGTTTGTGTTACTGTGTCACTGTATGTATATGTTTGTGATTGTGCATGTCACTGTGTAACTGTGTCTGTGTGTCATTCTGTGTGTATCTCTATTGGTGTACCTGTGTGTGTGTGTGTGTGTCTGTAAACATCTGTGCATGTAATTGCCACAAAGTTAACCCCGGCATTTTTTTTCAGTTGTTGGCAACTATGCTTTTTTCTTACATTAAATTGACAATGTTACCTTAACACAGATACAATTACCGAAGTGTTGCATGTCATGTTATCTACCTTCCGGTGTCATAGAGACACATGGGTGTCATTATTAAATGAGATTTTAGTAAACAGAGCCTATCTTGAAGTTAAGTGTGAATATCTCTTCATACATAGCAAGTAAAAGTGTGATGCAGTGATATGCAAGTATATTAAAACTCACAAGTTATAACTGTATATACATAATAACTGACGTCTCATACAAATTTACTTGAGATAATAGTTCATTTTTATTTCATTCTGTAACAGCTGCTTGCAATATTTTTCCTACACTTAGTTTGGAAGATTTAGATTATCATTTTCATATGCTTACATTAGCCTTGAGGGATTCTGGGATTAGAGAGATGCTTAGATAAAATATGTGCATCTTTACCATATTCCTTAAGACTTCCACTAATCTATAAAACAGATTGTGTAGGACAGAACACAGAAATCTTCTTTAATAATTTTGGCATACGTGTGGTGTAATCAGCAATCAATGGACATATATAAGTTTTAAATTTTAATGTCAAATTCCGCCGTCCTAATAAAATGATAAATCAATCACATAAATGGGATATCAACCACATAAATCAATATATATTATTTCACTATTGTTTAAATGCTATGCCCAATGCACAGCTCAGATTAAAAGAAGATAGAGCAAAACACAATATAAAGCAATTATAAAAACAGAGGAGCCACCCCCCCTAAAATCCATCTGTGAATTGAAAAATATATTTGACGAATAAATGCTATTATTTATTTAAAATAAAAAAAAATAATAATTTAGATTTTTATGAGAATGTTATATCTAAGAGATTAACTTTGTTTAGAATTCTAAATTTCTTTGTGAATTATTGAAGTGGATCTGTCATGGTTACAGTTTGTTACAGTATTGTTTGCCATAGTAGAATGTTTTTTTTTTTAATTAAAATGTACCTCTAACAGTCAATGGTAAGAAAACAGTAGTCTAAAATAAAAACTGCTCTGCTAAAATAAAACAAACAACAGCGCTCTCATTTATAATCGGAAAATGGTAACTGCTTCTTCGATCAAACTTATCATGTATATTTTTCAATATTCATAAAAGTAAACTTTTTTTTGTCTCATTAGAGATTTTGAATTGTTAGTGTAGGACCCACTTGAGAGCTTTGCTGTGATGCTGACAGCTGGGCGCACACTTTAATGGCCTTTGGGGTTGTACAGAAAACCTTTGTTATAAAATGTGCACAGGGTTTTGGGATAGTGCAAGTTTTTTTTGTTGTGTTTATATATGTTGGCTGATGACTGCCATAGCCATTGCTGACACTCATGAGTAGTAGGAGCTTATGTTTAAGGCTTGTTTCTGATTGTTTTTAAACACTATATATATATATATATATATATATATATATATATATATATATATATATATAAATCCAATAGGGATGCACTCACCTAAACATGCATACATTATAGGGTGCTGCTGGGGCAGCTCATGGAATGTAATAGTTTTTTTTAACACCTAACCTAGGCAAAAATAATGGGATTAGTTACAGTATATGACCATACATTGAGTAAGCCTGCCACAAATGCTTATGCAATGTATGATAATATACTGTAACTAAACCCCCATTATTTTTGCCTAGGTTAAATGTTTTTGTAAAAAAATAAAAAACTATTACAATCTGTGAGCTTTGAAATTGCTATTTAGTGAATGATATATATATATATATTTTTTTTTTGTTTGTTTTGTTATTTCTTTATTTTTCTGATGGCTGCCTTTCTGTTCTGCCTCAATGTATAATGAACCTAATCTTAGTTTCTAGTTTGTAATAGATTCAAATTATTATTACAAATATTAATAACTAAGCTTAGGTTCATTATAATGTGCATAGTTTCGTACCTTTTTGATAATAAGTGAATTACAGTACATCATAGATTATCCTTCCTTTAAAATTCCTGTGGATAATTATCAGCCCTTATGCACCGGAGAAATATCATTTTTGATTGAAAGGGCAGATTATGAATTGAGGCAGAATAGAAAGGCAGCCATCAGAAAATGCTTTAAAGTGGCTCTGTCATCATCTGGGGACTATGCTGTATTTCAAAGACCCCCAATAGTGACACGACTGCTACGGGTCCTGTGACCAGGAGGGTGAGTTCTACTTACCTGAACATGTCCTAAGTGGACATTGACATCTTCTTCCAACAGGTCCTCGTCAGCTCCTGGTGCTTCAGGGAGCTCCTATCAAGAAGTGTCAAGCAGAACAGTCCCTACTTTGTCTCAGTATATCTCTTGAAAGGATTGGAATTTCAGTGAATTTCCAATACAGTCAATATAAGTAATAAACATTTTATCTTCATTTTTTTGGGTGGTTAGGGGAGACAGTGTCACTTTAATTCTATTTTCATCGTTATAATGAATGATTCCCTTATGAGTTTCAAAAAGCAGACTAGATAATCGATGATATGCCATACTGACCAAAGAAATCCTGCTTTAATGTTGGAAGGTGAAAAACTGAAGAGTTACATATGAAGATGTAATTTCACAGGTAAGGAATTCTACAATATTTAGGATTTTCATAAAAGTATCCGAAAAAAACAGTCAAGTACTATAGTACTATTACTCGATTAACTTGACTGGTCAACTGATGTTTTTATGGAGCACTGTTTATATAAAATGCACAAAACCAAATTTCAATAAGAAATTAAGATAATTTCCAAAAGCAGTCTGCTATATCTGATTAAAGTGATCTGTTTCATGACATCTCTTGGTAACCTATGTAAATTCAATAAAGTGTCACTTGGTTAAAACAAAGACCGTTCGTTAAACCACCCTTGCAAAATATTTACTTTATAAAACAGTCTAGACAGACCAAGCAACATGACACCTCCTAGACCACTAATTATAGGAAAATCACAATATTGTTGAGCTATATAACTATGTTAATCACCATTTATTCAGAGACCACTGTACCTGCTCTGTTAACGATATTGTGTGCTTTGTTCAGATGTGACACTTTTACAAGCAATAACAACCATAGCTCCTCATCATTGCAGGTGGTAAACATATCATTACCATTCGTGTAATCTTGCTAAACCAGGTGTGAAGGGTTGTTTTACTATATACCAATGTGAAACTGCATATACCCGTCCATATGTCCCCTGTAATGGAATTGGAATTGCTAACAATTAATCTTTTGGCCACATTTTTTTCCTCTTTTTGTGTAGACTGGTAAATTGCTTTTGCAGTTGAATGATCATATCTCATTACTCTTATCACTGAAATAAGAAAGAGAAAAATGAATATTGTAACTGGAACCCTGCCCTCAACAGTACATAATCTAAATCCATCCATCTAACCCATGATTAGGGATCACTGCTAAATCATTTGTTTTCTGCAAAGTCTGGAAGAATAATTTTCTGTAGACCTTTTCTGGCATTGAAGAAGTCCTTACTATTTTGGTGGAGTTCACTTTTCATCATAGACATTAATCTTTTCAGTATTTTAAGCGTGCAGCAGAAGACATCATGGAAATTACTCTCAAATATAATCTTAAGGAATTTTAAATAGGTTACAATTTTATTATACATTATGATCAAAGCAAGGGCAATCCAAGACTTGGTACACAATGAGACTCACTCACATTTCATCATATCCAATCCTAAATATGGACATTGAGAGCGGATGTAGAAACCAGTTGTACTAAAGATCCAAAAACATGTTAGGTAAATAGTGGTGTCTTCAACAATCTAAGAAATATAAATGCAACAGCTTAATGTAGTGGTCACGTTGCTTAGAGTCTGTGGTCAATGACCACCGCCTCCTCAATCACATTCATTAAATGGAGTTCATGTTTTTTATTACAAACATAAACCTCAAACATTGGCGTCCCATAAAGAACAACAGCGATGAGCAGCGTAAAAAGGGAAGGGGCAGTGATGTGAATCATGTCACTCACTCTAGCCAAAGGGGGCAGTTCAATCCGGAAATGGGGTGAGTCCTCCTGAAGAGTAGGCAGAATAGCTGCATTAACAGGTTAGTTAGGAGGCCCTTAATAACAAGATCTCTCAGCTCAGATGCAGATGAGGTAGTCTCCAGTTAAGGACACTGTTTTTTTGGCAAACCACTCCTAACCAGTTTAACACAAAACTGGACAATGGCAACATAACCACTACATACAAATGAAGTGGTTATGTTGCTTTGAGAGCCATTTTACTATATCACAAGCAGTACCACAAGCTATTCATTTAGCTTAATATCATTATATTTATCAGTTGGTATAAAAAGTAATTAGTTTGATAAACATATGCTAAATGATAGCGAAAGCTACATATCTGAAAGGCTAGGGGACACTTATAATGTAAGAAGGGGACAGATACAGACAACTTAAAGTCTTAAAGCGGTTCTGGAGAATAGATGGTAACTTTAAAATAGATGTGTATTCTAAAAGGCCAACGGACTCAGTTAACTTAGTGTTTAATCTGAGAATGAAGAGTGGGATGAGACACTTTGAAGTCCATCAGTTATAAGTAAACAAGGAAAATGATGTTTGTTGATTTAATCATACTTTTGCGGGTACTATAAGATTTAAAAAAAATGTTTTTGCTAATGCTTCTATAGACAGTCACATTGTTTAACCATGACACGTCAGACCTTCTTGTTAAAGTATATATAAATTTATTAGCCAACAATTATTTACTAATTTTGTTTACCCGGGGTACAGTACTACAGAATATCCTAGCGTTCTGTAACTAGATAATAATTTAAATAATAATGAGTTATGCAACTAAACTGGCTACAAACCTTCAAGGGGCATTTTGTTTAAACCTATCCTCACCGTATTCATAACGGATTTAAAGAGGAAAATGCAATAACATGAAATGCTTGATTCTTAATCAATTTATATAAAATGTGAGATGTCTTTTCAACTTGGAAATGTTAGCGCTAGCAAAAGTTGTTATTAGTTAACTTCTTACGAAAAACTGAGACACAATACACCCACACGCACATGTACACACACCCACACACATACCCACTTAACATTTTATTGCATACTCATTCCTCCAGCACCGAGTTAATAATCTGCTTGCCTTTTTATAAGGACCAGTGGGAGAAAGCTAGATATATTATATACTGAACATCTGATACTATGATATTATACATGTCTTTAAGATATATTATGGGTCAGATGTGTACAATGTCTATGCCATAAAATAGAGAAGACAATAAAAATGCATTTAATATTATCTCTAAAAGTAGATGTATCTAAGCAGTATACATCATTTCCAAAAAAGTTATTTAATTTCAAAATATTTTACGACCAAGAAAAGGGCAATTGTACATGATGCTTGTCTACATAGTTTGCAAAGTGCTCCCCGGTGTATTAAGCATGGTTACATACACAATACTTCTGAATGCTGTAAACACTTCCTTGTAATAGAAGACATGTTACTCAGCTAACTATTGTGTTGTCATATGCAACATAATATTTCTTCTTTAGTGTTTTGCTAAATCAATTACTTTCAGAACCTTGCTTTGCAATGTGTTGTGGGATTAATTTGTTTGTAGGTAAAACAGCATGAGAGAGTGGCTGCACCGATGCTCCACATAATGAAAAGGAGAAAACAAAGTCAACTAGTCTAGACCCTGAGAAGGCGGCCAAAGGCTAGCCAGAAAAAGGGACATGTGTGAGGGGAGTGTACATTCAGGGCAGCGGAGATCTAAGTAAACATCAGGCGGGTGACACTGGGTAAGGGGTGGGTATCATATATATATAGGTGGCCATTTTCTGTAAGGGGTTCAGCCATCTTAATAATCTCAGCTTCCCTCCCTTTGTGTTATGGTTTATGGTTTGTGTTTCTAACTTGTGTTTCTTGTCACAGCGTTTGGCGGAAATGGTCCCTTGTCAATCAGGGTTGGACCAGTGGTCCAGTGGAAAAGGATGATCGGGGCTGATCCCTCCCCTAACCTTGGTTATGATTATGGGTAATGTAAGTGCCCACTGAGCCAGAGGCAGGCCAGTTGTTAGCATGGAGTTAATGTTAGGCCAGTTGTGGGGCCGTTTGGTGTATAGGATGGGGGGGCGGGGAGGAGGGGGAGGGCAGTTGCCCAGGATCAGCAGGAATGGTTGGCAAGGCTGTGGAATTGTAAATGTCTATGGTTACATTATGTTAATGTATGGTGTTTAATAAGCTAATTTTATGTATATATTTGTTAATATTAATAAAGCTGTGGTCTGTTTGTCACCATTAACGTCTTGCGCGTGTTTATTAAGGTAAGCTAATGAATGAATATCCTCATCTACACGGTCCCCACTACCTTCACACATGAGCACAGCAGAAAAAATAGGTTTGGCCAAACAACAAAAACAAATATAGGCATAGCAGATTTTAATCCATGTGGCAGTTTGGCTCATCCAAATTTAGGAAAATAAATCAAACAAACCAAGAGACCAAAAATGAGCCAATCACTGTTTAGCAAAATGTATAGATAATATATAAATTTTATAGATCTTTAGCAGTGCACATTTTGCTGCCATTTGGACAGATCAAGTGAGAAATATTAACCAATAGAGGGTAAAAATCTACATCTCACATTATTACATTTTTATACTGTATAGTGATACCAAGGGGCCCAGAATTTAGCCAATAAATAGTCTTTTGCATTTTGTTTCAAGTGAGACACAATTCATCAAATTTTGGGCAATCAGCAATTTGTCTGACCTAATAATAATTTTTTTTTTTACAGTGAGCAGTGTTTACTGTTTATTAGACATGCCCCCGCACGTGGCATGGCGGGAGGGTGCATAAGGAAGGTATTATACCTCCTTTATACTAATATGGGGACCATATTGACCCAGATAAAAAAATTTTTTTACATTTTTGGTTTGTCCAAATAATTTTGTATGGATGAAATATGTCCGAATTGAAAGGCCACATGTACAACATTTGGTCCAAGTTTTTTTTGGGGGGGACAAATAGATTTGGTTGAAACAATTTATTGTTCAGTGCACATTAGGCCCTCCCTGTAGGAAAACATTGACTCTATGCTTTCCGAAGGGGATTTAAATGACACTGTATGCCCTCATGCAGTGCGTGATGGCGTCCAGCGTCAGTTAGGTAGCCTAAAGTCCGGTAAAATCCTGAAAGTGCCTCTAGTGGATGTCTGGTGAACACAGCCTGGTTCACTAAACATTATATAAAGTGATAGCAGCTGTGTTATGAGTGCTCTCTTTTTTTTTTTTTTAGACGGTCCAATCATCCTATATGATGATTGTAAGTGATGTTTGTAAATAAACTACTTAATCCATAATCTCCTACTGAGAGGGTGTTTTCCTCATTGCTGCCCCTTCTGGATCACCCACCCTCATATCCCAGATCCTATACTGCCCCTATTGGGAGTTATGGAAATAGCTGTAGACACATGTATAGATAAAGAGTGAACTGTATACTTTGGTTTTCTTAAAAGACAACTAGACCAGTAAGCCTATGCTGTGGTAAAATATAACATTTTCCATAAAAGGACACACCAATTTGCAAACAGCAATCCATTCTGTAAATCTATCCTTGATAGCACATAAAACATAATCTAGCGAACATAGTGAACATAGATAAATATAGCCAATATTTTGCAAAACACTTTAAAAATGTCCTTATTATAATAAAATATATAAATGGTATCATAAATTAAGTATAAAAATTATGTTTTGTCTAACAGCAGCATGAGAAAACCTCTAGAGAGAATAGATTTCTAGAAAACTATAAAATTCATTCTCTCTTTTTTCAATAAACTGTCTACCTTTCTATGCGTTTTATCTTTCGTTCACCATAAACCCTGCAATAAAACACTCTCATTATGGTACATGTCTATTTTCACCTAGTACAGTAGTATGAGACGTGATCCATATAATAAGTGTTCACTATAGATGTAATTATTACCATTTAAATAAAAAAAAAAAACAGTTTATATAGTGATTGATTCAGAACACAAAGACTGTAAGCTCACTTGTTCCTACAAAATGTGTTATTTATCTCTTATCTCCTGCTGATACACCAAAACACAATTGTAAAGTGCTGCGTAAAATGTTAGCGCAATATAAACGACAAAAAATAAAAAAATAAAAAATAAAAATAATCATAATAATAATAATAATAATAATAATAATGTGTTACCAGCTTTATTTGAAAGATAAAGAGAGTCTGTGTAAAACAAGGCACATTAAAGTTGTGGAATAGGTCTGTCTACTCATTAACTAGTGTGTTGCAGTGAATTCTTGCTCAAAATAGTCATGTTAGAGACGTAGGTGTTTAGTTGAAGTATCCCACGGTCATGATCACCTTAGACAGGGTTCCTTGATAAATGAGGGATTGATGCATTAGGGGTCAATTTTGTCCCTATGAGCATGACCCTTCTCTTGAAATTCTTGACAATGACATTTACTGACATTACTTGAACAAATATACGATACAAGGGTTTTTGAGGATCAGAAGACGAGACAAGCGTAATGTTTTCATCTACAGGACTCAGCCGCACATTTCTGTTCTATGAACTTTTTCAACTTTAGCATTTATTGTGATTTTAAATTACAAATAACTTCCAAACTAAAAAAAAATATATCATTCAAAATCACAAGCAATGTTTTCTTTTCTCTAACAGATTATTTATATGGTCTTTACAGCAAGTGCAATATGTGAGTTTGGAGGGGAGCACTCTGGGTAATCTGTCGTTTTCTTTAACATTAAAAAGGCATCACTGGTAGGTGATTTCTAACACTGGTACCCCAAATATATGTGAACTACTTTTCCCATGATTCCCAGCCAGCTTAAACACCATCTCTGCTGTAGGTGCTCTAATATATATATATATATATATATATATATATATATATATATATATATATATATATATATGTATTGGAAATATTTTAACTTCAACCATGATTGTCATCTAATTAGTCACAGAAAAACTCCCTTTACATTCACTTACCTCCAAAAATCCCCTATTTAAGAAGAGACAGTTTTTATTTTGGCCCCCAAATCCCAATGCCCCTCTTTTCTCTAAATCAAGGATATTCACTAAAGTGAGAATTCGAGGTGAATTCAAAGTAAATTTAAAATTTAAAGCCAAAGTAGCTAAAATGAAAACATAGCCGACTTAAAGATGTTTCCAGTTAGGCTTTTTTTTTACCTTGAATTTGAAATTCACTTTCAATTCTAACTTTATTGAACAGAAGAAGGTAAGGGCTACTAAACTGGTTCATGGATTGCAGGATACAACTTACAAGGAAAGGTTAAAGGATCTTAACATGTATAGCTTGGAGGAAAGACGAGACGGGGGGATATGATAGAAACATTTAAATACATAAAGGGAATCAACACAGTAAAGGAGGAGACTATATTTAAAAGAAGAAACACTACCACAACAAGAGGACATTTTAAATTAGAGGGGCAAAGGTTTAAAAATAATATCAAGAAGTATTACTTTACTGAGAGGGTAGTGGATGCATGGAATAGCCTTCCAGCTAAAGTGGTAGAGGTTAGCATAGTGAAGGAGTTTAAGCATGCATGGGACAGACAGAAGGCTATCCTAACTATAAGATAAGGCCAGTGACTAATGAAAGTATTTAGAAAATTGGGCAGACTAGATGGGTCGAATGGTTCTTATCTGCCATCACATTCTATGCAGGACCGGCATGTCCTATAGGCGCACCGGCCCAGGGGTGCCAGATTTAAGTAACAGGCAGGAGGGAAACACTCCCTCCTGCCAGTCACTCAATGTAGTGTGGCCGGGAGGCACTCACCGCGGTACAGGAGCTTCTGTTTCCTGTACCCGGCCACTGGCAGACTGACAGGAAGTTCTCACTGAGTGCTTACTTTCTGTCAGTCCGCCAGCAGCCAGGTACAGGAAACAGCCACGCTACATAGGTAGGAGGCACAACAGGGAGGGAGGACCACTAAGGAAGGGAGGACCACTAAGGGGAGGGAGGGCAGAGGGGGAGGACTACAAAGGGGGGGGGGAGTGAGAGGACCACCAAGGGGGGAAAGGGGAGACTGGAGAGGACCTCTAAGGGGGGGGAGAGATGACCACTAAGAGTTTGAAGAGAGGGAGGATCACTAAGGGTTGGGGGAGGAGAACCACTAAGGGGGGGGAGAAAGACAACTAAGGGTCTTATGGTTGGGGGTGTGTGAGAGGACCACTGAGTGTGGGGGGGGGGGGGGGGGCAAGAGGACCACTAAGGAGTGAGAGGACCACCAGGGGGGACTGGAAAGGACCACTAAGAAGAGGACCACCAGGGGGGACTGGAAAGGACCACTAAGAGGGGGGAGACCACTCAGGGAAAGGGAGGGGAGAGGAACACTGAGAGACAGGGAAGAGAGGAGAGAGACCACTAAGGGACAGGGGCAGGGGAGAGCTCTAAGGATGGAGGGGTAGGGGAGATCACTAAGGGACATGATGGGTGGGGAGAACACTAATGGACCTCTTGTCCTCATCTGGTGGTAAGTAGGCAATCCAATATATTATTAGTGGCACTAATCTCACATTAAATGGATACTATAGTCACCAGAACCACTACAGCTTAATGTAGTGGTTCTGGTGTCTGTAGCCTGTGCCTGCAGGCTTTTTAATGTTAACAAACTGCCTTTTCAGATAAAAAAAAAACACTTTGTGCAGAACTGGCGTTGGCCAATATTTAGCGATCATATGAATGGGGCATTGTGATGTCACATGGTGGGCAGGGCATATGGGGGGCGGCAAATGTTTGTTTGCCTAGGGCAGCAAAAATCATTGCACCGGCCCTGATTCTATGTTTCTATGTTTTTGTGAATAACCCTGATGACCCTCTTTTCTAGGAGCTCCATATTGTTGGTGTGTCTGACAGAGCCCCACAGCAATAATATTCACAGTAATGTATCTTTAAACTACAATAAATGTGTATAGACTTAATTTTATGTGAATAAAAAAAAATTGCAGTTCTCGTTCTAAATTAACTTTACATCGTTGAATAAATTGTTCTAAAATCTCTACATCAAAAATTTCTACATCCCCACTCCCACCCCTAAAATGAAAGTATCCGTCTGTGTCCATTTTCAATGGTAGAAGATATGCACTTAGATTATTTTAGCAATAAATTGATAGTGCCAGACAATATTTAGTCAGTAAAAGTGAACAATGTATCTTATTTACAAAGGATGTGCCATTTATTTCACCCTAAAAACAACAATACACAAAGAAAATGATTCAAGATGCAGTCACACAGGTTTCCCAAATTGCTTCATTATCCTTTGATATCACAGAGCTATTTCATTTAAATAAAAGTAAGCAAACCATAGGGCTACAGTCTTTTTGTATTCTTAGCACATATTATCCAATTATTAATTTAAAATTCATAGCTAGAAGCAGATTTTACAGATGATGGCAATTGTGTGATGCGCCATAAATACTTTGTGGTAGATGGGATAATTAGCTATGAACAAACTACCTCTGTTTTATGTAAGCATTTCATTAACTCCACTTAAATGGGCCTATTCCCGAAAAGCTTGCCCTCTTTCTTTCGTGCCCAAGGCAAAGAAAGTCTTGCCGGTTCTAGGAATCTTTTGAAAAACTCAGCATGGACCCCGGAATAATCAGCATGTTGTTTTGCTCTAGTTTTTATTAATTGTCTTATTTGTCTGATAAAATGTTACATAGATTGCTTCTTTTGTGTTAGTCACATTTTTTCTGCTAATGCGAATTGCTTCAGAAGCCACGGCCAATATGTTAACATTGTCAGTCTCTCTTATAGGATAAATCACGACAAACCGAGATTTGTTTTCTTGTTCACAAAGCCTGAATAGAGTGGGTTCAGATTGTGTCAACTTGGAGGTTCTCAAGCTTGCCATAATCAGTCAAACATAAAAAATTATAAAGTTTTCGGTAAAATTTGTCTTTAAAAGAGAACTGGCACTTCCCAGGAGTTTATCATTACGTATAGCTGCCCTGTATATTTCATAAATGTGTTTGTGATGGGAAACATAAATTTAAATGTAGAAAGCCTGTTCTCTTTATCCTGTAACTGGGCGCCTCCATCTTGACCTTATCCTGTCAATCATTGTTCTAAGCACATGGCAGTCAGTACAGAGAAAACATTCTCAGAAGAGTAGAAATGAAACAATGTTTCTATTCGTCCTCCTCATTTGCAAGGTACGCCTGCTCCGTGCCTGCTAATGGTTAACTTTAATGTTTCAACACAAAATATTTGTTCCCATTTCAAATATTCTCTGCATACTATTATTTTATATTAGATTAGGCAGGGCTTAAAGAGTTGGTGAGATTACGTTTGTTCGGGCGAACAGTTATTTACACAAATGCTACATGAACAAATGCTTCTCGGGACCAGATTTTTTTTTTCTTTGAAAAATGTTGAAATTGCATAACATTGTATAACGAGGTACTGTTGGAATCATTCAAAAGGTAAGAATAAAACCAGTGAATTTCAAAGTGTCTCTTCTATCACCCAACATCATGTGCTGGTTTAAAGGCCATGTAAATAAAATGGAAATTGACCGAAACTTGTAGTAAAAAGACTCAGCTATGTGCTGTGGGAGAGTGGGTCTGGAAGTAACGCCTACATGGATGCCAACCTATTAATATAAAAGGTCCAAATATACCTGCCTTCGATATACTACCATACCTCCCAACTGCTTATCAGGAAGTAAAAGGTGGTGGCCAGAGACAGAAGGGGGGCAGAATCTGCACTAATTACTGGCAGGTCAGCACAGTGTAAATGCACACCATCCTGACTGCCAAAGCGGGACACCAGGATACTAAGTTGGCACAGCATGAGAGGACCAGAAAATCATGGCTGCCCTATCAATATCAGGATTATTGGGAGGCCTGATATGCTTACAAAATGCTTGTATTAATATAGATTTGAAGCACAATGAGTATGTTAATGTCAATGCTGAGGTTATGAACTTGACCATATTTGGAAATATATTTAATCTTTTACCATTTGTATAATTTTTTTCTAAAACTGGCATATGCTATAGATCTGCACTCCTGTTTTTTGTTTTGTTTTTCTTTTTAGTGTTACGTAAAGCCAAGCGAATATTGACACGTTAGACTTTAATCGAGATCTTTTCGTGCTGGGACTGTTTACATCACTGCATTCATTTACTTTGTATCTGTATTCTTAGGCCCTGATGTTGAAATTCTTTATCTGTTTATTTATTTGACTTAAGTTAACAGAGTTATTTAATTTCTCAAAGTTTGGCTCGTTGTACTTTTTCTCATATCATTCTGGAACAATAAAATTCAAAGCAAACTCATACATGAAAAATAAATATACTTACCAGCCTGATTTGTTGTAATGCTAACGGCAGCAATGTGTCTTGTAATTGTACTTTGGTCAGAAACTCCATTTACAGATTCAATTTCAAATGTGTAGTTGGTATGAGCAAGTAGATCCATTATGGTCACAGTAGTATTGGTTAATCCAAGCTGTCGAGGAATAAATCTCAAATTTCCCTTGCAGGAGTCACAAAATTTCAGGTTCCCACCACATTTTTTGCAAATGACATTAAAAGTAATATCTTTTCGTCCACCGGTGTCCAGGGGCCAACTCCAATCAAGTATGACGGATGTCTCATTGATATTGGAAATAAGGTTTCTGGGCGCAGAAGGTGGTCCTGCAACGTACGAGAACATTTTACATTAAGTAGAGAATTTCTCACTGCAATCTCTAACAAAAATATGTTATGCATAGGAGGTTCTACTGGAATGAAAATAATGCTTGGCGTGCCATCTGATTATGGGAACAGAGGAACATTTCATTTAGCTTGAATACACCATGTGAAATTTAGTAAAAGTTAAATTTTAAGACAATCTTCAAATAAATAAATCAATACATTTTTAGTAACTTAGTAATTATGGTGTATATATATTTTCCCTTTTGTAATTAAATGTAAAACAATGTGTTTTTCAAGAAACAGCTATGTTTAAATGTTATATATTTTGTTTTCTAAAACAAGACTATCCTGACTGCCAGACGCACTGCCACTAGAGGCACTTCTTAGTGAAGCCCTTACATTTTGGAAGGTCCTCCAGTTTGACATCAAGACTAACAGGCATGATGGTACCAAAAGCCACTAATGCCTCTCGTAGAGAAGCATTCAATGCAATTCAATGGAAACCTCTCTATGAATGCGCTTGGATTAGCATAGCATGGTAAATGCTGCACATGCACAATGGCACCCCAATGCTTCTTTATGAGAAGCATTTGATTGGATTATCCTGTAGTCATTTAAACCATTAAACCCCTAAATATGGATATTATGAGGATTTCAAATAGCAGTGTGTTCGTACTTGTACAAGCCATTGATGCGGGATCTTTATCTGCTCGATAGTAATTTTTCTCACAGCTGCAATTTGTTGCACCGTCATCCTGAGTCGAACTGTGTGGAGGGCATTTGGTACATTTAAGGTTTCCAGTAAATGCCTTGTAAAATCCTGGCCTGCATGCTAAGAAGAGAAAGAAAGTACAGATTAAAATAAAGAAACTATATCTGGTCAAACCTTTCTTTTATAACAAATGTAAATGATAACTAAAACTATAACTCTCTAACTATCTAAAAATTACATGCATCAGCAAATTAGCAAATCATGCCTTAACAGTTCCAAAGATACATATAAAAACACTTCCATAAAGGGAAGCATTTAAGATGAAAAATTTATTTGCATTTTAGAAAATGTGTTCATGCCTACTTTTCCTCTTGAATTGAAAATATTGTCATTCTAATCCAGGTTAATTTAGTAAAGAAATTAAAATAAATACTCACTGCTTACAAAAAAAATAATAATACTCATACAGGACAGAAATGATTTTAATATACCCAGTGCCATTCATTTTCTAAGGGCTGCACCTCCTCTGTGGAACTCCCTTCCCTTCTCTGTAAGACTTTCACCCAGTCTCCACTCCTTCAAAAAATAATTGAACAATCACTTCTTCAAGAAAGCATATCAATTAAACTGTTAGCAGGATTTCATCCCTCCCCCTCCCCCCCCATGACTCCATTCCTGCAACTCTCAAAAATTACATACTAAGCCCTCAGCGAATACTTTTCTAACAACCTACTTCGTACCCCTACTTTTACCCTTTGTGTCACTCTACCCCACTCCCTCTAGAATGTAAGCTCATTGAGCAGGGCCCTCCAACCCCTCTGTTCCTGTACGTCCAGTTGTCTGATTGCAATGACATGTCTGTTAGTGCACCCATTGTACAGCGCTACGGAATCTGATGGCGCTATATAAATAATAAAATAATAATAATAATGGGGATCTGGTTATTCAAGAATCATTCTGTGAGTACTTCCTAATTTGTTATTCCAACCATCTTACACTATGAATGATGTCTAACCAGCAGTGGATTCTTTCCTCACCTAATAGCATGACTTACACACACTTTACATAGGTAGACCCACAGTGCTGGACCACAACGGCAGTCCTCAGCTGTCTAGCACATGGAACATAAGGATTATATCCGTTTCCAACAACACAGGAATCATGAGCAAGCTTTCTTAGGAGGGTAAGTGGCAGAACAAAGCCACCAACATTGAGTGCATAATTTCAAAAACGAAAATGAATCAAGAAAAAGCAGCACGATGATCTAAGTGGACACTAAAGAATGAAAGCCAAGAATAGAAAGCGCAATTCTCAATTTGTGTTTGTATAGAGAATGAAATGTGTCCGTGTTCTGGTGTATTGGCTCATCAGCCAGTCCACACCAGTTTTGTTCCCCTACATCCTCCTAAAGTTTCCATACTTATACTAGACCATGTGAAGAGAAGTAAAAAATAAAATAAACAAATTTGATTTAAAAAAGAAAAATGTTAATCTGGCACTGACCCTAATGGTTTTACCTTTGATAACCGTAGAACCGTAGAATAGATCCACATTTGGTATGTTGCAGGATATACCTGAGTGGGTCCAATGCCAAGCTGTGAGTAGTTTGTGTTGGGTCTCCTGGGCCTTGTCACAGTTATGTCCCGTTTTATATGTTAATGGGACAGAGTTCTATGTAATGATTTGTTCTTTTTTTTTTTCCAGTGGGTAATTGGAAAACCCCTCCAGCAGAATTTACAGGCCAGAGTGCACCTATTTGTGCTATTGTTGGTACCTTTGTCAGATCACATTTGTACTACACTGACACTAAAAGCATAAGAACGCATGTATGGTTTAAATCAAGACTGTTTACCGTTAGTAATCTCAGAACGAAATAATTTAACCTAACAGCAAGCTTGTTTAACCATTTTGCTATTACATTGAATACTTTTCAGGTTCTGGAAGGGTTAATAAAAAAAAACATGTTTAACGTTAGAAACACTTTTTTTTTGCAGCTGGTCAGCATGCAATAGTCAATAGCATTATTTAGTTGAGTATACAAATATAAATCACAAGTCAAAGATATATAATAAAAGGAAATAAGCACTTAATACAAGGGGTCCAAGAATTTAGCACCTTCCCTTGAGAATTCTAAACAACTTGGCAAACAATCTGTTCCTGAACTACATGCAATCTTAACATCAAGTCTGGAGTCTTAATACTATACACACACGAGCAACATAAAAAGAAAAAAATAAGCTTCGGGATATTATGTACACCCTGTTTTTTTGAGTAAAAACAGGGCTTAATTCCCTAATCCAGGAGTTGTGGAGAAAAGACAAATTTTGAGTCAATAGTACTGAATTGAAAAATGTTCTACTACTTGGCTATTTTTCCTGCTTCAATTCTTTGGCATAAAATATCTTAATCCCTTGTCAATTCTTTACAAATATTGGTTTGGCGAATAAACTGCTTTTTACAGGGACAATAAAGACATACACACGTTTGGTGCAATGTGCAGGCATACATCACAACATTATGAGTTATAGCCTTGCTAAATATATTCAATAAGCAATACTATAGAAAGTCTTACAGGACTGAATTTTTTTTTTTTTTAAATGAGCCTTCTCAAAAAATTGAAGTATAGCTCTTTGCTGCCTTCTGGAGTTCAGGGGTTAATCTGAGTAGGGGGATTCAGCAGCCATTTTAAAACTAACTTTATCTCAACGCTTTAGGGATCTGCAGAAACGCAAAGGATCTTCTACCTTAACCCCTTAAGGACACATGACATGTGTGACATGTCATGATTCCCTTTTATTCCAGAAGTTTGGTCCTTAAGGGGTTAAAGATCCATGTCGCCTCCTTGGAAATAAAAAAAAAAGAGTTTGCATGGTGTTTACTCTCTGTTTTTGCATTGTTGCGTTTGTTGTTGTTGTTGTTGCTGTTTTGCATTTGTTTTTTTTTTCTTCTGTTAATAACTCAAACATATGTGCTTACTTTTGGTGGGGTGGGGGGAGGGGGGTGGAAGGTAGCCTTAAGAGGCAGCTTTCTGAAACTTCTATTTAGCAACATACAACTTACATAAAATCTAAATTGTCATGTAAGCAGTTTAGCTACAGAAAATAATGTTTAATTTAACTTGCCATGTTGGAAAGTGGCTGTATTTGCTGATGAAAGACCATTGCGCCGTTGTCTGCACAAGCACATAACTAATCCACTATTTAACTAACCTACAGCACTATTGCTATCATCATTTTAGATAAGAGTCAGACAGCCTAGATGGGCCAATTAGCCTTTACCTCTCATGAAAATGCATTTTAATATGTCTCTCATACCCTATGTTACACTTTAGAACTGTTATAACATGTGGAGACATCTTCGTCAGAGGTTATGTTACTGTGTTTCAAAACACACAGTTTAAAAAAAAAAAGTGTCAACTGTCACACTTTCTAAATGAAGATAACATATTCTCTGAGCTTCCTAATCCTGCGAATGTTTACAATGCGAGGGGAAAGTGTCATTCAGGTTACCACATCAAGGGAGCTTGTGATCTCTTTGTCTTCCAAATCTCCTGGTAGTGTTTACAGCTAACATATAACGAGAAAAGCACTGGGGTGTATAATACACTACAATAAGTACACCATTGTCTACTTCTTCTCAAGGGAGAGATGTGCTTTAGTCTTCAGGATTTCTGCAGCTTTCAGGAACCATACATCCAGCTGTTAAGGTGGAAATGAACTGTTGGGAGCAACGCTCTCCTGAATGCCCAGAACCTTAAAAATCCAATTTCTATAGGGACAATTTCTAACTTACACATTCTGTTCCTGGCTACCTGGAGAATAATGAATTCTGCCATAACACTGTAACACAACCAAAACTATTCCAGAAGAGAATTGTCAGCTTGCTGTTATTTATGCAGGCTGTTTTCATTTCAAACAGGAAGTGTTTTATATTTATAGACGTGGGAGAAAAAACTCTTAAGATACAGTGATCTTTTTTTAGGAGAAAAAAACTCTTAATGTATATGGTAACCTTTTCTTAGGAGAAAAAATAACTAAGATACATAGTGATTTTTTTTTTTTTTATACAGGTTAGTATCTTAATAGTAACTACTGCCTATGACAGGGAGTCACAGTGTTAAAAACAAGGCATACAATAACTGTTAATGAACAAAGGAAAAATGAGTAGAGTGGGTTGCTACAGTACCTTGGATAGAAAAATAAGTTATAGACACTGCTACTATCATATGGTAATCTTGCTATCCTTTCTCATCAATATAATGCTAAAAATAACAAAACATAGACACAATGTGGATTCGTTAGAAAAACACGTTAGAGTTAAAGAGACACTATAAGCACCCAGACCACCTAATCTCATTGAAGAGGTCTGGGTGCGGTGTCCCTGTCCCCTTAACCCTTCAATATAAATGATTTGGGAGGCACGAGGGTGGGGGGGGGGGGGGGAGGGGAGAGGTAGCAGAGGGCACTATAGTGTTAGGAATACAGTATTGTATTCCAAATAACATAGTTTTCATTTAAGTGTTCCACACTAGATGAATTGATACACAGCTCTTTGATTCATTATTTCATTGAGGGAAAGGCTACATCCCCGAAACATCTGTTGTAGTGCATTAATGCTCTTTAAATAAATGGGGTCTCACTCGTGAACTTATACTGAACCTGTACTAAGTGTCTACATAGATATTACATAGTGATTAAAAGAACTAAAGTAGGTGCAAAGGGCTCTTCTAAAAACTATGTTATCCTATTTCTTATTTTATTTGGTATAAAATTAAGATAGCCACTCCAACACTAGCGGTATATACTTTAGTATCTTAAGTTATTTAAGTGTTCCACTATTACAAGACACATTCATGACATAGTGTTTACATAGTTTTTCTTTTCACTTGCATTAGAGATGGGCTTCCATTAACCCTTTAAGACCGGAGGGCGTACTATTACGCCCTATTTTAAGTGGCTCTAAACGCCGCAGGGCGTAATAGTACGCCCTCCGTTTTTTTTTACTTACCCGGACGCCGGCGATCCCACACTGGCGATCGCGGTTGGGGGGACTCCCAGGGAGCCCCCCGCGGCAACGTCCGTCCTCCTGGGCCCCCCGGCCATGTGAGAGTGAGGTCCCCCCCCCGGCCATGTGAGAGTGAGGTTAGCTGCCTGGTGCATTGCCAGCAGGGGGACTAACTGTAATGCCAGTTAGTCCCCCTGCTTGCTGGAAATAAAATAAATGAAAGTTAATTCTCTTCTTCGCCCTGCTGTGGCCACCCCCAAAACTAACCTTACTTCTGATAACTTTGCATGTTACTTCACTGACAAGATTGAACAGCTAAGGAAAGAATTCTCCCCTCCTTGCCTTTCTGTTTCTCAATCACACATAGATCATGCATTTCCTACCCTTCAGACATTCTCCCCAGCTACTGACCAAGAGGTGGCTGCTCTTCTTTGCTCCTCTCGCCCCACCACTTGCCCGCTCGATCCTGTCCCATCTCACCTTATCAGATCTCTCTCCACTTGTCTCGTGCCTTCTCTAACACACATCTTCAACTGCTCGCTCTCTTCTGGCATCGTCCCTGCTGACCTTAAACATGCCACTGTAGTACCTATACTAAAAAAACCATCCCTCGACTCATCCACCCTCTCTAATTACCGTCCCATATCCCTGCTCCCTTTTTCCTCAAAGCTTCTGGAAAGGCTTGTCTTTACCCGTGTGTCTCATTTCCTCAATTCCAACTCTCTCCTTGACCCCCTTCAATCTGGCTTCCGCCCTCTCCACTCTACAGAGACTGCCCTTATCAAAGTCACTAACGACCTAATCGCAGCTAAATCCAAAGGCCACTACTCCATACTAATTCTTCTTGACCTCTCAGCGGCCTTTGACACCGTTGATCATGCTCTCCTTCTTCAAACTCTTCAATCACTTGGTCTCTGTGACTCTGTCCTCTCGTGGTTTTCCTCTTATCTCTCCCAACGCTCATTCAGTGTCTCCTTTTCTAATGATACCTCCTCCCCTCGCCCTGTCTCGGTTGGAGTTCCCCAAGGCTCCGTCCTTGGTCCACTTCTATTTTCTCTTTATACTGCTTCTCTTGGCAAACTTATTACCTCTTTTGGATTCCACTACCACCTGTATGCTGATGACACCCAGCTATATCTCTCCTCCCCGGACCTCTCCCCTCCCCTGCCGTCCTGCAACGTGTCACTGCTTGCCTTTCTTCCATCTCTGACTGGATGTCCTCCCGCTTTCTGAAACTCAATCTCTCAAAAACTGAGCTCCTTGTCTTTCCTCCTCCTAATACTGATCCTCCTCTTTCACTCTCCCTTCAAGTTTGTGGTACCAACATCAGTCCATCCTTGCAAGCGCGCTGTCTTGGCGTCATACTTGACTCTGGTCTCACCTTTGAGCCTCACATCCAGCATGTTGCCAAATCCTGTAGATTCCATCTTAAAAACATAGCCCGCATCCGCCCCTTTCTTGCACCAGATACTACCAAGGAGCTTGTCCATGCTCTGGTAATCTCCCGCATGGATTACTGTAACCCTCTCCTGATTGGTCTTCCCAAAAGCCGTACTGCACCCCTACAGTCCGTAATGAACGCTGCTGCTAGACTGATTTTCCTCTCTAGTCGTTTCTCTCACACCTCACCCCTCTGCCAGTCCTTACATTGGCTTCCTGTATGCTATAGGAGTCAATTCAAGGTACTAACTCACACCTATAAAGCACTGAACAACTCTAGCCCCTCTTATATCTCCTCACAGATCCATAGGTATGTCCCTTCTCGGTCTCTCCGTTCTGCCCGTGACCACCTCCTGTCCGTTGTCCGCACTCGTACGGCCAACTCGCGCTTGCAGGACTTCTCGCGGGCGGCTCCCTTCCTATGGAATAGCCTGCCTACCGCCATCAGACTCTCCCCTAGTCTTGCATCTTTTAAGAAGTGCCTTAAAACTCATCTCTTTAGGAAAGCATATGGCCTCCAAGACTAACCCTTACCTCACATACCTGTCTCTTGCCCTCTCCTAAAGGGCAGTCCACCTTATTTGATTGCAAATTCCTGTCCTAATGTGTTTTACACCCACCTCCTATAGAATGTAAGCTCGATCGAGCAGGGTCCTCTTCAACCTATTGTTCCTGTAAGTCTATTTGTAATTGTCCTATCTATAGTTAAATCCCTTCTCATAATATTGTAAAGCGCTACGGAATCTGTTGGCGCTATATAAATTGCAATAATAATAATAATAATAATAATAATGTATATATATATATATATATATATATATATACACATAAACATACACACACATACACTGTCTAGGTGTATTTTACTATTAATATATATATAATTATATATATATATATATATATATATATATATTAATATCAAATTACACGTAGACTGATACTGACAAAATATATATATATATATAATTATTGTCATACATATATTTATATATAATATAAAAAATATGTAAATACGTAAAAAAAATTAAATTAAAAAAATAATTAAAAATAACATTGAAAAATATATAGATGTGTGTTATTTCGTTCTAACTGTATTGTGATATTAATATATATATATATATATATATTTATATCAAAATACACGTAGAACTAATTAATATATATATCTATATACATAAATATATACATATATATTACATAGTTACATAGTTAGATAGCTGAAAAGAGACTTGCGTCCATCAAGTTCAGCCTTCCTCACACCTGTTTTTATATATCACTATATATATACCTATATATAAATAAAAATATTTTTTTAAAAATTATATATATATATATATACACACATACGTATTTATATACATATATTAATTCTACACATATATTTATGTAATATTTTTACATAATTAGGTATCTTAATTAATTACAATTAGCGGGACCTGCCTGACAACCCATGCCGAAAGTAAAGGGAATTTAATTTGCTAGCACTATATTTAACCCTATAACTTTCTAAGACACTATAAAACCTGTACATGGGGGGTACTATTCTACTCGGGAGACATCGCTGAACACAAATATTAGTGTTCAAAACCGTAAAATGTATTACAACGATGATATCGCCAGTAAAAGTGAAGTTTTTTGCATTTTTCACGCACAAACAGCACTTACACGGACGATATTATTGCTGCAATACTTTTTACTGTTTTGAAACACAAATATTTGTGATCAGTGACGTCTCCCGAGTACAACAGTACCCCTCATGTACAGGTTTTATGGTGTTTTCAAAAGTTACAGCGTCAAATATAAGGCTTGTGTTTCATTTTTTTCACATTAAAATTCGCCAGATTGGTTACGTTGCCTTTGAGACCCTATGGTAGCCCAAGAATGAAAATTACCCCTATGATGGCATACCATTTGCAATAGACAACCCAAGGTATTGCAAACGGGGTATGTCCAGTTTTTTTTAGTAGCCACTTAGTCACAAACACTGGCCAAAATACTAACGCTAACTTTGGCCAGTGTTTGTGACCAAATGGCTACTAAAAAAGACTGGACATACCCCATTTGCAATACCTTGGGTTGTCTACTATTGCAAATGGTATTCCATTATAGGTGTAAATTTTATTCCTGGGCTACTATACAGTCCCAAAGGCAACGTAACCAATCTGGTGAATTTCAATTTCAAATGTAACGTGCTATATTTGACCCTGTAATTTCCCAAAACACCATAAAACCTGTACATAGAGGGTACTGTTTTACATGTGAGACTTTGCTGGATACAAATATGTGTATATGTGTAACTAAAAAAATAACAACATTTCTTAGTTTCTCCCATTTTCATATTAAACTATGTTTCATAGCTAAATATTTGATATTAAATGAAAGCCATGTTTCCCTGAATAAAATGATATATAATAAGGGGGGGTGCATTTAATATGAAAGAGGTGAATTACGGTTGGACAGACATATAGCGCAAATGCCAGGTTTTGTTTACATTTTGTTTTGTTCACAACATGTACATTTGGCTCAGTCCTTAAGGGGTTAATGTGTTTGGTTAGCCATAATATAACTTGAGAAAAAGCCTACATAGAGATTTAGCACAATGTTAGTAAACAGACACACAAAGCTCCCCTAGTGACTCTTTCAAGGCATGTACAGCTGCTATGCATAGATCTATACATAGTGACATTGCTGTGGGTGTGTGAGCACATCAGAGACGAGTGTTATGGAAAGTTGATAACTTAAGGAAGTAAAAGCATTTTGACATGTAGCACTGATAATAAAATACATTGTAGTAACGTATGACAAAATTGCACATAGAATATAACAAGTGACAGGGAATGATACACTCGGGAGATAAAGTAAACTGTTGTGAGATAATTAATATGGAGGAAAAGACGTGTTAAACAGCCTTGGCAATTCACAAATCATCTGAGTAGAGATCCAGAGAACAGAAATATATATTTTCTGGTAATGTGACTGTATATATCATTAAGCTAACTGTTCAACAAATAAATTCTTCATGATTCGATTGCAATTCACAATATTTTTAATTTATTTTCTTCCATAGTCTATAACAGGATGTTTAAAAGTAGCACATCGGTTCCCTTGCTTTCGTAAATCAATATACACCGCATTAACAAGCTGACTATCAGATTCTATATTATGTATACTTGTCCTGCACCAGTGATGTCACATTATCACATAAAACCTCAGCAATGCATAAGCCGCATCCAAACCTTCACTTGAATATTTTGATTAAAGAAAAATCTGTATATATATAATATACATACAGATAATATAGATAATATATACATGTATATAAACACACACACACAGATTTTTTTGTAATCAAAAGTTTTTCAGAGTATTTTGCATTTAAATGAGTTATCATTTTGTTACAATATTTTAATACCATATTTTTTATCATATATGTTTTCAGTTTGGTTGTTGTAGCCTAAAATGTAAAATTTACTTTGAATTCCTGACAATTCATTATTAAACAAATAACCATTTCTGTAAGTATTTTGCATTGACGTGTACACAAGAGCTTACATTCTAGAGAGCTTTGAGACATTGTGATTATTAAGCCATTTATTTTTATAATTGTATTTTTTTAAAGTGTCCGGGATAGCACTTCCTTTTCTTCCTTGTCCAATAATGCTGACTATCATAGTCCATCCATCTGACCATGTGTGATGGGTGTGAGCACAGGACTTATTTTGTTCTTCTGGATCTGATAAAAACAAATGATTTCCTGAGCCTGCATTCCGAGGGAACTTTATTACAAAGTCCATTTGTCTTTTCATGGTCAGCTGTATTGTTTACTTACAAAATCTGCTAAAGGCTGAAGTACAGGAACTCAGTTATTTGGTATTTCAATAGTCGTACATGTTCTACTGCATGATTGGGTTCAGTGTGGACACGCACGGTTTCTAAGCACCGTGATAATGGAAACTAATTACAACAAACAAACTACTTCCTACCATTCTACCTCATCTGGCAACTCCTTTGTGTAATCTTAAATAGCAAGCAAACAAGAATCCGGGCCATTTCGATGTCAACTTGGACAAATGATTGCATATAATATTATTTTAAGTGCCCATCCTGAAATAAAATCCATTTTAAGGAGTAACAAAGTAATGAAGGCAACAAAAAAAGACTGAAGAGCGTGTCCTTCTAAACGTACATATTACTGGTGTCAAAATGAAATAAAGTAAAAGACCTCAAATTGGTCAAACATTTCTTTCTTACTCACAAATATGAACAGGATCATTCACTAAAGTGAGGACTAAAAGTGAGCATAAAGTGAATTTCAAATTTCAAACCAATCTAGTCAAACGGCAGCAGAGCAGAGATAGAGAATTTTTATAATTCTGCTATTTTGACCTTAAATTTTAAATTCACTTTGAATTCTCACTTTAATAATAATAATTTTGCAAATATATTTCAGGCTAGCTTCGTCACTAACAACATAATAGGACTTATGCATTAAGGTTTATTAAATAGTAACTTGTAATAAAGGAAAACAATATTTATGTCATTGTCTTTTTGTATCATAAGAGTATAAAATCTTACAAATGAAGAAGGCATAATTAATTTAATTTGAGCATTATCATCTTTTACTTAATTTACAGCAAAACCTCTCTAAATCAAAACTTTCAGAGCTAAAAATGCATGTAAGTGTAAACATTAAGAAAGGGGGATAATTATCTAACTCAAAATTCACAGAGCCAGTAGTTCATGTAAGTTCTCAGTGTTTCCACTTACATGAACTTCTGGCTCTGTGAATTTTGAGTTAGATAATCATCCCCCTCTCTTAGTGTTTCCACTTATTTAATTTTGTGATATTACATATACAGATTACATGTGTGACTTTTAAATTATGATACAGCTTTTTATATGGAACACTGTTTTTACTCTTTTGTGAAATTTCTCTTGTCATTAGTATTTGTCTGTTTTTTAAGAATGGTAACATTGTGTTTATGGACTATAACTCTAAGGAACTCTTATATCAGTTTTGTGATGCTGGAGGCCGATTGGATCACAGCCTGGGGACTTACTATATATGAACGATCTCCGTTGGGATGGGGATTATGCTCATTTGAGAAAGCCCCAAGAGGCGGGGTGAAATGCGTCACGTGACCACGTGATCGGAATACGCGGAAGTGATTTCTACTTACCCACCGGCGAGAAACACAATCTCCAGAAGGAGGAAGACTATGGCTATCTCTCTGCACGGCATCAGACTCCATATGATGTGGTGAGCTTGTGGTGGACATTGTGTTTTAAAGTTGCTGTTTCAAGTTTTATTTTGGAATCAATACATTTTGTTAACCTGACACCTGGTCACAAGAGCTTTTCTCAGATCCCACATACCCAAGAGGCTGATCCTCCCTGGGCAAGATAACCAGGAGTGGGGCTCATACCACTCTCAACTTGTGAGTTGCTTTCTTAAAGAGACTTTTTGCTTTTATTTAATTTAATAACTTTATTGCACTAAGAGTGCTTTCTCTGTCTCCCCTTCCAACCTTTTTTTGACTCCCATATTTTAGAAACTAATTATGCTTATTGGCAGTATATATTTGTCAATCTTTGGCACATATGGTTTTTATTTGGGATCATATTCTCACTGTATATACATTTTAGAGTCACTTCACTACGCTTGAGGTGTCTCAGTATATATATATATATATATATATTTGCGCACTAGCACTTTTTTTTGTTTTTATACTATTCTGTACCATATTACCTGGGTATATTGTTGGTGCTGCATATCAACCCAATACCTGCTTACATTAATTTGGTTTGCGCCAACTTATCTGCTTGGCCTATTGTGTATACTTTTAATATGGACAGGGCATAGCATTCTATTAATTAAAGAAAAAGGGAAACATATAATATCTTCTGGGTGATTTTTGTGGGGGAGGAGGGAGTTGCTACATGTGTTGAATTCAATCTCTACAACTGTTCCAGGGTGCTTCACACAAATCTTAGTAATAATTCATTTAAAATGTATTAGTTATCTTGAATGGGATTCATGTGCCTCACATCCCTCCCTTTTCTCGGGTTTCCAGTTATGTTGCAACATTTTCCATTTCTTCTCAACAGCTCAAGCCTGAAAATGAAACACCTTTTCTCTTCCACAAGACACTATTTTGACCACAGCTGGAATCAAAGTTAGCACATTAGCGATCTGTGCTCGAAGAGGTGACGCCTACATAAGCTTGCATGCTTGAGATATGTGGAGAGAAATGACGATGAAGATATTTCCAGTTGATGAAGAAATAATAAGCAAACACAAAATGTGGAAAATATGACGTGAGAAAGTTATAATAAATACAATTTAGTTTTTCCAATTGTCGTACAAAGCCAGTCTTGAGTTAGTTTTTTTTTTACTTTATGGATTCCCCAAACTCTCATTTTGAGTTGGAATATATTAATCTGTCTCTAATTAAAAGCTATTCAGCTGATGTGAGTATGCACTTTTTTCCCCAGTATACTTAGCTGAATGTAAGACCTTTAAGATTTCTAAGCATCATGGTATATGTAGTCCACACATTTACAACTTCTAGATTTGCTACTACTGCTAGAGGACATATGCAAGGCAATATCTGAACAGTGAGCACCGAGAGAATATATTGCTGCAGAACTCTTTATTTTTTCAATGTTTCCACCTTGTCTGATGTCAGATGCCAGGTCTTTTGTTAAAAGTACAAATAAAATGAAACAACAGCCCTCTCAAGTCAAATACTTCACCACTGCAGACAGAGACATATAAAGGGTTTATTGTTTGCCCACATACCATTTGTAAAACTGTGTTTCAGGACAATTCTTTTTAAAAATTGGAACATACAAGCATAGTTAACTTTAATGCCAGTATAAATGTGGTAATCCTTAAAATGTTATAATGCTAAATAATTATTCTTCAAATAGTACCAGCTGTTTGTGTTTTCCAGACAAAGACTTCTTGATCAGAACTAATGATTACACCAGGACGGCAGCGAATTGGCCACATATCTAAACTTCAGCTTTGATGAGAGAAAATGGCCTCTAGCTAGTCCACGCTGTCCCGTTTTGTCTTCTTTTTAAAGATTACATGATTGTGTGATTGCAAAACTCGTCTAGAGGAAAAGAAAAATCCTCTTAAACACAATAAATCTTTAGTCACAGTGACTAATAAGTGGAATATACAATGTGACCTTAAAGACTGCCTATTCCATGAAATGCTGAGGGTGTTCAGATGTGTTTAATTGTTTATTGGAAGGGAAAATAAAGTAAATATAGAAAAAGTGTTCACTTTATTATACGTATAAAAATCTAAGTTCTGTTGGTCTTACATGTCTACTACGTTTCCTAGATGAGCTATATCAGGGATGTCAAACTCTTTTCCTCGATACGGTCAAACTGTCCACTGAAATAGGTATGGAGGGTCGAATGAATAAGATTTATATGTACACGAATGTGCAAACAAGAAAAAAAGTGGGCACAAACAATAACTTCACAAAATGTCATAAATGTAATTTATTACTTTCTTACAACAATAAAAAAGGTGTATTTGTGTGTATTGTTGCCTTTGGATGCAGTTGTGTGTTTGTGTGTACTTTCATTTGAATGTAGTGGTGCACTTGTGTGTAGTGTTTGAATGCATGTGTGTGTCAGTCTGTATAGTGCTGACACTGGAATGCAAGGGTATATCTGTGCGTAGTATTCACGGAAGCAGATGTGTGTTTGTGTGTAGTGTGCATCTAAATGCTGGGATGTGTTTGTAGCAATAGCATTTGAATGCAGGAATGTATTTGCATGTACTGCTTAAATGCAGCGTGTATATTGTATGTAATGTTGGTGTTTCAATGTAGGCGTGTGTTTGTGTGCATTGTTGATGTTTGAATGCAGGGACATATTTTTGTTTAGTATGCAGTGCTGGTGTTTGAATACAAGGGTTTATTTGTGTGCAATGTTGGCATTTGGATGCAGATGTGTATCCGTGTGCAGAGTGTGTATATGAGTGCTGTGATGTATACAATGCCACACTCACAGATACACTCATTGACATACACACTCTGACACAGACATGCACGCACACTCAGATATACACAGAAACACAGATAGACATACACACTTACACACATACAGATACACCCAGATATACAGGTACACATACATACTTACACATATATAAGTACGCACAGATATACACCCAAACTAACACAAATATGTACACACACTCAGATGCACACAGACACACAAGTACACAAACACAGTTATAACTAGAGATGGACATAGCTAAGAAGACTAACAGCAAAGTTTTTTTATTTAAACCTCTAATTTGTTGAAGAACAATCAGGAAAGAATGTAAGAAATTCTATCAAGCAAATAATTAACTAAATATGAAATAGTATGATAGTATGATAATGAAGAGAAAACCACAGACATTTTATTTAATATGCAGCCCACCAATGTTGTAAAGAGGATTCAATAATTTCCTCCTTAATTACATTGTTTAAACCTATACCTGTTTATGATCAATACATCTTCTTTTAATACAATAGACACATTCTGTTAGAAGGATTTTTCCCAATATATTTTTATTCTTGTTATATAGACTTAAGCATATGTGTCTTGCATAATGCAAAGCTATTCACTGTAAAATGCTGTGAATCACAGTAAATTCAGAATATTTTAAATCTTAGGTTCCAATTGCTGAATTTCAACAAATCTCCAAGCCAGCTGCTCAAATTGACTATTTTAGCCCACAATTTTAATCTTTCTTAGAATTCCAAACAATTCACACTTTGGTGAATGTCCCTATCATATAATGAAAAGATGCTGGAGAGTCCAAAAATGTACTCTTGTTTTAAAAGGGAACATTGGCAAGATTTTTACTGATAGGGTCGGTGTTACTTTTCATTTGTGTTAACCCTTCATATGCTGGGAGGAGAAACCAGATTCCTACAGGGAACTTGAATGCTGCACCTGTTTAGAGTCTGTTTTCTGTCGGCCATAACACACTTCATTTTCGAGACTTGATGACGTGTCCACAGGTGTGCACATGAGACTGGAGGATGACTGAAAGCAGGTTATAGACATCTCGCGTGTGGGTGACAACACCATGCACATAAACGATTCATTGAGCACATTGTAATACTGCTTAGGGAAACGAGACACGTAACACCAGACATAGCATAGACATGTAGCTTGAGAATATCCTAGTTAACTTAGATAATGTGGATCATCTCAACAATGTAATTTATTACAACTGCTATTATTACAGGTTTATCAGAAAGCGGTGGTGTAATATACATATCTTTAAAATGGGCAGACAAAACAAAAAAATATAAATATGGTCAAATAGAAACACAAGTTGAGAAAACTATGGAAATGGGAAAGCATTGTGATTGAGATCATCACTTCTGATTATGTCAGCCAAGGAGGCAGATCAGAGGCAGAGCCAGCACCAGCAGACTGGAATAAAGGTAATATTTTACTACATTTAGAGGTTTAAGGTGGGACTAGAGAGGCTAGATGGTGGTTTTAACACTATAGGGTCAGGAATATATTTTTGTGTTCCTGACCCTATAGTCTTCCATGCTCAATTTTTTTTATGGATTTAGCAGGACATTTATGATTTGGGAACTCTGTCACTCGATTATGGGTGTTATTTCTGGTGAACCACTTCTAAACAGTGTACAGATTTTGCAGCATGAACCCAGTGCAAGGCATCTCTGATCATGGCCACCCTTAATTGGCAAGCATGCTGGGGAGTCTGTCCGCCAAGCTCACATGTTGGCCGAGCAAAAACGTTCCACTACAACATTGTACCCTCACGTCTTTCTTCTAATGCTGGAATGTATGATGCAAAATATATCACAGATTTATGTGTGCATTCTGAAACGAAAACTTACAGGCACATATAATTAGCCATAACCTGACAATTCAAAAGGATGCCTTTAATAACTGGCACTAGAATGCTTGTAACCAACAGTAAAAGAATGCAACGTGCAAATAGCTTGACACTACTTTTTTAATAGGGTCTGTTCACTAAACAGTGGGATATAGTCAGCTAAGAATCAACTTTTAAGAGTCAAATAAATTTTAGACTTGATCAGAAATCTGGAAATAATACACAATTCAGGAGGACTGAAAATAATTTCCATCGTAAAAGTTTTGTCTTAAATTTTGCAAACCTGCTGCTATCTCACTACATGGCACTACTTAGAGACTTCACGCCACCGCTCCAGATAAATGTGACCCTCTCATGGGCAGAACTTGGTTCCAGAAGTACCTGGAGCTTGAACCCAAAAATAAATTTCATGACCCCTACTCTAACAGGAGGTGAAAATATGTCATGAAATATCTCAGTCTTTGTATGTTATGTTCCCTCCTGTGTACTCATGAATAGTGTGCCGTTTGGCTCTCTGGAATCTCAGAGAGAAATAAAGCACAGCTGGAAACAAGCACAACCTGGTAATCAGTGCAATCCCAACTCACCTTGATACAGCAAAGTTCTTTACCCCAGTACCCGAACCTAACTGTCAATGGGGGGGAGGGTTGGGGGGGGGGAGGGGGGGAGGGCATGGCCCCATCTCCTTATGTAGCCTGATGGAGCATTATACTACTAATCTTTCTTTTTGTAATAAGTGGCTGCTTTGAGAAGCAGCTGCCTGATACATAATTAAAAAACAAAACATTATCTTCCTGCCTCCTCCAACTGTATCGATCCGAGACTAAAGAGTTTCACATCTGGGTCTTTGGCCCTGATTGCCCCCCTAGTAACACCTATGGCCTTCCCATAACTTGCAACAAGGACAGATTACTGCTGCATGCATCACTGTAAGCAGGAAGCTCAAATAAAAACATATGACTCAATCAGAGACGCCAAGTTAAAAATAGTGATTAGAAATTCTGATGATTATTTTATTATTATTAACCGTCATTTATTCCATGATACTTTACAGATTATGTGTGGGATAGGGGTGCAGTGACATGCTGCTATATACACACTGAGAAAAAGACACTGAGCTTACAATTTGGAAATAAATATATATTTTTTTATCGTTGGGGTTGATAAATGACCTTTACTGAAGAAAAATTATTAACCTGGTTGGAAAATTTGCATGATTTTCTTTATTTTTCCAATCTTGCTATTCACGCCAAAATATTGCATCTCACCAGAAATGACTGTTTAATGAATCAGTCTCTTCAATGGCTTGGAAATTTCATAAATCAGTTTCACTTTGTGCTTTTGAATTTGCATAATCTAGGTTAGCCCTTTTTTATATAGAACTCCAAATTACATAAATGTATTTAATCCATTAGATTGGTGACACTTTCCTGTACTGTACAGTTAGCTCAGTGACATATTTGTGTATTATAATATATTGAATTATTTATTATTATATTACATAGAAGCAGGGCTCCATGCTATAAATATGAGTGCTATAAAAACATAGATAGATAGATATATAGATAGATTAAAAAATGTATTGTAAGTTGTCTTCTGGACTCTGTTAAATAATATGTTCTTATTTTAAACAAGAGGGGCAGCCTAAATATAGCACTGGGCCTAAAACATTTTTTAGCCCTTTAACGAGCAATATATGATATGTGGGTGCACTAAATGAATTAGAGGAATTGTATAGAAATAGAATACAAGCAGAGACAAGGAAAATGGTAAGATTGCTCTGGACCTCTGGTAAAAATATAGAGTCCTTAGGGAATACTTCAATTAACCAATTAGTTACCAACTAGCAGGGAGACATTTCCTTCAAACATGGATGGCTTTGTACAGATTATTCTTTAAATTGATTGGAAACATTGTATGTTTTTTTTCCCTATATTCTCCATCCATCCTATATGTCTGAGGGGTTTAAATGAAATAAAAAATCACACTGTATGTTTTGCTCTTTATCTTGCAATACTTATGACAGACGCAGGAAAAATATTGTAGTATGGCAAAATCAATCACAGAAATGAATGAGGATGTGCAAATGGTCACAATGGTCACAATGGAAACAGAACTGTCAGTGCATAATTATTAAAGTAATACATAAAAGAGAATTGCTTATTAAATCTGTTATTTTTTTATGTCTTATATTTTCAATGCCTCTACACAATGTTTACATCTCAAATGTTGCTGATAATATCCTTTTTTCCCCATAACATAGAAAGTACAACCATTACACACAATGAATTATTGTTCATTCCTGTGGTGTGTTCTTAAAATGACTAAAACAGGGTAATTCAATCTGAATATAAAAACGGATAAGAAGGACATGTTTCGATTTCATAAAGTTTTCAAACTACATAAATGATTTTTGTAAAACCACTTAGGTTTTGTTCACTAAACTAGTGGTTTAACAGTTCTTTATAATTTACATTCCAGATGTATATATTTTCTAGTAATACCCATATATGTGCTAGATTAAAATGTGGGGAAATAGTGTAGGAGTAAAATGAGTGATTTACTAGAAAGTTTTTTTTAAAAAAAATCAAGACTGTTATCAAGTCCAGAAAAAGAAAAAAAAAACATAGCAAAAATAAAATTAACCCCTTAAGGACACATGACATGTCTGACATGTCATGATTCCCTTTTATTTCAGAAGTTTGGTCCTTAAGGGGTTAAAGAGACACTAGGCAACTCAGTGCCCCTGTCCTTTTAAAACTGCAATGTAAAGCACCGCAGTTTTTTTAGAAACCGTACTACTTACATTGCAGGAATAAGTCCACCTCTAGTGGCCATCAGTCACGTCATGCAGAAGTCCCCATAGGGCAGCATTGAATTCATATTTTCCTGTGGGAAAGTTTGAACATGCGAAGCACTTGATGCGCATGCACATTAGGTCCCCATTGTTCCTCTATTAGCTGATCAATGAGGCCAGACTTGGACAATACCTCCAGTGGTGCAGTATGTACACAAGCCCTGAGTATATGCAACTGACATGCTCGGAAATACATGAATTTTAGTTAGCTATCAGCTTGCGAATAAATGCTATTAGTGGCAATTTAAGGCACACTGCAAACACCATAACCACTGTAGCCCGCTGTAATGGATATAATTCCAGGAGTGGTCAGGCACCCTACTACTATAAGTATTCAATCCATTTGTGAATAGTTGGTGTATTGGGTGCTTCCATTAGCTAATCCCTGCCGTGTAATTCCAGCTCATTGGCTAAAAATGCCATATGAATGCTCTCAGCCAATGAGCACCACCTGACACTACTGGGCATAGCTCAGTGCATATTTTTTTTGCAGCAGAGAAGATGGCGGCAGGTGCCCAGCAGAACTTTCGCAAATGGGCACTCCTGGCACCATAACAACTATATCAAAGTTTTTATGCTTTGAGTGTTTTTCTAAACATCAAGAATCTGATAATAGCCATGAGACATGTGAAGATGCTAGCTCCTCTTAGAGAGCAGTGTTGTAACACGTAAGTCTAGGAAAGGATGACTGTAATGGCAATGAGAGACGTATAATAGTAATCAACACATGAAGTAGGTAGCGTGCTGTTATCAGCATTTATACCCCTAGATATAGCTTTCATACTGGAGAGTGCTGGATTTGTTTCAAGCAGAACTGATCCCGTCACAAAAATTTGTCTAGAGGATGTCTGTATTAGTATGCTTTTTTGTTTGCGTTTTAATTTATTTTGAAAGATTTTTCTACACAATTCTCCTAACAGTTTGCATAATTTTCATTTGTGTTCATCAGAAACAATTCTGACATATTTGCACTGCGCAAATGGCTTTTTGCTTTATAGTATCCTTAACAAACTAGCATACAAAATAGGACAGGACACATTCCGGGATCTTAAAGTATCAAGGTTTATTAGAAGATTTCTTATGGGGTGATAAAGAATTTGATCCTCAAATTCCATGCCAAATAAAGCTATATTTTTCTAGTCAAACTCTCACACGATCATAGTGCATCATTATTATTATTAAGAACCCAGATTCATTTCTGCATTTGTTAAAGGGATATTTACTGAAATGAGAATTCAAAGTGAATCCTAATAGAATTTAACATGTAAGGCTTGTGCAACCAAGAGGAAAGCACAACTGGTAGAGTCGAGAATTAGTCTAGATGAGCTATTTTAAACTTAAATTTGAAATTCACTATGAATTGACCTTGAATTCTGACTTTAGCACTGTTAATATATCATCCAATTAACCCCTTAAGGACACATGACATGTGTGGCATGTCATGATTCCCTTTTATTCCAGAAGTTTGGTCTTTAAGGGGTTAAACTAGTCGAGTGAATGCTATCCATGTCAGAGTTATGCTTTTTTCTGTTATATGGACTGCTGTCTAGTAACTAATTTTAATAAATGTTAATTTGTTTACTTTAGTATGGTTTGTGTCCGTAACAAAGGACCAGTTTCATATGTTGCATAAGTCTTAATTTAACAGCATTGTTTTTAAAATACGATATAATATACCAGCCACGTACATTAAACAGTGCTATATGAAGATATTTTCACAATTTGTGTTTAAATCTTATGTTATAACCCTGGGACTACCTTATACAAATGAGCAGTAGAAGACCAATCAAGCTTACATACAACAGGTCTCTCTGCTTCAATAGTGAATAATTACTTGTTGAAAGACAGAAGACAGACTCACCTTAACCCACTGGTACATCAGATTTAAGGATCTCAAGCTAAAATATTTCTCATATACACGTCAGACTATAACTTCAATACTATCCAAAGTAAAAATCTGTCCTACTATTCTAAAGTAGGAAATGGTAAGAATTATCAGTGGATTGACTTTACATGAACATTTTCAATCTCTCTTAAGTAATTAATATGGGGAAAAAAAATCAATATATATCATATATAAAAAATGAGAAAATAAGAGCACTCAATGGGTTTTTTAAAAAAACTAGATTATATTGTATCAAATGCAACAATTGACTTTTCGACCCGCAGGTCTTTATCAAGATATCTTGATAAAGACCAACAGGATGAAACATGTTTTGTTTTTTTGTATTTGATACAATATAATCTTTTTTTTTTTGTATCCATTAAGTTATCATTTTTTTAAATTTCTCATATAACCTTTACGCTTTGCAGCACTGTGGTCATTTGGATTTAAATTATATTAAGGTAGAGTGCCAGATTTCTCATTTTTCGTTTTATCTATCTATCTATCTATCTATCTATCTATCTATCTATCTATCTATATATATATATATATATATAAATTATTTGAAGTCCCCAGCACTCACGTATACCATAAGCCAATGCCGGGCGCCAGTCCAAAGCTCCAAAATGATAAATGATCCAAATGAAATAGGCTGCTCTCCGGACTTAAAAAATTCAATTTTTATTAAAGTTGATTAAAAACTACGACCAACGTTTCGGTCCCCGTTCGGGACCTTCTTCAGGGTCAAAATTCAGCAGGACAATCATTGACAATCACAAAGATTGTCCTGCTGAATTTTGACCCTGAAGAAGGTCCCGAACGGGGACCGAAACGTTGGTCGTAGTTTTTAATCAACTTTAATAAAAATTGAATTTTTTAAGTCCGGAGAGCAGCCTATTTCATTTGGATCATATATATATATATATATATATATATATATATATATATATATATATAGAGAGAGAGAGAGAGAGAGAGAGAGAGAGAGAGAGAGAGAGAGATGTATAAAACATTCATGTCGATGTATGTTAGATGGAATACAAATCATATTGATAAAGGGACACTTCACTGCCCCAAAATCTAAAATAAAAATCACTGATTAGTAGGAATACCATGAATGTGATTTTTTTTAATTCAGTGTATATCTAAAAAAAACAAGATTGCATCTAAAAACAGACTGCAAAAGCTGCAGATCTCTTGTTTAAAGCCCTATGCAAGCCATCCCCTTCTAACCCAGTCCATACTTTCTGTGGATGTCCAATCACAGACTTCCGAATGCAGCTCAAGGAGAAGTATTTGCAATATAGGTGCTCTGAGCAATTGCCTTCATCTTGAGTTTAGCTCCACTGAGCTAAACAATACAAGAAATAACAGGCCCAGTTATTTCTTTGACAGACATGGTGGCATAACAAGCTTAATTTATGACAGTGACAATTCCTATTAAAATCAGCACTTTTTGTAAAATGAAATAAGAGGACACACTCTTCACACATAAAGGAAACTAAAGTGTTGTATTTAAAAATAAAAAGCTTCAGACTTATATAACTCTGTACCTGATTGACATTTCCACTCGAACTGTTGTGGTTTTAATCATTTGTCCACAAATAGTTTTTTTTTTTTTTTTTTCAACCCACAATGATTGATCTGGCCAGACGTGTAATCAGTAATAATATTCAAATATGGAACGTGTAAGGCATAAGCTTATGCCTCATGATCCACTGGTAAAAGTATCTTTTTATTTGAAAATTAAGGTGAAACAAATATAGTAGATACAATTTGATCATCATTGTGCATGTCAATGTATCAAAATCTGTTAGCCTGGCTAGCTGGAGGCTGAGTAGGCCTTCCATACACCACAAAAGGCCTATCTGCTAATTATCAAATAATAACGTAGAAAGACAAAAGAAGAAGAAAGAAAAAAATAACAAACATTGTATTTGGTTCATTAATTAAATAGTAACACTGGTAAGAAAGCCAAAAAAAAAAAAAAAAAAACATGGCTCTCCATAGTATTACTGGTTAAGTAAGTTTAACCAGGCAGTTCAAAGATTCTTCTTTGTAGCAAATGTAAAAGCCTGATACAGTACCTAAATCTGGGAAACAAACTATGTAAAACAAATATGTCCAGCCCTGGACTTATTTTTCTGCAATTTCTTTGATAGCCTATGTGCTGTTGACTGACAGGTAATGTTTTCTTTTGTCGAGAGTTTAGAGGTTTTACATACTTGTTCTAAAGCCCAAGAAGTAGATATACTCATATACTGTAAAACTTCAACTCCCATGATGCTATGCCAACTGTCTGAATGACAAAGCAGAATGGATGTTGTAGTTCTAAAGCAACATCCCCTGGTCTGAAGTATTTTTTTCCACAAAGGGATTGTTCAATCACTCGGCCTGTAAACCGGTAGGACGGCAAAATAAAAAGACACTCCGTAATAATATAAAGTACGACACACAAGTAAATGTTTTCAATCAACTTTATTTAATTTAGGGCTACATATAAACCTCTGTTAACATTTATCCTATACAAATATAATATGAATATATCAAACATTATTCATAATTAATCGCTATATTATTAACAGTGCATTGATTGATCTGGTAAATAAGTGCAATATAAAAATTCAGCATATTCATGAATGATATTTTTTTAAGAAATAAAGCATCATATGTATTCAGAAAAATAGAATTTTAAAACCTTGAGTGATAGTTGACCATGTAACTGCTCTAAAACTAAATCTCCCATAATCCTCTAACAGCACTGATGAAAAAAAAGGATGCAAAAAAAAAGATAAAAACAGCTCAATCTCCTCACAAGCACACATGTACCACATGTATCTATACACAAGTTATGGGTGGGACTTGGTAGTCACATATAAAATGGATAAGAAAGACCGACATTTATTAAAGCAATGCGGCGTGCAATAAACCAGGACTTTTTGCAGTCAGAGGAATTAAGTATAAACAATACTAGGTCTGGAACATCGACAAAGTTGGGACCTAGCAGTTTTTCAAATCAAGTGATGTCGGTTATGTCTCGAGATCAAAAATGTTGCCTGTCCCACACTTGGTGAAACAAACTCTGCGTATCACTGACTGGTGTCCTAGGCCCATTATTGTGTTCACTTTGTTAAACCGTAGACAGGACATACATTGAACACACAGGATAGCTCAGTGGACAGGGTTGACATAGAGTCATGTGTTCTATTCCTGGAAACGTCAACCCAGCAAATCATTCTTTTGAAATCTATAAAAATAAATACCATTCATTTGGGTAGTAATTACATTTAGACCCACGAATGTACTTGAAAATTAGTAAAAGAGCTAAATGTACCGTTCCTGGTTAAATTATTTGATATTATTGTTTATAAAACCAAAGGTAGAAAACCTACTTCTAGAAACAACGGTTTAGTTTACCTAAAACACAAAAAGGTTTCTTCAAAAACTGGAAAGACCTACATGTCTACCCCATGGCATTGGCACACTTCTTATGGGAAATCTGACAATAGTTAATATTTCTACAGTGTTAAAGTTTATCTCTAATGTAAATAAATATAATCATTAAATCAATACTCGTTTCAGCATTCCTCATGGAAGAATAACTATTTTCTAATGTTCAACCTAGTAGCAGATCCTATTTAATTCAGGAAGAAGGGTATTTAAATAAATTGTTGGTCATATTGTAATTTTGCTTATTATGTATTATTCATATACAGATTTTCTTAAAAGAAATGTTATTGCAATTCCTCAAACTATGAATAATTATGTGTCAATATGAGTCTTATAAATTTTCATCTGAAGTGGGCAAACCCCTGAATCAATATAACACAATTATTTCTACTTGCTATCTCACTTTAACTCTTTACGGATCATCGATATTTCAAGCCATCACAATCTGGCTCCTAATGAACATGTACCAATGTGAAATGTATGACTCCAGCTTACTTAACACTGACATCGAGTGAGGAGAGTTCACATGGAACTTTTGATGACAGATTTTTGCAGTGATTAAGTATTGATGGGGTTAATATTATTAAAATTAAGTTATATGTTTCATCATAAAACAAGAACACTTGTGTCATTTTCATGACCGTAGATATCTGTCACTATACTAGTACTCTTCTAAGCGATCTAACCTTCCAAGGGATGCTCCAGGAACCAACACATTATTTATGCATTTTATCATTAGCATTGTTTGTTTAATTTCATTTAGTTTATGCAAAAAGAAATACATGCTTTGCCACATGCTATATTTTAATTGTGCCTCATTTCTCACCTTTGTCATATGAATGACACTGATTACTGCACTCGAGTATGTGATATTATTGACCCCTTTTGTCCCTGTCTCCTAAACTACAATATTCAGCAAAAAACTCTACATGTTATACTTCAGTTAACAGCTTTCGTAAAAGAAACACTCCATGCACCATAACAACTACAGCACAATGGAGTACAGGAGCGCATTGGCACTCTCCCAATTCATATAGTTTTTACCTATGGTCCCCACTTAAGTATGAGATAGAAGCTCTCTGCCTCAGTTACGACATTGCAGGCTTACCTCATTGGTTGCACGGCAACTGATTTGGGGTATTTGGATATATATACCTTTGGATTGGTGTTTATCACTCCAAATTAAATCACGATGCCCACTGAATGAGATTAAATGGGTGATGCTAATTGTTTATGTATCCCATGTGTAAAATGAAACATTTGCTAATGAGTTTCATTGTGTTTATTGACATACGAGGCAGACCCCATTATTTTGTCATTCTTGCTTTGCTAACTATGGATTGGACACATAGGTTTCGCTAATTACAATATGACATGGGCTGTAGGTAAGATATACGATGCCAAAGTACAGTATTTCATTTCTACAGCTGTCTCATATCCCACTGAGCATGGCAATCTCCAGTTGCTCCTGATTTGGAAGTACTTTCACATAGCGTAACATTCCGGCCAAGCTCTCCAGTAAAGCACGCTAAGCAGCTGGAGTGATAAGGATAGTAAGAGATATTTTGGTAAAATTGTTTAGTCTGGGACATATTCCCTCAGGGTAACAAGCTTTGTTTATGCCTTATATCTAACTTGGATTTTTGTAAGGTTTCCAAAATAGGTTTATATTTCTTTATCGCATATATTTGTATTTAGAATGTCATTGTTTGTGCCAAATCATTGTCTATAGCATATTACTCAACATAAATAAAAGGGAATTATGGTGAGCTTGTAGTGTCATATAACATATAGATAAATTATTCTGCTTGAAGATATTAAATAATTCTAAGTGTACCCCAATAAGTAATTATTTGGCTAGACACTTTTCCTATTTTATTCAATATGTACCGTGATTACACTCTTAGAGAAAGTGTGGGTTACATTATTTGTTCATAGTATAGTAAAACTGTACAATAACTACATTATTCGCAGTACAGGGACATTCGGGCAGAGCCTTGTCTACAATGAGAAGCCATGACACTATATTTATTGCACCAAACATTGGTCAATACCAGAAGGTCCAGAAGTATTAAAGGGAACTTGTCACGTCCTAGGATTTGTTATACTATGTTTACTAACTTGTATTAAACATTTATGTTATATTAATGGAAAAAATAAAATTAGAGTCTTTATCCGGCAATTAAGCACCTCCCTGTCAATCAGTGTTATAATCTTTATCCTTTATACCTGGTTTTCAAAAAAGAAGAGGGAAAATGTTCCTATTTACGATCTTTGCTTGCAGTGTTTGCTCTCTCTTTGCCTAATCTGAACTGGTTTATGATTTAATTTACTAAATCTGTACAGTTAATAGAAAATAAAGTATTTCCGTGGAAAAGGCCAACCCAAGTTGCAGGTGCTTTTCAATGTGAATGGCACAAGTTCAAGATAAATGACTGTTCCCCTTTAAATGTGCACAAAAAAAAAATCTTTTAATTTCACATGTGATATCTCCTAGATGCTAACATTCTATGATCTTCATAATCTGCTGGTTTTATTCCTGTTTCAAAGCATTGTGAAATGAGTCCTATCCAGAATGGTGTTTAAACTTGAATAATATAATACATCATAAATAAAATCAGCTACTATTTAAAAATTACCAATAGTAACTTGCAGAGAGAACTAGAATTCAAATTATTCATTACTATTAATACATTATAATTTACTAATATATCACTAACATAGCCTGTCACACTGTACTGTAAGGAGACTTAGAATTAGAAAAGTAGAAACATAAACAAATGTTCATTCTACAGAAGGTAAGCTGTCAAATATTATCGTCCAATTAAAGGATTACTCACCATGACCACGTTTGCTTTTTAAAGTGGTCATGGTGGTCGGAATCTGTATGAGCAGCGACTCTGCTTGACACTCTACACATATAGAGTAAGCTGTACTTTTGTGCTGGGAGCTAGTAGCACCACCCCCCACCCCCCCCACCCCCCCGCCCCCGCCCCAATAGATGTAGGCACTTAGGATTTTGGGTAAGTTTATGAATTAAGGGATATGGTTCCAAGTGAATAATGCCAAGAGGGCAAGATAAATGAAAAAAAGGTTTGTTAAAGAAGAGTTGCAAATAACCATCTAAGATTCCAAAATTAAAAGCAGTAATGAATACAATTAAAGAAAATCTTAGTTATGATTAGTCCATTGTCCTATTTTATGGTATTACATACTTGTCTGTCACACTATATGCTTTTATACCATTGTAACCATTTTACACTCATTGTACAAAACTATGCAGTTAATATTAATAGGAACGCAAATTTACAAATGGCCGAACAACTTTAAAGAGTGGTTATCATCCACAAAACATACACTTGACAAAGACAGCTTGCACAACTTTATCTGTGAGAAATAACATACTATCTTGTAACCCTTGCTCATTTGTCAGACTATGGAATTAATTATAATTGCATTTCAAATTTGCAGCCAATATTATATTAATTTGCCATTTCAAAGTATGAGACACTTTATCCAAAATGAGATACCTTGATGTTAAACCTAATCATCCTATAGCCTTTCTTGAATCTCTTGACACTAGTTTTGTTTAGTGATGACAAGACTCGCATCAGAAGAACCCTATATGATCAGCAAAGAAACCAACACGCACATTTCCTAAATATAGGACAGTTTTAATAGTGTGAAGTAAAATAATAAGTTACTGATAAGCAGATAATACTTTTTTTTTCTCTCAACTCAAAAATAAAATGCAAACTTAAAATATTATAATAGTGGATATCCCCAATTAAGTTCTAAAAACATCCCAACAATTCTAGATAAAAAGCCTTCGGCCACCTCTTGTGCGTGGTCTTCTTTGCATGGCAGAACTGTTTGATAAGCTGGGTTGTGTTGGGGAGGAGAATATTGATGCTGCCTTCTTAGACAGTTCAAGTTCTTTAAGTTGGATAAGGCGATGGAAAGTTGAAGCAATCTGATTATTTGCTTTCACAAGCTCAGCGTTCATGGCTGCTGTCTGACGTGCTAATGTAAGCATGCCTTGAGAAAGGGTGAGAATGCTTTTGTGGACCTTATTCAAAGCACCTGCAACAGTATCCATCTTTTTTTCTATTCTCTGAAATCCATGTCTTAAAGCATGACACTGATGTTTTTTATCATCCATGACTTCTCTCTCGTGATCACGAGTCAACTCCTGTGCTTTCTGAATGGGTTTTTGCCGGGCAATTTTACTTTGAAAAACCGATTCATCTTGTTGACGCATTGACCGATCATCTCGCTCTGCCAAAGATGGGGAGACTTTGACAGTGCTAGAAGCAGTTGAGCTAGCTTCATCTTGATTCTCGTGACGTTCCACAGTGTCTTTAATCTTTTCTGTAAACATAAAAAAACAAACGGCTATGTATTATTCCCTTGTGGCAATACACGTTCTAATCTTAAACTAGTAGGAACGAACCAATACATGATGAATTCAAATAAAAAAAAGTGCAAAACTGTAGGGATTCCATGTAAAACAACACCCACTGAAATGAAGGTTCTTTCCTGGTGTATTTACAGATTACTTGTAAGATAAGTACAAATGCACCAATCACAGTGTTCTATTATGACGTGTGACTGGAGATGATACAATGTGCAGTGTTTGGAATGTCACAGTGAGGGACTCATGAATGGTGAAGCATAAATGATAAACATCTTGTCTTACCATAAAGTGTGGCCAGGTCATGTTCTGCTGTGTCCACACTTTCCAATCTGCTTCACGGGTTTCTTCCACCTGCCTCTAGAAGAACGTCAGCTGTTTGATAGTTAATGGCTTCCCTCCTGTGGTCATGGAATGCTGTGCATCTTTACGTGTATTATTCTGTCTGGCGTCTGGCTTTGTGTGAATGATTGCTCTGTTTTTTACTTAGTTATTTCTGCTCAACTAATTCTCATGTTTGGGAACACATTCAAGTCTCAGCCTATAATCTTCCCTGAAAAGTGTATTAAGATCTGGTGACACTCGGATAAAGGAAGTGCCATATAGAACTGCAAGTGTTAACAATTATGGAATCTCTATTTGACATGTAAAAATAGTAGTTAAAGGGAACATTTTCGCATACAAAAAAGGTTTATTTTAAATGATTGCACACATACAATACACAATACGAAGCTGCTTATTTCCCTTCGGTGTACTGAGTATTTTAAATCACGTTTGGGCATATGATTTCTTGTCCTGGTTTGAAAATCCTTCCCCTCCCACATAAGCAACAGGTAATACTTTTTTACTCTAAACATCAGTTCACTTCTTAGACAGGTAACACGATTTTCTTCTAACATTGCTAAGCAACCATCAGACAGTGGAGCGTTATATAACTGTACAGCAAATTAGTAAGACAGAAAGAGGTTTGTCAGCATTAGTGAAGTGTGAGGAATCATAAGAAGGACAAAAGGACATCTAACGACACGCTAGCTAAGTACTGAGAGGATCTTGAGACTTGTAGTTTAATCACCTGTACATAACATAACTTTTACAAGCTGTTATCTTAAATGTAAATATTTGTTGCATCTCTTTAATTGTATGTACAGTTCATAGTTTTGCTTGACAGAACATAACACAGTAAATTACAATAAAATGTTTAACTATAAATGCAATAAACACCATTTTTGTATTTTAACAGTCTCTGAAACAAAAGAGGTAGAAATGCTAAATTAAGAAAATGAATACATTAAGAAATATAAGGTTAGTACAATGCCAGTAAATTGTAAAACAACAGAATTAGTGATTAAATACGAATAATTTGCCAATTTCTTACAAATAAACAAGTATCCAACACACATGAACATAGTGTTTTCAACATTATGCAAAAGTACAATTTCTGTAAATTATGCTAAATAAATGCTAATTGTTATTTCTATTTAAAGATAGTGGTTTCCAATTATAAATGTTGTTTTTTTTATTTGTTTTTACTTTGTCTGCTATTCAATGTTTACCTTTATTGTAAGAGTGAAAACTAATGACTTCATTTACCATTTCACTTTCAGTAAAAGTAAATTGTATATTTAGGTTCACACTTTTAGTAAAAATGAAAGTAATATGATAATATAAATCAAATATTCCCGCAAACAAGCCAATCGAAAGCATGTGTATCTGACACAGCAGGGGGTTCCATTTTGAAGTAATCTGCATTTTCACTCAGTATTTCTGCATTTCCAATACCCGTCCTTCACATATTTTTTCTTAATTTAGGAGGAAGTTCAAGACTCAATTCCCTGTTTTAGGTTTTCCATGACAGTGCAAATTTCTCTGCTATTTCTAAGAATATCACAGACTTAAATAAAAATAAATAAAAAAAAAAAAAGAATCAAACTCATACCTCCCAAATGAACCTATTTAGAAGAAAAGCTCATTATTTTGGGCCTAAATCCCTCTGTCCCTCTTTTCTATCCTAATGTCCCTCTATTCTAGGAGCTCCAAATTGTTGGGGTATAACCAACAGTGGCAGTGGAGGCGGGGCTAAAACCTGCCAGAAGCCCCTTGTAACTGCTGCACAGGAAGCAGGAAGGAGTCCCTGCTTCTCCAACAATTAGACTACAGCTGCACTGCCTCCACTCCTCCCTTCCAGCCTATAATGGAAAGAGGTAAGTGTGTGTGTGTGTGTGTGTGTGACTGTCTGTCTGTGTATCTGTCTGTCTGTCTGCATGTGTGTAGATAGGATAGGCCAGGCAACCTTCGGCACCCCAGATGTTGTGGAATGCATCTCCCATAATGCTCTTACAGCCATAATGCTGGCAAAGCATCAGGGGAGATGTAGTCCACATGGTTCTGCATGGAGATGTTGAACACTCCCAATAGAGATACACTGATTTAATGCATCTCTATGAGGAGATGCTGATTGGCACAGAGTGGTGTTGAGTCGTGCATGTGCAATAACCTCCCAATGCTTTCCTATTGATTTGCTGAGATTGTCAAGATTAAAGCCAGCTGCAGCGATGAAGAAAAGGTTTAAAATGTTATTACTCCACAGAGATGGGGTTCGGACATTTAAATATCTATTCCAACACTATAGTGTTAGAAATACATGTTTTATGTTCCAAATACTATAGTCTTTATTTAATCGCTAAATTATGAATTAAAGAATTCAAAATTTTAGGCAAATGTTAAATATTAAATAATAATTTTCCAACTCATTTAGCACATATCCAATTCAGCTACAGTCATAGCGTGGCTATTTTAGCCTTTATTTTACCACTTAGATTTCGCAACAATTCCCAATTTAATCATTAACTCTGAAAGTATCATTAGCTCAGAACATGCAAAAATGGTATGTATTGGGTATCAACGTGTCTATAATATTTCATTCTATAAACTATGAAACGCATGGTTAAACAGCTAAGCTGAGATTACATTTGGATCGTGATACTTGATGATAAGATCAATAGCGTGAGACGCCGCTAAACTCGTCTGGGATGTCAGCACGCTTGTAAATATTTCACTTTAAGGTTTTTCTCATCTACGTGTGTGAAGCTCTGTGTAAAAAAACATTTAAGACCATTTGGATAAAAAATTTACCACTAAAATAGATATAACCATCCTGTCTATCACTCAAACCCATAAATCTAATGTAATGGAAAATTTTGTTTTATTGTTTTTGCAGTAACAGATTGTAGCTAATAATCCCTGTATCTGAGAATTAGAAACTGGTGAAGCATCAAATATTTTAGAATCTTTAGTATCACATAATTCCATGATGTTCATCATATGGGCTGGACTTCCTTTCTTTCCACTGCAGAGTTCTCCAGTATCCGTAAGATGACTTAGATAAGCTATAATATCTGCTCATTATCCGCCATGCCTGGATGCAGATCTAAATCTAATTAACACAAGCATTCTCCTAGGTAACTATTTCCGCTTAAGTAAGCAAGGGCCGTGCTTCCAGGTTAAATATATTCCACCTTTTTGCTTTATTTCCAAATTGCAAAATAATATTGAATTAATTTCCTTTTTTTGCATGTCGCACAGATTTTATTGTCAAAATCGAACATGCTATTTTGAACACAGAAAAACACACTTTCATTTAAAGCTAATGGCAAACAGATGGTATTTTCATATATGTAGGGCTTAATTAAGGTGTCAGGTATTCCATATTTTAGGTGTTTCATTGCTCTACATCACCTGTACTCTTACGCCACCCCAAAAAATTTGGAAAGCACTGTTAAAAGTCTTTATGTTTCTCAAGATTTTTATCATGTTATGGTACTCTACTAATATAAAATATAATTTAAATATGAATGGGTAAAAGGTTTTGTTTTCACATTTAATATTAAAACATAGAGCCATCACTTACAAAGGTAAAACATTATAAAGCACATAGTAATTGTAAAACAAACATACATTACAATATCCATAGCACCATTTTTATTCATTATTTTTTCTTATTTTCCATTTAATGATAGAATGGCCAATTCGTATTACATCAGCTTAAATTATAGTCTTTAATACTTTTTTACTTATGTATACCCCAAGGAATTGGATTTTATTATTGTTGGACTTTATTATTCTTCAATCGACAAAACAAATCCTTAGCTAAGCTATCTGGATAGAAGACTCGGTTATGGGAATTGTCCAAAAATTGTCTCTAGGTTCAAAACTCACTATTCTTGAGCACTTACATGGTCTAATTGTAATACGCCTTGGTGTGTTTAACCTGTCATATATAGGACACTAGTGTTACCATAGAAGGAATTCAACAGTATGGTCATACAACTATTTAGTCAATTATTACTCTCAATAGCATGTACATTATTATATTTACTCTAGAAATACATGTTATTGACCGTTTTCCAACAAAGGACTATTGAAGTATAGTTAATATGCACAGGGATAGCTTTTTGATCCAAGAAGAATTTTGATGGCTCTTGTGGATTTAAGAAGTATATTTACAATCTTCGTGACATATTTGGGAATCAGTTAAAACTATAATTGAGTCTTCATTTGGATCACCAGTGGAATCATATCGGTTGGGTCTTTTTTCAACCTATAATGATATATTACTATATAACTTGGATTTCTGCTGCCGTAGAATGTTGAAGGACAGTCTCTATTTCCGTTAGACTGTCTGGGAAGTTTACAGAAGTAATATTAACATAAACGAGATGCAAAACTGTATAATGCTGTGTCAGCTTAATTAAAAAACGTCTGCATGAGCTTGATGAAATTTGATTACAGTAATTTCAAAATATCTAAAATACTATCAACTCCTCGGGGACGCATCTCTGTCTACTGATCAATGGGAAGAGAACACATCACATGTCAGTGTTGAAGTGCTTTGATTTGTATGAGCTGTACTACAGACTTTGGACACGATGACATTTATCCCATGGGCTGTTCATTTCTTCTTTTTTTTTTTTTTGCCAATCCCCTGCAGTCTTTATATTGATCGTCAGCTAAACCTGAGAAGCTATTCCTTCACCACTGTCACTAAGATCTAGACAGACTGTCTATCCTAACATTGAATCCCAGGCTGGGAAAGCAGACACAGACTTCATTTATTTGACCTACAACTTCTTAATGTCTAAGTGAAATGTTGTTTATAAATCCTTATGGAATGTGACGAGCTCATCACTAAATCCCTATGTACATCGCTATCGAGAGCAGCAGAGCAATGAGAGATATGAATTGTAAATATTTATCATCAAATCTTATCCAGAAATGACCCTTTCATAAAGATATGCCAAGTCCCCAGTTTTAGATAAAGTTTGTTTTTCTTTGAATACTTGGTGTCTTATGGATAAATAAACTATACTGGGATCCAGACAGATATTGATTTTGGTTGTTGAGAAGTTACAAATGTAACAGGCAATCCGTAAGCCATGTAAAAAACATGTATACGGTCAAGGGACGAAATTACTACATATCGATCAGCAGCCAAGATATTTCACTTTGAACCTTGTCATTTGAAAATCAAACATTTAATTGTAGTGGTTTTTAATGTCAAGTATGTTTGAAGAACTAGCGACGAGTAAAATTATATTTCTGTGTGTGATCAGTGAATAAAAAAGTTTGTATGACATTTAATTCATTTTTATAGAATACGTTTTAACCAATGTGATATAATATTATTTGTTGACTTCTAATTTTTAAAGTAGGGAATAGACGCCTTTAATAATATGTTGCCTATTTTCAGTAGGTAACGTTTCACTGTGTAAACTGGGTCTGTCACCTATAAAGCATAATTCCCAAGAGTCCTGATTTGCACATGAAAGTCTATTCCCTATCCCTATTCCCTGAGCTGATGTTCCAAATTTTACTTACACCAAGAAATAATACAATGTCAATCCTTACTGAATTCTAGATATTCTTAGTGAATATGTATACCTCCATTATGGCGCCACAATAACAAATGTGCTGTGTATTAATTCAATGCTGGGTGGCACTTGTTTTGCATCTACTTGAAAGCATGAAACACTGCACATACTGAGATATTGTTGTGTGCTGACGTGACTTAAGCAGCCAGAACTCTGTATGTGCATGCTGGCAACAGAGGTAAAAATCTTCTTCTTGCAAGCAGAACGTCTGCAAGAGACAGATAGCTCTCCCCTCCCTCCCGCCTACCTCCATTCAAAAATGTTTAGAAATTCTCCCTGCTCTTCACCACTCCCCCTTAAATGCAAACATGCACTTTGAGCTGTAAATTTGGTCCAATCACAGGTTTCTCAACCATGTAATTGGATAAAGGATGTGCTGGGTGACATCACGACGGAGCATGGATTCCAGAAGCATCGCCCGGCTCTGGTTTAGGGTAAGTTCAAACTTTTTTCCTGATTTTTACAGGGGGGGGGACTAATAGTTATGCCCCATGAGGCATTTATATTGCAAATTGTAAGTTTTTAAATCAGTATTGGATTACCCCTTAACCCTTTAGCTGCCTGAGGTGTAACTCCACCTCCAGCCATGTCATTAGCCAGCCCAGATCAAAATTCTGAGTGGCTAATGTCAATTTTGTGCAAAATGTATGTTTAATGCCAGTACACACAGCATGCTGCCCCAGACAGTCAATGGGGGCACAGCACTCCACTCAATGCCACCCTGCCCTCTGTCTGCCTCCAGCAAGGGAGAGTGACGTCAGACAAGGAGCATCAGGTCGCAGCAAGAAATTTGAATGGAATGGGCATTAGTTAAAAAAAACTTTGGTGGGGGAGTGGGCGGTGGACCTTTCGAAAGGGCTGTTCTAACCAAAACTAGTGTTTTATGAAAACACTGTTTTTTAGTTGAAGTAACAATTTAACTATTTGAGCAAATGCTCAGAAGAATGCTGCAATATTCACACCCTAGAGTAGGCTATAACCCAGTTTTTCTTGTGTTAGATTAAAAGCATTGGGAGGTATCATACACATCTAAACTGTAAAATAAAGTATTAAATATAAAATATTATCCCAACAATCTTTAGATTGTGCTTTTTCTATTAAATTAACATAGTAATCTGCTTACAAAAGATATTTTAATATTAATATGGCATTAATTCCATAGATGTTTTGGAAGCTTCCAGATTATTGGATTCTAACGGGTTAATTTTTTATTTTATTGGAACCTAAAGGGTTACTTGTTAATGATCAAATATAACAATTTGAATATGATTAATAAATACAATAAGCAAAGAAAATGTATCAAAATCTAAATATATAAATAATACCTTTAGGGATGTTTTGTTTGAAAGTTAGGGACCATATTATCTCTGGTGTGCAGTCAGTGACAACCAAGATCACTACAACCAAAAAGGCAAAAAGCATATAACAACGAATAAATACTTACAAAAAAAAATAACTAAATAAATAAAACAGCAATTCCATTTTTATTGGGGAATTTATGTTGGAGGGACAGGAAATTAATTTTCCACTTAATTTTAAACATGTTGTTACCCAGAGGGTGGTTCAAGGAGGAACTTTCCGTAAAAGACCTATGTTTTGCAATTTTGGCCTTTTTTTTATTCTTGTTATTATTTATTTTTTTCCGTGATCCTATAAATGAAAAAAAACAACAACATACTTTCTTTATTCGCACCGACTGTTTGTACTTTTCACTGTTTATCTCCTCTGATTAAATCAGTTTTCTACCATTAAAAAACATATGTTGCGTGCTTTCATCTTTGCAGCATATATTTGTATACATTTATATTTGCTTTGTAATACTAACCACACATGTAAATATATTTCTGTCTTTTTTTTTTAACTTGAATCAGTTTTATCTTTTAACAAATACAGATTGGATCTGAAATGAAACACTGTCTACCCATCAGCTAATTTTTCAGAAGATACGTCTAAAATGAAAAGTCTAAACGCAGAGCCCTGCTTGCAATCTCAGCAGAGAATGTTTAGATTAAACTCTGTTTAAGATGTATTGTCTAATCAAGAAATAGTGGGATGTCACTAGCAATCAATTAGCCAGAGTTCTATATGGACACTACCCAAAAGACTGCTTTACATCAGTGAACACTGAATAAAATGAACCGGTGCTCCACATTTTCAGCATCATTTACCCCATGAATTTATTAAACAGGTCTCCAAACTCTTCACCAATTACCCATAGACAACTGAACAAAAGAGGCATATAATGATTAATCATGAGTAACTAAAATAGGTTTCTTAAATAAATTGCCCATGACCTAATGGTTTCAAAGTAAATATTATAAGTGAGAAATGCACTAAGTTGATCTTATCGTACTGAATTAATACATGAATTCTACGTACACGTTGCTCTTAAATGAACATCCACATATTTCTACTAGAAATAATTGTAAAAATGTACAATTCTTATATCAATATGCTTTTGTGAAAAAGCAGCATTTCATAAATATGTACTATAGTTTCCATAACTGAATAATTGCAGTATATATCATATTTCATGGATGTATGCCTGCAAGTTTCCACCTAATGTAAACTTATTTTCAATTTGTATTTAAATTACAGCATCGTATAAATCTCTGGTATTTTAACTTGTGATACTCTATTCATTTAATGCTCATTAGATTTAGCATAAGATTCTACCTATACATTGTGATAGCAAATGTATAGCAAATGTATAGATTAGGAGAAAAACCTAGTTAAGTTGTGCCGAGACATGACTGACAGGGGAGAGCAGAAAAGACCTCCCACAGGAGGTTCCTCTGCTCTCCACCCATAGTAACCACAGCACATGGTTGCTATGAAAACTCCCAAGTCGGTAAGTATAGGAACGGAGTGACATGATGTGCCGACATCATTGATAGAGTTTACCCTACTTTAGGATGCATGCCAACCAGGGCACATCAAAGAAGACTGCAGTAGGAGCGTAGGCAGACCGGAGGATGGCCCGGAGGTGGGTGTTACAAGAAGAGTAACCCACAAAACTTAAAGATGGTGCACTGGAACGGAAGGAAAGCAAATAAAGCTCTATATTTTACATTGAATACACTATGTATCTGTGTAATATATGGTGTACTCAATGTATTTTGGAGCAATTTCAGGTGAGTAAAAATTAGCATGACAGGCTCACATTAATAACTTATACAGCATATGACAACATGATATTTATTTCTAAAATATTCTACAATATTTAAAACAATAATGCAAGGATGGTTTGGTTACATTTGTAATCAAAGCCACGTTTCTGAAAGCAAGAAGTATATTTGAAGGAAAAATACCCACTTAGGGACAATTTGAGATTCATTTCAAGGTAGACAGACTAGGCTAATCACTAGAATGTGAAATATTGTGACTTCAAAGTGAACCTCAAATTTTAGGTCAAAGTAGCGGTAACAGAAATATAACTGACTGGGATTTTTGCAATATGACCTACACTTTTGGCCTTCAATTGTAAATTCACTTTGAATTCACAATGGAATTTAGTGTGTACTTGGAGCTACAAGCTACACTTTAAGAACATTATACCTTAGAAGCAGATGGATAGAGTATTCAGAGATGGCTGATAAACCCAACATCGTAGACTATATTTTATGAAAGTGGCTACATCATGAGAGACAACCAATGTATATTTATTAGAAGACCTTCTACACCAAATATGCAGTTGAGTCAGCCAAGTTACTATGTCTTAAGAGGATCATACCTAAGCTAATTCACAATAAGAACACTATACAGTAAGAGGCGATAGCAGTGATCAGTGGCAGAACTAATGAAGAGAGGGCCCTGGTGCCAAAAAAAAATATATAGATATATATAACATTTCTAAACGTGTTTAATTGTGTCGCTAACTATATTTATACTACAATAAGAGATACAGGTCATTAAAAGCATTTACAAATTATAAATTAAATATTTCCTTATTTCAAATGCTGCTTTTCCGATACTATAGTTATTTTTTAAGAGTTTTACTGGCAGACAGTGAATATGCATTAAATAATCAAAATATGAAGCAATTACACAAAATAAGGAAATTGCAAAGGTAGAGCATTTGTATGTTCAGACAACTGCAATTATATAATGGTGGGGTGAGATTAGCGGAAACTTTGCTGGTGTGCAAACTGTGGGGAAATTGTTGTATATGTCTAGGATTGCTCAAAACTTTGCACTTTTTCTCCAGAATAAGGGAAATTTGCCTCAATAAAAGTAGCCTTCAGAGAATGCTAATGAGTCATTATAAACCTTGAGAATTTTTTTTTAAATAAGGATTATGTGTAATAAGTGTAGGGCAAAGCATGCTAATGAATGCTAAACCTTGGATAAAAAGTGTTAATTTCACGGATAATGGATGCCAAGTGTGTATTATGAGAAAAGTATCATAATCCATTCTGGAATTAACGGTTTCTTCCCCAATCCAGAAAGCACCCGCCAAAGCTGATATTATTTTTAAACATGTAATACGATGTGAATATTCTTACAGTATTTTAAAAATACTAATTTCTTTTGATTTTCAACATAATTACAAAAAAGAACTCCTGAGAATGTTACTGCTGTTTGAATGATGTCACTGAACGCTATGCCGTACCGTCCCACAAGGATTGAATATGTGCCCACAGGGCAGCAACTTATTGCGATTTTCAAAACATAGTATTGGCAAACCACAGCCTACTCTGACTATGAACCTGCAATAATGCAATATTTTATATGATTAGACAGTGTGAACTAAAGAAATATAGAAAAATAACTGAGTTATAGCAGAGCTAAAATACAACTAACCAATTAATAGAAGACTACATGAAAATACAAAGGATTATACAATGATCAGATTGAAATTCCATGTGATCTCACAGTCATAGTATTAGAACGTGGAAGCAATACTCGCTCTTTAAATGCAAAGTAATGCCAAGCTGAAATGTTGTATTGATTTATATATACATATAGATACAGAGTTATATATTAGGATTATTATATAGTTATATACAGAGTACATATAGATCAGAGTAGGATGTGACAGGTCAATAACTTATTTGTTAGTAGTTAATTTATTTTTTTCCGGTACCTATTATAACTGCGTCTTGGGAGATTCAACATGGGTAATTTAAAAAAGAAACAAGTGAAAATAGTGGATTTTTTTTCCGAAAACTGAGACGACAGTTCGGCGGGTGGTTAATTACAAGAAATTCCCGGATTAATTGTCCCGACCTTTCAGCTCACGAATACTTCCTCTGGGGATATCTGAAGGAGTGTGTAAACACTTGAGTAGTATTTTGAGCACTAGAGCTTCAAACATTAACTAATGTTATTAACAATGCAATCGAAAGAGATGACTTTGCGAGGCGGCAGAAGGTGTCACCTTTTGTGTTTAGTCAAACAAATCTCCATGAGTTAAGCATTCATTGTGCGCAATATCACTGAAACGGATTCATTAATAAAAAAAAAGTTATTAACTTCTCAAACCCTACTCTCAATTTTGGCCCACCCTGTACATATATGAAAAAAAAATAAAATATCTCCTCACCCCTCCTGGGTGTTATGTTTATTCCACATTCTCAGGTCTTCTACCAGAGGCCTGGGAGTAATTTATTTATTTTAAACATTCATTGACCCCTCCCTTCCCCCTCCTCCCTCCCCCCAATACTCTCATTCTTGCCATTAAAATACAGGTCTCCTTGAATCTGTAAACCATATTTCATTCACAAAATTGATTCTTGAATATGAGGAGAAACCAACATAAATGCACAAAACATCCCCAGTAAGAAGTAAACACAGGATAACTTTCTTTAGTAACGGAAGCCAGGGAAGATGTGGAATGTACTCCTACTGTTTGAACACCTGGTAATTTACTTTTGGACAAATATGGCATACAATAGAAACTCAACAACTTAAACATTTGATATAATGGATTTAATACACTAATTCTCCATATTTAACACTAACAGCCTGATCTCCAACTGAACCGTTCGAAGCCACATAAGTTATGCTGCCATTAGTACGATAAATAGCAAAAAACATGGTGTTGATTTGCTCTTGTGCGGTAGAATCCTGGGAGTTGGATCCGTTAACATGATATTTCTGCATCTGGAATTAGTATTGTTAATACTCATCTACAAACTCAAATACTGAACAGATATGTTAGTAAACTAACGTTGGATGGATGATTATGAAAACAAACATCGAAGACTGCGAGCGCTTCCTGTACTATAAAATATTTGCCTCATCTAAGCTCCCACCAAAAATCTATCTGCCATATTATATTAAAATATTAACTCATTCAGGGCTGTTAAAACAATTAAAGTGTTCACGAATGGCTACTTCTTGAACACAATCTCTCACTTCTAGACGCTGATGGTTCTACTCACACGGAGCATGCAATGCATGGGTTGACAGGTGGTGGCTGCTGAAGTACGTTGTGTGACATCAAATATCTCAGCAACCTCCATCAGTGTGACCTACACAGCATGAGGGAACATTCACAGAGGTCTCTGCATGCCTAAGAGACACAGACTTCTTTCCCACGAATGAGAGCCGGAATGTGTTATGAATATCAAGAGCAGTTACTTGTCTTCCTGTTCCTGTTATCTGCCCCGTTAAGAGACATCATGCATATTCATTATAGTCTGGTAGCTTGTTTAGCCTCAGATACTACAGTCCACTAAAAAATATCCGAGTGGGCCATTCCAGGCATTGAGATCATTTAGACTTTGGGCCACCAACCCATATACAATGCCATACAGTGCTGAGCTAGCAAAAGATGTGTGTCACACTTAAACCCTTAAAGGTCCAACTCATATTTTTTTCCATATGAATTTGCTTGGGGTTATCAGAAAAAGTGAGGGATATAGAGGGTTTTCTACAGCACTAACTCACAATGCTGATATCAAGTTGAAAGAACAAAAATGTTCACAGTCAACCAATCACGATCTTAGAATACTTTTTCTTTGAACGATATTAACAATATCTTTAATAGTATCCTTCAATACTGAAAAAAAAACTATTTCTGTCTCTAATACACCCTTCAAATTAACATGCCTCAGTAGACTCATCTCTTTGGAGAAAGCACAAGAAGCTATGTATAGGCTTGGAGGGGAAGCTCATAGACTCCCTGTTGGTTGGCTTTTATGTCATATTTGTCCATGCAGCCAACAGGGCGTCTGTTCCCGCTGGTAATTCAAGAGGAAAGGAATGGGGCTTGGTTGGCTACACGGAGGAATGCAACATGTTTATTTTCTAACTTCCTCCAAGTACCAAGGCTTTGCTAATAAAAATATCTTTTTAACAAAAACAAAAATACAAAAAACAGATTGTTGGAAAGGTGTAACACCATTATTATTATTATTATTATAAGTTTTTAGGTTTAACCCCTTAAGGACACATGACATGTGTGACATGTCATGATTCCCTTTTATTACAGAAGGTTGGTCCTTAAGGGGTTAAAGAAAATACTGGAATATCAATCTTTACAGAGAACATTCGTTGCTTGACAAATTATGAAATTACTATGCCTGCATTTTTCTATTATAAATAGGACATCTGAATGTGATCAAAATTTTCTCTTTGCACAGTGTAATTATTTCAACCAAAGCATTCGGATATTTCTCACAAATGCAGAAATGTAGATAATACGTATGAAAACAGAGCATACCACATGCAGAGGTCATTCGGTAAGGAAGGCAAGATTAATCTCATAAAAGCAGATTTCAAAAATAATACCAATAGATAAACTTTTTTTTAGGTCCATACAATTTTTAAACTCTGGCCATTGTAAATTACCAATCCTATTTTGTCAACCAGGTGTGACTATATAAAGCAACAGGGATTTACTGTAACATGCCCATGTAACAGGTGCTACATTGGCAGTCAATTACTGTTAGAAACAAAGTTGCCGCAGCTGGTTTTGTAACTATTGCAGGGATTCAGGTGCAATGTGTGTAACGCACTATGTCTTAAAGGGGCCCTCACACCTTCTAGAAACAGGTGCTTCCATGACAGCTCATGCTGTGTTGGGGTGACTACTCAAGTGAAAAATATTCTCACCTTATTTACTGAAGCTATATTTAAGCTGACACTGACTGTGCAGCAGTTGCTAGTGAGAGTGTCACTGTTTGTATGGTGTGAGACAACTCACTATGTTAAATAACTCAAGATCCTTCGGGAGCAGCCCAATAGCCAGTGACAGTGGGCTTAAAATAGCAGGTTTACGAGTGAATCTGAGTTATGTACAAGTTCTTACAAGAAGCATCGACACCAGAAAACACTTTCTTCTAAGCAAATTAATGTCAACATGTGTGGCAAACAATGTTCAGACAAAGAACTAATGCACTCAATGCACATCAATCTACACTCAACACTCATAAGGCTCCTTTCAAATTCTCAGTACCACATACTCAGTAAACATCATACCATAATACTCAGTAAACCAGAATATTCAATGATATCATTTTTCAGCTGTAGGGTAGTAGTTTCCTGATCCAATGATAAATCTGACTGCTATTCTGGGGTCAAGAGGAAATTTCTTTCCTGTTTTGTTGCAAAATTGGAAGTGCTTCAAACTGTTTTTTTGCCTTGTTTTGCATCGACAACAAAACAACAGCAAAAAACAAACGTGAGGAAGGCTAAACTTGATGGACAAGTGTCTCACGTGTTTCAGCCTATGTAACTATGTCATAAACTATATAGGCTGTTTGAATTGCTGTTTGAATTGCTGGGAGATACACCTGGGCAGCAAACTATCCTTAAGGGAATGGTCAAAGCACCATAACTACTATAGCCTGCTGTACCTGTTCTAGTGCTGGGAGTGCGCTGAATGGTTAGACAAATTACCTTGGGGCTGCCGGGTGCCCTCTACCACCTGCGATGGAAGGAAGCTCCAGTACTGAGTTCAGCCAATGAGACAGCCCTCTTCTGTGAGGATCATCAGCTTTTTGCAACTGTCTATAGTGGTCCTTTAATTCACATCTACTGCCTTTAATGATATGTCACAAGTGGAGCTGCAGGGAGTGAATCACTCTGTATCTCCAGTTTTTCTCCAAGTAAATCAGCAAGGGAAAAGAGATAGATAATATTATGACTGTACAAACAATATAGCAGCTCCTGGATATGAATGTAACTCCCACTAATACTAGACAGGCCATGGCATATGCAACTATGTCCTGGTGCCGCCCTATGATGTGTGACCTTGGATTGTACAGTGTCAGTACATTTATATACTGTATTCCCCATGTACATATTTTCGCCATTTATTCCATAAGTAAATATTTGCTTTGATACTACATTGATTCTCACAGACATTCTATTTTAAGGACACGGGGGGGGGAGGGGGGAGGGGGATGGACAGAAGAATACAGGAGAAACTTTTCTATTTACAGATATCTGACAGGTCCATGCTTTAAAATAACTAGTGACTTCCTGCCAGATCACAGAGAACTTGCTGTATAGTCATTTGGAACTTAGCCATGGGTAAAAACCACGGTGCATGCAAAGACTCTACGCCCCCAGCCCCCTCTAAGAATAAGAGGGGCATAAGGGTAAAAATGAAAAGAAAACATCACAGATAAAGGAAAGCACTTCTTAATTTGCATACAGATATGCATATACTTAACATGTTTTTTTATTAAACCAGGTAACTATGCTATTTTGAGTAGGTTTCTTTCACCATGTTTTACCACCTTATGTGATGAAACACAATGTACATGCTGTGTTATTTGGGAGACACTGAATCACAGGCTCAAATCAAAAAAGAAAAACTATTTTTCTATTTAAATCAATTTATTTTATTTAGTCGGACAGATTCAATGATCTGGGTGACCAATGACAATTATGACCCTTAACCCCTTAAGGACCAAACTTCTGGAATAAAAGGGAATCATGACATGTCACACATGTCATGTGTCCTTAAGGGGTTAAAGGGTTATTCAAGCACAATGACCAATACTTCAGTGATTTGAAGTAGTTATGGTGCCTGGAGTCTGCACAGTATATCACTTTGAAATGCTGAACATAAAGAGATTAACCCTTCTGTTGCAGGAAGTGTTACTTCACTTCCAGCAGTGTCAAGGGGCAACCAGCCTGGAACTAGAGGCCCAAAGTTGGTTGCGTTAATGCAGATGTGCGATGTAAAAGGAAAGTATCACCCTGAATACATCATCTAACCAATTAAAGTGGAAAATTTGTTATGAAAATATTGTCTCTTTTAAAAAAAAGTAGCACCGACTGTGTAGTTTCAACTGAGGAGAAACAGAGATGCTAAGTTGGCAATTGACTAGTTTAAAAGCTTTACAAAAAGCTCCTCTAAGATTCACAGTTTTGGTATGATTAATTATTTTAATTCATTGTATTCTGCTTCATAACTCAGACCCATTTTAGCATAACTCTGACATTATCCAGTAAAGTCCACATTTATCATTTGTAACGTGAAATGGTCCTGAACACCGTAAACCACTAATAACTGCATTCTTATTCTTCCAATTGTTTCTCATTGGCGTTTACCATTTCTATGATGACATCTCCACCTAGCATCTTTTCAACAGCATGCCCATGAGGCTTGGCAGTCCTTCTGGCATGTCTAGAGTTAATTAAGTTTTCTAACATATATGAAAAATTGTTAAAACAAGCAACTTCACCAACAGTTATGAGTTAATTTCATATATATATATATATATATATATATATATATATATATATATATATATATATATATACATATATATATATATATATATATATATATATATAAAAGGGAGCACACTGGGTCTTCACTGAAGTGAAACAAAAGTATTTACTGTATTATAAAAAATACATGAACTGTGGGTAACAGAAAATTAACGTTTCGACCCTCTTTGGGTCTTTATCAAGATCATGTGATCTTGATAAAGACCCAAGGAGAGTCGAAACGTTGATTTTCTGTTACCCACAGTTCATGTATTTTTTATAATACAGTAAATACTTTTGTTTCACTTCAGTGAAGACCCAGTGTGCTCCCTTTTTTGGTTTGTTTATATATTAAGCGAGATTGCACCTAGGCATTTAATTACTTTTTAAACTTTCGATTTAAGGAGGAGTGCCCTGCTGATCTATTTTCGAAACATTGATTCTCTTTGCACAGAATTTGTATCATGTTTTGATAGTGTAAATACAATTTTTTCCACTTGACTAAAGACCTGGAGTGCTCCCTTTTTCGATTGTTTGCTATATATATATATATATATATATAAAACCAACAATCAATGTGTTGTGTGTACTTCAACAAGTGTAAACCTCTTCCTAGTAGTTGGTTAGGAGACATCTCTGACCACGCTTCTTTAAGAGGCTACCAAAACCTGCATAGGACATCATTGAATGATCTCAACGCCAGAATGCTCCTGTGTCTGTCTCTCTGTCCCTGTCCTGTATTCATAATGAGCAATGCTAAGAGGTAGGAGGTACCAATCTGGGTGTAATTCACAAAGAGCTTAGTATGCCCAAGGATAGTCCCCTCAAATGATCAGGATAGTGTAGGTGGGATTTATAGGCCCCAATGACAAATAGAAGAGTTAGATAATCTACTGGTTGAGGAAAAGCTAAAATGACAATGAAGGTGGAAGTTATGATCATAGGGGACTTTAATCTTCCTGATGTGAACTGGAAAAACAAAATAGCTGCTTGTGCCAGAAGCACACATATTCTAAACTCCCTACTGGGATTGTTTCTAAAACAATTAATTGAGGAGACAACTCGTAAGGAGGGCATACTAGATTTAGTGTTGACAAATGGAGATTTGGTATCAGATATTACTATAGGTGAAATTTTAGGATCCAGTGATCATCAGTCAGTGTGATTTAATATAAGAACAGTGACTGAGTCACACCACACAAAAACAAAAGTTTTAGACTTTAGAAAAACAGACTTTTCTAAAATTAGAATATGTGTAAGGGAGTGATTATCAGACTGGAACAGTTGAAATGGAGTCCAAGAGAAATGGGATTATTTAATATTTGCACTACTGAAGGCAAAAGAAAATTGCATTAGGCTTGTCAGTAAAAGCAAAAAAATTAAGAAACCACTGTGGTACTGCGCAGATGTGGCCAAAATAGTAAAAAGCTAAAAGTTTGCATTTAGTAATTATAAAAAAAAAGTGAGAAAGATAGATAAATCTATAACTAGATTAGGCAGAAAGAGGCTAAGCATGAGCGTCCAAATCACACACAGAAGAGAAAGTAGCACAGTAAGTAACAAAGGTGGCACAATATTTTTTAGATACATAAATGAGAAAAGGAAAGTAAAACAAGGATTAGTTAGATTAAAAGCAAAAGAAGGAAGTTATGTAGAAGAGGATAAAGGTCTAGATAACTGCTTCGATTAATATTTTTGTTCAGTATTTACAGATGAAAATGAAGGGAAGGGACCTCAGTTGGGAAAAAGGACAAATGAGTAATTTGTTACATGTGAGTTTACAGAGGAAGAGGTTCTATTTCAACTGTCAAAAGTAAAGACAAATAAGTCAATGGGATCTGATGGAATACACCCAAAGCTATTAAAAGAGCTTAGTGGTGTACTAGCAAAACCATTAATGGATTTATTTAACCAATCATTGTTAACAGGAGTAGTCCTAGAAGATTGGAAGTTAGCTAAGGTTGTGCCCATTTACAAGAAAGGTAGGTGGTTGGAAGGAGTCAGGCAACTATAGGCCAGTAAGCCTTACTTCAGTAGTGGGGAAAGTAATGGAAACCATGTTAAAGGATAAACATCTCAAATCACATGGATTTCAAGATCAGAGACAACATGGGTTTACTTCAGGGAGATCATGCCAAACTAATCTTATTGATTTTTTTGATTGGGTAACTAAAATAATAGATCAGTGTGGTGCAGTAGACATTGCTTACCTAGATTTCAGTAAGACTTTTGACACTGTCGCACATAGAAGACTTATCAATAAACTGCAATCTTTACGTTTGGATTCCAATATTGTTGAATTGGTAAGGCAGTGGCTGAGTGACAGACAACAGAGGGTTGTAGTCAATAGAGTATATTCAAAGCACGGTCTTGATACCAATGGGTTACCTCAGAAATCTGTACTTGGACCCATTCTGTTTAATATTTGTATTGGTGATATTGCAGTCTTGATGGTAAGGTATGTCTTTTTGCTGATGATACTAAGATATGTAACATGGTTGATGTTCCAGGAGTTATAAGCCAAATGCAAAATGATTTAGGTAAACTAGAAAAATGGTCAGAGCTGTGGCAGCTGACATTTAATGTGGATAAGTGCAAGAAAATGCTTCTAGGATGTAAAAACCCAAGGGCAGAGTAAAGAATATTTGATAGAGTCCTAACCTCAACATCTGAGGAAAGGGATTTAGGGGTAATTATTTCAGATGACTTAAAGGTAGGCAGACAATGTAATAGAGCAGCAGGAAATGCTAGCATAATGTTTCGTTGTATAGGGAGAGGTATTAGCAGTAGAAGGGGGGAAGTGCTCATGCCATTGTACAGAACACTGGTGAGACCTTACTTGGAGTATTGTACGCAGTACTAGAGACAGTATCTCCAGAAGGATATTGATACTTTGGAAAGAGTTCAGAGAAGGGCTACTAAACTGGTTCATAGATAACAGGATAAAATTTACAAGGAAACGTTAAAGGAACTTAACATGTATAGCTTGGTGGAAAGACAAGACATCGGGGATATAATAGAAACATTTAAAAATATAAAGGAAAACAACACAGTAAGGAGGATACTATATTTAAAAGAAGAAAAAACTACCACAACAAGAGGACATTCTTAAATAAAAGGGGCAAAGGTTTAAAAATAATACCAGGAAGTATTACATTACTGAGAGGGTAGTGGATGCATTGAATAGCCTTCCAGCTGAAGTGGTAGAGGTTAACACAGTGAAGGAGTTTAAGCATGCGTGGGATAGGCATAAGGCTATCCTAGATGTAAGATAAGGCCAGGGACTAATTAATGTATTTAGAAAATTGGGCAGACTAGATGGGCTGGTTCTTGTCTGCCATCACATTTTGTGTTTCTATGTTTCTTTAAGTTTGACTAATTCACAACCTTAGACCAGAGCAATGTCAATATAGGCATGTTGAAAAACTTCTCAAGAAATTAACTTGCAAGGCAGCCTAGGACCCGATTGATGAGGCTACTCACCTTATCTGATGAAAAAATCAAGTAAAACTCAAATATTTTGTTAATAAATAAATACATATTTTTATACATAGTATTAAATACATATCTGATCAAACTGTGGTGGAGTCAAACACAACAGCCCCACATTGCAATAAGAAAAAATATTGTTGTGCACCACCTGCGTATCCCAAGTTGGACTTTGGAAAGTCCTCTTTGGGCAGAGAAACTTGAGAAATAACATTCCTACAACTATCCCAGAGTTCCTAGCTAATGACGCCTTCATTCCTATATCAACCAAATCCACTTATAATAAATATGCAAAACAGAGCGTATATAATTATTATTGTTTAATTAGATTAGCTCTAAGTAATATTGAGGGTTTTTTTAACGTTAAACTGCAAGTTCTATTTAAGCCCATTTTTTTAAAATGTAAGATTAATTTTCATACACAGAGAAATGAATTGTATAAAATTAATACACATCAAATGGCCAAGTGTCAATGTCCCTGCGTCTTCTTCTTACATTTTTCACTACTGGGATTAAAAGACAAATTATTATAGTGACCTTTCCCCTTGACAATAATCTGTTCCCTTCTGCCTACTTCAGCTGTTGCATATTTTAGGGATCAGCTGGCAAAAAAATGAGCAGGGAATAGACCCATTAGCATCTTCACAGCCTATCCCAAGTCACATTGATTACACATTCATTTAAATTAATTCATTTTTAATTTTGTGCTTCTTCAAATAGTATAAATCAAGTCAGTGTGGTCATTGCAATGCGCTCTGAAATATTACTGTATGACTTAGACAGGGACTGATCAGAAGTATCATGTCTAATTATGCAATCAGTCACTTCACAGAAAAGGAAGGGCAAATTACGTTCCAGAAAGACTATCTAATAAAATATTGCACTGAATAATTAAACAGTGTCAATAAGGTCATATAGCGGCAAGGTTTCTGTTGAATATTTTTTTTTAATACATAATAACTAAGGTGATAAATTAAGCCGTTTTCATTTATGATATAAACTAGACTCTGCTCTGAGCTTGAAAAAAAATATTATGTACATTTCTGAGTTTGTAGGGAAACAATTAAGCATAGAGACAGATATACATATAAATACATGCACAGACAGACAGGCAGGCAGACAGACAGACAGATAGATAGATAGATAGATTAGATATATCTAGATAATCAAATAGGGACAGGTGGAAATATCTAGATAAACAGACAGACACACACACAGCTGATAGACGGATATACAAACAAGTAGATAGACAGAAACACAGACAGATAGATAGAAAGATAGCCTCTTGCCTTGACTACTGTAATCAACTTCTTAGTAGTCTTATGTGTTCCCAACTTGCCGCGTTACAGTCTATATGCGACGGCGAGGGTCATCTTCCTGTCCGCCCACACCTGGCATGCCTCACCCCTCTATCAGTCCCTACATTGGCTTCCCGTAAGATATAGGGCTCATTTGAAGATCCTGGTACTTGCTTACATAGCTATACACAATGCTGCACTGACCTACCTATCCTCACTAATTCACAAATATGTACCGTCTAGGCCCCTACGCTCTGCAGAAGACCCACGTCTAACCTCTGTTCGTACTCCCATCTCTGATGGTCTCCTTAAAGACTTCTCTAGGGCTGCACCATTCCTATGGAACGCCCTTCCCTTCTCTGTTAGACTTCCAGCCAGTCTCCACTCTTTCAAAAAATCTTTGAAAATTTACTTCTTCAGGAAAGCGTATCAATTAAACTGTCAACAGCATTCCCTCCCCGCACCTTAATTTCTCTCCTGCAACTGTCATCAAAACAAAACACTAATCCCTCAATGAATACTATCGTAGCAACCTACATTTTTACCCGACCCTTAACCTTTTGTGTCACTATACCCCATTCCTTCTAGCATGTTAACTCAATGAGCAGGGCCCTCAATCCCTCCTCCCTCCTGTTCCTGTGTGTCCATATTGTCTGGTTCCAAATACATGTCTGTTATTCCACCTATTGTATAGCGCTGCAGAATTTGTTGGCGATTTAGAAATAATAATAATAATGATTGATAGATAGATAGATTCAGAATACCCTCTATATGATTACAGACTGAGCAAGTGGGGCCAAGAAGCAGCACATGAACAGAAGCATGTCTGTAATGGAATACAGCAAACAAATCATTAATTATTTGGTATGCATATTGGGCCTATCTAGTGACTAGCCAAGCGTACACCCAGCAGTTGTGCTTTGTGTAAGTGCTGAAGATTTAGAATGCTCCCTGCATGCGACAACACCCTGCTTCAATAAACGAATGCATTGTTCTTCCAGCTTGTACAATATATGGCTGTAATGGAATATTTCGATTTATAAAATAAATTAACCTTATTTTCTTTACCTCCCACTTAGTCAGATAAATGATAAATTCAGTGGGGACTTACAAATAATTTATGAGCTTGAGTAGAATTTTGTCTACAAACATGATCTTTTCGTGGTACATATTACTTTTGAAAGAGGTCATGTATCTACTTGAACAAGATATCCTAGCATGAATTTACACCTAGCCTAGTCTTGCTCACCTGAATTTGCTAATCTATAAACCTAGGAATCCCATAAGGACATTATTTATTCGCAATACACACTTGACAATATCCACAAATGTCTTCCCTTTTTCATCAGAATTTTAACCCTTTAAAGACCCATCAAGAAGATTTTGTGCAGCTACCCATCAGCTGTGATTATGTGGTCCTAGGAAACTTCCTCAAAGAAACCTAGACTTGTCAGGACTTTAAAGCACCTTTAAATGAGTTTTCAATTAGGGCATGGATTTCTACTATGGCATTCAGAAAAGGAAGTCTTGAGTATCAATCAGCACAGAATATTAAAGGACCACTATAGGCACCCAGACCACTTCAGCTTAATGAAGTGGTCTGGGTGCCAGGTCCAGCTAGGGTTAACCCTTTTTTTTTATAAACATAGCAGTTTCAGAGAAACTGCTTATAAATGGGTTAATCCAGCCCTCAAATCCTCTAGTGGCTGTCTCACTGACAGCCGCTAGAGGCGCTTGCGTGATTCTCACTGGGAAAATCACAGAGAGAGCACGCAAGCGTCCATAGGAAAGCATTGACAATGCTTTCCTATGAGACCGGCTGAATGCGAGCGCAGCTCTTGCCGCGCGTGCGCATTCAGCCGAATGGGAGGAATTAAAGAGGATCGGAGGAGGAGAGCTCCCCGCCCGGTGCTGGAGAAAGGTAAGTTTTAATCCCTTTCCTCTCCCCAGAGCCCGGCGGGAGGGGGTCCCTGATGGTGGGGGCACCCCAAGGGCACTATAGTGCCAGGAAAACGAGTATGTTTTCCTGGCACTATAGTGGTCCTTTAAGCAGTGTGATCCACAATGTGAGATCCTGATTGACGTAAGAACCCTGAGACTCAAGGGGAGATTTATAAAGTGTTGCTAACAGAAATGCAGAGAAATGTGTTAGAGTCACTTTTCTAAATCTTCCCATCCAAGAAATTATGATAACTTTAGAATATTGAAAACGTGGTGCAAATTTCACACATCGGGCATCACTACCTAATTTGAACCATTAAATAAAACAACTATGCTTACGGCTTATTAGCGGATTGATGGCTAGTGAACATCTTAAGTCTGGCTGAGCATCATGGGAATAGTTATTCTCAAAAATCTGCAGTACCGAAATGAGTTATCAATGCATCATACAAACTCCAAATATCACCTTTACATAGGTCTTTGTTTAGCACAAGGTCAAAATTGCGAATTATATCTATTATACAGAGATAGGATTCATTTTTTTTTTTCATCGTTTTCTGGAAATATATGCATTTATTCTGTAACAATTTTCGATAACATAATTTTCATTTTACTTGACATTGCATAAATAATGGCAGCACTGTGAAATCAGCCTTGTCACCTCAATATTATAACATTGTGAATTAACATATGAATCTTGTCTGTAATTTATTGGCAGTTAGATGAACACGAGCCTCATATCCGAGAAAGGAAATAAAAGTTTTAATAGCAGTGGTAAAGGAAAATGAATATCAATTTAATATAAAGGCAAGCTCTCTAAATCACATTTTCTTTCCCGTGTGTAAGTATTTAATATCCCAATACCAAAACAAGTAATCCTATATTTTTAGAATTTTCCTTGAATTAAAGAAAATAAAAACCTTTGTGTAATCAATAGTATGGTATTATATGAAAAGTTTTATTAAAAGTATATAGAATTGCTCCCCTACAGCGCAACAGTCATTTATTATTTTACTTTTTCGTTCTAAAAACCAATCTGTAGAGGTGCGGGACGTGATATTGGAGACTACGTGAATCTTACAGTACAAGACAGACTTGATTATTACCATGAAAATTAGTTATTTTCATTCTTTCCTGTTCTCTTGGGATGTGGTTCCTCACTCAAACTAGATGTTTCTGTATCATATATTAAATGATTGACTGGAAATAGAGCAAGTTTTACAAACACTCAGATCTCTTCTTCAAGATTGTTAGCATAATAACACATTGTCGAGGAGAGCTAGTGCTCTTGAACACGTGTATTCTAATTTGCCAGTTAGAGGTACCACCTTGATACTAATTGGAAAGGGACACTATAGTTACCAGAACACTACCTTAATGGTCATTTTACAACTTCATTACATACACAGTATGTCCCTGCAGGCATTTTGCTGTAAACTCTGCCTTTTCAAAGTAACGGCAGTGTTTACATTGCTTCCTAGTGACACCTCCACTGGCAGTCACTCAAACGGCCACTTGAAGTGCTTCCTGGGTCAGTGTTGCACAACATGATTCAATGCATCTCTATGAGGAGATGCTGATTGACCAGGGTGGCGTTTGGCTCAACCCCCGCCCTGCCTCCTTGGCTGAGATCATCAGAATTTACAAACGCAGCCAATCCAATGCTTTCTTATGGAAAAGCATTGGATTGGCTGAGATCATCAATTCTGATGATCTCAGTCGAGGAGGTGGATCGATGGTGGGGCCAGCGCCGGGAGACCCACATGGCACTTAAATAAAGGTAAGTTTATTAAAATTTTTGGGGGAACCGGGGGGCCAAAAAGTGTTTTTATCACTATAGGGTCAAGAATATACGTTTGTATTATTGACCCTATAGTGTTTCTTTAAGAAATATTATAGCTCACTGCCCAGGATATGGAAGACTGTATCATAAAATGCCACTTTATCCTAAAGTGCATATTGGACCGGCACAGTATAAAATGAACATAAGCTGATTTTTTTTTTTGGGGGGGGGGGGTATTTATATATGTGATCCACAATTCTCTACTAAGCCACTAGTGAAGAGAAATTCTTACACTACACAAAAATCTAGACCCAGATGGGATTTCTAAGCTTCACTGTACTATTCAATAAACAGCTTAAGTGTTTCCTAGAGAAGACCAAAAAACATTTTTATTGGCTCTCATCAAAGAGCTTCTGATATTCCCACAATTCAAGAAACCACTGAGTAGACCATTTATCATAAAGTGTAGCTTTCAGCCCATAGAAAAAGGTTTTTAATATATGATTACCGTTTATTTATAGGGCTTTCACTGAACAGAAATGTTCCTGTGACCAGACTTCCTTCCAAACAAGAACATCATGTTAAGGTATAAATCTAAGTACACAATGGGATTGTAATAAATACTACTGAAAAATACTTGAAAATAATACATGTTTTTTTTATGGAAATAGACTTACTTATTCAATATAAATTCATACAGAAATAAATCTTTGCATGTTTTTACTATTAGCAATAAACTAAGTTGCGGACATGAATCACATGTCTGGATCCATAAGACAATTTATAGTCTAGCCGTGGATTCCAAACTGTAGTATATAACGCTTCAGTGTAATCCTTTTATTGGTGCATACTACTTAATTCTTCTTGATAATTATTGGAAAACAAAATTGGATGAGCTTGTTTCACGAGAAGATGCAATATGCATATAGCTGACATGCATAAAAAAACAAAAGCTAGATTAAGATTTGATTTGCAGCATTTCTGAGCTGATCTCTTATGCAATTAATTAAAGCTATGAGTGAATTAAAATTATTCAGATTTCCTTACCATTTTTTTGACCATTCTTAAAGAGTCTGCACCAATCAGATCAAAATATAAATGTTATGATTTTTTTATATATAATACTTGACAGACACATTTTTTTGAGAGTTTACTCTCTTCCTCAGGTTTTGTGTCGTCAGGTGTGTGTCAGTAAATGAGTCTGTCAGTGTGTGTCAAATCAGTTAGTATGTTTGTCTGTCAGTGTCTTCTGTGTGCAAATGCATGTCAGTGTCCTCTGTGTAAAATGTGTGTGTGTGTGTGTGTGTGTGTATGTCAGTGTCCTCTGTTTGTAACTGTATGTATCAGTGTCCTCTGAGTGTAATTGTGTGTCAGTGTCCTCTGTGTGTAAATGTGTATATACATACACACTATTCACATCTTGTCATTTAAAAAAAAAAAAACTCTTTTCTACTATTAATCGTTTTTGTGTTTTTTTCAAAAATGAGATTAAATTAAATATCAGAATCATTTGGGATTGAAATCAATAGAAATGACTTGCTCGAGACAGGGTTACGAAGGATTTTTTTTTAGACCTGCAGGGGTACTTCTCAATAAAAAGTTGAAAAACACTGCTCCTACCACTACTGGTTCTCCGCAAAGGGTTCTGTCATCAATTGTGATGCTGTAATAATCACTTTTTAAACAGTAGACTCGAGAACCACTGAGGGACTGGACACTATATGCAATATAAAAACTGTGTTGTGTCTGTGTAAAAAAAAAACACAGTGTCATTATAACTGGAAACCAGTGGAGAAAAATAAAACTGGACAATTTGTTTCCTGATTTAAAAAAAAAAAAAAAAGAACTCCTTAACAGAAACCTTAAGAAGAAATAATATCTGCTCTGTCTGCCGTTTTGGACAAACCCTGAAGTGTACAATGCACTCATTATATGAAACAACTTGTCCTCTACTTGTAACAAACAATAGCATTTATTTACTTTTATACTTATCTCAACAGATGTTTTTGGAAATTTTATTTAATATCTTTATTGGTGTGTCAAAGACACTTCAAGAAAAAAAGAACCATAGCTAAGTGGGAGTCCTAGGGTCCACATCCACCATACCATGCACGGCATCTTCAAAGCCACCCTGAGTATCAATCCTAACAGAGCCCTCCCTGTGTGAAATGCGGGAGACGCTTGCACCCCCAACATTCATGCACCCACAATTACTGAATGTCATAATTTAATTCTTATCATTTTAAATTACACTTTTGACATAAAACATTCAGTCACACAGACAATGTCATATCAGACTCTTAATGTCTTAATTTGCTTTCAACCCTCACCCTGACTCCAATCCATGAAGCACATGGAGTTTACTGGGGTCATAAGTATCATTAATCTTAACCAGGTCAAAACGGTAAAACCAAAACTGGCATACAACTCAACCATAGGTGGATGGCCCATTTTATGTTTTCTGCAGATAAAAAGTACTCATATAAAGTAGCTTTTACTAACTTCTGTTTTTATATATAATGCAGAACGGAAGAAAGATTTACATTTTGTGCTTGTACTTGATCCATCTTGAAATTTAAATGTAAAAAACAGGTCTTCAAGTTCTTTATTTCTTGGTACGCAGCCAATGACTTGCAGGGGTTGTGTTCGCAAGCATGTGAATTTCTGTATACCTCCAAGCAGTTCAAGGGCTCTATTCTAAGACAGATCTAGGACATACATGTTCTGGGTGTTAAATTCTCAAGTGACTTCCACTGTCAATACAAATCTCACTAATCTTGGGCAGCACGGGGACAAATATGCCCAAATTAACCCCTACATCACACTATGCTAATACTAGCCATTAACCTCTATGCTACTTTACACTAGCAAAAACCATTAGCACACTATACTACACTAATCATTAACACTACATTAACACTATTCATTAACCCCTACATAACATTAAAAACCATAAACCACTACTCTAACAGAACAATAACCCTTACACCCAACACTACCTTAACAATTGCACTAACAATAATACTTAAACACTAGCCTTACCATAGTCCTAACCCAAACCCTAACTTCAACACTAACACACTAAGCCAAGATTGTAAATATAAAAAAATATATATAATCAAAGAATTTACTAGGAAAAATAATGACATTTATGGGTTCTTGAAACATTAAGAAACACTATGGTTTTTACAGAACCCATTAACGGCTTATTTTATCATAGTAAAAGAATATTTTCGTTAGTTGCAAAAGTAACAGGTTATGCATCCTATCCATCTCTCTCTATGTCTCTTTACTAGTGATTCTCTGATGTGTCTAAGGAACCAATTTGACTGCTTATTAATATTTAAATATATGGACTGCTAATATACAATTCTACAAATGTCCTAGTAAACTGTGAACAGTAGTCAGGTCTTTACGTACCATTTTAACCCCTTAAGGACACATGACATGTGTGACATGTCATGATTCCCTTTTATTCTAGAAGTATGGTCCTTAAGGGGTTAAATAAAATAGCCTTACTCCATCATTAAACTTAATGATAAATAAAAAGTAGCAACATTTTAACTTGAAATAGAACGCTGGGACAGTAGAACTGTCATGTTTAATTTGTCATGTGATAACCTTGAGTGAAATATTTGAAACCACATCTTCATATGAATAATCAACAATTGATTGAGGGAAATAAAGCTAAAAGGGCAATTAAAAAAATCCCTTAATAAATGTAGTATGTACTAAGGCATAAAAGAATAATATTAATGTATCCTACCCATTTTGTTGCAGGCCTCGCCTTTACCCTCAAAGGCTAAATGTGGTCCCTGTAAACCACGAAGAATGCTCTTTTAAAATCACAGATCTTTTTTAGAAAGCCTTCTAGGTGGTTTACACTCTTTGATTCAAATCAGAAGGCAAAAGCAGAGATTTGCTGACAAGGGCAATCCGAATCACAAGAACATTAATGAGAAGAAAGATACTGCAAATGATTTTGCATGCAAGCCTGTATATATAGTCTACTGCATGTGCCTGGCTGATTCCTAAATTACTCAATTGTCATAGGAGAACAAAACCAGTTCAAGGAGAAAGAACGGAGGATGGTGAGATTGTTATAAATGTATGCTTACTAAATGGAGAACATTGTGTAAAGTCTTTTAACCCATTTGAGTCCCAGGAAGGTGCACTAACAGTGCCAATTCATCAATCATAGATTAAGCATATTAAATCACTTAATGCACACAATCATTCTTTTGTCCTTCAGTAAAACTGAATGCATTATTAAAATGCTATACAATCATACTGAGATTTAAGCACATCCTTATGAAGTATAGAATTTCACGTTAGTGCTTATTTCATGGGTGTCAAACTCAGTCCTTGATGGCTACAGTCTTGCCAGATGTTTACTGTTTTTCAAGTAGGTATATATTTAACCAACTGACACTGGGATCATTATAAATATGGTGAAAGGTTATATATAAAGATCTATTCTAAAAACTAGTGTATAAACCACGGTACCATGGTAACCAACCCTGGTAAACACAATTATGCTCCAAAATTCTATTTACACATAATACCCTGTGTGTCTGCTCACAAGTTCTAAAGTTTAACACACTAGAACAATCTGAATACAAATGATGTGTTTCGACTGTTTAACGTCTCCTCCTATACTGTCTGCTTATCTAGAATGGCCATTGGAGTTACTAAATAATCTCCATTTATTCAAAGGCATTTGGGATGTGCACAGGTAACAATTTTTTTCTTTATTGTCTTTTATTTTTACTGTATGTATTGAGGCTGATGTGTACTGTGGTTGTTGCTGCTGCCCAAGAGTAGTGGGAGTTTGAACGCAGGACTTATTTTTGTGCATTCTTATCTAGAATATGTTGATCTGGATTTTAACCCCTTAAGGACCAAACTTCTGGAATAAAAGGGGATCATGACATGTCACACATGTCAGGTGTCCTCAAGGGGTTATAGGACCACTCTAGTGCCAGGAAAACATACTCGTTTTCTTGGCACTATAGTGCCCGGAGGGTGCCCCCACCCTCTGGGTCCCCCTCCCGCCCGGCTCTGGAAAGGGGAAAAGGGGTAAAACTTACCTTTTTCCAGCGCTGGGCGGGGAGATCTCTGCCTCCGATCCTCCTCCGTTCCGCCCCGCCGGCTGAATGCGCACGCGCGGCAAGAGATGCGCGCACATTCAGCCGGTCGCATAGGAAAGCATTTACAATGCTTTCCTATGGACGCTTGCGTGCTCTCACTGTGATTTTCACAGTGAGAATCACGCAAGCGCCTCTAGCGGCTGTCAATGAGACAGCCACTAGAGGATTTGGGGGAAGGCTTAACCCATTAATAAACATAGCAGTTTCTCTGAAACTGCTATGTTTATAAAAAAAAATGGGTTAATCCTAGCTGGACCTGGCACCCAGATCACTTCATTAAGCTGAAGTGGTCTGGGTGCCTAGAGTGGTCCTTTAAGAAAGAGTGGCCCTGCAGCAGTCTTATTTTATGTAAGTGCCGACTTAAAAAGCCAAAACATTTCATAAAGATAAAATCTTTGTGAAATTGTCATAAAGATTATGTTAGAATTTCCCTGAAATCCCAGCCCAGTCAAAACATTTAAGACAAAGTAGGAACTACTTCACATAGTTACATAGCCATATAGGCTGATCAGAGACAAGCGTCCATCAAGTTCTGCCTTCCTCGCGCCTGTTTTTGCCGTTGATTGCTTATTGTTTTGCAACAAACAATGAAAAAAATCCTTTCTAACTCCAGAATGACAGCTAGATCTCTCCTTGAATCAAGAAGCTGTTACCCCACATTTTAAAAATTATATCCCTGAATATTGTTTTTGCAAGTATTCATCCAGTTGCTGCTTCAGCATATGTACAGACTCTGATAAAACCACCACTTCAGGCAGAGCTTTCCACAGTTTATTGTTCTTAATGTAAAAAAAAAAAAAACACTTTCCTTTGCCTTAGACTAAATCTCTTTTCTTTCAGTCTAAATGCGTGACCTCATGTCCTATGTATAGCGCTGTTTATGAATAGATTTCAAGACAATGGTTTGTATTGGCCCTGAATATATTTGTATGATGCTATCATAATCCCTTGTTTTTCTAAACTAAACAGATTTAAATGTGTTAACCTTTCTTCATAACTAAAATGTCCCATTCCTTTTATTAATTTTGCAGCCCGCCTCTGCACTTTCTCTATTGCCAAATTAACCTTTTTTAGAAAAGGTGCCCAGAATTAAACAGGATGTTCATGGTGTGGTCTGGTTAACTGGTAAGTTACCATTTTTTTGGAGACCTTGAAAGACAGTAATTGAAAGGTATAAAGGAACCCTTGTTTTAAACAAACACATTTTGTACTGTGTCTATTTTCTACTATGATTTTATATTTATTTTTTTCTAAAAAATCCATTGCATTATAAATATGGAACTCTTGTTTCTTTCCAATGTTTCATTAAAGTAAACTTTAATCGAGGTTAAAGGGACACTCAAAGTACAATAAACCCAACAGCAAATTATGAAGCAAGGAGCCTTTTGGATACAGTACATTTCTGTTATGAGTGGCCTAAACTTCTCTGCTGGTACCAAAAGCCTGACCTCTCTGCTGCCACAAGACAAAATACATTCTTAAATTTTCATCCAAAGACCAAATCTAGACAGCAATGATGGCTGTAAGTGCTGGGGAAGGATGCCACCCAGCTAGTTGATTATCTCCTGTCTGTAAACACTGCTTTATTTGTATGTGGAATGCCCTATGAAATGACATTTTTTATTATTATTAAAATCACACCATGTTGTAGGTGCTTCTAGAAATAGTAAGTAACAATGAACAATTATGACAGGTAATGTCATATGACAATGTGAAATAATTACACTTTAAATAGAATGTGGATCTCCTGCAAAGGTCATGTTATTCTTCAGAATTCTTTTTATTGCATTTGTAGTGCTACTGTCAGTGGGGTGGCGAATGACTGCAATGGGTTAAGTTATTGCGGAAATGTTACTGGAAGTACAAGACAGATGGATATTTTCCCATTACCACAATTAAACTGCATGATACAAACCCATGAATTGCTATTCACAACAGCATGAATGTTGAGTTAAATCCCCGATACGCTATTTCATCGGCCTGTCGAGAGGGGCCCTAGAAAACTCTTATTAATTTAAAGCAGCTATCAAATATCATTCTGGGCTATCGGCTTCATCTAAACAGTGTTCAAGAAAAATCTATCTTTGTTGGTAACTATACGGAGTGCGTTGCTAAATCGGATGCAAGGAATGCCCGCTGAATCTCATAGTATCTCCTTATGATTTGAGATGACCTCATGTGCCTTTATACAACTAGCTTGCAGAATTCCAGGCATACTAATAAGACCTACCTCTGGCACCAACATGAGGTTCTACCCTCCATCTCAAGCACTCTCACAAGAAAAAATATTTGAAAAGAAAGCTTGCTCAAACTGGCAGAAGATGTAGATCCCAATATATCACACACAACATGACACCTAACTGTCAGCATGAGGGTTTTTTACATAACGTACCTTACTGTTTTTATTCTTAGGCCACAGCACCAACATAATAACTACCTCCCAGCATCTCCAGAACCAAAAGAAGTCCAATCTCAAAGCAGGCAATAACATAAATACTACCTGTCAAGATAAAACCTATAACATGAAACCTATCTTACAGTTTACTGTCAGCACCAACATAATACCTACCTCCAAGTATATCATGCACCATCAAGACCCACATCCCAGCATTCAAACAATGATGTCCTGGGGGGCAGTGAGTTCTACTTACTTGAACCTGTCCCTCGCGGGAACCACCATCTTCTTCACGTGAATACTATTTAGATCCTGGCATTTCAGCACCAGGAGCCGACGTCACTGCTGCAGTCTCTCACATGCACAAGAGTACAGCATTGAGTTCCATGGAGGATCCTGCGAGACCGCAGGATCCTCCATAGATAAAGCCAAATCCCTGTAGTTATCACTGGTGACGGCTGGGGGATAAATACTTCTAGATGGATGTATCTCTGCCCAGTGTCTAGAAGTGTCAGGTATAGGAAATATACAGAGATAAAGTAGTACCTACTTTGTTTAAGTATACCTCTTGACTGGTTTGGAATTTCAGTGAAATTCCAACACAGTCAATATGAGTATTTCCTAAGGATTTTATCTTTACAATATGCTCATTTTTCAGTGGGGGGGGGGGTGTGTGACAGTATCGCTTTAAGATCTAACTCCAACTACCTGAGGCAACAACATAACACCTACCTATAAACAACACAAGTACATGAAAGCAACCTACCTCTCAGCATCTATCTCAGGCATTTGCATAAAACTACAGTCAAGCTATGAAAAAAGGCAGAATACCGACTTTATAATATCGACTTTATAATATCATAATGCCTAGCGCCGTTTCGAGTGGTTACATAATACATACCTCCTCATAGCTCGCAAACCAACCTACAATACATGTTTTCAATATATCAATCACCAGCATCTCAGCTGACAACATAAAACCTACCTGTCGACATCCAAAGCAACAGCATAAGACCTACCTCCCCGTGTATCAATTTTCCACCTAAACGCAGCATTTCAGGCTCCAAAAATTAAACCAAAATTATGTTTAAACAAAATTATGTTTAAACAGGGCAGGGATTCGCTGTGCACAGAATCAAGTACAATATCAGCAGTGTGATTTATTTATAACATTACCATTTAACATAATCAGTGAGATGTTTAACATACTACAAATTTTTAGTTGAAGAATGCTGATCTAGAACATTGTATTTGTTGAAATAACTGCATAATATATGTTGGATATATCTAGCTTAAGATATGTTGGGTATCTTTTATAAAAATATTAATAATAAATAATGGAATTCTCCTTTCTTGCATTTTTCCATTGTTCCTTGTTTTTTTATTTTTTTTTACGTGAAGTTCCCATTGGGGAATATCAAGAGAAAGCTCAGCGGATGTGCGAGACGTTGCTTTTTAGTCTACCATTCCCAGCTGACAATTTTCCACATTCGGTCATCCATCATAGTCATGTGCTTGGCTGTCTCATACTGGGAGCTGGCAGTCGGCATCAATCCTCGCTCAAGCAGATTACCAAAGCTACAATTCCTAAATACTGCTTCCCAAATCTCTTTTCTCTTTTCACTGAGCACAAATAGTGGATGTGAAAAAAAAAAACTGTCTCAATAAAAGTCTTATGCTTGTCACAGCGGGGAGAGGTAAAGTGAAACATCATGTCATCAGTAACAAAGAATAAGCCAAATGCTTCTATGTTATAAATAAATTGGTGAGATCTAAAGGAGATACTCACAGCCAAACACGTTCAGCAGGAGGAAAGAAATGTGAAAACATACAGGTTTATAGACAGTATTGGATGTTAATTACAGAGAGGATTATTGGTTAAAAAGTTTAGCTAGAAAGACAGATAGACATACATAAAGTAAGAGAGACAGACTCTCAGACAGAGAGACAGAGAGAGAGATGTAGGGACAAACAGAGAGCCCAACAAAGTTACCTAGATATAGGCAGATAGATCAATGGAAAGACAGCCAGACAGACAGTTGATACCGACAAGCAGATATAGTTAGATATATAGACAGACAGACAGAGATATCTGACTGACAGACAGACAGATAGACGGACGGACAGACAGACAGACAGAACAACATGGAAAAATTAGGCAATGTATGGATAAAAATCATACCAATTTTTGCATGGTTTTTGGATGACAGCACAACCCCACGATGACATTATTTTTCTGTAATAAATCTTCCACTTCAATGTATTTTATGTAATAAATATAAAATGTTATAGATAGATTTATATTTATCCATATAATTAGGATGTCTAATATATACTGCTCTCAGTTTGATAAAATGATTAACGTGATAATATGAATGAAGGACATATGTATATATTTTGCACAATGGCCAATCAATTCATTTGGAACTTGCATATCAGCCAAATAAGTAGCTATACATTTTAATATGCAAGAATATTGTCCTGGTGTGTGAAATGACTCTTTAATTGAAGTACTCTTTCAAACACTGTTTTAATCTTAATCTCACTGCTGTCCAGCTCTGTGTTTTGTGTGCATATTATTGATTCAAAGAGTTATGAGGCAGCACTGCAGCACCATACTAAGATCCTTTCTTAGAAGTTAGGATCAGGACGGAGTGAGTTGAGTCTGTATAGGATGGACGGATATTGAATAAATTAAGCCTTAGTCACGCTGAAAAATACATGTAATAAGAAACTTAACAGGAAGGAAGTGCACAAGGAAATTAAGTTGCAATTTCTAGTCATAGAGACTTAATAAAAAGGAAACATTAGCAATGCTTAAGGAAGTAGCAGCCAGTTGTTTATGATCTACATTTCCTTTTAAAATAATTAAAAGCAATAAATCAATAAAGCATTATTGCTAGAAATCATGTCGTTTTGAGCCATTGAAAAGTCCCATTTGTTTTTTGGAAAAAAAAGTTGAACCACAGTCATATCTGGAGATGTTCCAGGCTGCATTTAACATATTCTGGGATGATATGACATAAATACATTTAGAATCAGTATCTAATTTAAAGGGATACGTGACATTGTATAAATATATTTAGTATAGGTGTCTAGATGATAGGGATAGGCTTGACAGTTTTATAGCTGTAAGTCAAAACTTGGCTACTGCATGAACTCTTCCAAGTGTCCCTCCGAAGGTGGTAAAGTACCACTTTGGGACCTAAATCCCTTTAGCCTGTCCATATGTCCGTCTTTGCTAGGGGCTCTGAATTATTAGTGTGTATGAATATAGAACAGAACAAATAAATAAAACTTACAGAAGCACCGATCTAAACTATAATAAGATGTTTAGAAATGCATTTGTTACATAGTTCCATAGTTCCATAGTTACATAGCTGAAAAGAGACTTGCGTCCATCAAGTTCAGCCTTCCTCACATATGTTTTTGCTGTTGATCCAAAAGAAGGCAAAAAAACCCAGTTTGAAGCACTTCCAATTTTGCAACAAGCTAGGAAAAAAATTCCTTCTTGACCCCAGAATGGCAGTCAGATTTATCCTTGGATCAAGCAGTTATTACCCTACATGTGTTTAAATAAAACACTTTGATCTTGACCTAAAAAGATGTTTGAGACCTGAGTGGAGACTAACCAAAGGGCCAGCTACTGAGGTTCACTAAGCGTCTGTCCATTCTCAGACTTCTCATATTCCCTGTTTTGGTTGCAATCCATAATACAGATAACATTGATTCACAACAATATTTTTTTCCAAAGTACAAACTGAAGATTGTTTTCTACTTTGGTATTTTGTCCAAGATGTAGTGAGTTGTTTGTCACTTTACTATTTCTCTCTCAATGCTGCTTACCTCTACACCTGCAACATCACGGAGTGGACATGGCCTCCTTTGTGATGGTTTAATTCAATGCTCCTCATAGAGCAGGACCTAAACCACATTCACAGCGTGCGCCGCACATGCATTCAAACTTTCGCAAAGGAAAACATTGAGTCAATGCTTTTCTACAGAGATGTCCATGTCATGTGAACACATTTTACTTAGTCAGTGCAGTGGAAGCACTTACGCAGTGCTTTCTGCATGGTCATTTTGTCTTGAGGAGGTCTGCCAGCCTGGCTTACATGTTCCTTCATTGGTGGAGTCTGTCCAATTTTCTTGATGGGCCTGCCCATTGTGGACATCAACAGAGGCACCAGAAGTGCTACTGACAAAGCTCCACGCAGGACCTGCTCACTCACAACTTCATTTCCTATGTCCCAATATTGGGAACTATGAAATACTTACCACCAATGACTCTATCCTGGCACTTGTGTGTGGAATGTGGACAATGGAAAGGGGGATTGGAAAACAGATATTTACCAGATATTCTACTTATTGGGGAGTCTCAAAGTACTTAGTAGGGAAAGAATGATAGGGAATTAAGGGAACAATTACTAATAGAGCACGTTTTGCACCTACACATCTAGTTAATAGATACTAGTGCCTCCTATTCCCTATATATCCACAGCCCATAGCTCATTGAATGAACTAATAAGGGGGAGAGGGGGCATTGTGTAGAGACTCCTCAGTAATAGGTGGTGCTAAACCCTTGTATCAATTACATAATTTGACATGTACATTGCTGTACCCTTGAAGTTATATAGGGAGAAAAATGCAGTACTAATGATAAACTGGCCTTTAATGGTGGTAAAAGAACAGGGGCAGAATTGTGATGTACCCTGATAGGATCCTAATTCAGGAGAATTTTGATAGGGACACCTTTTTGAGTTCTTCAGTTTGGATGATATTGACAATATCACAAGGATTGATGGGTCTTAATTACCATGAGTAGTTCTTTTTTACCAAATGCTCTAAAGCAATTTTGACATATTAAATATTTAAATAGCATTTCCTAAATTCTCTTGCGACATTAGGTTTGTTTGGATAGCATATGTTTCTAGCAGACCTTAGATTATTGTCTTTTGACTGGCCTCTTCCAGTGGTAAGGTCATGGGCCTGTCTAGCTGTTAAAGGACTACATCCCCATCAATTTTAGGAACATCTCTCATTAGATAAGGCTGATGGGAGTTTTAGTCCAAACGCAAATGGATAATACAAGGTTACATGTACTTGTCATTTATCACAAACTTCAATCTAAATATCCATTAGCTTTCAAAAGCAAACATTGTTTGAGAATGCGTAACTCTGATATAGAAATACTAAGCACAACTCATTTTATAATAAATGCATGTTCCTTAAATTGCAGCTACCACTGTAACATTTTATTAACAAACAAACTTGGATTTATTTGACAGGAAATACATGATTTGCACGGATATGCTAAAGAAATTTCCATATAGCAAGTCTGGATATTTGTAAATAATATAACACAGTAAAATATTGGGAGTTAAAAATAAACCCACATTATCATTTTAGATAACATAACATGTCCTATTTTTAAAAATATACACAAACTAACCCTGCCTGCCTATCCTAATGAATTAATTTACTATATTGTATTAAAAAAAATATAGTATAGAGAAAACATAACACATCTTCCGGCTAATTATCTGTTTAACTCTTTCTTATTAGGTTTATGAAAGTGGATAATAAAATTTAAAAAGGACTCTATAAGAATGGAATTAGAGGGGCAGTCTAAGTACGATAAATAATACAGCTTACTGTAGTTGTTATGGTGCAAAAAAGACTTGAGTTTTCACGCCGGATTTATTACAAACTGTTTTCAAGCATTCTCTCTGCACCTAAAGCCCAGCCCATCTACTGAAAATCACTAATGGGGAAGTTTCATATTCAACACTATGTGTCCAAGGCTGTATGACCTTGGATGGACTATGGTACCAGGAGTGTCCTGTGCCACTCCATTGAAAGAAGCCAAACCATTTTAAAACAGTTTGACTCCAATTGTCCACTCCTCCCCTCCTCCACTTCTTCTGATGGAGAACCAGAAGTTTTCAAGCAGGATCTTCGGTCTCCTGAGCTAATCCCTGTAGTGCAAGGCTAGCTCATTGGCTCACCGGGTTTTCTGCAGTACTGGATGTGAGGAGTGTATTTCATGCTGCATTTTAAGTGAGAATAAAGTGTGAATAAAGTAATTTTACTGCATGTACAGAGTGAAGCCAGTCCCAGCTATTTTCTTGAAATCTATGGTGGGGGGTGGGTATCTGCGAAAGTAACACTAACACTATCTTGATTGCTTGCAGAATGTCATTGACCATCCTTTTCTCCCCAATGTTATACGTATCTAATAATTTCCCTAGATTTCCTATATTTTCATAATTATATAAAGGATTAATATTTACATAGTACTAACCAAGGGGGAAAAAAAACCTTTGTAGGAACTATATTTATACAGTGTTTTCTTGTTATAACCAGCTGGATTACTTCCAAATTCCGTATTTATGACAACATCAACAGCAATGCTCCCACCTAATCATCATTACGAAAAGTGACACTGTGAGGCTTACCCTGCTACCGCCATATCTGCTGTAATAAATAGCCTCCTGGGGTAACAAACAAACATTTTATTTTGAAGATAACAACGTGCATCAAAACCTTTGAAGTTTGCAGATAGCTTAAACCATAATTTCCTCTGTGTTTCTGACCAGGTCATGTTTCTTTGTATAATTATTTCGCATTTGTTTTTCTACAGGTGACAATATTACCGCATATATTTTAAAACTAAAAATAACTTAGGACAAGATGCCAACGGTCATAAAATTGACGGCATATTCGGAGAGAAAAACAAATGAAAAAATATAAATTCTGCAATGGCAGAACTTACATGAATGGATACCTACTGTTATGCATTTTGATAAAAACTATGAAATATCATTACGATGTTAGATGTGACAATACCTAAGCTTAGATAAGTTAAAACAGTTTTTTTGTTTTTGTTTTAGGAGACTGAGAAAGTCTGTGGAAATGGGTTTCCATCTTGTAATTCAACACCGGAGATTAAGTGGGAAATTTTACTTGACAGTACCTGAGCCCTCTGGCTCTCTGACCTACATTCAACCCAATAAAATTAAAATTATATTATGGAGCTGTCACGGTAATCCTGCACATTTGTTTTCCTCATAGCTGCAGCTCGCTGTTTAAAAAGACACATGGATTCACATTAGGAATCGGATCTATTATCTCAATTTCATATCTTTCATGCCCACCTACGTTTTTTTTTTCCCCTTTGACACAGAACATTTACCTTTTTGCCAAAAATACAAATCTAAGCAGATGTTCCAAAGAGAGTGGTTATCCCTTTGCCAAAATCAAACTGTCCCACAATCTCATTCTAATAAATCTGCCCTATTCTATTATGCTATTCAATGTACTTTCTCCAAAAACAATATAATGGCCCTTTCTATAAAAAAGACAAAACCCTAGATATGGATTATGTAGATTAGCCATAAGTGCCAGTAAAACAAAATATGCTTTCCTGGCACATGACTGTATTCGACCATCAATGCACATTAACATGGATTTGGAGACAATATCAGGTGTCATATTTAACCCTATGATAAAGGACCGTGCAGCCCACGAGAAAGAACAAGACTGTACTCATTGTTTCTCTATAAAATAAAGCAAAAATGCATTTATATATAAAAAAAAAGCCAAATCCAGGATATTCTATAGATTTTATTCTGCGGTTAATTAATTGTGATGAGTTACGTTAGGTTTAAAGAATAACTGGAAAGTAAGGGAATTGGAATTGTACGGGAAAGTAAGGCAATAACAACGGAACCTTTCAGTGGAAGGCAAATGTAATTACAGTTTTTAGACAATAACCGTACAGGATGTGTTTTAAAGAGGAACTGTTACTTTTTCCCTCAATGTTTTTAGCACAATCTGATAGCTACCTAAAAACAAGCTATGGTAGGGGCGGAGCCGGATAGCCGACTGAGACAGTCGCACGGTGCTGAAGCTCATCAGAGAAATTATGATATACAGCCTACAGTTGGACTTAACTGCTCTCTGCTTACAACCCTGGGCAGCACCCTGCTGAATGCTCAGCATCTTTCTGCCTGATGCCGGTGGACACAGCCCATGGTAAGCTTTCCTATGGCCTGTAACCATACTCAAGGATGTGGAGCTGGCTGATCCCCAGGTTTGAATTTGAGTTTGCTGGCTTTGAGCCCTGTTACCCGACCTTTGGACTGGTGGGGGATATCCGGTCCCCACTGGACTAGGCCTAGCATTCAAGATGGCCACCCCACTAGGGCCTAAAGCCATGTGCATCTCCTCACGGCCACCCACATATGTGAACCCACTACAAATGGCCTACAATTGCAAATGTGCAGAATTTTGGAAGAGGGCCTGCTTTGAGGAACTACCTTCACTTCTAGGGGCCAAGTTATCGCACCCCAGAGCCATTCTGTTGGCTGACACTGCATGCAGTAGTACTCCCAGCAAGTCCTCAGAGTGGCACCATGGAGGAGTATGCTTAAGAGGCTGCTGCGATGGGTGACTAAATCTAACAGCTCTCACCTTCAAACCTGCACTTATTCAGCCCGATCACAGGTGGACGAGCATCTTCACTCCCAATACAGCCTGCTGGGTGCAGGGGTGTGCATATATGGGGGCGCAGGGCTGTGGGACTGCGTATACGTGTTCCATCTCAAAAAATCATGATGCATAGCCTAGACAATTGGGCTCAGTTGAGGGGTCACATCAGAGTGGCTGACAGCGTCTGAAGCTGGGACTCTCCCTCTTCAGGCATCAGCTGAGGGGCCCGTGAACTTTATGTGCAACTTAGCTGCTCTGCTGAAGTTCTCTCAGTGCACGATGTTCCACATATCAATGTTATTGTATGGTCTTGATGTGCCTTAATTGTTCATCTTTAGTTTTATTGCAATCTTTGATTGCCCAGTGATACTTTACTTTTGCTCCTACCTATGGTTCTACCCTATGACTTTTCTCAATCCTTCTCTGTTTAACATGATATAACGGTGTTCCTGATGTTTTTCACTACTAAAAATATGTGCAACCTGCTATTAGTCTGAAGTACACAGAATATCGTTGTATTCTTGTTCTTGATGCTGACCTTTGTGCACATATTCATGCTAAATCACTGCACTTCAAAAATATACAATAAAAAAAAATATATAAAAAATAAGATATCGTATTAGGTTGTGCTATTTTTTATTTTAGCCTACATGCTTTGCCAGTCAATGCAGGGTAAAGTATGCAGATTAACTCTTTGGTCATTTCTCCATTATATGATGGAGAGTACAGGCTTGGGCATTGTAACGGATCACCTGGCACCCCGACTGGGTACCTCCGTTGATGGATGCTCCTAGCGCTTCTTGAGGATTCCAAGCACTCTAGCCGTCACCACAACCACCGCAGAACGAACCTCTCTTCCTTCCAGAGCGAAGCAGGAACAAGCTCTTACAAGAGCTTAGGAGTGATTATAGCAAGGGAATATGCAGAGCATAGCAATCCCTTGTAGCAGATTTCCCCAATAAGAGACAGGACTCCAAATTGAGGGTGAAGTAGAACTGACTAAAACTTTATTTTACTTGGGACTAGCCCATTTGGTCATTACATTAACATTACTGTGAAAACTCAATAAAATTACAAACAGTCAAATCGTAGAAGGCAACATTCAGTGACTTATTATAACATAATTACATATTTATAAATAGGTGGGGAAGACCATAATTAACACAAATGTCTCTCCTGCATGCAGAATTAGCGATATGCAAATCTACCCGAATATGCAAATTACCAGTCTTGCTATTCAGGTAGTGCATATTACTGTTGCTACCAACAGAGGGCACTACACAAGCTCCATAGCCAAATCCACCTAGATGGTAGCAATCCTCAGCAGTACAGGAGAGCAGGCAATACATCCCAGGGGCCATAGTCACATGGCAGGAGGCTGGCAATCAGTCTTCTCCAATGCCCAGTGGCAAGGCTGGTACCGCCACAGGCATTAGGCATCATGGCCGAGGCAAGATGACGCAACATGAAAGTGTAATGGAGGTAAATAGTTTTTTTAAATTATCTTTTTAACTTTGCACTGCTAGTTGTAATCAACCCACTGAAATAGTGTTTACTGTCTGAGGTGAATGAACAAGGAACAGTCACTGCTCTGGAGGTCTGCTTTAAAAGCACTTTAGTGTTTAATTGTATCCCAAAACTAACTGCAAAAAAACAATAGGGGAACCAAATGGCCTCTGTAGGGAAGACTGGAAAACAATCAAGGCACAGAGTTCAGTTTGGGGTTTTCTCACACTTCACGGATTAAACACTTTCATCTACTATAAAACCATTGTATTCAATATGATGAGGTCAATAAATATGACTGCTACTCTGTATTAACTTACTAATAAACATTTAATGAAATATCCCTGTGGTAGGGATGCTGATAGGGACTGTCTGCTAGTGAGCGGATAAGATATATATAGATAGATAGATAGATAGATAGATAGATAGATAGATAGATATATAGATGTATATATATATATCTATACATAAGATATGAACTACATAATAAGCAACCTTTTATAAAACAGAGATATTTTAGAAAATCATATACTGGTAAGTAACGGATTTGAAATATTCTAGAGTTGCATTCTAGAGATTTTTTTTTTCCATACAGAAAAATACGAAAATATGAGATTTCAGTTTAAACAAAATAACTGTTACAGTAAAATTCATGTATTTCAAAATTTACATATCAGTTCAAGAAATGGTAAGTGTACCTTTCAAATTGTAATTCCATAACTAAATTGATATATTGATTTTGGACACGTAAAAAAAAAGGCTCTCCTAATAAATTCTACTGGGAAGAGAACTTGAGAGTTCTTAAGACAAGTTTGAAAAACAGCTCCTTCAAATAATTGCTGGTACCTGTCATCTCATTATTAGTATCAGATTACAGTAAAATCTCCAACTGCTGGATATGATTTCCTGGCAAAACTTCAGAGAATTCAAGATATTTCAGAAACTGGAAAAGCACAATGAAGCAGCAACAAATACCCCTGTCTAATTGTACCTTCTCCAAATCATGTTACAGCAATATAACAAAGTAATCCGTATTACAGATGTGTGCATGTGTGCTATATGTCTTTTTTTTTTTGTATAGATTTATAATGGACATGCACATTTTGGACTAAGCTTAATCTTAAATCAGTTTTTTAAGATGTCATCCGGCTTCCGCCTGTCCCAATGTTGTCCCAGGTCATCCCTTGTTCTCCACCTTTTCTGTGCCATACGCTGCTATCACCTACTGTTCTTTGTTGCCCCATGTCATTCTGCTCACTTTTGTCCCATGCTGTCCTTTATTGTCACCTGCTGTCTCACTGCTCTTACCTGCTGTCCCTTACGATATATCCTCCGATGATAGACTTGCTCCCAGCACTTGATGTTTGTCCCTGACTTTGATAGTTTCTTCACTAGCTGTTTGTGTTTCATTTGTATATTTTGTTCTTCTAGTACAAGATTTTGCCATAGTAATTTAATAAAATATGTTTTGCATCAATAATAAGCAGTTGAGTTAAGGAGTGAAATATATTTGGGAGATTTATTGAAGAAAACAGGTGCTATTCTGGGTGCAAAGTGCTAAATATTGAGAGACATTCTATAAGTTTTCATGGTGATTGCATCCTATTTAGCCCTGTGCCCCAGAATAGCACTGTAACCCTGATACATCTTCCCTGTTGTATGTGTGGATTACTAATAAATCAATCACCACCACCAAAGATCTACGATTGCTGCCAAACACCAGGGACCCACACCAATGCCAGGGGATCTGCAAGTGCTGTTACCATCTTAAGCTAAGTTTGTATTTGTTTTTTTAATATTTTTTTATTCTTAACTTTTCAAAGTTATAATGACAGTTTTGTAACTGCTAATTGACAAAGTGCAGCTAAAGGGCAATAGTGATCTCTTGCTAATACTGAAAATCAGCACATCTGAGTAGTGCAGTTATCTCTATGCCAAAGAATAAGGCAAAGTAAAAATAGTATTCCATATAAAAGACATGAGGCTGTGGTATTTAGCAGATTAAAATATAGTGGCCATGGGAGGAAATAGGTTTGGCATCAGTGCTTTTAATGAAGGCTGCCCAAGCCTTAAGGAATGCATTGACTCTAGGTACAGGGCCGTCTTTAACAAGGGGCAAACTGGGCAGCTGCCCCGGGCCCTGTTGCTCCTGGGGGGCCCAAAGCAGCTGCCCTGTGGGCCCCCTGCCCGCAGCCAGGTCTGAACAGCCCACGGGATACTAAGAAATAGTGGGCTGCTGCAGGTGAGGTAATCAAGGGCCCCCGGCCCTTTAAGAGAGCTCCAGACCGGGCCTCTGTCTTCCTGCCTGCTGGGAGGAAGTGTTGTGAGGTCACTTCCTCCCAATTAACTGAGTGCCGCTGGGGAGGAGGAGGCATACAGGGAGAGAAGGTGACCAAGAGAGAAGGTACAGACCAAGAAGAAGAAGACTCCCATCAATCTGAGCCATCCAGCTCCCACTGGACTCCAGGGAAGCCACACTTCTGTAAAGGTAAGGAGGGTGGCTAAACTATGTAAATTGATATGTGTGTGTGTGTGTGTGTGTGTATCTGACTGTGTGTGTATCTGACTGTATGTATGTGTGTGTGTGTGTGTGTGTGTGTGTGTGTGTATCTGACTGTGTGTGTGTGTGTGTGTGTATGTGTATCTGACTGTATGTGTGTATGTGTATCTGACTGTGTGTGTGTGTGTGTGTGTGTATATATATATCTGACTGTGCGTGTGTGTGTATCTGACTCTGTGTGTGTGTGTATCTGACTCTGTGTGTATCTGACTGTATGTGTGTGTGTGAGTATCTGACTGTATATGTGTATATCTGACTGTGTGTGTATATCTGACTGTGTGTGTGTGTGTGTGTGTATCTGACTGTATGTTTGTATATCTGACTGTGTGTGTGTATATTTGACTGTATGTGTGTATATTTGACTGTGTGTGTGTGACTGTGTGTGTGTGTGTATCTGACTGTATGTTTGTATATCTGACTGTGTGTGTGTGTGTGTTCTGACTGTGTGTGTGTATATTTGACTGTATGTGTGTATATTTGACTGTATGTGTGTGTCTGACTGTGTGTATATCTGTGTGTGTGTATATCTAACTATGTGTGTGTGTGTGTCTCACTGTGTGTGTATGTATCTCAGTGTTTGTGTATCTCACTGTGTGTGTGTATCTGACTGTGTGTGTATGTGTATCTGACTGTATGTGTGTATGTGTATATCTGACTGTGTGTGTCTGACTGTTTGTGTGTCTGACTGTGTGTGTGTGTGTGTATCTCACTGTGTGTGTGTGTCTCACTGTGTGTGTGTGTCTCACTGTGTGTGTGTGTGTGTGGGGGGGTGTGTATCTCACTGTGGGTGTGTGTATCTCACTGTGTTTGTGTCAGTGTTTGTGTGTATATGCGTGTGGAAATGCATACATCCCATCTAACATTGCACACAAATACATTCCGGGGGAGGGGGGGAGGCGGGGGGGGCAGGAAAGAGGGGGTGGCGGGGGGGGGGGGGCAGGGGGCGGCGGGGGGGGGGGGGCAGGAGGGCAGGATCCAGGGGGCCCAAGCAAATGCATGCCCAGGGTCCAATCAATGTTAAAGACGGCCCTGTCTAGGTATTATGGGTAATGACTGGCACATGGTTTGGCATAGCTGCCAGCATTTCAAGGATGGATAGTCTGCTTTGTGCACTAAAATAAGACCCTTGTCTTGTAGAATTCCAGAGCATTTAACCAACATAAACTAATTTAAAAAAAAAAAAAAGTTTTATTCAATATTAACTCTCAAATGTCAAGATAGTAAAGCACATTTCACTGGAGGTTTGTGTACAATGGGTTCTAATTTCAATTTAAAGCGGCACTGTCACTCTCCTACCCCCCCCCCCCCCTCCATTCCCCTAAAAATGAAAAAAATCTTTATGAAATACTCATATTGACTGTGTTAGAACTTCACTGAAATTCCAACCCTGTGGAGGGACTACTTTGTCTCTATATATTTCCTTTGCCCTACTTTCTTAGTCTCTGGGCCAAGTCAGCTGCAGGGAATTGACTGTCTGTGGAGGATGCCACAGTCTTGCGGGATCCTCCATAGACCTCAATGCTGTCCTCTCTCACGTGCGCAAGAGTACCACAGTCACGTCGGTGCCATCTGAAGAGGACCCTCTAGAACAAGATGACTGCACCCACAAGAGACAGGTTCAGGTAAGTAAATCTCACCTTTACCTGCCTACCCATCCAGCGGTGATGTCACAGTCGATGATCTTTTTCAAATTTGTCAAAGTACTCAGACAGTGATAGTGCCACTTCAAAATCCAAATATTGGAACAGCATTTCTCAAGAACGAGAAAAAAAAACTAGGGATGTCCTTTGAAACTGAAGACAGTTGTAATGTATAGTTTCATTATATACAATATCCATTTGTTAATTGTATTTAAAATTGAAAAATCTTAAAAACCCAAATATTTTAGTTCTCTAGATAATTATTTTAAGAGCAATTTTCAGAACTTCTACTCTTCCTGAAGGTTGCTGAGTGCTGATTGCTTAAATAAACCATCCACGAGATATTAAATGGTCTTTAAAATCATACTTCACGACAGACTATACAGCATTGTGGATTTAAATGAAAGGTCAAGTCATTTTTTTAAATAAAAAAAAACCAAACAAACATGAATTGCTATGAGGATTTCGGTCTATAATTTTCAGGGCAGATCTGAGAAGAACTGTGTATAGTATCAGCGACTATCTCTCTCTAGACCAGATTTCCAGATGACACTGGACTACAAATTCCATAATTCCATATCCTGCAATCTGCCACGTTGCCCTAGACAGTCCATGATAGCTTTCATAAAATAAATTAATATGAACAGACTGGCTTTACTTAGCTTCCTATTAGTATACAGGTATGGCTACATTTTCTTAAAAAAACCAAACGAAATACAAATTTCTATCTTTTTATAGCTCTTAAAGTATTGCATAAAGAATTGCATAAAAATAAAATCTGCATGAAATACTTAAACTGACTGTTTTGGAATTTCAAACAAACAGACAAAACATACACTAAGATCAAGTAGGGACAAATATAATAAACCATTAAACGTAAATACATATTCACTGGTCAAATGCAATTTTCATTTTATTTTAGCTTTCTTCTTTACAACAATGTATTATACTTTTCTATTTCTCTTTTCTGCTACGTTTACCAAAGTAGAACAGTTCTATCAATTTGCCAATACTGCCCTGTACACAAAACATTCCATTTGATATATTGAGCAAGGAAAAAACAAGATAGTACATTGGAAAGAAAACCCAGAAAGATTGATTACCAGGCAGTAATGTAAAATGATAGCATATTTTGCAAATGTTCCAGCAAACTCGCTGTCGCTCAATACATTTGATATCTATTTCCTCATTATTTAGCTGTCTGCCATCAGCCTGTTTTGATAACATCCTTCAGGATACGAAATAGGAGCACATATGTGAATTGTTTGTACTCAAACCATCTTTCAAGATGGCTCTTGATTTAAGAGTATTTTTCGTCAAATGTTATCAAAACTTACACTTCCCTGTACAATTGCTCAGTATGAAAGCCTAGTACCAGCTGTCACCATTGAAATCCAAGCCCCTTATTAGGCTGCAAAAGTTTGCCAGTGGAACTAACAGGAGACTTTCAAATAACTATAAACACTCAGGCAAGTGGAAAGGAGGGGAGAATGACTGACATGACGGCAGAGCATACAGCGAACGGCCCTCAACAATGCAGTCGCTATATCCAGAAGAAAACCGTACTTATCGTAAATCCTTAGGGTGTATGGAGGATGAAATTAGAAAGATGTAAAAACATTAAAATGTAAAAGGTTAAAGAAACATCAGGGGGGATCTCTCGAAGGGATTCTAAAGGGCATACCTCAAGATATTTGTATAGGACAGTTACCAACAGACGTGTCAGTAATTAATATGATCGACTAATCTTTGGACTTTAAGGTTTAAGTTTAAATGTATCTATTGCATGATGGTATATACTGAATTCATAGCTGTAATATGTAAGAACTTGTAGAATAAAAAAATAAATAACCTTTCCATATTTTCTATCAACTAAAAGGGCAATAGTTTGAAAACATCTCTCTAGATTTTTTATTACATTTCAAAACATTAATCAAAGCAGAATATTATATCAGGTCTAGAACTATTCAGAACTATTTTATTTAGTTTAACAGTGTTTTAGGTAGAAGAATGAAAATGAATGATACACATGTGTATGTCAAGGAAAATGCATCTGTATGATGGTGTGTGTATGTACATCGGACACAAGGTCAAGTATTTAGACTGGAAGAAAGGAGATTTCATCTAAGGCAAAGAAAAGATTTTATTTTACAGTAAGAGCAATAAGGATATGTAATTCTCTGCCTGAAGAGGTGGTTTTATCAGAGTCCATACAGATGTTTAACCCCTTAAGGACCAAATTTCTGGAATAAAAGGGAATCATGACATGTCACGCATGTCATATGTCCTTAAGGGGTTAAACAGCAATTGGATAAATACTTGCAAAAACATAACATACAGGGATATAATTTCTAATTAGTGGGGTAATAGCTGCTTGATCCAAGGAGACATCTGACTGCTATTTTGGGGTCAAGAAATAATTTTTTCCTAGTTTGTTGCAAAATTGGAAGCGCTTCAGACTGGGTTTTTTGCCTTCTTTTGGATTAACAGCAAAACATATGTGAGGAAGGCTGAACTTGATGGACGCAAGTCTCTTTTCAGCTATGTAACTATGTGTGTAGATGGGATTATTAAAATATATATATGTGTGTCCGGGATTGTGTATATTTGTATTTAAAGTCAGCAACCAATGGTTTTGTAAGGGTCCCTAAACTTTCTAATTGTAGTTTTGAATATAACTGTTTACAAGCAGTCTTCATATCTAAGATTTTAATTTCCATATTTAAATGTTTCACCTATCTCAGTTTTTTTTCTGGTTCTGTACAATTTATGATTACAACTGTGTCTCTTTCCATAGCATAGATTATATGCCCACCAAGTGGATTTATTTAGAGAAAAATAAAACAAATTCAATCTCATTATTATCATTATTTTTGAGTTTATCTAAACATGTAAAGTGTTTGTGTCCATTGAAAGTGTTTTCTCTGTCAAGATCTATTACCTAACTATAGATTATTTTCCATCCTTAACATGGATTACCTGTTGTTTCACTAATATGAATAGAAACAGATTTCTAATTATGTCTTACTATTATTTGTATAAAGGTAGTTTAGGTAGACAAACAGATGTACGGACATAAATACAATGTGGATAGACAGACATACATCACAGACCACACATTTTTCAACATCACATAAAATATTTTACCAAGAAAGATCCATTTTGATTAATTATCACACAATTTCACAAAAACCACAAGACAGCAGGTGGTCTGGTGTATAAATGCATTCATGCCAGTTGGTTTTAGAAACCATCACTGATTTCACTCCGTTCAAATGGAAAAAATATATATATAATCATGGGTAAGGAAAAAGTGTAAAAAAATATGCATTCCTTGTCTTCAGACATACATTTAGCAATTTTCAGTTTTGTAATGTCATAAGAATGTATTATATATCAATGCATTTTTTAAATTGTATTGACCTTTGCAATTCTCCATCTGCTACCCAGCATCCTCTCAGCCTTTACCCAAACACATTAGCACTTTGCAGACTTTTACCTCGGTGCAGCATGCACAAAGAGTAACAGCTGCCTGCCACCTGGAAGCAGACTGGCAATCAAATATTGGACAAATACCTGATTCTTAGTCCTCAGAGAATGCCTGAAATGTCTGTGCTTTTGGTTATCAACACTAATTGTGAGCTTGTGGAAGACTCCATTATTGTTATTAGATTGCTTGTGGATATTCTCAAATCCTAGCATGTCAGGGGAATCTCTACGGACTTGTGTGAGTACTAACGACTTGTATTACATAGCTTATATTCGTAATTCCTAACATGAAGCGTTTTGTTGTGGTCTATCCTGTGTGAGAGTCAAGTTGGATTTATGTGATACTGGTTTATTGATGCTAGGAGCAAATAAAAAGTAGCAAGCTATCTAAATATAAACCGTATGAAATAATGGGCAATCAGTGATTTCATTGCAACATTTGTAAAGCTCAAAATAAACATTCACCTCATATTATTTTCCGTATCTGGTTAAGTTTTAGTAGCTTCCAGCTAAATATTTATGCATTTCTACTCGCCAGAGATAAATTAGCACTTGTCAATTGCAGATGGGATATAGACAGGTGATAGACAGACAGATAGATAGATATATAGATAGACAGACAGACAGACAGACAGAGAGATGGATGGATGGATGGATGGATGGATGGATGGATAGATAGATAGATAGATCGATAGATCGATAGATAGACAGACAGATAGACAGACAGAGAGAGAGATAGAAAGACAGATAGATAGATAGATAGATAGATAGACAGACAGAGAGAGAGATAGAAAGACAGGTAGATAGATAGATAGATAGATAGTACAACATGGAAAAATGAGGCAGTGTTTGGGTAAAAATGATACCAATTTTTACGTGGTTTTTGGATGTCATCACAATCCCACGATGACATTATTTTTCTGTAATAAATCTTCCACTTCCATGTATTTTATATAATACCTGATGAATATTTGCCAAGATCCTGATGAAGTGACAAAGTATGCGAAACACATTGAGCTGAGCACATTCAAATTCCATACTCTATGGTGAGTCGTGGTCATTTATTTTAGATCTTGTGAATTGTTACCTTTTTAATTACTAAATAACGGATGGATCTTATTTAAGCAAAATTAAGGCAGTTTACAGACTTGTGATTACTATATGATTCTGCAGTAACTGACGCTATGACTGTCTAGCTGTTTCTAAAACCATGAACTACTACATAATATTTTTGCCATATTGTATCGGTAATATTATGCACAGTGTTCTATTTAATCAGAAACAAAGGAGGAAGTGGTATTTTGCAGCATAGAAACATAGAATGTGATGGCAGATAAGAACCATTCGGTCCATCTAATCTGCCCAAATTTAGTCCCTGGCATTATCTTATAGCTAGGATAGCCTTATGCATATCCCACGCATGCTTAAACTCCTTGACTGTGTTAACCTCTACCAATTCAGCTGGAAGGCTATTCCATGTGTCCACTACCCTCTCAGTAAAGTAATACTTCCTGATATTATTTTTAAACCTTTGTCCCTCTAATTTAATGTCCTCTTATTGTGGTAGCAATATTCTATTATATAAGTTCATGATACACTGTTAGTGGCGTTGAACAGGGAAATAGTAAGTGCAGAGAATTAGAGCACAATATTATTGCAGGGGCAATTTTATGTCACAAAGCATTACGTAAATAACTTATAAATAAGATGCCTGCATTTGTAACAAAATTAAACCTAGAACCGACACCATATCTTTGGGATCTTAAATGTGAAAGCTCTAAAAATGGAGGACACTTAGCTATTGCACGAGGCTCCTCTACACGTGCAATCTCAGCTCCATTGATCAGAACATGATGGGATGTGTAGTAAACAAAAGAGCCAGAAATAAAACGTTTGTTAGATTGCTGCAAGACAAAAATCCCCAAATCCCAATAATTCATGGAATTTCTGTAAGGAACAGAACAATACAGAATACAACAGAATCAAATATAATTGAATTTAACATAACTAATTTGTACTTCTGTAAGACTGTTAAAAGGAACACTATAGGGTCAGGAACACAAACATGTATTCCTGACCCTATAGTGTTAACATCACTATCTAGCCCCCCTGGGCTCCTCGTGCCTCCATAAATATAGTAAAAATCTTACTGTATTCAAGCCTGAAGCTGTAACTCTGCATGCTGTTAGACTCAGAAAAACAAGCAGTCTGCTGACATTATCAGAAGTCGTAGCCTGATCCAATCACAGTGCTTCCCAATAGGATTGGCTGAGACAAAGAGGCAGATCAGGGGCAGAGCCAGCATGATTCAAACACAGCCCTGGCCAATCAGCATCTCCTCATAGAGATTAATTGAATCAATGATTATCTTTGAGGAAAGTTCAGTGTCTGCATGCAGAGGGAGGAGATACTGAATGTTTGGATGCATTTTAGGCAGCCATGACCCAGGAAGGATCTCTAACAGCCATCCGAGGAGTGGTCAGTGAAGTTATCACTAGGCTGTAATGTAAACACTGCATTTTCTCTGAAAATACAGTGTTTACAGCAAAAGGCCTGATGGTAATGATTCTACTCACAAGAACAAATTCAATAAGCTGTAGTTGTTCTGGTGACAATAGTGTCCCTTTAACTTACTCTGCTACTTCTGAGTATTTCAAAGAAAAAATAAAATACTCATATTGACTGTGTTGGAATTTCATGAAATTCACTCATGAAATATCATATGAGGAAGCATGACTAGGCTTAAGAAAAACTGACAAGAGGCAGACTTTCAACAGACAACATTTGTCAATTCCCAGCGTCAATCACCTGCAACGGACATGGAAAAAGGCAACTTCTCTTGCATTGAATGAGTAGTTCTATGGAGAATTGTGCATGATCATCCATCCTCCTCTGCTTTATACTTGTGTGAGCAGAGGAAGCACCAAGAGCTGAAGAAGGTCCCCATGCAGAAGATGGCTGCGACCATGAGGGAGAGCTTCAGGCAAGTATATTTACTGTTCACTTTCCACCAGATTACCACACATCAAGCAAGCTAGTCACCTTCGGTAGTCTTTGTAACATATACAAAGACCTCAAACGTGACAGAGCTACTGCATAAATAGGCAGCTCTCACACAACCCAGACTGAGTAAGTACAGTATTTGAGTCCTCATTGTAATGGCATTATCACCATTAATTAAAGGAACTAATTACAGGACGTGAACCATGATCTGCCATTAGGACAACATGCTAAGCAACAGTTTAGATTTAAGGTAAAGTTACATAGAATGTGCAAACATTCTAAACACTAAATTTGAGCAACAGTGTCCACTTAATGTTTTATAAGAATTCATAATATCACACTTAAAAAATAAAGAAGCAAGGATATATATTTTATATGGAAGAAATAGTATTATTATTATATATGTGTAATAAGATATTTCTTCCATGGTTTCCAGCAAGCCGTGACAGCAATATACAAGTTGCATGAATTTGTTGGTTTCACACAAACCATATCCGCCCTATGGAATCTAATCAAGAGAACAGACTCATTGCCGTGCAATGTGACAAAGAAACGGTATGTAGAGAAAATTGAAAGAACCTTGAATTAAATGTAAGGCAAGTTCTAACATGTACTAAATATTTCCTAGTGTTTCTCCATGCAAGGAAAGAGGCAGAATATCAGCTTGGCTTCCCTAATCAAGTTGTAGGCCCCATGGAGCTAATATAATGAGCCAGATGAATACAAAATGCACGATTGTGTTATTAATTTGATGTCATACATTAACATTTATATAAGCAACTGTACCAAGAGAAGAAGTGCTTTTGTTTCCAAAAGTGAAGTCATGTTTAACTTTTTATATATAAAAAGTATTCTTCAAAGAATTAAATATTATATGTAGCTTTCTCATATTTCTTTGTGAATAATCAATTAGAGTGGGTTGTATGAAGGCATCTGGCTCAAACCTTATTTCTTCTGTTATATTGAGAACAGGAGGTTTGAATAATACGTTACTTGAGTACCAAAACTGATAAGCAAAGAAAACCAGGACTTCTTATTTTCGAAAGCTGTCCTCAAAATAATGTAATTTAGCAACATGAAAAATGCCAGGGATCTTTTTTTTACTAAGGTCAGGGTACAGTAGAAAAAGCATTTCCCTGGAACATGGTCACTAAACAGCGAATCGTGTTCAGTTGGCAAACGACTTGAATCTAGATTTGTTTTAAACCCAGCTGTCAAGATACAAAAAAAATGAAATAAACAGATTTAAGATATACATTGCTGTGCATTTACTATACAGCAAACTGTGACAATTATCTGAAAAAAAATCTAATTTAAACTGTTATACACCAACTATATCTACTTCTTTATATCTGTCTGTCTGTCTGTTTTTCTAACTACTAAATATACATACATGTGCACACATACCCAAAGCACCAGTGTAAAAGAAATTATTAAATGAATTTGACTTGGCAATCTAAAAATTATGTTTGGCACAATCAGTCCTATGCATTTTAATGGATTATTTATAACTTTTCTCTTATGGTATAAACTCAGATGTGGATTCTAATAGTTAAAGGTACTCTTTATTACCTTGGCAAGTGAAACCTCTTTCTTCATAACCAGCGTTGCACAAACACTTTCCAATGGGAACTAGCCACTCGCCTTCAGTACTGCAGTACATTTTAGGTGGGTCTTCTTCTCTAGAATGGTTGACACAAGAACCCCTCACTTCCACTAGAGAGTGGGAGTCCATCGGTACAGTATCTGGGAACATGGCCAAATTTTTCACAGTGAAAGGGCACTTTTTGAAATATACCCGCACGGATACTAAGGCAACACAGGCACCAACATCTTGAAAAGCCAGATATAATCCTTTCTTGCTTATAGGCCCGACTTCGCGAACCTCAGTGTTCAATTTGAGGATTCGATCTCCAAGATCCATCTGTGTAAAGCTCTCATCAGCTGCTATTGTGTCTATCTTTGTAAACTGATGTTCTCTAAACTTGACTCCATGATCCTCGTCTGACTCTAAGTAATAAAGATTGAAAGTTTCTTTACATGTGCCCAGAACAAGTGGGATGCTGTTGCAGTCTCGTAATGTAAACTTTAGCTCCACATAGATCTTCTGAGCTGAGTTGCGGGGAATCCAGTTTGTTCTAAGCCAGTTGTTTTGGTTGTGGTCCATCACATTGCATACTTGGTAAGTTCTAATAGGCGTGTAATGTTCGTCAACTCCACTGATTTCCTCCCACTGAAATTAGAAAGAAAAAAACATAAACCCTGGAATATGAATAGGGTGCCAACTTTAATGTCAAATCTATAAAGAGCACTGTTTATGTTAACTCCCCCTCCCCCCAAAAAACAACAACACAACATTTACTTCTGTAGTACTATGCAATTTTTAAATGTATAAATACATAAACATTGATACTAATTAATAAATGGGTTATGAGAATTCAAGATGAAGAGAGGCTGTTTGGAGTTCCACTCAATAGACAAAATAAGTTACAGACTTAGAATACTATTTTTATCTCTGATTATTTTATTTTTTTAAAAGCTCAGGTTTTATTTCTCAAACAATACTATTATTTATCATTGATAAAATGTATTGATGTAACTTTTAAAAAATCTGCAATGCTAGACACATTGAGAAACACATCAAAAACCTATGGGGTTCTAATTCTGGAATTGTGGAGAATTGACAAAAAAAATTGCAACTGTTATTAAAAATATCTGGACATTTACCGTCTCAGTTCATCACAATTCATAGTTTAATGAATACCCTCAGTAAAGGGAAATAAAATGATTATAGAACCATTTTTTAAAGTACTGCTGAAAAGATTATAGACTAACAGAGCTATTTACTAAGAGAGACACAAAGCAAGACAAACAGGCTAAGTTCGCATATACATGAGGCTGTTTGGGAAAGGTCTTCTGGACACAAGAGGAAATATCTGAAAGACATTGAGATATTGAGTGTTTGGTGTATTTGGAGATAATACCAGCTGATAAATGCACCAATGTGGCCAAAGAACAGTTTAAAGTCTTCTTCATATGGATTATGGGTGCACGTTTTATCACTTAATGGTTCATATATTTAGAGCATTCTGGACCATAAAATAAATTAAACACGCAGTTTGTAAAACTACTTTTGTTTTCATTACTAATTTATCTTTTACAATCTGCATTTCATTGTTAAATATATTTTGTCTGGAACCCCAAACAGTCCAGACGTATATGTATGATAACTGTGGATAACCTCATTGTATAAAAATGAACTGCTTTAGCAAGGAATTTGCTCAATTAGAGACATAGTATATCATATTACTCGACAGTTTGTTGTGTACGATAATGCTTGTAGTTATAGTTTTTAGAAATTCAATCTTTTTTGATACCATTTTGTGTTAAAAAGTAGCCATGTTTTAACTTGTTTTCAACTACTAATATTTTTTGCCGATCTCGTAATTTTACATTGCTATTTAACCCTTTGAAGTAGGGACTAATTTGTCTCAGTATATTTCCTCCACAGGACTTTCATAAACTATGGGCAGAGCTACAGTATCAATCCAGAGAGCTGCCACCAGTAATGGCCTTAGGCAATTGGCTCTGTATATGGTGTCTCACGAGATCCTCCATAGTCCTCTCTCACGCATGGTTTACAGATCAAGTAATCAATAGTGGAAAAGGGGAGGAGTAGTGAAAATATCTATGTTTATTTACATATTATGTATATTATATATTTAGTGTATAACTTTTCTACTCTCATTTTTTCCTATTTTTTTTCTCTATTGGTCACTTCTAGTGATCTGCGATCTGTGAATAAAACCAGCCATGTCTGTCCCCTAGCCATTAATCATCTATTTTCCTATGAATTATCTAGTTTTTTTTTACACCATGGCCAAAGTTACAAATACAGACATTTTGACCATCGCTCTAGTCGTTTGCTTGTGTGTGCATCTATGTGGCACTTTAGAGATACAGAATTCAGCCAAATTTCTGATCAGCAGAAATTTGTCTCAATCGCAATTCAGCCAAATCCAAATGCACAAGTCTACTTCACAGAGGGCACGCAGTACAAATAAAGTTTGGTCAAAGGAGGAAGTATGCATGTCTCATTTGATAATCTAGGTAAAAGGGGCAGGCTTATCACAACTGTAAATCACTCCAGTTGTAAATTACTGTGTCTAAGGAAACAGAGATATGGAATCTAATTGCAAAATAATCTATGCAATAATATTTTATTCTTAAATCCCTTGGAGTGTCAATTGAATCAGTTACATGTTAATATCTGCTTATACAAATATATAACAGAAATATTACAGAATGTATAGTCAAAGAACAAAACATTTTTATTTAATGAAATGTTAGATCAATTTCCCCCTAAGTAAAACAGTGTAAAATGTAAAGTAATTTTCCATATAACTCAGAATATTGTTCTGTGCTTATTGTACTTTTGTGTCCTAAGCATGAAAGACTGAGCTCAATGGGACTGGCAATGTTACCAGCTGGGTCTGTTCACTAGGGTAATTTTCTAAATCCCAAATGTCTTATTTATATACAATAACATTTTGCCAGCTGTTTAATATTCCGAGCTAATAAATAAAATTGAGTATAATACACCGAAACAACTAATTTTTTTCATAGCCCCTTCTTAAATGTTTTTTTATTTTTTGTTTTATTATATGGCACTTATTTTCTGAAAAGATTTTTGAACATAAATTGATTGTAATGTAATAAAAATATATATACATTGTGTTACATAATACAGCTTTTACATCTCTTAATGGATTGTAGAGCTCCAAAGGATTCTATGATGTAAGTAAGGCAAAGATCTAAGAGATATATATACAATAGGATTATATTGTAACTGGCTTAAGAAAATAGGTGGAGGATTTGTGAAAACTTATCACTTTATCCAGTTCTTGTAAAAAAATAAAAAAAATAATACAAAATTATATATATATATATATATATATATATATATATATATATATATATATATATATATAGTAGAAAGGTGGCTGCACTCACGGTCTTCCAAGTAAAAATTTACTTTTATTGTGTCATTATAAAATCAGGATCAAGATTCAGATGATCCTGATGAAAGTCCTTAGAGAGGACTGAAACGTTGATCCTGATTTTATAATGACACAATAAAAGTACATTTTTACTTGGAAGACCGTGAGAGCAGCCACCTACTTTCTACTATCTATTTTGGGGCCCTGGTAGTGCACCCGGCTAAGAAAAAAATTTGCAGCATGAGTGCAAGGTACTGTAGTCTTTTTTGTATATACATATATATATATATATATTTATATATATATATATATATTACAACAGTTATTTAATTTGATTCTATGAGTTATTTTAAACATCAGTATAATGTCAATTCTGACCATGAAGAGTGGTAATGAGTGTCTTGTGGTTTTCATTGCAATTGATTCTTCTTTAAGTGACATCCAGCCACTGGGACGTCCTCTGTTAACATTACATGGAATATTCACAAATGATCAAATGTTTTTTTTTTTTTTAATTTTGTATTCTTTATTTTTATAATGTGCACTGTAAACCAGTATTTCTCATATATATACTACCAAAATTAACCTATAAACACAAACAATTTATGATTTAATATATTTGATGCTGAGAACCGATCAGCCAACATTCGCAGATACTTTTAACATCTAAAATTTGTAATATATTTTTTGATTTCCGTTAGCCAGAGGCACCTGGCAAAATGAATGGAACTGTGAAAAAATGTGCTCTAGATAATTTTCACTTTTCTCCAAGTTGATGATAAAAAAAATGCCATCTGGATGCATTTTTTTTTTAAATGCCTTAATATTCAGACAAAATTAACTGGGACTCTTTTTAATATGTATTAATTATAGCGTGATGTCCCTGTTTTATTAATGCATTATTATTGCATTATTATTTGTTTTAGGGGGGTGTATTTGATTCTGAAATAAAGATAATGGGTATTTTTCAAATGTTATACTATTAAAGACAAAGTAAATTACAAATATATATAGACGCACACCCACACACATACACACATGACTAATCAAATAGAATACTGAATTATTTTTTGAATTATTTTGTTATCTCGTATATCTCTGAGCATTATATTGCTTATGATATATGTGTACAAGCACACACACACAGTTCTTTCTTTTGCTCAAATTCTATAACTGGGATGGACTCACTTTTCAAACCTGGAGATCTGGAACAGTTTCCAGTTTCCATTGTAGCCATTTTTATTTTATTACATTATAACACTATAGTGTTGGGTTCAATTTCATTCTTAATAACTTACGAGCCATATTAATTTTCATTATATAAAGTTTGGGACTGAATTTATTACATGTGAATTCTTACAAAACGTCTACTTTGGCACCTGTGCAAATGTTGTACATTGTTCCTTTTACAAACCCTTGCAGATATTCTGTTGCAAGACTGGCCAAGTCATCATTCTTAATCTTTTGGTGGACTTCAGCTCCCATCATTCTCAATCAGGTTTGCTAAAGAAGGTCATTGTTTCAGTACAATAACTCCTTGTATTTTTTGTAATGGAATACTCATGCGTGCGTAGTTAAGTATGCATTTATATTTTAACAAATTTTCTCCTTGCAGTCTTTTGTTTCATCGCACATTATCCAGTGAGATTGTAAGCTCACGCGCTACAGACATTGGATTGTCTACAGACTTTTTGTACCAGTGATTCTAATTATGTATGCTCTGGATATGACACTATATAAGAATGATGAAATAAGTCCAATAAACAAATAACGATATATAAAATCTACGTAGCTCCTGACAATAAATCACAAGTTCCATTTTATTTAATCACAGTCTCAACAGAAACTGACTTCCAGTCCGTTCTGCAAAGGTGTCAGAATAAAAACAATGATAAAAAAAACAAAGACAGCACGGTTCTTAGTTAATAAGCATCCTGTTAATTTGTAGGAATGTCTTTTTTTGTGTTCTACTAAATTTGTTTATGTATACCGGAAAAACAATGGAACATCCAACCATTAATTTATCCATTTGTTACGCAACAAGAATTTGGGTAAATGTTTGGGACATTTTTTTATTGGGCATCAAGCACGTAAAGGAGAGAAATTCAGAGTAGAAAACAGATTGGTCAAAAGTAAAATAAAAACTGCGCAAACACTTTTACATTAAGTGCCTGCTTTATTAAGTTTGCAACCAAAGCAGAAAAATGGCATGCACTTAGTTTCCTTCAAAAAATTCAGGAGTAAGGAGCTGGTACTTCAGATACTCAAAAACTATAGAATATGACCAGCTTTTGTTTTGTTTTTAACCCATGTGTACCAGGACTTCATATTCTGAATGAATGGATGCGTTATGTGTGACATTTCTTTGTGTAACACAAAGTAACGTTAAGTCTGATCATGTGTGCATTTCTGACAGCGTGTAGCTGTGTGTGTCTGATGGCGGGTATCAGTGTATGGGTGTCTGGCTGTGTATATCTGGAAGAGTGTTTCGGTGGGGAGAGGGGGACTACTAATGGCTTTATAAGGTGCCCCAAGGATTCTGACAAATGCAGAGAGAGTCCAGGCATGCAGATTCCATCATACTGCAGACTTTTTATTGGAATGAGCACAATATGACAATGTTCCAGCTGATATGGACAGCCTTTTTCAAATCATTCAAGGATTCTGCACACATAAGATATATCTTGTTAAATTCAAAATATAGTCTGTGTTCACAGTAGTAACAAGGTATAAAGACAGTCATTAATGTGATATTGTGCCAACACATTATTAGTGGTCATTTGTTATTAGACTGTGCTATAAGCATGACTTTACCATAAAATAACATGTGATGTCTTTTGACAGTCCCGAACACAAAATATATCCCAGGGGTAATAACTAAGTAACTAGAATGTTGCTTAGCAATACAGAAAGTTAATTGGTTAATTATACATTGTACTAGAATGCCTAATTCTCTGCTTTGAATTTGGCCCTCACGGATCAGTATGAACATCTTTAGGGTATTCGAATATATATTTATCTATGGTCTTAGTGGATATTGCTCAATAAGGACAGTCTTGCATTGCCTTAGGGAAACTTTTCTGTTACTGCAGCTTTGAAAAAATAAAATAAAAAAATGTTGAGTTCCATTTTGGTATATATTTTATTTAACAGCTATTATATAGCACTATTAACCAGAACAATTTACAAGATAGACAATAAGATAAATAGACACTAGGTGGGTTTACAGATAGAGAAATCTAATTTATGCTGATATAGGAGGACACATACAGGTGTGTAACAAATTATGGCAAATTGATGCCATGCTTGAATTCTGAAATCACCAAAATAAACCACAAGACCCAAAGTCACGTGGTTTATAAATATGCCAAGATGCCAAAGATGGCATTATTTTCCCCTAATGCAAGCATCACCACCATGTATCATTCATAGTCTATGTTATATTTACATTAGGGTTATTATTAATGTGAGGTAGTGTTAATTAATGGTTAGTGATCCATAAAAACAAAGAGGGACATGGAGGTCCAAAGATGCACAGGGGTTAATGGGGACAATGACACAAGGGGAGAACATTGGGACTAAGACAACATAGGGGATAAAAGGGCAAGGGGAGATAAATACAAGTGGGTGGAGATTGGGGGCACAGGATGAACTGGGGAGCGATATAAGAGAGATAAATGAAGAGCACGTTAAATATGTATTAAAGAAGAGGGACGTTTCCTTTAATGTTCTAATGAATGAGGGACGTGAAACGCTTGGTTGTGTCTGTAAGTGGTTGGATTTAAAAAATTAAAATATAGTTTTAAATCTTAAAATCACCTATCACCTTTCTTAGCAAACAAATATGGGGATCTAGTGACAACATATGACCATATTTTGGACACAGGCAGCACAATGTCTTGGGAACTTGAGAAAAACCTATCTTTAGGTTGAAACATTGTTCAGGATGCTGTGGGGACCTCAATAAATCGTGAGTGCTTGTTCATCTATTGATGCATTGATGCTGTGCTGGACAGTTTTCTTTTTTAGAGAGCACAATGTCTTTGATCAGCTCTGACGGAAGGAAACCTCAACACTTTTAAACTTGTAAAAAAAGACAGTACATTTTGGCATCCAATGTGCCCTGTATATTAAAGTATTTAAGTTTATATCGTTAAAAAAAAAAGTACAAAAAAAAAATCAGGAAGGGATGATTCTATGTAAAATTGTTGTTATGTATCTATAAAATGTGTCACCCAAGCAACACTGATGATCAGTTATGGTTCACTTGTTTCACATTGCTCAATACAGTTTTGTAGCATGTGACTCAAACAGACTGTAGATTTATTAACTCTATATCAGTCCTTACAACACAAAAAAAAAAAATATTTTAACAATTCTAGGACAAATAATTCAGACATCTATTTTGGATATATGCAATAGAAAAAAATATCAAAATTTGTTTTATTTTTCTTGTCTAATCACTGGAAAACATTTCGATTTTCATGTTACCATGACTCATCTTCTGCAATGCTTCTCCGGAAATAATCTCCTTTGATACTTTAGCTGATAAACTGTATAAACCAGCGGTTCCCAAACTGTGTGCCGTGGCTCCCCAGCACACAGGGGTGCCAGCAAATGTTTCCCTGATGCTATGATTCTATCACCGGGGAAACATTACTGCTCAACAGGGACCCAGTCAAGTGCCGCTGTCCTTTGAAACTGCGACCGGGCCCCTGTAATGTCGGCCGGCCCAGCCTGTCACTTCCTCCCAGCATCATGCAGAGAGATGGCGCGGGAGGGAGAGGAGGCAGCCGCAGTGTGAGGGAAGAGGAGCACGAAGATCTCCAGACCCCTTCACTCCTCCCAGCAGGACCAGGACTCCAAGCCACCATCCTGGAAACACAAGGTAAGCTAATAGGGGGATGGCTAGAAATATAAAAAAAATCACTTGTGTGTGAGTGTCTATATGAGTTTGAGTGTTTGTGTGTGTGTGAGTGTGTGAGTAAGTGTGTGCATTAGTGTAAGTGTGTATATTAGTGTGAATATGAGTGTGAGTGTGTGTATGTGTATGAGTGTTTGTATGTGTGTGAGGGTATCTGTATGTGTATGAGTGTTTGTATGTGTGTGAGTGTATGTATGTGTGTGTATGTGTATGAGTGTGAGTGTATGTATGAGTATGTGTGTGTGTGTATGTGTTTGAGTGTGTGTGCATTAGTGTATGAGTGTGTATGTTTATGAATGCTTGTATGTGTGTGAGTGTATGTATGAGTGTGTTTGTGTCAGGGTGTGCAACTGTGTGTGTATATATATATGTCAGCGTGCTTCTGTGTCTGTGTGTGCACACACATCTGTGTATGTGCCTCTGCGTGTCAGGGTGTGTGATTTTATATCAGTGTGTGTATCTGTGTCATGGTGTCGGCATGTATCAATGTTTGTGTGTGTCAGGGTGCATGTGTGTAAGTCAGTGTGTATCTATGTGTAAATCGATATGTGTGTATGTGTCGGTGTCTATATAAATGTGTGTGTGTGTGTGTGTCGGTGTATTTATATGCATCTGTGTGTTAATGTGCATGAATATCTGTGTAAGTATGTATGTATGTATGTATGTGGTAGTCTATGTGCATACATTCAATCAGTCAAACACCAGCACAACATACAAGCACACTCCTGCAATCTAACACACATACTACATACACACACCCCTGCATTCAAACTAAAATATATATATATACAAACACACCCCTTCACTCAAACACAAATACTTCACACAAATGTACATCCACATTTAAAAGTGAACATTACATTCAGACACACCCCTGCAATCAAACACAAACATTACATACAAACACACCTCTGTATTAAAATGCAATAAATGTATACAAGCACCCCTTCAAACACCAACACTGTATATAACACTATAGCACCAGTAAATGCCGCAGCGCTCTACAGATATACAACCTAGAAATGTTGACTTGGGGTGTCTTGGAAAAATACTGAAATATTAAGGGCGCCTTGAACCTAAAAAGTTTAGGAACCACTGGTATAGACTATTAATTTACAAGTCACATTATTTTATTGTTCCTCGTCTTGTCACTCAATGGTTGCATAACCTGAAACAATGTCCTTTTCTTTACTGGCTAGAATGTAGAGCTAAGATTGGATGCCAGGTGTAGTTCAACAAAGCCATTTCAGGTTTAATTGGAAATCTCTTTGAATGTAAAAAAAGCAATATAAATATATTATGTTCTGTATGAACATTAATAACCTAGCAGAAAATTTAACACATAAGCTGTTGAAATAAATTTGTGCCATGATTCTAATTTTAATACTTGTCTGCTTTCATTACTTGCCGTGGAATAGAACAAGTGACAAATTGTTTACTAGCTAAATGCCATGTTTCCCCTCTATTTTATTTAATAAACACTCTACCCCCTCTCCTTGATTTCCTATTACAGACCTATTTCAAGTACTAGGTAAATAAAAAAGAGCTATTTAAACCAGAAAAGAATGTAAGGAGGAAAGACATTCTCCTAAACTTCATTTAAGCACCGAGAGCAATGACATTGATTTGATCCGTGCATTTAGTGTTTAAAATCGTAATTACAAATACTCAAACGCAGACAGCTTCGCCAGTGATGACATTATGCTGCCACATGGGTTTGATAACCATAAATTTACACCTCACACTAAGCACAGCTTGAACGAAGGTGAATATTAATGCTGAGTATACTTAAGGATGTAAGAAAAAAGAGAGAAGGATGTTTCAGTGTGTGCTTTTTTCACAACTTTCACGCAACACCTATTATTTTATTACCAGATCAATGTAATAATTGGGAATCCAAATATATGTAAAAAAAAAAAAAAATACTTGTTACATAGCCTTAGGTTATTGTTTATTGTAAATGATACGAGTTTGAAAAAATAAAAATAGAGATAGTTTAAATGAAAAGAATGAGAAAAGGCAATTATCTTGTCAGTCGTTTTAACCGCCAAGCAGGGGAATCGAGTGAAAAAAAGATACATGCATTTTTACAGGGATCATAGAATCAATCAAGTATTGTATAAAATATTAGAGATGGTTTTTAATATATTCTCAGCATCCAGGTCTTGTTGTGGAGTACCTGTGCCTTAAATTGCCAATTGCGTTCTAGTATGGTTTTAGTATGGTTCTCCAACAGGGTTTGCGTAAGAGAATGAGGCAAACACACAGTCTGGTTTCATGGTGTTGTTTAACAAATCATTTTGGGTTTCAGTCCCAAGTGAGAGGTGCAGGTTGTAAACTGTTTCTGACCCATTTTCCATTTCCTTTGGAGTCACAACATTCCAGCACAAATCTATATGTAAGTTGCACCTCTATGTGATGTGGTATGATGACACAGAATCATTTTCATGTATCACAGTGATACAAAGCACAAAGGACCACACTAAGGGTAAACATATATTTATTTTTATTCTTAGAGTGTTCCTTTGATGCAATTCCTGGTTCACAATCACTTGGTGAACACACATTCGTGTATCCCACATAGCATTAAGAGTACCAAATGGTTCCACCAGACTAAAAATAGAGAAGGACCACATTATGAGAAAAACGTTTAACAGGCCATTTAATAGTATAGGCCCCAATTGCATTTTGGTTTTCTTTACTGTATTGATGGCTTTGAGGAAATATAGTTGCCAACTTTGCTACGTATGAAATTAGGAGGAAGTCATGTGTCCCAAGTCCACATTCACACCATGGTCACCATATATAGTGCACGTGCGAAAACAACACTTGTGTTTCACTTCACTTCACTTCATTTTCCAATCTATCACTTTAAGAGTCTAATTGAAGTTCATGGATCCACCTATTTAATCCTTCAACTTCAATGTCTCAGTGCACAATCAATGTGTCTCTACCCGTGTGCACTTGACACCTATTTACTCTGCTACATATACCTTTCTATCAAGTCCCAGTGACTCTTCAAATTCCCTCAAAATTAAATCTCAGTTAAAATTACTTGCCTATTACTTGTTACCAGCCCGGATTGGACTTTGACACTTCTTACAGATTCTCCTTATATACTTATTAATTGTTGCTGAACTGGATTGGACTTGACCCTTCTCTTGGATATTCTTATGGACTGATTTACAGTTGCCAAACCGGACTGGATTTAACCCTTCTCATGGATATTTCTATGGACTGATTTACTGTTGCCAAACCGGATTGGACTTTAACAAACCTTCTGGATTTTTCCTATTATATTCAAAGTAAGCCGATGATCACCTAAACATCGCTCTCAATCCTAGTGATTATCCTTTATTCTCCCAGACCGTCCTCTCATACTTGTGAGTGGTCTGCATTTTTAATTTGTTTGACAAATATATTGTTTAAAATATTACAACTTGCCATGTTTGAGATAGAATTCATAGAATAGTGAAATCTAGTGTTTAGGGTGAATCTGTTCACACATGACACTTGCTTTGGTGAATGAAAGTCATTATAGCTGCTCAAACCATTACCAACCCTGACCATCTCTATGTTTAATAGTTAGAAACAGACATTAAACGTTAAAGTCATCATTTGGCTCCAAACATAAACTCTTTTGCTTTAGAAAATAGGGTGAAAGGTGACACATTATACTATAATATGTGTTTCCATTGTTCAAGTGTCTTGCTCTATGGAATGTTATGCATATTAATGTGCTGGCCTTGGATACAATTCAATACAATGGATGGCATCCCCTCCAGAAACTCCAGCTTTGTAAAACCCATGATGCATTGCAGTGTGCTAACTCAATTTGGTATCACTTTTTAAGACAATACCTTTAAGACATTTACTGACTCTCCTGTAAAAAGTGAGTCTATCACTTTAGGTAAGTTTCTGAACCTCTTTGCTGACACAGTTCGTCCCTATGTCATATATCCCCCATGACACATTAGATATAAATTGTTCGGTTTATTTAGCAATCTGCTTAACAGTCTCTTATTAAAGTGCACATTGTAAGCTAATACTTACCAGTGCCAATAAACCGAATAGGACTCACTTTTGCATCAGCATTTGTAATTGTTATTTAGTTACTTAAATGTAAAATTTACTTTCACTTATATCCTCATCTCCCTATTATCTGCCTTGAATTCCAGTGCATATATCCTCCTATACTCTTCATTCCATCTACCACAGCCTCCTCTGAAATACGTCAAGATAAGGGAAACAATATGATCTGTAATGTTTTATCCACCCAAAGAGAAAATATATATTAAAATAGTTAACAGTTACATACCTCCACTGTATAGGTAATCTACATACTAAACATCTATTCTGCCATTGGTCTATGTGCTAGCTATTCATCCCATATTTCAAGGGGTTAAAACATGATATTTGCCATCACCACTTTTTAATAGATTCTTCAAGATTCTTTATTTTTTTAACTCGATTCCCAATCTGTGCATTTATTTTGCAATTCAATAGAGTTGAGAATGATCAGTGACAGGTGTCACATTACAATTCCTATAAAGTCTGCACGTCTTGTGACATGTATCTGTTTTTTTCGATCCTTTTTTTAAAAGACACGGTTCCTCAAACCCACACAACAGAATGCTCATCTGTGAGTTATTAAAAGGACCCTTTAGTCCCCTAAAGCACTTCAGTCTGAATATCCCCTCAGGCTTATTTTAGAAAAGGGCCAATTTCAAGTGAAATTGGCACTTTTATTAATCTCCTTAGTAACATCTTCCAGCTGTCAACCATGGACAACAGACAGCCAATAGGGTCCCCTGCCTCATTCGCTTTAAAGCAATGGAGCTTCATGAGAAACATTAAGATTGAGTGATCTATAAAAAGCATTGTGAAGAACTGTGGCAATTGTTGTGCAAAGTGTGCATGCACTGTGCTTCCCAATGCTTCTCTTTGAGAAGTATCTAGAAGCCACCAGTAACAATGACTTCACAGGAGGTGGATAAGAGTTTAAACAAGGAGACTCATCTGGCACTGGAGTAAAGCTGAATTGTGTGACTGTTTCAGTGCCAAAATTGTGGTACCAGTAATCTAAACACAAAGACGAACCATAAAATTAAATATATTATATACAAAATATATCTAATTATACTATAGCAGACACTATTAGTAATATTACTTTGTGCAAATCAGTCATATTCACTGCCCTTTCTACTTTAGCAAAATAACAAACAGACAAAAAAATACATGTTCCCAGAAAGCATTAATACCAAGCTGTACACATATAATATTTATATTGCTGATATTTCATGTATGAATTATTTAGTGAGAAAATGTTAAATGTCTCTGATAACATTTTTCCAAAGTTAAACTAATAATCTTTATTGTTTGATTGAGCGTGTGCTATCTATTTTTGGGAATGCTGTGACACTTTCATAACATTGTAGATCATGTTGGGAAGTCTAGGGAGTGAATGATGTCTTTTAACCTTTGTTTAGACTAGGTTAGAAATTAAGGAAAAGAGAGGCCAGACAGACCAACATAGAAAAGGGGAGTAAGACAGAAAAAAAAAACAAGCAACTATTTAAAAATAATTTCAGACAAAAATACATAATATTTTTTCTTAGGTGTGTTTGTGAACTGTAAGAATACAATATTAGATTAAATTTATTTTTTATAACATTGTAGGCCGTTTTAGAGCTTTTCGATAGTGAACGTTTTCTTCTAGTGTCTGCCAAGGGTAAGAGAGGATGAGTATCGGGGAAACAGACAGATATGCAGCGAGTGTTCAGCGATAACGATAAAAGGTAAAATAAAAAAGTATTAGAAATAGATCTAAGAAGGCATGCTACTACTGTATATATGTGTTTGTGAACTGCCAGCATAAAATATTAATAAAAAAAGCTTAGCTCATCTTTAGGAAAAATCTTCAAACAGAATGCTACTGAATTATCTTTATGAAAGTCTTCTTATCAATGTATATAATGCAAGAAAATAAAAGGAAATTTAAACATGCAATTCTATATTGCCGTATGGTTCATAAACTTTGTTTATAATACAATAGGCAATTTTATTCTGCAATCCTGGCTGATGAGGTCGGATGAGGGAGAATCTGAAAAGACATGGTGTTTGTACACTCTTTAGGGTGCTAAAAAAGGAGCTCAACTTTTTCAAGGGTATTGGAATGGTTAAAAGCAAAACAAAAACATTTAAGATCATTTAACACAGCAGTGTGCCACCTACACAATGCCAAACAACAGTTCAGAGACAGCTAAGATATTCTAGATATATTCTAGCTCGATGTTTGCATAATCAAGGATAGGCGTTAGAAGACCACTGTAAGAGCAGAGTGTCAGCGCTATGTATAAACAATATCTAAAAGTGTGCAAAAACAACCACTTGTCGCAGGTTAATGGTGTAAATGTAAATATAAACCACCTATATACCCTCAATCAGTGGTATCTCTATACACAACATAAAATATATTTTTAAACTTGCAAAGAGAGTCCAAAAAATTCTGGGTTGAAGTCTTTGGAGGGTTAATCTTTTGTTGCAGTAGTGGAAATACCATCCATAGAATACACTGAAGTTGTTTTGTAGATTTTACCTTAAAAAGACACAAAAAAAACTTTGCATAGTGTAAAACCGCTTTAATGATCAATAGATTCCCTTTCCCCCAGATATGGACTCTTACACTGTTTAGTGGTGATACTCGTCTCCAAGATATCACATTTAAGCATTAACAGGATCAGAGGGCTGAATAGCTGTTTTACCGTCCACTGACTGCTGGTTCGAAACTCCCGCCCGATCTCAGCGCTGATGGGGTGGAGTGTAGCCTGTAAGCTGAGCTCGTCTGTGTGTGGTCGGTTCAAAAGCAGGCTGTCACGATCAGAGCCTCTGTGTCCTGGATGCTGCTCACGCTTCAACGCGTTTCGCCCGTTTTCTCTGGCTTTTTCAAGATAGTGTGACAGCTATAGGTCTTAAATACAGTCTTAAATACAGTCCTGCCTAATTGGTTAATAGCCCCCCAATAGAAGACCACTGGAAGACTGGTACAATGTATTTCAATCACATCTTGTCTAATGCTATGTGGCTCAGGATGTCATTTCTATGTTGAGAATACAAAAGCTAAGACTTAAAGAAACGTCAAAGTCCTGCAACAGACAATCGAGTACTAATTGAAAATGTCTTTCTATGTTGAAATATTGAATGCAATTAATTTACTAGCAGTTAGCCACTTAAGCCATCAATCTAAAAAATAAGTCTACTGGAGAATAGATTATTCCAAGAAACATTCATTCTAAACAACATATTTTAAGATAATAGAAAAAAAATGACTGTTCTAATATCATTTAGTGAATCTACATGAATGGAATCCTAATCACAGAGCTTTTTGGGTTGATTAAAAAAAAGCCACTTTCGATATTTCTTTAATGAAGAACTCACTATTCTAAATGATTCCCAATGCAAATAAGTGCGTTGTAATCTAATCTAAGATTTCTAATCATTTTATTTCTTTAATTAATGTTTATTTAGATTGAGTTTGGATGCTTAGACGCTGCAAGATTTCTTCTGGAGTTGATACAGTTTGGAGATTTAGATGATACGACAAGGACAAGCTAGCATGTAATCTATTGATATTGTTGGTTATGGAATTCTTTTTATATCTGTTGAAGGTGGACAATGTTTGAAAGCAACTGCCATTGAATAGTATGCAATCTGGGAATCATCCCAGAAGCATGCACTCATTAGGGTTCGTGGACTATTAGGACACATATTTAAAATCCTTGCTCTGCAATTCTTTTGATGTCACAATGTCATAACACAATGGCCACAATATTTTACACACCGGTTTGGTCTAATGTAGCAAACACTTTCTAACAGTCATTTAAAAAGCACTGCTGACTGATGTTAAAATGACGATGATGACAGACGCTTTCGAATGGCATTTTAATACAATGTTTTTACAATCATGGCAGCTTTGTGAATCATATGTTCATTTAACCCTTGACGCACCATGCGTACTAATGCGCACCACAATGTACTAATAGGCCGACTCAATAATAATATACCAAAGATCTGAAAGCCTGAAGATAATAAACTGTTTAATTTCATTTTCCCCCTTTTATTTTTTTTTCAACCAGAATGAATAATCTATCCTGAATCCCTTAGAGCTCTTAACAAATAAACATCTAGATTACTGCTTAGCCAACATGAAATCTGTGTTGTTTTTATTTTAAAGTAGATATGTGTTTTCAAACATGAATATGAATATTCTACTCCATAAATATAGTCTAATTATTGCATTTATTCTTGTCTAGAATCGTGTCATTCCTGTTCCAGTTCTCTAGTTTGTGCTTGGTTTTTTTTTTAAATATTGCAATCCTCTAATTTTTTGTGTTCCGCACTCACTGAATTTGCATACATTTTATATTTATCTTGTTACATGTAACTTTTCCATTGAAGAATAGAATTGTGACTTAAAATAAATAAAGCAACTGTTTTCCCCCCAATGCACAAGCTATAGATGCATTCTATATTGTAAATAAATGTTTGCAAAGATTTTTGTACTCAAAAAGAACTCAGAAGTAATGTAGTTACCATGTGCTCTGCCTCTGGATAATTACTAAATGCATTCTTTCAGCATACACATTAAAGTCCAATGACATTTGATGCCATCATTACGACCTGGTACTTAAATACCATATGCCAGTATAGAATGTCCTGCTTATTTAACAAGAGCTTTATAGAGCCTTGCTGCAAGTGATTGGGTCGTTCTATGTCAGAATGAGGTCTATAAGCTCCAGACTGTTGTGATGCTGTAGACGTTCACCGGTTCTTAAGTAGAGCCTTGAGGGCATCCTCTACAGATACTATATATACATATATTCTTACATATCACATAAAGAGACACAGTCAATGTAAATTGATATTTCCGTTCTTCAGATGGAACCTTTAAAGGAAGCCTATCTGGGTTACATGACATGTCAGAGCTTCATAACCAGCAGTTGTTGAAGACTTGGTGTAGCAGTGCTGAATTCAAGCCTCAGTCCCATGTTCTATTTTCTTGGGTCCTGCTTCTGAGGACACTTATGAAAAATATCTCATTCTATCTATCTATCTATCTATCTATCTATCTATCTATCTATCTATCTGTCATGATTATCTTCATTTATCCAGTGATACCCTCTAAACTAGAAGTAGCCAGCAGAGTTGTATATTTATTTACAGCATTGCATAAAGCAAGAAAAGCTGCAATATACTGGATAGTACAGATGCTCAGAGTTAGCCAAGTAACTGTACGCAGTGTATGTGTGCATTACTTCCACATGCAGATATTGTATTTAACTTGTGGTTGCACAAATGCTGTCAGGTTCTCTACAAATACCAAAAGCAGGCAATGATAGCATATCTGTGTATTTAATTTTGTCAAATTCTACTGTAATTACAGGATTAATTATGCTATTGTGCTATTGTTTGTTCATATGCTAGTCATGCATCCAATGTTTCAAATTATAATTTCATACTTTTTTAACCCCTTCCCTATGGGAGCCCTGTATACCTCATTCCGGCGTATACCTAATTCTAGAGCATGTTCCTATACCGCAGAATCATGTATACATAATTTTACCAATTGCAAGCAAATTTGTTTATTATAAACAGATTTTGTTTTTCTGTGGGCAGTCTGTGCCTGTGGGAGACATAACTACTATGTGGGATGCACTGCTAGTTAGGGGGATCTAAAGATTTCCTCACTGGCCCTTCATTCACTTGTAAGATCAAGGAATCTGAGGGTCTGCAACTCTGTTGGGTGCAGATCACTGCCAATGCTCCCCCAGAGTCCTTAAGGGAGCTTTCACACAGGTCTGCACCCAGCCGGAAAAACAGTAGTCCTGCAACCCTAGTCCACTGGACCACCAGGCACCCTCTTAACTACTAGGGAACCTTACCCGCTCCCTACCTAAAAGATAAGTAGGAGGCACAAATAATAAATAAATATATGTTATACAGTGTGTGGTGGCTGGACACATAAACACAGCCTCTCTGCACATATTTACACCCTCAAAGTTATCCATCACAATCACGTCTCACAGTCATTCCCCACACATACACAGTCACCCCCATACACACAGTCACCCTCATACACACAGTAACCTCCAAGCATACACATCCACTTACATATACTAACCACCAATACACACAGTCACCCAAAAACATGCATTCACCTTGAAACACAAAGTAATCACAAAACACACAGTCACCATCATACACACACAGTCCAACCCCATAGTCATGCAAAACACAGAGCCTTGCCCCAAACACTATACACATGTCAAAGCCACAAGCAGTAACCTATGCACACAATACACCTCAGTGTGACACCTTGTCTATTAAAATGCAAAGGTCTATTAAACGTGCCACAAAACAGCATATGCACATCTTTAATCAGGCACATCAGTTAAAATGTAGTGCCATTGTAAGGGTTTGTTATATGTATAGTTTCAGATAGGCAATGCATTTTCCATTTCATTTTCTTAACACATACCTCATGGTTTATTACAAAACCGATTTTAGATTTTTATACACTTAGATATGACAACTGTTGCAGAGAAAATATGTCACACAAAATGGATGCCCTCTGACCTCCGAAAATAAGTATATCAAATTACATTTCTGTACATTGTACAATAGCACATCCTAGGAGAAATCCATTATATATTACATCTCCTAATAATGCTTTAAAATACATCATAAGTTACTCATATAAACTGGGTCAAGTTACTATATTTCTGTTAAATTAAATACTGATCCGATTTTTGGTAATTGTTATTTTAGATCTTTTAATTTCCATATGTTGGGGTGTTTACTATAAATAAAGTAAAATACATTGCCAAACTTTATATACAATAAAATATATAGCCTTTCATTTAATCCATGTAGGTACAGAGGTACAGAGGTGAGGAAAATTCAAATGCTAATGTTCTGTTTTGATCTCTCCCACGGCACTCAGAGTTAATAAACATTCATCAATCTTGTACTTTAAACAAAAACACTACCAGAAGGAATACAAATTCAATTCTACAATTTAAAAAAAAAATGTGCACACAACCCTTTATTTTTATGCATTATATAAAATTGTATAAATATAAATATTTTTTTATTTAATTTTTTTTATGGACATAGCAAAAATGTCTCTGGGTGTAGGGGTGGTATTGAAATAGTAAGCTTTCTACTGTAGAACGTTAAGAGTTGAACTCCATCTCCCAGAATGTAGGCTTATACTTGATAAATAAACTAATTAAAAAGCACACTAAGCTTAATCGAACCTGCATATTGCCCCTAACATGTGGGTGCCTGGTGTGCCCTTTTAAACAATGTATGCTATGGAATAAAGAAAAAAAATAATTCCTTCATCTATTTAAGTCTGTTTAAATCTGCTGAAGACAAACTTGGTCAACTAGTGAGTATTGGCTTTTGACATTGGAATGTGCAATATTTATATCTTTTAGCTAGCCAATCAGTCATCACGTCTCTAAGTAGAGGCATCTAAGTGAGGTGTTAAAGGAATAGTAACCTTTAAACACATGGAAAAAATCATGACCATACTTCTATTGAGTATACATGAAGACTCTTACTACTATTTTAAATGTGTATATATATATATATATATATATATATATATATATATATATATATATATATATAAAATGTACACAATGTAGGGGTACCTCACAGGCGTCTGTTTATGCATATGCACTGCAAAAAAAAATAAAAAGTAAAAGGTACACAATACAACTCACTTCACTTTAAATGAGCTTTAGGATCTATACAGTAAAAAACACAAACAAAAAAAAACAGACTGGGGGTGGGGCCTGACCAGCATGGAGGATAGACGTGCCACTGCAGAGCTCCTCAGACAACAGTGCTAAAACTGACTATTCCCAACATAAAGCTTCACATATGGCAACCCAAATAGTCTCACCCAACTCCAGAAAGGAGACTGAATCGAACCTGCAGCCTGTGAGCACCCTGCAGCCAGCTGGCAGACCGACTTGCGCCATGAGGCTTGGCGACCGTAGAGCGGGAGAGGCAGCCGATCCCCCGGTCCGGTGCCACGAGAAGCTGACACAACGCAAGCAGGAACCCCGCTATCCCCCCCCCTGGACCGTCGGGGGTGATCGCGGTCCACACCTGAGCAGCAAATCGAGCCCAAAGCGGGTGCAGAGGGGGAATGCACCGAGACGTAAGCAACATAACGCTACACCCAACATGGCGGACGCCACGTGTTCCCCCGAGCCTACAGACCCACAACATGGGGCCCGGCTAACTATAGAAGCTATCTTCGATAAATTCTGGCGCAAGCTGGAGACCAAGCTGACTTTGACAGCCCCACCACAGAAGAGCAGGAGCCACACAAGCTACAACTTTGGCGCTGCCAAGAGAGCCGTCGAGCCTCGACTACACCGGGGTGCCAAACCTACATCTCCTGTCAAAAGGGCGTGCAACGCCGCTCCCCTGACCACCCGAAAACCTTCTGGGCTGGGAGCCCATCAGGGGTTTACCCCTCGCCGTCCATACCCCCGTGGGAACACCCGGGACAGGGAGAACCCGCGGGTCCCCGAGCCAACCACCGTGTCTGGGAGGCTCCATGGACACAAGGCAAGGGCTCTCGCTAAGGCCCGGAGCCAGAGGACCGGGAAATCGAGCCGCAGCGGGACCACCAACACGGAACGGCAAGAACACCACCACACGACGAGTTCCCCTTTTGCCAGAGAAAATCGTATGCAGACCCCAGCCGGGAGAAGCAATACAGACCTGCGGGCACTGCCTTTCAGCACCGCCGATGCCTCAATGGCAGCTAGTTTTGCCGTGCCGACTATAGGAGTCAGATGACTTTTTGCAACACACTGGGGGCTAACATATTGCTTTCTCAGCGCGCCCATGCAACCCCTGTGGACACTATCTTACCTATTAAGCACCAACCTTGTTGATCCAACTGCATGCATGTGTAATTTCTTTTGATAAGCTATCCTTACAGATCAAATTCCGGACACGTAAGCCTTGCAATACCTATTTCATACAGATGAGTCTTGTGTTTCCACTTTTTAAGCTGCTAACACTATTGAAAGGTTTTCAAGCTTTAGCCTAATCCACGCGCACGTCTAACGTATTTTACACAATTTTCCTAATAAGATTAATTGAGACCTGCATATCTCACTTTCATACTTGTTAAGCGATAATTACATACATAGCAAAATGTTTCCTGCAATACTTTTATAGTTGTATCCTACCTATAATATAAAATTGTGCATATGCTCCTAAATACCACCAATGTAAACAGTGATATGAAAGCCTGAGGACTGCCGTTGGGGTACCTCATGCCTGTCTGTAATAATTTAATGCACAGCAAAAATATTAAATAAAAAAAAAAAAACAGACTAATATTAAATGATGAGGTTTACAGTGCATATGACATATAATATTATAGAAATGTCTGGACACCATGATACCTCCGAGTCCCATCATGCACCATTTACGGGTCTTTCAATTTTAACTCACTTTTAGTCTTTTAGTCTTTTAGTCTTCCATACTGTCCAGGAGTAGATGACATTCAAGCATGTTTAAGCTAATTAATCTCTGTCACCTAAACCTCTATTCAGGAATAATTGCACTTGTAGCAGTTTGTTTGTTTATGGTACCCATGTCATGTACCACATTTGTCTCTGTCGATATTGTATTTAGATTAAATTTTATGGAAAGTTAGGCCATGCATATTGCACACTGTTAAGGTGACAGGGGGTGTTCATAGGATACCGAGTACCATCGCAAATGATAATTCATAGAATATTCTTTGATGATTTTATGCTATTTATTTTCTTCCTAAGTCTTTTTCCTTGCTCGATATGTTCTTGGCTGAGATAACCTCACCATCTAATGCGAAGTTTCCTAGTTAGAGAGACTGGAAGTTCACTTTGAATACATCTACCTCAAGCAGCAGTGCAATTATTAGTAATTTAAGCTGAGTTGCTAATGCAAAGGTTAGCTCTGAGTGATACAGTGGGGGAACTAATTATTATGTCAGGGAATTATGCAGGAATCTTGAGGAGTTAATTAGGCATAGGTAGGACGCGTGCTTCATTTGTAGAGATCACTCTCCATGCAATGCGACCTACTTGGTACTTATGTGAAATAAAAATGAACGACCGCACTACCTTTGACATGGAACCACACACAATGACATCATAGACAAATAAACATTAATCTGCTTAAGGTCTGCAGCTGGAGGGGCAAGTTACTTTTTGTACATAATCAGAAGTACGACACATTTATTTTAACCGAGACAGCTTTAAAGGGCCACTCCATGTACCATGAAAACTACGCCTATTGCATATTGGACGTGGTTCAAGGAGGTCTCCTGTTTTCTTCAGCATTTTGCTCTTATCCCTATGACAGAAAAGTTGGAATTTTCATATGCTGTGCAAATGCATACTGTATAATTTAGCTGTTTAATGAAGTGTGAACCATGGCTTCGGGAAACTCTTGTGTACTATGGCTTATTGTCATAGTTTATTCACCAGTTCCACATGTCATCTGATAAGGGAAATGGCAGCTGGGGGTGTGCTACATATACCATGAGTTCATGTTGGATATAGGTTTGGGGGCAAGATCAGACCCTATACACCAAAATGAAAGACTCCCGATTGGTGCAGCTTATTCACATATATTTATAGCCAAATTGGAAAGTAAGCTTTTGGTTAAGGATGAGCTGCAGGTTAATTTAAATTTCCTGTTGCAAAATGAACAAATTCAAGCCCATTACTTTTTCTTTCTCGGTAAGACAGTAGTAGGAAATTGCCCAATAATATATTATATATATTTGCTAATATTTAAATTGTCAAGGTGAATTCAATGTGAATTTCAAATTGTAGGCCAAAATATCTAAAATGAAAACAGAACTGATGGATAAACTTAAAAAGTTCAACACATTTGGGGAAAAATCTGAAATAAATTTAGAATTCCCCACAATTCACACTTTATTGAATTATCCTGACTATTCAGTCAATGACTCCCATATTTACGATCTATTTTTTATATCCTGACAAAAACACAAACAAACCATACACGTTTTGTCCTTAAATCATGTAGTCTATAAATTAAAAAGAATGGCTATTGGTGCGTAAATTATGAACATTAAGGGGTATTAGGAATTCTATTTCTATTGGTTGAAATTTTTGAACTATTTTTAAAGATGTTTTAGAGATGGACTAGTTTTATGCTCTTGTACACACAAAAAAAGAAAAATAAATAGTGCAAGACAATAAAAAAATGTGCTTGACCGCAGTTCCTTTTTCTATCAATGCAACATAAAATATTGCATTCTGCTTTGAACCTTTTTTTAGATGCAGAGCATCTTTCTAATTTCAATATTTCCATATATCAGTCATACACGGCATGCTGATTTGACATCTAAACAATACTAATTTATGTTGACAGCCCCAAAATGTAAATAATCCACTTGTATAATGTATGATCGCTTTTGACAGATGCCTGTATCCCTGTGGAGTTCAGTAATAACACCATGAAATTGAACCTATTCTGCTGTTAACTGGTGTAAGACTTCTGCTTCGTATGGAAGATATCGGATATTGCAAAAAGACTTTCTTATACGATATAGTGGTGCCCTCAAGTATAATGGATTAGTTAACTCAAGAACCATATAACACTAATGCGGTCTATTTTGCTTTTAGAAAACAGTGGGTTTACAGTAAGAATTGTTACTAATGATACCTATTAGAAATATGACAGTACACTTCATGTGTGCAGTTTAACCTTTACAGTCTGCTAACCCCACTAATGAACTAGCACTAATGTTAATACGCTGCAATTTAAATGAGAAAGCAACACATCAGGATTTGTGATCAGCCTTTAGCAACAGAAGAAGATAAAATGTTTAAATTACCATATGAGGAGGTAACATGACCGAGGAGGCAAGGTCCACACACTTCCTTTCCATTTTATATCTCCTGTTGCTTGGCCTTTTACCTGCCTCTTTAAATCCAATGCCAGTCTTTAGATGGTGAGATTGTACATAGATCTCTTCACTATTTCCTTTTATACAATGTGTCACATTACAAACTGAGGACAACTCTACATGAAATGACGACCAAAACTTGTGAAAGATAGCAGGGACAATTTAAATGTGTTCTACTATTATTGACACCTGTCCAGGGCATCACATTTAACTTTGCTGGTGGGGACATATAAAATTTTCAGTCCAACAGCACACCACATATTTTCTTATTTGCTAACTTTTTTTTCACTTTTTTTGTTTTTTCACAGTGCAGAATTATTAGGCAAATGAGTATTTTGACCACATCATCCTCTTTATGCATGTTGTCTTACTCCAAGCTGTATAGGCTCGAAAGCCTACTACCAATTAAGCATATTAGGTGATGTGCATCTCTGTAATGAGAAGGGGTGTGGTCTAATGACATCAACACCCTATATCAGGTGTGCATAATTATTAGGCAACTTCCTTTCCTTTGGAAAAATGGGTCAAAAGAAGGACTTGACAGGCTCAGAAAAGTCAAAAATAGTGAGATATCTTGCAGAGGGATGCAGCACTCTCAAAATTGCAAAGCTTCTGAAGCGTGATCATCGAACAATCAAGCGTTTCATTCAAAATAGTAAACAGGGTCGCAAGAAGAGTGTGGAAAAAACAAGGCGCTAAATAACTGCCCATGAACTGAGAAAAGTCAAGCGTGCAGCTGCCAAGATGCCATTAGCCACCAGTTTGGCCATATTTCAGAGCTGCAACATCACTGGAGTGCCCAAAAGCACAAGGTGTGCAATACTCAGAGACATGGCCAAGGTAAGAAAGGCTGAAAGACGACCACCACTGAACAAGACACACAAGCTGAAACGTCAAGACTGGGCCAAGAAATATCTCAAGACTGATTTTTCTAAGGTTTTATGGACTGATGAAATGAGAGTGAGTCTTGATGGGCCAGATGGATGGGCCCGTGGCTGGATTGGTAAAGGGCAGAGAGCTCCAGTCCGACTCAGACGCCAGCAAGGTGGAGTACTGGTTTGGGCTGGTATCATCAAAGATGAGCTTGTGGGGCCTTTTCGGGTTGAGGATGGAGTCAAGCTCAACTCCCAGTCCTACTGCCAGTTTCTGGAAGACACCTTCTTCAAGCAGTGGTACAGGAAGAAGTCTGCATCCTTCAAGAAAAACATGATTTTCATGCAGGACAATGCTCCATCACACGCGTCCAAGTACTCCACAGCGTGGCTGGCAAGAAAGGGTATAAAAGAAGAAAATCTAATGACATGGCCTCCTTGTTCACCTGATCTGAACCCCATTGAGAACCTGTGGTCCATCATCAAATGTGAGATTTACAAGGAGGGAAAACAGTACACCTCTCTGAACAGTGTCTGGGAGGCTGTGGTTGCTTCTGCACGCAATGTTGATGGTGAACAGATCAAAACACTGACAGAATCCATGGATGGCAGGCTTTTGGGTGTCCTTGCAAAGAAAGGTGGATATATTGGTCACTGATTTGTTTTTGTTTTGTTTTTGAATGTCAGAAATGTATATTTGTGAATGTTGAGATGTTATATTGGTTTCACTGGTAAAAATAAATAATTGAAATGGGTATATATTTGTTTTTTGTTAAGTTTCCTAATAATTATGCACAGTAATAGTCACCTGCACACACAGATATCCCCCTAAAATAGCTAAAACTAAAAACAAACTAAAAACTACTTCCAAAAATATTCAGCTTTGATATTAATGAGTTGTTTGGGTTCATTGAGAACATGGTTGTTGTTCAATAATAAAATTAATCCTCAAAAATACAACTTGCCTAATAATTCTGCACTCCCTGTATGGTAAAGGTTATTTTTATTAATTTTTTCAAATAGTTAACGTTTGTGATTTGTAGTAACAATTTATCACCATCTGAAATGTATACTTTTTATTTTGCAATCTGTATGTATGTACAATATGTCGTTGCAATCAATTAAAGATAGGAAATATGTTGTTATTATTATAGAGCAGTTTGAATAAACTTCCTCTAGCAATCTCCAGTGGGATATGTCTGTAGGTTACGGTGACAAGATGTACCAATCCTCCGAGGTGATATCAAGTAATGAAACATTAGACCAATTAAACTCAATTACTAAACTACATTAAGTGCCTGTAAGTTATCTCTTTAAAAATACATTTAGATTATGAGAATGTATATTCAAACAAAAATATTAAACCTTCATAGGAAATGTTGCACATTAATCTTTGTATTTGCGTTACATAGTTGAAGGGACATTGTAGGTGTTATAAATACATCATCTCATATAGTGTCAAAGTTCCCACGTACCATTATTCCATTCAGCAATTAACCATTTGTTTAATGTTTAAAGCCATCCCCTCTGTGCTGCTTGGTAATAAGGAAGCATTAACAGCAATGGGTGGCTGTGATTGGCTGAGAGTGTCGCATAGGCACTATGATAGACTGCTTTCAGTCTACCATAGTGTCTATTGTTGGCATGAATTGCTATGGCTAGAAGCAAGTGTGCAATATCTTCCTTAGCCGCACCTACATTAGAGGCTGGACTATGGGCAGCCAGGGAGACAAGTTTAGTGTAAACATGCTTGAAAATGGTTTAACACTAAATGGGGGAGAGTGTCAGGGGACTTCAGGCATTCTAACCAGTTCAATGAGATTAAATGGCTATATAACCTGCAGTGCCCCTTTCATATAAACAATGTATGTTTTGTTCTTGACTTATTCCTGAATGACCAGGAAAATAAAATCCCATATTTCCTGGTCATTTAGGACTAATTCATTAACAAAATGTGCATTGTATGTCATATCAGACAAAAACGTGGTGTTATTGAGGGATGTGGGGTGTGGTCATGGATGTGCTCAGTGCACAGAATTGTTGTCACATCCAACATTCTAGTCAAAGCATTTAATGAAGCAAATTAAGCATTTTGGTGTGCATCTCTTTGAAACACGTACACAGAAAATACTCTGCATTCCTATAAAAGAGTGATACCAACAGTATTTTTTTTTTTTAAATGTGAATTGTTCAAAAATTCTAAGTGAACTATTATTATTTTTTTAAATATATAAATATTTGCCAAGTCAAGTTTACTTTGAATTCCTAGAAGAGCTGAACAAATTAGAACCCAAAGGAGTGCTTTGGCCTGTTCTTCCTAAACAAGGACACTTCGGGGATATTGCACAATATTGTTTAGATCGCCATGAACTAAACCTTATGAGACCTCACTTTTTAAAATTGTTAACTTTCAGGTGTTTGGGTATTAACATTGCCATTTCATTGCCACTAGTAAAAAAAAAAGTTACTATATTTATCATGGCAAAAAAGTGAGGAGTTCTGTTCAAAGTGCTACATTTGGAACATTCATCAGAAATATTACAGAGAGGCCAATGAATTTAATTACATTACCTGATGTTCAATTAATGCACCTGCTGGGATCGACAAGCGTACAGAGCAGCCTTAATGCAAATCATTTTACCGCTGCACATTCTACACTAAAAACCCAAACCATTTATCCTCTACATGACAGCCCGTTCAGGCTATCCAGCAGGAAAGCAGGTATACAAAGTGTTTTTTGTTTCTGTATTGTTTAATTCATTTGAGTGCATTGGTTTAGTTGTACACACAGAGCAACATTAGTTGTGTATTGATGGTGTCTGTCATTGGTGTTTATTATCTCTGAAGAGTCAATCATCTAGCATTCAACAATAAAACGAGGGATTACAGGTTTAACAATCCTCTCAGACATTTGGGAAACAATTTATTTGTATTTTGATCTAAAGTAAAAAGGCATGCAAATCGATTTTCTGGTATCTAAATTATCTAAAGCTCCTCACGATTGAACCTGCCTACTATGAATAGTAGTGTAACCAGAAAACCAAAGATAAATAAACAAAAAAATAAAATTAAAGAGTTACTCCTCAGTATTATAACCTCTACAGCCCGCTTTAGTAGAGTTTTTGATGTGGGGAGCACCATTGCCAGGTTCCTTGGTAAAGTTTAGCAATGGTTTGTCCTCTAACCTGGGTCCCCGCTGGGCTCTGAGGCTCCTTTCATTGATGGTGTAGAGCTTCCAACAAGCCGACTCAGTCGCCATTCATTGGCTGAGAGCTTCAGGTAACCACTCTCAGTCCACAAACGGCATACTGTGCATGATAATTTGCACAGAATTGACATTAGCCAGCCAGGCTGGCTAAAGATGTCCAAAAGATGTCAAAATGGTGCTGCCGGTAGTGGAGTTACACCTCTGATAGCAAAGAAACAAAATATTGCACATACAAAATCCAAGCACCATAACCGCTTCAAATCACTGATGTGTTCGTTGTGCTTGGAGTAACCATTTAATTGTGTTGATTTTTGGATTACGCAAAGATGTAGGGCATATATGCACTATTCCAGTGGTAGGCAGCCTTTGGCACTCCAGGACTAAATCTCCCATAAGGCTCTTACAGCCATAATGCTGGCAAAGCATCAAGGGATTTGTAGTCCACATCTGGAGTGCTGAAGATTGCCTACCCCTGTACTATTTTATTGAACAATGGTAGCTATACAAATGAGTATGCTATAAATCAGTTGAACGATAAGGTTTAATAATTGATCATATCGCCTGCTGAGATCTATGCCAAAATAAAATAGTGCACATCCCTGACTTCTAAGATAGAGCATACATTATTTAGTAGTAGTCGTTAAATTGTTGAATTTATATGGGGCAGGGTTTACACTGTTTCCCCTCCTAAACATTTGCGTTTGAGCGTTTTGTTAGTTTGTTACATCTGTATGCAGTTAATGGACAGTGATACTATTTCTTAAGATACAATGCAAATAATTTGCTTTTATGCATGATCGCATGTGATGAAAAGTCGCTTCCTTAGATGTTTAACTCACTATATTTCAACAGCGTACGCCTTATGCAATCTAGTAATCTGATCACAGATTAGAAATAACAATCTGCATTTAATTAAACGAACACGGCCATACTAAGCACGAATTACTAAAAAAAAGTAACATCTATCTACCTGCCAACCTTTCTACCATTCCTTAATGATGCAAAGTTATGATGGGATTTGCTTGTGTAAAATATTACAAAATGATGGTTTCAATAGCTGAACATTCCTGACTTATTTTAAGCTTTGCAACCTATTTAGGGTTTATTAACTAAATAGTGGCTGATGGCACACTGTAATTTGATTGGTAAAATGTAGGCTAAAATAGTCAAGCTATGATCATAGCTGAGCTGGAGTTGTTCCCAAATTAGCTATTTTTTTCCCTACATTTTGCAATTTGGTTTTCATTCCACTACAAGTGTTTATCTAGTAAACTTTTTTTTTCTGAATAAACACCTGTGATGTTAGCATTTATTCTGTGCTTTAATGCCATAATTTTCAAATTAATATATTTGCAGAAATCTTTGCTTCAAATTCTTAAAAAGCATCACAAATGAAGTAATAGGAAAAGTAATTCATTAAAAAAATTAAATGTTTTTGTTAAAAAAATTAATAATAATATCTGTTTCTTATCAAGATCTGAGTTTGGCTTTAGGGACCTTCACTCCATCCATCATTGTCAATGCATGAGCGTACTAATTATTTGAAATTGTTTCCCCAGCCAGAGGTCTAGAATGAACCCATGCATGCCAAAAATAGCACTTATGAATAATTGTTGATAATTTGCTTTAAATGCTGAACTCGTCTATCACTTTAACTTGCCACCCTGTGGTCTATACATATAATGGGCATGTCTTTTTAATTAAATGACAAAATAATGACTCTCACAAATATTTAGTAAGACTTATCAATAATTTTTTTAATTTTTTTTTAAATTACCTGCCATGACAATGTGGCACGATGTAAAAGCAGCTCAGTTTGTAAAAGATTTGATTGCATTATTGATTCAACTTAGTTCTTTATCCTTTTAAACGCCTTAATTGAGACATCAGAGGCATACCTAGGTTAAATGTCTCCCAGGGCAAAATCATGTGTTAGTACTCTATCCAGAATTTCAAATGTATTTTGTTTGTGCTGTTCCGTCCCATTTGTTTCTCTCGGGAACCCCTGCACCCTCTTGTGTCTCTCTTCAGAGCACCATTGTGTCTCTCTCATATGTATCCTTACTTCACTGTGTATCCCTTAACTCGCCTTATCCCCTTGTGCTACTTAACTCTATTTACTCATTGTATGTAACTTAACCCTCTTACCTCTTCTATGTCTCTTAACTCCCCTTATCCCCTTGTGCCTCTTAACTCTTTTTACTCTTTGTATCCTTAATCCCTTGTTTCTGTGTATATTGGCCCCTCTCTCTGTGAGGTGGGGATATGACATTTGGCCACCATCACCGTTACTTACTGCACCTTGCTCACAGCTTCCTGTGAGACTGGATAGAGGAACATGAATGTCCTCTACTGTGGTCTCACACAGCCATACTACAATGAGTAACAGTGCAGGAAGGAGGTAATCATTGCCCCCGCCTTCCACCTGTTACCTATGATAGACTGCATTTTTGTATGGTACGTAAAATTATGCATGATGCCTTTTTGTGTCACGCAGGTAAAGAAAATAAATAAGAATAGATTCATATCTTCATTACTTTAAGTATTAATAGTAGTCTACTAAACAATTCTACTCTGTTCTACTCTGCCTTTGGGTTGTCATTTAATTTCATAATGAACTCTGTAGTTAGATAAGTTGAGTCGTATCTGATTTTGCTTTACTGGATGTTGACTGTACACTTGGATTAACAGTATTTAGGAATAACAAGCTAATGGGTGTGCATCTTGTATTAAGTCCAAAATATCTGCCCCTTTCCTCTACGGGCAAATTACATTGACTAGGGGGGCTCTCAAATACTGTAACTGGTTTATTAAAATATAAAATTATTTAATGTGATCTTTTCATTATCACAGTCAAACCATCTCACCAGTAAGTGCCCTGGGACAAGACACCTAGTGATATCTATCCACCTACTTCACACCACCCATAGATTTGATAGAAAGCTCGTTTGAACAGGATTTTCTTTAACTCTTAATATCTCCTTTCTACAAATGTAAAGCACAGCAGAACATGTTGGCGCTATGTAATATGAATAATTATAATTGAATCACACATACACTCACATCTGAAAACAATGCTATCAATGGACCCTAAAATATGTCAATAAAAAAAGGTCAAAGGTTAATGGTTTATGAATACCCCCAAGACCCACTTCAGCATTGTGTTCTTTTATTTTATAATATTATATGCCCAAAAGTCTTTTAATCTTGGGACAGCACTGGGATATTTATAACCCAGTTTTCCTAAAATTAGTTACAGTTATACTTAGGGAAGTCCTCGGTGCACATGTACTTACTGTGTAACATGTCAATTAAAACATGTATGAATGCTACTGTTGTAAGGCTTAGCATGGGGGTGTGAAAAGTAAGAATCACATCATAAGAATTATGATCAGTGGATGTGAGAACACTCGGCATATAAACCTTATTAGCATATAATTCTAAAACTTTGCAGTGCGTAGATCTTTTTTATATGGTAATGTGCTTTTCCTAGTGCAAATGTTCCAAGATGGGTAACCTCACAAAACCTATCTGCTGAGTTCTAAGGAACCTGTGGAGCAGCTTACTTAGGTACTTCACCTGTGAACAGCTTTTAATTTGAGTCTACAATTTATATGTTGAAAGCATGTTGCACATATCTGAACTTGTTGTTACAGAGTAGTTCTAAAGCTCCAATACTGGGACAACTTGTATACAAGTAGAGAGAACACAATCTTTATGATGTTTTAGGCAGATTATGGTGAACATAATCTGGAAAAGCAAATGCTGACTACCAAATTTATTTGCTTTACCCAGAAATACAAATACCTATTTTAGAAGGTAGAATTTTCAGAAATTGGCTGATAAACATCTTTGCATATTACCAACTCTTTAAAATGTTAATAAAACACAAACAAAGTTATTCTACCTAAAGTTCTGTGTAGAATTTCAGCAATATCCTAATGTACAAGAACCGTCTATATACTGAACATTAAAATGGCAGGTATATTTAAACTGATGTTGGAAGTTGACGAGAGGTAAAGATGTCAGGATGTCAAAAGATTAAACCATGGAACTTTTCCCTCATGTCTTTGCTGAGTCAGATTTATTCCCCTTGGTGACTTCAAGATGTCTTTGCTATTTTCTTTTGTCTGATCCCCAGGGAAACCACATAAAGTTTTGATTAATAAAAAAAAATTGCAAAAATATATTCATCTTGTATCTGAGCTCTACCAATACACACCACGAATACTCTATTCAAATCAATTGTCATGAAAAGTTTTGGCATTTCGAAATTCTTCTTTTAAAGAATTTAAAGTATTTTTTTCAAACACATAATTCAATTTCCAACTTGACACATATATATATGTAACAGATTTTTTGAGTATATTCCAGTATGGGCTTTCCTGAATTTATGTTCTAATGAGAAGGGTCTCAATGACTAGTTGTAAAATGAATTTGTGTCAGGGTTTCTCCTGTAATGCTGATTATGGTACTCATGTTCTGCCCTCTGTTGGGCTCGCCAGGGAGACAGTGAATACCAGGCTGAAACATCCATTTTCCCGGACTGGGTCCTCTTTTTATTGCAACCCCTAATGGTCCGCCCATTCCACTGTCTATATGCCCATGTTGGAAGGTAAACTGGTTCATTTATTTGTGACTAGGCATGTTCAGGCATACAGTAAAGTACTTGGAAGGTCATGCCTTCCAACCTGATTTCAGTGAGACAGTCCCAATTTTTGGGACTCCAGGGAATTGTCCCCAAAAAGTGTAGAGTGAGCAGATCATTAGACAGGCCTGAAGTGCTCGAAGGGCAGTATGACCTTGTGAAGAGCACTGAGACAGTGCTTTCTGCATAGATTGTGCTCAGTAGGCAGGCCTAGGATGATTGGCAGGCAGCCTGGCATGCATTCCCGCCAGGCTGACCTGCCAATAATTCGGGCAGACCTGCCCCCTTTCTGGGTGGATTTGCCACTTTGGGCTTATCCAGTGGCACAATAGCATCACTATTACCTCATTTAAATTCCTCTTACCAATGTCCCACTTCTTGGGATGTGTAAGATTCTCAAGAAGAGTGAAGCACTCTTAATTGATTATTTTGAATAGAACATTAAAGGGACACTATAGGCACCCAGACCACTTCAGCTTATTAAAGTGGTCTGGATGCAGTGTCCCAGGCAGGGCAGGACTGGGAATGAAAACCAGCCCTGGAGATAATTGCATACCAGCCCAACAGCATCCAAACCAATATAATACACTGCCCCACACCCCTGTCCCTCCACTCAAATACACTGCCCATTTTTGCCCTTCCCTTTCATCCCAATTCAATACACTGCCCCCACTTCCTTCCCCCAATTTAATACACTGCCCTTCCTTCCAATTTAATACACTGTCCACTCCCCCAATCGAAAGTACTGCCTCCGCACCCTCTGCCCAATTTAATACACAGTCCCCCTCCCACCAATACACTGCCATCCCACCAATTTAATACACTACCCCCACCCCCCCAATTTTAAACACTGCCTTCCCCCAATTTATGACACTGCCCCCCCTTCCTCCCCCCAATTTAATATACTGCTCTCCCCGATTGCCCCAATTAAATACACTGCCCACCTCCAATGTAATACACTACCCCCTCACTCCCCCAATTTAATACATTAACCTCCCCCCTTCCCCTAATTTAATATACTGCCCACCACCTAATTAAATACACTACAGGAAGGTCCCCCAAACCCCTCTTCCCCCTACCTCAAGATGAGCCCTCCTCCAGTTACAGTCTGGCCTGCACAATTCTCTGCTTAAACAGGCACTGCGGGCAGGAGGTAAGGGGGAGTGGCTGAACTGCAGCCGCCGGCTATGACTGCATACACTGTATGCTCATATCCGGCGGCCAGCAAGGACCAATACTTTAAGATTCTGCGGCCGCTGGCAGGTCGCAGAAGCATACGATTGGCCGTGCTGGTAGGAAAGTTAATCTTAGCGGTTGCAGTCGCAGCACGAAGTGGCCCCAGGGCAGGCGGCCTACCGGGAAACTTCCCAGTATCCCGGTAGGCCAGTCCGCCCCTTGTCCCAGGTCCCTTAACCCTGCAATGGTAATTATTTTAGTTTGCTATAAGCTGCAATAATTACCTGCTAGGGGTAACTCCACCTCTAGTGGCTGTCTACCAGAGGAGGAACATAAGATATGTGACAGAAGGTTTTTTTAACTTCTGCACAACTTTGTTTTCCTGGTACTGTAGCTTCCCATTAATAATATTAATCAGCATTAATTTGCTTTATTCTTCTCTTTTTCAACCTGCCTCCCTTTCTTTGTTACTTTAAATAAAACATGCACCATATACCTCTGTTGTTTTAATTAGTTTTAAGTGATTCCAGCTTATATGCTATGGTTACGTTTTAAATAACTTACTAATGGCTTAATATCACTGTGGGTTTAATGTTTAAGTGTATCAGCAATGAAAGTGTAAACTTGTCTTTCTTCATGAATCCGTCATTCTCCTGAGCTGTATCCGTATCTGGGAGACTGGGATAAGTAATGATTATGTTACAATGCTGTCTGGTATTAATGCAGAGATTAGAAGTGGTGATATTGCAAATGGTAGCATCTACACAAGACTACTAGTTCCGGTATGTCCTGACCACTTCCTGCATATTTCCCTGAAGATTACTGAATAAAGCGTATTTGCGTTTTCATCCTTACTTGATAATGAGTGAAAGGAGAAACCCTTTGGATTCCAGACATACTGGTGGTAAGACCACAGTCTCACTCTTCTGTATTCATGGACTCTTCTTAGTAAAACCGTATATATCCCTACATGCTTCACTATTAAAGTTTAAGTGGCAGTCTAAGAACCATAACCACTAAAGCACATCATTGTAGGCTACTGGTGTCATCTCCTGTGTTTTTGTCAAATCTTTTTCGGACTTGTACCATCAATATATTTTAATTTAATCTCAATTCCCGCACAAGAATATTTTATATTGAAATAGCACTTGCTCTAATTCTCCTATAATCATTATCTTTGCATTCCTGAAAGAAACTCGTAACCTACAAATCATCCTTTTTACAAAGTTCACTCATATTTCAATATTTTGCCATATATGGCTGGAGATACCTGCATGGTGCATGCTCTCAATCTACAACAGATGTGTCTTTATTACTATAACCTTCTCTTGCCTTTGTAGACAATCTCCCTTCTTTCTTTTCGCCTCCAAGCTCTGGAACTTCCTATCATGTAGCATTAGTCTAGATTCATAGTTAGATAAAGTTGCTACAGAACAAAATGTTTCTCAAATAAAAAAAATACAATATTCAAAACTGAATTACAATCATATATATCTGTCTGATTTCCATTCAAATGTTAAACATTTGGCAGTAAAGGGACATATTAAATCCTAATGTTCACGACCACCTTGTACCCCTACTTTGATATCTTTATGTAGTGATGTGCTAAGTACATGTATTAGTAGGATATATAAATATAATGTACAAACGAAAATCCACTCAACTTTTGCAAATTAGTCTTATATGAAAGCCCTACTAAATATATCCTTGTTTACAGTAGCTTGGCTAAAATAAAACATAATACATTGTTTTATTCTTCAGTATTGCGTTTCATTTTAGTACAGCGATTTTACTTTTTTTGCTTTCTGTGGTCTCCTGCCATGTCTGCTTGTCACCCCTCACTTCTCTGCCAATAGTTTAGGTTTTTCTATGCAGAATTTCAAGATCAATTCACCACACTGTCTGGAATAATGTCTAATCGCAAGTGGAATTCATATTTATCTTACGGCCAGAAGGATCTGCCAAAAATGCTATTAATGTGACGTTAAGCTCAACTGGAATTCTATAAAAAGAAAAACATTCGTAATGAAAAGAAAATTGTAGAATGTTACTACATTAAATTATTTTCCCTTTTAGATCAATTCATATGTACACTACATGTTTACCTATTTGAAAATGACATAACTGTATATGACAACATTTTCTATCTGTCTACAAATCTATCTATCTGCATTATTTTAATGAGCAAAGAATGTTTTCTGATGTTATAATTAACAGATAAAACAATCTCCATGAATCATTTCCCACAATTCACTAAAATAACATTATCCATTTAATTAAGGAACTGGGAAACCTAAAAGCAACTTCTCCCCATTTACAGGCCCAATGAAGTAGGCATCTTTTCTCTCTCTTATGTATCACATAAAGGAGACACAGTGAATATAAACTGGCATTTCTGTACTTTAAATTTAACCATAAGAGGAATCCTGTTTGGGGAAGGTGACATGTCAGCACTGCATATTCAGTAACTGTGGAAAATTTGGTGCGACAGTGTCAAATTCAAGCCTGTGTCCCTCCTGCTTTTGAGGACACCAGTCGAACATCCTCAATGAGTCCAACTCCTGCTTCTCATTAAATCAACTCAAGCACCAGAAAATGGACTCAGAGGTCTGAATGCAGGCTGATATGCTCACTTTTTACCTACCCTATCAGGGGTGTGGAATTGTTTACAAAATCTACTTGTTCAAGGGACTAAAGTAGTAACCCATTCTTATTTTTCATCATGACAATCTACTTGTCCTGATACAAAATTATTTCAATTAAAAAGATCTGGGCCCCTGCCAAGAGTCCCGGGCATCGACATGGCTATTTGCTAAACATTGAATTTTCACAAAATAAATGTGAAAGGAGAAATAGAAGCAAAAGTAGCCTCCAAATGTTTTAACTATGTTATAGTCACAGCATGGCTATTTTGAGTTTTGTCATTTGAATTTATTTAGCAAAAATTTGAGACTCTTGCCAATTACCCGGAGTGTTTTACTTGCTGTCCTCCCATAGTATCCCCTTTTTTCATTGTGGATGCAGTGTGTGCTTGCTCTGTGTCATATGTTTGTGAGGTGAGCTTGCTGTGTCATGTATGTGTGGTGAGTGCTGGCTGAATGCCATGTTAGTGTGCAGTGTGTGCTGTGCGTGCGGAGTACTGACAGCTTGGTGTAAGTGTGGTATATGCTGTATGTCATGTGTGAAGTGTGTGCTAGCTGCATGTCACGTGTGGGATGTGTCCTAGCTGTGATGTGGGTGTGGAGTATCCTGACTGTATGTTATGTGTATTGGTCATGTGTCCTAGTTGTATGTGATGTGTGTGGTGTGTAATGGCCGTATTTAATGTGTGTGCACTGGCTGTATGTGATGTGTGTGCTGCCTGTATGTAATGTGTATGTGTGTGGTGTGTGCTTGTTGTATGTGATGTTTGTGCCCTGACTGTATGTAAAGTGTGTACAGTGCCTGTATGTGATCTGTGTGCCAGCTGTATGTGGTAGTGATTGTGTGGTTGTGACACAATAAAAAAAAACCACACTGACCCATATATACAAATTGCACACTGGCACCCACTAACACTGACCCATAGACAAACACACTGCACACATGCACTGACCCATATATAAACACACTGCATAATGACACACTGTCACGGTTCTCACTGCAACATCCAGACGAGGTCACCCCAGAAGTGCCCGATGAGAGACTTAAACCTGGGTACTTTGCAATCCCGGACCTGCTCTTTTGCCTCTGAGCCACTATACAGCTCTAGTAATTGCCTGAGGTATAATCTTGCCTTGTATCCAGCACTGGGGGCTGGACGTTATTTTGTGGCTGCTATAACATTCTCAGCACACCTGTGGCTGATCACCAATTAGCCAGGTATAAGGCACTGCCTCTCCCCGAGGGCAGTGTCAGTTCATTGACTCTGGTTCAAGTATTGCTGTTTCGTGTTCTCCTGTTGATTCCTGACCTTGGATTGTTATTTTGTTGTACCCTGACTTCTGGCATCCTCTGACCTCGGCTCTCTACTCGTTTCTCCTGATTTCTGGCACCCACTGACCTCTGGCTTACCCACAACTATTCTCCTGGTTTATCCGTTTCTGTACTGCGACTTGGAGCATTAACCTGCACAGACTCACAGGCCAGGTGAGTTCTTACCTGACCACCTTGGCCTGTGTTTAATTGCAAGGGTGAGCATATATCTGTGCTACAGACTCTCAACGAAGGTAAGCCGTTACACACACACACAAACTACACATTCTCTGACACACACATACTGCACAGATTACAATCAGCAGCCTGTCCCACACTCATTCTGCCCTTTATAATGTGTTGGGTTGACGGGATATGACATCAAAATGAATCCCAGCAACCATTAGTCCTCTGCATCGTGAGGAGCGGTTGGCTGCTGCCGCTCCTTTCACCACCTTGCAAGCTGCAGTCTTCTCCAGTCACGGCATCCCAGTATGCCTGCTGGAGATACACTCCCTGCCTGGCAACAACTCCCCCAGTCAGCTCAGAAAATCTTCCTGCCCGGCATCCGGAGTCAGGATATAAATTCCATATCCCTGTCTATACTTCATCAATAGGGACATTCATTGTGTCTCTCTGCCCCCTACTACCTCACATTCTCCTTGCCCCATGTTTACACAGCCTAATGTTGGAAGGTAAGATAATGGAGTGCGGAGGACATGGCAAGTAAAAGAGGAATGTGTGGCATGCTGAACTAACAAGTATTCTGCCAGCAGGCTAACTTGTTGTGTGCGCATTTCAGAATTGTTATATCCTGAGACCCAGACCATTCTCTTGTGTCCTCTGTACTGGACATTTCGTTTACATGCATCTCCTTTAATTCTTTTGAGCTACTCTATCATTCCCTGCTGTATTGTAAAGAGGACACCCTGAGCTTTCCACTGATATGCCATGTGATAAGCTGGGAACTTCCTCTTCCTTTTTGCCAAAAATGGAGGGCATATTGGAAGACAATCGTTTTACTCGGTTACCAGGACGATATGGTGATGCTTTTGCATGGCCCAGAAAGTGTGGAATGGCATATTTGTTTGAGGCTCTTTGAAAATGGCAAGCCTCCTAAAGAAGCAGGACACAAGAACATTAATCTACAATTGCAAAACCTGCGTACTAAACAGGCACTCTCCTGTGATATAGGGACATTTGGGAGCTATGCCTCAATCGAAGTAACTTATGAAAATCATGTATTGTAAAACAGTATCTTATGTTGCATCCTCTAGGAAATCATAACAAAGTCCTGAAACATAAGTGTTTTCTCACAGTGAAAACTGTTAATTAGATTCAACATGTAGCATCTATTTTCACAGTCAAAATTTCTGCAACGAGAAAGGTTTGGTTTACATCCAAACCCTGAGCGCAATGATAACAGCATTTCATAATGCAACAATATTACAATTAATGGAATTGAAAAAACATCGCATAATATTTAACGAACCACAATTACTAAATATTTACTTAATGAAACTGCATCCCAATAAAATGCAAAACAAACGCATTTTAGGTTTGTAGGAAACGCCCCTTAAAATAAAAATTTATTTAACTGATATACAAATTCCTAATTTGCAGATTTTTATAATAAACAAAATAAACGACCAAAATCTTGTATTAAAACAAACAAACACAAGAAACACTATACAGAAAATAGATAGTGTAACCACCAATAATTGCTTTTACTGGGTTGAACCAACAACCACTTAAGGCAAAGCCTTTCACGTAAAAATAGACCTAGTATATTAATGGTCCTTAAAGGGTTAACTCTGACAGACTGAGAGAAGCACAACCCTGACCCACAAGGGATCCGATGATACTTCAAAGGAAAAGGCTGCCTCTCTGGTCCTAAATAAAACCTTTACTCACTATACTTCTGAAATAACAGCTGTAGTGCATTTATCCAAACCACTGGAAACTGAAACCTAACCTGTGCAAATCTCTTCCACAAATGGAAAAATGATCGATTGTAGAAATAATGAAATAAGTCATCTCAGCAGTTTTACACAAATAGGGCACACACAATACGCTCGTTACTTGTATGGAATCTCATTTGACCAGAGCCGCACCACAGCTAATCAGTAGCAGCACAACCACATAAACCAGGGAAATAGGTTTTAGATAAACCTGTAATTTAGGAAAATAATTAAACAGTCGGCCTGGAGGATCATTTATCAAATGGATTATTCTTGCACATTATTTATATTTTCTAATACCTATGATGAAATATAACAATTGAGATAGTGTCCACTTCATAAGGTTTGGCTGAAACATTAATAAAATGTGGCCTGGGGGGGTTTAAAGTGAAAACCACTAAAGTAAATCATACAAAATACAAATTAGATTTATACACAAACTTTGCTATTAAAGTTTGTGGTGTATCTTGAAGCAGAGACATATCATTTTTTATAAAATAGAAAAAAAAATCTATCCAATTATTTGAGTATGATGTGTCACCCATTAGTACCAGATATAGTAATTGTCAATGTGCTTTTTTTTGTCTTTATTAGTGGCCTATTCATGCTCTGGACATGCTCTAGAGTCTAGGCAGAGCTCTGGCCAGAAGGTCAGTTTGTTTTATTCTTTTATCCCTGCCATGGGCATTCACGCCAGGCTTACCCACCCATTCTCCATGCTGACCCACCCCCTTTTCAAGGCCCAGGTGGTGTCAATGATGCAATTCACATCACTGGCCTGCCCTCTTTTACCTCACTCATCAGCGTCCCATGGACCAATGTTTGGGGGGCCGGGAAAATTTTATTGTAAATTATTTTGTTAATAGAAGAAAACTGTTTAGTTTGTTAGGGATAAAAATATAGATATATGACATTATTGGATGCCGAACCAAATTAAATTTTTTGTGCACGTCTAGAAGAAGGGAGAGGTTATTGAAAGAGAGTGCAGAAACATGGAAAAAGAGGCAAGGACCATAGGTGTAGAATGCCTGTAAATCTAGGGGGATCCCTTAACTAATAAAATCCTGGCACCTCTGTGCAGAACATACTGCAAACCATGTAGTAAACCATGTTTCTAAAAGCAAAAATAATGCAATGTCATTGGGGAGGTTTGTAAGTAGAATGTGTAAGTAGTTGTAAGCGGTGCAGAGATTTTTTGTAGCCTGCCTAAGCAACCAAATCTCAAATAGAAGTGTGTGTCTACATAACCAATATAAATAGACCTCTCAAAAAGGAACATACACAGAATGAAGAACAACACATATTAAGTGCTACCGATAAAGTGAAAAATAACAAAGCTTAAAATGCTTAAGTCCCCTCTTTTGTTGTTATAGTAGGCCGAGATATTTGACTTGCATATACCCCTTTAGCATCTAGTTATTAATCCTATTTTCCTTTATCAAGCCGATTAGCTCACTGTAGTAGGTAGTTCTGAGATCATCATTTCTACCAGGCCATCTGTTATTTTTGTCCCTATGGTTTGATATACTCCACACACCATCTTGCTTGTTTTTAGTCCATAGAATTTATCACTCTTTCTACAATAGGTGTGAACTATTTATAATTTCGGATTTTAGGTCATTGCACACACATACTTATTTTCAAATATATTACGGCTTAGCTTATAGGAGCAGATTTAAGTTGTTTGTTCGCTGCTTGTTGCTTTTAATAAAGTGTCACATTAAATAAAGAGTTTTGTTTACTTTTAGTCTATTATGTGCCCTCACCATCTTCCCATCTATGGTTAGGGCACATATACTAATCTTTTTTGTTTCTAGATAAAAATGTTGTCCACTGATTTTTCTTTTTTAAATTGATTTTCCATGTTGAAACAAGTTTTAAAAGTTATATAGAGAAATATAACTAAATCCTTTATATGTTTTGTTTTTTATCTTGTTTAAACAATAAAGCATCGTCTTAACAGTTAGACTATCATGGCTGTCCCCTTTCACCCCCTCTTCAGAATTATATGGGTTCATCTCCCCACCCTCCCCTTACTAAACCTGTGTGAATGACAAACTGAAGGATACAAAAAAAATACAGTGAATAAGAGGTAGTGTGATAGGAAAAATAGAATAGGTTAGGAAATGAGTTAATCCTTATTATTATTTAATCAAAGTTTAAATAATAATAATAATAAAGGATTATATTTTGGCACCATAGAGTTGTGTTCAACTACAGTCGTCTATCATTAAAATGTTCTAATCCTATTTACCTCTAAACATAGCCTTTTTGTTATGTTATTTTTCCTTTTCCAGTAATGCCTGGCTGGCAGTTATTTTTCTGTTCTGTTCCAGGAACCAATGTCCTCATTTTGAGGGCTTCCAAATGTATTGCCATATTCCTCCTCAATAAATCTTTTAGATGAGTGTAGACTTCCTCTGTGCTACTTTCTACAAGGGGAATTCACTTCCATTCTTCATCAGACTCTCTCATGGCTTTCAAATCTTAAATATTGCCAACAATGAAACTTTCCCTCCCAAAAAAAACCCCATCAATAATATTTCACTTTATTTTTTTTCACTTATATTTCATTCCAACCACTTGAAATAGAAACTGAGCATTTTTTGGCTGTACCCAACTGAAACCAGCCGGAGAAGGGTGGATTGATTGCAATTCAGCTTCCCTTAGTATTCCTTCTAACGGGGAATAGTGTAAACTGCACCCAGGGCGCTTAGACCTGAGTAGCACTCCGCCCATAGGCCCACTCATTCCTACCTGATTTTCATATCTTCCAGTGCTTAAAGGCATGCCTTAACAAACAGTCAGCATGGAGATGTTTTAAGCCGGTTGCAAAGTCAGTGCAACTAGCTCTCTCAGATTGCTAATCTTTTTTATTTCTTTATAAAGTGTTAGCTATAGTTAAAGGAACACTCCAAAAACCATAACCACTGCATCCAGAATTTAGTAGGAATTTAGTAGCACCTACAAATATACCTCCTGCTTCATTATTCTGTATGCTGGGTTCCACTCAGTTAAGCGTGAGAATGCAGGGCGACACTCAGTCATAGCATCAGCTGAGCACTCTTGGCTAATGAGCACTGTACCGGATTGGCCAATCTTAGCTCACTTACAACATCTGACTTCTCTTAAAGGAGAAAACTGGATGCAGACCTTCTTTTTAGCAGAACACCCACTATTTTAGGGTTTTTCCTACAGTCCCGATTTTGCATCCATGGACATGGGGAAATTACCTTAGTGCAAGTGCATCATTAGATGCATTAGGGCACTAGGAACAAGCAGAGAAGACTTCAGGAGCATACTATGCATGTAGCTCTGTGCTGGGTACCAGACGGAGGGCTTCCAATCTGTCATGATTGACATCAGGCTGACATGCCCCTTAATAGGCAGACCTGCCCACTTTCTGGGTGGGCCTGCCTATTATGGGCAACACAGGCAGGCAACGTGCCCTTAGGTCTTGCCAGCCCTTCCAGATGCCATACCTTCAAATGCTGGGATATATGTTAATGCAGTTCACGTGCCTGGTGGACCCAGGTAAGTTGTCAAAACATTATTAAAGTGTTTGATAAATTACCCTGGGAGGGTGCCAGCGGGCTTGTAGTATTCCTTTGAGCTTAGCAGAGGCTGAGATTCAAATATGTGTCAAAATTAACCAGCATTTAAAAAAGCAAGTATATCTAGATTTTTTTTTTTTTTTTTAAAAGAGCATGTATCAAACAAAAATAAAAAGGCACAGAAACAATTATGTTATACAATCTCATACATCAGCACAATATGTAGACAGTGATTAATGTTAAGTTGTTTTTGGATTGCAGGCCAGTTTTATACTACTCATGTTTGTATAAACTGACATGTTTGTGGTTACCATATTTTTCAATACAGCACATAAAAGGAACTATTGGCCATGCTGTCCATTTTTATTTTAGCACAGTATTCTATATATAATATATAATAAATTGTGTTTGGTGTCACCACAAACTGTAGAGACTTCAACTTCCAATTCCACAACCAGCGCCATACTGACGAGCTCTACAAGGTTGAAACTGTACAGTCCATGGCTGGTTTCTGGTCTTTGGGGAAGTCTGAAACAATGCTCATTTGCATATCAAGCTAGGAACTCTGGGATAGTTGAGTGAACATAATTTCTCAAGTTTCTCTTACACATAGAATTTAAATGTATTTAATTTGTGTAAACAAGTGAAACAATATAAGTTATTTTCAAGGTATTAACTAAAATATCCTGTGATCTACTGGTATAATTAAACAGTTAAAGACTTAATGTCTTTTTTAGTCCACCCCACTTTGAAATGTCCTCTTACTATGCTAACCTTCTATATGATCAAATGCCAATCAAGGCTTTTTTTTTTGCACATTCCCTAATTTTCGAAAAATAAAATCCTTTACCCATCTTAAAAAATATCTATTATAGAAGAAAAAAAGGGTGGTGGCAAGCCAGTCGGATTTGTTCTATGCAAAATAATACACCCATCCAGTTTTTACTTCCCCTGATTGCCTCCAATAATTTTTTTATTTAAGAAGAATAAAATAGTGTATATTTAGTCCTCAATCCTAGAATATTGCTTTTTGGTGCTTCTTTGATGAGACCTAACTATATAATTATGGGCACTCATTTCAATGTGACAAAATTTGTTTCCATTAGGTTTGTGGCTTTTTAGCATCCCCAATTGAGATTAATTTTCAATCAATCAATCAATCAATCAGATATATAGCCATGCAAGCATTCATCCTTATGTCTTACAATGGAGGAACACTGTTTTTTTTAAGGTTTAATGTGCCTACCGGATGTTTTCACTAAACCACATTTTTTTGAGAAAAACTGTGGAAAAAAATAGCTCATCTTGGAAAAATTCTGTAATTCGGCCATATTCACAACTTGGCTATGTTTGCTTCAGTTTTGCCATTTGGATTTAATTCACAAATCAAAAATATGCATTTAGTGAATAACATTTTTTTTTTATGGCTTGCATTTTTTAGTTATACGTAAAAACATATTTGATAGGTATACTTGTATGAATATATTTGACAGGTATCATTTTTATGAATATATTTGACAGGTATAAAGTTATGCTTTTAGTGCCAGCACTTACAGGGTTAATGCTTATATTAATAAGTAGGAAACACTCCACCCTCTCCGTTAATACAATTCAAAGGGAGTAGTAGATGAAGTATTTTATTTGGCTTATGAGATGGAGAGGAAAGTTACCTGAATTAAATGGTTAATAAGCACCTTTGGTGGCCAACAACTTTATAAGCTTACATTTTCAGGGTGCTAAGAGGGTGGAAGAGGGGTTGTGATTAGTTCTGAAAAAAGTGAAGGATATTGAATCAGAGTCTCTAAATTTCCTATTTTATCTTCTCTACAAAAAAAAAAAAATCTTCTCTACTGGTTGAAAAACATCAGATCTGTTGAATTTGTAAACAAACATATCAATGTGTCTTCAAAATAGTGTTTTCTTAAAACATACAGAACAGGCTATAATACACAGTACTTGACTTCGCTGATCCCTGTCCACTATGTTTTTCTAACCAAGAAGCTTGATTGCTTTAGATATTGCATGCCTGAGGGAGTTTCTGGCATGTGTGCTGCGGATAACCCGCACTTCTGGAACTGTGGGAACTCCAATTATTGGACAAATAAAAGCAATGAAGCTAGCAATATAACATAGGATATTCATTCAAAAATACAAACTAGAGCAGCTTACCAAACCTTATAATAAATCACTGTTTTTTCTTATCTGCCTGGTAGTTTGAAGATATAATGTTACAATACATAGAAAAAAGCAGGCAAGCCCAAGAACATTCTATACATGTCTGAACCAGTCACGGTGGGTTGTTTTATATAAAAAGCTGTTTCATATTAAGACATAACTGTTTCTTGATCCTTTAGAAGAGGGTGGTGGGTGTTAGAATATTTTATTCTAAAGTTTCGATATTTTGGAATTTTAGATTTAAAGTTATCATTGCAAAAAAAAAAAAAGTTATGACATTGCTCAGCTAAAACTGAAATAAAAAACTCGAGCATCAATTATTGCAAAAAGGTTAAAAAAAAATATTGGTTCCCAGAAATACCAGTGTTTCTCATAAAATTGAGTTATGCTTTGGACTTGTCAGAAATAACTTTTCTGTCCCTGTAAGTGTCCGGAGCAGGGATGGTACAGTGGCCATTTATTAGGACTTACCTCCATAGCACTGCACACGGCTTAGGTGGATAGACTCCATTCAATGGACCACTACCTGATTTATTTCTTCCTCCACCACATGTACACAAGATGGAGGAAGAGGACCCTTCACAGAACCCCCTCCCTGGTTTTTTTTTATTAAAATGGAACTCTACACTGCTTGGTAAAATCCTTCACATACCACAAAGCAGGTGGGGTTAAGAGAGATATGGACCAATAAATATATATTTTTTAATTGTATTATTAATGTTAAGTGTTTAGCCCCTTCATCACCATAGAAGAGAGTACAGAACTGTCTTTAAATTCTGGCTTGTATACTGAATTGTCAGAATGTGCTAGGTAGCCTGATCAGCATTGTATCTCCTCAGGGACTTAACACCTGTTCTCACATGATACAAGATTTTTCACACCCAGGAATCAGCAGTGTCTTCCAGTAATTATCTAATGGTGGTGTGATTTTTTATGAACATTTATTCTATGGATTTTCACTCCAGTCGAAAGCCTTTTATTCTGTCAGAAGAAACATGGTGTTGGTCGCTAGTAAACAGACTTTCTATAATCATTTACTTGACTCTAGTAAATAGACTTCACATAATTATTTTAAATGTCTACGAATAGCACAGCAATGTAACATGATATAATTATTATATATGGCAGTGTAGAGTACATTTTATATAAATAATGCAGTGGGATAATGTTGTAAATATTGCCATTACCATTCAATAATATGCTCCTTACTTAACCCCTTAAGGACACATGACATGTGACATGTCATGATTCCCTTTTATTCCAGAAGTTTGGTCCTTAAGGGGTTAAAGGGACACTATAGTTGCCAGAACAACTACAGCTTAATGTAACTGTTCTAGTGAGTATAATCATTCCCTGCAGGCATTTTCTTCTAAACACTGCCTTTTCAGAGAAAAGGTAGTGTTTATATTGCCCCATAGGAATACCTCAACTGGCCACTCCTCATAGGGCCACTGGAGGTGCTTCCTGGGGCAGTGCTGGACAATGTGCAGCACTGCAGTTCAGCGTCTCTACGCTTTGCATAGAGACACTGAACTTTCCTCATAGAGATACACTGATTTAATGCATCTCTATGAGGAGGTGCAGATCGGCCAAGCTAGCGTTTGGCCCTGCCCAAGTCCTGCCTCCCTGCTGTTTTCAGCCAATCCAATTTGGCCAGTTTGGATTGGCCAAAATCATTTAATTCTGATTATGTCACCAAGCAGGGTTAGTGTCGGCAGACCCGCGCGGCACTAGAAATGGTAGGTTTTATTACCTTTTAAAGGGGTTGGGGGGAGGGCAAGCCACCTAAATCGAGATTTTTTACACTACAGATTTTGACATGTTTTTGTTCCTGACCCTATATTGTTCCTTTAAGAAGCCAGACAAAGAAAAATCAATATCCTTAAAATGATTTTTTTTTTTTAAATCTAACTGAAGAGTTTCAATGTAAAGGGTTAATGACAGATGTAACAATCTGTAGTCTGTCTGATCTTGCAAAAACTATTTATTTTCACGGTATTGTATTTTAATGTCATATCATGAAAGTCACCGAGTGGTATTCACAAATGGTTAGTTTGTAGAATTCCATTAGTGGATGGTATTTGAAAAGATTCCCAACAGTAAAAGAAAATTAAGGACTCAATTTATCACGTTGTCTGCTGTGGACAACTTGGTTACTGGTTTAATATGCACTGCCAGATTTATGGTTAACAAAAAGCAACTGATTTATCAAGTAGTCAAGAAATTTCACAGTGGAACAATTCAGCTCATCATTAACAACACATTTTATATTTCTCAAACTGTGTGTGCAGCATAGGTGTGCACACTGGCTGTGCCGTGTGTGCCTGGGCACACCCTATTGATATCAAGCCTCAAAATGGAGGCTACGTGCTGCACTGCTGCTATCAGGCTGCACTGTGACATTATTTAATATAATAATATAAATTTGGGGAAAGTATCCCCCCCACCCCCCATCAGCCCATCTGCCAGGTCGAGCTGTGAGGCCACCTAAAATTTTAAAAAATCAGGGATGTCAGGAGATGGAGGCAGACCTGTGCTGGCCGCCTGGCCGGGCATTCTGTCATATAAATGTTCCGCACTGAAGTTCTAGCGATCGCACTTGCACTTTGCGGCAGAGCTGCACCTGTTGCTGTGAGCTGGCACGAGGTAGGAGCACAGCAGCCAAGATGGAGGCACCCAGTTGCAGGCTGAGGAGGTGTGGATTTCTACATATAATTTATTTTCACACCTCACAAATACATATTTGTAAAATATAAGGACTGCTAACTATAACTTTTAAAAACCTGGGCAGTGAGAGTTCCCCTTTAATTTATTGCTATCATCACTATTATTATCATTATTACATTCCTTGCTCAAATAGCAACGTAGCTTGATGGCAGATGTACATCAAATGAAGTGTATATTTGCTAAATGCCAGAGACCACCACATGGTTATTCAGTAATTATTTACCGGTATTAAATAAGAACTCAAAGTGAATTTCAAATTAAAGGCCAGAGTAGTTAAACTGACTTCAACTATTCGAACCTAAAATGTGAAATTCCCTTTTAATTCTCACTTTAGTGAATAACCCGGTTTAATTTATATTTGGAGAGCGTAGTCTCCTTAATTTAAAAGATTTTAATCCCAAACTAAATATATCTCATGATAAATTCATGCATTGCAACAGAATAAATCTGGCAGATAGAGGGGTACAACAACTGATACATTTGCTCTTTTGGGTGGCATACGGCTACTAGACAGTTTGACATTTCACTTACTTATTGATGTATTTTTTTTCCTGGCACAATAAGTGATGATTATGTGCCAGTGATGGAGTTTGACATAAAATGTGCTTAATTTATTTTTCTGGTGCATTTGGAATATAATATAGTGGTTTTGAGGTTTTTCCCAATAACAAAGCCTTCTCGCGTTTTCATTTAGAAGACTCTGAAACATGGTATGTCTGAAATAAATGTTATGTGCATATCAATATCACGACTTCTGTTGGACGGTGAGATAGGCCTTTAGGAGAATTTATTGAAACATTATAACATGCACTCATTTTAGAAATGGTACTCAAATAGTTATCACAAACTATGTAAAATAAATTAGTTACAGAGCCAGCATGACATTTCCAACAATTACATCAATAATGTTTACATCAACTTGTTCCAAAGAAAGATTTATTAAACTATTTTACAAAGGGGTTTAGTTTGATTCTCTATATTTTCAGAGTTGAGAACTAATTGGCCTACAAAAAAGTACTGATAATGTTAATAATGATGTCTATAAAAGTGCTTTAGCGTGTCCAAGTATATCAAGTGGTTAATATATATGTATATATAAAATTATGATAGACACAAAGCAAAAGGTTTCAGAATGCACCCAATGTCCATGGAAAATGTTGAAAAAGTCCAGAGGACAAAGTCCACAATTTTCTTCTTTGGCCTGGAGATATTGCTTCTTTGGCAATAGGACAGGTTACCAGTACATAAAAAACAAGAGGAAAATGTAAAATTCACCTATTTTCAAGTCAGCCTTCTTGAAAATACTACACATCGGTCCTTTTCTTCTTGTTTTTTTTTATGTACAGGTAACCTGTCCTACTATCAAGGGAGCAATATCTCCCGTCCAAAAGAGAACATTTTTAAATGTGTCTTCTGGACTTTTGTAAAATTGTCCATGGACAAGAGGCGCATCATGAAACCTTCTGCTTTGTGTCAATTGCCATTTATTTTAAGGATTTACCTTTTCAGTGATTGATTTTGAAGATAATCTATTATTATCATTGATTAGCACTTTTCCATTCTTGCATTTGTGTATATATTAAATTTTGTCTACTATTTTTTTTACATTGGTTTTATAAAATATCTATAATTATTATATATATTGGCAGATGGCACTGTTCACTAAATTCCCAACTATTACAAAATAAAATCTAAATTGAAAACTCAGTTTAAAATAGCCAAGCTATGAATTTAGCCGAGATTGAGAATTTATCAGAACCTGCTATGTTTGAATATATTTAAAAGAACACTTCCTTAAATTCACTAAATTTTGAAGGTAGATGAATAAACCTGTTATTCTCTAAGAAGCCACTATTATACATTAACATGATCCTACTTTGATATCTGAAGTAGGCAGAAGGAGATATTACTGGGTTCTATAGTAGCTAGGGGTAAGGCAAAAATCGTGGGAAGGTGAACAGAACAGTGCTATAAGGAAACCAACGTCTAGGGCAGGCATAGGCAACCTTCAGTACTCGAGATGTTGGACCACACCAAAAATGCCAGCATTATGGGTGTAAGAGAATTATGGGGGATGTAGTCTAAAATTTCTGGAGTGTTGAAGGTTGCCTATCCCTGGTCTAGGGCATCAGACATAATCAAAATCAGATAGGTAAGCTATGATAACAAACAACAGGATATAAGAGAAACTGTCCAGATGATGACCAATATAATCACATAAGAAGAAAGCCGAAACAGTGGCAAAAACCACAATGGGCATTTCTAGACAGAAAATCAAGCTAAAGTGGCCATGCCTTGCTTTTTTTCTTTTTCATTTATTATGCCCACTAATTATACTCCATTTGCAATTTACTTTATTTATATTTATTATTATCTGATTGCAGCCATTTTGTTTTCCTTTGCCCATGATGCCTGCTGTTTGCCCTTTTGCGGGACTGATTTTACTGATGGATTGTGGGTACATTTTACTGGCAACAATTCTTCAGCTCCCAGAGATAAACAATGGATTTAGAGGGAATGTGCACTTACAATAGCAAGACTTTGCTATATAGGTGAACATTTTCAAAACACAAGTGAATGAACATTTCATGCTTTGACGTGACTGAGTTCATAGACTCTGCATACTGATTAACCTTTGACGTTCAGCTCATGAATTCCGTCTGACAGGAATAATTGTAATAGAAAGGTGCATATATTCTTCATGCCTAGAACATAAATTGGATCTGGACAGTATCCATCTTGTGATAGTATGAGAGAATATATGATAATCGTCTTTGTGACTGGCAGAAAAATATGCTTGGGGAAGCATGGAAAAACCTTGATGGTAGACAGAAGGTTTAGTGCACTGGACAGTACAACATCTTGTTTTATCACTGGGAAAAAAAAGTATAGCTATCCCTTAATACCCAAATAAAATACTCCCTGAAACTATCTTAATTCTCAGAATGTTGAGCTCCTGGTAATGTCATTCTTTAATACTCTGCAAACCGAGACACTGCAAAGCACGATTGTGAAATATTACAGAGTGATCTGTGCTGAATAATGCATTTCTTCTCCCTCAAAGACCTCCAAAGATATCACAGTGAACAGTAAAGAAAAATGGGAACTTGGGGATTAGGCCTAATTTATGACTCACTGCTGCGTGGGAAATAACAAAGAGAAAGCCTGGTGAAGGGTAAGTGGAAAAAATGGAAATAAAAACACTGGAGATGGGAACATTGAGTTGAGAGGGAGACATTGGATAAGAGTTGGAAGGTAAGAAAAAAGTGGAAGCTTAACCTAAAGGTGCAAATGGAATGGATGGAATGAACCTTTATCTAAATTTGGATGGACCAAGTTATGTGGACATAGTTATATATTATTAAAATTATAGGCATAGCCTACAAACTACTACTAAGTAGCAAAACTAGTTTTGTTTTCTAAACGGTGGTTACTTCTTTCAAGAGTATAACACCATTACTAAAAAAGAAATAAAAGCAAAAAAAGTAAGAAAATACATTGTACTGTTTATCATCCATGTTGAGTGTAAGTAGTCTATGGAAACAAACCAGTTAAAAGTATTCATAATTGAATACAATGTTTTCTACATGACTGCCAATACCTATTGGCTCATTATGCTTCTGTTATCAACAGAAACAGTGGCACTTTTAGCAACGGAACACAAGACCAACTATATGCCAAAAAGAACATAATTTAGCCCTGAAGCATAGAAGATATGCAGGGAAGTTGGCTGTTTTGGTACTGTGACCATGCCCGGCAGAGCCAAACAAGAATACCTAAGCAATAAAATTTGAAAGAACTGTAAGTTACTCCAATTTCAACAGTTACAAGCTAGGGAATTTAGATGGAAATTTCCACCACCATTTTAAAACCTAAAATATCCAACATGTGTCAACGCTTTGGAAGACAATAGAAGTAAAAAGTATATATTATTATATTAATATGGTTTCTTTTAACAAGTAATTGAGTTATTATTTTTTTATTTTAACTGAACACTTTTTGTGAAGGTGAGAATTGCAGTCAATTGCAATTTAATCAACTTCAGTATCTGGTTAAGTCTGCACTTCATGATTCAATTGCTTTACAATATGGAACATGTTCCTTGGCACTGTGTAATGGGACAGGAAACATACAAAATAATTGGAGAAATTATGATGTCCTTTGCTCATGATAGCATGGTTACTGCTGATTATACATATTACGGTGTGTCACTTTAACAAATGTTTACTGGAGGCATCCATCTTGACCTAATTTGCATGCATTGCCTCACACTTGATAGATTACAATTTGATGAGCAGAAGAAGACTTGTGCAGACAGTACCTGTGGGAAGAATGAGGAGAACTCAACAAAAAAGACACAGAAAGCTTTAAGACATTTCCAGATGTAATATAGTACCTAGTGAATAACCCTAATATGTCCAGAACAACAATATATTCTTTAGGTGGAAGCTGACTTATGCAAGGGGAGAAATGGAGTAAGCCCTCAGCAAATAAGGTAATTATTAATTAGCATTTGGAAAGTGCAAAAGAAAGCAAATACAGTTTTCTGAAGTAAAATGCCCTAATAACTCTGATATCTCCTAAAGGTCTATGCAATTATTTGAAATAAAAACGTAATATTTAAAGATTCAAAGTATGGAAAATGTATTAAGGTAAATTTAATTTCACAAAAATATGAAGATGAAAAATGAAAGATCCAATTATTTAATTGTACACCCAAAGCAAGTAATCTCCAAAATATATAAATAAATGATAATTTAGCTTTAACTCAATGGTAGAAATTACGTTACGACTTTTCGGAGTTAAATAAGCAGTCTCTGTAAACACAGTCTTTGAGTGCCAGCGGAATGACTAACGGATTGTAAGCAATTTAGCTCTTGGTAAAACTCTCAAATTATATGCATTTTTTTATGAACATATAACATCGTAGCTGCACCTGGAAGCTTCTTATTGACTTTTATCTTCTTTTAAATACTTCCAAGATATTTTATTGCTGTCTAAAAATCAAAGTTTGGTCTGCGGGATTTTTTTTGCTTCTTTGTTCAGAGAAAACAATGATTCATAGAAAAGACAATGCTATTTTACAAGGTTTGGCATGCTGTCAACAATGAGGTGTGCCAGGACAAGCAGACACAATGATGACAGATATATTAAGTACCTGTGATATAAAGCACTCATGGTGGGGGGAAAAGATAAAATTACGTTGGTAATACAGGCATATATTTTTAAATGGGTTGAAAAAAAAAGTGTCATCCTCTACGAACATTCTAAATTAACCCTCATCTTCACTGAATAACCTGCAGCGAAGTGTTCAAATTGGTTACAATAAAAATAGCAAATGCAACTTTTGGATCGTTTTCTTGTATCATTATAGTTTAATTCAGATTTTTTACGATGCAATGAAACCTCGGTTGTATTGATGGAGTTAAAAGGACAACATTCTAGAAGGTTGGTATGCTTTTAAGAGAATGGTCCGTGTCTGATCATTTTAGGTCAACTGCCAAGCATATGGTTAGGGCTTTAGAAACAGAGTCACAGCTGTATTAAGCTTCTGAGTACTGAGTGGATTTTGATTTGGTGGTGTGAAATTGTAGCCTAATTTTAATATGGGAACAAAGACGCCACATCTTTCATCCAATGGAAATTGTATGCAGAGATTAATGTTGTCAATTATATAAATCCTGCCACGGTGATATAATTGGGCTGACCTTACTGCACAGAAGTGAAAAGTTGGGTGAACACTTTTAAAGACTTGTTACAGATGTTTGACAGTACCATCTGGTCCTACAAGGATCAAGTGAACATTTCCCCAAAAGGTTACTAATGAGCACTAAAATACTACTTTTATATAATATTCCTTGCAGTTTAAGATAATTAAAATTTTTAAGTTCTGCAGGATCATTAACATGTTTCTAACTAAACAGTCATAAATAACATACAAAGTCCAGTCTCTCCATATAAGTGACATAGGTGCTACCAAGGTTTTTGTTGACGAAGACCACCGAGATTCCCAGTAGCCTGCAGGTCTGATGTTTGAATGTCTGGCAGACAGAGTTGTATTAATTACTTCTCCAACATGACTGAAAAGGATTTTAATGCTGCTTGCCAACACCTCGTTCTGTCATTAATATGTAATATCTCCATTCAATTTTCAGATGTTTCTGCTGACTTTGAAATAAGGTAATCTCCATCCATTTCTGGTACCACTGCCTGCCTCCTTTTTCTACCCAGAGCCAGTAATTTATCAATAATAATAATAATAATAATATTAATAAATCATTTCCATTTTTACTCCAGATCTTACTCCAGTGTCAGTATGTATTCCTAGGTGTCAGTCTGTACTGAGTCTACATCAAGAAAAAATACCAATATATACCAAGTAATACCAAGTTTATGCAAAGTCAGTTACTGAGAATACTTTAGACCTGATCTCTTGATTTTGACGAAAATGTAGAATTAGTGTGCAGCACTTGTTAGGTTAGTATTTGATTTCTCAATGATATCAGGACAGGGTATATGGAACTATGTGTAGCAGAGGAGATGTCAAGTGTCACTAAAAGCTATAAAACATACACTAGTTTTTGTTTTTTTAAAATAAAATAATGAAGTAGATCAACAGATATTGTTCTACTATGTTTCTTAGAAAATGTGTATTAATGTATTAAATGCATAACTAACTGTAATTTTAAGCATTCATCCATTCTTTTTTATTTCTATAAATGTTATATTATATATGCAGATATGTATATATATATAAAGTCTACATAGCATGAAAAATGGAAGGGCTTAATTTCTAATGTCAATTATTTTAATGGAAAAATATGGTTCATACACTCTATGGAATAGCTGACTGCTAAAATAAATGACACAATTAAATTTCGCAATGGAATCTGGAACCTATGGACACTCATTATCCACACATAATCTATCTATCACAAAACGTACACACATAATAATCCACCCTACATATCCATCATCACCTAGACATGAGACTGATGCTTTAGCTCTTAAATAGCAAACACCACTTTCAATTATTTAAGAGATGCAGCATTTACATATCTTACTATCCTGAGAAGGATCTCTTCTCCCCTACCTCCTCGAATACTTACAAAAAATATCTCATACTATTTGCCAAGAATTCTTCCCTTACATTGCTTGCCAATGGACATATATAGTTATGCTCTTTCCCCGGCCTCCTCGATACTTGAATAGTTAGAAGAACGATATCGACATCTACCCACTACAAATTAAGCTTGTAAGATAAAACTCCTAGGCTTGTTCCTCATTCTGTCCTCAAACCCTACAATACAGTTTTGTAGTCTAAAATGTTTCTCACCCTAATACTGGTTAATCTATTATATTCCTTAATAACTATATAATAACAATCGAAAAAACTGAATGAATATCTCACTAAGCAATCAGACAGGGGCAATTTGTCTATCATGACAACAGCCCAATCAAGAAACTATTCTCATGTTCTCATGTTTTTGTTCCATCCTCTCCCTTAACGTTTCTTCCATAGATATACTAAACACTGTTTAGACAGTACACGTTATATAAATGAGCTAATGTTGCATATTGCCTTTTACACAGGACAAGCTACTGAAATGCAACCCATCTCTGGATTTTTCCAGCCCTTAACCTGTCAAAGGCCACTTGTAACCTCAACATTTTTAATATAATAATCCTTTCATCAAATATTGAAAGGAAATAGATTTTTTTTAATTAAGTACATTTAAAAATCCATATTGCCATCATCCTTTGGATCCACTCTAAAGATACATTCTGTAGTGTCTTTGTTTTATTCTGTTAAACTTGCAATGCACCCCAAAAATAAAGAATTTAACAAAAAAAAACCCTCATCACAACCTTTAGTGGACTGTCAGTTTTAAAACACTGTCTGACCCAATGGCTTAAAGATCCTGATATAAACTTAAAAAAGGATAAAAATTCACTTTGTTTTAACATACACTACATAAAAAAAAAGACTATATTACAAAAAAACATATTTTTTTGAGAAGACACTTGTCCTTTACATACGTAATTTGCTATTTAGTCGACTTCTACGGCTTCTCTTTTTCAATCATGCAAACTTTCGTGCAAGTTTACTATATTTTATTAAAAACTATTGCATTGCTGAATAAAATAGTACTTATAAAAAACATATTATTTGGCACTACCAATAAAGATAACACATTTATTTTTCAATGTCTGAATATTTTCCATGTATAGGAATTTCAGGAATAAACAGAATACATGAGACATTTTTTTTTTCTTTTGACGTCCGGTAGAGACTTAGCAATTCTGCAGTGTACCATGAAGAGGAAACCATGGTTAAATAGCATATTGTTCTGAAACAGCACTTTTCCATTTCACAGTCTAGTAAACTCACCCCGTGCGATGGGTAGGAGATCCAGCCCAGCTCCCCCTGAATTGCTTTCGAATCCAGAAGATTAACTACAAAAGAAAGTGAAATATAAAAAGAGAGAATTGGTTATTTAACCTGCGTCCAGTTAACCTAAAATATGTGTTTATTTGTAATGCTGCAAAGGGTTTCATTTATACAGGTGGTCTTGTGGATCAGGACAAGAAACACACAAATGAAATAACCCAGCTCATTTACACTGACACAACAGGAACACAAGGAAGGCAAAGGTTTTTAAAAAAAAAACACACAAATATTCAGTCGTAGCTTTGAATCTTTTTTTCAAAACTCTTTGCAGACAGAGGGATAAGATCACTAATTAAATAAACTATCCTTTTTTCCCCAACATTTTCTTGTACTCTGACCCGCAGTTTAAGAACACATTTAGCGATTAATTCCTTTTATAAACGAAAATCTTTAAATCTTTAGAAACCGAGTATTTACTCTCTAAGAAATTTTTGAAGAAAACAAAGACAATTTTTTCAGTTTACATCTGAACTCATACATTTTACTGTGCTGGAAACTCAGAGGGATTTGTGTATCTAGTTACTAGTGTCAGATATTTTTTTACCTCCCCCTCCCACTTCTGGCAAAATCCCCTTCAGGAATGCTGGGGGTTATAAATCTCCGAGATTAGTAACTTTTAATGTCTTCCTCAAACATATGTAATATAATTAATTTAACTGGATTTCTATAGAATATTTGAATATTATTAAAAATCTTGAAAAGTAATACTGGTTTTACTCAACTAGTATCATGATTAAGGGAAACTTTTAAATTGTTTACAAACGCATTCAAAAGTGTTAGCAACATTTACAGCAACACTGCCAATTATAACAGAGTTTCACCAAGGCAAAATCAGGAACTGTAATGGGTCAAAGTGCTAAATGTCAAGGGGCATTCTATTGGTTTAAAATCCTCCATGTTTGGCACACTGACAAAAAATAGCAGCCATTGCTACCTTGATATATCGCTTCTGTAGGAGTATTCTATAGTAAGTCATAAGCATATCTAGTAATTGACTGGCAATATTTCCATATATGTCAATGGTAGGATAACCATATACTTACCAGAGGCAACTGTGCTTCTTTTAACATAATGCAGCCATCAGTAACATGTTTTCAGTTATGGTACCATCCTGCACTACTACTTGTACATCTTTATACATTAACTTTACAAGCAGGAGGGTAGAGTAGCCATGTGTTATATACTACTGAAAAGTTTAGCAACCAAATTCTATCACCCAAAATATTAATAACTGTGCACATGAAATATTGGTCAGAAACATTTAATGACAATAGTACATATTGCATGCACAGAAAATTACAGTGGTAAACTACAGGTATAAATGGTAACAATTCTATAGTAACACAAGAATAAATTAGATGGAGTATCTTTCAAGCTTCAGTCAATACCTGAGGGTTGTTGGATTTGCTGCAGGATGTTAAATGCAGAGCTCCCCTGAGTATGAGTGTGAGATGAGGCCAGAGGGTTGTTGGATTTGTTGCAGGATGTTAAATGCAGAGCTCCCTTGAGTATGACTGTGAGATGAGGCCTGAGGGTTGGATTTGCTGCAGGATGTTAAATGCAGAGCTCCACTGAGTATGAGTGTGAGATGAGGCCTGAGGGTTGGATTTGCTGCAGGATGTTAAATGCAGAGCTCCACTGAGTATGAGTGTGAGATGAGGCCTGAGGGTTGTTGGATTTGCTGCAGGATGTTAACTGCAGAGCTCCACTGAGTATGAGTGTGAGATGAGGCCTGAGGGTTGGATGTGCTGCAGGGTGTTAACTGCAGAGCTCCATTGTTTCATTTCTTTTTCCCAATCTACATGTTGGTATATCTTGTATTTGTTCTATTTACTTGCTGTTTTGTTTTGTTGTTGGTGTTATATTAATTATTAAAAAAATAAAATAAAATAAAAAATAAGGGTTGTGGGAAAAACATTTCCTAAAAGGTTTAAAGGTGTATGATGAAGCACTGTGTGTAAGCTACACTCCTGAGCATCTTTTTGTTCTGGTGGCTATCATTGCTGGCAGATACATAAATTACTCCTGGTTGCATACCTTTCAACATTTCAAATATACAAAGAAGGCCACATTCATTTTAGGGGTGCGAGTTGTGGTGTAGACAGGGACAGGGCTGCGCTGAGAAATTTTAGGTGACAATTTAAGCAACTAAAATGTTATGTAGAGCAAGAACAAAGTATCATGTTTAAGCAGACTTCTCAAAACATTTATTGTAGTTTAAAGATACATGTTTGTAAGCATTATTGCTATGGAGCTCTGTTATGCACTCAGACACACCAACAATATGGAACTCCTAGAAAAGAGGGACATTGGGATAGAAAAGAGGGACAGATGGATTTGGGCACAGAATAGGGTATGTCCATCCTAAATAGAAACACTTTGGAGGTTTGTGATTGTGTGCTTGTGCGTCAACATCCCGAGAACAAACCCCCAAAAAAGGACAGTGAAATACATCTGTAGAGCCAAGTCACACACACACATATATATATATATATATATATATATATATATATATATATATATATAAACATGATCTTCAAAATGGCAGCTTGTAATATTGGATAAATTCAGGTTTCACAGTAGCAATGGAATTTTATCATCTCTTATGAAAGTAAAGAACTAATATCCTTTTCAGTATGATATGAAGCTGCTGCTAGGGGATATTCTATTATTTTGTAAAAGAAAATTCATATCCTGAAGATAAAAATAAATATGTAGTGGTTTTATTTAGTATATATGGTAAATGTGCAGTTCATGATCAAGTATACTTATGAAAATGCTTAGAGCACTCAGGACTTTCTCAGGGTAAAGTCTCTGGTTGGAAAATTAGTATATACCTTGAATGGGTATTCTTGGCATCTCAAATGCATTTTTAAGATGGATATCATGATAAATGTCTGTCTGTCTGTCTGTCTATCTATTTATTGTATATCTCAAATTACTAAGCATCTAAACAGAGCTAACAGAAAATAAAGAGATTATATATATATAAATAAATAACTTTAGTATTCATTATAGCATAGGTGCCAAAAGTAAAGGATTTGCTGAAACAGTCCCAAGTTTTGGTGATCTGTTGCAGCATATATAGGTCGCTGCTACGCTGGGCACTAGAACCATGCACGGAGTGCTTTGTGCATGGTATGCTTGTGAGGGCAGCCTGTCAGTCAGCCTGGCCCTGCTCTTTATAGGGGTCCAGCTCTTCGATGGGCAGACATGCCCGCTTTAACAATCAGATATTCTCTCATTACCTGCCGGGCCTGACCATTTTGATGGGCGGGCTCGCCACTGCATCCCTACTCTCATCCCTGCCCACCTCAGTCCCACAGGGTGTTCATGTGCTATGGGGCAATATGCTCAGGAGAAGTAAAACTCCTGTATTCAACTTTTGCTACTTTCAAAGTTACTCGGCTGAGGTAGATACACATCATGTACTAAACCAGAGGCAGGCACTCCAGCTGTTGTGTGCCAAATTACCCATAATGCTCTAACATTATCAGTGATTATGTAGTCCAGAACATCTTGAGTGTCAAAAGTTGCCAACCATACACTAGAGGATGGAGTCCTCTGTAGTCTTGCAGTTTATGTATAAGTAGGCAAAACATGACCGTGCTTTTCACCCAGTGATATGTGTTTTTGACCTCTACATCTGCAGAGCATTGAGCAACCTATCTCTGCTCAACAATGACTGATTGGCCTTACAAGCCATTTATGCCTAGACAAGAGTGAGTGATGTCATGGAGCCACTTCGTGAACCTGACTTAAATCTTGCAACATTAAACAATGCACAGAGGACTGTGTAGTACATCTAGAAAACAAAATACACAATACTCATAATTATCCCATAAATGTCTTGAAAATGTGTTAAACAGAAACAGATTTGTGGATGCCAAACCAACTCATAATGTGGTGTGCGCTTAGAGCCAAAAACAATAACAAAGGACTTACTAACGCACAACAGCAGCCCGTTTCCCATATTCAATTGTGGCTTACAGCATGTTTAGGTCTCAAGTTTCATAAAGGCTGGGATATGATTGAGATAAATCTGAGATAACAGCATGAACAAAGTCTCCTAAATGTCAAGGTTCCGAATGGCACTGGGCATTCTACAATACAGTAGTCAGTAAAAGCAAAATAAAGGAATACTGTAGTAAACATCCAATACAAAACTGTGCTTATACCCACCAATACCAGAGAATGTTTAACATCATAAATGCACTAAGCACCTTAAATGAGACCTGTCAGTATAACCCGTTTTAAAATATTTTGAGTATGCAACCTATTGTTAATGTCGATACACAATCAGCATTTTAAGCAAGTCATCAAACATGCTACAAATGCTATTCATTGTAAATGCCTCATCATTATTATAGACTGGCATTATAATGCTTTTGCAAACACACTTTTCTAATTTTTTTCTATAGTGATGATTTTTTTAATTTGCAGTATATTATGTAGTAGATGTAGCGATGACAACTATGAGTATGCTTTTTTTTTCATTATATTTTGCAAAGTCTACCAACTCCTACTATACTAGAATAATATATATAATATAAATGTATCAGTACATTATTTTGGCATTTTGGGATATTTGGGGATTTTTTTCATGGCTAGATGGGTACGTCATTAAATGTGTACCTACTCTATTTACCAGCAACACCTCACTCCAGAGCCAGCCTTCACAGAAGTACATTGGTGCTGCAGTGCTGTGAACCTCACCCTCTATTGTCTACCGCAGCCATCTGCAAATGGCTCTGCCTGGAGACAGGGCCATCCTCTGTGCTGATGTCAACATGTACTTCCCATGTCACTAGAGTTACCAGAACCACTACAGCTTAATGTAGTTGTTCTGGTGTCTAAAGCCTGTCCCTACAGGCTTTTTAATGTAAACACTGCCTCTTTAGAGAAAACTGTAGAGATGACTGTAGTGGCAGTCATTCAGATGGGCACTAGAGGCGGTTCCTGACGTTCAGTGTCTCCACGCTCTGCATGGAGACACTGAACACTGAATAGAGATGTATTGATTCAATGCAGCTCTATGAGGAGATGCTTATTGGTGCAACATGGCTTTTGACTGTGCATGCTTCATAGCGTCCCAATGCTTTCCTATAGGAAAGAATAGGATTGGCTGAGATTGTCAAATTTGATGATCTCAGTCAATGGTGAAGAGTGAGACGTGGTCAGCCATGATGAAGCCGGCGAGGAGATGGAAAAAAGGTAAGTAAACTACAGTTTTAATGGAAGGGCACATGGGGTGGCCACCTTAAATGTGTTTTTAGAAAAATAGTGTCAGGAATACATGTTTGTATACCTGACACTAAAGTGTTCCTTTAACACCAAGAACAATGCTGCTTGTGTGGCAATGGTTTATAGTTTAAATATGTCTTAGACCCCCCTGAGGACCGGGGAGGCCCACGCGCACCCCGGCGTGTACACACATCACTTACCCACCAAGGGACCCCACACACCGTATTATAAATTATGTCTGGGGCAGCCGAAGCCGGGATGAACCAAGAACTGAGAACCGTATGACACAAACATGACGCGGACTGTTACTGCAATGCTAATTTTACGCACGCTCATACGGAAACCAGAGAAACCAGGAAAGCTGAATACCCATGGAGGACTAACCTCCAAGACGAAACCCATTTGATGACTAACAGGAAGCAAGTAGCTCGGCAGACAAACACAGGCACACTTAGGCCACAAGACACGAACAACACTCATGCATGGAAAGTGGGAGACACGCACATAAGGACAAACAATCCGCGAGAAGAAAGATAGGAACACGGGCCAGATTGAAATCTAGGCAGAGGCAGGTCTCATACTATGGAAAGAAGCAAAGTCCACTCACTATCTCCTACAACATACGCTTTGATAACAGAACGTGAACCACACGAGACACACAACAGAGTTTAGAGACCACCTCAGTGCGGAACACACCCTAGAAAAACGCAAACAAAAAGACCACAACACACCGCTTACAACCAATAGGTAGCCTACAATAATTAGACGCATATTAAACAGCATTTGAAAATGGACTGGCCCAATATGGACAAGTAGATGAGTTGGGGGTAGAAAACCATAGATGTTGACAACATCTACCCACATGCCTACACATAACCCGATATTTAACCAAGAGACACAAATCACACCTAACCCGAACCTGACTGATAAAGAACATCCAGGTGACACATTGAAACAGACCACCTGACTGAGTAACAGAACACGGTTAACCGAAATAATACAGAATACACATTGATTAAACAGAGCCTAGTCAGAGTCATTTAACATACACACAAAAATGACTAACTCGGCAAAAAGGCAAGAATCTAAAACCTTCAGAAGCGAAAATGCATATCGCAAACTAACCAGGTTGGACACCACAGTTATCCCCGTTGCCTTCATTTCTGTATACCAAGTTAAATGCAAATACAATCGTATAATCAAATGCGATTTCACATGTATGTTCTAAATTGTAAACCAGGCTAATGAATATGCAATTTTCCCCCAACCCTCCCCACCTTTTTCTGTACCCTAAACACAATAAAAATTGTCAAAGAAATATGTCTTAGACCCACAGAAGGAAAGTCCTTATTTTTATCTCCAGATAACTTTTATATCTAGCTCTTTGTGCAATATACTATGGGACCAGGAGTAGTCTCTTTATTTCTTTGGAAACAAGCCCTGATAGGAAAAAAGCCCTACTCTGCCAGGTTATTAAAGAAGCCAAAACCAATTTTTGATCCCAGGCCCAACAATTTCTAGGCATGTTTCTACCTACTAAACATACAGTACAAACCATTCTGCAGACACTTAGCAGAGAGCACTTGAAGTTCTGTTTTGAGATTATGTGCAACTTAAATGGCAATAATGGTAATTTTAACCACAACGAATAGGAATAAGCCTCCACTGTTAGTTTTGAGCATGAAAATTATATATTTTTCCCATAAAAATACATTGAGTTACTTATTGGCAAACAGTCAACCAAGGAACAGAAACGTATGTATTTTTGGCTGACCACCGCTGTAGCTTGATTTCTTACTAAATTAAAATAATATCAATGCTGGTTCTCCGAATGTATTTGTTCAGACATTTCCTTATCTATTAAATAATGGAAACATAATACTTCATGTGGATAAGAAACTAATCCTATGTTCTCATGCATTTTTTCTTAAAATTATTAACTCTGATAACAGACTGGACTGATAACAGTACTATACTGAATCTCTTCTTTTAATAAACGCTTATCATGATTTCTAAAGTTTATAAATATTTTTCATATCTAGATTTGCATAGATCAATTTTATGTAATGTATCTATATTTGCTTTTCATAACATATCGAGCGCTACGTACTTAAACTATGCTATACTGCAAGGAACATAAGGATGCTAATTATTATTTTGTTCAGATATTAAGGCACTCCGGCTGCTGTGCACTAGGGATTCCATAACACCAAGGCTGAAATAGGATCATGGGAGTTGTAGTATTACAAAAACTGGGGATCAACCTTCGACCACCCCTTCCTCATGGAATTTATTTTTGAGGACTAGTCACATGTGCCAGGTACGATTTAAAATTACTCAGATAATCTAGAATTGTAGCAGAAAGTTATTTATGTCCTCTCCTACTAACAGTGAGTACTGATACCTTTATTTTCCAAAAAAAAACAAAAAACACTAAGATGTGTTGCCTATTTTAAGTCACTAGTTTGCTAAACATATAAAAAAAAGCTTTTCACACCCAATAATAGTATCTCATTATGAGCACATGAATTATCTGTTTCTCAGTCTTTAGTTTAACACCTCTTTCCTCTCTACTCCTGCCTTTACATCATAGCTGTGCTTCCCCCACCACTTTTCATCCTTTTATAGAATATTTAGCACCTGCTACCATCATTTTACAAAAAAAGTTACACGTACCAGGTGGATTCACACCGCCTCTCTCTTTCTATCCTTCTCCTCCTGGCAGTTAAAGATATCTCACCCAATTCAACCACCTTTATTTCCTCTCTTCTGCACTCGGATTGCTACTTGGAAAAGTGCGATATCACACACATACAACATCACTCCACTGTATTTACTTTGAAGTCAATCCTCTAGACTAAGCTCGTTTGAGCAGGGTCCTCATCTACCTATTGTTCCTGTTACACTTCGTTATTGTCTCATTTGTTAAATTCCCCTTTTATTGTAAAGCGCTGCGGAATTAGCTGGCGCTCAAGAAATACCAATAATAATAATAATAATAACAATTTGTGGTTAAATGACTGTTTATAGCCATGCTACTTGCAGATCCTGGGTGAAATCCATAGTTTACAATGATCTACTGGCTGCCATGAGCTATTGCAATCAGAGCTTCTCTTGACTTCAGTGGAATCACAACTCTAAACCTCGGTATGTGAATAAAACAAGACGTTGTCATTATATATAGAACTAAACGTGTCAGAGACTTTATCCATGAGAGGCCAATGGCTAAAAAGTAGTTTTTGATTTAAAGAGTCACTAAAGGTACCCAGACCGGTTCATCTCAATTAAATTATCTGGGCGCAGTGGTCCTTTAGTTTTAACCCTGCAATGTAAAACATTGCCCTTTAATAGATACGGCAATGCTTACATTGCAGGGTTAAATACGTCTCTAGTGGCCATCATTCTGACAGCCACTAGAGGCTCTTCCGCTGAGAGAACCAAGTCAAACTTGATTCTCACAGCTAACCTCAATTTCAGTGGAGGAGCGCAGTGCTAAAATATACGAGGAGCATGCGATTGGATGAAAAGGTTGGCGTGTCATTGCAGGATTCCGTTCGATCAGTTGCATGGACTTGATTGCAAAATAAAAGCTTTTTTTATCAAGTTCTATTTAGATTGGGAGGGGGGACCTCAAACTATTTGTGAGTACCCTAATGCATTAGTAATACACAGTATACAGTGTTCCTTTAAGACAATTTATATCATTCTCAAAATTTGTCTTCATCTCATGTATATTAACTTACTTTTAGTATGCTGCTGAACACATGCAAAACAGACTATTATCTGCTACACTGTACTGCGATGCTGACAAAAATAAACTTTGCAGTACTTGTACATTTTTTTAAAATAAATAAATACGTTTACTCCCTGCCCTCTCCACAATTTTATGAAGCTTGATAATATAATTATAGGCCAGTCTAACAATAGCTGAATAGACACAATGTGGCCGTGGTGGTCTAAGCTCTTCCAAGTAGGGGACTGCAATCCTTTTGATCTGTATAAATGTATGGTCATTAATTATTTATATGGTGCCTCTAGTCATTGTACAATGCTGTAGAATATGTTAGCTCTTTATAAAGACAGTGTAAATTATATTCATTACACACTGGGCACTTTCGGCAATAAAATCATTCAATTACTTCTATTTTCTTCAAGGAGTTCTTTAAGATGGTTTAGAGCCTATAATCTCACATAATAAATGCTCAAAGTGGTGCAGGATTAATATATTTTACAAATATGTGGAAAAACTCCAAAAGAACTGGCACGCAGGATCACGGATTGAGTTCTGAACACGAAACTATGTGCTAATTATTCAGAGTTTTTTTGGGTCCCCTCTGTTCTCACTCTCCAAGAAGATCTAATTAAGAATGTTGATCTGCAAAAGCTTTAGGTTTAAAAGAAACTGTGAAGTGTCTCTTATTTCCATTTTATAAAATGACTTTTTTCTTAGTGCCAGTACTGAACTGACCGGATTTCTTATAAAATATTAATTGTCAGGCATGGTAAATGCCAGTGCTGTGGATGGCGTAAGCTACCATCAGATTTCAAAAAATGAAGTATAGCTTGTGAAATGCATATATAATTATTCATGATACTTAATCGTCAGCCAAACCAAATCAAATTACATTAAATCGAGTCATTCAATAACTATGCAATATGAAATATTTTCCAAATGACTAACAACATTTTGGTAAAATATGGGTGAATTAATCTGAACAGAGAATTTGGCAAATTTCAGATTGATTTTGATATGTGAACTAACCGTAAAAACAAACAGAAATACAAATGACGCTTTCTAAGTTTTAGGAGTCAAATGAGCAATAATGATAACAATGAAAAATATACATATCTAAGAAAACTTTAACTACCATTATTAATCATGATTTGTAAAGCCTAATGATAAGGCATAAGGTATGAAATTAGAATATAAACATTATATTTGTTAAGCATTAAAACATTAAAGGAGAATAGTTTAATATCTTTTGAGCAATATGTAATCATAATATTGCTCAAAAATACTAAACAAACTCGATTATCTATGAGGAATATATAAAATCTTTACAATAATGTGCACCTTTTATTCAGGTTTGATAAAAAAATATATAAATACAAAAGGGAAAGTAAAGTGTGAAACCCCAGTAGAGGCGGGGATACACACACAACGGTCAGTGAGGTGGTGCCAGATCCACCAAAAGGGGCTTGGACCCAAGTGCTATTGATATAAAATTAGAATCAAAGGAAGGATGTTTCCCCACAACACAAAGGGAGAGGGGAGACACACTATACTGGCTTTTATTGAGAGAGAGTAGGAAGAAGATAAAATGCTCCTGGATAAAAAGACTTTCATAATATCAACTCTGAAAATACTTTATTAATTACCAATAAAAAAGATATATCAGGAGGCAACACCAGGGCAAAAATATATCATATCAAAAAGTATCAAATCAGCAAATAAAATCATATGGTGAAACCACTTCCAAAGCAACACACAAATTGCCAGTAGGGGCTTATGAATATATCTCCAAACAAACAGACTAAATGGCTCTTGGATCTGTCACCTAAACAGTGTGCTAAGCTGATGCCAAAAAAAACTAGATGGTATAGGAGGTATAAAATAGCTACTAAATAATAGTTATTAAACAGCAGGAGACTATACTGTACATATGGTCTCTAGATTGCAAAAAGTAGAAGTAGGTAAAGCAAACAGATATATAAGAAAAGGCAGGAACGGATCACTAGCTCCACTGATTTGGAAGTATAACAGCGTGAATAGCTACATAGTATCCCTAATGCTCCTAGTCAGTTTGTTTGGAGATATATTCATAGCCCCTACTGGCAATTTTTGTGTTGCTTTGGAAGTGGTTTCACCATATGATTTTATTTGCTGAGTTGATACTTGTTGATATGCTATTTTTTTTGCCCTAGTGTTGCCTCCTGATATATCCTTTTTTATTGGTAATTAATAAAGTATTTTCAGAGTTGATATTATGGGAGTCTTTTTATCCAGGAGCATTTTATCTTCTTCCTACTCTCTTAGGATCTAAGTAGGATTTGTAACATGCTGCACTTTTTCTTTTTGCATTATCCCCAATTTGTTCAATAAAAGCCAGTATAGTGTGTCTCACCTCTCCCTTTGTGTTGTGGGGAAACCTCCTTCCTTTGATTCTAATTTTATATTGATAAAAAAATATGTAAAGAATTCTATCACTAACATCCTTAGTTTTACAATTCTTAAAATAGTAAGTAAGAATTGCGGAGGAAACATTTTGAGACTTCAAAACCTGAAGCGATTGTTTTACAGCCTACAGGATTAAGTTACTTAAACAGCTAGTTGTTTTGAGTTGAGAATGAACTATGAAGATAGTTGAAACAGAAAAAATCTTCGACTTGACTTAGCTAGGGATTTGTTTTCCAACTAATCAATGTTACCCATCATGCAAGGCGATAGTTAAATCACCACATTTGCGATTCGGTAAATAAACTCCACGATGTGTATTACATTTATACCAAGCAATAATTCTGCTTTATACAGTAACAAGTGGTTTTGTTGTTTGTCAACTGGAACAATAACTAACAGATCAATTGAGCTACAAATCATTCCCAGATCACATACTTATATAGAACGGCCTTTTCATAGTGATTTGTTGACATTCGTGCCACATGGCAGAATGCCTGAAATGCTGTTTATTGAAATTAACTTCTCTTATTGGTCTGCCTCCTGGGCTGCCTCTTTATGCTCTTGACTAGTTCATTCTTGGCATATTAAAAAATGTAATTATCTGCCACAACTTATTAAAAGCCTGTGCCAAACAGGAAAAATAAATCTGCACTCAAACATAAATGTGTGCTAAACTCGAGTCTCTCAGACACAATGCACAACGGCATAGGAGCCATATTTCTATACTGCACTGATACGCTATGTGACTGGCGATAGTATAACTCATTAGTCTGTTTGCAAAAATCCAACTTGTCAAAGGACGTTTGAAGGAAAGCTGGGTGACAAAAGGAAGTTCAAAAAGGCTGTTTTGAACCAGTAGAAACATAGTCAAGTATCATTATAAGGTATATATACACACATACACACACACACACATTAAAATGCATTGCTTATTTGGTTTGTAACTTTGATAGTATTCTTCATGCTAACTAGCTCTTTAACCCTTAAGGACACATGACATGTGTGACATGTCATGATTCCCTTTTATTCCAGAAGTTTGGTCCTTAAGGGGTTAAAGGTTCACTAAAGTCACCCCCACCATTTAATCTCAATCAGGGGGTATAGGTGCAGTGGTTCTGTTGTTTTAACCCTACAATGTAAAACAGCCACTAGAGGCGCTTCCTCTACTGCAACTGAGTAAATCTCAGTCATGTGACCAAAAGCAGATCTTATGAAGCAGTGAATTCAATGCTTTCCTATGAGAAGCATTTGGATGCCTATGCAAACACATCAGTATTAAGTATTTCTCTATGAAGAGCATAATGGCTGAGGGAGAAAAGTCGCTAAATATATATATATATATATGGAACATGGGGGGGTGGTTGCACTCACCTGAACATGCTTAAATGGGGTGCTGCTGGGGGCCATATTATACAATAAACAATACACAAGATCCAGCGCACTCTCCTATCTACTAAACAGCAACTTAAATGTTGACAGATTGTATTAGTTTTTAAAAGGTTTTTTTAAAAACACCTTATCTAGGCAAAAAAATAATAGGGATTTAGTTACATTATATGATCATACATTGCATAAGCCTGCCACAACGTCAATGTACCCCATCTTTGGCAGGTCCTACTCTCACAGTCTAATGCCTGCTCTTATGAGATTAACCCACTTACTTGGGAAAAGAATTCCATCTGAGGCTCTCTGCAGTACAAGGCTAAATAGGGACCTGAGATGAGGCACCTGTGACAGGGAGGGGTATATATATATATATATATATATATATATACCGTATATACTCGAGTATAAGCCGACCCGAATATAAGCCGAGGCCCCTAATTTTACCCCCAAAAATTGGGAAAACGTATTGACTCGAGTATAAGACTAGGGTGGGAAATGAAGCAGCTACTGGTAAATTTCTAAATAAAATTAGATCCTAAAAAAATTATATTAACTGAATATTTATTTACAGCGTGTGTATATAATGAATGCAGTGTGTATATGAATGCAGTGTGTGTGTATGCAGTGTGTATGAGTGCAGTGTGTATATAATGAATGGAGTGCAGTGTGTGTATATGAGTGCAGTGTGTGTATAATGAATGCAGTGCAGTGTGTGTATGAATGCAGTGTATGTATGAGTGCAGTGTGTGTATATGAGTGCAGTGTGTGTATATGAGTGCAGTGTGTGTGTGTGTATGAATGCAGTGTGTATATAATGAATGCAGTGCAGTGTGTGTATGCAGTGTGTGTATGAGTGTAGTGTGTGTATATGAGTGCAGTGTGTATATGAGTGTGTATAATGAATGCAGTGCAGTGTGTGTATATGAGTGCAGTGTGTATATGAGTGCAGTGTGTATATAATGAATGATGAATGCAGTGTGTATGTGTGAGTGCAGTGTGTGTGTGTGTATGAATGCAGTGTGTATATAATGAGTGCAGTGTGTGTATGCAGTGTGTGTATGAGTGTAGTGTGTGTATATGAGTGCAGTGTGTATATGAGTGTGTATAATGAATGCAGTGCAGTGTGTGTATATGAGTGCAGTGTGTATATGAGTGCAGTGTGTATATAATGAATGATGAATGCAGTGTGTGTGTATGAGTGCAGTGTGTATGCAGTGTGTGTATAATGAATGCAGTGCAGTGTGTATGAATGCAGTGTGTATATAATGAATGCAGTGCAGTGTGTGTGTATGAATGCAGTGTGTGTATGTGTGAGTGCAGTGTGTGTGTGTGTGTGTGTGTGTGTGCAGAGCATTGGTGGGGGTTGGGCATTTTATTAATTATTATTTAATTATTATCTTAATTTTTTTTTTGTTATTTTTTTAGGTAATTATTTTTTTATTTTATTATTAATTGTATTATTATTTTTTGTTATTATTTTAATATTATTTTTTTCTTATTATTTGTTTTATTATTATTTATTTCATTTATTTTTTCGTCCCCCCTCCCTGCTTGTTAGCTGGCCAGGGAGGGGGGCTCTCACTCCCTGGTGGTCCAGTGGATGGGCTGTAGGAGGGGGGCTGTCAGGAAGCTGTAACTTACCTTCACAGCAGCTCCTGTCAGCTCCCTTCTCTCTCCTCCGTCCGTGCAGCTCCCAGGTCAGCTTCCTCTGCAACTCTCGCGGCCGCGCGGAGCGTTGCCACGGTAACCCGTGGCAACGCTCTGACCCCGCGGCTCTCGCGAGAGTTGCAGAGGAAGCCGACCTGGGAGCTGCACGGACGGAGGAGAGAGAAGGGAGCTGACAGGAGCTGCTGTGAAGGTAAGTTACAGCTTCCTGACAGCCCCCCTCTCCCCCCAGTCTGTATTATGGCAATGAAAATTGCCATAATACAGACACTCACTCGAGTATAAGACGAGTGGGAGTTTTTCAGCACAAAAAATGTGCTGAAAAACTCGTCTTATACTCGAGTATATACGGTATATATATCTATAGAACAATCCAAACCTTTTCACTCCTACCTCCAGCCAAAATGATACCGGGTGCCAAACCACACTTTTATGTAGGAAATAGAGAAATGCTGGCACTCCTGGATTTAAGAACAATAGTATTTATGGTCACGAATGTCAACGTTTCAGTTCCTAGCTTGGAACTTTCACTAGGACAATAATAATAAATGAAAGTTCCAAGCTAGGAACTGAAACGTTGACATTCGTGACCATAAATACTATTGTTCTTAAATCCAGGAGTGCCGGCATTTCTCTATTTCCTATACGTATATCCATTTTGCAATGTTTACATTGCAGGGTTTAAAGACACTTCTGTCAAAATAGAGACCATCTGGTTGGTGTAGTATGGGTTTTGCAGTGAATGTGTACCAGCCTCCCAATGGGAAAGCATTGGATTGGCTGATATCATCTGTCTTGAAGATCTCAGCCTTGGAGGCAGGGCGGTAGTACAGAGACCGGCACTGTGAGAGAAATTGCATCATTTTGAAATAATGGGAGGGATGGTGGTCACCTAACTAGTTAGCAGGGCACTACAGCATTGGGTGTTTGTATTCCTAACAGTATAGTGTTTCTTTAAAAGTGACAAATTTAAATATTTGTAAAAATTTGTTTACGGTTATCACATCAAATTATGAACTAAAAACTGACCTAAAAACAAGATAAGCCACCAAGACAAAACAAAATCAAGATTGCTCAAGTAGACTGTGAGTCAGAACATTTAATACATTTAATTTAACTATGTATTTCATTTATTGTGTTATGTGTTATATATTGTGTTATGGTATATTAAATGCATTCAGTTCTGAATTCCTTGAGCCAACAAATACCGTATGTAATTCTTAACAGAATAATGTGAACTTAAAATATTTCTCCATAAAGAGAACTACTGTATACTAAATAAATAAAACATAAAGAGTTCATGTTATGAAAGCGTAAAACTCATTTTAACATATTGATATAAAACAAAATACATCTTGGCTACAGGCTAGAATTTTATAGCAGATGCGATAGTGTATATTACACTAAAAAAATCAATTTTAATCATTTTTTCCTTAGTTACATTGACAGGCATGTCTGCATATACATATCTTGTATTACTGAAAGGCAAAAAAAAAATACAATAATTGACATGTGGCTCCTGCATACATATCATAAGGAAAGTAAAAAATAAATAAATAAAATGTAAGCAGGAAAGAAGAACACAAGGTAAAGTCTCGCAGAAGGAAATATATTATTAGTGCTACTCAAAATAAACATTTTATAATTTTTCATGGGAACATGCCAATTACATACACAATATTAAAGAAACTATGGAGTCATCATGTTATCAAAGAACGAGGTTAAACTGACAAATGTTTTCTCAAATGGACTTCTGTGAAAAAGAAATTTAAAATCTAATATAATTGACTTGTTAAACTATAGGAGACGCTTTGAAAAGCAAACATGTATTTGCTTTCTGTTTAATAATTATTTCTGCTTAGGTTTAATCTGTAATCTATCAGTTATGAATTATTGGACTAAAATTCGATATGGTGCTGTGTAGGTTTGTAACTCAATCATTCTGTTACATTAAACTGTTCTATGGAATTCGTTTACAATTCTGCAAATTCTAAGTGCTTTTTTTGAAATGAAATATCCTAGTATTGTTGGGAATGTTTAATGTGGAGGACTTTGACTGTCTTCTATATGCCAACATCATGGTCCTGTGAGAATGTCCCATAATCATGGATCATTGTGGCTTTATTGTCATGGTACGTCACTAAGACTTTGTGTGTTCACTAAGACAGGTTCAAATATAACAACTACCCTATAAAAGGACATGTAGATGGAGCCAGAGCCAAGGGATCTCAGTGCTGGAATCGAATGTTTAGAGGGTATTTAACCCTTCACTGGTGGTGGGATGGGGGGCAGGGAGACACTATATTGTTAGGAATACAGGTTTTTATTCTTAACTCTATACGGTTTCTTTAATACTTAGAGAAAATTACACACTGGTTTTCAAAATGTAAGCTGCCATTGCATTATGAGTTTTTTCTAGGACAGACTTAAAAAAAAAAAAAAACCATTGCGCTTGGGACTAAACTTCATAATACACTATAAATCCCACACAGTAAATATTAACATGTTCAATAGAACCATTAGAATTAATGAAACATTAGCATAATAGTCTTTTTTTTTCAATAAGTAACACCTCTATAACCATTACACAGCAGTAAAACAGGAAGACGAGAATTTCAGAGAAAGAACATAAGAAGGGTTTGGTTACAATTTACACATCCTATGTATTAATCGTTCAACCACAACCAAGCAAACAAATAACAGGCAGACAAGACTTAGAACAAAAGAAGCTGTAACGAGAATAGGAAGGATAACAGGGGTGAACGAGAGACCCCCAACATTTTAATAACTTACTATGCCTATAGTGTAGATTGAAACCCCCATGTCCCATGACAGGAGGGGGAGGAGATGAAGAAGGTATGTTACAGGTATGTCAACAGAGGTGCAATTGTATATATATTTTCAAAACCTTAGCACTTTTTTTTTTTTTTACCATTTCTGTTTTAACTTTAAATTTTACATTTTACTTTTATAAACTTTAATAAACGATAATTCAATAAAGAACTTGCTCATATATTTAACACATATTTGCTGGCATCTGACATATAGTGGTGGCACTTTTTATGGGTCAGGTTATTAGTGACTCCACTATTTTGTAAGAAAATCATCTCAGCGTACACGGAATGATGTCAACAATGACAAACCCCACTCCTTATCATAAACTAACAACTTTCTCTACATGGTGTGTTGGGTCTACACCAGTTAACACATGGTATCAATGAAGTAAGGAAGGAAGGAAGAAGATATTTAATTTCACTGTTGAAAAAGTGATCACCAGAAGAAGGCACGTGTTTAGCTATCAACATATTGTTGACTTTTTTATTTGTCAGTGTAAATTGCTGTCTTGAAGAATTAAATTACTGTTATAAGAATTCCACGTTAAAAGAGTGTTCTATCTTTGTAGTTTTAGAAATAGATTGTTATTTAACCCCTTAAGGACACATGACATGTCTGACACGTCATGATTCCATTTTATTCCAGAAGTTTGGTCCTTAAGGGGTTAAAATATATCTAAATGAACAATCAAAGCTTAGTAGTATAAAGAAAAAAAATAATGAATAAAAAATAAAAAATAGAATTTTTTTTTAAAGTATATTTCTTTACCTTCAAAAATTCACCCATTGTACATATTTGTTATACAATTTTAAGTAAAAAAAAAATTTGTTTTAATTAGTTGAGATGGACATGAAGATATTCCTGAGACTCTGATATTCAGTAAAAGTATCTATAAAAAAGTTGAAACTTGAAAAAACACATCAATTATCCACAAATCAAATTAACTACATCAAGAAGATATTTTTTATGATGTTTTGGAATTTGTGTGTCATACAATTTTTTCCAGCAACAAACTTTATTGCAGTGGTTAAACAAGAATATCTTATTTAGCTTCTTTTAACACACGTGAATACGTTTTACTTTTTTTTCACTGGGTTTTGGGTTTTTACGCAATCTTTCTAGACTGATGAAGAGAGTTTTTCCAAAATGATTTCATGATTTCCATGCATCACTAATTCGTAATCATCAATTTATTTGATTGAGTCTGACAAGCAACTTTTTATGCCAAGAAAACAAGATCACTAGGGCACATATCATTTCAGAATTTTTTTTACATATTACAGTTATTGCATTTAATTTCAGTCGTGTTATTAAAACTTTTCAGTTTGTATTTTTTTTATTAAGGTATGTGTGTTTATTGTTTTAAAAATTACGTGTTTTCACGATATGTTATTATTTTAATCAATATACTGTTATTTTAATATAAATAAATGTGAATGATATTTTTTATATCTTATTCTAAGTATATGTAGTAATACAATGTTTTAATATGCTATACTTTTTATGTTTACATTTTTAGTTTTAGTTTTCATTTCTAAAATTAGGATATATTTTATAAACATAAAAAAGTACTTGTCCAATAAAGTAAGCATTATGCGTGAGTGATCATCTTATATGTAAGGCTAATTTATAATCTTAAATATTAATTTGATATTCCAAGTATTTTCACAGTTTCACGTTGTGAAGTTGTGAATGGCCAAATATATTGTAAGAATATATAAAGTTTAAGTGATTAAAAAGAAATGAGAATTAATGAGTAGAGAGAAATCAATTCAATTCAAAAGTCAAATCAAGTCAAGCATATTTGAATGGGAATCTTGAAACTGTGATTCAATGTTATTTAAGTTCTTAAAAAAATGAAAAATAGCATACATTTTTAAAAAAAAAAACAAAGCTAAAAGACAAACTCTTTTCTCACACTTGCATAAACATGGCTCTTTCTATAACTGCTCCATTATCAAAATAAACCTACAATTCAGATTAAACTATATTTTTTAACATAGATTCAAATATCAATATTTACTTTTTAGCCTATGTCAGTTATAGAATTGTTTACCAGATGTCTTTGAAACGTCAGTTTTTTCACCTCCTAAAAAAAACATATGACTTTTTTTTTCTATTTGCTTTCTGGTAAGTAATTTGTTAATTTCACCCAGTATGTCTAAAACCATAATAGCCAATTGCTGTTTCTTTAACCCTTAGCGTGCCAAAGTGAAGACTCTAGCATGTATATTTTGCAATGTTGAAGTGGCCCCACTGGTTTAGGAAATATTTTTCGAATTTTATATTTTTGCAAAAACTTTTTTATAGGTATGGTATGTTTAATATGGTTTTATTATCACGTATCATTCTTTGGCTATTGACATCCTTATACAGTTTCATTTCAGACACCGTTTATGTTTGATTTTTACATTGCGATCCATGTTATGGGCTTAGGAGAATGCATGAAATACATTTTCTCTGCAAATGAAAACTAGTGGTTAATATTACTTTGGGGTTGTAAGGAACAATATTTTTATTACAATCATTGAAACAATAAAACCCTTGAATTAAGGGATTTTTTTTTTTTTTTAGTAAAGTAGACCAAACTACTAGACACATTCATGTCTCGTTGGGAGATTTCTGTTCTTTTATTCAGACACATTGCTAGCCTGTTATTGAACAAGTCTGTTTTTATACTGGTTTTATTAATAGGTATTTAATGTATCAGTTGAACTGTTGGAAAATATTTTGAGAAATTTGATTTATAAAGTGATATTTTGTTGAACACAATTGTTTCAAGGTTATTCTATGTCACATACCCCCTGTTCTTACACAGTGGACACAAGTGCTTTAAAACTAAGAAGACACATTGGGCCCATGAACTTAGCGTCTTCTTGGCAATCTCAAATCCTCTCTGAACTGTATTAGTACTATTACTAACATATTTGTGTACGAGGAATTTTAGACATGTATGGCTTTAAATAACGTTTACCTTAAAGAACCACTTAAGTCACCCAGACCACACTGCATCTCAATGAAGTGGTCTGGATGCAGTGGCACTGTCCTTTTAACCGTATTTTCTAGACAGCCACTAGAGGCGCTCCCTCTACAACCACCAAGTAAATCTTGGTCACATGAGGTTGCAGCTCATAGGTAGGCATTTAATTTAATGCTTTCTTATGAGAATCATCTGGATGCGCACTCGCCACACATGCGCGTCAGTTTCCAATGCTTCTTTATGAGGGACATTGAGTTTAGCATCGTCTCAAGAGCCAGATGACGTTGCAAGATGTGCTGTGGCCAGCAGCACAGAGGGAGTCTGAGAACTGGACAAAATGCAAGTAAAAACATTGTATTATGTTTTTACTGAAAACAGGGAGGGGAACAAAAACGAACCCGCAACTAAGGCACTATAGATTTAGGAATAGAAGTTTGTATTCTGAACATTATAGTGTTCTGTTAAAAGTGGGTAAATATACCTTTTTAAGGAGGAGTACTCGCAAGGAATGTATACCCCACATGGAAGCACTGACTTAAAGGCAACTGTGTAGCACATATGTGTTGTACTAATGTCTCATTAAAAATAAATCCTGTCATCTTCGTATTATTCCATCTTGTTTATTTTTCACAAAAGTTTGAATATATTTATTATTTCTCTTCTTCTCAGTATGCTTTATCTATGCAGCCAGGTGCAAAGAACAGAGCTTATAACACTGATTGACAGGGAGCTACGATGGAGGGCCCCAGCTGCAGGAGGTGTGTGTTTCTATTTTTAATTGTATTTGTCATGCCTTACAAATACATATTTATTACATATAAGGATAAGCAAACATAATATAACAAGTTCTAGAAAATTACAGTTCAGCATTTCAGGAAAGTTTAGCAAAAAGGCATCACACCCTCTTATAGAACCCAGCCTTCTCTTTGTTTAACACTATTTAGATGTTTTTGTGAATTCTGCCCTTTTGAAGTCTAACAAGACAAGTACTTTAACACATATTACACAATTCCCATCTATCCATCAAAACTAATTCAAATAGCACACTGACCGCAGTCCACTCTTTCAACTACTTGGGTATGTTGTTAGACCCCAATCTATCTTTTGGCCTCCACATAGAAAAACTTGCATCTAAACTTTATCCAAAACTAGGTGCCCTGTACAGAAACAAATCGTGCCTAAGCCCTTCAGTAAAGGAAAAGATTGTACAGCAAATGCTGATGCCAGTCATTGATTATGGGGATGTAGTATATGCCCCTGCACCACAAACCCACCTAATAAACTTAATACATTGTATAACTCGTTCTGCCGCTTCGTGCTACAATGTAATTACAGGTCCCACCATTGTGACATGCTAAAATAACTAAACTGGTTGTCGCTGGAACCCAGATGCACCCTTTGTCTTTCCAGCTTTGTGTTTAAGAGCTTTTCTGGGAAGCTCTCACCCTACCTGAGCAGAATGCTCTCCCGGACTGTTTCCACCTCCTATAACCTCCGATCTAGTACCAACACTTTATTTAGTCTACACCACCTCCTTTTGCTACAGAGCACCGCAATTATGGAACGACCTCCGCTATTATGGAACACACTTTCAAATCTTCCCCAGGCCTAAAATCCTTTAAGAGATCCATCTCTACATATTTCAAAACAGAATGCACCTGTCACGGTTGAATATATATTTCCTTCCTGTTCCATGTTAAATGTTGTATATATTGTGTATTAATATTGTTTTTGCATTTTATTGTACCCTATTGTAACAATGCAATGTTTTGTGGACCCAGGACATACTTGAAAATGAGAGAAATCTCAATATATCCATCCTGGTAAAATATTTTATAAATAAATAATAATAAATAAACATACACACAAATCATCAAAATAATCAATACAGAAACTGTATCCACAGTGCGTAACACAAGTGCAAATATAATATTACATTAAAAAAATAAAGAATAGAAAAATACTGCAATTTGTTTTTCAAAACTGTGTTATATGGCCTGTTATACCCTGATTAAGGTTGTCAGGTGATAAATAAACCATAACTATTTTGCACATTTTAAGTGTGTCTTTTTCTTCTCTCTCTCCTTTTTTCGTATCTCTCTTTCCCTCTCCTTCTCCCCCTCTCACACACACTTTTTCTCTCCGTCCCTGGGTATTTAAAGCAATACACCTATCAAAAAGACCAACAATGAACATGGTTTGCCCTGTGTTTGTCCTTTAAAGAACACAATTGCTAATTATGACTTTGGATCGAGTATGTATTCCCTTAAAATATCAACTTTTTTCTATTTATTTTTCTCTGAAATCTCTCAAGATTTGTCTGTTGTACTTGATGACAGCTCATTAGGGATCCTCACTGGCAGTAAAACTGAGCAAATCAGCTTTCCCATCTTAAAGTACCACCCGTCCAGTAGGTTTGAGAGTAAAGTAAGAACCGATGTGATATGAACAAATTAGTTACATGCATATTATTAAAATGACTTAGCATATTTTTAAAGAAACATGCAGTTTTTTTAAAAAATATATATTTTTTACAATTTATCACTTTTCAACATAGTAGCCAAAGATTCTATAATGTTGCTACCAGTTCCCAGTCCTAACAGTTTCTAAATGCAGCCACTAAACTGTTACTATCAGACTGGCTGACCTTAATGGGATTTACAAAATATGGCCGAACTTATTAGACTAGATTCTCATAATAATTTTAGAAGAAGTTTATTTTGGAATGTTATGGTTATTAATATATATCATAATTATTGAGTCCAGTAGTCAAAGAAACACAAGGGAAACATTATAGTAATCAGTGAGTGACGGTGATCCAAAAATCTATCTAAAAAAACCTTGAACATTTTATTAAGCTTGTTATATGCAGAAAATAGCTGGCAAATTTATAAAAATGCACCAAATAAAACACTTTTTTTTTTTTTGAAAAACAACAAAAAATATTGTATTGCGCCCCCAGGTGGGTAGAAACCAAAAGAGCATCAGCCAGAGAAGGGAAAGCAATTGATATACCTTGCCAGCATACTCAAAACACAGAATGTAGAATACCAACATACATAATGAGTTTAAACACTAAAATGTGAATTGTGGATAATTGTCAAATGATCTACAAGTTTTAGGCCAAATTGTCAAACTGGATAAATCGATTGGAAATATTTTCCAATTTCTATCTATTTTGGTTTTCTCAAATAACTTTTATTGAGAATGTTAGCAATAAATATTCATTTCAAAATTTTGATTAAAAATGGGAGAGGGACTGGGGAAAATGAAATATGAAAATAAGAGGATGGAAGTCTTTCCCCCACTACCAGAGGCAGGAAAGGGTAAGTGGATAATGCCATACGTCACTGTTACTACCCCATGTGTTTAATTAATTAAAAAAAAAAGCAAGCAATGATAGAATAGTGTTGATATAAAGCATTTTTACCTGCAATAAAATAATACATGTGTTATTTTAAGTTTTTATATCTTTATATATTTCACATACACATGTGTGAATGCTCACTAACATGCACACACACGCACACACACACACACACACACACACACCAAGCAAAGCATTCTATTAATCTTTTCCTGTACAGTTCAAGGCAACCAAGATTAATTCCTAATTAATCCTTTCATGCAAAGGTGTCACTGGAGGCCCTTTTGCAATTTTTTACAGCCAAATTACAGTACAACACCTTTACTGTAAAACCATCTGGGACTAGACTCCTGAGGAGTGCTTGATGACAAAGGGCACCGCGCCACCAAGCCATAGAATGTCTTAATTCTTAAAGTGGCTGTTAACTTTCTACTTAAAGATTTGGCAAACAAGCCACCAAATGTGCTTAGGTTTAAATGTATCGAATTGTTTGTTTTTTAACTAGAAGTATTTCAACAAGTAATAAAGATTTTTTTTAAAAAAAAATTACAACTTTGCGAGTGTATCCCGTAAACACAGTTTTTTAAAGAAATAAAAAAGTAAATCAAAGTTGTTTTAGGGTCATTGAAGATGGATACATACATTAAGCTGATAAAAAGCAGACCCCAGCCATCTTGAACCAACCCACTCAGTTCTTTTGATGATGATTGGTTGGTTGCTAAGAACTACACAGTGGCTGCTAAATGTAAAGATTTAGCTATCAAGCAGCAACCAATAAACATCAAGCATACTGTCATAAAAAAATGTCTGCTTATAACACTGACCTGTAACTGAGCAGTTTAAAAAAAATGAAAGAAGCATTTATATAAAAATTAACTGGTATCATCACAGCACATGTAGTCTACAAATAACAGTCACACTCCTCTGGTTAACCTACGGGTAATCTAATGAATCCAATCCAATAATTAGTATTCCTATTATCCTATCCTCACACACTGTATGTGATGGGATGTGCCAAATACAATTGTGCAGGACAGGGCTTTTGGATGCTTTCTGCTCTCTCTCTAATTCGGTTAAATGACAGGGACTTCTTTAGATGAAATATAAAAAACAGACACAACAAAAAATGGAAATGCAGAGAGACATTTTGATACTAGAAATATATTCAAGATGTACAGACCTGCATCATGAGTGAATGAGCCAATATGATTGGCTGGAATAACCATCCAATCACATTGCTCCATTTAAGGACCACTCTAGGCACCCAGACCACTTCAGCTTAATGAACTGGTCTGGGTGCCAGTGCCAGCTAGGGTTAACCCATTTTTTTTTATAAACATAGCAGTTTCAGAGAAACTGCTATGTTTATAAATGGGTTAATCCAGCCCTCAAAGCCTCTAGTGGCTGTCTCATTGACAGCCGCTAGAGGTGCTTGCGTGATTCTCACTGTGAAAATCACAGTGAGAGCACACAAGCGTCCATAGAAAAGCATTGATAATGCTTTCCTATGAGACCGGCTGAATGTGCGCGCAGCTCTTGCCGCGCGTGCGCATTCAGCCGAATGGGAGGAGAGGAGGAGGATCGGAGGAGAAGAGCTCCCCGCCCGGCGCTGGAGAAAGGTAAGTGTTTAACCCCTTCCTCTCTCCAGAGCCCGGCGGGAGGGGGTCCCTGAGGGTGGGGGCACCCTCAGGGCACTATAGTGCCAGGAAAATGAGTATGTTTTCCTGGCACTATAGTGGTCCTTTAATTTGCCATACAGTTCAATGGGCATAAGGAACTAAGTCCTATGGGTACTTCACATCTTTAGGTTTTCCGATAGGGCAATTGTCCTCTTTTATTTACTCCAGTTAACACAACTGAAGAGGTTAATAATTATTATTGGCATTACAGTGACAATATATTCTGCAGCACTTTCAATATTAGAAAGGGAGAAAGGTAATCATGTGAGTCTTGCAGTGGAAGTATAAACAGAGTTAAAGACCATGTTAAAAGTGGTTATGGTAAAGGGTGGTGTTAAGGTTTGAGAGGGGTTAAGTCAGAGTTAGATTACACAGGGTTTAATGTCAAGAAGACTAAAATAATAAGAGGGGTTAAAGTTGCTTAGGATTATTGAGTTTAGGTCTAGAGCTGGGTTAAGTTAGTAATGGGATACAAATGGTGTTTAGTTTGTAAGAGGAGTTAAATATAAGCTTATGGTAATGAGTTTATTTTCAAAATGCTCATACTGGTTTTCTTTAGACCAGTCAGTCTCCTAAGATTGTTGATATTAGAGCTGCAGGAGATGTTATACAGTGTGCATCTATAAAATATTCCCCTGCTCCTCCGACAAAGCATTTCCTGTGTGAGAGGTTGTTAGTGAGCAGATGGGAAGTGATCCATCCATTTCCTTCCAGCCTCGTCACACAGACACAGACTGGAGGAGCTGGCAGAGCATTGAGTTTTACACCATCTATTACTATTCCTGTAGCTCCTCTCTAAGGATGACTTTGCCTAATGGAAAATCAGACCCTGCTTGAACACTCCCAAGCTGCTTCACTACCAAAATATATACATTATTTCTTTGTTTTGTATTGCAAACCAATGCAAAATCAAATGTATTCCTCAAAGACCCACTTACCTCCCAGGGGGGTGAGGGGGCAACACACTGTAACCCCTCCACACACACTGTACCCCTCACACATACTGTACCCCACGGACACTGTACCCACACACACACTGTACCTCCCACACACACTGTACTCCTCACACACACACTGTACTCCTCACACACATTGCACCCCTAACATTCACAAACTGCGCCCCTCACACACACACACAGCATCCCTCAGACACACACAAACTGCACCCCTCACACACACAAACTGCACCCCTCACACACACAAACTGCACCCCTCACACACACACACTGCCCCCTTACACGCACACATAAACTGTACCCCTCCACACACGCACACTGCACCACTCACACAAACTGTATCCCTCACACACTCTACACCACTCACACACACTGCACCCCTCACATACACACAGACACTACTGCCCCTACCTATATCCTACTAGTGCCCTTTCCTGGCAGACTCCAGGTAAGTTGTCATACTGTTCTAAAACAGTTTGACTACTTATTCTGGGAGGGCACCACGGCACCACGGCACTTCAGGCACCATAACCACTACACAGAGCTATACAAAGGGATTTGGGAAGAACGTAGGAAACTTTTTTCTTTGATTTTTACTGTATGTATTGGGGCTGATGTGTACTATGGTCATTGCTGCCGCCCAGGAGTGATGGGAGTTTGAGCGCAGGACTTGTTTTTTTTTGTATTTGTATTCACTTTTGTACCACAAAGCTATGTTACAATGCTGTGGCACATCTCATGTAAAAAAAATACCCCTTCCTGTCTCATTAGAGATTTATTTGCCAGAAGCTCAAGGAAGCAAAGTGAAAGGTTAGTGTAGGACCCAACTGAGAGATTTGCTTTGATAAACTAAATAACCTCAATTTGTTTAAATATGCATAGGGATTTGGGAAGAGCGCAGGTAACTTTTTTCTTTGGTTTTTACTGTAGTGGTTATTGTGCCTGGTCTGTTCCTTTATATAATCTACCAGTGCCCCTCCTGAGATCAGGTTCTGAATCTGCCCCTGCCTAAATCATGTTAAAAATGTCCTCTGTCTCTGCCTGCTTGCCTGCCACGGAGGCAGAGACAGGATCTCTTGGCCAAAGGCAGCTCTCTAATTAGGCGATTTAGGCAGCTGCCTAAGGCCTCGCGTTAAAAGGGGCCTTGCGGCCGCCTAAACCATATAATTAGAGAGCTGCAGTGCTTCACCAATATTAACTTACTTCCGGCCCTCCCCTGCTCCCTTAATACGTTAGGTATGACCTTCAGCTAGAACACATATATCTCTCTGCATACACACGATAAATGCACTGCCCAGTACCACTGTTAACAGCTAGAGGGACACAGAGACCCTTTCAGAAAAGATGAATGCACTCGTTGACTCTGGAGATGCCACTCACTATTTTGAGTGATACCAGCCAGCTGCTTTAAGAAGCATCATACTACTTTAAAATAATAATTAAGGAAAACAAGGCTCTAACACCTGCTGATCTCTCAACCTCACCAGCCTTGGCACTGGACTTGGCTTTTTTTTCTCAAAAATGTCAAATTCACTGGGTTTTATACAAATTGGCTGCACAGCCACTTAAACGTTATACTATTTTTTGTTCTTTATACGTGTTCTGCAACAGTCAGCGATTGACGTGGTTTTCAAAACTTATCCCACTAAAATGTTACATTTCAGGTTGCTAATTAAAACAACTAGTGACCTTCAGTTTGAATCTGTGAGTCCATTCAAGTATTAATTTCACATTTTCAGACAAAATGTAATACATCAAGTCAGCTATGCTATGAATTTGACTATTTTCCCTTAATGTTTAAATTCACATTAAATGGACCCTCCAGTGACCCAAAGCGCCTCAGCTTGCTAAAGTGATGTAGGGGTGATCAGCATGTCCCCTTTGCCTTATATTCAAAAGAAATTGGCACTTTCACGAATCCCCTTACAACAGCTCCCAAGCTTCAAAGCAGACATCTGAGAAAGCTGTAGTTAAAAAACAGAAGTGAAAGCTTCACATCTAGAAGCATTGGATTTAGTGCTTCTCTTTGAGAAGCACCATTGGCAGATCATAGCAAGGCTGTGCATTCATCATGTGTTTCATCAGTTTTGATGGCTTCACAGGAGGCAAATCAAGGCTATATAGAGGACACTCTTTCAGTACTGGAAAAAACTTCTAAAAATGTCGAGATAGTGGGGCAGTAATCTAAGAGCAAACAGGAACCCTTGAAAGGGACACTTTAGTCACTAGAACCACTACAACTTAATGTAGTGGTTCTGGTTCGTTAAACCTGTCCCTGTACCTTTTTAATGTAAACATTGCTGCCTAGGATCACTTCTATTGGCAGTCACTCAGATGGCCACTAAAAATGCTTCCTATCTCAGGAGATGCTAGATTGACAGCATTTTGCCGCACATGTGCAATAGCCTCTCAATGCTTTTCTATGGGAAAGCATTGGATTGGTTGAGATCATCAAGATTGATGATTTTAGCCACGGAAGCAGCTGAGGGAGAAAAATTATGTTAATTAGGAGGATTGGGGTTTAACCCCTTAAGGACACATGACGTGTGTGACACGTCATGATTCCCTTTCATTCCAGAAGTTTGGTCCTTAAGGGGTTAAAGAGACATTCCTGCACTATAATGTTCAAAATATATGTTTGTATTTCTAACACTAGAGTTTTCTTTAAAAAAAAAAATATTTTTCATTGAAGTGTCCCTATAAATTCACGTTGAATTCACACATTGACAAATAACTGTAAATTGAAGATTTGTCATTCTACCTTTGTGTATTACATTTACCTACATCATTGCAGTGAGTAAGAATTATTTAAAACACCAGTTAGCATATTCCCAGTGTTTATAGAGTCTAATTTGGGAACACATCAGCTCTCCAACACAATCATCACCTATCACTTATTGAGTGAATGGTACATGTGCTATATATATAGGCTATAAAAGATAGTGTCATACCAAAAAAGTAATGTGACTCTGCTCTTTGTTTGTAACTGTATACAAGTAACATTTGGGGAGCTATACTTTAGTTAAAGGAAATTACAGTCACCTTAGGCAAACGTCTCGCCCAACCTAATAATAAAAAGAGACATTCAACTTCGATTGCTGTCACTGGTTCTTTCTATTGCTTTCTAAAGAACTCAAATGTTTAATTCTATTTACAAGTTCCCTTGGTAAGGAACATGAATGAGAAAATACGTGTTCCTGAGTCTCTTTTCAAGGTTCATAAAAGACTCATTTTAATATACTCTCAACATTAAAAAGAATATATCTGTATATTTTTGCCCCTCCTCTCGTCCAGAGTGTTTATCCAAGTCCCAGTCTAAATCCTTAATCACAGACTATTTAGCACAGAATATTTTGTGGCCTATACTCCAAGCTGCAACAGTGGGATGGAAACTAGCAAATGTACTTTGTTTTAACATCTACATCTTGGTATCCATGGGGGTTTGCCAAGCCACATATTTCTTTTTAAGTGTTTTTTTTTTCCTTTTCAGTTTATAATCATTATCTAGTCTGTAACATTTGGAAATAATTCAACTGAAGGGGCAGAGAAAAGACAAATGGAGTCTTAATAGAACAACATTAATAATATCTATACGCTTGCAGTATTGTTTATTATCCGTATCCCTATCTCAGAATTAAAAAGCATGGATAGAAACTGTTCACATTTTGGAGACAAGTGCACCGGTTCTAAATTGGATACAGCTTTGAAGACCGATCTATTTTTCTTCAAGTACTTTATTCACAAAGCATAACTTAAAATCATAGTGTGGAGCTGGGATATCTATAAAAACAGATGTTACAATTAGTTCTGCGTTGGTTATTAAATGCAGCACAAAAAAACACAGCCTAAGTATCTTTTCCTGAAAAAGTGGTACTGTGGGATCCAGAAAACTGCTTAATAATTAAAGATTGTATTGTGATAAATTGGCCTCAGGCAGTAAATAGGTGGGTATGATACTCAATACCATAATTTCATTTATACTATTACATTAAAAAAAATATATAAATATTTATTTCATTAATAGAAGTGGTGGTACAACTATTATCCTTTTAAATACACAAATACTATTTTCTAATAGGTACTAATAAAAAAATATTTGAAAAAAAGAATAATAATAATATTTTTATACAAATAATAAAGACAGCCGTTACAAAATGCATATTGACTGAGATTTGTGCTTTAGAAATAGTTCTGTAGGACTCTCCAAGGTCTCCCCTATATGCCCGCTAAACATTATTAAATAACTAATTTATTACAAATATATTAAAATTAAGAAATGTCAAGCTCTTCAAATGGGCAGGTAAATGGGCCTGTTTAGAAAAGATTTTCGTAAAAAAATATTGAGGGTAAATACACATATGCTAAAGAATTAAAAAACAAACAAACAAACAACGATCTATGTATTTTTTTGTTTGTTTATTTTTGTGCTAGTGTGAAATATGTTTTACCCCAGAAATTGTAACTAAGAAACATATGGGTAAGGATAGGTTGTGTATTTAAGAACACAGATTATTTACACTTTCATTTAACGTTTAAAAATGTTATAAGGGTCACTGTAAGTCTATGGAGCTTATATATTGTTTGCATGTATGTTTCCTGCCTTCACAATCAAAATATTATTAAAACAATCAAGGTTGTCAGTAATAGCTTAAATAAATTTGTTGATAATCCTGTTAATGACCTGGGTCAGAAGTTAACTGTTGCACTCTATAAAGGAGCGGAATTCAGCCTGTGCCCTTAAGCATGCAAAATCTATGGGATAAAAACTATTATAGAGACTATACACAATATTGCAGTCATTTAGGGGATCATATGAGAACAGTCTTTGTATATTGTGAGGTCATTCCGAAGCTTGGTCTGTAGGAGCATTCCGGAGCACCTCAAACTTTCTCTTTTATTCCATTTTGAAATAGTGATGATTTCCTTTTTTTTCTAACTTAAACTCTTCATTTGTGCTGCTGCCAATTACTTACTACTACGTCTAACTCTGACAATCATATTGCTTTTAGGCATATTTAAAAAAGAAAAGAAAATGGGAGCTAGTCTACTTTAGTGAACAAAAAAAGTTTGCTTAGTTTTTTTTCTTCTTTTTGAAAGTTTTCGTGACATTAATAAAAGACTGAGCGAAAAAACAGCTATTTGACTATATTAAGAAAAAAAAACACTTAAAACCATTTCATGGCGAAATGCATTTTAAATTCACACCAGTCTGGCACTCAAAGTGTTAAACACAAATCACAAGACTGGACAAGACTACCCACCATCATCTAATTCACAGCCATAATTCATATTCCTGGGATCAGAAAAAACAAACAACCTCTAACAAACACGACAAATTAACAAACAGGCAATCAGCTACAAAAACATAAAAAGAAATCCATGTTATTCATAAGTTGCGCGTACAAATAATAAAGCTAACATGGGGAGTCCAGACGCAATTATTATAAATACTGCAGGGTATATCAGCTTTTGCACCGAGGTTCACGTATCGCCATACAAAGAGCAAAGCAAGCTAAAAAAAAAATACAATTAACAGGTCTATTTCACAAAAGAATTCAACACGATGGAAAAGGGTGTCATGTATATTTAAACCTCACAAACACTTTGAGATCCATCTGTTCTGACAGCATTGGCAATTTATTAAGATTATGCTTTTGCCTGGAGTCATGTTAAATTGTACCTTGCTTTTTTCATTTAGCTACCAAATCGGTGCAAATGGCAGGGTCGGGGTTATATTCAGCCTACAGTGCTGGATTTCACCTAGGAGGGAACACTGGCTTGTTAAAAGGTTGAAGTCAGAGGTTTGGCCATTGCACTCAGGATTAATAATAAAAAAGTAAATATTTGTTTAACTTTATTTCTGTGTGCCTGATAGAGAAACATAATATTGGAACAGAAAGATTTTCTGACAACAAATTCTACAAAAAGTAAAAGGTACAACCCAATTAATATTGACACAGACATATCCATATCTACACACACATGCATATGCATGTGTATACACGTATGTGGGTGTATGTATATATAGCTAAAGTTTATATATATATATATATATATATATATATATATACACACACACACACACACACAGAATAAAATAAAAAAAAAACAGATTAGGTTTTTTATACCAATTACTGTGGTTTGAGGATTTTAGATTGTGTCTGTCTATCTATCTACCTATATGTTTATTATATATATATATATATATATATATATATATATATATATATATATATATATACACACACACACACACACACACACACACATATATACACATACATGCACATAAATAAATAGATATATATGTATATATATATATATATATATATATATATATATGCGTGTGTGTGTGTACATGATTGTACTCTATGAAAGATTTAGCATTATATAATTTCAGTTCAAGGGTCATATTAGGACGTTAGTATTAAAACTAGCAATCAGTGTATTTCTTTACTATCTCTCTGTATTCAAAGACAACTTGATATATGGTGTACCAGCCCATCACTCGATCAGCCATCTAAAAAAAACCCCAAAAAAACCAACAACTTGGGGTGTATCCCTAAAACAAAGAGCCACGGTGAGTCATCTTGCAACGTTCAAAATTTAAGCAACAATGCTCATCCTTGTTGACTTTTTGTTTGGTCTAAATTATTTCGAGTAAACTTACGGTAACCCACAGTTTAGTGAACAAACTTCTATTTTTGGATGAGAACAAACCTCAAGTTAACCATTTGTGTTCCACAAAAGTAAATACTGACCGAAACACTCAGGAGATTAAATTATCAAGATCTAGTTCACATGCGTTCACACCTCATTTCCAACAATTTAAAATCTCTTTATTTAGGAGACAGATGGACAGGCAGATGTTTTTTTTTAATAGAATGTGTATTTATTCTAATGAATTTGTACTATTCTGCCACGGCAAAAAGCACAGTAGAAAACAAATATTATATTCACTAAAATATAAGTTACTTTCTCTAATTTCGGCCTGTAACTCGGTACGCAGTGGGAACTGCAAACTTCCATTAACATTCCACAAAATATGAACTCAGGAACAGGAGCAAGCAGTTTGCAAGTTAAAGGTGAAAAGTCTGTTTAGGATTTCCTGCAGAATATATTCTATCCAAGCCATTCATCACAACCATTTATGAAAAAAAGCACAGAATATTTAACTACCAATAGCAAATACTTGACATCTTGACTCCTTTTATCGCTAGCTAACAGTGCTACATACAGTATAACAGAAGGCTACAATTCACTAAGGAAAAATAGCTTTACTTAATTACAAAGGATTTACCCATCACACAGTGTCCATCTCATAAATTCCACCGGTACAGATAACGGTCCACACATTAATAGCAGTTAGATCTATCTGCATGGTGCTTAGCTGCTAGATTATCATATTTTCAAAAAAATTGGCCCATTGGTACTACAGATAAAAGTTCAGCAATACTTATCTCTCAACGTAAGCTGATATATTGATGCCACTTCTGTGTGTCTATAATATACACAGTCAAATAAACACATATTTAAATACAATCATTTCTATGTCTTAATGCATTTATATGTACATCGTAAAATAATATTAACAGTAAATGTGCCTTTAAGATGCAAAAATACAAAAATATTTGCTTATTTATAATATTAAAAATAAGAAAATCTGTATCTATACACGCATCTATGGATGTTAAGTAAGCCAAACGCCAAAAAAAAAAGAAATTTTATATATGTAATATATATATATATATATATATATATATATATATATATATATATATATATTACACATACACACACACACACATATATATATATATACATATATAAAATATATATAAATATATACACGTACACACACACCATGAATAATTATGGTAATATTTTGATGATAAATAATCACATAGATTGAAATTGAAAATGTAATTTATGGGGTTTAAAAAAATCATTAAAATAAAAGAAAAGCATCTGTTTACATTTTATTTTTAACTTTTCACACTTTAACTTTCCCCTGAACAATATTAACATAATTTTTGTTTTTTAATGAAACCTAAACCCGATCTCTTGTGAATTTAAAGTATTTAGTAGGTATATAACAGCTCATATATATATATATATATATATATATATAGAGAGAGAGAGAGAGAGAGAGAGAGAGAGAGAGAGAGAGAGAGAGAGAGGGAGAGAGAGAGAGAGAGATACACACTGCTAATAGTTCTAATAATTATAACTTTTGAAATAATATAGATGCTTTCTATGCTGATTGGTTTTTCCCCCCCTGTAAGTGCAAATTAAATTGTCCCTGCTTTTTAAGAATTTTTCAGAATATATCAGAAAGTACATTAAAAACAATGTAATTATTGACATGCCTGTTACCTATCTTGGATCTGATGCTTTAGAAATTGGTAGTATTGCAATCTATGTGAAACATGGACCTGTCCAGACCCAGTTCAATAAACCATGTGTCATTGTGGCATCTATTTCCTCATCTACCTATAATAGTACTTCACAGCAGATAATGACATTTCTCCCCGAGAAGACCCATTCATTGTATCCCATATATTTCTGCACCTCATTGTAATATCTCTATACATTATCTGACTTTAACAGTTGGAAATATCTACCCCAAGTGTCTATCCCCAAGAAACTAAGAAAGTTCTCCTGCTTAGTTTATGATAAAGATACGTATAGACCAATAACTGGAAATGAAGAGACTAACACTTTGCACCCAAACTGAGTTAAAGTGCCAGCTTTCGTATTTTGCATTTTTTGGGGTTAAAAAAAATACTTCTACACAGCAGGGATTTCATTGCAAAGCACCCAAGCAGTAATTCTGTGATTATATATAACTTCACTTATTACAGCTCCTAACAGTCTATAATAAGGCGACCTCTCAAGCATCAACTCCTCGAGATGCAATAAGACTTCCCCAGCCCTGGTGCAAAGTAAGAAAATTCATTTTCTATTTAGAATCTCCTTACCTTCGTTAGAAGGGTGAGTGATGGGGTTCAGTTCCCCTGAGCAGCTGACATAGAGAGAGGAGAGGAGGCAGAGGAGGGAGCAGAATTGACAATCCATGCTTTTGGTGTAGAGGGATGTTTAAGGAGCATATCTCCAGCGTGCTCGCCACTGATGTGACTGCAGCTAGGGTTTGGTGGAGTTACCATGCTCGACTAGCAGACTGATGTCAAGTTTGACACTGGAGATAAGGAGGAGTCTGCAGGCTGCCTGCTGAGAGAGACCTGGGCTCTGCTGGGTCCTAAGAAACGAAGAATGCCACAATGTAACAGTTAGCAGTCAGGGAGATCAGATCTAGCAGTCAGTGTAGGTGAAACGTCCCCTGGCGAAAAATCAACATGGCAGAGTGAATAGGAAGGGTTAATTGGTCGGTGAGGGGTTAACTTTTTGTGATGGTTATACAGCTATACCTTGAATGACTTAAAACAGCATCAAAACATATTAATAGGATTCATTGTAACATTAAAAACATTAATCAATTAACAAAACAATTATAATAACAAATGAATAATAATAAAAAGTTAAATTAACATTTTAGATTATGTGGAGATTACAATATTGTACAATTATTTGACATGTGGGCAGCAATGTGTTAAATATTGCAGTTAAAGGAGAGTTGAACTATTTGTGTAAAAGTGACATTCAATATAAAATGTATTCCTGAGTTTCAGGTTTATATCTGTAATAATTCAGTAGATGTGCAGACTATAAAAAATCTATATAAACAATCTGATAGCAGAAAGGGAGCAATAAGCGACCAATGGGTAATCAGGGAATTTAATAAAATAATCAGCTTTGCTGGCTGGGCATCAGAGAATTGCAATCAGGGCCGGTGCAAGGATTTTTTCAGCCCTAGGCAAAGATCCATTTTGCCGCCCCCTCATGTCACTCACTCACTGATAGACACACTGGCAGACGCACACACTGACTGACAGAAACACAGACACACACACACTCACTGACAGACACACACTCACTCATTAACACACTCACTGACAGACAGACACTTACTGACAGACATAGACTCAATCACTGACAGACACATACACACACACACAGACACTTACTGATAGACATACACTCAATCAATCACTGAAAAGACACACACAAACACAGACACTCACTGACATACATACACTAACTCACTGATAGACAGACACACACACACAAACACAGACACTCACTGACATACATACACTAACTCACTGATAGACAGACACACACACACAAACACAGACACTCACTGACATACATACACTCACTCACTGATAGACAGACACACACACAGACACTCACTGACAGACAGACACACACACACACAGACACTTCTGCTACAGTCTAGGATTTATGAGATTTGTAGTCCACAAACCTCTTACGTGTCAGCTGTTGTTTGACTACCTATTATGAAGTATTTGTGATCTAACTTTAATTTGCAGCATAGTTAGTCAAGGATCATGGGAATTGTAGTTCACGAACAATAACCATGACAGAGGTTTACACTGATCCTGATGTTTGTAGAGTAATATATGATGATGTTGAGCCTTGTTTGACTGAACATCATGAGAATTTTAGTTCATTACCCCTTTATCAATCAGTGCCCAGTGTTATTCTAATTATTTAGTCTTAGTACTTCTAATGACATTCTGATAAAATCTTACACTAGGAAGGGGCAGTACAAATGGAATTATAACAATGTAACAAATATGTAATTGAAAGATGTACCATGCCTGGTCCTTTTTAAAAAAAAAAAAATCTTTATTTTAGGAGTGCAGGTTTATACAACATAGCAGGCAGTGCCACAACAGCAGCTGCGTAGCACAACATTTCGTACGATAACAGTAAAGCGACATATTGTAGCAGACATTAGCACAACATTTTTGTTTTATATGACATCATCATCAGTAGGTTGCCCCACTGTGTTGATCAAGGACATGAGTGCTCAGGTTGGAGTGTTTGAAGCGTAACAAAATCCCTTATATGGATGGTTGTGTGCGTCTGTGGATGAAGGTGTAACAGAAGTAAAAAATAATTAATAGTAAGGTGTGAAAGAGTAGTGGAGGCTAGACCCGCGGTCCCTAAAGAACCTATGGTGACGTGCATCCGGTACATGGGGGTATCACGGGTCACGATCCTCTTGCGGTGCATGAGGGTATACTTGTGTACCTATGGTGTGGCAAGAGGTTGGCACTCACTTCGGTTTCATATTAGTGCTGCAAGCGAGCGTCAAATGAGTGGAGGGGTTATGGAGGGAGTGTACTCCCTGTGCCAGCGTGTATATATCTATGGGGACTAGGACGTGTCCCTGGGGGTATGGTATAAGCTTATGTAAAACTAAACATCAAAAAAATTAGAAAACAACAAGAGGAATAGCGTGGTGAACTACATAATAACAGTGGCCCATAAAAGGCATAGGCACTGGTTGCAGATCGTAGCCGTTCAGGGCACAGCAGTTGTGGCAGGATCACCCCGCAGGGCGGCAGGAACAAACGGGTGGATCCTCTCAGGGTCCCAAGTTCTCTGCTGCGTGTCCTGAGCGGAGATCAGTGCTCCCTCTTGGGTGGTTGGTAGCCCGAGTTTCCGTAGGGCGTTGGGTATTTCCTCAGCCTCCATTACTTTCAATGTCCCGGATTCTTGTGTTGCCGTCAGGGGTTTCAAGGATCTCCTCCAGTCTAAGGTTGCTCTCGAGAGGTCCGGAAAGAAAGTTAATTGGTGCTCCTCGAAGGAGTAGGGCGATTTATTTCGCGTGGCTGCCATGAACGCCTGCTTGTCAGGGCCATTTCTGAAGCGGATTATAACATCCCTTTGCCCACCTGAGGTACTTGCGGGTGGCGCTGGGAGTCTGTAGCTGCCATCTAGCTGCATTATTTTAGCTTGTTTGGCTGAAAATAGTTAGGTCAGAAGCCTCCGGATTAAGTGAGGTAGTTCCGCTGCAGTGACTGTGTCCGATAGGCCGCGGATCTTCACATTTTTCCACCGCCTCCTGTCTTCTGCTGCGGCCATGCGGTGCTGTATTTTAGCTTGTTCGCCCTTCAGGGCAGTGAGTTCCCGCTCTAGTGCTGCGAGTCTCGTTTCGTGGCCCGTTGTAATGACTTCCGTGTCATGGAGGCGGGCAGAGACTCCTCTGATTTCGTCCCGGAATGTGGAGATATCTGTGGCAATGTTACGCCGCAATTCGTCCAGGAGGGCCTTTAGGGCGTTTTCCGTCACTGGTGCCCCGTGTTGTCGATCGGACCTTTTGTCGGTTCTGCTATTGTGCGCCGGTGCTTCCAGGTCTCTCAAGTCAGTGAGGGAAGTTTCGCTGGATGAGCACGACGGCCCATCCGTGAGAGGCGCCATGTCAGGCCTCATGGATCCCTGGGGCCTCCAAAGGAGATCGCAAATATCTGCGGTTGGCAGGGGCTTGATCGTCCGGTATTTTTTCGACTTGCGTCCCATCGTGGGTGCAAGCTGTAGCCCGGTTTTGGTCATGTTTTTTGGGTTAAAATAACGGTTTTGGTCTATTTTGACTGCTTGTGGAGTCGGAGCTCCCGCAGGACGCGTCCGTTCGCTTAGGCAGCTGGCTCCGCCCCCCCCCATGCCTGGTCCTTTTTAACCCATAAAAAATATTTAAAATTATAGCTTTAAGTGCATATTTGATGAAAAGTTGCATCTTTTTTATGATCTTTTAAAAATGTGTGACCTACACCCGGGCCACTCATGCAACATTTTTATTTAAAGGAAACAAAGTTGTTTTCCTAGCAATATAGTCCCCTCCACTCCCTCCCTTGGTAGACAGCCACTAGAGGTGAAGTTAACCCTGCAAGGTAATTATTGCTGTTTTTCAATAACTGCAATAATTACAATTTTACAACATGACAGGAGGCTTCATATTTTGCATAAACTGTCTTTACTAACTCCATAGCAGCAAAAGAAAAAAACAGGAAAAATAAAGAACCAATCATAAACAGTCAGAGTGTATATAAGGGAACACATATTTAAGCACTTCCTCTTTCTTTGCTGCTCCATCACAAGTCAGGTCAGAGTACTTGTTCACTGTCTGTTTTACCTAATCTATTGTTTTTAGCTTGTTTATTAACCTTTCCTGTGGGGGGGGGGGAGGGGGGGGGGTGATGTGCGGTTCTCTCTTTACCTCCCCTTCTCTCGTGGGAATTTACTCTCTGACTTTCTGTCGGGATCCTCTCCCTCTCTTCCCAGACCCTCTCTGCTCAGAGTATGGCCTTTCCCCCACCCCCTCACCCGTGGCAACGTTCAGCACCTTAACTTAGATTGCCACGCTGCTCACATGAATTTCCAGTGTGTTCGAGCGGTGAATCGCGTTGATTCAGTACTTTAGGACTAAACAGGGCCGTTCGCTGCTTTTTTCCCGTCCACATCTATTAAATTACTTTAGCGTTCGGTAATTTGCGAACGAACCTCCCGTTCCCGTGTATTCAGCTTTCAGAAGTTTGTCATGAACAGACCGTTCGCATCAAACTGCATTACATGTGAGTCACCTTATTTCGGCCCAAGTTTTGCACGATTTCCCGCGAACGCATTTAGCTGGCATTTCATGCACCATATTAGCCCCGGTTCTCACGAGATCCGGCGTGGCTACTTTGTTAGTGCTGTCAGTTGTAGTATTACTCCCATCATGGAGAGGCTCTATCTCAAATTTTGATTTCTATCCAGATGTTTAAGCTGACAAGGGACCTGGTCAGATTGGTGATATACCCCTGGGGAGTGGGACTGCCATTCAAGTATTGCCTATTACTCTGGCACGGAGTAAGCCCCCATTTGGGTATGACCCAGAGTGCTGCTAAGCAGAATCTGTTTTTGCAAATTCCGCTTTTCCTGGGCGAGCCCCAGTAACTGTAGAGTCTGCATTATTTTTCCACATGCCAATTGGCTGTGTCTAAACTTTAAGGCTCCACAGACCATCTCAGGTTCCTCCCTACCAGTCACTCTACCTCTATTACCTGTGCGTGTGTACATCCTAACCTACCACATAAACAGCATAACATGGAAGATACCCAGTGCCCTATGTATCTTCAGGCCATGATTAAGGCGGCGGTTGCCACATCCCTGGAAAAGGCTATGGCCAAATCGTTCCTGATGGCCTCTCATCCCATCAAGCCGAATCCGAAATGCTCACAAGGCAGAAAAGACTTGGATGAGTCAGATGAAGCCTTCAGAGAGAGATCACGCATTGAAACACGCTTTTGGAAGGGCGAGGGCTCCAGGACTGGCCCTGGCAAGGGTAAAGTGCCCCTTAAACGCAATAAACGTGCACCACCTATTCCCCTTTCACTGGCTCAGGATAATTCCTCGGATGAGGGACAACATATGCCCCACTCCCTCTTCATCGTGGACGATTGGCATGCGGAGGTCTCTGACTCTAACAAAGGTGATTGGGGATCCAACGCTTTCGGCAGAGAGACCTTTCTGGGTGAGCCCCAGGATACGGAGGGTACAGGGACGACAGAGGTGTCCAACGCACAGGAACAAGAGACTTTCCTGGATACTATAGGTCAGAGAATGTTCGACCCCAGGAGCATCAGACATCCTTGCTCCGGGGAGTGAACTCCACCCGAACACCTTGTTAAGTTTTGGTTGAGAAAGGCACTGGACAAAGATGTCCGTAAGCGAATGCGGGCCGAATGCCATCACTGCCAGACAAGGTGGCTTTTACACACAGAATACAGCAGGAATTCAGCGCTAATCAACACACAATATATGCATAATGGGCAGCAACCCAAGTGAAGAAAACCCCTCGAGTCCTTCAATGGATCAAATACAACACAAAAAAGATGGAGTAGGGCTGCGCCGATACGAATAAAATAGTCTTGGAAAGGGTAGGAGGTCTTGCTAGAGTAGCAGTAGATAATCAGAGAAACTTGATAAGACGTATTCTCTTCAATGGGAGTGGATATGTCTCAGGGTGTTAGTTCGTATATATGAAACAGAGAAGAAGCAGAAAGCAACCAATAGTGCAGTACGTCTGGAGTCCAAAAAAGCAGTAAGTAACAAGAGGTAGAGAACTCACATTTAAAAGACCTATGGCCAGCTCTGGTGTGAAGAGCATACAGCTTATGGGGTGTGGGAAGATGTATCCGTCAGCATCGTCTGATAATCCAAAACTCCAAAGGAAGATAAAAGGCAACAATAGTGCTCTCAATTGTGATAAAATAGAGTATAAAAGAGTGATAAGAGTAATACTCACAAGTGTAGAGCAGGAACACTGCTCTATTGATATAGCGTTGGTGTTATGATCCCCACCTCGGATTTACTTGGAGTGACAGCGTAGGGCAGGCTTGCATGGGTGTTACAGACTGTCAAAGGTTATCACATTGAATTTCAGTCGGTCCCTACACAGGAACACCCCCCTCATCCCCTAAGCCCATGTTCAGACAAGGGTGCTTCTTCAGCAACATGTTCCTAGTCCGAAAGAAAACGGGCGATTTCAAACCGGTAATCATTTTAAGGGACTTAAACATACAAGTTATATACCATCACTTTAAGATGGAGGGAATCCGCCTCCTCTGGGACCTCCTACAATAAAGGAACTGGGTTACGCATCTGGACCTCAAAGACGCATACCTGTCGGTCCCAATGCATGAAGACATTCGACCTTTCCTTAGGTTCCCGTGGCACAGCACCCCATGCCAGTTCACGTGCCTCCTTTTTGGGCTCAGCTCCGCACCATGGTGTTTCACGAAGATAGTAAAACCAGTGGTGGCCCAGCCCGATTGATCCGATGCATTATATATCTGGATGACATCATGTTGTTCTGCAGAACAAGCAACTTATTATCACAACACACCGACTACACAGTGAAATTACTGGAATCTTTGGGATTCATAGTCAACAGAGCCAAGTCTGCACTGGTCCCCGCTCAGAAGGTTCAGTTCCTTCTCCCCCCTGCAAAGTTAAAAGGGGGGTGTAAATGGGATCATTTTTTTTTTACTTGTATTTTGTTTAATTATTAAATTATTAATTATTACCCCCACATATATACACTACACACAAACACACTGCACACACACACACACCGCACACCCTGCACTAACACACAAACACACTGCACTAACACACTACACACACTGCACCCCCTGCACTAGCACACTACAGACACTACACACACTGCACTAGCACACTACACACACTGCACTAACACACAGACACACTGCACTAACACACAAATACACTGCACCCCCTGCACTAACACAAAAACACACTTCACTAACACACAAACACACTGCACCCCATGCACTAACACACTGCACTAACACACAAACACACTGCAGCCCCTCTACTAACACACAAACACACTACACTAACATACAAACATACTGCACCCCATGCACTAACACAAAAACACACTTCACTAACACACAAACACACTGCACCGCCTCCACTAACACACTGCACTAACACACAAACACACTGCAGCCCCTCTACTAACACACAAACACACTACACTAATACGCGAACATACTGCACCCCATGCACTAACACACGCACACACTATACACACTAGCACACTACAGTCACTGCACTAACACACACACACACTGCACCCCCTGCACTAACACAAAAACACACTTCACTAACACACAAACACACTGCATCCCCTGCACTAACACACAAACACACTACACTAACACACAAGCATACTGCCCCTCTACACGAACACACTACACACACTGCACCCCATGCACTAACACACAAACACACTGCAGCCCCTCTACTAACACACAAACACACTACACTAACATACAAACATACTTCTCCCCCTGTACTAACACACAAACACACTACACACACTGCACTAGCACACTACAGTCACTACACTAACACACAAACACACTGCACTCCCTGCACTAACACAAAAACACACTTCACTAACACGCAAACACACTGCAGCCCCTGCACTAACACACAAACACACTACACTAACACACAAACATAATGCTCCTCTACACAAACACACTACACACACTGCACCCCATGCACTAACACACAAACATACTGCTCCACTGCACTAACACACAAACATACTGCCCCCCTGCACTAGCACACAAACACACTACACACACTGCACTAGCACACTACAGTCACTGCTCTAACACACAAACACACTGCACCCCCTGCACTAACACAAAAACACACTTCACTAACACACAAACACACTGCAGCCCCTGCACTAACACACAAACACACTACACTAACACACAAACATACTGCTCCTCTACACGGACACACTACACACACTGCACCCCATGCACTAACACACAAACATACTGCTCCCCTGCACTAACACACAAACATACTGCTCCCCTGCACTAACACACTCCACACACAGCACCCCCTGAACTAACACACAAACACACTGCACCCCCTGCACTAACACACAAACACACTACACACACTCTATACCCCTATATCCACACTACACCTCCTGCACTTACACACAAACACACTTCACACACTCTCTATACCCCTTATATACACACTATACCCCCGGCACTCACATACACACAATGAGCACACTCTATACCCCGAAACATACACTACACTCCCTGCACTCTCATACATTATGCCCCTTTAAGCACACACATTACACCCCTAATGCAAACACACTAATTTATATCCCCTATAAATACATATTCAGCACCCCTTGTACACACTACACCACCTATGCATACATCACCACACCTATACACATGTGCTCTACAGCTCCTATATGCATACACACACTAGAGCCCCTATATACACTCACAAACACACAGTACAGCTCTTTACATGCACACACTACATCCCCTAGGCCCACACACTCCACGGGCCCTATATAAATACACACACACACAGACATACAGACACACAAACACACACACACATACTTTACAACCCAGAAACACACACTGCAGCCCCTAGCCACATGCAGTACGCCACAAACAGACCCCTTTACACACAATACAACACAAATAGTCTGTTCTACACACATGCAACCTCCAAACATATACAACACCACAGGGAAATCCACACATTCACAGCACTTTAACAGCCCTGTTCCTGTTTTGATCTTTGATATCCCACTATTGAGGACACCAGAGACAAATCGCCAGCAAACGCAGCGCATGCTTACATTGCACAAACTATTCCCCCCCCCCAAAAAAAACAAACATTGCATTTACTTCATCCAAGAGCACTGGATGCTCTGGAGGAGCGTGACATTAACATACTAATTTGGTGGGGGGAGGGGGAGTGCATGTCAATGGTGGTGCATGGTGGTGCATGTCTAATAGTGGGCTGCTCTGCCTTTAATTGCCCAGGCTGAATTTTTGTCCCAGTCCGGCCCTGCCCAGGGGGAACGCGCACCCAATGATCCTGGACGGATGCCTATCCTTAGTGGCCTGGACTCTTTCAAGGGTGCATGCAGTGCCAACGACTTATCGCCATCAGCTAAAGAGCTACTCTGGGACTCCTTGGCCCCAGGAACTAGAAAGGTTTACCTATCTGCCTGGAAATCTTGGATTCATTGGTGTGTGGAACGGGACCTCGATCCCTTTACCTGTTGCCGCAATCATGAATTTTTGCTGCTATGGAGTTAGTAAAGAAAGTTTATGCAAAATATTCGCCTCCTGTCATTATTACAATTAAGATTATTAGTTCCCTAATGCTAGTATAATCTTCAATTGCTGGGTTAAGGGGACAGGGACACTACACCCAGACCAATTAAATGAGCTAAAGTGGTTTGTGTGGATATAGGGTCTCTTTAACCCCTTAAGGACCAAACTGCTGGAATAAATGGGAATCATGACATGTCACACACGTCATGTGTCCTTAAGGGGTTAAAGGGATTCAGTCACACATAACGTGACCTTTTTAAATCAGTTCAATAATTGTATCTTTAGATCATTCTAGTAGAATGGCAAATAAATGTATAAATAGGAAAATAGAAAATGCAATTCAATATTTTTTTTACAACTTGAAATCTATATGTTAGGTTTCTGTGGATTGGATGACATCATTTTGTATGATGCCTTGGTTGTTGCTTTTCCATCTCATTCAATAGTACCACTGTTTTTCCATCTCACTATGTGGTGCAGTGAGGTCCAGGCCTCTTCATATTACTGAGTGAATAGGGCCAGTGGTGTATTTTGGATTTGTGCTGCCCTAGGCATGACAGAACTCATGCACCCACTAATTTAAAGGTACCCTACTCCTTCCTGCCAAGGCAACACCCCTTCCTGTTTAAGACTAACACACATTTTGACTGACAGACAGACACTGACACACACACACTTACGGACAAGCACACACTCTCAAATACACTGACATACACACACACTGATTTGACACAATCTGAATGACACGCAGTCATTCAGACACACACTGACAGACAAACACAATCACTCAGACACACATTCGTTCACAGACACAAACTCACTGATAGACAGACACACACACTGACAGACAGAAACACACACACATACACTCACTGACAGATATAGAAGCATAGAAACATAGAATGTGACGGCAGATAAGAACCATAGCAAAATGTCATAGCAAAACAGGAAGAACTCTCAGAGCGCTGGAAGCTGTCTACCTGTGTAGGGCTCACCTAATTGGCTGAGAGCGATCAGCTTCTGGCTACTATTACTGTTTGGAGAGAGCGGAAGAGCAGAGCTTAGGGAACCCCAGATAAGATGTCAAACTGGTTTAAAATGGTTTCACTACTAAAATTTGGGAGTGCCAGGGTACTTCTGGAACCATAACTACTACAGTGTGCTGTAGTGGTCATGGTGCTCTGAGTGTTCCTTAAACTGCTGGGCTAGCTGCTCTGCACCCCGAGTATTCAATGTGATTTGTGGTGGGCACAGTTACTGGCATGAGATATATTCTAATATCTGTCAATTTAATCACTGAGGAAACAGTAGGACAATATAACCTATTTCCTTCTCTTCCTCCCTAAATAAAGTAGGCAGCAGGGCAGTGTATGTTTCTATGTATGCATACTGATGTGTATATGTGGAAGCTTGTATTTGTCTGCTAGTAAGCTAGTCTGCTTCTATATATGAACACTTGTGTGTTTTTTCAGTGTTTGCTAATATTTGTGTATGAATGTGTAATAATGTGTGTCTTTGGATGTCTACTATGTGTGATATAGTGTGATATAGTGTGAGTATGTGTCTATGTATGTGTGTTAGTATATCTGTGCAAAGTGTGTGTTTATATTTGTGTGAGTGTGTGTCTATTAATGTGTGCTAGTGTGTCTATGTTCATGTAACAGTGTCTGGTTTTGTCCCAGTGTGTGTCTGTGTGTGTAGTTATGCATTTGAGTGGTTAATTATACATGTGTGTTTATGTGGAGGAGAGAGTCCTCACAAATAATCTCTCCCAGGGCGAGTGTCCCCTATTAATCTTAAAGACGAGTTATCTTTTTTTTTCTTGTTTAGATTTATTTAAAGGGACACTATAGTCACCAAAACAACTTTAGCTTAATTAAGCTGTTTTGGTGTATAGATCATGTCCCTGCAGTCTCACTGCTAAATTATCTGCCATTTATGAGTTAAATCACTTTGTTTATGAACCCTAGTCGTGCGTGTGACTGCACAGCCTTCCAAAACACTTCCTGTAAAGAGTCCTCTAAAGTTTATCCTTTCTTTATTGCAAGTTCTGTTTAATTTATATTTTCTTATCCCCTGCTATGTTAATAGCTTGCTAGACCCTGCAAGAGCCTTCTGTATGTGATTAAAGTTCAATTTACAGAGAAAGAGATACAATTGTTTAGGGTAAATTACATCTGATTATTATTATTTTATTATTTATATAGTGCCATCAAATTCCGTAGCACTGTACAATGGGTGAACTAACATACATGTAATTGTAACCAGACAACTGGACGTACAGGAACAGAGAGGGGGAGGGCCCTGCTCAATGAGCTAACATTCTAGAGGGAGTGGGGTATGGTGACACAGAGGGTAAAAGTAGGGGTACAAAGTAGGTTGTTAGAAAAGTATTAATTGAGGGTTTAGTATGTAATTTTTGACAGTTGCAGGAGAGGAGTCATGGAGGGTGGGGGATGAAAACCTGCTAACAGTTTAATTGATATGCTTTCTTGAAGAAGTGAGTTTTCAATGATTTTTTGAATGAGTGGAGACTGGGTGAAATTCTTATGGAGAAGGGAGTTCCACAGAAGAGGTGCAGCCCTGGAAAAGTCTTGGAGGCGATCCTTAGAGGTGGGAGTATGGACAGAGGATATACGTAGGTCTTTGGCAGAGTGTAGGGGCCTCGACGGGACATACTTGTGTATTAGGGAGGATAGGTATGTTGGAGCAGCATTATGTAGGGACTTGTCAGCAAGCACCAGAATTTTAAATTGAGCCCTATATCTAACTGGAAGCCAATGCAGGGACTGACAGAGTGGGGAGGCGTGAGAAGTGCGGGCTGAAAGTGAAACCAGTTTCTTTCCATGCAGGCTGTGTCAGAGTCAGGTGAGGTGTGACAAGGGCCGCATAAACTGAAACAAAGTGATTTAACTCCTAAATGGCAGTGAATTGAGCAGTGAAACCTGAGAGGCATGATCTATGCACTAAAACTGCTTCATTAAGCTAAAGTTGTTTAGGTGACTACAGTGTCCCTTTAAAGTTGAGTAGTGTAAATTAGTTGCAGTAGGTAACTTGCCAATTGATTTGCCTTTAATTAAATAGTCAGCCTGAGGATACTTTTCCCAAATTCATATTTTACCACATAATAAGTGAATTAATTGCAAACGTGGTGCAACTTGACTTTGGGGAAAAGACTCCATACAAATTTTGCTCAGAACTTTGAAGCACAAAGGGTTAATGAGACTATTCAAGTCGGTGCCATTACAAGTACTCTAACGCTTGCTGTAAATTCCTCCGAGGGAGAAAACCCTCCAAATTATAGTTTTAATCCTGACTGGTATTGTTATCCCTTTCAGATACAGAAAAGAGGACACACTAGCACCAAACGCTGTGGCAGTAGATATTCTAGGTGTAATTTACCTCTTGTTCAGCATAGATGCAAATCCTGAATATTATAGGATGAAGTTGTTTATTTTTAAATTCGCACCTGCAATAGAAAGAACCCCTTATTATATAAAACCCTTTACATTGAGCTCATGACTGTTACTCATTACTTGAATTGAATTTATGTGCTGTAGCTGTGGGATAAATGATTTACACCACAACGGCACATATTTATCACATTTGTTGCACAGAATGTATACTTGTCTGATTGTTTCAAAGACATTAATTACTAAGATGTATACAGTGTAATTTATCATTGTACTTAGTTGAATTAATTCTCAGATTTGAGAAAGCAAAGCATGTTCTTTAACCCTGAATGAAAAATGCTTCTGCAAAAGTCCTGAGATTTACAAAATACTGACGAGAACTGATAGTGGTTAAAGGGACACTCCAGGCACCCAGACCACTTCTGCCCATTGGAATGGTCTGGGTGCCAACTCCCACTACCCTTAACCCTGCAAGTGTAATTATTGCAGTTTTTTTTTAAACTGCAATAATTACCTTGCAGGGTTAAGTCCTCCCCTAGTGGCTGTCTATTAGACAGCCACTAGAGGGAACTTCCTGCTCTATAGCACAGGTGTTCTGTGCTAGAGCGTCGCTGGACGTCCTCACGCTGTGTGAGGACCTCCAGCGTCGCTCTATTCCCCATAGGGAAGCATTGAAATTCATTTTCAATGCTTTCCTATGGGGTGCGCTAATGCTAATGTCCTTTTATTCTCTGTGAAGGGGGTCTTGGTTCAGTGCCTCTTCCGTTTTGTTCCTACAATGTAAAAATTTCAGTTTTGGAAAAACAGCGATGTTTACACTGCGGGGCTGAACCCTGACAGTCACGAGATGGTTCTTCAACATCCAGAACCGTTTGGATGAGCTCTTGACATTCGCTGTCCACAGGTACTGCATGAGGATGTTGAACGTTCAATCAGTGCATCTCTATGAGAAGCATCAGATTGACGAATCTCTTCTAATGCCGCACATGCATCATAGGTCCAATAACATCATTGTAATGAAAGAGTTTTGGCTGCGAATCTCGGTGCTGGATTATGTGAGTTTTAATATGAAATTGTGGTTTAATTGACCCAAAAAGCAGGCACATGAATCTAAATAAAAAGACACTATCACAAATGGAATGTTAAAGGGAAACTCCAGTGCCAGAAAAACGATCCGTTTTTCTGGCACTGGAGGGTCCCTCTCCCTCCCACCCACCAATCCCCGGTTACTGAAGGGGTGAAAACCCCTTCAGTCACTTATCTAGGACAGCGGCGATGTCCCTCGCCGCTGTCTCCGCCTCTGCAACGCTCCTCCCAGTGAGGACGTCTAGCGACGCTCTAGCACAGGTTTCCTGTGCTAGAACCCAGGAAGTGACCTCTAGTGGCTGTCTAGTGGCCACTAGAGGTGGAGTTAACCACTAGAGGTGGAGTTAACCCTGCAATGTAATTATTGCAGTTTATAGAAAACTGCAATAATTACAGTTGCAGGGTTAAGAGTAGTGGGAGTTGGCACCCAGACCACTCCAATGAGCAGAAGTGGTCTGGGTGCCTGGAGTGTCCCTTTAAAAATCGTTTGTTTTTTTTATTTGGCTATAGTTTCCCTTTAATTCATAAGTTAGCTGCATAACTTCTGTGTTGTCATTATAATTTTTATTTTAAATTCTACCTTTTTGTAGATACTTATTTTATTTAATTGTTGTGTTGTAGTGGCCTTAGTGTGTTTATTTTAAAGAATTCATATTTGTATGGATATGAGATGTGGGCTCTCACACTTGCACTTCTGATGACAAGTCTTTGCTATTGTAGGTTTATAGGGATTCTATAGTGTTATAAATCTGTATTCCTAACACCATAGTACCCTCTGGTCCCCCCTCCCTCCTTTCTCCCCCCCCCCTCCATAGGACCACTGCTGTTGGACTATCATTTTAAAAAGTTAAAAGGGAACATAGCCCCCCTTTACCAGTCTGTGGGGGCTATAACTACAATGAATGGGGAGCCTCAGTGTTATCCCAGCCTCCACCTTTGGTCAGATGGTGGGAGCTGTAATTAATAAACTGTTGGTTACCTATACATGGACGGTGCAAGGATTTTTGGCAACATAGTCCAAGATGCATTTTAAAGCCCCCCCCCCCCCCAAATACTTCTTTAACTGTTTTTCTCTTAACCCACCTTTTTAATTTCTTACCCAGTTTGGATTTCTTATCCCTTTCTTGAATGTCTTGACACCTTTAGTATAACTTATTCCTCCTTTTGTGTCTTTATCCTCCTTTAGTGTATCTTATCCACATAGTCCCCTGCCGTGTGTCTTACAACCCCCCTTTGTGTGTCTCTTACTTTTTGCCAGCCTTTTGTTTGTCTCTTACTCCCCCAGTCTCTTTGTGTGTCTCTTACTATCCCCAGTCCCTCTGATTGTCTCTTTCTCCTGCCAAGCCCCACTGTGTGTCTCTTCCTCCGAGTCCTCCAGCCCCTCTTCATCCGCCACATGTGTCTCACCACCAGCCCCCTTGCCCCTTCCTTCAGCCCCTCTTTCTCCCCTTCCTTCAGCCCCTCTGTATGTCTTTTCTGCCCCATTCCAGTCCCTTTGTGTGTCTATTACACCCAGCACCGTGTCTCTTTCTCTTTTGTCTCTTGTTAACTCACACACCCATTAGTATGTGCGCAGATGTTGGGGGAGCATTAATTAAAATAGTGTTTAATAGGATTTGCTATGTTTTCCCCCAACTACTGTATTGCATCCTTGTTTTAAAAATATGGTAAGGTATTCCATCTTGCATATGTGGGTATTTTTTTTTATTCTTTCCTTGTTTTAGGACATCAAACACTGGGGGCATCCAACTTGATGTTTCTAACAAGCTCAACATTGCAGAATTGGGGTGATAGGGAGATAGTGATGCCTGCAACAGTGACAGAGAAGTCAGAAATCAGAATAGAGTTAGAGTGGGGAATAAGAAGGAGCTCAGTCTTAGACATATTGATCTGTAGGTGACGAGATGTCATACATGAAGAAGTGCCACATAATCAGTTAATGATATCAGTGAAGACAGAATGTTAGAGATTGAGGTGAAGAGGTAGATATCATAACGGTGATATTTAAAGCTGTAGCTGTTGAGAAGCTTACCCAGAGAGGAAGTATAAATGGAGAAAAGGAGAAGACCCAAGACAGAGCCTTTAGGTACTCCAATTGACAGAGGCATTTAAGCGTAGGAATCACTAGCAAATGACACAGAATAGGACATGTTAGAACAATGAAAGTGGATACAAGGGAGAGCAGTGTCCCAGAGAACAAGAGAGCCTAAAATCACTAGGCGGATGATGTGGACAACTGTGTTGAAGGCAGCTGAAAGATCAAATCAGAAAATTGTAGAGTTGCCATTGCTTTTGGCAGAAAAAAGGTCATTAGTAAACTTGGTAAGGGCAGTTTCAGTGTTGAGTGTTTTGGATGGAAGCCAGATTGCAGAAGTTCAAACAGGTAGTTGGAGGAAAGAAAGTGAGATAGGTTGTCAAAAACTAGTTTTTTCCAGGAATTTGGATGTTTGAGGAAGCAGTGCTATGAGGCAGTCGTTTGCAGGAGAATTAGGGTCAATGGAGGGTTTCTTAAGTATGGGCATGACCTTTGTATACTTGAAAGAGGATTGGAATGAACCAAGAGAATGGGAATGACATGTTTTTGTTTGTTTCTTAGCCTAATGGAAGTAAAAGTTGTTTAAAAGTGTTATTCTCAAATAACTAAAAGATGCTGTAATCAACATACCTAAACATAACGCTCTCTAAGCAACATAACACTACAGCTTACTAAAATTATGGCCATACGGTGTAAATCCACTATTGCTTCAAAGTACATGATTGGAAAATATGAGAAGTGCCATGCTATCTGTTTAAACTTCAAGAGACTCTCTCTAAACCTATTCTTTACTGTGTCCACCTATGCTAACAGGTTCCTTAACAACTTAATGTAATGGAGCCTCACTGCCGTTGCTGTCCAATCAGTACTGCTGTCAGCTTTGGCAGATTTTCCATTCATCTTAGCTGATGGATGTAATTGCTACCAAATGATAAATTACATGTCCAATATTCTCCTGCTACACACAGCTAATTGCTCTATTTAGGATACAGAAAAATATGCATACAGGAAGAATTATGCTTAACTTTATTTTAAGCTTGACTCTCACAACACAGGAATATATGTTCTACTTGGGATGTGTATGCCATAATGAGTATCTTTTTATTTTAATTATTTTAAAGGTTTTTTTTTTGTTTGTTTTTTATAACATATTTATTGCATTATCAGCATGCATTGTCGAAATATTTTGAGCAAAATTTTTTTCTTAAATAGAATTTTCATGATCGGCTATTTTTTCAGGTGGCAGGCTGTATACAGACTTATGTAACATATTATAGACATCTCTTCTCCGCTAGAATACAACTTTATACTGCAGCTCCGCTTAGCCTGTTGAGTGTTTGAGTTTTAAAGTTGTACATTAAGATTCTTTTAGAAATTTAATTATTTCGATTTATTGAAATTATAATCAAGATAATTTGCTTTTTATTCTTACAGGTTCCAAGTAACATAATAAACAGCATAATCAAATAATTGTGTATCTTCTTTTTTTTCCCAGTTACTTTAATGCAAAACACATTTTAATTCACTTGTGCATCTGGAAAAAAAAACCTTTACATATGGATATTTTGCAGGTCTGTATGGAAAAAGTGATTTTATTTTATGTAGATATTAACACGATCCACACAATACCATTAACACATTTAAGAGACTTGTGTGCAACAGAATATAGACAACATGGGTGATTATAACTATGTGCTCTCATAAATTGTCCCCATGTCAAAAATAAATTTAGCATATGGCACCTTCTTGTCAAAGTTTTAGGGGTGTGATTTCCCCTACAAATATTTAGGCAACCTTTGAAACTCCAGATGTTGTGGACTGCATTTCCCAAAATCCTCTTGCAGCCATAATGTATCACAACACAACATTTGGAATAACAAACGTTACCTACCCCTGCCCTAGACAGATTTAATTAAAAAAAATCAGGTATGAAGAGAAATGATAAATACTAAATAATGGCATTGCTAATTAAAAATAGGCATATTTATATTGTTTCCTGGTGTATCTTAGTACTGTAAAACATGATACAAGACAATCATCTGAGAAGACAGATTACATTGAACATAACGGCAAAGTCGAATTGATCAGATGAACAAAGAACAATTATAGTTACTTAGTCATGTTGACATCAAGTGACAAGCTGATAACTAAAGTCACTTGGGATCAGTTTCAGTGATAATTACTGTGTAATGTTAATAAGTATTGTTGTATTGTTGATTCGTTATTGATTTTAAGGCATCCGCTGTCAATGTTAGATGTTGCTGAGATAACATTTATAATAGTGGAATACAAGTATGCAATAATCACAACTGACAGACAATATTATCACCACAAAAAAGGGCTCTTCCACTTGTCCATGATGTAATTTGTGCTATGTGTACAAACCTGAACGAACAAAGGAGATATATATAAAGAGCATACCTCATACGTGAAAAGAGGTAAAATAAATACAGCGATAACCATTTCACAAACAGATCTGAAGAAAAAATAAATCTATAATAAATACACAGAGCTGGGCACAACACAAAGATCTCTTTACAATACACAGACTACAGAGACACCTATACAACAGGTAGAGCGGAGTAAAATTCAAGATACAACAGAGTTGAGCACAATAAGGAGATACTAACACCCTATCCCACACAGTCAGGATCACTGTGATGGATTACAGAGATACCGACACAATACTTGTCTCTGAATAACGCTCAGCACTCCCTCTGTCTATCTTCCTAGCACTCTCTTAGCTCTCCCACTCACAATCTCCTCTTCAGTAGTGCTCCTGATGTGATAACTTTAACTTTCTAGTAAAAATTGATGCTATTATGAAACATGTCAGCTACTCCGTTAACTCTCAGCACACAGTTTGTACATGGTTAAGCCATCAAGATACTGATAAAATCCAACCATGTTAGCTACTCCTGATTCACTGTTAGCTCTCAGCAGATGGTGTACACAGGGTTAAAACAGCAGGATACTGATAGACTTCATATTACATTTGCTGCTGGTAATATAAAGTCAAGTAGTAGAGGACATGGTTAACATGTCCAATCATTACTGATTGAAACAGATTGAAATCCGAATCAGATCAGTCCTTAGAGTCACAGCCCCAGTCCTGCATATAAATGTTTTCCTAAGTGCCCCATGGACGAGCCTCCACTTCTGGTACTTTGACTACAAAAAAAAAAAAAATTTTTACTCACAACGGATACATTGATAATATTCAATAAATGAGAAATTTGCCTATAAAAAGCAAGTGTTTTCGCAAAGAGTACTAAACCATAATTAACTAGACAAGCTACAATTTCTGGGGAAATTGTGTGAAGTGTTCTTGCCTCCACGAGTAGTCTACAACTGGAGTGGGCGGAGTAACTGTTATTATTTATTTATATAGCACATTTAATTGTGCTTCACAGTTACATTAAAACATACATATCTAAAAACATTAGCAGGTGTACAAAAGGCCCTGTCTATGGCATCACTTGCTGCTCCAACCTGGCACAGGTCAGAGTATTTTGGCGGTTGCCATCTTCAAATGGTCATATTTTAAAAACAATAAATCCTACAGCGAAGAGCTTTATATTGTGAGAATCACAAGACCCAGACCTACATTTTGATGCATAGTATGTCTCTGAAATTACAAATGAAGGCACAGTCGTAGTTTAGAAATTGCCTTTCAAATTTGAGCTGGCTAGAGTGGAGTTTCAATGAATGTCAATGGACGGCTTCAGTTGCAAACAAATGGTCATATTGTGAAAGCTATCAGGACTATGGCTTAGCCATGGACATGTTTAGTGTAAAAAATGAATATGTTCAAGCCAGAACAATAATTGCTACAACTATTAAAGGATCACTATAGGCAGGGCCGGCCTTAGGCATTTGGGCGCCCTGTGCGAAAAATCTTCACAGCGTCCCCCCTTCCCGTCCCCCCTTCCCGTCCCCCCGGCCCCCACTCCTTCCCACATTCCCTGTCACACACACACACAGGCAGACAGCCATACACACACAAACACAAACACACGCAGGCAGTCATACACAGACAGCCACACACAAACACACACACACAGACATAGAATGTGACGGCAGATAAGAACCATTCGGCCCATCTAGTCTGCCCAGACAGTAACACATAGGGAGTCACACACACACACACAGGCAGACAGCCACACACACAGGCAGGCAGTCACACACACACAGACAGCCACACACAAACACACAGGCAGACAGCCACACACACAGTCACACACACACACACACACACACAAACACAGACAGTCACACACACAGACAGACAGTCAAACACACACTGGCAGACAGCCACACACACAGGCAGACAGCCACACACAGACAGCCACACACACACACACAGACAGACACACACACTGGCAGACAGTCACACACACACACACACACACAGGCAGACAGTCACACACACACACACACACACATAGGCAAACAGTCACACACACAGGCAGACAGCCACACACAGACAGTCACACACACACACACACACACACAGGAAGACAGTCACACACACACACAGGCAGACAGCCACACACAGTCACACACACAGACAGTCACACACGCACAAACAGTCACACACAGACAGTCAAATACACACACAGTCACACACACAGGCAGACAGTCAAATACACACACAGTCACACACACACACAGGCAGACAGCCACACACACAGACAGTCACACACACAGAGAGTCAAACACACAGTCACACACACACACACACACACAGGACAGTCACACACACACACACACACACACACACACACACACACACAGACATTCACACACAGACAGTCACACACACACACACACACACACAGGCAGACAGTCACACACACACACACACACAGACAGTCACACACACACAGGCAGACAGTCACACACACAGACAGTCACACACACACAGGCAGACAGTCACACACACACACACAGTCACACACACACACAGGCAGACAGTCACACACACATACAGTCACACACACACAGGCAGACAGTCACACACACAGAGTCAAACACACAGAGAGTCAAACACACAGTCACACACACAGACACACACACAGTCACACACACACAGTCACGCACACAAGCAGACAATCACATAGTTACCTCTGTTCCTTGTGGAGGCAGACAGGCAGTGCAGGTCCTGGATTCTGGTTGTTGGGGGAAGCAGGGACTCCTTCCTGCTTCCCCTGCAGCAGTTACACAGCATTTTAGCTCTGCCCCCGCCGCACAGTAAGCCCCGCCCCCGCTTCACGGTAAGCCCCGCCCCTGCCTCAAATTTTTTGTATTTTTTTTTTAACCCGGCCGGCCCGTGTGAGCTGTGCGGCCGCAGGGCGCCCCCTGCTCCATGGCGCCCTGTGCGGCCACACAGCTCGCACACCCTTAAGGCCGGCCCTGAATATAGGGCCAGGAACACAAACATATATTCCTGACCCTAAAGTGTTAACACCACCATCTAGCCCCCCTGGGGCCCTCATGCCTCCATAAATATAGCAAAATCGTACTGTATTCAAGCCTGAAGCTGTAACTTTGCATGCTGTTAAACTCAGAAAAACAAGCAGTCTGCTGACATCTGCAGAAGTGGTGGCCTGATCCAATCACAGTGCTTCCCCATAGGATTGGCTGAGACTGACAAAGAGGCAGATCAGGGGCCGAGTCAGCACATTTCAAACAGACCCCTGGTCAATCAGCATCTCCTCATAGAGATGAATTGAATCTGTGAATTGAATATGCGATTTTCGGTCCGCCCCCTATTCGTGGGAGGTGGGAGAGTCTGGGAGGGAGGGTCTGCTGCTGATTGGCTGGAATGTGTCTGCTGACTGTGAGGTACAGGGTCAAAGTTTACTCAATGATGACAAATAGGGGGCGGACCGAACATCGCATATGTTCGCTCGCCGCTGCTACCGTGAACAAGCTATGTTCGCCGGCGAATAGTTCCTGGCGAACTGTCCGGGACATCTCTATTTACGAATAAGGCATATAGATTAATCACAAGACAAATGACTTGTGCAGTGGATAAACATATTCATTGGCCTTCATGGTTTCGAATTCTGCCAGTGCCCCCCCAAAAAAAATGGTCACAAATCATTTGAGAAGTGATCAATAGAGGGAAAAAAGGAGGAGCACTAAAACAATCTATATTTGTATATTTATATACCGTAAATTTATAAATATAGATTTTTTTTACTGCTTCTCTTCATTTTCCCTCTATTGGTTGCTTTTTTCTTATTTTATTTTTGTACCAAATGCACTTATATGTGTATTGCAAATATATTTAAAAAATATATATTTTCTCATCCCTCCTTCGTGGTATATTTATTGGTGTATTTATTTCTCATTCTCGGGTCCTCTACCATCCTGGGAGTCTGAGGGTCCTGAGCAGTATCGTAGCTGTTCCTAGAACTGTACTCTTCTGGACAGCGATCTCAGATGTTCCACCTGGAATCTGTTGAAGCCACTCCCCGAACTTGGGAGTCACAGCCCTGAGGGCTTCTATCACAACTGCTGCCATCCCTTTCAACATCTTTTCTAGCCCTCCTTTCAGTCCTTAGTATTTGTCCATCTTCCTTTTTTCAGATTTTTTAGTCATAGGCTATTGCCACATGCACCACCAATGCAGTCTTCTGTTCCTTGTCTATCACCACAATGTCAGGTTGGCTGGCCAGTACTTGCTTGTCTGACTGGATCTGGACGTCCCACAGGATCTTAGCCCTGTCATTCTCAACTATACTGTTTTGTATCTCCCAACTGAACTTAGGCAAGTCTAGCCCTAATTCTGTGCTGATGCTTCAGTACATAATCCTTGCAACTTGGTTGTGTCTCTCAATGTATGCTGTTCTTGCTAAAATCTTGCAACCGGCCACTATGTGCTGGATTGTCTCAGATGCTTCTTTACACAGTCTTGGGTCTTGCCTGGTGTGGTAGATATATATGGATTAATGATTTCCCAAAATCCCAGAAGTCCACCAAAAAGGAAGCAGTCATTACTTTTTCTTATACCACTTCTTATACATGGTGAGTGCAGCGGAAAAAAGAATCCACCTTCATCTATCAGGACTGAACCTCCACATTTCACCACCTACTCAGTGGAAAGAGTGTTTACCATAGTTTTATCCTTAGTATTCCCGGTAGTATTCTCATTAACTGGGTCTCATATGAATGGCTTACAATAAAAAAATGGAACGTATAATAATACTATCCTTGATATAAAGGGACATTCAATAAGTGGCATTACCATCCCCCCAGGAAATGGCAAAGTGAGGGGGATATACAATCATTTTGGTTCTCAGTAATACCCAATAAGGAGCTAAGCACCAATGGGTGACATGTTTATCTAGTCCCCTTTCCACATGTGACCAGATACTAGTGCTTACCAAATTATCTATATGAAGATAACTATGAAGATAGACACAGTAAATTGTATGGAAATTGTATCAGCCTTACTTGCATCATGATTTTCAGAGAGGGACCAGTGGCCAAATGTTACTTAACAGATAAGTTATTTTTTTACTAAATGTCACCAAGCATACATATTGTTATAAGTATTTCCTTTAAAATGATAGTAATGTAAGGCTTACATGTTTTAAGTCATTCATTACATGTTGAATAACTGATTAATGAAAGCTACTTGTAATGTCCATGTGATTAAAAAGTGTGATAAAGTGCAGTATTAAGCTCTACATGTATATATAATGGTGTACACATTTAATGACTAATATGCATTCCTATCACTATATTGCCCTTTTCTAGGCACGTGCATGGGAAAAAAAATTGTTGCGGTTCGGCATTCCAAAATTCGTGTCTTTGGCAATTCAGGACTTTGGCAATTTGGCACTTCAGAACTTCGGCAACTTCGGAACTTCGGCACTTCAACACTTCGGAACTTCGGAACTTCGGCACTTCGACACTTCGACACTTCGGAAATTCTGTAATTTCGGAACTTCGGGACCTCGGCAATTTGGCACTTCGGCACTTCGGCATTTCGGAACTTCGGCAACTTCGACACTTCGGGACTTCGGAACGTCTCTTGCAGCAGCATGGTAGATAACTCCTTAATTCCCAGGGTATAAGGGAGTTATCTGCCAAAAGGCTGAAAGACCTAAATTGGTCTTTCAGACAAATTTGCTAATACTAAGTAAAAATTACTTAGTATTAGTAAATTGTGCCCCTACTCGCTATACCGCGAGTAGGGGCATGTCTATTAAACAGTGAGCAGCCACTGTTTTTTTTAAACTGGGTCCCCCCTCCCGAGTACCTACCTTTTAAACTAAAGGGGGGCTAATGCCCCCCCGGCCCCCACCCCTGAGCAGTGGGTAGCGGCCCTAAAGTTAAATAATGAGGGGGGAGGACCTAATGTCCCCCCCCTGGCCCCCACCCCTGAGTGGTGGGTGGGGGCCCTAAAATACTAATTAGGGGGGCCTAATGTCCTCCCCGCGGCGCCCACCCCTGAGCGGTGGGTGGGGGCCCTAAATTAGAATGAGGGGGAGGACATAATGTCCTCCCCCCTGGCCACCACCCCTGAGCAGGGGGTGGGGGCCCTAAAATACTAATTGGGGGGGGGGCCTAATGTCCTCCCCCCTGGCCCCCACCCCTGAGCAGTGGATGGGGGCCCTTATAATACTAATTAGGGGGGACCTAATGTCCTCCCCTATTACCCCCACCCCTGAGTGGTGGGTGGGGGCCCTAAAATACTAATTGGGGGGGACCTAATGTCCTCCCCCTGGCCCCCACCCCTGGGGGCCCTAAATAATAAAAATAACCCCCCCTCCCCGGGTGACTAGGGGTCCCCAAACCTACCGCTCAGGGGTGGGGGCCAGTGGGGAGGACATTAGGTCCCCCCCTAATTAGTATTTTAAGGGCCCCCACTCACCGCTCAGGGGTGGGGGCCAGGGGGAGGACATTAGGTTCCCCCCCTAATTAGCATTTTAGGGCCCCCACCCACCGCTCAGGGGATGGGGGCCAGGGGGAAGGACATTAGGTCCTACCTCCTCATTCTAATTTAGGGCCCCCACCCAACGCTCAGGGGTGGGGGCCAGGGGGTAGGACATTAGGTCCCCCCCCTAATAAGTATTTTAGGGCCCCCGCCCACCGCTCAGGGGTGGGGGCCAGGGGGGAGGACATTAGGTCCCCCCTAATTAGTATTTTAGGGGCCTCCACCCACCACTCAGGGGTGGGGGCCAGGAGAGAGGACATTATGTCCCCCTCATCACTTTACTTTAGGTCCCCCACCCACCGTTCAGGGGTGGGGGCCGGGGGGAGCAGTAGGTCCCACCTTCAGGACAGGCTGCTCACTGTTTAATAGACATGCCCCTACTCGCGGTATAGCGAGTAGGGGCATAATTTACTAATACTAAGTAATCTTTACTTAGTATTAGTAAATTTGGCTGAAAGACCAATTCAGGTCTTTCAGCCTTTTAGTAGATAGCTCCCTAATACCGTGGGAATTAAGGAGTTATCTACTTATTCATTCCTGTCATTACACTGACTGGCCAAGTAACTTACATTTTATATGAATGTATGTTACTTGATTGTTGTAAGTGTTGCAAATGCTTACAGCTGAATCCTGGCTATGTTTGTATACTTTTTATTTAAAATTGTATACAATGTAACATTCTTCTTCTTCCATTGGGTAAGTATATTAGTACTTAAGCAATACTGTGCTTCGGAACTTCGGCAATTCGGCTCTTCGGCACTTCAGAACTTCGGCAATGTCCATGTGATTAAAAAGTGTGATAAAGTGCAGTATTAAGCTCTACATGTATATATAATGGTGTACACATTTAATGACTTCAAAGGAACACTATAGAGTTAGGCATACAAATATGCATTCCTATCACTATATTGCCCTTTTCTAGGCACGTGCATGGGAAAAAAAATTTGTTTCGGTACGGCATTCCAAAATTATGGACTTTGGCAATTCAGGACTTTGGCAATTCGGCACTTCAGAACTTCGGCAACTTTGGAACTTCGGCACTTCGACACTTCGGAAATTCAGTAATTTCGGAACTTCGGGACCTCGGCAATTCGGCACTTCGGCATTTCGGAACTTCGGCAACTTCGACACTTCGGGACTTCGAAACGTCTCTTGCAGCAGCTTGGTAGATAACTCCCTAATTCCCAGGGTATTAGGGAGTTATCTGCCAAAAGGCTGAAAGACCTAAATTGGTCTTTCAGCCAAATTTACTAATACTAAGTAAAAATAATTAGTATTAGTAAATTGTGCCCCTACTCGCTATACCGCGAGTAGGGGCATGTCTATTAAACAGTGAGCAGCCACTGTTTTTTTTTTAAACTGGGTCCCCCCTCCCGAGTACCCACCTTTTAAACTAAAGGGGGGCTATTGCCCCCCCGGCCCCCACCCCTGAGCAGTGGGTAGCGGCCCTAAAGTTAAATAATGAGGGGGAGGACCTAATGTCCTCCCCCTGGCCCCCACCCCTGAGTGGTGGGGGCCCTAAAATACTAATTAGGGGGGCCTAATGTCCTCCCCGCGGCGCCCACCCCTGAGCGGTGTGTGGGGGCCCTAAATTAGATTGAGGGGGTGGACATAATGTCCTCCCCCTGGCCACCACCCCTGAGTGGTGGGTGGGGGCCCTAAAATACTAATGGGGGGGACCTAATGTCCTCCCCCCTGGCCCTAAATAATACAAATAACCCCCCCCTCCCCGGGTGACTAGGGGTCCCCAAACCTACTGCTCAGGGGTGGGGGCCAGTGGGGAGGACATTAGGTCCCCCCCCTAATTAGTATTTTAAGGGCCCACACTCACCGCTCAGGGGTGGGGGCCAGGGGGAGGACATTAGGTTCCCCCCTAATTAGCATTTTAGGGCCCCCACCCACCGCTCAGGGGATGGGGGCCAGGGGGGAGGACATTAGGTCCTTCCCCCTCATTCTAATTTAGGGCCCCCACCCACCGCTCAGGGGTGGGGGCCAGGGGGGAGGACATTAGTTCCCCCCCCTAATTAGTATTTCAGAGCCCCCGCCCACTGCTCAGGGGTGGGGGCCAGGGGGGAGGACATTAGGTCCACCCCTAATTAGTATTTTAGGGGCCTCCACCCACCACTCAGGGGTGGGGGCCAGGGGAGCAGTAGGTCCCACCTTCAGGACAGGCTGCTCACTGTTTAATAGACATGCCCCTACTCGCGGTATAGCGAGTAGGGGCATAATTTACTAATACTAAGTAATCTTTACTTAGTATTAGTAAATTTGGCTGAAAGAACAATTCAGGTCTTTCAGCCTTTTAGTAGATAGCTCCCTAATACCGTGGGAATTAAGGAGTTATCTACTTATTCATTCCTGTCATTACACTGACTGGCCAAGTAACTTACATTTTATATGAATGTATGTTACTTGATTGTTGTAAGTGTTGCAAATGCTTACAGCTGAATCCTGGCTATGTTTGTATACTTTTTATTTAAAATTGTATACAATGTAACATTCTTCTTCTTCCATTGGGTAAGTATATTAGTACTTAGGCAATACTGTGCTTCGGAACTTCGGCAATTCGGCACTTCGGCAACTTCAGAACTTCGGCACTTCAGTACTTCAGCACTTCAGCACTTCGACACTTCGGCAATTCGGCACTTCGGCTATTCGGACATTCGGAAGTACCCGATTGTCCGAATTGCCTGAAATTCGGCCAAATTCATATTCGGCCTGAAACGAATTGCACGTCTACCCTTTTCACTATCGAGGTGACAGCCCCCCTCTAATAAAGTTATACTGTTTTACTTACCTTTTCACCCTGGCAGCACCAGTCTCTGTGGTGCTATCTTACCTCCAAGGCCAAGATCAGAGAGACTGATGATCTCAGCCAATCAAATTAATTCCCATAGGAAACCATTGGGAGACTTGTGTGCATGTGTCACAGCCACTAGAGGTATTTAGAGGTATATTTTCAGATACAGGTTAAAACAACAGAGACACCGTACCCAGGCGACTTTATTTTGATAAAGTGGTCTTGGCGAATATAATGACCCTTTAATGTAGCTTTTTGGTTAGTATAAAATAATTCAATACCATTCTATTTTCTTTTTGATAAACCCTTTCAAACAATTTCTCAATCACACCTTAATTCTTGATTTTATGTGGACCTCTTGTGATATTCCTGCACTGGGCAATGTTCTTACTTCTGAGGTTCGATACAGGTAAATTTGGAAACTGTGGTTTAGGTTCCTGATGGAAAGTTGTTGCCTTTAGGGCTGACGCTACCACAAGGCAGATTTAGCTCACACTAGACATGTGCAATTCGTTTTGTTCCGAATGTACATTCGGACGAATTTCATGCAATTTGTACATTCGGATGCTTACAAATGTCCGAAGTTCAAATTGCCTTATTGCAGAATTTTCGAAGTCCCAAACCGAATTTCTAAATTTCCGAAGTGCTTCAAATTTCTGAAAAGTGGCGAAACAAGAGAGGGAGGGAAAATTACATGAATTATGACAGGAATCTTGACCGCTTAGCTAATTCCTGGCACTGGGAGCACTATAGATGTGTAAGTGGTTGTGGTGGCAGTCCAGGCACTGGAAGCCCTATAGATGTGCAAGTGGTTGTGGTGGTTAGGGTTAGGGTAAAGGGAGCCCTACAGATGTGTAAATGGTTGTGGTGGCAGTCCGGGCACTGGGAGCTCTATAGATGTGTAAGTGGTTGTGGTGGCAAAGTGCTTCGGATTTCTGAAAAGTGGAAACAAGAGAGAGATGCTTACGAATGTCCGAATTGCCCAATTTCCGAATTGTCAAAGTTCCAAACCGAATGCCATTGGTCCGAATTGCTGAAGCAGACAATTTTTTTTTTTACTTTCCTGAATTTCCGATCAAATTTTTTGCACATGTACATCCGTAGCTCACACTAGCTGGGGGCTGCAATATCTGAACTCCTCATGACATGGCATGAGGATAGCATATAGCGCTTCCCCCCCCTGATGATCACTTCATGTAGCATGGGGATGGTTCTTTGGGGGAGGGGACAATGACAAACAGCTGAAGTGAAGTAAAAGACACACAAAGGTGCTGGGAAAGAGTAAGAGACACACAAGGGGATGTAAAACACAAAGGGAAAAGGGGGGCATGATAAACAAAAAGAGTATGACATTCAAAAGATGGGATAAGAAGCACAAATAAGTGTACAAAATTCAAAATGGGGAATTAAAAGACACACAGGTGAAAATTCCTTTTATTTGGGGTGGGGGTGCAAAATGCATTTTTGCCTGAGTAGTTAAAAATGCTTGCACCGACCTTAGTTGCTGTGTATGTTGTATTTTTTTCTCTGAATAAACACCTGTTGAAATAAACAAGACTGAAGGCAATTAATTTTTCATTTAGTGTAGCCCACATAAAGAAACAGATCTGAGCCTAAAATCTTCATCTTGTTTTCCGTTTCATGGCAAAAGAAAGGCCCATAGTGATGTCGTGAACATAAACTTTTCGGTTCACGAACAGCGAACGCGAACTTCCGTAAATGTTCGCGAACGGGCGAACCGGGCAAAACGGGCAAACAACCGCAAACAGTTCATTTGCACAACCGCAAGCTCCCCATTTGCACAAGGTTGGATACCAAGCTAGCCATGTCCCGTTCCTTGTCCTCACTGATGTCATTGAAGGTCTCTCTTCCTCCACCCAGGAAGCGGGAGATGGAAAAAGATGCTTGGTCGGTCCTCCTACTTCAAATTTGGGGCACTGCGCGTGCAATCCAATGTGCCACCAGATAGGAGTAGTGTGTTAAGTAGTACTATTCTTATCAGTTTAATCCCTGTTACGTCCCCTATCAGGGGACGTGTATATAAGGCATCGATTTTAGGAAACGGGAGATGGAAAAAGATGCTTGGTCAATCCTCCTACTTCAAATTTGGGGCACTGCGCGTGCAATCTAATGTGCCACCAGATAGGAGTGGTGTGTTAAGTAGTACTATTCTTATCAGTTTAATCCCTGTTATCTCCCCTATCAGGGGACGTGTATATAAGGCATCGATTTTAGGAAGCGGGAGATGGAAAAAGATGCTTGGTCGGTCCTCCTACTTCAAATTTGGGGCACTGCGCGTGCAATCTAATGTGCCACCAGATAGAAGTGGGGTGTTAAGTAGTACTATACCTATCAGTTTAATCCCTGTTACTTCCCCTATGAGGGGACGTGTATATAAGGCATCGATTTTAGGAAGCGGGAGATGGAAAAAGATGCTTGGTCGGTCCTCCTACTTCAAATTTGGGGCACTGCGCATGCAATCTAATGTGCCACCAGATAGGAGTGGTGTGTTAAGTAGTACTATTCTTATCAGTTTAATCCCTGTTACGTCCCCTATCAGGGGACGTGTATATAAGGCATTGATTTTAGGAAGCGGAAGATGGAAAAAGATGCTTGGTCGGTCTTCCTACTTCAAATTTGGGGCACTGCGCGTGCAATCTAATGTGCCACCAGATAGGAGTGGTGTGTTAAGTAGTACTATTCTTATCAGTTTAATCCCTGTTACGTCCCCTATCAGGGGACGTGTATATAAGGCATTGATTTTAGGAAGCGGAAGATGGAAAAAGATGCTTGGTCGGTCTTCCTACTTCAAATTTGGGGCACTGCGCGTGCAATCTAATGTGCCACCAGATAGGAGTGGTGTGTTAAGTAGTACTATGCCTATCAGTTTAACCCCTTAAGGACACATGACATGTGTGACATGTCGTGATTCCCTTTTATTCCAGAAGTTTGGTCCTTAAGGGGTTAATCCCTGTTACGTCCTCTATCAGGGGACGTGTATATAAGGCATTGATTTTAGGAAGCGGGAGATGGAAAAAGATGCTTGGTCGGTCCTCCTACTTCAAATTTGGGGCACTGTGCATGCAATCTAATGGGCCACCAGATAGGAGTGGTGTGTTAAGTAGTACTATTCTTATCAGTTTAATCCCTGTTATCTCCCCTATCAGGGGACGTGTATATAAGGCATCGATTTTAGGAAGCGGGAGAAGGAAAAAGATGCTTGGTCGGTCCTCCTACTTCAAATTTGGGGCACTGCGCGTGCAATCTAATGTGCCACCAGATAGGAGTGGTGTGTTAAGTAGTACTATTCCTAACAGTTTAATCCCTGTTACGTCCCCTATCAGGGGACGTGTATATAAGGCATCGATTTTAGGAAGCGGGAGATGGAAAAAAATGGTTGGTCGGTCCTCCTACTTCAAATTTGGGGCACTGCACGTGCAATCTAATGTGCCACCAGATAGGAGTGGTGTGATAAGTAGTACTATTCTTATCAGTTTAATCCCTGTTACGTCCCCTATCAGGGGACGTGTATATAAGGCATCGATTTTAAGAAGCGGGAGATGGAAAAAGATGCTTGGTCGGTCCTCCTACATCAAATTTGGGGCACTGCGCATGCATTCTAATGTGCCACCAGATAGGAGTGGTGTGATAATTAGTACTATTCTTATCAGTTTAATCCCTGTTACGACCCCTATCAGGGGACGTGTATATAAGGCATCGATTTTAGGAAGCGGGAGATGGAAAAAGATGCTTGGTCGGTCCCCCTACTTCAAATTTGGGGCACTGCGCGTGCAATCTAATGTGCCACCAGATAGGAGTGGTGTGTTAAGTAGTACTATTCCTAACAGTTTAATCCCTGTTACGTCCCCTATCAGGGGACGTGTATATAAGGCATCGATTTTAGGAAGCGGGAGATGGAAAAAAATGGTTGGTCGGTCCTCCTACTTCAAATTTGGGGCACTGCACGTGCAATCTAATGTGCCACCAGATAGGAGTGGTGTGATAAGTAGTACTATTCTTATCAGTTTAATCCCTGTTACGTCCCCTATCAGGGGACGTGTATATAAGGCATCGATTTTAAGAAGCGGGAGATGGAAAAAGATGCTTGGTCGGTCCTCCTACATCAAATTTGGGGCACTGCGCATGCAATCTAATGTGCCACCAGATAGGAGTTGTGTGATAATTAGTACTATTCTTATCAGTTTAATCCCTGTTACGACCCCTATCAGGGGACGTGTATATAAGGCATCGATTTTAGGAAGCGGGAGATGGAAAAAGATGCTTGGTCGGTCCCCCTACTTCAAATTTGGGGCACTGCGCGTGCAATCTAATGTGCCACCAGATAGGAGTTGTGTGTTAAGTAGTACTATTCCTATCAGTTTAATCCCTGTTACGTCCCCTATCAGGGGACGTGTAAATAAGGCATCGATTTTAGGAAGCGGGAGATGGAAAAAGATGCTTGGTCGGTCCTCCTACATCAAATTTGGGGCACTGCGCATGCAATCTAATGTGCCACCAGATAGGAGTGGTGTGATAATTAGTACTATTCTTATCAGTTTAATCCCTGTTACGTCCCCTATCAGGGGACGTGTATATAAGGCATCGATTTTAGGAAGCGGGAAATGGAAAAAGATGCTTGGTCAATCCTCCTACTTCAAATTTGGGGCACTGAGCGTGCAATCTAATGTGCCACCAGATAGGAGTGGTGTGTTAAGTAGTACTATTCTTATCAGTTTAATCCCTGTTGCGTCCCCTATCAAGGGATGTGTATATAAGGCATCAATTTTAGGAAGCGGGAGATGGAAAAAGATGCTTGGTCGGTCCTCCTACTTCAAATTTGGGGCACTGCACGTGCAATCTAATGTGCCACCAGATAGGAGTGGTGTGTTAAGTAGTACTATTCTTATCAGTTTAATCCCTGTTACGTCCCCTATCAGGGGACGTGTATATAAGGCATCGATTTTAGGAAGCGGGAGATGGAAAAAGATGCTTGGTCGGTCCTCCTACTTCAAATGTGGGGCACTGCGCCTGCAATCTAATGTGCCACCAGATAGGAGTAGTGTGTTAAGTAGTACTATTCTTCTCAGTTTAATCCCTGTTACTTCCCCTATCAGGGGACGTGTATATAAGGCATCGATTTTAGGAAGTGGGAGATGGAAAAAGATGCTTGGTCGGTCCTCTTACTTCAAATTTGGGGCACTGCGCGTGCAATCTAATGTGCCACCAGATAGGAGTGGTGTGTTAAGTAGTACTATTCTTATCAGTTTAATCCCTGTTACGTCCCCTATCAGGGGACGTGTATATAAGGCATCGATTTTAGGAAGCGGGAGATGGAAAAAGATGCTTGGTCGGTCCTCCTACTTCAAATGTGGGGCACTGCGCGTGCAATCTAATGTGCCACCAGATAGGAGTAGTGTGTTAAGTAGTACTATTCTTCTCAGTTTAATCCCTGTTACTTCCCCTATCAGGGGACGTGTATATAAGGCATCGATTTTAGGAAGTGGGAGATGGAAAAAGATGCTTGGTCGGTCCTCTTACTTCAAATTTGGGGCACTGCGCGTGCAATCTAATGTGCCACCAGATAGGAGTGGTGTGTTAAGTAGTACCGGAGCTAAACTGGAGGAGGATGGTGCGTCGAGGTTCCGAGTGGAAGCTGTAGAAGATTGGGTGTCCTGTGTTAGGCAGTCAACTATGTTCTCAGAACTTTTCAAGTTCAGGGTATGTGGCCTCTGAACACTGGGCATTATTCTAGGGCCAAAGGGAATCACAGCACCACGACCACGACAGCCCCTGTGAGGTGGCCTGCCTCTGCCTGTCATTTTTTTTTCGATTAGTGGTACTATGCGTGCAAGCTACTGTGACAACAGATATGAGTGGCACTGGTGTGACACTGTGCCCTGGCAGGCCCTGAAACGCACACTCGTGAAGGAAACTGACTGCTATTATATTACAGTCCAAAAAGTTGTTTTTTTTGTTACATGCAAGCTATTGTGTCACACTAGATATGAGTGGTGCACTGGGCAAGTGGGCACAGTATACGCTGTGAGTCTGACACACACGCTGGCAGACAACTAACTGCTATTCAATCTATTACAGTCAAAATTTTTTTTTTTTTTTACAAATGTACACTACTGTTACACCAGATATGAGTTGCACTGGTGTAACACTGTTCCCTGGCAGGCCCTGAAACGCACACTCGTGAAGGAAACTGACTGCTATTATATTACAGTCCAAAAAGTTTTTTTTTTGTTAAATGCAAGCTATTGGGACACCAGATATGAGTGAGTGGTGGCACTGGGCAGGCCCTGAAACGCACACTCGCGAAGGAAACTGACTGCTATTATATTACAGTCCAAAAAGTGTTTTTTTTGTTAAATGCAAGCTATTGTGACACCAGATATGAGTGGTGGCACTGGGCAAGTGGGCACAGTATACGCTGTGAGCCTGACACACACGCTGGCAGACAACTAACTGCTATTCAATCTATTACAGTCAAAATTGTATTTTTTTTTTTAAATGTACACTACTGTTACACCAGATATGAGTTGCACTGGTGTGACACTGTGCCCTGGCAGGTCCTGAAACGCACACTCGTGAAGGAAACTGACTGCTATTATATTACAGTCCAAAACGTTTTTTTTTTTTAAATGCACGCTATTGTGACACCAGATATGAGTGGTGGCACTGGGCAAGTGGGCACAGTATATGCTGTGAGCCTGACACACACGCTGGCAGACAACTAACTGCTATTCAATCTATTACAGTCAAATTTTTTATTTATTTTTTTAGAATGTTCACTATTGTTACACCAGATATGAGTTGCACTGGTGTGACACTGTGCCCTGGCAGACCCTGAAACGCACACTAGTGAAGGAAACTGACTGCTATTATATTACAGTCCAAAAAGTTTTTTTTTTTTTAAATGCAAGCTATTGTGACACCAGTGAGTGAGTGGTGGCACTGGGCAGGCCCTTAAACGCACACTAGTGAAGGAAACTAACTGCTATTATATTACAGTCCAATAAGATTTGTTTTTTTTAAATGCAAGCTATTGTGACACCAGTGAGTGAGTGGTGGCACTGGGCAGACCCTGAAACGCACACTAGTGAAGGAAACTGACTGCTATTATATTACAGTCAAAAAAGTTTAGTTTTTTTTTAAATGCAAGCTATTGGGACACCAGTGAGTGAGTGGTGGCACTGGGCAATATCATATTATAATACATCATAATATCATATTACCATTAACACACTTCACACAGTGCCCAGTCTGTCTCAAATCTGTCAAACACCATAGTAAAAATAATCCCCATTTATGTAAAATACACCCATAAAATAATTATCTGTTTACTTCGGTGCTGATTGTTTCTTGGATTTGTTATTATTATTCAATGCAAAAGATATGCAAAAAATATTTTTGGGATTTTTTTTTGTTCACTTTTTTTAAATGTATTTGTTTTTCAGTAGCCCATTTTATTATATAAGTCAATTTGAAGAGTGTTTGTATAATGGATCATTGCATATCTGTAATTTCCAGGTACTTTGAAACACTTGAAATGTTTGTTCGTCTATAACATGGTGTTGATATGTCATATTAGCATATTATTATATATATTGCTTCTTTCCACTTTAGTAACCACAACATGTTGCACTGTATCTGAGTTAATATATCACTGTCAATCAACCTGACTATAAAATCCCAGCACATTTTTATACACAGAACATGCACACACCAAGATTGCTTCAATATTGTAGATAGACATATGCAATTATGTTTTGTTTGTTTTTTTGTTTTTTTTTATATTGCCGATATAGGCAGTAAAGTTATTACATTGTTTATTTAATCATAACGATCTTTTACTTATATCAGGCTTTTATTCAGTACAAATAAAAAAAGTAAGATTTTATTTCATTACTTTTCAATTTTATTTTAAAATCAGAGGATTGTTGAAAGATGAAATGGCGTGGTGAAGCAGAGTTTTACTATGCCAGCCATTTTCTTTTTATTGATGCAGTATAACATTACTTAATGTCCAATTAATATTGAGCCAAAATAAAATCATTTCATGAAAGGAGATGAGAAACATAATCTTATTATCTTTTTCTGCATTTTATTGAGAATGAAAATGTCTTAGCAGTCAATTTGTTGTTTTGAATATGTTACAGTAAAAAATATAAAAATGTAATTACAGAATTACAGTTTCCTGGTAAAACTTTCTAAAAAAAAAAAAAAAGTCTTAAACGATGACTCTGGCAAGAGTTATAATCATTAAAAAATAAATGCTAAATGAGTAGATTGATTATTAAATAGCTTAGCACATACAAAGTTTCACATGAAAATATTTATTGCCGTAGGCAATATGTTTGCCAAATCTTTTTATAGCCAGACATTTTATATCACAGAAATTCAGCAGTGGTATCACTTCAAATACATTCTTTTAAATGCAACTTATAGTCTTTAATTTTGGAATATGTCTTTTATGTTCTTATGACTTTAACTGGTGGACAGATAGATCGATCTTTATTAGATACTTCTGGTGAAATATCAATATTTTGAAGAGCAAAGTATAGCTAAATTCTTTATGGCGAATGCGTTCACATCCTTCTCTTCCCCCTACCACACATAGTTAATCAGATTATGTGGAATCCATCACAATTTTAGCAATCTCCATGACCTCTTAATGTCTATAGCGCAGATATGTTCACTCACCCTTGCAGATAAACACGGTCCAAGGTGACCAGGTAAGAAGTCACCTGGACTGTGAATCTGTGCAGGAAAAGTGCTCCAATACGCTGACAAGGTCACAAGCAAAAGGATAGTCAAATGTGAGCCGAAATCAGAGGAAGCCAGAGGTCAGGATAAACGGAGAGTAAAGACAAGGTCAGAAGCCGGGGTCAATCTGGAGAACAAGTTCAGGAGACAAGAAAACAGAAACAACACATTTCACCAGAGTCACAGAACTGACAAAGTTCCCAGGGCAAGGCAGTGCTTAAATATCCAGTTGATGAGCAATCTGCCTCAGGTGAAGCACAGGTAATAGCCACAGTCCAGCCCCCAGTGCTGCAGACATAGCCAGGTATAATAGGGCTAGAACAGCTTGAAATAAACAGAACTGCTGTGGCTGAAAAGCAGATAGCAGGCCCAAGACAGCAAAGTACCAATGTACAAATCTACTGTCGGGCACCCATTGGGCAGCCACGCCTGGCCATCTGTATGGCACGGTGAGAACCCTGACACTTAATAACTGTGGTGTGATATCTTCTGATGAATGTCCTTCTCTCTGCTTTTACCTTTCTTAGAAGTTGCATGTTTTAAAAATATGAGCATGAGCCACCACGATGACCTACTTACAAACAAGGGCATAATGAATTGCTGTCCTTCTACTTCCTCCTGTGGAAGGGCCAATTGACTGGACAAACTTGGTGCACCTGACCATTCCTTTAAAGCTTTTGTATGGGAGATATATTGATAATAAAGATGTATCACAAGGGGAACTCACGAAAATTATATCCCCGAAAAAAGAAAGCCAAAGTAGAGAACCTGGGAATGCTACAGTAGAAGATTAAAAGCTACTATCCTGTGGACAAGACGATTCCAATTCCTTTAGTCAGTGAATAATGATTCAGTTTCTGAAGATTTGGTCTGCAGTTGAGCAATTCATCTTATTTATTTGCCTAATATTATAACAACTATATTTTATGACACAGCACGAGAGCTAAAAAGGGTTAAACACTGAATTAAATTTCCAGCTATAGCTTATATAATCCTTAGACTGAGAAAGTTGTGTTAATTCTTATTAAATAACAAAATAAAAAAAATATATATGATTTTCCATGAACCTTAAACACAAAATAAATAAATCAATAAATGAGCATCAAAAAGAATATGCTACAAAAATCTCATGAAAGCTCTTTCTGTCAGCGTGGACATGATTTTTAATTAAATGTTCAATTTTACAAGCATTGTGGCCACTTATGTCATAACTGGACTTTGTGGTGTTTCAGAGGAAATTCCAACAGTATTAGTATATACATATGGATAACATGTCTTTGTAAGGAACACATTAAAATATTTCGAGAGCAGCCGGGTCAAAATAAGTAAAGATGTTTCCACCTTAGCTTTGGGTAGGTCTAGTCAACAAAGTGTTGCCTATATTTAGTATGAAACTGAAACTCCAATTCCTAATTAAACGTGGAGGTGAAGTTCCACGTAATGCTTTAGCACATTTTTATTTTCTATATTTATTGAAACTTTTTTTTTTTTTTTAAATGAAGGTATGGTTCTACATATTAGTCAATAACTGGCAAAATTAATGTTATACTTACTGAAGTGTAGTGATTTGAATCATTTCAAATTATATAATTTAAAACTAATATCCTTTTCTTAAAACATTCTATTCTTGTACTGCATAAATGTATCATAAATTCTATCAAAATAAATCTATCTATCTATCTATCTACTTACCAATCTATCTACCTGTATGTCTGTCGGTCTGTCTAGTTATCTACTTACCTAGCTATCTACCTGTAAGTCTATCGGTCTGTCTAACTATCTACTTACCTAGCTATCTACTTGTATGTCTGTCAGTCTATCTATCTATCTACTTACCTAGCTTACTTAAGTCTACCTGTATGTCTATCGGTCTGTCTAGCTATCTACTTACCTAGCTATCTACCTGTATGTCTGTCGGTCTATCTATCTATCTACTTACCTAGCTTACTTAAGTCTACCTGTATGTCTGTCGGTCTGTCTAGCTATCTACTTATCTATGTTTCTGTCTATCTATCTACATTTTCAATGTTCATTACAACACATGCATTGGTTGAAAGGGCATTGTATCTTTTTGGCAACAGTGGTCAGAATTCGGTCTGTGCTAAAAACTGTTACATTCATATGGAAGCATTTGGGAAATCACTATTTTTTGCATCTGAACAAATATGAAGCATAGGAATTGTATATTAATCAACATGGCGATGGAAAGATGGAAGATAAATCAAATGCATTGGTCAGGATACACAATCGCAAATTATCATTCACTCGCAAAACGGGAAGTACTATTTGCCCATGGGCAGCACACACTGGGAGGTGGGTAGGTGCCCTAATTAATTGGCCTTGTCCACACCCTCTCAAATAATAGCACAATCCCATAGCCATCCCCCTAAAATAAAACAAAGCCCCTACCTACTTCCCCCACCCTAATAAGAATGAAGGGGAGGGAATAAATCTAAAATCTGAAGTCTTCTTTCTTCTAATTCTACTGTTCTGCATCCTCAAAAAAGACCAGATTAAAATCCATACTATCCAGTGCCTCTAATTGAAATTTAAAAAAAAGCTAGATCGAAAAAGAAACCACTGCTGAAAATAAAAACTGTGCCGCTATAAAAAGAAGAAAAAATACATCTTCACTAATGGATTTCTTGCAGTGAGAGGTGTAGGAAGGGCCTTTGATTTATTTATGGAGGTGTCTAGAAGGTAGCAAAGTCCTCTTCTAGGGCTCTTGTCCATAGACCATGTGTGAGGGTTGAGACACTAGGTTCTCTCCAATGAATATTTAAAGTAGCCCCCATGGCGACTGTGTCAGGGTCTTACCTGAGTTCGGAGTCTGTAGCGCAGATATGTTGCTCACCGTTGCAGATAGCCACAGGCCGAGGTGGTCAGGTAAGAATTCACCTGGCCTGTGGGTCTGTGCACGGTGGCTGTGCAGGACGAAGTACCAGGCAAGGACTGAACCAGCAGGATTGTCGAGGGATAGCCGAGGTCAAAGGATGCCAGAGGACAGGAACAACGAGGAGTAGCCGAAGTCAAGGGATGCCAGAGGTCTGAGTAAACGTAGTCAGAAGCCGGGGGCAATTATAAGAAGCAGATCAAACAACAGGAACACTGGTTCGAAACACACAACAGGATCAAAGACTTGACACTGAGCACAGGGCGAGGTTGAGTTTAAATACCCTGCTGATGTCTGATCAGGGTCAGGTGAAGCACAGCCAAGTCAAGGTACAGCCCCCACTGTTGTAGAAATGCCAGGATGAACAGGACCGGAATCACTTGTCGCTGTATAAAGCTGCTGTGGCTCAGAGGTAGGAAGCAGGACCAGGACTGTGAAGTTCCCCTGTTGGGAACTCCAGGAGCGACCACGTCGGGCCGTCTGTCTGCCACGGTGAGAACCGTGACAGACTGTAGCCCACAGATGGGTGTGTGATGAAGCCTTTCTAGTGACACAATAGCAATTGCTGCCCAGTTGCTATGTTTAAACATTTAGCATACATGCTGCCCACATGGAGTAGGGTATGGGAAGGTACAATACCTCCATTATAGTAATATAGGGGTCTTATTGACTCCCATAGGATTTTTATTTATTCAATTTACCCTTTTGCTGCCCTGGGTTTTTAGCTATTTGCTAGGTGGCTGCCCATGCTACCACCTGACAAAAAGTTCTGATTTTTTTCACTCTGGGCCTGGGCCACTTGATTTATTTGGGCTGTATTTCTGCCAGTCGATCGGTATGACTGAAATCCCAACAAAATTTAAGTCCGTTCCTTTCCTGATTTACTCTATCCAGACATTTTTGAATTCGATCAAAATTGTCTGGACTTCATGGACTTTAGCAAATAACCCTGCTAATGTACATGTAAAGGCTTTACTGGTAACATAGTTTACATTTGTGTTTACGTTGTTTACAAAACATTATACTACTGAGCAGTCTTCACCAGAAACCCATATTAAATGGACAAAATGATCAAGCGCCCTAGGATGTCCACCTATACAGTCTAACTGAGAGAGACAAGGAAGTAAATAGTACATAAACATGATAAACTTGAAGGACATGTGTATGGAATATATATGAAAGGGGAACCCAGATTTGGGTCACATTTATTGTGATGTTTTTGTGATGTTTTTCACTCATTGATAGTTATATAAATCTGCTACCAATATTAATCACTTAGTTTTATATCCATTCAGAGTACCTGTGTTTTTTGTGCTAAATCAATATATCAATATTTTAAAAGAAAAATATAATATGAAAATAATGTTTTGTTTCTTTCATTCTATACAATCCAAAGCAAACTATTTTTTTTTATTTAGAATTAAATAATAAAAACATCAAAACCTAAACCAAAACCAAAAAATAAATAAACCACTTTGACTTAAACAAGCCAGTATCAGGAATGTGAGCAATATAAGCCGTTAACAAAAAACGACAACTTGGCATGTATTAAAATTGTGTAGATCCAAAGGATTTCGGAGTCTTTGTATTAAAAACACTGACAAGGCTTAGGTTGGAAAAATTGTGAAAGCATGGAAGCGTTGAGTCTATAAAACACCCTGCTGTGCCGAAGAAATCTTACGAAGAAATTAGCAGACCCCCACGAGCTCCAATAATAACTCATTAGCATTTTCAGCTGTGAATTATGAAAACATCAGGTTTACTGGCGATTGTGAAAAGATCTAAGTCTACTATTATTTAATGGACTATTCATTTTTCCAAACAAAATAAAGGCTAAACTATTTTGCAAAAATGTTAAGCGTGAGGAATGTCTAAGCAAGTACAAGATGCTAGAATTTATACTGGAGAAAGCATTAAATCTTCTTAACACGTTTAAATAGAGCTTCCTCACACAGCATTGATAAACTGTTAGGGTACAATTAAAGGTTAAGTGGTTCACTGTGCTCGTACATTGAAAAGGCTAAATGAGGTTCAGACCATTTTAAAATTTATCTATATCATTATCAGGTCTCTACTTAACACTCAAATGATCACGTGAGTAAAATCTCACCTGCATGCCGAACATACATTTCTATTTGACTAACATGTATAATATATACGAGAACATGAATTTAAACACACCATTCATTGTTAACACTGCAAGCTTTATTCACTAAACAGTGAATTGCAGTGAAACAAAAACGCGAAAGTAGAAGATTTGAGGACAAATTGAGATTCAGCTATATTATATTTTATACATAGAAACATAGAATGCGATGGCAGATAAGAACCATACAGCCCATCAAGTCTGCCCTATTTCCTAAATAATCTCATTAGTCCCTGGTCTTATCTTAAGTCTAGGATAGCCTTATGCCTACCCCACGCATGCTTAAACTCCTTCACTGTGTTAACCTCTACCACTTCAGCTGGAAGACTATTCTATGCGTCCACTACCCAGTGTAAAGTAATACTCCCTGGAATTATTGTTAAACCTTTGTCCCACTTATTTAAGACTTTGTCTTCTTGTTGTGGTAGTTTTTCTTCTTTTACAGGTTTACATGTTGCAATTCAGTATTTAACCCCTTAAGGACCGGCCTGTTTTTGCGATGTTGTACGTTAAGGACCAGAGCAGTTTTGACACTTTTGTGGTGTTTGCGTTTAGCTGTAATTTTCCTCTCTCTCATTTACGGTTCCCATGCAAGTTATATATTGTTTTTTCAAGACAAGAAGGGCTTTCTTTACATACCATTATTTGTATCATATCATATAGTTTACTTTAAAAAAAAAAAAAAATATGGTGAAATTTGAAAAAAAACATGTTTTTGGACTTTTACTTGAAAAATATTTTACTTATCTACAAAAACTAATGAAAAAAACTGCTAAATAGATTTAAAATGTTGGCCTGAGTTTAAAAACACCCAGCGTTTACCTGCTTTATTTTTTTTTTTTGCAAGTTATAGGCCTATAAGTACAAGTAGGAAATTGCTGTTTCAATATATATATTTTAAATGTATCAATAGTGACATTGTAACACTGTTATCTGTCATGAATCCCCGAATCACACCCCACATGTACATATTTTTTAAAGTAGACAACCCAGGGTATTCAATATAGGGTATGTCCAGTCTTTTTTAGTAGCCACCTAGTCACAAACACTGGTCAAAGTTAGCATTTATATGTGTTTGTGTGTTAAAAATGCAAAAAATGCTAACTTTGGCCAGTGTTTGTGAGTGGCTACTAAAAAAGGCTGAACATACCCCTTTTGCAATACCTTGGGTTGTCTTCTTTTGCAAATGGTATGCCATCATGGGAGTAATTCTCATTCCTGGGCTACCATACACTCTCAAAGGCAACCTAACCAATCTGATAAATTTCAATAAAAAAAAAAAGTAAACTTAAGCATTATATTTGACCCTGTAACTTTCACAAACACTATAAAACCTCTACATGTGGGTTACTGTTATACTCAGGAGACTTTGCTGAACACAAATATTAGTGTTTCAAAACAGTAAAATGTATCACAGGAATAATATCATTAGTGAAAATGCTGTTTGTGTGTGAAAAAAAGGAAAAAACATCACTTTCACTGACAATATCCTCGCTGTGATATGTTTTACTAATATTTGTGTTCAGCGAAGTCTCCTGAGTAAAACAGTATCCCCCATGTACAGGTTTTAGGGTGTCAGAGAAAGTTACAGGGTTAAACACAGTGCTAGCAAATTAAATTCTCTGGACTTTCGGCCTGGGTTGTCAGGCATGTCCCTCAAACTGCAATCAATAAAATTACTTAATTAGGTAAAAATATTACATAAATATGCACATAGAATTTTATATATACATATTTGTATATTTTAAGTCTACGTGTATATTTATGAAATTATTTATGTAATTATGTATATGGACATATGTATATTTCATATTATTTTTATTTATTTATTTATACATTGAGATATATATATATATATATATATATATATATATATATATATCATTACATTCTAAGTGTATTTTGATATAAATATATATATATAAATATATATATATATATATATATATATATATATATATATATACATATATATATATATATATATTATATATATATATATATAAATCTTCGAAATGAGTCTGCTCTCCGGATTTAAAACAAACTTTTATTCGTATAATTTAAAAAATGACCATAACAACCAACGTTTCGGTCCCCGCTCTGGACCATCTTCAGGGTCAAAGGTACAACAGGACACTAAGGCAACATACATATACTGGCAATATATACCCCATAAATATATCAAAATACAGTTAGAATAAAATTACATATATATATATATATTTTTTTAAATTATTAAAAATTATTTTTACATTTTTTTGATTTATTTTTATTAACATATTATTTATATTTTCTAATAATATATATATATATACAATATATATAGTTCATATATATATATATATATATATATATATTTATATATATATATATATATATTGTATATACACGTGTGTAATTTAAATATAAGTGTATTTTTATATTAATATATGTATATTGTCACGACTGCTAGTGTGGTCCAACACGCAGAAACTATGTAAACCTATACATAGAAATAAGAAAGGAAATAAAAGGACAGAACGTAAACCAGACCTTAGAATGGCCGGACTAATACGTTAGAGACAGAGAATGGTCAACGGGAAAGCCGAGGTCAAGGAAGCCAGAAAATACACAATACCGTTTAAACAAGCCAAGTCAGGGGAACCAGAAATCGGAATAACAAGGAATAGCCAAGGTCAAAATACCAGAATATCAGAATCACAAGGATAAACGCACTCTCAGGAAACCAGGAACAGGAAACCACGACAGGGCAAGGTACTGGGGTGAATTAGGGATTTAAATATCCCTCCCTTGGCTCTGATTGGTCAGAGGGTGACCTCTGACCCCAGAAGGTGCGTGTGCGTTGACGTCGTGACGTCACGCGCACAATCGTATAACTTTGGGGGGCGGAGCCATGGATGAACGCGACCGCATGGTCGGCGCCATCTTGGATTTCACGGAGCGGCGTGGAGTAGCGGTTTCCGGCTTGCCGCTGAGCAGGTAAGCTCAGTGAGTTGGTGTGGTCATGCCGGTCGGGCACAGACGCACATGGTGGCGAGCCGGGGGCCGTGACATATATATAAATATAAAAATACACATAGTTTGACATTATGTATATAAGATAGATATACATATTATATATAGATATAATACATATATATATATCTTATATATATACATATATTATTTTTTTTAACACTGATTGCTATTTTTGTTACTTTATTTTAGGATTTTTCACTTGCAGGGAGACAGCCTGTCAGCACAGACAGTCCCCCTGCAGGCAAATACACAGGCAGCTATTGCAGTCATGTGATCAGCGATCAGGTTGCCGCAGGGTCCTGATCTGCCGTGGGGAGACTGCCTGGGCAGACAGGCAGTCCCCCTGGACCGGGAGAAACTCTGATTGCCACCGGAGGAACGACGGCGATCAGGTAAGTACCCCAAGACCGTTATGACGGTTCAGGACCGTCATCGGTCCTCAAAGGGATGTTTCTGATGACGGTCCTGAACCATCATCGGTCCTCAAGGGGTTAACTTACTACAATCAGTGTCTAGTAAGTGAACCTCAAATAATAAGTATCAATCACTCAAGCAATCAATAAATAATTCAATAAATAAAGCACTTAAAGTAGCACTGTCACTTTTGAGTTTGATTTAATCTTTCTTTCTTTAAAGGAAAAAGGGACTACTTTATCTGATATATAGGTTGAATTTTCCCCAACTGTGGCAACGGATGAAGCTCCCACCATCACATTCTGCTTTCAACAATTATTTTGTAGATTTTTCCAGATCAGCTAATTTTGCCTACATTTTGCCTACATTTTGCCATTCAGATTTCAATTTGCCACAATTTGGACCTTCGAGAGTAAATGTCCAAGTTTAGTGAATAAACCTCTCTGAGATGCTTCTAAAGGCCATGTGCTAAGTTTGCTCAAAACTCTACCAACCCAACTTATTTAACCTATTTACCAATGGGCTGAGTATGTGCATTACTCTTTCAAGCATAATTTCTATATTCATTGGTTTTCATGTAGTATATTTAATATCCAAAATGAAACCAAGAATTAGAATGAAAAACATCCCATTACTAAACTTAGCATACTAGAGTCAATCATACCAAGTATATAATATCCATTCAGCATCATAGTTTAAAGTGGGACACAATTCCAATTTACGTTCATTTTTTAATTAAAAGAAACATTTACCAACATACAGTATTTTTCAAAAATAATAAAGCTATAAAAGTGGAAATTCTAAATAACGAAGAGCTTAGTGGTAATGTCTAGAAAAAAAATCTAAATTTCTTTTTCAATACGATACATATTTCTACTTATAACATTTTCGATTGCAAAAAGGATTTCTGTTGCAGTCCATAATATTGCTATTTTTTGAAGACATAACAGGATTTGACTAAGTAGAGCAAAAGTTTATAAGATCACTTTAAAATTGAGAGCACACTGAATTGTGGAATTTAATCAAGTTTATAGAGTAGCAAGCTGGTGAAAGTTGTTACTTATAGATAATGCAATAGTTTCTGCCTCCAGGCTTGGAAAAATTGACCTTTGGAGGATTCCGTCTGGGAGCAACACCTAAACCTCTGGACAGAATTACAGCTTTACATGACTTTCTTACATTAAAAGCAAATTAAGTACAAATGGTTCCTTTTTAGTCCAGGCCCTTGTACAATGATGTGTACATAACATTACTTAAATTACAGGATTATTCCCTGCCGAGATAAGCTGCTTTGCTTACAATAATTAAATTCTGGGTGTCCATATTCCAAAAGACTCAGGTGTAACTCTATGTGTTTCACTTTATTCTGTTTTATACATGAAGATATTAAGAAGGCAAAAACACTATTTGAAAAAATATATTATATTGGAGTGAAATACTTTAATGATTACTAGAATATGCACATTAGGAGAAATTGTTCTGCGGTTATTATCATGCAGAAGAAAGTACTACGTAAAATTTGCCAAAAGTAGTTGTTTTTTTTGTACAGATTATCTGTCCGTCCGTCTATCTGTCTGTCTCTGTCTGTCTATCGATGTCTGTTTGTCTTTCTTATGCCCCTTTTTCTTTATAAATGAGTGCTGGCTTCACCGGAGGGGCATTTAAGGCAGTGAGGGCCTTCTGTATTAGATTGTATTATGTGTAAAACTAGTCGTGGATGCTTTACAAAAGACCAGTGGGCTGAGATTTAAATATCCGAGTACTGAATGCAAGGCGCCGGGGGATTCATATGAAAAGTATTAGAATGTGTGATCCCCAAGTTTTTTTAAGTGGTACAAAAAGGGCATCTTTTTGCCCATATTCCTTTTTTGTATCATTTTGTGTGTTTATATAATCCATGAGTATGAGCATCTGTTCCTGGAAGTTCCTGTGATTGATTGGTAACCAAAAAAAAAGTTCTTCAGACGTTAATAAATTGAGCCACATTTTGTTTGCTGGTTTTCAAAGTACTGTATTTACTCAAATCTAATGCGCACCTTTTTGGAAAAGAAAGTTTCCTATATTTGAATGCGCATTAGATTCTTTGGCATATTACATTCGGGGCAAAATGTGAAATTTGCTGGCGAATTGCATCCTGGCGAATTCACAAAGGTGAATTCACACAGGCGAATGAAAACTGGTTAATTCACACAGACAAATTCATACAGGCGAATCACACAGGCAAATTTTGTTCCTGAAAGAGAGCTTAAGAAATATTAGACTTAGCATGTAACACTAAAATTAAAATACCATTAATGTTACTATGGTGTATCGCAATAAACCTTGTCATTGTAGCACAATGTTTTATAGTAGTATCTTCTTGTATAAATGTGCATTACATTCGCCAGTAAAAACATTTTTCAGCTTCCAGGTTTAAGAAATTGAGGTGCGTATAAGATTTGATGGCGCATTAGATTAGAGTAAATATGATATATTAAGGCTAATTTTAAAATATTGTTCTCTCAGGCACTTTGATCGAAGCACAAGAAAAGTATCCTGGGGATAATCTGATTTTGTTACATTTAGGACATGATTTTATATTTTTGGATAAATGTTAAAAAAAGTCAAAATATTAAAATATAATGAATATATCATATATTATAAATAAATCAATATATATAATATTAAAAATATTAAAATATTTTAAAAAATAAATAATTTTTAAATATATATTGTTTAAATAATTTTAAAAGCTGATCCAAAATTATGAAATCAAGGTCTTCATTTAAAAAAAAATATTTATCCAAGGAAGCATCTCAATTAACTCCCATTATTCTTATACTCACATACCTCCTACTCATCTCATCTAATTTCCCCTCACACTGTCTGGTCTATTCCTGTGGCATTGCTAATCCTTTGTTTACTACACATGGCTAACCTACCTCACATTTTTATACACTTTAAGAGAGTATATGAAAGCAGCTACATCGGCTACCATTAATGATGGTTAAATGAATGTAACACAACATTTGAAAGTATGCCAGAGTCACATTTTTTGTCCAACCTTCTGAATGTTGTGCAAATACTACTAGTATTGTCTGAACTACCTGCAGAAATGACACTTTAAGAGAAGGAAGTTTAAAAAAAAAAAAAGGTATTTAAAACATGTTAACCCCTTAACGACCAAGGATGGTTCAGGACCGTCATCGGCATTTTTGCATTGCCGACCAATGACGGTCCTGAATCGTCCTAATGGTGCAATGTACTTATTATACTCCCCTGGCTGTCAATCAAACAACTAGTCTTGTGCTTCCTGGTTTGTTTAACTCAGTGGAGCTAAACTCAAGAGTCAGGGAACTGCTCAGAGCACCTGCCTTGCAAAGAATTCTCATTGAGCTGAATTAGGAAGTCTGTGATCGGACTGCCACAGAAAGTCAAGGCTTGTTTAGAAGGGGATGGCTTGCCAAGGCTTCAGACAAGAAATTTGCAGGTTTTGCACACTGTTTTAATTATACCCAATGAAAAATTGCATTTTGAAATATTTTTTTTTTTTATTGGGGGTATTTTCAGATCTGATCAGAGATCTGTTTATTTGGGCAGTGTGGTGTCCCTTTAATACTAAGTAATGTTAAAGTACATTTTTTGATGATAATCCATTGTATACATAAAAAGAGTTCTCTGCACACATTATTATCATTTTATTATTTATATAGTGCCATCAAATTTTGTAGTGCTGTACAATGGGTGGACTAACAGCACGTAATTGTAACTAGACAAGTGGACGTACAGGAACAGAGGGGTGGAGGGCCCTACTCAATGAGCTTACATGCTAGAGGGAGTGGGCTAAAGTGACACAAAGGGTAAAAGTATCTCTCCATATTTCTCACACTGGACTGATATCACAGTGTTAATAATGAATTCACCAAACTAAACAATTGCAAACACAATGCATTTACATTGTATTAAATGAAATCTTTCTAGGCATGCTGTGGTTATGTTCTTCCTAATATAGTACAATGCTAACATTTACATTACATTGTAAAAGTAAGATCCATTCTATACCTGGATTCTTAGTGTGTTCTGATAACATATTTAGAGTTTCAGGATTTCCCCAGGAACCTGTAAGAGGAAGTTCTTCTCCCCGTTGGTAATTGTTTGTTTATTGTTAATTTGTAATACACACAGCTGGATAACCCGATAAACCAAAGTAAGGTGAATAATAAAAACTTTTAAAAATAAACAAATATAAACACCATACTATTAGTTCATAAATACTGGAAAAAATAAAAAGATTAAATACGCACTACTAAATCACTGTTTATAGAACGCTCACATTGCACAAATACCATCATAAACTATTTAAATGGGAACTGTCTCTTCTCTGAAAATTACACAATTGAATAAAGCATTGAAAATCCCCTATAACTTGTGTTAACCTTTTTCTTATGGGATGTTCGGTTTTATTTGAAATTTATATTAAATATTTCGCAAATTACATCGTAACCCAGTTTAAATAAGTCAAAATCAGGGCACACATTGCAAATGAAGAGGAGAAATTGAAACATTATTTCATTGTGTCTCTTCTCATTATGCTTTATTTAAGCTGCCAGGTGCAAAGGACAGAATTTATAACAATGATTGACAGATGGAGGCCCCCTGTTGCAGGCCAAAACTGTGGGTTTATTTTATTTTTCACAATTCACATTTTGTTAAATATAGGGAAAAGTATAATATTAATAATATAAAAAATCCTGGGAAGGGACAATCACCCTAAAATAATAAAAACATGTAGTTACATGAAGAGGTTTAAATGGAGAATTAATACAATAATAATAATAATAATAATAATAATAATAATAATAATAATAATAATAATAATAATAATAATAATAAAACAAGTTATAAGGGATTCAGTAATAGTATATTTTAAGTCCACATAAGACTCACTACAAACTACCCCGCAGAGATGCATGCATTGGAAGAGCCCAATAAAACTCGGGGTCGAAGCACTCAAAAATTTAGAACTCAGATTTTGATGAAAAATAGAACTCAATTGACCAATGTAGCCAAATTAATTAGGTAAACAAATACATTTCATTCTTGGAACTGCTTCCTGCTCAGTGCTTTAGTAAATGTCTTACATTCTTCTATTCTACTTCTACTCTTCTCCACTGGACAATGGAAACAGAGGGCCCTGAATCATATATATGACATATGTATTTATGAATATATTATAGTAAGAACATTTGACACAAAGCACATATATGAATGTATTTGTGTGGTTGTGTGTATATATAATATATTATTTTTGTATGGGTTTCAAACAACTTGTACCGTACAGTTAATTTAAATTTATCATGCACAATAAAATAAAATAAAAATACAGAAAACGAAATATATACACAATATATAAATAAATAAATAAACAATACAAAGAACAGGTTTACATTCTACAAGGCTACTTAAAATCACCTATCTTATCAAACAAATTATGCGGATTCAGTTCCACCACAAAACGGCTTTCAGAGACTCTGCAAAGCTATACAAATAATCATGTAAAAGTTATTATATTGAAGACGTTAGCGTACTATGTGAGTACCTCCCAACACCTACCAGCAATATAAAATATCTGCATTTTTTTTGTCAATGTTGACCTGGTATCTAATTAACTTCTCGTTTCTCTTGACACAACCACTGAAACTGACGTACATTTTTTGTTCACATGTTCTAGAGCACATACTTCACATTTTCTATACACCATTTCACTCGATTCCCATGAACCCATGATATGCATTTTTCAAAATAAATACATAGATAAATGAATAAATCTAGATTTTAACAATTTCTTCCTTCTAGATGCAATAAAACTGAATTTTATCTTTAAGTAGAAAATGTAAGTAAAAATATTTTTACTGATGTACATGTTGTAAAGTCAAGTGAAACAGGTTCAATAAATTAAAGAACCAATTAAAATACCATCATCAAATTCAGTTTTTTTTTTTACCTATGCATCTTCTCAATTGTTTCGCTCTTAGGCTGTTCAGCTAAATAAAAACAAATGGACAATTAAAAAAAAAAAAGAAGGATTAGACTATAATAAACAATGTATTTGCTAAACAGTGGATTGTGATAAATTAGCAAGGTATGAAAGAAATCTCTGAATACAAACTCTAAAATTACCTACATACATAAATAAAAATAAAACAAAATACATTTGTAAATACGTACAGCTATACACATGCAGGTACCTAAGGTCAGCTGTAGACATTAGCAGATTCTGTCTGTTAAGAAAATATAGAACTATATTGTATAAAACGGAATATGTTAGATTTTTTTTTATATTAAGTATGGAATAGCTTAGAAAAAAAAAAAACACTGCCATAGAACTAGAATTTGGAATTTATTAAGTAAAAATCAAAACCTGGAAAGTGTTATGTGACACTACAGCCTACAAAATCACTGAAGTTAAATGTTCTTAAAAATAAAAATCTTGAGAATGTCAACATCATTTTCATGGTTCTTTAGAACAGCTGCAAGAATTTCAACAAGACTACATCATATATCACATGACAAACTCGTAGGTCTAGAAAATAAAGTGACTCGCAATTAGTTTTGTTTCTTTCTTTCTTTCTGGAACTTTTGACCTCGTATGAAACAAATGGGATTAACATTGGTTTTAGAGCATTTTCAGTCTGTCTGCTCTGAACACAGATTTTTTCCTAACCCTTTAATAACCATTGGCATACCATGAAACCCCTTATCACGTAGAGGTTAAATGGAAAAGAAAGCAGAAAAAACAAGGATGTGTGAATATGAGCAGAACATACGGGCTGTGGTCAGCAATTGTCATGTCAGTCAATATCGGTTAGGGTTAATTATGAGGCATTAGGGGCTAATAAGAGATGCCTTGAAATCAGAGGTGATAGGAAAAAAAGAATACTTTTAATGCAAATAAAGACGTTAACTGCCAGAGAATTGAATTATTTCACTAGTTCCACACTAATTATTAAGAACGTAAACTTCCTTTAAAATAGTTTCATTATAGGTTTTTATTTTTTATTTTTTATTTTTATTCTGGAACATAGTTACAAATACACTATCTATATACTAAGCTATGGCATACTAAGAATAAAAAAGTATGTACATTTACTTTGTTTATCATGTCCATCATGAAAGTTTATGTTTTATTCCCTTTACTACAAAGCACTTTCTGTTTTGAAAAATAGCATAACGTTATTTTGGAATGTATAGGTAAGCATAAAAACAACATTGTATTTAGGTATAGGTTACACGTTATATTTACAAATAATTTACATTTATGAACAATTTTTTTGGCGGTATTAATTTGTGCAGTTGAACGTTTGAAATACAATATGTAAAAAATAAGTATCAAAATGTGCATCATATAAAGTGAAAATATGTGTACAGACATTACAGGAATTTGCAGTAAAGTAAACTGTAGCGATAAAAGAGGAAACCAGCTTTGATGTTTGTACCTGTGCATTGTTTTCTAATAAATTTCCATGTTTGTTATTGTATTACTGAGTAAGTTAGGGAAAAGAGGAGTAGCAATGTGGAAAGGAGGTCAAAGGTTAGTAGGAGGGAAAAGTTAAAGGAGGTCAAAAATTAGCAAGAGGAGAATGAGGGCAATAAAAAAGGGGGTAGGCAGCAATTCACACAGCGATTCCCACGCGTATCCATAGGGGGTTTGTCAGCGGTTGTCTCTATGCTTGGCCTATTCCTCCCGAGGACAGCCAACATGTCCAGTGAAACCAGACAGTGTTGTAGGGCTTTAGGTTGCCTAGGTCTGAGATGAGGTTGTATACGTGTTGCCAGAAGGGTTGGATCTGAGGGTATTCCCACCATAAGTAAAACGGTACGCAGATTTTCCTGCCACATCTCCAACATTCAGGATCATGGTCAGTTAAGTACATGGCTATTTTGTTAGGTGTTTTGTACCAATGGGTGAGCAAACAAAGGCCGCATTTCACCTTTAAAAAGATACATAATATGCATGGGTGCACTGAAAGCAAGAAATTGTAGTAAAATTAATGCATGGCAAAAGTGCCAAAAAGACCTTGGTCACAAACGCAAGGACTTGGTCCTTAAGAGGATTATAATAATAATAATAATAATAAAAAAATAGTAGCCATATTTTTCATATCAGTTAAGCTTTCTTTCTCCTGGTGACAGATGTCCTGTTAAGTGGTATCTAAAAATAATACATAAGAAACTGACAATAAGTCAACATAATTAAACTTCCTCTTACCTGCTCTCTTACATTTGAAAGATGTAAAAATGAAGAAGATATCTACAAAGACCTTCCTTCTTTTTATCCAACCGTGCCATAATTCATGTGATATTTAAGATACAGATAGTAAATTTAATGCTACCTTGGGCAGTAAATCTAATACAGTTAATGCTATATAGAGTATTTTAAACATATTATTTCAGTGATGTAATGTTAATATTCTCTGGGCTCTCCAATCTGAATGATACATGCTCCATCAGCCTCTCTGTGTGCTGCTGAACGTTTAAGATCATTAATGTCCACAGTGAATGTCATATCCAGTTGCCACAATGGGTGCTATGTTTTTTTTTTTTGTAGTGAAATGACTGAAATGACCAAATAACCATCTAATGAATCAATATAAAGCCAATTCCACCAGCTGTACATGTTCTTATTGAGATCCCTTGACTTATCGGAATATTTGTGAGATTTATTTTTGGTATTGAGTGGGCTTGTTATTATTTTTCATCCTGACTGGATCTTATTCTGTTCTGGACATTACTGATATGATTTAAACAGACTACAGGGATATAAAAAGAGCAACGTTTAACCCCTACAGTGCCCAAATCAAGTATAAACATTTTTTTCCCCGTGTATTTTACAGTATCAAACCTAATCCATAAAGCCTCATTCAACACGTGTACTCTAGTTATGGTAACCAGTCTGTAGAGGAATTAATTTCTCTGTCAGAAGTCACTAGTTCACTAGTCCATTTTAGTACACATCTGGAGTTTGAAGGCTGCCTACCCATGCACTAGTCACTGATATAATACCTGTAATCTTGCTGAAAATGTAAGCTCAAGCCCTCCTTTCAAACAGTACAGGAAGTTTAAAAGAGTCACATTATTTCTACAATCAGGGAGGGGAAGGAGTGAATGGTCTGCATTGCATTAGCAGTCCAGAGAATGACAAAAACTACTATTTATTTTATTTTAGAAATATATGATTTAAATGTATATACTGTATGTGGGCATTATGTTCAAACACATACTTCTTTTAAAAAAAAAAAAAAAAAACAATTTTAGTAAGCTGTACTGCTAGTAATGACTCCAGGGTCCTTACAAATACCTATAAGCAAGGTATTTGACCATTTTTATGTATCTGTTTTTCTTACATCTACTGTATGTGACAAAAATGCTATTTTGCTTTTATGCTTACATTACAGACTCTATGAGAACTATTGTATGATAAAGGACACTGTATACTGTATAAAGGATGAACAAATAGATGAAAAATAAAAAAATGCATAAATGTACATACCGTATATACTCGAGTATAAGCCGAGTTTTTCAGCACATTTTTTGTGCTGAAAAACCCCAACTCGGCTTATACTCGAGTCAAGGTCTGTATTATGGCAATTTGTATTGCCATAATACAGACCGGGGGAGAGGGGGGCTGGCAGAGCTGTAACTTACCTTTCCTGCAGCTCCTGTCAGCTCTCTCCTCCTCTGCGCCGTCCGGTCAGCACCTCGGTCAGCTCCCAGTGTAAATCTCGCGAGAGCCGCGGCTCTCGCGAGACTTACAGTGTAAGCTGACAGAAGAGCTGACCGGACGGCGCAGAGGAGGAGAGAGCTGACAGGAGCTGCAGGAAAGGTAAGTTACAGCTCTGCCAGCCCCCCTCTCCCCCCCCACTGAACTGCCACTGGACCACCAGGGAAGGAGAGCCCCCCTCCCTGCCATATATCAAGCAGGGAGGGGGGACGAAAAAAATAAAAAAAAAATAAAATAAGAATTAATAAAAAAAAAATAATAAATAATAAAAAAAAATTAATAACAAAAAAAAAGGGTATAAGGACCACTATGGGAGGGGAGGGGGGGGTATAAGGACCACTATGGGAGGGATGGGGTGGGTTAAGGACCACTATGGGAGGGAGGGGGGTATAAGGACCACTATGGGAGGGAGGGGGGGGGATAAGGACCACTATGGGAGGGAGGGGGGTATAAGGACCACTATGGGAGGGAGGGGGGGGATAAGGACCACTATGGGAGGGAGGGGGGTATAAGGACCACTATGGGAGGGAGGGGGGGGATGAGGACCACTATTGGAGGGAGGGGGGTATAAGGACCACTATGGGAGGGAGGGGGGGATAAGGACCACTATGGGAGGGAGGGGGGGGGATAAGGACCACTATGGGAGGGAGGGGGGGGTAAGGACCACTATGGGAGGGAGGGGGGGGGATAAGGACCACTATTGGAGGGAGGGGGGTATAAGGACCACTATGGGAGGGAGGGGGGGATAAGGACCACTATGGGAGGGGGGGGGGATAAGGACCACTATTGGAGGGAGGGGGGTATAAGGACCACTATGGGAGGGAGGGGGGGATAAGGACCACTATGGGAGGGAGGGGGGGATAAGGACCACTATGGGAGGGGGTGGGTTAAGGACCACTATTGGAGGGAGGGGGGTATAAGGACCACTATGGGAGGGAGGGGGGTATAAGGACCACTATGGGAGGGGGTGGGTTAAGGACCACTATGGGAGGGAGGGGGGTATAAGGACCACTATGGGAGGGATGGGGGGGATAAGGAACACTATGGGAGGGAGAAGGGGGATAAGGACCACTATAAGAGGGAGGGGGTGGGATAAGGACCACTATGGGAGGGGAGGGGGAAGTAAGGACCACTAGGGGAGGGAAGGGTAAGGACCACTAGGGGAGGGGTGAGTCAGGACCACTGGGGGGGGGTGAAGGAACACGGGGGTGGGGAGGTAAGGACCACTGAGGGAGGAGGAGGGGAAGTCAGGACATATGGGGGGGGATGGGGCGGCAAAATTTTTTTTGCCTACGGCGGCAAATATCCTTGCACCGGCCCTGCACACACTGCATTCACACACTGCATTCATACACACACACACACTGCATTCATGCACACACACACTGCACTCATACACACACGCTGCACTCATACACACACGCTGCACTCATACACACACACATACGCACACACTGCATTCATTATACACACACTGTAAATAAATATTCAATTAATATATTTTTTTTAGGATCTAATTTTATTTAGAAATTTACCAGTAGCTGCTGCATTTCCCACCCTAGTCTTATACTCGAGTCAATAAGTTTTCCCAGTTTTTTGGGATAAAATTAGGGGCCTCGGCTTATATTCAGGTCGGCTTATACTCGAGTATATACGGTAATTCAATTTTTCAAGTTTGTCTGCAAAGCAATCTATATACAATAGTGAATAGGTTGATATGCTAGCTACACATGCTTTGCTTCAAATATTCAAATAAATGTTATACTAATAATTTTTTTAATCAAAAACTGCTCAGCAGTGAAGGAGTTAATAACTTTCATTGTGTGTTGCAGCTAAGTTTAAGCTCATATTTTGCCTTCTCAATGGACACATATAACATTGATAAATGAGGCTTTTCTCAGTCAAAACAACAGCACAGAGCCTAATTATGAAATTGTCTCCCCAGCTATTCTTGGACTACAGGTTGACAACATACATGTGAAAAAATCCTTAGTTACTTCCCAAAGATATTTTCTTTAGCTATATAAGACCCTATAGTCAGGGATGTATTTACCACAAGGCAAACAAGGCATTTGCCTAGGGCGGCACATTGAGGGGGGGTGCCAAAGAATGCCACCCCAAGTTCCCAGACATATGCCTTGTTTGCCTCGTTTTCTGCGGCTGTACACCTTACTGTGAGTGAGTGTAGCTATTAGTGTGTGTCTGTGAGTGAGTGAAAGAGTGTGTGTGTCTTTCAGTGAGAATGGGTGTGTCAGTGTATGTATGTCATTTTATGTGTATCTGAGAGTGTGTGCCTGTCAGTGAGTGGGTGTGTCAGTGTGTGTCTGTCAGTGAAAGTGTGTGTTGGTTAAACAGTGTGCCAATGACTGTGTATCTGTCAGTGAGTGTATATCAGTGCATGTATCAATGACGGACTGTGTCTGTCAGTCAAAAAAGTGGCCTTGACACAAATTGGGGGGGGCAAATTTAGATTTATGGGGTACCCGAATTTAGTCATGCCTAGGGTAGCACAAATCCAAAATACACCACTGCCTATAGTACTAACATATAAGGCAAACCTGAACAATGCAAAATGATCTGCAAAATTAAACGTTACTCTTCCACCCAAACTGATCCAGTGGAAGTCACCTAAATTGAAGATAGTAACGGAAATTTGATTCTAAAGATAATAGTTCAAACTAAACCGACTGAATTTTTGTTAGTTACCTAAATGGAAGATTGAGAGGGCATTTTTTCTCTCCAGGTACTTGTTCAAGAAATGATAATGATCAAATAGTTGATGGGCAGGACACAAAAATAAAGAAGGGCAATTTTACCTTCACTAGAGTTTATGGGGGAGCATCCATTGAAGCCACCTTTGATTTTTGTCACATAGGGAAATGTATGAATTTTTTTGTTAAACAAATTGTAAAAACAAAAGGAATTATAATGGTCAGTAAATAATATTTATCAATTAATCAATATGGTTGATCTGGTGATTCCCCCCCATTTTTCAGTAATATTATATTATATTCAGTAATATATATATATATATATATATATATATATATATATATATATATATATATAGAGAGAGAGAGAGAGAGAGAGAGAGAGAGAGAGAGAGAGAGAGATAGCAGTAAAGAACGGCTGCTCACCGGATTTAAAAAAAATTAAAAAAAATGTATTGAGACATATTTAAAAAGGGTCTTTTTAAATATGTCTCAATAATTATTATTTTTTTTTTAATCCGGTGAGCAGCCATTCTTTACTGCTATCTGTGTCTATTGGAGCTTTGGCGTATGTACCCGGTATTGGAGCTATACAAAAGCGTGAGTGCAGGTTTTTTTTCTATTTTATATATATTATTATTATTATTATTATTTTATTATTTATATAGCGCCATCAGATTACGTAGCACTGTACAATGGTATATATAGTTAATACATTACTAAACACAAACACAAATATATATATTTAATACATTGCTAAACAAAAACACACATGCACCGGTCATGCCATACGACTTGCTTTTCCCACAGAAATCTCACTTTAACAGTGCTCTCACTACTGCAAGGGATTTTGGATAGGCATATGCAAATGAGCTCATCAAAGAACCACATTTTTGCCTCATAATTCCACTTTATACATGGTTTCGTTGGAGTATGTGTCTGCTGTATACAACAGCTTTGAAACACAACTCAGGAAGAGGAGCAAAGCCAGTGAACCACTCATGGATGGCTGTTTCGTTGTTAATGAAACTCATCAGCACGAGGTTGGTTACTGGCTTGCTAGTGAGGCTTGGCGTTACTTGTAAAAAAAGAAAACCCCTTCCACTTACTTCAGGTGGAAGGAGTTTTCATTCACACTTTTTTCCCCACCACAACTCTGTTGGTATGTATATATATTTTGAACACATTTCATAATACTAACTAACTGTTTTCCCCAAAAAGTTCAAAACTAGAATTTGAAGATCGCTTTATGTTTAGTTTTATAAAAGAGCACCAATATATTTTGTTGATATCCACGGTTCTGTGTCAATAGGCCACCAATAGACACACTTGATCAGTAGGTAATCTGACAATGACAGAAACAAGGAATGAGTCATGCTTGAAAGAAATACAGCAAGAAATAGTGTATTCACAATAGAGCTGTCAGAATGTCCAGCTGTCATAGTGTATCAATCAACGAAACAAAGATGACTTTTAGGAGCATGTCTTAAATTATTAGTTGGAATACAAAAACCTCTGTTAAAGAATGGGAGCTTGACAAATTTTCTTAAATTATCTAGAAACACTTTGAATGTTGGAATATGGAACCATTGTGTACGACCATATGTATTTCTTAGAGAATTTTTGTTTCAGTTACTTCATTCATTCCGAAATTAATTTATTCTGAAATCTGATAACATTTTTATGCCTATTTTTATTATTGTCACACGATCATTAATCTCTAGTCACAAAAAAAACCCAACTGGGGATATTCATTCACTCAGAATGGGAACAGTTGTTGTGAATGAATGAACAGCACGGAACAAAATCAGTACAGCAGTCCATTCGTTCATTCGACCATTCGTTAATTTTCCAATCATAATTAATTCTTGGATGAAATTAAGGAAAAACTAAATTTTCATTCATTTTTGATTTGTCAGAAATCACGTGTAGTATTTTTCACCTATTCTGAGATAATCTCAAATATTAAGCAAAGGTTTATATAAATGAGTCATTGCCTAACCCTCGATATAAAATGTACTGACAATCTTGGAGCCCTGATTATTCCAGAATTAGGCTAGAAATTCTAACAAGTAAGTACTAAAGATGTTCAATTTGGATGACGGGATATGTAGTTAAATTATCTTGGAAACTGATTAGTGATACTTTTGTACTATTTAAAGGGACACTACTAAATTGAAGCATTACACCCAGCTGCTTCTATGCCATAATTTGCTTTCATTTTATGCATTCTATTGTCGTATTTTAAGAGCTATTAAACTGGCAAAATTGATGGTGTAATGACTGATATCGGGTGCTGCCATTGCTCAACAACACTAAGTAAACTGCTTTATTCTGCTTGATTTTCTCTAAGGATTATTTTTTCAATCAAAAACACTAAACCCCTTTAATACCAAGTTCTTTTTGTATAACAAATAGTATAACATTTATATAAGACATGGGGTGCAAAGCTGGCACGTAAACATGATATAATAATACTGTGTGTAGACTTCTGTTGAGGAATACCATAAATGTAAATACATAAATGTACAAAATTGTAATTATATAATTGACACAGTTGACATGGATATTTTTTCAAAATGGCTACTGAAGCCTAAATTTTGAAATTCACCATGAATTCACGTTGAATTCCCATTAATTTACACTTTTGCAAATAACCCTGAACATGATTTTACAGTGTTTAATGAAAGGGAAAATAAGGATAATCAATCTTACCAGCTATGTATAGCCAGATAGAAAGATATGGAGAGAATAAAATATAAACGTCTAATATGCCTGGCACATAAACATTGTATATGTAATAAATAAACTATTCCTTACCACTTTCCAGTATATATCCAATGTCCCAAATTTAGTGCTGGACTACCATGTTTACTGTCCGCTTCAATTCCTAAAAAATAGAAAATATAGATAATGTCTACTGTGATTTATAGGGTACTTCGAAAAAAACAAAAGCAATATTTAATTTCCTTTTTAATATACAAATTTATTACCACTGCTTAAAAATAGAATAAAATATAAAGGACCAAAGATACAATGCAGAGCAATAAGTGATGAGGTTCTATCCATCTTCTTCACCTTCTACTCTCTGTCACCAAATAATATACATTTTAATAATGACTTTTCTGTCTTACGGATATCCTAGGAACCTAAAACAACCCTGAACTACATATTTATATTATGTCTATTAGTCTATAGCTCTCATACAAAAAAGGAATGTCCAAGAGATTGTGTTTTTCTAAAAGGATTACGCATAGATCTTTTTGGGGGGTTTTGAAATGCGTTATAAATGTATGTGTCAGTGTGAAATGCAGAGCATAAGTCATTCTCATGTCACTGTTCTTTCTGTACTCTACACCTGTTACATTCCTTAAGCCAAAACCACTGCCAGATGAATTAATATTTAATTTTCTTTCTTTTTTTTCCCGTTTCCTTTTTTTCCTCCAAAAAGTGTATTCCAAGGTCAGCAAAATGGTTAAGCATTATACCTCCTTTAGATTTGGATTATCAGTGCTTCTTAATAATGATTTTTGTTTATATCATAATTCTGATATTTAAGTTGCATTACTTTGTTTTACAAATCCAGTGTTTTGGCCTGAAGAGCTTGGTGTATTCATTTAGTCATTTATTCTTTGACTGTAAATGCGGTAATTGTCTATTTTAGACTATAAAGGCAAATGGGGATTTGTAGTCTGTCAGCAGTATGAGGGCCATGGTTGGACCTCTTGGTCCTATTATGTTCTTTCACATTTTGTAAGAATACAGTCATAATTAAATGGTAACTTTTTTGTTGTTGCTTTCCATTGCTAATGTGAATTTTAATACATAATCTGTTATTTTAATATCCTACTATGACCAGCCACTTTTTTGTAATTTAACTTTTATGAAAATGACAAGAAAGAAAATACAGTTGTAGATAGTAGTGAAGGAGTTTAAGCATGCATGAGATAGGCATAAGGCTATCCTGGATATAAGATAAGGCCACAGTCTAATGAAAGTATTTCGAAAATTGGGCAGACTAGATGGGAAGAATGGTTCCTATCTGCTGTCACATTCTATGTTTCTATGTTTCTATGTAGTTGAAAAACAATCTCACAGAGGTCATAAAAACAAGATGGAAACAAGAAAAAAAGAAAAAAAGTAAGCATGACTCCGGTAGACATACCATCAGAAATAGAAGCAAAGAAACATTATGAAGCACTTAAAAATTATAGAAATTGGACTTTTAGAGGTGAAGAAGGCTCTGCTCAAATAAGCTCACAATCTATGAGGATTTGAGCTAGGAGAATATGTTAGGTGTCTTGACCAAGGTAAAGTGGTTTAATTTTCTGTCCAATGTTTACCAGTTCTAAAACAATCACTTTGCCACTGTTCTAACCAGCCAACATATAAATATTGAAATTAATCTAGTTACAAACTTAGTTATGAACTGCAATTCATTCATATTTAGACATGATTATAATGCGAATTACCGAACTCCAAACTGCCATATAGACTAATTATGGAAGAAACAAATTGCACAATAAACAAACATGTTCGTAGTTTAGAATTTTAACCATGATAGAAGCAAAAAAAGCTGGCTGATGTGAAAAAAGGATAATTGATGGCTAGGGGACAGCCACTAAATGTTGATTTTTATTAACAGAGCGACTGAAAAGTGACCACTATTGGTTACGTTTTCTCACGAGATATCTAAGCTAAATAGCAGGAAAATGCACATATCAATGTACTGCAAAATATATGCGTAATGTTTATATTGACACAATGATGGGCCCTTTTTTGCATCCTTCTGATTTGTCTAAATATGGAAAATCGGATGAGCCGAACCACCATATGGTTTAAAATCTTTTTAAATTGGCGGATGAAGTGTTTTGGCTAATACAAGCTTTTTTACCATGCTCAAATCCAATTCAATAAAAAAAAATCAAAGTAAGAAGGTATCATGTCTTTAACATCATTTTGTTTTGTTTTTTAAATATGTAGCCTCCCAAGTCTAAGTGATGGTTCTGTTTTAATTTAATTGACTGAAATAAAGACAGGAATGATTAGCAGATGCTACTTTTTTTTTTCTTTTGACAAACTTGAGTGCATTTTGGATGACAGTGGTAAAGAATTGTTTCCAAAATCTGTTTCATAGCTACTTCTAATTTTTATTTTCTTCACTAATTTGGATTAAAGTTATTAAATGTTCTGTAATCAGTCATTAGCTTAAGGAATGTCATGTTTCTGTCTATGACTTGTAGAATATCATACGGACCTATTAATCAATCCATTACATTTGTAATTATTCAGAAAGTTATGGTGAGATGTATCATTTTTGATCTAATAGTTCTTCAGGGGATTGTCGTATACCAGGAGACAATAAAATATTTCTGAATGATGATCTTGTTATTTAAAATTGTTTACAAAGAAAAATACATTGAGAGTTCTCTTGCTTTCAATAATGTATTGGAATGTTTCCACAATACAATACTGTGACGAGGTTTCATAATGAAATGTAAGCAAATATTGTGTACTGATTGCAGATACAAAGAAGTGGATATTTAACCCCTTCAGGACACATGAAATGTGTGTGACATGTCATGATTCCCTTTTATTCCAGAAGTTTGGTCCTTAAGGGGTTAATAAGATTCCAACCACAAGAGTTTATATTTTGTTCTGGAAGATAATTCCATGGTTGAAAAATGGATGTTAGAGAGGCTATGGGAGAATGACTTTAAGAGAAGTATTTATAAATGATGTGTGATTGGTGAATGTCTGGATTGATGTATTAGCCAGTTTGAGCTTTTGGACTTACCTTAAACATGTGAATTGTATTCATATAAGGAATTATTTAGTTTTGCATAGAACTTTCAGAGATGGATCTGTGGCACATATGGCACTTGTGTTTAATAAAAAAAACATTGACATGTATTCCACTATCTGTTTCATTACCATGGAAATTATACACACTTGTCTCTGAAAAGAACACAAATTTTAGGAAAGAGTTTGGATGGTGTCATATCAATAAAATGTCCATGTGAGAACTCTGGGTCTAGTCACACCCCAAGATTTTTAAAAGTGTTAACTGGGGCCAATTTGTCATCTAACATTGCACTGATGTTTAACTGGGAAAGTGTTTAATTAAAGTACTGGGGCCTAAAGGCTGAAGGGTGACAAACAGAAGGTACTTGCTCTTAGGGTTAGCCATGGGTTGTTTCCGAACACGGGCCCTGGATGGGGTGCGACTGGCCCCTGTCAGATTAGTGATGCAGATGCCTCGCAATACCGCAATGAAATACAAATATGCTTCAGATAAGCAGTACCATCCTAAACAGGGCCGGCCTTAGGCCTTTAGGCGCCCTGTGCGAAAAATCTTCACAGCGCCCCCCTTCCCGCCCCCCCTCCCCACTCCTTCCCCCCCATCTTTCCCCCTTCCCACACACCCTGACACACACGCACACACAAACACATGCAGGCAGTCACACACAGACAGCCACACACAAACACACAGACATAGAATGTGACGGCAGATAAGAACCATTCGGCCCATCTAGTCTGCCCAGTCAGTCACATACACAGACAGACAGCCACACACACACAGGCAGACAGCCACACACACACACACACAAACACACACAGGTAGGCAACCACACACACAGGCAGGCAGTCACACACAGACAGCCACACACAAACACACATGCAGACAGCCAAACACACAGAGGCAGACAGCCACACACACACACACACACACACAGACAGTGACACACACAGTGGCAGACAGCCACGCACGCACACACACACACACACACAGGCAGACAGCCACACACACACAGTCACACACACAGACCGTCACACACACAGACAGGCAGACAGTCACACACACACACACACACACACACAGCCAGTCACACACACAGGCAGACAGTCACACACACAGGCACACAGTCACACACACAGGCAGCCACACACACACAGTCACACACACACACACACACACACACAGTCACACACAGGCAGACAGGCACACACACATAGACAGTCACACACACACAGACAGTCACACAGACAGTCACACACACAGACAGTCACACATACATAGACAGTCACACACACACACACACACAGTCACACACACACACACACACACAGTCACACACACACACAGTCACACACAGGCAGACAGTCACACACACACAGTCACAAACACATGCAGACAGTCACACACACAGGCAGACAGTCAAACACACAGACACACACAAGCAGACAATCACATAGTTACCTCTGTTCCTTGTGGAGGCAGACAGGCAGTGCAGCTCCTGGATTCTGGTCATGGGGGAAGCAGGGACTCCTTCCTGCTTCCCCTGCAGCAATAAGACAGCATTTAAGCTCTGCCCCCGCCGCACGCTAAGCCCCGCCCCCGCTGCACGCTAAGCTCCGCCCCCGCCGCAAATTTTATTTTTAAATTATTTTTTTTCTGCCATGTGTGAGCTGTGCGGTCGCAGGGCGCCCCCTGCTCCATGGCGCCCTGTGCGGCCGCACAGCTCGCACACCCCTAAGGCCGGCCCTGATCCTAAAGCAATGCCATAATAGGTGCTTGTTCTGATATTCGCACCAGACATGGAAGCCCTTCTATTAATATAATATTTTGCTGTCTAAGCCATATTGCTTCACTGTGGTGAGGTGGGACTCTGAAGAATTCAATTGTGATTTTTTTTTAGAAAACCATTACACAGGCCAAGAACAAAAAAAAAGTTCAATGCTCAACAAGAGGCATTACAATGGTAAAACTATAATAGAATAATAGGTTGATATGCCATTAAGTGATATATCTCTGTTTAGACTCATGGGAAGTACCTAAAGATGGTAAATGTATATGCAGAGGCAACATGACAACATGTAGGCTGTATAAGTAGGCACTACAACAATATATGTGGCATTGTACATGGGGTAATGAGATAACATGCAGGCAATGCATTATGGGGAAAATGTTTGACAATTGCTCAGGGTAATTCTAACATGTGGCTAAAGATTTTGGCATTTACAGGGGAAATGTGTCTCATGGATAGGATTGTGCTGTTCACTGGAAACCTGGAAAATCTAGCATAACATTGCATATCAGTACATTTTATTTGTTTAAAATATTTGTTAACTTTCATCTATCAGTGTAGGAATCAAATATAATCAACAATCCCAGTCCCCACTAGGGACGATACGTTAACCAGCCATGCAGTTTTCTATAGGTAAATGAAATATTATGAGAAATCTATTTGTATGGGAATTTTCACACAAAAAAAAGTTATACCATGTAAAAATTATATATTGTGGATTTTAATCTTTCGACTGATATTTTAACATATTCTTTCTCAAAGAGATTCTATAGTGTTAGGATTGCAAATCTGTGCCCCCCCCTCCCTCCCCCCCTGCCATTCCAGCACCAATGATTCTTGGTGCTGGGTCGCTGCTCCACCTTCTCCGACATCATCTGAAATGCACATGCGTGGCGAATGATGCAAGCGCATTACGCCCTCCCCATAGGAAAGCATTGATTTATGCTGGATGTCCTCATGCAGAGCGTGAGGATGTCCAGCATCGTTTGGCATCCATTAGGATCCATCCATTAGGATCCAGCAAGTGCCGCTAGAGGCAGTCCTAGCCCTGCAAGTTAAACATTGCAGTTTCTCAAAAACTTTTTCTTATGACAAATCACGGCTAGAACTATCTTGCTTTGCATGTAATGCGTCTATCTCATATATTAGTTTCCCCTTTTACGTTGCATTACTGAAATTAATGAACTTTTGCACGATATTCTTATTTTTCGAATATCACCTGTAGTACAGTTATGAACAGATTTCCAGAGAATGATATGTATTGGCCTTAATATATTTGTATAATATCCCCTCCAAAGTGCAGTTTTTTCCAAATTAAATGGATTTAAATGTTTTAACCTTTTTTTTTTTATTCTTTTTTTAGCAGTGCATATAGATATCACAACGCGCATGTGGTACCCCAACGGCAGTCCACATGCCTTTCTATAACAGTTATAACAGTGGGGTACATGGTAGTACTTGCACAATTATATATTAATATGGGTACATATAAACAAAGACAGTGCAACAGATATCACAGGAAATATTCCCAAGTTGAGTATATGGCATGTCTGGTTAACTGCACTAATTTTTTCAGGATATACTATACAGGTATTCAAGCTTAGACCTACACAGATTAGGATGAATGGTGGTAGATTGTTAATCGCTAGCTTAACATACTGAGAAAGGTACTAGGGCTTATGAAAGCTTAATGAATGCGAGAGTAGTATATTGCTCAGAGTTCAATGGGGGAGAAATCGTATAGCATGGTATGGGCTTATGAATGTTCATTAAACTAAAACTAAAACATGAGCTTGACACATGCTGGAGGTAAGTATCTGAGCCTAGAGTTTCTGCTCACGGTGATATTGTCCCATAAGATAGAAGGTGTTTTAACCCCTTCAGGACGGAGTCAATAGTGCACGTTCTGATCAAAACAAAACGTAAACAAAAACTGGAATTTGCGCTATATGTCTGTTCACCCGTAGTTCCCCTCTTTCAAATTATATGCACCCACACTTATTATATATCATTTTGTTCAGGAGAAACAGGGCTTTAATCTATCATTAACTAGTCATATATGGAACATAATTTATTATGAATAAAATTAAAAAAAAATGTGAGAAAATTAGATTTTTTTTAAAATGTGCATTTCCGTCTGACATTTTAGCTGTGAATGTCATAACACTGTTAGGTTTTACTGCAAAAAAATGCGCATATTTGTAATCAGCGATGTCTCACGAGTACAACAGTACCCCCCATTAACAGGTTTTATGTTGTTTTGGAAAGTTACAGGGTCAAATATAGAACATTCCATTTTCAAATTGAAATTTTCCAGATTAGTAATGTTACCTTTGAGACGGTGTGGTAGCCAGGAATGAGCATTACCCCCATAATGGCATAGCATTTGAAAAAGTAGACAAGCCAAGGTATTGAAAGTGGGGTATGTTTAGTCTTTTTTAGTAGCCACTTAGTCACAAACACTGGCCAAAGTTAGCGTTCATATTTGTTTTTGTGTGAAAAAAGCAAAAAACGAATGTTTGGCCAGTGTTTGTGACTAAGTGGCTACTAAGAAAGACTGGACATACCCCACTTGCAATACCTCGGGTTGTCTACTTTTGCAAATGGTATGCCATCATGGGGGTAATTCTCATTCCTGGGCTACCATACGCTCTCAAAGGCAACATAACCAATCTGGCAAATTTCAATGTGAAAAAAATTAAATGCAAGCCTTATATGTGACTCTCTAGCTTTCCAAAACACCATAAAACCTGTACATGGGGGGTACTGTTATTCTCGGGAGACTTCACTAAACACAAATATTAGTGTTTTAAAACAGTAAAACATATTACAACAATAATATAGACCATAAAAGTGCCGTTCGCTTGTAAAAAATGCGAAAAACTTCACTTTTACTTAAAATATCATCGTTGTAATACAATTTACCAGTTTGAAACACTAATATTTGAGTTCAGCGAAGTCTCCCGAGTAAAACAGTACCCCCTATGTACAGGTTTTATGGTGTCTTGGAGAGTTACAGGGTCAAATATAGTGCTTGCGAATTAAATTCTCTGCACTTTCTCCCTGTGTTGTCAGGCATGTCAATCAAATTTTAATTAATCAAATCACATAATTACGTTAAAAGGTTATTTAAATATACACGTAGAATTTTAATATATATGCATTTATAGGTATTTAAATTCTACGCGTATACTAATGTAATCTTTTATGTAATTATATGTATTTATCTATATATATATATATTTGCGGTTTTTTGTATTTTATATATAGATAGATATATATAGAATGTCATTCTAAGTGTATTTTAATATTAATATATGTACTTATATTAATATTAAAATACACTTTGTATGACGTTACATATATATAATATGTATATATATTATATATATATAATATATATACATATTATATATATATATAAATATATTTATTTTATTTTTACACATGTCTAATTTATTTTTTTTACACCTCCTAACAGCAGGGGGACTGTCTGATATTTCAGACAGTCCCCCTGCTGGCAGATCCACAGCCAGCTATAGGAGGCCATGTGATCGCTCTTTGAGAGCGATCACATGGCCCCCGGGGGCCTCATTTGCCGGAAGGGGACTGCCTGGGCTCTCAGGCAGCCCCCCAGAAGAGGATCGCGGCGGAGGTAAGTACACCTCTCTTCTTGGGGGCTTAAGCCGTTACGGCATACCATGCCGTCGCAACGGCTTTAAAGCCCATTTAATGCGTGACGGCATGGTACGCCATAACGGCGTTAAGGGGTTAACCTTTCTTCATAACTAAAATGTTCCATTCTATTTATTTTAATATTGTAGCCCGACTTTTTTTAGTGCCATAATATACTTCTGTGGAACAGGTGCCCCAAATTACATAACATATTTTTACCCAGAAGTGCACAACTTTGCATTCTTCTAAATTAAATTTCACCCCAGTCCCCCAATTTATCTACATCCCTCAGCAGTGAATATCCTGCTTACATTGTATTACTTTACAGAGTTTTGTGACATCTGCAAATATTGAAAAATTACTTCCAATGCCTATCTCAAGATCATTCATGAATAATTTGTATAAAAGCAGTTCCAGTACAGAACCCTGAGGGACACCACTTACCACTTTTGTCCAGCTTGAAAATTTACCATTAGTGTCATCTATATATACTCTGTCTTTAAGTCAATATTCTACCGAAGAACAACAAGTTTCATCTAGACCAGTGATTCCCAACCCAGTCCCGGATTTAGGAATTACCCAGTTGTGTCTAAGGTGTTTTTAGAAAAAAAAACAAAAAAAACATGTTAGACACAGCAGGGTAATCCCTAAATCCTGAACTGGTAGGGGGTGCTTGAGGACTGGGCTGGGAACCCCTGATCTAGACCAATTTCTTTTAAACACAAACCTATTGTGCAGGACTGTAAATCTAAGTAGATCACATGCACTGCAACACCCTGATCTGTACTTCAACTTACTTCTTCATAGAAGGTTAGTTAAGTTAAGTTAGTGTGACATGACCTATGTTTCATAAAACCATGTTGATTTTTGCTAATAACAATGTTCTTCCCAAGTAATTCCTGAATATTATCTAACTAACACACCCATCTCTGTTTTCAGTGCACCTATTTTGCTCTCTTCAGCTATCACTTTCTCATTTTCTAGTTTGACCCATCTAAATTCCTTTGTGAATGCATTATTGGCGTCCTTATATCTTATATAGGATGCCTCTGATTGTATGATTTAAATGTTGTTGTTTTTTTTTTAAATATAATTCTTTATTTTTATAGTGCTTTGAATGGAACAAGGTGAACATTTGACCAATATTTGACATGGTATACAAGATTAATAAAAAAAAAATGTGTACAGTACAGATATTGCACTATTTTAACATTATATAACGGTTTCAAGCCAGGCTTGTCCTGAGAGGTCAGCGTCATGGTAAGAGAGTGTAATGGTGAGAGGTGCCCTCTCGTGTTTTTCCTGGTATGATGTGAATGTTATGCTTATAGCTTGTGAATGTTAGCAGCGTTGCCTAATATGGAATGTAAATTATTAGTCTGCCCTAATTAAGGAGGTGCAATACTGTGTGGCGAGGTGGGGTGAGTTGTTGGAAGTTGTGAAAGGGTGATGGTCTCCAGTCAGGGCTAGAGAGGGAGTATTGTCCCTCAGCTTTAGCATTTATTGCCCCTATCCCAAGGGTATCGGGAGGGGGGGGATGGAAGAGAATAACATGGTATTCCACGAAGCCTGATGCTATCTCCACTGAGGTGAGTAGGTGAGTAGCGCCATTTTATGTGGTCACCAAGATTGTAAGGAGCTGCCAAAATGGTGTCTGAGCAGGTTGCTTGTTGGCTCCACCCTCTTCTCCCCCATGATTTAAATGCTTTTAATGCCCTTCTCTTATTTGACTTAGTTTACCTTCAAACTAAGACATATTGGTTTCAATGTTGTTCTTTTATATTTATTACCCAATTGTACATATGGAGAAGTGTACCTTTTTTTTTAGTAAGTCTTTTTTTTTGTCTTTTGTGCAAATATCGGTTGACAGTTCCACTCTAAGTGTCATATTACAATTTAGGATAGGTGATAGGTAAATAATATTTCTGTAAACAACTTCATATATGATAATTAGCTTTTGTGTGCTTAAATAAAAGAGACATTATACTAAATTAAATGTCCAGTTTAAATCCATGTTTTCTGTTTTTAAAGAACAGGAAAAAAAATAAATATATATATATATATATATAAAAAGGCCCTAAGGACTTATTTTGGCATACAATAGTGGTATAATTTTACTAGCCTTGGTCTTGAGGAACAGAAGGCGAAAGGCTATAAACCTTTAGTAATAAAACAGACAAACAGTAAAAGAAATAAAGGATAAAGGATAAACAATAAGAAAACCTCACAAATATAATAAACTTGTTTCCTGTGGATTCTAAATTCCCTTTTCTGGCAGTTAATTATTCTCAAGAAATTGAGTTTGGTGTTTATTATCTATAACAGTCACCCAAAGCAGAAAAAATGTGTTTGCAGAATTATAAAAGTGTACATGGACTATGAAACAAATGTTCTCCTATTTCCTTCAAGAGTAATAATTTTCACTTACACTGACTTGCTCTGACATTTACAGGAGAAAAAAGTTACTGGGTGTCAGCCAGGCACAAGAAAATGGCGGAATGGTCTGTAAACCATATTGTTAAGAAAGTTTAGGAACCTATGCAGTATTGTTAAAAAAATAACTGCTGTAAAATAAAGTAGTAAATGCAGGGCATGTTATTATCAATGCATAGACATACCATTGAAGAACATTTAAAATGAACAAAATAAAACATGTGAAAACAGTGTGGATAGCTCTTCTAAATACTAACACTGTTATTTACTATAGTGAGAATTGTTGTGAATTCACAGAGAATGTTAAATTTAAGGCAAATTAGAAGATTAGCCAGATTAGAAAAAGTCTTCCAGACAGCTATGCTTCCAGTTTGAATACTTTGACCTTCAATTGGAAATTCACTTTACTTCCTGACAATTCTCCCAAAAAAACATGGGGCAAGATCTGAGTGGGGACCCACCAAGGGGCAGGCTATTTGAATTGTTGTCAATTCTCAGTACAGTGGAACCTCGGTTAACGAACGCCTCGGTAAACGAAAAATTCGGTTTACGAATGAAAATTCGTAAAAAAAATGCCTCGGTTTACAAAATTTTATCGCAATATGAAACAAGTGTCCCGTTTTTTTAGCTCCACCCTCTGCATACTGAAGTGTGGGTAGCACGTGAGTGTGTAGTGTGGAGGTGTTGGAGAGGTTTTGGAGCCATTTGCAGCAAGTTGTGGAGCCATTTGCAGCAAGTTGTGGAGCCATTTGAAGCCACTTGCAGCAAGTTGTGGAGCCTTTTGGAGCCATTTGCAGCAAGTTGTGGAGCCTTCTGGAGCCATTTGCAGCAGGTTTTGGAGCCTTTTGGAGCCATTTGCAGCAGGTTTTGGAGCCTTTTGGAGCCATTTGCAGCAGGTTTTGGAGCTTTTTTGGTGCATCTCAAGAAGTGGAAAGGTAGGGAGCTGAGCTTAGTTGTTTGCATGCCTTTTACTGTGTGTTCTGCTTTTTGGGGGTGGTTTCCATGCCAGCTCATGTGCTGTTGCCTGTTACTGTGTGTTTTGCATTGTGGGGTTGCTTTTCATGCCAGCTCATGTGCTGTGCATGCCTGTTACAGTACTGTACTGTGTGTTTTGCAATGTGGGGTTGTTTTCCATGCCAGCTCATGTGCTGTGAATGCCTGTTACAGCTCATCTTCTGTGCATGCCTTTTACTGTGGTTTCCATGCCAGCTCATGTGCTGTGCATGCCTGTTACAGCTCATCTGCTGTGCATGCCTTTTACTGTGGTTTCCATGCCAGCTCATGTGCTGTGCATGCCTGTTACAGCTCATGTGCTGTGCATGGCTTTTACTATGCTTTCCATGCCAGCTCATGTGCTGTGCATGCCTGTTACAGCTCATGTGCTGTGCATGCCTGTTACAGCTCATGTGCTGTGCATGGCTTTTACTATGCTTTCCATGCCAGCTCATGTGCTGTGCATGCCTGTTACAGCTCATGTGCTGTGCATGCCTGTTACAGCTCATGTGCTGTGCATGCCTTTTACTGTGGTTTCCATGCCAGCTCATGTGCTGTGCATGCCTTTTACTGTGTGTTTTGCATTGTGGGGTTGTTTTCCATGCCAGCTCATGTGGGTGTAAAGCATTTTTTTGCATACTTAGTGACGGTGGTGTCATGGCACCCAAGAAAGCAGCGGAAGCTGGGAAGAGGAAGAAGGAGATGATTCTGCGTAAGGACAAGAAAGAAATCAACAGGAAGCATGAAGGAGGAATGCGATTGACTGACCTTGCCAAAGAGTATGGAAGGAGTGCATGCACAATCGGTACAATCCTAAAAATGAAAGAGAAGATTACTGGGAGAGATGCAGCCAAGGGAGTCACCAGGGTCTCCAAGCAACGGCCACCTGTTCTGGAGGAGGTCGAGAAGTTGCTCCTGCTCTGGATTGAACAGAAGCAGCGTGCAGGGGACTCAGTGACCAAGGCGATCATCTGCGAAAAAGCCAAGGCCTTGCACGCTGACCTCCTCAAACAACAGCCAGGAATGTCAGCAGATGCAGAAGGCTTCAAGGCCAGCAGGGGGTGGTGAGAAAGGTTCAAGACCAGATCTGGCATCCACAGTGTGGTCAGGCATGGAGAGGCTGCAAGTTCCGATGTTGCTGCAGCTGAGGAATTTGCTACGGAGTTCCTGGAGGTCATAGTTTCAGAGGGCTACCTTCCTCAGCAGGTCGTCAACTGTGACGAGACTGGACTCTTCTGGAAGAGGATGCCAAAGTGTACCTTCATCACAGAAGAGGAGACCTCATTGCCTGGCCACAAACCGATGAAGGACCGTCTCACCCTCCTGTTCTGCGCCAACGCCAGTGGGGACCTTAAGCTCAAGCCCCTGCTTGTCTACCATTCAGAGAACCCACGGGCCTTCAAGAAACACAAGGTGAACAAGGAGCAGTTGAGCGTTTTGTGGCAGTCTAACCCAAAGGCTTGGGTCACACGCCTCTTGTTTGTGAAGTGGGTCAATGCGGTTTTTGGTCCTGCTGTGAAGAAGTACCTTGTGGACAATAACCTGCCACTCAAGGCCATGCTGCTCATGGACAATGCTCCTGCCCATCCTCCAGGCCTCGAGAAAGACTTGCTGGAGGACTTTAATTTCATCAAGGTCATGTTCCTTCCGCCTAACACCACCCCACTACTCCAGCCAATGGACCAGCAGGTCATCTCCAATTTTAAAAAAACTCTACACAAGGGAGCTTTTCCGGCGATGCTTTGAGATGACAGATTGCTCAAACCTCACCCTCCATGAATTTTGGAGAGAGCATTTTGACATTGTGAGCTGTCTGCAGATTATCACCATTGCCTGGGCTGGGGTCAGCCAGACACACCTAAATTCTGCTTGGCGCAACCTGTGGCCAGACTGTGTTGTAAAACCTGCCTCCAGTGCTTCTGCACCTGCACCAGAGTCAACAGTGTTGGAGGAAATTGTTTCCTTGGGGAGGACCATGGTCCTGGAGGTGACTGAGGAGGATGTCTATGAGCTGGTGGAGGAACACGACCGTGACCTAACCACCGAGGAGCTGGTGGAATTGCAGAAGGAGGCGATGGAGGAGCAGATTGCATTTGAGGAGGAGGAGGAAATGAGTGAGGAACCGCTCTCTTCCACGGAACTCAAGGAGGCATGCCAAATGTGGGTAAACCTACAGACTTTTGTACAGCAGCACCACCCAGATAAGGCTCTAGCCCACAGACTTGTGAGCAGTTTTGACAGATATCATGTCCCCTTTCCGAGGGATGCTTAAAAGTCGCCAGAGGCAGCAGACAATGGAAAGGTTCCTACAAAAACAGCCTAGACATGAAGAAGAACCTGCTTGTGTTAGTGCTGCCCAATTGCCCTCGTCCTCCTCATTTTCCAAAAAAAATTTGAAATTGTTTTGCAATTTTCCATGTTTTCCCTGTTGACGTGTGATTTATGTACAGTTGAAGTGTACTGTACCATGTTACTAACAGTCTGCCATGTTTTAAAAGTTGATGTGTGATGTTTTAAAACGTAAAGTTGGATGTTTTAAATGTTATTGCTTGATTAATCATGTCCCTGTACAGTATTTATGCCTTTAAAGTGCAATTTATAAAGAGTTTTGAACAGATAAAATACTTTATTTGACTTTTTTCTCACCTCCGGAACGCATTAATTGGTTTTCAATGCATTCCTATGGGAAACCGTGTTTCGGTTTACAAATTTTTCGCAATATGAAACGTCCCGGAGAACGCATTAAATTCCTAAACCGAGGTCCCACTGTGCTCTCTTACACCTTGTTTTATTTGCCTTCCCTAAGTTTAAAGGGTAATCCAGACGTGGACACCTTGCTAATCAGCTATGCTTCACTGATGGGGCCTAGCAAAGGATTTCTCCCAAAGGGAAAAAGAAGGTGGAGGGGAGTTGCAGCACTGTTACACAGTCAGCTGGCTGATCAGGCTGCAGTGTGGGAGGAAAGGGGGTGAAGCTCATGGGAGCTGCTGGCCAAAGCAAAAAGGATGAAAGGACACCCTCCCACCAAGAAGAGAACTATAAAGGAGGGTGGCTCAGGCTGATATGGAGGTCAGAGCTGGCTTAGGGCAGAGGGCACAGTGTAAGTGGGCTATGACTCCTGGCAGCAAGCAGCACACTCTTGGCTGCTCCATTACTATGTCAAGCTGCATTATTATGGATGATGCAAAAAAATTTAGAATATGTAATTTTATTCTAACTGTATTTTGTGTATATCTCTCGTGCAGAGGGAACTTGCTGGCATTTCGGATCTGGACTGCCCGTATGGGTGTGACCAGTCTGATATATTTCAGAGATGTTCTCTCTGTAATGGCACAAGATGAGCTAAAACCAGCTTGAGATCTGAGTGGAGACCCACCGAGGGCAGGCTAATTGAGCCTTGAGAAAGACCTACTAAAAGGTTGTGCTGCTTTTGTATTTTATTTGTATATATATATATATATACACCTTTTATTTTAACTATTTGTTTAAATAACATTTCTTATACCTAACTTATTTGGACTCAGTTCCAAGTTCCTGTGGGCATACCTGATGCACTTCTACTACATATCTCAAGGATGAGATGACGGGCGCTATAAGTTTAGAGCCAACTTTGAAAAGGCTCTGAAAATTGTGAGTTTGAAGAAATATTCCTCTCACGTTATTATCTGTTATATATAGGTTACACTATGTGTGTTTTATCTATTTGTATATAGGTTTTTAAAAACAACCTGTAGTGTGGTCACCTGAGAAATGTTATGTGTAAGGTAAAATCCACTTTTTTTGTGTTCGCAAATCACCTCTTTTCTTATCTTATCACATTTTAAAGTGTAAACGGTGACATTACGCTTGGGTAATTTTAGCTGCACCAGTTTTTAGAAAGATTAGCGCCACTGTGTCCTTTTCCTGTTTTATCTCTTTAATTGAGCTGTTGTCCGTTCTCACCTCTCTTGCTACCTTTTTTGTCTCCTTAAGGGTAAAGGGCAATCCAGACGTAGACCCATTGCTCAAGGTGCCTAGAGGGAAATAACTCAGTGATGATACCTTACAAGGTTGGAACGATAGTCTGGGGTTGCCGTATCTCTCGTGCAGAGGGAGAATGCTGGCATTTTGGATCTGGACTGCCCATATGGGTGTGATCAGTCTGATATGCTTCAGAGATGTTCTCTCTGTAAAGGCACAAGTTGAGCTAACACCAGCTTGAGATCTGAGCGGGGCCCCACTGAAGGGCACGCTAATTGTTGTCCATTCTCATATCTCTTTCTACCTTTTTTCTTTTTATCTCTCTCTCTCTCTCTCTCTCTCTATATATATATATATATATATATACCTCTGAAATTGTGTATCTATGTGTGTCTGAAAGAGTGTGTTTATGTGTGGCAGCAGGGCTGGCCTTAGGTCTCTAGGCACCCTGTGCGATAAATCTTCACAGCGCCACCCCCGTTCATCCCCCTTCATCCTTGTATGGTTTGTATGTGTATATAGGGGTGTATTTTTTGTATAGGAAATTAATGATTTACATGAAAGTATTCATTCCTCCGTCCCTGTGGTTACCTTGTTGGTAGAGGTTGGTAGAGGTTACTGTGACAGAACCGTCTGTCTTTGGGTTATGTTTCTCCTCCCTCCATTCGTCTGTTTGTACGGTTGTTTCTTTGCCCGTGCAGTCCTCTTATTTTCCCGTATTATTTCCTGAAAGACTACAGAATACGTGACCAACGTGAAGCTGGCGTGTGCCATCAATTGACCACCCAGTATCTACGGTTAACTGCAGCTTAATTGACTGTTACTGTGGCCGCGGCTACACCTGGCTGCCACACGATGGCGGTGTTATGGAGCTTCCCAGACAACCAGCGGTACTCTGCCCAGCTTCAGTACACCAAGGGCAGACACTTTACTTCCCAAGCACCGCTGAGCTACCAGCCTACGGGTCTTCAGCTCCATTCGTGAACTGAACGGTGGAGCATTCGGGACTTTGTGTTTTATATTGTACTATATGTGAGGGTACCCGGATAGTTATGCCATGGAGCCTGTTTGTGGAATCAAAGACTTTGGCTCCATGGCGATTAAACTGCATTCGTGTAGTCTGAGCGCCATTCACCTAATAGTGTGCGCTCAGACCGGAGCTATCTGGGGGTACGTTACATGTCTATATTTATTGTAGCATTTGTAACACTGTACATTTTAAAGTAATTCTCTATCCTTTTGCCCCCACGTGCATAATGGTGATTTGCCTTTGTCCTGGGAGATAATTAAATTACTTCTCAATTATCTCCAGGGCAGAGAGGAGGAAGCCAGGATGCATTGTGGGATGTATTGTGACTGTATGTCCTGATCTGATACCTGTCTGTCCTTTAACAGTCTCCCATTTGGTCCCTTAGGGGAGTGTCCACCAGGTGGGAGACCTGCATAAATACGGGCAGGTAGCCCTCATTAAAGCCAGATCTTGTTTTACCCTCAATACGGAGCTTGGTCTCGTGATTGGGGGGATTTACTATACGCGGTTAGAGACTGATTGCTGGAAGTGTAAGACGCTTGGATGCTGTGCCTGCTCGTCTGTTAGCAGCTATTCGTGAGATTACCATTCGGGAGTTTGGAGTACTACTGGGTACACAGTTCGGGAGTTAGGAGCATTCCCCTGGTTCCAGTTCAGGAGTTTGGGGTTCTACAGAAACTGTGCCTATACCTCTGCAAGAGGAAGCTCTACTAAACGGTGGTTTAACTCCTTTATGTTGGGAGTGCCGTAACAGTTACAATTACACACACAGGCAGACAGTCACATACACACGCATACGCACATGTACATGCACACACACACACATACACACACACACACAGTCAGTCACAAACCATTACAGTCATACACACAGGCATACAGTCACACACACAGTTACAGTCACACACAGGCAGTCACACACAGTTACAGTCACACACAGGCAGACAGTCACACAGTTGCAGTCACACACACAGGAGACAGTCACACAGGCAGACAGTCACAAACACAGTTACACACAGGAGACAGTCACACACACAGTTGCCATCACACACACAGGCAGACAGTCATATGCACACAGTTTCAGTTACACACAGGCAGACAGTCACACACAGGAGGCAGTCACACACACATACAGTTACAGTCACATACACAGGCAGATAGACAGACAGTCACACACAGGAGACAGTCACACACCCATACAGTTCCAGTCACACACACAGGCAGATAGTCAGACAGTCATGCACAGTTGCAACTACACACACACAGGCAGACAGTCACACGCACACACAGTTGCAGTCACACACACAGGCAGACAGTCACACACAGGAGACAGTCACACACCCATACAGTTCCAGTCACACACACAGGCAGATAGTCAGACAGTCATGCACAGTTGCAACTACACACACACAGGCAGACAGTCACACGCACACACAGTTGCAGTCACACACACAGGCAGACAGTCACACACAGGAGACAGTCTCACACACATATACAGTTACAGTCACACACACACACAGGCAGACAGTCAGACAGTTATACACAGTTGCAGTCACACACATACAGGCAGACAGTCACACAAGCACACAGTTGCAGTCACAGACACAGTTGCAGTCACACACAGGCAGACAGACACACACACACACACACACAAAAGACAGCCACACATACATACAGTTACAGTCATACACACAGTCACACAGTTGCAGTCATAGCACTGATCTGAGTGCCTAACATATCCAAAAAGCACTCAGATCGGTTTGGTGGTTTGGAATTGCCATCAATTGAAAGTTTTGACTGGCCGGCCACGAGGTAGAAGCCCCAAATAGTTCCAGAGAAATTGGGGCAACGCCAGTTCAAGGATTTCTATATGAAAACCACACACAATATCCGATTGCTTTCAAGTGTCGAATGCTCCCCCAGTCAATAGTTCATATCTCCCGAACGCCATTCGTAGAGGTAGTAGGGAAATTGAACAGGCAGCAGTTCCATCTTCACCAGGTTTCACGGGAGTGCCTAGCCAAAATCAGTTCCAGGCACTAAGTGACCGGGTACCGCTATCTGCATTCGGGGGACAAAATGGTCGCCATCCATTCTGTCGACCTCGTGCGTTCGGTTTCACGAAATGGCGGCCACCTAGGAGATGATTTTATTAATAGTTTCCATTGTGGTTTTGCACTAGATACTTTGTATTCCACATTCTATTGAGATGTTGGGGTGGTCCTCGTTCCGGAACTGAACTAGGGGAGCTTGAATAAGTAAATGAACAGGGAAAAAAATAATATTACCCAACCATTCCTTCACACAGACCAAAGTACTGGTCAGAACCACTAGCACACTGAGGGAGTGTAGTGGTGTTCTAGAACAAGAGATCGACCATCCTTTCCTGACCGCTTTTAAATCATCACGCGAAACACTTACATTTGGTTAATCATTCTCCTAACCCCTTGCAAACAACGATTGAAGGAGGGCATTTGATTACAGTTCCCCTCGAGTGTAAGGTGGTTTAAGGGACCTTAATGCTTTCTATATTTCTGGTGGCTGAGATTGCTAATGTCTGTGACAAAGGGTTAAAATGCAAATGGCATGTAGCTCATCACATGAATAAGCACAAGCAACGCTCATTAGAGTAATTAGCACAATTGTACACTTTAATGGACTCTAAATGAAAAGAAATTAAGGGTTTAGCAATGAACTGTGAATCAAAAACTGAACTGCTTTGACTATAGCTGAGCTCAAAATCACCTATTATGTCTTGCATTTTGTAAATCATTAAAATTTACTTATATTGTAGAAGGAATAAAAAACGAGAATGTTTTTTAGTTTTTATTTTTTGCCATATTAAGTCTGCACCTTGCGTAATCTATTTACTAATCTATATATGATCTACAGAGCTGATTGTCAAAGGCCTGTTCTCATGGTAATGGTGATGGTGGAGATTCCATTTAAAATGTTGAAACATTCTTTTTTCACCATGCTTATTCTTATTTCCACCATGATATAGAAAGATGAGATTATCCAATTAATCATGTTCACTACCAAGTGCTTTTGTTTCAAAAATATTAGCATAACATTTATTAAAACATTGGACTCATAGTTAGCTCATAAATGTAGGATAAACAGCTATATTTTTGTTTTGGAGAAATATAAAAATAAAAATGTTTAAAATTAGATTATTTTAAACATGTTTTTATTTGGTCATCCTTCACAGAAATATTGGAGAGTGCTTTAGACACAATCTGGTATCCCTTATGAATTCACATCCGATTTTGTTCCATGTGATGGGACAACTTTATATTTATACAAATCATTTGGCCAACAATTATTTAATAAACTGCTTGGTCTCCTGGATATATGACATCTCTGCAAATATAGATGGAAATTTGTAAAACCAAGGGTTGTGTACCCTATTGTAAAGAGTTTGCAATTTGTTATAGCTTGATCCATTGAATAATAATCTTACTTGGACGGGATAAGGAGCCTAATAACCAGAAGCAGCTGCTGAGATGGGCTTCCACTACCTGGGACTGACAGCTAAAAGCCTCTAAGTAGACCAAGTGATATGTCCTAATTTGGCCAGGACTATCCTCCAGTGAGAATATAAAAATGAAATTGAATATGTTGCCCAATGGCTCAGGCTCCCTTCTGTCTGCTGTGACAATAACATAATTAATTTAGAATGTCTAAACCTGCAGTGCTCAGAAAGTAGATTATTTTCCAAGACAATATTAGTGATATATATAAATATATATATTACTAACTGTCTTTTGTCTTTACAAACAAGTAGTGTTTAATGCTGCTTGTTATTACTATTATGTTCACAATATGTTTGAATTAATTAGACACTATGTTATGCAACAAATTGTGCCTTTCATGCCACATTCCAGTCTTGGTTGTTTTGTAGCACAGTTTCATGGTAAATGTGGGACTTGTCAGGCTCAGATTTTGATAATAGTATTAAGATAAATGGAACTCCATCCATCATTTTTTTAACTGGTCTGAGTTAATGTCTAGAATATTTAATTAAAAGACTTAACTGCAGGACAGGTGCAGAGAAAGGGAAAGCATGGAATTTAATAGGATATCAAAGCTGGAAAACAAACTTTAAATGGTGAGAGAAGTGTTCGAAGGAGCCTAATTGATATAAAATCTATTTTTATGGAAAGTAAAATAGATTAGAAATATTAGACGTCTCCTCATCACTTGAATAGTGGGTTTTTTTTTCAAGGAAGATGTAAATAATATTTTGTTAAAACACGTTTTTGCTTGCAGACTTATATCTAGAAAATGTAACTGAATTAGGGATTATTCTAGCTTTAGTGACTGAATAATCTAAATTTTATTAACGACAGGAGGCGAATATTTGCTTTATCTTTCTTTACTGAACCTCCCAGCAGCAAAGGAACAGTTAACAGTAATGCAAAAAGTTCAACCAATCAGATAGTATAACAGTATTATATGATGTCATCAAACTCCTCCCATATCCTCTTTCTTGCTGTGGTCGATGATATGTCTGTGTCAACCGTGTAAACTGTAACGATGAACTGCGGACTAAGTTGGAGTCCTGAAGTAGTCAACATGTGGAATATTTAGCGTGCTTGAAGGAGACGTATATACGAAGGTAGGTATTTTTCACACTAAGGGAATAGAGAAAAGACGTGAGCGTATAGGTTCTCATACTAGGTGAATGCAATTTATGGCATGTATGTTAAGAACAAATTGTAGTTACTCTTTGAATATAATATTGAATATTTCAAACACTAGATTAGAAGTGTTATGGCGTGAACATATGGCAGATGGTGTATAAAGTGTGTGTAACCAGTAGACTGTACGGAATGTGGACTCTCTGGACCAATCTGCAGATGACAAAATGTCTGAGAGGGAGCTCCCCGCACGAAAGGCTGAGGATGCAGCTGCTCCTCTGACTGAATGTGCGCCAAAATTTGAGTCAATGCCTGCTTGCGCTCGTATCCATCTGATCCACCGTGCTGACGGTGGGTGCGGATACCGGTTTGTGTGGTTTTACATAAGACACGAGGAGGGGTCCCGTAGGGGGGCGTAGAGTGGTGGTCGCATCTAAATAATGCCTTACGCAGAGTGCCACACAAAGTGACTGTCTATTAGGAAAGTAAGGGTAGAATACGGAGGAAGAATTAGTTTTTGTTACTCTTTGAATATAATATTGAATATTTCAAACACTAGATTAGAAGTGTTATGGCGTGAACATATGGCAGATGGTGTATAAAGTGTGTGTAACCAGTAGACTGGAATGCATAGTAACTTACCTGGGCGGGTGTTAGAAAGTGAAAATAAAAAGGGTGGGAAAATATTCGCCTCCTGACGTTAATAAAATTTAGATTATTCAGTCACTAAAGCTAGAATAATCCCTAATTTTATGGCAAGACAGGAGGCTTCATATTTGCTGTTTTAACGCTCCTATATGATAGAAGATGCAGCATGTGTCATAGGTTTGAAATAAAATGTACGGAATGTGGACTCTCTGGACCAATCTGCAGATGACAAAATGTCTGAGAGGGAGCTCCCCGCACGAAAGGCTGAGGATGCAGCTGCTCCTCTGACTGAATGTGCGCCAAAATTTGAGTCAATGCCTGCTTGCGCTAGTATCCATCTGATCCACCGTGCGACGGTGGGTGCGGATACCGGTTTGTGTGGTTTTACATAAGACACGAGGAGGGGTCCCGTAGGGGGGCGTAGAGTGGTGGTGGCATCTAAATAATGCCTTACGCAGAGTGCCACACAAAGTGACTGTCTATTAGGAAAGTAAGGGTAGAATACGGAGGAAGAATTAGGTTTTGTTCGTCTGGTGATGTGAAACTTTCAGGCGAGAAGACTACTGCGTGGGAATCAAATGCTTGAATATCCGAGACCCTACAGAAGGATACCAGGCATAGGAGTAAGGACAGTTTGGCCGAAAGTTGACGTAGCGTCAAATTTTCATTAGTGGGCCAGGATTCTAAAAGGGAAAAGACTTGAGTGATATCCCAGAAAGATGAGTATTTAGGAAGAGGGGGTCTGGCTAACCTGATCCCTCGTAAAAGTCTACAGACTGAAGGATGTTTTCCTATTGACGCATTGTCAATGGGATTATGGGCCGCAGAGATAGCGGATCTATAGTGTAGCGTTACTTACCTTATCTGGGGGCCGGCCGCGGTCCTCTCTTCAAGCCGCGCGCGGTCCTGCGGCTGCACGAGCCGCGCGCGGCTCATCCGACTCTCCTAACAGGAAGACGGGCAGTGACCGCGAGATGCGGTCACGTGTCCCGCCTGCAGCTAAGAGCGCGCCGCGAGTCTCGGGCGCGCTCTTAAAGAGACAGTGGGAGCCTAAATTGCAAAAAGGCTCCCATTGGCTCCTGTCATGCCAATCACCCCATACACTTACCTGTTGGGGGTGTGGAAGTGACAGGAGCCAATCACATTAGTTTGAAGGCTACTTATACTCACCCTTTTCCCTTAGTTCCTTGCCCTATCGTGGTTTCTGCTACAGTTCCCTTTAGTGCTTGTTGTGTTCAGCTGTGTTTCTCCGTATTTGACCTTGGCTTTGTATTCTGACTTCGTTTTCGCTTTATCCTTGTCTGTACTGTTTGCCGGCTTGCTGATTCCTGTGTACCAGACCCCGGCTAGTTCTCGTTTACGCTGTCTCTTTGTGCCCTTGACCTCGGATCGTTCCTGACTCTGTACTTCTCCTATTACGTCGAGTCCGGCCACTCTAAGGTCCGGTAGACGTATCTCTCCTCTGTGCTGTCTTCTGTTTGGCTGGATCCTGCGTGTAGGGGTATATACTCGTTACATTACGATAGGGCCATGGACCCCGCAGATTTAGCTCAACAGATGGCGTCCCATGAGGCTAGATTTGTAGAGCAGGATCACCGTATGGATCAGATAGCTCAGGCTCTCCAGACGCTCTTAGCTAGAACCATTCCAGCAACCGCACCTAACCCTCCTACACCCCTGCTTCCTGAAGTATCGACTGTGCCTAATGCTACGGCCTATTTAACGCCTCCTCCTAGGTATGGAGGGGATTCTAAGACATGCAGAGGGTTCATTAACCAAATAGAGTTTCATTTTGAGATGTATCCACGTTCATTTCCCACAGAGAGGTCTAAAGTTGGGTTCTTTATGCACCAACTTACCGACAAAGCACTTGAATGGGCAAACCCTATTTGGGAGGCTAATGGACCTATGGTGCATGACTTTCACAGTTTCCTTACAGCTTTTCGCAGAACTTTTGACACTATGAAAAGGTCTAAGAATGCCGCGAGAGCATTAATGAGGGTTAAACAGGGTTCTAGGTCTGTGGCTGATTACGCTATACAGTTTCGTACCCTTGCCTCACAGGTAGATTGGACCAACAATGGGTTAACTACTGCCTTCATGGAAGGCTTATCAGACTCTATATTGGATGAGGTAGCAGCTAAGGAGCTTCCTGTTGCCTTAGAGGACCTTATTGACTACCTCATCGATATAGATAATAGGATTCATGACAGGCTCTATACCAAGAACAGGAATAGACGTTTTGTTACACCTATTCACCCCAGAGTTAATACACCGGAGAGTGTAAAAGTATCTGAAGAGGAACCCATGCAATTAGGGGTTGCCAAACTCTCTGATAATGAAAAATTACATAGGAGAAGGGAGGGACTCTGCCTATATTGTGGTAGGAGAGACCATATGGTAAAGGAGTGTCCTTTGCTCCCGGAAAACTCTCGCACCTAAGACCTTATAGGGGACTGGCCTTGGGTGTGATTTCTAAGTCTCCTACATTGCCTCCTAACCGACTGCTTCTCCCTGTTTCTTTACATATGGGAGAGAGTTGTATAGTTGAAAATATATACGCCCTGGTTGACTCTGGGGCAGCTGAGAATTTTATAGACTCTGGTTTTGTAAAGAAAAACAATATTCCCATCAGGGAGAAGGAGATACCCTTGGCCGTTGAGGCCATAGATGGTAGACCATTGATATCTCCAGTTGTTACTCACGAGACTGCACCACTACACATGTACACAGGGGTTCTACACTATGAAACCATTCGGTTCCAGGTCATCACCTCTCCCTCTTCACAGTTGGTGTTAGGGTATCCATGGTTACGTGCCCACAATCCCATTTTTGACTGGGAGACAGGGCAGATAAAATCATGGAGTGAAGCCTACCATGAGTCATGTACTATTGAAGTCACGCCTGTGAATTCTATTAATGTTCCTACCATTCCTCCTTTGTCTACGGCTATACCCTCTCAGTATTTATCTTTAAAGACTGTCTTTGATAAAAGAGAGGCTGACAAATTACCGCCTCACAGACCCTACGATTGTGCTATTGACTTGTTGCCTGGCACTATACCTCCCAAGGGCAGGGTGTACCCTCTATCGGTTCAAGAAAACCGTGTCATGGAGGAGTACATTAAAGAATCATTAGACAAGGGATTTATTAGGAGATCCTCTTCTCCGGCTGGAGCGGGGTTCTTCTTTGTATCAAAGAAAGAAGGTGATTTAAGACCTTGCATTGATTATAGAGGTCTTAATAAAATCACCATCAAAAATGCTTACCCTATACCATTATTAACAGAATTGTTTGACAGGCTCAAACATGCTACGGTATTCACCAAATTAGATCTTAGAGGAGCATACAATTTGATACGTATAAAAAAGGACCACGAATGGAAGACAGCCTTTAACACTAGGTCAGGTCATTATGAGTATACCGTCATGCCATTTGGGCTTTGCAATGCCCCAGCAGTATTCCAAGAATTTATTAATGATGTCTTAAGGGACTTTATTCACTCATTTGTTATTGTGTACTTGGATGACATTTTAATATATTCTACAGACTTACACACTCATCACAGACATGTTACGACAGTTCTGAAGACCCTTCTTGCTAATGGTCTTTATTGCAAACTAGAAAAATGTCTATTCGACCAATCCGAGGTCCAGTTTTTAGGGTATTTGATTTCCGCTAAGGGTTTTCGGATGGATCCCCAGAAGCTCGCTGCGGTCATAGAATGGCCTCTGCCGCAAGGTCTGAAAGCCATCCAGCGTTTTCTGGGTTTCTCTAATTATTATAGACGTTTTATCAAAGGTTTTTCGTCTATCGTAGCACCTATTACTCGTATGACTAAAAAGGATGGCAATACACGTGCCTGGTCTACTGAGGCACTTCAGGCTTTTGACTTTCTTAAGACTACGTTCGCCTCTGCACCTATTTTACAGCATCCTGTCCCCTCATTGCCATATATACTTGAGGTTGATGCTTCCGATATAGGGGTAGGTGCTGTCTTATCCCAAAGAGAGTCTCCTGAGAAGCCATTGCATCCTTGTGGCTTCTTTTCTAAACAAATGTCCAAAGCAGAAAGGAATTATGATGTGGGTAATCGCGAACTCCTTGCTATCATTTAGCACTCAAAGAATGGAGACATTTGTTAGAGGGCACTAAGGATCCTATCCTCATATTTACGGATCATAAGAACCTATCCTACCTTAGCGAAGCTAAAAGATTGTCTTCAAGGCAGGCTAGGTGGTCACTGTTCTTGTCTCATTTTAATTATATAATCACCTATAGGCCAGGTGATCGGAACACTAAAGCGGACGCTCTGTCCAGACAGTTCGAGACTATTGACAAACAGGAGATTGATGTCACTCCTGTCATTCCCCCAGACAGGATAATAGCAACTACTATTTTGTCTATTTCCTCGTCCCTCTTGCAGGCCATACAAGCGAAACAAAGCATGGCACCTAGCGAGAGGCCTAATGATAAATTGTTCGTTGACGTTCCCAAGAGACGGGATATTCTGTCACTGTATCATGATACTAAGACTGCTGGACATCCTGGTATTTCCAAAACGGTGTCAGCCGTTTCTCGGTATTTCTGGTGGGATACCTTACGTAAGGACGTTACTGACTATATAAGTGCTTGTACTACTTGTGCATGTATGAAATCCTCTCGTAGAGTTCCTTGTGGGCTGTTGCATCTGTTACCCGTTCCTGAGAGACCTTGGTCTAATCTATCAATGGATTTTATTGTTGAATTACCCTCTTCGAATGGTAACACAGTCATCCTAATGATAGTAGATCGGTTTTCCAAAATGGCTCACTTTGTGTCTCTTCGCAAGTTGCCCACTTCCAAGGAACTGGCTCTTATCTTCGCTAGAGAAGTGTTTCGAATACATGGTATTCCCTTATCTATTGTATCCAATAGGGGTAGCCAATTTATTTCCAGGTTCTGGAAAGCCTTTTGTTCTGAGATGGGTATTTCTCTCTCATTTTCTTCCGCTTACCATCCCCAGTCTAATGGAGCTGCTGAACGTGCCAACCAGTCTCTGGAGCAGTACCTCCGTTGTTTTGTGTCTCACCATCAGGACAATTGGTCTGACCTGCTTCCTTGGGCTGAATTTGCTCGGAATAACGCCACTCATGATTCTTCCGGCAAAAGCCCTTTTTACGTTGTCTATGGCCAGCATCCCGTGGTTCTTCCGGCTGCATTCTCCTCACAGGGCATGCCAGTTCTGGATGAGCATTTGGCTTGTTTGCGTTACACTTGGGAGCAGGCTCAGCGTTCTTTGGTGGACTCTGCTGCCCGCCAGAAGGCTCAGGCTGACAAGCATCGCAGAGCGGCTCCTTCCTATGTTGTGGGGGACAGGGTTTTGCTTTCCACACGGAATATTCGCCTCCGGGTGCCTTCTATGAAATTGGCTCCCCGCTTCATTGGTCCTTATCGCATTATACATAAGGTTAATCCCGTTTCTTATGCCTTGGGTCTGCCTAAGAATCTGCGTATACCTAATGTATTTCACACCTCGTTGTTAAAGCCTTACGTACGCAACCGCTATACCCGGCATACTCCCCCTCCCCCTCCTGTCTCTGTGGAGGGTCATGAGGAGTTTGAAGTGTCTGCTGTTATTGACTCTCGTTTCCTTAGGGGTCGGCTTCAGTACTTGGTACATTGGAAGGGTTATGGGCCTGAGGAGCGCAGTTGGCTTTCTGCGGATGCTGTTCATGCTCCCCGCCTTGTACGTTCTTTCCATTCGCGTTTTCCTGCCAGGCCTGGTCCTGCCCGCCCGGAGGGCGTGTCCTCAGGGGGGGTACTGTAGCGTTACTTACCTTATCCGGGGGCCGGCCGCAGTCCTCTCTTCAAGCCGCGCGCGTTCCTTCGGCTGCACGAGCCGCGCGCGGCTCATCCGACTCTCCTAACAGGAAGACGGGCAGTGACCGTGAGATGCGGTCACGTGTCCCGCCTGCAGCTAAGAGTGCGCCGCGAGTCTCGGGCGTGCTCTTAAAGAGACAGTGGGAGCCTAAATTGCAAAAAGGCTCCCATTGGCTCCTGTCATGCCAATCACCCCATACACTTACCTGTTGGGGGTGTGGAAGTGACAGGAGCCAATCACATTAGTTTGAAGGCTACTTATACTCACCCTTTTCCCTAAGTTCCTTGCCCTATCGTGGTTTCTGCTACAGTTCCCTTTAGTGCTTGTTGTGTTCAGTTGTGTTTCTCCGTATTTGACCTTGGCTTTGTATTCTGACTTCGTTTTCGCTTTATCCTTGTCTGTACTGTTTGCCGGCTTGCTGATTCCTGTGTACCAGACCCCGGCTAGTTCTCGTTTACGCTGTCTCTTTGTGCCCTTGACCTCGGATCGTTCCTGACTCTGTACTTCTCCTATTACGTCGAGTCCGGCCACTCTAAGGTCCGGTAGACGTATCTCTCCTCTGTGCTGTCTTCTGTTTGGCTGGATCCTGCGTGTAGGGGTATATACTCGTTACATATAGACATTAATTGATCGATTTACCTTGATCAAATAGGGTAGACAGAAAATTTATAATGATCATCAGAGGTGCTGAAAAGGGATCGGTGTCCCTTTCCAAACACCAGCTGACCCATGTCTTCCATGCACCGATGTAAGCTCGTCTAGTGCCTGGGGCCCAGGAGTCCCATAGGAGAGCCTGAGTTGTCTCCGAAAGTCCTGAGACGTTCCAAGATCCCCTGAAACGGTCCAAGCTACAAGCTGGAGCCGGTCCTGAAGGGTGAGTGGGTGAAAGTGCCCTGTTGGGTTCCTGAGGATGTCGGGTGATCGAGGTAGAATAATTGGATAGTTCACTGATAATTCTAACAGGGTTGGAAACCAAGTCTGGGTTCTCCATAGTGGAGTGACAATGACTATCGTCACTATTAGGGCTTTGACCCGGTAGAGGGTGCATTGGATCATGGAGAAAGGTGGGAAGGCATAGGCTCCTGTCTCTGGCCAAGGATGTAGAAAGGCGTCAACTGCCCATGACTGGGGGTCTGGCAGCCAGCTGATAAAGGCTTCCGTCTGGAGGTTCAGACGGGATGCAAACAGGTCCAGTGTAAGGGGCCTGCGAAGGTAATGAATTTGTTGGAACACGCGGGGGTCCAATTGCCAGTCGCTTACATCCCTCCAATGGCAAGAGAACCAATCCGCGACTAGGTTGTCCGTGCCTGGAAGATATTCCGCTCTGATAGATAAATTCCGTTCTAGACAGAATTGGTAAAGATCTTTGGTCAGATCGGATAGTAGCTTGGATCGGGAGCCTCCTAACCGATTCACATAGCGCACTGCAGAGACGTTGTCCATGCGCAGTACTAGTGAAACAGTTGAAATAGTCTTTCGCGAAACTGCGAATCGCGAAAGATCCTGCAATCAATTCCAAACAATTGATGTGCAATGCTTGTTCGGATGGGGACCAAAGTCCCCCTGTGGACCCTTGGGCGCATGTGGAGCCCCATCCCAAGAGACTGGCATCGGATTCCAGAATGAAATCTGGTTGTGATCCGAAGATGGCTTTGCTATTCCAGGCTTCCATATTGTGAAGCCACCAGTGAAGTTCTATACGAACTTCGTCTGTCAGTTGGATGTACTTATCATAGGAGGTGGAACGGTGTAGGTAGTATGTCTTGAGCCGTTGCATGGCTCGGTAGTGTAAAGGTCCTGGGTAAATGGCTTGGATAGAGAAGGACAGTAGGCCTATAGTATGGGCCAGATCGCGTAAGCGAATCTGATGGGTTGATAACAATTTGCCAATGTCTTTTTTTATGGTCTTGATTTTGGCAGAGGGTAGCTGTAGAATCGCCTGTACGGAGTTTATCATAAAACCAAGAAATTGAACCTTTTGGGAAGGTTCTAGGGCTGACTTCTGGAAATGTATTACGAAACCTAGATTTTGTAGCAAGGCCGTCGTCATGTCTGTGTGTTGTCATAAGAGGTTTGTGTCTTGTGCCATTATCAGGATGTCGTCCAAATATATGATGGATCGAATCCCCTGTGATCGGAGTAGCACCATCACTGGTTTCATCAGTTTCGTGAAACACCATGGTGCGGAGCATAGTCCAAACGGGAGGCATGTGAACTGCCAGATTTCCTCTTGCCAGAGGAATTGAAGGAAAGCTCGATGGTTGCGAGCAATAGGAACTGTGAGGTATGCGTCTTTGAGATCGAATCTGGAGAACCAATCTCCCACGCAAAGGAGGTCCCTGAGTAGATGGATGCTCTCCATCTTGAAGTGGCGATACCTGACAAAGTGATTCAGGTTTTTTAAGTTGATAATTGGGCGTAGGTCTCCAGTTTTTTTGTGGACCAAAAAAATGTTGCTTAGAAAAGTATGCGGGAAAGGGGATTTCTCTATTGCCCCTTTTTCTACTAGCTTGCGCAGTTCGGTTTGTAGTGTCAGGTTGTCTGCTGCAGACATCTGTAGTGGTGTAGGTGGGGTGTCCTGGAAGGGGGTGGTAAGGAAATCTATTTTGAACCCTTGGACTGTGTGTAGGATCCATAGATCCTGAGAAAGTAATTCCCACTGATGGAAATAACTGGTTAATCGACCTGCTATAGGTACATTGAAAGAAGGGAGATTTATTACCTGGAGCAGCTCTTCCGTGTAGGGAGGCAGATCCACGTCCCCGGATAGACCCTCTATTAGTGAATAGTTGCCTGTGGTAGGGTCGGGGTTGTCCCGATTGCCAATAGTTTTCAGAGGGGCGAGGCCTGTAGCCTGTGAAGGCGATTCTGCCTCTATAACGTCCAGCTCTCCCAGAAAAACGGCCTGACTGAGAACGAAAAACCCTGCGCAAGGAGGATTGGGCCTTATTTAGGGTGGTGAACACCGCTACATGTTTGGAAAGGTCTTTCATGAACGAGTCCCCAAACAGTAATCCATTTGCCTCTGGTCCCAGTTCTCAGGAGCTCAGATCGGCTAATTTTGCATCCAGTTTGTACAGTGCCGCCTTGCGTCTCTCGGTGGACATAGCCCCATTAGCATTGCCTAGTAAGCATAAGGCTCTCTGGGCCCACTCTCTAACTGTGTTTGGGTCAAATTCCCCACTAGTTAAGGCTTCGTCCGCTAAAATGAAAATTTGGACTATGGGGCCAGCGATGTCCAGGAGTTTATCCTGTGTTGTCTTAAGACCCTGCTCAATACCCTTACGAGGGTCTTTCCCAGTTTTGGTGAGAAAAGTTACGAAAAGTGGGTCAAACTCTGGCGTGAGAGCTACCTTGTTTGGAATGGTCGGTCGAGGGCACTCGGCTCTGAGTTTTGCCCTAATTTCTTTGTCCAGTGGTTTGCGTAACCACATTTTACAAAAGTTGGAAATGTGCTCTGGTGGAGCCCATTCTGCCGACCGTGGGTGTCTGATGACCCTGGGGTCAAATAAAAGCACACCCGAAGCATCCAGAAGGATGTCTGAATCGGGTCCTTTTTGATTAGGTAGTTTAGCATCTAGATCTTTATGTGTGAGAAAGGTTTCCTTGACAAATTCCGATGGGGTAACCCCTAGCGCATTCGCCGAGGGGTCCTCATCAGAATATCCAAGGAAATAATCGTCAACTCCGTCTCCCGTGTGGGAAGTAGAACCCTCTAAGGGGTTAAAGTTAGCTTGAACGGGGCGAGTGGCAATCAATTTTTGGGACTTGGCAGGAGCCTTGCCCTTGCCCGCAGACCTACTATCCCCTTTCCAGGGGCGTTTGCGTGTAACCTCCTGATCCGAGGGCTGAGAGTCCTCGGAATCAGAGAGTTGACGTGCAGTAGGGGTGACTTCGGCCGAAGTCTTCTCATGAAAGGCTGCTAACGCCTTGGGGATGGAATCTGCAATGGTTGAAACCAACCAGGCTCTGAGTTCCTGGGATATAGCGGGCTCATTATTGTCAGACATGTCATGTCTTAGAGCGGTTGCCAAACAGTTAAGTTTATTAATTTGAAAGAATGGAGTTGAATGGGGTTCACCCAAAATTATTTCAGAGTATAGATGGGGGTCACCCAAAATATTTGTGTAGTTTAATACGTAGGCGGCACTTAATATTTAGTGGGGTTGTCCACTAAAATATACACAAGTGGGTTGTACCACTATGATAGTAAACAGTGGGGTTAACCACATAATTATAACCATAGACAGTGGGGTTCACCACTGAGTAGTAATAAAGTGTTGTATCACTTTAATTATAGTGTATTTGTATAAGGGTGTCACCCTTAACAGTAATATTGGTGTTAAAACACCTTAAGAATTGATATTACATGGGTGAATAAAGGTGGGGGTCACCCACAAAGACACTCAATATAATGAAGTGGCAGATAATAAAATGGTGGGGGTCACCCACAGGCCTTCCTTTATTTAGTAACAACAATGATAATACAGCAGGTGTTGTAATAAATCCTGTGAAGGAAATAAAAGGGGAAAAAATCACTAAAAGAAATCAAGGTATTAGCACTTTAAGTTGCTATAAACAGAAGAGGAAAAAAGTACTTACCAGATCCGAAGTCAGGCGAGTTGATCGCTGCTCTGGTGACTGGAACGCGAATAAAATGGCCGCCGCCAGCAAAATGGCGGGAAACAATGCACTTGCTAAGTGCCGACGCGAACGGGCGGGGTAATGCGAGGGCGCGAAACTGAGCTGCGGACTCCTGGGAAATGGAGTCCGCGGCTCGGACAGGAAGCCTGAACGGCTAAGACCGCGGTCTACCTCGAAAACGCGGGGAGAAGCGCGGCAAACAAACAGAGAATAGTAAAAAGCCGAAATTGAGTCGCAGCCGATTTAAAGGGGAAACACCTAAATAAAGTTTAATAGGAAATTGACAAAGTAGTCCAAGATTGAATAGAATGAAATTAAAATAAATAGAGCATAAATGTTTTCACAGAAAGTGTTGTTAGGTGATAAGTGAATAAAGTGTTAAAGGTATATGACCATTGTAAAAAAAAATTTAATTGAAATATTGTATTAAAGGTTAAATGATACAGCAATATAATAAGAGTAGACTCACCTGGGAGGCAAGCAGCAAAGAAAGAGGATATGGGAGGAGTTTGATGACATCATATAATACTGTTATACTATCTGATTGGTTTAACTTTTTACATTACTGTTAACTGTTCCTTTGCTGCTGGGAGGTTCAGTAAAGAAAGATAAAGCAAATATGAAGCCTCCTGTCTTGCCATAAAATTATTTTTTTTTATCAAGGAGGGCTTTGAAAAACTAAACTAAACGTGGAACACCTTACAAATATTCTAATAAGTGGAAAATGTGTAAATAAAAATAAATCCCAGATGTAGAAACAAATGCTGACTGATTTAAAGATGTCTTGCTTTCAGAAAATTACATAAATGTAAGATGTAATGTTACTAGTGAATTCTACTCATACTAACATTTAAAAAATATATTTATTTAAAGTCAACTCAAGATACAAGTAATGCAGCAGGAGACGTGTTGTATGTCACATACTGACAATTTAACTGGCTGAAGTTCTAGAACTGGGCAAGAAAACCAAAATGATGCAGAGTGTTTGCTTAAAGGGACACTATAGTCACTCAGACAACGCCATTTTAGTAAATTGTGATAAAAAATTTTTCAAAGAAGATGTAAATAATACTTTGTTATTACACGTTTTTGTTTGTCAATCAGACAGCCACTAGAGTCACTTTCTGAGTCCTAACAGACTTTTGGTCAACATCCAGCATCAGTCAAGCCCCCATGCCTTCCTGTGAGGATAGCCTACTTCGCTAGCAGTGCTCGCCGCGCATGTGCATTAGTCCCCCTGTTGGATGATGTCAGAGGAGGTGGAGCGCCTACACAGCATCGAGGGAGATGGAATTGGGTAAGTGACTAAAATATGTTTTTTAACCCTTTAGCTGCCGAGGGGGGACGGGTGTGTAAGAGGGAAAGAACAGAGGGCTGTATGGTGTTAGGAATACAGATTTTTATTCCTAACACTATCGAACCCTATAAGGGACCTGAATGAGCACCATAACTACTTCATTGAAATGACGTTGTTGTGGTGCCCAGAGGTCCCTCACGCTTTCTTACCTGATGGAGTTAAGCTTTTCTCAAATGGTTTTTGTTTGCATGACCCATGTATAGTTTAAAAAAAATAAATAAAAAAAGTTTTTAAGGATTCTGCATTCTATACCTGTCTCTTCTGTCAAATAACCCTTATTCTAAAATGAATCCTTCTTACTTATTGTACGTGTGTGCAGACCAATTTCTGTCTCTTCCCCCTCACCTGCTGTATCCAATAACACAGCTGGGCATGTTATCAGGAAGTACAGCAAAGCTTTTGTGGGAGTTTTCTGAGATATGCTTTCAGCAGAACTGATATTGTGTAGAAAGAACGTTGATATGTGGCAATCAACCCTTCCACTTTACAAATTAATCTTTGTAGTGCTTGGTTAAACAGGTCTGATTTCATAGGCCATGATGAGAAAATTCTGATTGGCCATGCTACTTCTTAGCATTGGAAAATATCAAGGTTGATTGAATAATTTGTAGGGATTTACACATTTAGCAACATTAAAGGATAGTATCCCTTTTATTTAAGATTTTTGCATATTTTAATACATTATTTTAAAAATGCATTAAAAAGAGCAAGTCAGTTACACCGCAGATTATCACTCAATGTAAAAAACAATGACACGTAGGAAAATACTAAGAGGGGTATTTAGTGAAATGAGAATTCAAAGTGAATTTAAAGAGAATTTCATATTCCTAAGACCAGAGTAGAAGAACGGAAACCATAGCTCACTTTGATATTTTTTCTAGGTTGGCTGTTTTGACCTTAAATTTGAAATTGACTTTGAATTGTCACTTTAGTGAATAACTCTGTATGTTTCACCAATATAATATAACTTAAAATAAAAAGAGACCCAAGAAAAGCAGAACATTCAGGTAATATATTTATGACTATCAGCCGTACTAAGATTATAATTAAGTCTCTGTAGCTGTACCAAATCATGCTTATAATCCTGTTTTTCACCTATATTATGTTTATCTTTTGCCCATTAGCTTGGATGCTTTGGAGTTATTAAATAACTGCCGCATGGAAAATCTCACCAAAGAAAGTCAGATAAGATCATTATTATTATTTTATTTATTTTTATAGCGTCAGCAAGTTCCACTATTTGATGATAGTGTTGCAGATCAGTGGAACTCTAGAACTCAATTCTAGTAAAATAATCAGCAGAGTTTATTAAAAAAAAAAGGTAATTGTCAGCTTTTATCAAATCTGTTTATTACATAGAGTTTTACAGTTTCTGGATCCGACGTGGCTTTGTCTGTTATAAAGAATTGAAATGTGGCATCTTTCATCTTACCAATTTAGATACCCAACAGAATGAAACTCTCGCTGTAGGTGCATAAATATCTGAAAATCCATTCAGTTTTCCTATTTTCACATTTTTTAATTAGCAGTGAGAAAATAGTTAAACCCCTTGGCACTGTGTAAAAAAATAAAAATAAAATAAGATGTGGGGATTAAGTTGACCCTCAAATAACTACAAGGAGAGATAAATCCTCTCTTATGGCCTTTACACCCAATTTATACATTTAAAGGTCACATCCCAACTGAATACGACCTCTAGCAACTAGGTAGAATAGCTGACCACTTACTATTTTTTAGTGATAAACCGTAGTGGTGAGATAAGTGGAATGTTTCTAATACCCCATCCTACTGCCCAGGGGAAAAAGTATTAGTGGATGAACAGCTGTAGGCTTCTCTCATTTTAGTAGATATACCCCCACCATTGACATAGGGGCAATGAGAATTGCTAGATGTACTGGATATATTTGGTCCAAAAAAGTTTCAAATGAGTGATTGATGAATATTGGATCTTTCATTTTAAATAGGATTTGGATATGAAAAGCGCTGGTTTTAAACCTGAAATTTGACTGGATTTGACTTTTGTAAATATAAAAAATACCAATCTGGTCACATCGCTGGACAGGAAGTCCTTAAAAAAAAATCCTCAAAAGATCCTCAAAAATACACTCTCCGAGTCCCTTAACAGATTTTACAAAGCCTTTGACAATTCCCAATGGTATAAGATTAATATGTAACTGCACCATGCTGAATGATTGTATTGGATTTCTGAATGTATGTATATGTCCATTGTACAGAAATTGATGGCGCTATATAAATAATAAAATAATAATAAAAATAATATGTGAATATAAACTGATATATTGTTTTAACATCATAGCTAACTTTTTATGATTGACTATTTTTAAATTGTGTACCATGTATCTGACTGTGCATTTGCTGGTAATGTGTTTATTCTTTGCAACATTCTCAATAAAGATTGAATATAATGAAAAAAATTAAGGTCCGTAATAACAATTCTGTTCCTGTCACTCAAATTTGAAATTGCCAGGGAAAAGGGACAGAGTCTATACACTAAAACCATTTCATTAAGATGACATGGTTTTGGTCCTTTAACTTAACATTTTAACCCCTTAAGGACACATGACATGTATGACATGTCATGATTCCCTTTTACTCCAGAAGTTTGGCCCTTAAGGGGTTAAATCTTGCAAAGCTCCATTCTCATGTGCAGTTTTAAATTAAAAACACATAAATACAGTTAGAATTATTTTACTGGGTCCATAGGAGCTCAACTAGATTGTAAATATCTAACATTCCACAGTCCAGGACCCTATGTCCCCCCCAAATAAATGGAATTAATGGGGTCTCCAATTTGTCCTGTTTATTTTAGGTCATTGCATCAGAAGATTCCATAGGTCATATAAGGTTCTCAGATCTCAATCATTTATTATTGTCACCAGAGACCCATTCTGTGTACCTTCTGGTTATATGGGGGATCTTCTAATATGTATGTTGTCTTGCGGGTGGGAGAGGGGATGTCTATCACACCTTACAAACATGACAAGTATGTTCAAAGAAAGCAATGTAAGAGATAAGATTCTATACTTGACACGTGAGGGGAGAATCTAAGTGTTTTGTTCTAAAAAGTGATGCAACAAGTAAAAATGCCAGATTACCCAATTGAATGTGCCTGCTGGTTCACTGGTTTCCTTGGTGATTGTCCCACTGTCAGTACTTTAGATCACTTACTAGAACAAACACTGTTAAATCTTCTTCTTTTTCCTAATTTTTACATGACTGTTGCAATTTACCATAACCATAATTATTTTGAGAATACAGGCCACAAGCCATAGTTATGAAATGTTACATGTACATTGAAAAGGGGATAATCAGAGTTTCATTTGTATCTCTTAAGAACACGAAAATGTCTCAAAGTTACTTTCAGCATGTCATTAATTATAACATTTAATCAAGCACATATTACATTTGTAAGTACATTTACTTTTTAATTGTAACTCGAAACAATTCAAGAACCCTAAACTACTATGTTTTGTTAGCTAAAAGATGCCATTTAGCCATGTTAAATCAGCTTGGCCCACATTAGTTCTTCTCACACCAGTCCAAGTGTCACATATGGGTTAGGGGCAGCTTGTTAGCAGTAATTACCAGCAGTAGGTTCTATTATTTGCTAAAGTAATATTCATTGTTAATTCACACCAAAATTGCCTCAAGCCTTTATTTTTTTCCCCTGTCCTCTTGTTTCTCTTTGCTGTCTTTTAAATTGGTGCGTTTTTCCCATGATACTGGTCTATGTGGTTCAAGACAGAGGAGAGGCAAGGCCCCGAGTATCAATATGATCTAGAGAGATGGGGTCAGGCCTAGCGAAAGCCTTTCACAAACAGAGCCTGAACTCTATTACGAATGCAAATCCACTCTGTAAGTGAGGATTGTTTTGCAAGCATAATAGAACCCAGGGAATTCCACAGCGGCCTGTTTTTCAGCTTTCTGCTTTTGTCTACGTCTTAGCAGGTCTCTGAAGCTTGTTTAAACTACAACTATTGTCCTTACGGTTTCATTGATTTTTCTCCCTGCCACCAGTTTACAATGGTTCTGATATGAATATCTTTGTTATTGCTTTTCTGACATAAATCAGAGTAATGTTTCCACAGATCGGAGTCCTAACTGGAAGAATTAGACCTGTACTACATAGAGAATGATGAATTGCAGGATTTACATATCATTGTAAGTTATTTGGTTGTTCTTGATGCTGTTGTGTCTCGAAAGATGCTTTCTGGAGATGGAGTGACAGAAAACGGAAGTGATTTAGATGCTTCCTGACAGCTTAATATACATGACACAGACAAATTGTGCATAGTCACACATTATATCGATTATTCATTCAGATTCATGGACTATGAAGATTGAGAACTCTGCTGTTAAATAGGAAAACGGCAAAACCAGCAACACATTTCAAAATGCACAAAATTAAACTTGGAATGGTAAAAGGAAACATATATGCAGGTTGTCATGTAATTTGGTGAATTGTTAAATGAATCGCTTATATAGTATTCCTATAACTATTCCTATATATGAAGTCTTATTTTACACACAAAGAAGAAAAAGTTAAGTTGTCAAAGTGAAAAAACGAATAATAATGGTAAAAATATATATATATTTACTTTGATAAACACATATGTATCTGTACATATTAAATAGGGCCATGGAATGACGCAGCTGTGACAAGAATGGGTGCAAATCCGGTAACCTGGACTCTAAAATATATATACATACATACTGTACATTTATGAAAGCAAGAATCTGCATTCACCTGAACATATAAGGGTACTGCAGGGGCTACTGCATACAACATACAAGATCCAGCGCACTCACTCATTCACTAAACAGCAAATCCAAAGCTCACGTAATGTAATAGTTTTTTTTTTTTTTTTAAAACACCTAATCTAGGCAAATATAATGTGAGTTTAGTTACATTATATGATCATACATTACATAAGCCTGCCACAATGCCAATATATGTTCAAAAAGGGATGCTCAACCTCATAAAAGGGATAACTTTTTTTTTCCACATGTGAGCTGAATGGCAAAACTTTGACTCACTAGTACAGTACCAGACAAGTAAAACTGGAGTTTGACACACCATACGCAACACCAGAGATAACTTGCAACCACACACAAATACTATAAGCAACTCACAAAAACACAATTAGGAATATATGCATGCTGCAGACAGCCTACATACATACATACATACATAACACAACAGGCAGGTCATGTAAATGCACACAATAGCACAGACAGCCAACACTGCATCCAAACCTATAAATATCTACAAACACACAGTAACATCACAAACAGCACACACAAACCTGAGACAGTCTACACATACATAAAACGATAGACAGCCCACATACATGCACCATATCAGACAGCCCACATACACACACAGACCCACAGACAGTCCCCACTACACCCAAAACCTACAAGTATCTCAGATATACATACTTCATACAGGCTGCTCACAAACACACAAAACCACAGAAAGCCCACACACATACTTTACACATAATAAAGCCTATATACAAACACATAATACCACATACAGGTGATATACATAAATAATACAAACAGGGCAGACACATACATAACATAACAGACATCCCACACACACAATACCAAAATCAACCCACACAAAAAGTCCTGCCACACACACTCATGCACACAATACCACAAACATCACTGCAAGCAAACTCCTCCACACATACAATAACACAAGCAACAATGCCATATCCCATACACATACTAACACCCACACAAATATGGTTGTCATCCTAAGAGACTTCAATTTTTTACTGGCACTGTATTACTAAAATGTTGCTTACACCTACCGGTAGTCTAGATGGACATTACTAGATCAAACCTGGATCTCATATCGTGGAATTTGCTGTACTTTAACTTCAATCATGGATGTTTTAAGTATTGACCCATATGCTAGACGCAGGGATAGGCAACCTTCGTCCGACATAACACCCAAATTCAGAATACCCTATGATTCCCTATGTAAAGCGGTGTACCTAGTTACATGTCACCCAGGGCGAAAATGCATTTTTGGTAACCCGTTCATTTTTGTTCGTGTCTTACTATGCACCCTCCACCCCATTTTATTAAGGAAATCACATGCACATAAATTCCTATACTTTTAGACATTCCTATACATATGCATTCATAGCACACAGTTATATTTATATTCACATACATTCATATACACACACACAAAATGTCAGAATGTCAAACTTGCAAACTGACAACTATGCCAAATGCCAAAAGAATGAGACGAGAAACATCCCATTATCTCTCAATTCCATATATAGGGAGTGAAGGGAGGAAGGAATGGCATTGTGCTGCCCCATTGTTTGGTATTTTAATCTCTAAATTCCAGCACATGGTATAAGGCTTTTTATTGAACACCAATGCTAAGTACTATGGTTTCCTGAAATTCCATGCTAAGGTATTTTACTGGTATCTCTCAGATCATGAATATAGTTGAAGAGGTCACATATTTTTTATTGGGGTGAATTGATGGCAAACATATATTAATTTGACACATGCATTAACATTTCGGGGTAAAACACGCTTCGTGGCAAATTCTTCTCATAACATGTCTTCATGCATACGAACAGCTAAATAACACAGGATCAAAGTCATATTGTAAATCAAGACGTTAATCTAACACTTCCACATATTATAGCATCTGCAGTAATACCACTCCACTGACTCTGGCTGTGTGTAAACAATAACAAAACAAACAACAGTGTTAGGTGAAAATTAAAATAATAAACATGAAGTATATATTACTTTCAAGTTTTAAAAGGCCAAAGATTAAGGTAATTTTTCTTTACTACTTCACAAAAGTGTGTCATAATAACTTAAATTAATCAGGTTATAAAACATTTTATTTGCCTGTTTTTTTTTTGTTTGTTTTTTATCATTTTCATGGATATTCACTAAGTATCGGATTTTGACTGTATGGACTAATTCCTGTAAAAATCACTGAATTCCGACCGCATATTTACTAAAGCCAAATATAGTCAGGATGCACATTCGCAAATTATGATTTACTTGCCTTTATGTGAGTGAATGATAATTTGAACTACTATTTGCCCGCTGGTGGCAATAGCACCTAGCGAGTGAATAGTTAAAAACCCTGAGCTATGCAAGGGTTAATTATGTGGAAGCTGGCCAGTGCTTGCTAGCCAGCCACTAGCAAAAAATAAATAAAAATAAATAAAAGCCTAAACAGGTCACTAATAACCCACATATTACTATAAGGCAAGCTTAAAGCCTCCCTATGCCCCCATCCACCATGCTGCAGTGGGGGCATATCTACTAAATATGCAAAACTTATGACTGGTAGCCATTGCTGCCCAGTCGCTAGAATGGCCCCATCCCTTGGGAATGTGGCCTGTGAAATACCAGGCAGGGGGTGGGGGGGGGGGGGGGAGAGAGGGCATAATACTCAACGCTTGACACAACTGATGGTCAATGGGTTCGGAAATAATTGGGTTTTTTTTGCATTGTTTTGTTGATGTTATATGAAGCCTTAGATCAAGTACTCATCTTCTTCCCCAGCGTAGACTTTATGTTGCTGTTCAATCACAGACTTCTTCTAGGCAAGTGCAGCCTTTTGAGTGTAGCTCTAAAAAAATAAAACTACCAGCAAGAAACGGGACTGACTGTCTGGTTGACAGCTGGGGGAGTGTAACAAGTCTCATTTACAAAAAGTGTCATTTTTTAAAAAAAATCTTACATTATATAAAAAAGAGTACACAATCATCACACATAAAAGACTTCATGCAATATTAAGTGTCTTATATGGTGTTATATGTTTGGAGTGTTCTTTAAAACTATGTTGGTATAAATAAATATTGGAGCATTGGGCCAAACTGTTCTTAATACTGTAGCTAAATATACTTACTACAGCTCCACCTACTGTTTAATCTTCCAAGCAAATTTATGAAATATGATAAATTATTTATTCACTGTACTCATGTTGTATGTGAATTCATGAATATCAGCATTGATCATGTAGGAGAGTTATGCCCAATGGTTAAATGGGACAATGAATCCGTATCCCACTTAAAGGAACACTATGTATTCCTAACATTATAGTGCCTCTTTCCCTAGTTACATATAGGTCCCCACTCCCCTCAGTGTGCCATGAAATTAATAAAATCTAAGTTTTACCATGCTTTTTTCCACAAAGAAGCAGTGCTCAACTCCCTGCAAGGAGGCATGTCCTCTACCGTGATGGTCCAGTTTATTTCTCCTCATAGAAGAGCATCGGGGACCTCCTGTACATCCACAGCGTATTTTGCTCACGCATCCAAGGTTTCACTATGGGCTTGAGTGTCATGTGACTAAGTGTTACTCAGTGTTGTGGAAGCACCTATAGTGCCTCTCAGGAAAACAGCTGCTAGAGATGGATTTAAACGTGCAATGTAAACAGTCACGTGCAATGTAATCTGCAGTACCTGCACTCACTTATTCTTATATGCCACCAAAGAACAATTTGAACCAATTTAAGTATATTAAGTATATTATGTTGAACTAGTACTTTTTTCAGAAAGCTTTTTAAAAATATAGTAAACTCCACATTATATCATCTTTCAAACGATACCATGTCTATGATGTACATTGTCACACACATAGATATACAAATATATTTCTAAACAAGTTATTTATTTTACTAAACACTATTTATAACTGTTTACATGGCAAGGTTTATGTTAAATCCATGATTAGTCAGTATCATACCTTGTGATAAAGTAACAGCCTGAATCTAAAATGAATTAATTTTGGGAAAGATTAACCTTCTTTCTAATTGTGTATTGAGTAATTACATGGGAATTTGAACTTTAAATTCTAGATTGTTTTTATTACTCAAACGTGCTAAGCAATAAATGAAATAATTGTACAAGGAGATGTCTATATTGTGAACCAAATTAACATTTTTCTACAAAATTAGAAAATTAGCTAACGGTAATGAGGTACTACTAAATGTACAAAAAAAATAAAAAAATAAACAAGACACTTCGTACTATTACTAAAACTATTATATCATGCATATGCCTTTATAAGACCACATACAAAAAATATAATTTTTTTCTGCCTTATTAAATACATATTTTTTATGTTCTCTAAATATATGACATAGTATTCACAGGAATGACTAGCTTTCAGCTAATAATTCAAAATGATTTTACCAGTTTCTATAATCTATACTTAAAACTTTGCCATGCTAAATATACAATCTTTCCAACTGGTTGTTAATCTGGAAATCAAAAGGTGTAGACAATTTATTGGACAGCATGTGACATAAGGATTTTAATGATATAATTATACAGAAATCTGAAATATACTTTAAGTGCTTGGCAAGAAAACACTCCATTATGCAGACTAGACTACCGGAACTTGCTTTATAAATGTTATCAAGAAAATGCCAGAATGACAGCGCTGGTCACCGAAATTCGCCATAAATCCTCCGTCGACTTCTCCATTTTCGCTGCTTACTAAATCCTGTCATATTCTTAATTTAAAGTACGTCATAAAAAGAGAAATATGTCCAAGTAATGCAGTAAAATGTGCACACAGATTCTTTGTTTTAGAAAGTTTCATTCGATTAACCAGACAATGAATTCGAGTTTTGTCAAAATTACACATATGTCCTTAATTTAAAAATTATCACAAAACTTCATGAAAAATATGTGCTTCTTAGTTTGACAGTTATTAAACATTGTGAGACATATGAAGTTATTTTATTGTGAATAATCCACATTTAAAAAGTTTTGGTGGTTTAGTTCCTGGGTATTTCATCACTAACTTTATTAAAGAAATGTATGTTCCGTATTATACAGATTGGAGTATAGGGTCTTTAAAATTACAAGCAACCAAACAAACATGCTACATTTGCACTATTCACCAAACGGCTAAATACTCACATATGCCCACTGATCTACTTTGACAGGATATATCATGTTTGGTCATAGACATAACCCTTAACATCTGAATTTCAAAAGGCGGTGATGCAGTAGGCTGGCCAAAAGATGGCAGGCCAGTGATGTGACTTGTGTACCTAGAGAGGTGGACCTACATGCTGAAAGTAGAGATATGTCTAAACTTCTAACAAATGTTATGTTGGTAACAAATTATCAAAACAAAAACTTGATAGTGAATGAGTATTTACTGGAAATACTTTTTCCTCAATATAATTGAAGGCTAGAGAAGACCACTGCTGAAGTTTATGATCTAACCTGTGCATATCCCATGTCCACACATATTTATGCACAAGTATATTCAGATAAGTATAAATTGTTGGAACATCACAGTGAATTCAAAGAGAATTTTACATTTTAGATAAAAATATTTGAACTGAAAACCTTGCCAGCTTGGATATTTTTTTCCAATTTGGCTATATTGGCTTATATATTTCTATTTAGTTTGAATGCATTTTAGTTTCCAACAATGAGGAACATTGTTAGTGTATTAAACATAGAAAATGAAAAGAGAGCATCAAGATGCCAACTAAAGACAGTTTTTAAGGGAGGACCAAAACAATCTTTATTAAAAGGTTTTAATGTAAAACTTTGCTGTTTCCTAAATGTTGCTGAACTACCCCAACAATTCTCTGCTCATAAATTGCATTGAAAATATTCTAGGAGTTGCATGCCATGAAAACTTTTGGACGAGAGTTCGTGATCCCTGAACTAGAGGTGCTTCCTCTCGAAGACCAAAGTTCTTCACGTTCGTCATCATCATCATCATGTACAGTATGATGGCAGTACGCTGTTAATACTTCTCATAGAGAAGCATGGGATTCATCGCTTCTCTATGAGAAGTTGTTGATTCTTATAACGATCCAAACGCTATGTGTGTTCCGTATTTCTCCAATGCTTCTGTAAGCAAAGCATTAAATTGGACCATGATCATCACAACTGATCTGAGAAGAGGCGACTCAGTTGATGCCATGAGGACTCTGTCTGGTTCTAGATTACAATTAAGTGTTTTTTTTTGTAAACAATTTTAAAAGGGGGCAAACTTTCTGAATGAATAAAGGAATGCATGAAGGCTAAAAGTAAATATATTTATTGTTAATTTTAGAATGTTCCTTTACAACATTAACGTCTTTCCTTTTTGGATCTTTGAGTAGTTAAATAACTACATGTTCATAAAAGAACCTCGCATAAAATAACAGCTTTAATATAATTAACATTTATTTGTTCTATCTTACTGTCAGTTTTTGAAACTTAATCACTGCATTGAACTGCACATGAACCACACGCTATCACAGGAATCTTGTTATTTTATTTGAAAATCCCTTAACCTTTTCAGTAAATACAATATTTAATCAATGTATATACCCTGGAGAAAACCGAGGAAATTACCATAATATAGCCATTTTACTTGCTATTGAATCTATTTTTCTTGTGGTGTTGGATGACAAATTGTCAGTTTTATAATCTAACATACTGACTTTTTTTTAAACACAATTATTTAAGTCTGGCAGCCTTTCAAAATGGCACAGAAAACAAAGTAAAGTGGCATTATAAGTGTGAGTTATGACTGACAAGTGTCCTAAGTGGAGTTATGAAAATAACTTTAAGCAATAGAGTGTTGATATAAAATGATGTGACAATGAATAGAATTATAACACCAATTCATATCATGTGAGGATAACTAGACTATGTTTTTTGACACATAAACAAAAAGTTGCTCAATCTACATAGCTTTACCAGTATAAAAAAATATATCCAATCTTGACCTCTCCACCTTGCTGAATATTTCTGTCATCTGTGTGCACCTGCACTGCCAACACTAACTTTTCTAGGACTATAGGACTGCAGTCAGGGCCATTGCTCGGATGCAAAGACTTTCTGGTTCCTTCTAAAACCAGCCCATTACCATGACCTAAATCCAACCCTAAACCATAATGTATTATGAAAATCATATTGACATCAAATCTTTGATTGAATTCTGAATATTACAAATGCTGTATTTAACCCCTTAGGGACACATGACATGTGTGACATGTCATGATTCCCTTTTATTCCAGAAGTTTGGTCCTTAAGGGGTTAAAGGAACACTATAGTCACCACCAATACGACAGCATCTTGTATTTGTTCTGGTGAGTATACTCAGTCCCTGCAGGCTTTTTGCAGTAAAACACTGTTTTGTTTTGTTTTCAGAGAAAATGCAGTGTTTACATTACAGCCTAGCCTTCACTGGCCACTCCTCAGATGACTACTAAAAGTGTTTCCTGGGCGAGTGCTGCACACTACATTCAGATTTTCCACACTCTGCATGGAGACATTGAACTTTCCTCATAGAGATGCATTGATTTCATGAGGAGATGCTGATTGGCCAGGGCTGTGTTTGGCTTGTGCTTGCTCTGCCCCTGATCTGCCTCCTTGACAGTCTCAGCCAATTCAATGCTTTCCTATGGGAAAGCATTTTGATTAGCTCAGATCACCACTTTTGATTATGTCAGCCAAGCAAGCAGATCAGGGGTAAAACCAGCAGCAGCAGACTGGAATAAAAGTATGATTTTACTATATTTAGGAGGCAAGGGGGGCTAGATAGTGATTTTTAACACCATAGGGTCAAGAATACGTTTGTGTTCCTGACCCTATAGCCATACTCTATTAATGCTTCACCTTGCTAAAATAAAATCCTTCCCCCACAGCAATACCTCCATATTGTGCTGTATAATTACCTCCAAATACACTACATTAAACTAGAACTGTCACAAACTATATAATTGAAGGTGTTATTTCTCGCTCAGCAATTCAGGGCCCTAAAGACTAGAAATTGAATAATGCCAAAATCTTCAGGATTCCACTGTGGGTTCCAGCCCTTTTCTACCTTCCCCTAAGCCATGCCCCTGGTTACAATTGCCTTGCTTGGCCAATGAAAATGTATCATATTCTTTTAAAATCATTAAAAACCTGTCCTTTTAAAATACATATCAACCAATACTTTTAATTATTTTCTTTGCTATCTTCACTTTGTCTTCAGTAATTCCAGCTTCCACTCCTCCTCTTTTAATTTCATATAATACTACAGATGTATGTTATTGATACACCAACAATCCATTTTTGTTTCATTAGAATTCCACTATCTTTTGTGTAAAAAATTGATATTCTCTTCAATATGATTTTTGGTACTGCTGCACGTGCTGCATGTGCTCTCTGTCCTTTATGGCCCGCACTTCTTCAGTTGTGTATACAAGCTTTACTTTTGTTTTGTTCCAGCTGTTTGGTGTCATTGATGCAAACCCTGATCACACCATGAATATGTTCCTACAAAACCTGAGATGTTATACAGACAGTCCTCACTTACTGATCGGGTTCCGTTCTTATGACTCAGTCGTAAAATTAATTGGTCAGTTAGGATGCACTAGCGAGCCAGCACTAGAGAGCAGGTCTGTGTTCAGGGGAATTTCCCTTGAACATAGACCAGTTCACTAACACAGGGAATCATGCAAATATATGTATAGGGCAGATTCCTGAACATTGATTAGCTCACTAGTGCAGGGAATCTCTAAAATCTATGTTCGGGGAAAATTCCCCGAACATACACTAGCTCTCTAACGTGGGGAATCCCTCGATTCCCCATGCTAGAGAGCTGGTCATAAGTCCAAGCAGTCATAAAGCAGCAGGTAGTATGCAAAGTGAGGACCACCTGTATTGTATTTGCCTTACCAACCTTATTATTGTAGCCTTTATATCTTCTCTGCATCTTCAGTATTATACTATTGAATCCTAGTACTACTTTGTACTAAGTCCTATTTATTATACAAAACCTTGTTTTAATAAACACTGATTGTCAAAAAAGAAGTAAAATTTGAGATTCTTGAGCAATTTCCATTTTATTGAATAATCCTGCATATGAACATTAACCCAAAAATTAACTAGAACTTGCAAAGGTTCCTGGAGTGTCGATCGCTTTTCTTTAGATTATACTATGAGTTTCATTTAATAGGTAAAAAATATGTAAGTAATTCTATCTTTCCCTAATGGATAGATGAAGGTCCCCGGTGTTAACACATGTAAACAGAGCACATTGTCAGTTGTATTATAGAGTAGGAGAATAAAAGTCCATTTGCTTTTAAAGTTATAGTCTTCTGTTATTAATAAAAGTTCTGTTAAAACTATTAAAAACTATTAAAAGTTCTATTAATTAAAACCAGGCAGTACCAATTAAACTGACAACATCTCCTGTGAAATCATGATTATAGCTTGTTAATTATTGACCTCCCAAGTTATTGTTATTAGCGACACCTAGTTAATTGAATAAGTAGTAAAATAACATCTAAATTAATATATATTACTATGGAAAACGTATTGTGACAGAGAGGAAACAGCCTGACAAGAGCTTAGCACTCTCAAATGAAATGAAATGAATAACTCAAACGAAATCAAAGAAGTTAAACTTGCGGTAAAGCACGTTGCATGTTTTGGAGATCCCGCTGGGAAGATATGTCATTTTGTATGTTAGTAGTATTGTTTTGATGTTAAACTCTTGTAACTGTAAGCTTTACATATAGTTTGTAATTAATTAATTGTCTTGTAGAGGTTGTCAGAAATATAAACTCCAACTTTACATTGTCTATTACACTCAAAAAATCGAGCCTAAACTAGATCATATTTGTCTTTTTTAACAAAGATTGAAATTGAAGAAATATTTATTCAATTTGCAAAGTTTCACGATTCATGGATCTTTCGCGATTAATCACTAAACTGTGAATTATTGAGCATTCATGTTATAATAGTTTTATATACTAAGAGAATAGGACTTTAACTAAAACAAAAAAAAAAAACATTTGAAGTCCCTTATGTTGCAGCAAATCCCAAATTGTACCTAAGGACAGTGAGACATTATGCAGCAAGCATAAATGAGAATCAACAATTATATTTTGCCTTTTTTTGCATTAAATAAAGTGTTATTTGTTACAATTGTGAATTCAGTTTTAATTGAATCATTATTTATTTGAATTTTGGGTGATCAGCAATTGTTTTGAATTCCGCAACTCTGAAACAGACTGATCTTCAATACAATGAAGAGGTGGGGAAAAAAAAAGAAGATTGATGGGGGAAAAAATGAATGATGGTTAGGATGCAGCTACTAAATTTATTCACAGATCATGTGAGAATTGACCAATAGAAGTTAATAAAAAAGCATGATTTTTCCAGAGACTCTGATGTCAGCTATTGAGGGAGACTGACCAGCAGTGATTGTGTGTTTGTGTGGTTTACCATTGTTGTGCCTGTGTGGGAGTAGGAACGTGTGCCATTGATCCTAGTGTGAGACTAATGAGGTGGTTAGGTCATTGCTTGTTAATGCATGTTCTAGCAATGTCTAGCCCACTGGCACCAACTTTGATTTAATAATTTAGAATTATTTTCTGATTTGTGATTTAAAAAAATATATATATTTTGAGAGACAGATTATTACATTTGCAACGTTCTTCAGTGCTGCTGCTTGTACTTTGTAAATTGCAATACAGTATGTGGCAGTTTACAGTACAAGTGAGCCCTGCCTGAAGCTCTTTGTAAGAAGATAATCCCTTTTTTTCAGAATGTTCACTTCAGTGTGCTTCAGCAGCAGTAGTAGTTTTGCAGTAGTATACAGTTGATTTTGATTTGATTTGCAGTTGCACTGATTCTTAGTGCCACTGCTTGGCATACAGTGTGCGCCAGTGTATTTGCAGCAGCAGAGTCAGCTTGGCCCACAAGTGCTATCCTTGTGTTTGTATGCACAGTATCCCCAAATACAGACTGAGACTACCTTTAGCACAAAAAAAAATGTCTTCACATTCAAATCTTTGCATTTGCCTTTAATGGTAACATGGTTTTACCCTAGTGGTTTCATCCTGCCTGGCTGAGTCTAGCTTTGAGACTTTGCAGTGCTACCTCTGCAGATGCAAGTTACTGTCAAAATCATATACTTTTTTTAAAGTTTCTGAACGTACCTAAAATGTAGTGGCAGCTGTAAACTTTTAAAATGTCTTTAAATTGTTCCTCCAAACTCCATGACCACTTCTGCCTTTAGGAGTGGCCATTGCACTAGGAGTCAGTTAGTGCAGTGTTTCAGCTTTAAGCACAAAGCGTTGTACGATCAGATTGCACATAGTGAGATATTGGCAATTGTGGCTAGTAGCACCCCCTGCACACGTTACATTGGCAGCCTAGAATTCTGTTCCGGATGTAACCTCCATCCCTTCGTTCATGCTGCCTTTCATGTCTCCCAAGCAGTGCAGGTTTTTTTTTCCAATTTCCCACCAGCCTTCCTTCCACTTTCACTACCCTTGCCAGCTCAGAGTGCGCGCATGCGTTCTGAGCCAGCTACATGGCCCTTTCAAAGGCTTCTCTGTAGGAAGCCTTTGAATGGACCTCATGCAGCTCCCATGACATCATGAGGGGGGCGCAAAATGTTGCTCTGGTCAAGTTACACCTCAGCCAGCATCAATAAACATTGCTGTATCTACAGCATATCATACTGACACACTGCACATACAGAATCCAAGCATCATGACCACTCAAAATCACTGAAGTTGTCAAGGCTTGAAAAAGACCTCTGTGGAAGTTGAAACGTTGCTGCTCTTTCTGTTTCATTAAAATCTGCCTGCGGCTTTAACACTAGTGCCTAGTGCCTGAAATTTTTTTTTTTTTGCCTTGAAGTTGTCAAGGTAACACTTTAATTAACCAATTTGTGAACATCATAGAAACATAGAATGTGACGGCAGATAAGAACCATTTGGCCCATCTAGTCTGCCCAATTTTCAAAATACTTTCATTAGTCCCTGGCCTTGGCCTTATCTTATAGCTAGGATAGCCTTATTCCTATCCTACGCATGCTTAAACTCCTTTACTGTGTTAACCTCTACCACTTCAGCTGTAAGGCTATTCCATGCATCCACTACCCTCTCTGTAAAGTAATACTTACTGATATTATTTTTAAACATTTGCCCCTCTAATTTAAGGCTCTCTTGTTGTGGTAGGTTTTCTTCTTTTAAATATAGTCTCCTCCTTTACTGTGTTGATTCCCTTTATGTATTTAAATGTTTCTATCATATCCCCCCTGTCTCGTCTTTCCTCCAAGCTATACATGTTAAGATCCTTTAACCTTTCCTGGTAAGTTTTATCCTGCAATCCATGAACCAGTTTAGTAGCCCTTCTCTGAACTCTCTCTAAAGTGTCAATATCCTTCTGGAGATACGGTCTAAAGTACTGCGTACAATACTCCAAATGAGGACATACCTTACCATCAAGACCTTCTGCAATATCACTTATAGAAATATCAAAGAGAATGGGTCCAAGTACAGATTCCAGAGGTACCCCACTGGTGACAAGACCAGCCATTGCCTTACCCATTCAACAATATTGGAATCCAAACTTAAAGATTGCAGTTTATTTATAGGCCTTCTATGTGCAACAGTGTCAAAAGACGTATTGAAATCTAGGTAAGCAATGTCTAATGCACCACCCTGATCTATTCTTTTAGTTACCCAATTAAAAAAAATCAATAAGATTAGTTAGGCATAATCTCCCTGAAGTAAACCCATGTTGTCTCTGATCTTGAAATCCATGTGATTTTAGATGGTCAACAATCCTTTCCTTTAACATGGTTTCCATCACTTTCCCTACTACTGAAGTAAGGCTTACTGGCCTACAGTTGCCTGACTCCTCCCTATTACCTTTTTTTGTGAATGGGCACAACATTCGCTAACTTCCAATCTTCTGTGACTACTAATGTTGACAATGATTGGTTAAATAAATCTGTTAAGGATTTTGCCAGTACACCACTAAGCTATTTTAATAGCGTTGGGTGTATTCCATCAGGTCCCATTGACTTATTTGTTTTTACTTTTGACAGTTGAAATATAACCTCTTCCTCTGTAAACTCATGTGTAATAAATTACTAATTTATCCTTTATCTTAACTGAGGTCCCTTTCCTTCATTTTCATCTGTAAATACTGACCAGAAATATTCGTTGAGGCAATCAGCTAGACAGTTATCCTCTTCTACATACCTTCCTTCTTTTATTTTTAATCTAATTAATCCTTGTTTTACTTTCCTTTTCTCATTTATGTATCTAAAGAAATGTTTTGTCCCCTTTTTTTTACTGGCTGTGCTATTTTCTCTTCTGTGTGTGATTTGGAAGCTCTTATAACTTGCCTAGCCTCTTTCTGCATAATCTTATAGATATGTCTATCTTCCTCACTCTGTTTTTTTTTGTAATTACTAAATGCTAACTTTTTTGTTTTTTTACTATTTTGGCCACATCTGCGGAGTACCACAGTGGTTTTTAAATGTTTTGCTTTTACTGACAAGCCTAATGAAATTTTCTGTTGCTTTCAGCAGTGCAACTTTTAAATAATCCAATTTCTCAATTTAAGTTGCTCCAGTCTGATAATGACTCCTTTACACATATTCTAATTTTAGAAAAGTCTGTTTTTCTAAAGTCTAAAACTTTTGTTTTTGTGTGGTTTGACTCAATCACTGTTCTTATATAAAACCACACTGACTGATGATCACTGGATCCTAAACTTTCACCTACAGTAATAACTGATACCAAATTTTCATATGTTAACACTAAATCTAGTATGGCCTCTTTACGAGTTGGCTCCTCAACGACTTGTTTTTGAGACAATCCCACTAGGGAGTTTAGAATATGTGTGCTCCTGGCACAAGCAGCTATTTCGGTTTTGCAGTTCACATGAGGAAGAATAAAGTCACCGATCATGATAACTTCCCCCTTCATTGTCATGTTAGCTATTTACTTAACTAGTAGTTTATCTAAGTCTTCTATTTGCCCTGGGGGCCTATAAATCACACCTACATGAGTTACTGTGTGATTACCAAATTCTAACGTAACCCAAACTGACTCTATGTTCATCTCACTAACTTTTATTAGGCTATATTTTATGCTATCCTTCACATACAGGGCCACCCCTGCCCTTTTCTTGCCTTACCTGTCTTTTCTATATACAGAGTGCCCTGGTATTGCTATGTCACAGTCATTTTTCTCATTATACCATGTCTCAGTAACAGTGACTAAATCTACATTATCAGTTGCCATTATTGCCACAAGTTCATTGATCTTATTCCCTAAACTGCGAGCATTTGTAGACATGTCATTTTTTTACACACTTGCTACAGGCACCTTCTGTCATTGTTTTGGGGGGCAATTGGATTGATGTTTTATCATGGCTGTCAAGCAAGTAGCATAACACCTGTTCATATCAGTGACTCTTTTTATTTGGCTTAGAAGAAGTGATACATATTGTAGATCTATGTGTATCCAGGTGCAGCTTGTATTTTGCACAGGAAGACGGTTTAACAGGCTAAACCTGGCATAAATGGTTTTAGAAAGAATACATTGGAGGACTATTTTACTTATATTAAAACTGTATTTTGGTCGACCTGTACAAATTTAGATTTCTCATTCAGTAATGTAACCACTTGCTGTATTACTTTTGAATTATGAGGTGCCAGACTAGCAAAATTCACATTTAAGCACTTTTAATTATTTTTTTAATTCATAAACTATTCTTTTTGTGAGGATTTGTTTAAGCCAGTGTCACAAAAATCTGTCATTCTGTAAAGTAAAATGAATAAGAGAATTTGAAAGCGCAATTACTTACTGCCATCATACAATCTCCCTTAAACATCAGCATACTTGTACCATGTAACAGTTATAGCCATAGCCCAGGTTACCTCTATCAAGCCTTTGTTACCCTTATGCCAATACTGACATCTCTGCATCAGAAGCATTTAGTAATTATAAAAAAACAGAGTGAGGAAGACAGAATGACCTATAAGATTAGGCAGAAAGAGGCTAAGCAAGTTATAAGAGCTTCCAAATCACACAAAGAGAAAATAGCACAGTCAGTAAAAAAGGGGGACAAAACGTTTTTTAGATACATTAATGAGAAAAGAAAAGTAAAACAAGGATTAGTTAGATTAAAAACAAAAGAAGGAAGGTATGTAGACAGGGGCGGACTGACACCTCACAGGGCCCTCGGGCAGTGGGTGATCAAGGGCCCGCCCTCCTGGTCCTGGTACAAGGTTTTCTGGTTCCCTGCTATTCTTCTCCCCCTTCTTTCTGGTGCTTTTACACATATATTATGTGTAGGCTGCCCAGCACACAGAATGGATGTGTGAGAGCCACACATCCCTGACTCCCACATCCCCGAGTGCCCCCCAAAATGGCCAGATTTACTTTTAAGGGGTTAATCCAACCAAAACCAGTGTTTTAATAAACACTGTTTTTAGATGGAGTAACCCTTGCTGGCGTGCCTCCCCAGCAATTAAAATAAAGCAAATTTAATTACACACTTCCACTAATTTTGCTTTGGACATCACAAGCAGCATCCCCCACATGTACAACCTTAAAACAAGCCACATGTGTTTGGAGTCTACTTGTGGGGTTGCGTGTGTGGGGATGTGGTTAGTGATGTGTTCCTGTATGTCAAAGTGTTGTGTTAGATTAATCCTTTCTTTTGTTTTACCTATTGTACAGCGCTGCAGAATATGTTGGCGCTTTATAAGAGATTGTAAAAGTTGTGTGTGTGAAGGCTGTGTGCAGTATTGCAATTGTGGGTATGCTGTTTGTGATGTGTATGTGAAGGGAGGCTGCATGTCATTTTGTATGTGTGTGTATGTGTCATTTTGTATGCTGCTTGTGGTGTGTCTATACAGTAAGGCTCCTTGTGGGTTTTTGCGTGTGTGAATGGGGCTATTTGCAGTGCATTATGTGAGTAGAGAGGGCTGGCTGTGTTGCAGTGTGTGTGGGATAGAATCTGTAGTAGGCATCTCGTGGTTACTGGGGCTGTAGTGTGTGTGCGTGTTTGTATAATAGAGGTTCTACTGTGTATAAGTTGGATAGTGGCTGTAGTGTGTGTGTAGGGGGATAAATGCTGAAATAGGTGCAGGGAGGCACAGGGGCTGTGGTGGGCACTGAGGCGCGGGGACTGAGGTGGGCTCAGGGAGGCACGGGGACTGAAGTGGGGGTGGGGCTGGACAGAGTATGAGGTGGGACATAGATGTTGTGGTGTGCTCAGGAAGGGACATAGGGGCTGTGGTGGGTACTGAAAGGGATAGGAGCTATGGTAGTTGGAGGTGGCATAAGGGATGTGGTGGGAGCATAGGGGCTTGGGTGGAAACATGGATAGGTAGATCCTGGGGTGAGTGTTGGGAGGAATGGTGGCTGAGGTGAGTCCAGGGGGGGTGAGGTGGGTGCAGGAGCAGCTGTGGTGGATGCAGACGGGGCTGAGGTGGGTGCAGGGGAAGCTGTGGTTGGTGTAGGGACACAGGAGGCTAAGGTGGGTAAAGGGAGAGCTGAGGTGGGTGCAGGGGGAGATGTGGTGTGTGCAGAAGGAGCTGTGGTGGGTGCGGATAGACAAGGAGCTGTTGTGGGCACAGGATGGGACATAGAGGCTGTAGTGGGCACAGGGAGGGACATAGTGGCTGTGGTGGGTACTGGAAGGCATAGGAGCTATGGTAGGTGGAGGTGGCATAGGGGCTGTGGTTGGTGCATAGGGGATTAGGTGGGTACAGGGATAGGTAGATCCTGGGGTAAGTGCAAGGAGGAATGGTGGCTGAGGTAGGTGCACGGGAACTGAGGCAAGTGCAGGGGGAGCTGTGGTTAGTACAGGGGGGCTGAGGTGGGTGCAGGTGGAGCTGTGGTTAGTACAGGGGGGCCGAGGTGGGTACAGGGAGAAAGGGGGCTGAGGTGGGTGCAAGGGGAGATGTGGTGTGTGGAGGAGGAGCTTAGGTGGGTATTGGGGGCTTAGGTGGGTACAGGGGGCTGAGGTGGGAGCAGAGGTGGGTACTGGTGGCTGAGGTGGGAGCAGAGATGGGTACTGGGGGCCTGAGGTGGGAGCAGAGGAGGGTACTGGGGGCTGAGGTGGGAGCAGAAGTGGGTACTGGGGGCTGAGGTGGGTAAAGGAGGTTGGGGTGGGTAATGAGGGGTAGAGGTGGGAGCAGAGATGGGTAATGGGGCTGAGGTGGGTACAGGGGGTTGAGCTAGGAGCAGGGGGGCTGAGGTGGGTACTGGGGGCTGAGGTGGGTACAGGGGGGGTGAGGTGGGAGCAGAGGTTGGTACAGGGGGGCTGATGTGAGTACAGGGGGGCTGATGTGGGTACTAGGGGCTGAGGTGGGTACTGGGGAGCTGAGGTGGGTACTGGGGCTGAGGTGGGTACAGGGGGGCTGATGTGGGCACTGAGGTGGGTACAGGGGGGCAGAAGTGGGTACAGGGGGCTGATGTGGGCCCTGAGGTGGGAGCAGAGGTGGGTACAGGGGGGCTTAGGTGGTAGCCGAAGTGGGTACAGGGGGGCCGAGGTGGGTACTGGGGGGCTGAGGTGGGAGCAGAGGTGGATATTGGGGGCTGAGGTGGGTACAGGGGGGCTAAGGTGGAAGCAGAGGTGGGTACAGGGGGGCAGAGGTGGGTACTGGGGGCTGAGGTGGGTACAGGGGGGCTGAGGTGGGAGCAGAGGTGGGTACTGGGGGCTGAGGTGGGTACTGTGGGGATGATGTGGGTACTGGGGGCTGAGGTGGGTGCAGAGGTGGGTACTGGGGGCTAAGGTGGGTACAGCGGAGCTGAGGTGGGTACAGCGGTGCTGAGGTGGGTACAGCGGTGCTGAGGTGGGTAGAGGGGTGCAGAGGTGGGTAGAGGGGTGCAGAGGTGGGTAGAGGGGGGCTGAGGTGGGTAGAGGGGGGCTGAGGTGGGTACAGGGGGGGTGAGGTGGGTACAGGGGGGCTGAGGTGGGAGCAGAGGTGGGTACTGGAGGCTAAGGTGGGTAAAGGGGTGCTGAGGTGGGTAGAGGGGTGCTGATGTGGGTACTGGGGGGTTGATGTGGGTACTGGGGCTGAGGTGGGTACTGGGGGGCTGAGGTGGGTACTGGGGGGCTGAGGTGGGTGCAGAGGTGGGTACCGGGGGGCTTGTGTGGGTACCGGGGGGCTTGTGTGGGTACCGGGGGGCTGAGGTGGGTGCAGGGGAGCTGAGGTGGGAGCAGAGGTGGATACTGGTGGGCTGAGGTGGGAGCAGAGGTATGTACTGGGGGCTGAGGTGGGTACAGGGGGGCTGAGGTGGGTACAGGGGGGCTGATGTGGGTACTGGGGGCTGAGGTGGGAGCAGAGGTGGGCAAAGGGGTGCTGAGGTGGGTACTGGGAGGGGGGCTGAGGTGGGTACTGGGAGGGGGGCTGATGTGGGTACTGGGGGGGCTGATGTGGGTACTGGGAGGGCTGATGTTGGTAGGGGGGGCTGATTTGGGTACTGGGGGGCTGATGTGGGTACTGTGGGGGGTGATGTGGGTACTGGGGGGGCTGAGGTGGGTACAGGGGGCTGAGGTGGGAGCAGAGGTGGGTACTGGGGGCTGAGGTGGGTACAGGGGGCTGAGGTGGGTACTGGGGGGGCTGAGGTGGGTACTGGGGGGGCTGATGTGGGTACAGGGGGACTGATGTGGGTACTGGGGGGGCTGATTTGGGTACTGGGGGGGCTTAGGTGGGTACTGGCGGGGCTGATTTGGGGTACTGGGGGGGCTGATTTGGGTACTGGGGGGGCTGAGGTGGGTACTGGGGGGCTGAGGTGGGTGCAGAGGTGGGTACCGGGGGGCTTGTGTGGGTACCGGGGGCTTGTGTGGGTACTGGGGGGCTGAGGTGGGTGCAGGGGAGCTGAGGTGGGAGCAGAGGTGGATACTGGTGGGCTGAGGTGGGAGCAGAGGTGTGTACTGGGGGCTGAGGTGGGTACAGGGGGGCTGAGGTGGGTACAGGGGGGCTGATGTGGGTACTGGGGGCTGAGGTGGGAGCAGAGGTGGGCAAAGGGGTGCTGAGGTGGGTACTGGGAGGGGGGCTGAGGTGGGTACTGGGAGGGGGGCTGATGTGGGTACTGGGGGGGCTGATGTGGGTACTGGGGGGACTGATGTTGGTAGGGGGGGCTGATTTGGGTACTGGGGGGCTGATGTGGGTACTGTGGGGGGTGATGTGGGTACTGGGGGGCTGAGGTGGGTTCAGGGGGCTGAGGTGGGAGCAGAGGTGGGTACTGGGGGCTGAGGTGGGTACAGGGGGCTGAGGTGGGTACTGTGGGGGCTGAGGTGGGTACTGGGGGGCTGATGTGGGTACAGGGGGACTGATGTGGGTACTGGGGGGGGCTGATTTGGGTACTGGGGGGGCTTAGGTGGGTACTGGCGGGGCTGATTTTGGGTACTGGGGGGCTGATTTGGGTACTGGGGGGGCTGATTTGGGTACAGGGGGGCTGATTTGGGTACTGGGGGGGGGCTGATTTGGGTACTGGGGGGCTGATTTGGGTACTGGGAGGGGCTGATTTGGGTACTGGGAGGGGCTGATTTGGGTACAGGGGGGGCTGATTTGGGTACAGGGGGGGCTGATTTGGGTACAGGGGGGCTGATTTGAGTACTGGGGGGCTGATTTGGGTACTGGGAGGGGCTGATTTGGGTACTGGGGGGGCTGATTTGGGTACAGGGGGGCTGATTTGGGTACTGGGGGGGCTGATTTGGGTACTGGGGTGGGGGGGGCTGATATGGGTACTGGGGGGGGGGGGGGCTGATGTGGGTACAGGGAGACAGGGGGGGTGAATTAAAATTATAAGAAGCTTACCTGTGCTGTATGCCAGGCTGCTCCAGCTCCTTATCGTCCAGTGCTCTTCAGGCAGGGCAGGACGTGATGTCACTTCCTGGCCCCGCCTCTTCCTCCTCACACACAGAACCGCACGGCTGGAGACCTGGCAGCAAGAACTGAATACTCACTGCCAGGTCTCCCTGAGAGAGGTGAAACGGGTGAGGGGGGGAAGGGGTTAACTACAGAGTGATATGCTGCAGTGGTCCTGCAGCATATCACTAGAATAACGGAGAAATCATGTTTTCTGGCTGAGGAGATCTCTGATCTCCTCAGCCAGAGCATGACTGTGCTGCCGGGCCCCTGACTGCCTCGGGCCCTCGGTCCATGACCGATCTGCCCGACCTGTCAGTCCGCCCCTGTATGTAGATGAGGATAAAGGTCTAGCTGACTCTAGCCTCAATGAATATTTTTGTTCAGTATTTACAGATGAAAATGAAGGAAAGGGACCTCAGTTAAGAAAAAGGATAAATGAGTCATTTATTACACGTGAGTTTACAGAGGAAGAGGTTATATATCAACTGTCAAAAGTAAAAAAAAATAAGTCAATGGGACCTGATGGAATACACCCAAAGCTATTAAAATAGCTTAGTGGTGTACTGGCAAAACCATTAACAGATTTATTTAACCAATCATTGTTAACAGGAGTAGTACAAACAAAAACAACAAGATGTGTGAACACAACCCAGTGAAAAGAAAATATAAATAAAAGCAAACCAGGACTTCCCCTGTATCATAGGTGGAGTATCCAGGTAGATCCCCGAAGACTTCCTCTTGTCTTCAATAGGTATATGCAAATAGGATAGGGGACAATCTGCTAAATACAAATAAAACAAAACAACATAGCGTATAACTGTGTGGAGACTGGCACTGTTATGTATTCATAATTGGTCACTCACAAATTTGTGGAGATAAAACAGCCTTGAGTGATATATTTTTCATTCAGTGTCCAGAGTGTTGTCCCTCCTCACAATTTCATCAATCCATAGATGTATATATATTCAAGTTTAAAACAAACAGCATGTCACCATAAAGCGTCCTACGCGTTTCGTCCTTAGCTTGGACTTCCTCAGGGACTTGGTGTCAATAAAGTGCAGTAAAATACAATAGCAGCAATCCTGCGATTGCTGCTATTGTATTTTACTGCACTTTATTGACACCAAGTCCCTGAGGAAGTCCAAGCTAAGGACGAAACGCTTAGGACGCTTTATGGTGACATGCTGTTTGTTTTAAACTTGCATTAACAGGAGTAGTCCCAGAAGATTGGAAGTTAGCGAATGTTGTGCCTATTCACAAGAAAGGTAATAGGGAGGAGTCGGGCAACTATAGGCCAGTAAGCCTTACTTCAGTAGTGGGGAAAGTGATGGAAACCATGTTAAAGCATAGGATTGTTGAACATCTAAAAACACATGGATTTCAAGATCAGAGACAACATGGGTTTACTTCAGGGAGATCATGCCACACTAATCTTATTGATTTTTTTGATTGGGTAACTAAAATTATAGATCAGGGTGGTGCAGTAGACATTGCTTACCTAGATTTCAGTAAGGCTTTTGACACTGTTGCATATAGAAGGCTTATCAATAAACTGCAATCTTTAAGTTTGGATTCCAATATTGTTGAATGGGTAAGGCAGTGGCTGAGTGACAGGCAACAGAGGGTTGTAGTCAATGCTTGGGCTTGTATATTCAAAGCTTGGGCTTGTCACCAGTGGGGTACCTCAGGGATCTGTACTTGGACCCATTCTCTTTAATATTTTTATTAGTGATTTTGAAGGAAGGTCTTGATGGTAAGGTGTGTCTTTTTGCGGATGATACTAAGATATGTAATAGGGTTGATGTTCCAGGAAGGATATGCCAAATGGCAAATGATTTAGGTAAACTAGAAAAATGGTCAGAGTTGTGGCAACTGACATTTAATGTGGATAAGTGCAAGATAATGTATCTTGGATGTAAAAACCCAAGGACAGAGTACATGATATTTGATACAGTCCTAACCTCAACATCTGAGGAAAGGGATTTAGGGGTGATTATTTCTGATGACTTAAAGGTAGGCAGACAATGTAATGGAGCAGCAGGAAATGCTAGCAGAATGCTTGGTTGTATAGGGAGAGGTATTAGCAGTAGAAAGAGGGAAGTGCTCATGCCATTGTACAGAACACTGGTGAGACCTCACTTGGAGTACTTTACACAGTACTGGAGACCATATCTTTAGAAGGATATTGATACCATAGAGAGAGTTCAAAGAAGGGCTACTAAACCGGTTCATGGATTGCAGGATAAAACTTACCAGTAAAGGTTAAAGGATCTTAACATGTATAGCTTGGAGGAAAGACGAGACAGGGGGGATATGATAGAAACATTTAAATACATAAAGGGAATCAAGACAGTAAAGGAGGAGACTATATTTAAAAGAAGAAAAACTACCACAACAAGAGGACATAGTCTTAAATTAGAGGGACAAAGGTTTAAAAATAATATCAGTAAGTATTACTTTACTGAGAGGGTAGTGGATGCATGGAATAGCCTTCCAGCTGAAGTGGTAGAGGTTCACACAGTAAAGGAGTTCAAGCATGCGTGGGATAGGCATAAAGCTATCCTAACTATAAGATAATGCCAGGGACTATTAAAAGTATTTAGAAAACTGGGCAGACTAGATGGGCCGAATGGTTCTTATCTGCCGTCACATTCTATGTTTCTATGTTTCTATGTTTCTATCAGAAAGCTGAAAATGGAACTGTAACCCTCCCAGACACCTTTGCTGTGCCCATAAGACAACACTAACTGGACTTGCTCTCGGCCTACAAACTGTCCAAAATCTAGAGGGACAGTTCTGTCTTTGGGCTCCACTGTCCTTGGTTTGGTTCTTGGTGTTCTGCTTTTGTAGAACTGACATCAGAAGGTGTAGTGTGACTGCATTGTTAAATGCATTTGTGCTATACTAAGGGCACTATGACCGTACCCAAGAGGGCTGTAAAAGTGGTTTGTGCATGCTCAGCCCCTAATGGGATTGGCCAGCGTGACAGTCAGCCTAGTGTGCATTTGTGCCAGGTTGACTTGCCCCTTCTTTAGAGTGTCTGCCCATTTGAGCAGTGCCAGTGACTCAGTCCCTGTCCCTGGCTCAACCCTCTGGGCCCTCCCCCCTTGTCCCAATTTACATACCTCCATATGAACATGGTTATCTGAGTAAATTCCTTGTTTGGTAAAAACACATTGTAGAAACTGCAAAGCCTTACTGTAGGAACTGGAAATGTGAGCACAATTTTATTTTTCATTATTAACTTATCAGTTTTACTGATTTTTTCTTAAAAGAGAACATTGTTTCATCTCCAGCTTAGAATGCCCGTTTAAGATTTTTTTTAAAAATCTTGTCCTGCCAGCTGTATCTTTTGATATGCATTGTACTGTAATATTCTTAATTATTATTTATGAAGATCTCTATAGGTTTTGGTTATTTATTTATGTTAATGAGATCTAAACTTAGCACTGCAGAGGTTTGTTCATTACATTGGACAGGCTGGGTGTACATGTCATGTGAAATGCTCAGTATAGCCAATACTGATTTACATGTATAACTATTATTTAATTCCTTGTCTAGATTTGTGATTTAGCTCCTGATTTGGTCAGTGTTAGTGATGTGGGAAAAAAATATGACAAATCAGTACTTAATAATATTAATGTTATTTAACGTAATGCCTGCTTTTGTTAAGTGCTATTTAACACAATACTTTTTTTCTGATTTATCACAAGAGTAAAAAGTGATTCAAAGTATCACAGAAATTCCATGTGATCAAATTTATTTTTTTCATATATGATTGTGTGGTGGCAGTAAAATACCTTTTATTCTAAAACATTACTTCCATTGTTTAATTTTTCTCATCTTATGGCAAATATCCACAGTGTTTTGTGACATTTTTGCATAAATTAAACGTTATTAATATGGGCCCCAGGAGAGTGTTGTCCAGTCAGGAGCAGATGTGACCCATTGGGCTTTAAGAAACATTTCCTGTAATGAAAGAAAGTGTGCCTTAAAACATCTTGAAACGCGTCTGGGAAAATATAGTGTTAGATTATGTTATGCAGATGAATTTTATTAAGCACCATTCTCTATGATTTCCTTTTGAAAAACAGACATAAACACTTGTAAGCCATTTAATACACATGGCATAATTTATGGTAGACAATTAAGAGAAAATAAAATATGATAAAGAATTTGCTTTTCTTGGTGATATCACAGAATGTAATGTTCCAATCATTTGTAAATTGTTCCTTAATTATTTGATTATACTTTCTGCCTCTGTCACTAACAAAAAAAGTGTGAGAGCCTTTTACTGAACACAAAAAAGCCCAAAGAACAAAGGAGCCTTGTTCATTATGCAAACACATCAGAATTTAACCCCTTAAGGACCAAACTTCTGGAATAAAAGGGAATCATGACGTGTCAGACATGTCATGTGTCCTTAAGGGGTTAAGGTTTCCAATGTTTTTCACCATTCTTATCCTGATATGGCATTTTGTAACTGTTAACAGCACCACAGTCTGTAATAAAGTTGTAATTCATGAATAGATAGATAAAAACACTGCGGAATATGTTGGCGCTATATATATATAAAAAAAAATAATAATAGATAATATTATGCCTCATAGTTTTATACAGTTTAATAGAGGAGACTGGTGCTATTCAGCAGCAAAGGTTTCAAACTTCATTAGATCAGGTATTTAACTGCATATAGACCAATGACTAGTAATACCATTACAATCAGATCCTTAGAGATGCTATTCTGACATATTATGTCTCCTACTGATATGTTTGCTGACTTCTAAGTAAATGACAAAGCATGCCATTCCATGTTAGTAAGGAATCCTGAAGATACAAATTATGATTGCCTTGGGTATTATTGGGTATTATTGTCCCTATACTAGTTAATCTAATGGACTCTGTAAATGTATATTTATATTAATCTGAAATGCTGTTATGGATTACTTGCAGGGCCACTATCAAGAAGGTACAGCCAGTAATCTGTTAAGGACCGTGACATGGATGCGGTCTGGTTGGGGACATGACCATATAGTGGATCGTTAGTGGAGTACACTAGATGGTACAGCATTCCCCCCATTCATCTCCAGCATGGCCGCATTTGGAGGATGTGATGTCAAGGTGTGTTGGTGGTTTCCCAGCAACAAGGTTGGTAAGGGTCCCTAATTATTATGATGGGAGCCTTGATTATATGTGTGACCTATAAGAAAACTAACAATTATTCAAGTGTACTCTGAATTCTGCTTCCTATGCAATGTCCTAACTTTGACGCTGCTTGCAAAACAGGAAACACAGCCAATACATTCTGAGCAGCAAGCAGTGACTGGGAAATATTAATAAATAAAAAAATAAAATCCCACTCTATAGCAGATGTATGGAATGTATGGAAAAAGTAGAGCATTTACAATGTGGCTGCTTTGGGCTTATTTCAGTCACAGGGCCTGAAGCCGCAGCTCCAATAGTCCCTATGTTAATTTGCCTCTGTTATACCCTTGTCACTTTAAAAAAGAAATACAAAAGAAGGCTGATAAACTGAACAATTATCAAGGTGCACTATACATATATTTAATTCTTACTGTGGAAAAATAGACCATTATTTCACCTTTCTGCTGGTCCAAATGATGAATGAAGAATGCCTATCTGGACTATAGCCATGAATCCAGCAAATATCAACAAGATAGGGCTAATGGTCATTGTTCCAATAACCTTGAATCACCTATAGCTCAGCAAATACGGAACATATGTTCCAATACGGTCTTGTGTGCTTCTAAAATGTCCTGATTTCAAAAATCTTTCCATTCGTGTTTTTCCCCCCCTCATCTGCTCCTTATGCCTGCTAGTGTTAGAACGTCTCATCATTTGCAGTTGTCCACAACCATTTTATTGCCCTTTCATCCCAGAAAGAACAAGTCATTATGTGTCTTTGTTTTCCTGAATTATCTAAATCTCCTTGTTACTGTGAATGATTGTTGGCATGTTATTCTTCTCAGTCATCCACACATGTATCTAATATTATCTTAACTGAAACTTGGGATTTTTTTTCAGGTTCCTCTGTCCATTTTCTTGGTTATATAATGTATTATATTTTACAGTAACAAAGTACTTAAAACATGCATTGTGAACCTGGCCAAGTCTTGTTATCTGTTTTCTGTTCTGTACACTGTGCTGAAATGGCTGAAATGCCCTAGCCAAAGGGGCCAACAGTGTACCTGAATCAGTTGGTGAGCCCCAAGGCACAAAGGCTTAGCTCTTGTTACCTACAATTTTTATTTTGACAGCTTAGAGATGCTTAAATCAATGCATAGTGATAGGGAGAATTCAGCATCAGCATGTAATGCACACTGTGCAGCACTGGACTAAGAAGCACCTCTAGTGGCTATCTGAGTGACTGCAACTAGAGTTGTTACTAGCCAGCAATTCAAACAATGCCTGAATGGTTCTGGTGACTATAATGTCACTTTAATGAAAGCTACTAAATCCACAAGGTAGATTTAAACTCTCTTGATTATATTGTATAGTTTGCTTTTACTGCTTTTTATTTGCAAAATAATATTCAATAAATTACTTAAGTATTTAAAACAATTACATTGTTCTATGTTATGTTTTTTTTTCTTGTTAAAGGGGTTAAACTATTTTTTTTTAACAGTTTCAGAGAATGCAGCAATATTTATAAAAGAGGGAGAACATATATTATTAATTTGCTAGGTGAAAGTATACACAGAATTAACAGACTATTTTACTGTTACCTGGTAGAGCTCTTTGTGCTGTTTCTTGTCGGTTGGAATCATCATACATAGAGGACATAACATTGATAAAAGAAACCCAAGACTGTACAGATGGATCATTAGCGCGCAGTAAATTTTGAGCCCATTCTTGAGGAGGATCTGATACTTGTCTAGTCAGGGCAGATCCCATCTCGGTAAATTATGCAAGTTCCATAACAGGCTCAGTATTTCTGTCACAGTTTACAAGATAGAGCCCAGAATGCAGTAATATACTGAGAATGTCCGAAGAAAAATACAGGTAAGGATGCGGCAGAAATGAGGTCAATAGGTTATGTCAGGCGGCACAGGTTCATACACTGGAGACATGCCAAAGGTCAGGTAAGGGATAATCAAAACATGAACAAGGAAAGGACTGATCGTAGTAAGGAGCACATAATACTGAGCATAGGTATAAGGTATGAGCAGGTTTTAATAGGAGAAAATGGACACAGCTACCTCCTGGCTTCTTCCCCTTTCTGCCTCCTTGCCCTTTAAGAATCCACATGATCAGTGGGCACGCATCTAGTCTGATGAATATGTTGGATTGTTTGGTTGGGCTTGAAGGACTACACGCTTCCTTTGGTGCAGCATGGTCCGGCGCTTTGTAGCAAGGAGAGGTAGAAGTTAATGCCGGCCTGGGAAAGGCATGACACTTATGCAGAGTAATTAACTAAATACCAGATTTTGGCCATGATTTTATATTTTTGGATAAACTATTGAAATTAATTTCTTACTATTATTATTATAACTATATAAAATTGTTAAATGCATTTGTTTCCTCTTTTTCCTTTTCAAAATTATACTGAAGGTTAGATTTTTCCCTCTCTTGGTTCATTTTTATTTTAATTTTTTTAATTGCAGTTTTTTATTCGTTTTTCAAGCATGTTTACAGCATTGGTAATGCGAGAATTATAACATACCGTATATACTCGAGTATAAGCCGACCCGAATATAAGCCGAGGCCCCTAATTTTATCCCAAAAAACTGGGAAAACTTATTGACTCGAGTATAAGACTAGGGTGGGAAATGCAGCAGCTACTGGTAAATTTCTAAATAAAATTAGATCCTAAAAAAAATATATTAATTGAATATTTATTTACAGTGTGTGTATAATGAATGCAGTGTGTGCGTATGTGTGTGTGTATGAGTGCAGCGTGTGTGTATGAGTGCAGTGTGTGTATGAGTGCAGTGTGTGTGTGTATGAGTGCAGTGTGTGTGTGTATGAGTGCAGTGTGTGTGTGCATGAATGCAGTGTGTGTGTGCATGAATGCAGTGTGTGAATGCAGTGTGTGCAGGGCCGGTGCAAGGATATTTGCCGCCGTAGGCAAAAAATTTTTTGCCGCCCCCTCCCCCCCCCATATGTCCTGACTTCCCCTCCTCCTCCCTCAGTGGTCCTTACCTCCCCATCCCCGTGTTCCTTCACTCCCCCCACCAGTGGTCCTGACTCACCCCTCCCCTAGTGGTCCTTACCCTCCCCTCCCCTAGTGGTCCTTACTTCCCCCTCCCCTCCCATAGTGGTCCTTATCCCACCCCCTCCCTCTCATAGTGGTCCTTATCCCCCTTCTCCCTCCCATAGTGTTCCTTAACCCCCCCATCCCTCCCATAGTGGTCCATATACCCCCCCCTCCCTCCCATAATGGTCCTTATACCCCCCTCCCTCCCATAGTGGTCCTTATCCCACCCCCTCCCATAGTGGTCCTTATACCCCCCTCCCTCCCATAGTGGTCCTTATACCCCCCTCCCTCCAATAGTGGTCCTTATACCCCCCCCTCCCTCCCATAGTGGTCCTTATCCCCCCCTCCCTCCCATAGTGGTCCTTATACCCCCCTCCCTCCCATAGTGGTCCTTATACCCCCCCTCCCTCCCATAGTGGTCCTTATACCCCCCTCCCTCCCATAGTGGTCCTTATACCCCCCCCTCCCTCCCATAGTGGTCCTTATCCCCCCCCTCCCTCCCATAGTGGTCCTTACCCCCCCCCCTCCCTCCCATAGTGGTCCTTATACCCCCCCTCCCTCCCATAGCGGTCCTTATACCCCCCTCCCTCCCATAGTGGTCCTTATCCCCCCCCTCCCTCCCATAGTGGTCCTTACCCCCCCCTCCCTCCCATAGTGGTCCTTATACCCCCCTCCCTCCCATAGCGGTCCTTATACCCCCCTCCCTCCCATAGTGGTCCTTAACCCACCCCCTCCCTCCCATAGTGGTCCTTATACCCCCCCTCCCATAGTGGTCCTTATACCCCCCCCCCTCCCATAGTGGTCCTTATACCCCTTTTTTTTATTATTATTATTTTTTTTTATTATTATTTTATTTCTTTTTTTTTTTTTTTGTCCCCCCTCCCTGCTTGATATATGGCAGGGAGGGGGGCTCTCCTTCCCTGGTGGTCCAGTGGTAGTTCAGTGGGGGGAGAGGGGGGCTGGCAGAGCTGTAACTTACCTTTCCTGCAGCTCCTGTCAGCTCTCTCCTCCTCTGCGCCGTCCGTTCTGCTCTTCTGTCAGCTCCCAGTGTAAATCTCGCGAGAGCCGCGGCTCTCGCGAGACTTACACTGGGAGCTGACCGAGGTGCTGAACGGACGGCGCGGAGGAGGAGAGAGCTGACAGGAGCTGCAGGAAAGGTAAGTACAGCTCTGCCAGCCCCCCTCTCCCCCCAGTCTGTATTATGGCAATGCAAATTGCCATAATACAGACTCTGACTCGAGTATAAGCCGAGTTGGGGTTTTTCAGCCCAAAAAATGGGCTGAAAAACTCGGCTTATACTCGAGTATATACGGTAAGTACTTTGCGGCCACAAAAAGTATAGTACAATTTAACAGTTGCGTTGGTACATCATGAAATGGGAAGGAAGCGCCTTGCAGATAAGTTAACATAATATCCTTAGTGGAATGTGAAATTGTTACTTACAGTGGTCTAGTTACAGATTTTTATTTTTTTTATTTGTTTTTTATTTACTTACATTTTTTTATTTGTTTATAAGTAATAACAATGTTTCATTTATAACGGTAGTTGGTAAGAAGTTACAAAATAGGTGAGATAAGTTGTCTTGACCAAGAATGCTAGATGCGGTAACTGTTTGGAGAACCAAGACTCAGGTGTATAGGTATTCGGTGGTGACGGTTGAAGTTGGGAACGGTGTATAATCCATTTCAATCTTTCGGAATCTGTTAGTTTGTTCTGTCAGCATGCTCGTCCCAATTTCGTTCTATCCCTCAACTGGGTGTAAGCTGGGCTCCCACTGTGTATTGGAAGTCAGTGTACTATGGGTTATGAGTTTGAGTGGGGCTTATGGTTCGTGAAGTCATTCCATGGCTCCCAGATCGACTCAAATTTCCTACACTTCCCTTGTTTTGCAAATGTAATTTCTTCCATTTGTTTAATGTTTTCTACTCTCGATATCCATTCTCTAATTGGGGGTGTTTCCAGTATTTGGGTATCAGCCGGGAGGCTGCCATGGCCATGTGATTGAATAAGGCTAACTCGGGTTTCTTGAGCCCCTGTGGGGGTAGGAGAAAGATGTAGTGGTCGGGTGCGCAGGGGAGGGATTTGTGGAGAATCAGTTGCATAATAGTATGAATCCTGTTCCAGTATTTGGAAATCGTTGGCCATTGCCACCAGATGTGCGCATGGTGGGCATTTGTATGGTTGCATCTCCAGCATATGTCTTGCGGCGTGTTATCAAATTTGTGTATTTTTTCAGGTGTAATATGCCAACGAGCTAAGCGTTTAAAGTTGCATTCCTATGCATACACTGAGGTGGAGGTTTTATGGGCATTCATGAAAATGGTGCGCCACTGTTGCGTTCCCCTGATTATAGAGTGTATTTTTGAGAGGGTTTTTTTCCTGAGCATATGCGTGTGCAAAGACTCTCAAATTCAGTTAGGGGCCTATCTCCCTTCGGAATGAGTGTCTGGGTTTTGATAAAGTGTTTCATTTGGTTGTGATATAAAAGTTGTGTGTGTGTCTGACGTAGTGAGTTCCTGTAGGTTTTTTATTTTGCCCTCTCTAATTACGTCTCTCAGTTCCAAGTATGGACCTGCGTGTTGGATGCCGTATACTTTCCCTGAAGTGCCTTTGTTGAAGTATGGGTTGTGTGTAAGGGGGTAAAGTGGGGATGGGAAAGGTGATATAATTGTCTTTGCCCTCAGCTTATACCAGATATTCAGTGTCGTTTTGATTGTTGGGTGATTGCCTCGTGTCGTGCAAATTGGGTGTCTTGTTTTAGCCAGGGGTATGTGGTTATTGGAAAGTCCATAAAGTTATTTTCCAGGTTGACCCAATGTTGCATGTCGGAGGTTCTTGTCCATTCGTAGATTCTTTGTAAGTGTGTTGCTTTGTGGTAAGTGTCTATATCTGGTAGGTTTAATCCCCCTTGTTCCTTATGTTTAGTCAGGGTTTGGTAGGCCAGGCGGGAGGGTGAATGAGCCCATACATATTTCAGGAATAGTGATCTAATCGTGTTGAAGAATTTAATTGGGATCTTGACTGGGATCGTCTGCAGAAGATATAATATGCGAGGTAAAATGTTCATTTGAATTATGTTAATCCGGCATATCCACCCAAAACACGGTTTATGCCATTTTTGGAGGTCTCTGGTGATTGAGTCCACCAGTGGGGGGAAGTTTAACGCATATATGGAGGCTAGCTTGGTCGGGATGTGAATCCCTAAATATTTGATTGACTTGGTAGCCCAGGTAAAGTTAAAGTCATTCTTGGTTCATTTTTAGAGAAGGAAAACTGATGTTTGGTTAATGTTCTTATGTCCAGTCACATTATATGATTTCCTTTTTTTTATTCTCTGTAATGCTTCTAATTTTAGATGCATTAATTATTGGTATGTAATATTTTGATTTAACTTGTGCTTTTTATTTGTTCCTTCTTCATGCTGCCTAAATAAAAATATATAAAAAAAAAACAATCATCAAACAATCTCAAAATAGTACAAAATTAAAATATATTTCAAATTTCAAATAATTTTCAAAGTTATACAAAAATATTAAATATTAAATATTAATCAGTTTAAAAGCTTATCCAACAATATTAAACGTCCAACAATATTAAACATCTGGATTTTGCATTCTGAATGGCCGCGTATGCAGGCCGATGATATTGCCCTGTTCAGACCATTTGGACGCTAGTGAATAAACCTGATTTTTTAAAGCTGTTTCTGCCAGATAAGTTGCTATTTAAATAAAACAGCCACTAAAAGTGTTAAAAGAGATGAACTATCTAATATCCCCATTTGTAACATAATTTAACAGTAACCTGTAATTTAGGAGGTAATCTCCTAAATTTAGGTCAAAAGAACCAATCTAGAAATACTTTTACACAACTATTTTTCCAGTTTAGCTGTTTAACTCTACAGTTTGCAATTGAATTGTCCACTCGCCATAATTTCATGTTTAGTGAATTAATTCCAAGATATACATGTATCCACATATTAAATGACAATAAAACAAGAATATGAAGGCTGTAAGGCTGCTATCCAGCTTATTATATGGATATAGTTGTTGAAATGTTATATGTTACAGATTGTTCTGTTCTGAATAGTCGATTATGAATTATTTTATTCTATTACTACACATTACATCACATCATACCAGTCTATTAATGGCTATCAGAGCTTTCCTCTTTTGTAGAACAAGGTTATTTTTTTACTCAGAAAAAAAGTTAAGTGAACCATGTATTTGTGACAAGTTCAAAGTTCAAATTCTCATAAAGAATACTAGTTGTGTAGAAATCTAAACAAGACATGAGTCTCTTTACATATTCAGTAAATGAGCCTGTTCACTTTAGCATTGATGGATTACAGTACTAGGTAGACTGTACTTTGCTTCTTTTTGAAGGCATAATTACATATTGTCGATGTCACAGAGATGTTTCTGCTAAAAAGATTTTGAAATCTCTTTGTTCTGCAGCTAATTTTAATTCACTGCAACTAAGCATACACTGCCATAGTTGAAGCACTTATTTAAATAAATATATTTTGGGGCATATACGTCAATATAGAGAATTCAAAGGAAATATTATTCGAAGGGACGCTACAAGCACCATTATTACTAATGTTATGCGTGCGAGCAGGGACAGTGTGTGCATGCTGTTCATATTTATATGGATGGCTCGGTGGGAATGCAATGTGTCCTCAATGGGCTCGTTGAGATTAATAGAGGAAGACACTGCAGATTAAGAAAAAAAAGAAAATATATGGACAATTTCAAAGGTGCGTTGGGAGAAACAGCTTAAATACAGTTAGTTGTCATTTTCATAGTGCTTGGAGTGCTATTTTATGAGTAGAATAAGTCTTTTTTTTTTAATTAAACTCAAAATAAAATTAAATAATCTGTGCACAAGAACTTGACTTATACAGCAGGACTATTCACTAGAGTGAGAATTGAAATCGGGTATGTTTCCAGTTAAGGTGGTCTTAAGTTTGAAATTCAGTTTAAGTTCTCACTTTAGTGAGAATAGTAAATAATTCTGTTGATACTGCTTCCAAATTTCACAACTCTGGTTAGACTAAGTGACTCTCGTTGAGAGCTATTCATCAAAGAAAGTCAATTGAACATCTATTCATTAGAAGTGAATTTGAATGGCTGATCAGAAAACATATCTGATTTGATTTTAAAAGTCTAGCAAGTTTAAAAATATTCACCAGACACGTCTTTGTAGGCAGTTTGGAAAACCAAATTGACTTCGAGGGGAACTGTCAATTCTCTGGAATTTACACCATTGATTGAAAATCACCCATAACTCGTGTTACATAGTTACATAACTGAAAAGAGACATGCATTTATCAAGTTCAGTCTTTCTCACATTTGTTATTAATATTAATCCAAAAAAGGGCAAACAGAATAGTTTAAAGTGCTCCTTTTTTATAACCTCATTTTGTAATTTACAAAAAAAAAGTGCTTCCAATTTTCCCAGAATGGAAGTCAGATCTCTCCTTGAATCAAGAAGCTATTACCCCACAGATTACAAATTCTATTCCAGAATATTAAGTTGCTGTTTAACCCCTTAAGACCGCAGCCAAATGTACAAGTTGTGATCCAAAAAAACGTAAACAAAACCTGGCATTTGCGCTATATGTCTGTCCAACCATAATTCACCTCTTTCATATTAAATGCACCCCCCATTATTATATATCATTTTATTCAGGGGAAACGGGGCTTTCGTTTAACATCAAATATTTAGGTATGGAACATAATTTAATATGAAAAAAATATTTAAAAATGGGAGAAAATAAGAATTTTTTAAATTTTTTTAGTTCTACGTGACATTCTAACTGTGAATGTCATAATACTGTTTGCTTTTACTGCAATACAATACACACATTTGTATTCAGCGATGTCTCGCGTGTAAAACAGTACCCCCTATGTTCAGGTTTTATGGTGTTTTGGGTAGTTACAGGGTCAAATATAGCGTGTTACATATTTCAGTTTTTTTACATTGAAATTCGCCAGATTGGTTACGTTGCCTTTGAGACCATATGGTAGCCCAGAAATAAGAATTACCCCCATGATGGCATACCATTTGCAAAAGTAGACAACCTAAGGTATTGCAAATTGAGTATGTCCAGTCTTTTTTAGTAGCCACTTGGTCACAAACACTGGCCAAAGTTAGTGTTAATATTTGAAAATGCAAAAAACTAATTTGAACGCAAATTTTGGCCAGTGTTTGTGACTAAGTGGCTACTAAAAAAACTGAACATACCCTATTTGCAATACCCTGGGTTGTCTTCTATTGCAAATGGTATGCCATCATGGGGATAATTTTCATTCCTGGGCTACCATACGGTCTGAAAGGCAACCTGGCGAATTTTAATGTGAAAAAACTGAAACGCAAACCTTATATTTGACTCTGTAACTTTTGAAAACACCATAAAACCTGTACATGAGGGGTACTGTTATACTCAGGAGACTTCGCTGAACACAAATATTAGTGTTTCAAAACAGTAAAACGTATCACAACAATTATATCGTCAGTGTAAGTGCCATTTGTGTGTGAAAAATGCAAAAAATGTCACTGTCACTGACGATATCGTCGTTGTAATATATTTTACTGTTTTGAAACACTAATATTTGTGTTCAGCGAAGTCTTCCGAGTAAAACAGTACCCCCCATGTACAGGTTTCATGGTGTCTTGGAAAGTTACAGAGTTAAATATAGTGCTAGACAATGTAATTCCCTGAACTTTTGGCCTGGGTTGGCAGGCAGGTCCTGCAAATTGTAATTAATAAAATGACCTAATTATGTAAAATTATTACATAAATATATGCGTAGAATTATTATATATATATGTGTGTATATATATATGTGTGTATATATATGTATATCATTTTTTTTAATTATTTTTATTTATATATAGGTATATACATAGTGATATATACGTATATACTTATGTATATAGATATATATATTATTTCGTTCTACATGTATTTTGATATCAATATATATATATTAATTTTAAAATACAGTTAGAACGAAATTACGCATGTTTATATATTTTTTATCTATTTTTTTTTTATTATTTTTTTATTATTTTTTTATTTATTTTTTTAACGTATTTATATATTTATTTATTTTTTATTATATATAAATATATATATAATGAAAATTATATATATATTTAATCAATATCATTGTACGTGTATTTTGATATTAATATATATATATAATTATGTATATATTAATATTAAAATACACGTAGACAGTGTATGCATATTTATGTGTATGTGTGTATATGTGTGTATATATATACTTAGATCATATATATAATAAATATATATATGATCTAAGTATATATAATTTATTTTTACACTGTTTTAACATTTTTAATTTTTTTTTCAGACAGCAGGGGGAGTACCTGTCATTACAGGCACTCCCCCTGCTGGCAATGCCTTGGACGGCTATGCCGTCCATGTGATCGCGGGGTCCTCGCAAGGACCTCGCGATCACATGGCCCTGGGCGGCTGAAGAGGACGCAGGGGGACTCCCTGGGCTCCCAGGTAAGTCCCCCATACCGCGATCGCCGGCGTGGGATCGCCGGCGACCGGGTAAGTACATAAGATCGCAGGACGTACTATGACGTCCTGCGGCTTTTAGAGCCACCAAAATAAGGACGTCATAGTACGTCCTGCGGTCTTAAGGGGTTAAACATCTGTACAGAATCTGATAAAACCACCTCTTCAGGCAGATAATTCTTATTGTTCTTTTCCTTGCCTTAGACTTTGCCCTTTCCTTTGCCTTAGGCTAAATCTCCTCTCTTCCAGTCTAAATGCAATACACGTGTCCTATGCATAGTCCTGTTTATGAATAGATTTCCAGACAACCCCAACTATATTTGTATAACGCCCTTATATATCATCTAAATCACCTTTTTTCTAAACTAAAGATTTAATTTTAAGGGATTTACATTTGTTAACCTTTCTTCATAACTAAATGTTTAATTCCTTTTATTAATTTTGTAACCTGTGTCTGCACTTTTTCTAGTGCCATAATACCCTTCTTTCGAACAGGTGTCTAAAATTGCACAGCATATTCAAGGTGTGGTTTTACAAGTGTAATACACTTTTTCTTTTTACACTTGTTACACTTGTAAACATTTCCAAGGATATCATTCTCTTCATAGCCTGGCAGCCTGTTCAAGCACAAACAGTTCAGAAGGAAATATCTAAGTGGGTCAATCCAGGCCTGAAAAAGATGGAGATTGTGGGCCACCAGCCCATGCACAAATCCGCACATTGCTAGGCTAACAAAGGACTTTCACAATTTCTGCCTACTGCCTCACTTATGCATCCATCAACTGATATTGCATTGTACTTCCTGGTACTATAACCCACAGATGAAGTATGTAAGCCTGCAGCCCATCTATTATGCTTGTTGGCTGGGGCAAATTGCCCCTCTTGTTTTTTTCCCTTGCCCTTTCTTATATATCTCACTTGTGATGTGTTGTATAGGATCAATATTGTATGAAGAAATAATTAGATATTTCTTTTTAGCAATTTCACAATACTGAAGTCTTTACCCAAGTGACCAAAAACAGAAGATGAAGTCATTTTCTATTAGTTTTTCAAAGTGACATATGGTAATTGTATAATTCCATAACTTGTGATGTTCGTTGAACACTACGAAGGCAGACAAGGTTAAAACAATATTCTCTAAAGTTACTGATTTCTTGTGTATAGAAGGTTGTAGATTTCTTGTGCTGAAAGGAACACACAGGGTGCAAAGTTCAAAATAGTCAGCAACAATATTGCCATCTGGGGCCTTTAATTCTATCAAACCTATAAAAATGTTTCCCAGAACAGTTTCTGGTTTATCAGGCCCAAAATGATCTAATGTTCTGAGCCATATGTTACGGAATATATACTTAACATACTTGTGCAAGGTAAAATAAAAAAGTCCAGATTTAATGAAACCTATGCTATTCATTTGCCCTAATGCCCTAATATTAAATAGCCCTTAAATATTCAATATATTGAAGTGTTAATAATATCAAGCAGCTGAATATTTCAAGCACTGGACTTAATGCACAGAATCTCCACTCCTTTCAGACACTCGAGCCTTCTTTCATTTACATTGGGAATTGAAGGATTAAGAAGAATAGGCTTCAAAAATTAAATCAACACACTAAATTAAATAATTAGCTCTATTAGCAAAAACCTTAGTAAAACAGTCAAGTGGAGGTCAATGTGTGACCAAGATCACAGACAGGTTTCAGAAGCTCTGGCTTATTGCTAATCCTCAGACTTCAATTTATTGCTGCTTATGAGGGACTTAATTTTTTTAAAAGTCCTATTATTTGTTCAGCGTTTTACAATCACGGAATGGATATGCAGCAACTGAATAAGCAATACGCATGCCTTATCTGTCATCACTTCACAGGGACTGATGACCTCAGGTATCGCAAACGCCTAAAAAATATACTGAACTGCAGAATTTTGACATAGCATCTAAAGCATCATCTCAATAGGAGACAGCAAATATAAGACTCTAAAATACTGACAGGGACATTTGAGACTTTTTTTCTTACAAATAATAAGATTCAATTTTTTTTTAAAGCATTTTGACAACTATTAAAAAAGACTTTACATTTCATTAATAATGATTTGTAGGTCAAAACACTGTTGGAAAACGCTCAAAGAAAATTCATTAGCTCCTAGATCCCTAATGTACCCATACATAATTGCCTGCACTAAAAGTGGTGCCCTGATTAGGGCCACTCTCTAAGTAGGAGTCTGACTGATACCCAGATGAGACTTTCTTTTGTCTGCAACTGGATGGTCATTTCACTGGAACCCAGTTAGTTCCTGTCCGTGGTCTGGAACAGACCCCAAACTCTGGTGTTGTGAAACTCTGGTACTGTGAGGGAGCATGTGTTCTGCACCTACAGTGGGTGCACATCACTGTCAAAGTTCCCTCACAAACATGTACTTTCAAGACTATTAGAACACTGGCACTTTCTTATTCGCCAAGCTTTCTGATTCATAAAGGGGTAAAGGACAGAGGAAGCAACTAACTTTGGTGTTGCAGACCACGTAGTTTACCTACTGAACTATTTTTGGACAAACATGGACAAAGTCTAACTTAGAACTCTTGTCTAGTTGGGTGTACATCACTTTCATCAATAGGAAAGTAGAATTTGGTTAATGGGGAAGAGGTGGAAGGCAACAAGATAATTTTAGAGACATTCAAAATATGATGGTAGAGAGGCACACTCACACACACAGTTACACATGCATCTAGCCTCACACTACCTCACATAATTCCCATTTCACACACATGCAGCCTCTCACAAACACACACATCCCATCACACTAGTTGAACCATAAACACATAACTAACACAATTATATTTTTTGCTTTATTCAACTCTTTTTTTTTACTCATGAAATAAACAAAATATTCGTCCATTGTCCATTATAGTTGTTTTGTGATACGTCCTTATGTCACTCCAGAGTTACAGAATTAGGATGACTCAGTGATCACCCACAAGTTGGAAGAATTGCAACTAACTGTAAGCTGAATGAAACTGTATACACATGTCTAATATCCATGTGTCTATGTGTGTTGCAACATTCATAATTATTTAATTGTATGACTATTCATGCCATCTGAAAAAAAAAAACTGACTGATGGTGTAATATTTAATTAATATTAAAGCCAAAAATGTATTAACAATTACAATCTATCTGTGTATTAAAAACATCTATGGGGGGCGGAGCCTGACCAGCTTCCTGACTAGACACGTGGTCACAGAGCTCCTGCAGCTAAACTTGATTAATCGCGCCAAAAACGGCAATACAGGTACTCACATATACTAGACCACCCTGCCTGAGCTCAGTGTGCCACGCCGAACCTCCCGATACCACTCGGAAGAAAATCGGAACACGGAGTCCAGAAATGCACGACTGCGGCCTGCGGGTGCCAGACCCGGGGAGAGACGGCCGCTTTCCCCGTCCTCTCGCTAGTGGCCCGGGAGACATGAAGCTCCCCCCCCCGTCGGACCGGTGGGGGTTATCCCGGTCCAACCCTGGGAGAAAGCCCAACTACCCAGGAGACAAGAGACGACCCAACACAGCAAGCCTGTAACACTAGAGCAGGGCAAAATGGCGGACACCACGTGTAAAGCACATGAGAAGGCAGAAGCACCTGATATAATGGCACGGCTAGAACGTACCTTTGCGGCCTTCTGGATAAAGCTAGCCGACAGGATGAAGCAAGCCCAGCCCCAGGAGGCAGTGATAAAAGTACCCGAAGGGCCATCACACAGCCCCAGCCATAAGCAAGTGACCCTCAAGATGAAAAGAGCTGGCAAAGGGCGCAGGAGAAAGCAACACCTCAAAGCTCGGAGAGCCACCAAATCCAGCCCGCCGCCCCACAAACTAAAACGTCGCACTCGAGGGGCCTATACCCGGCCTACACCAGGTGATGGTAAGAAAGCCTGTCACCGTTCTACCAAAGTGCAGCGACATACAGCGCTCTGAAGGGCTATATCTCTATGTCAAGGGGACACACAGAGTCTCACACTCGCACTCGCTCGGGGAGCAGAGAAACTGTCACACCACAATGCACACATCCCCACCACCCAAGGCACTCACACAGGACTGGGAGGCAATGGCGGAGTCCCTGCAGCATCTATGATCAGCGACGCCAAGGCCCCATGGGACTTTTCGGTATGTGCCTGCCAGAGCCGACCACAGGTGTAGGCTGACATTCACTAACTCTCACTGCCGCGTGGCGGCCTGGACTGCTGTCACGCTACCACATCTATGCAGTCATGCCTTGACCTCCCTGTGACAGGCGAATGTTAGCAATGTTATAATTTAATTTTACAGCGTAAATTAGCCTGAATATTAATCACATGCTATGTCCTTTTATGTTAAACTATGTCGTCCACCTAATGCGACCTTCACTAAGGGTTAAGTAACTCATAAGCGATATGCCGACCTCTACAGTCAAACTAGCTAGGTACCAGCAACATAGCGGGTTAGACTTCAGGAGCCTATATCTTACCCTAGCATATCTAGCATTGCCCTCACCTTATGTTTCCCACAGTTAACTAGCAAGCACTGTACTTGATAAACATGCATACTCTTCATATAAAGCGTAGATTAAGCTAGAAAATCTAAATGTAATGCCTAACCAAGATAAATATATGCTCTGTTCATGCATTTATATATAAAATGTGCACTGTGCAAATGCCACAAATGTAACACCAATACAAAATGTCCTTGCTTACAAACGCTGTTGTGGCAGAGTAAGCGATATTGTCTTTCCATGCACTCAAAAATAAAGAATTAAAAAAAAAAACATCTATAAACTCCTGTAGGTATCGCATTGTCAATATTAGTATCACAAAAATGTTAACTGGAAAAAATGGAATTGGAATAAAAAATAAAAAGTGGTCGATTTGTAGTTAATAATTAACAAAATGTAAGAATTTCAGTTTGCAAATCAAGATAACACCCCAGTGTGAGCAATATAATATTCTGTAAATAAAAAAATGTGCTCACAATCTTCACAGTTTTGTTTACACATAAACAACGCAGACTTTTGACTCAATAACCTTGTCAACAGACTTGTTTATTGGAATCTTTGCCAGATTGAAAAATGCCAGGGAACATTCGCTGTTTACAATATATGAGCATGTTCAGCATACAATTTTTGGCTTAGTACGAATAGGTAAATATTTACAAAGCAGCACGAATGACAAACAGTCAGGAAAACGCAGCGGTTGAGAATGTTTTTGCTGTTTTACAAACTGTCTTGATAAAGCACAAAATATGTATTGTTTATTTATTATATATTCCCTTTTTTAAATTAAAATGTGTTATTACTTTTATTATCATTATGAATAACTAAATTTTTGCACACTACCTTTTCTCCACTGTTCTTTCACACATTACGGACTGCAAATACTCACAATGTCCCCACTTCCCAGCATTTGTTTTGGATTTTTTCTTTTCTTTAGCTGCAAGACCATCTGCCCTAACCCAACTAGCCTCAAGAGGGTTTAAGCGCCTGAATGATTTCTTTATAAGGAGATTTTCTGTAGAGTCTGTAACAGAAAGTGCAGGTGGTTTAATCTTCACAACATGTTCACAACTTGTAGCAATAACATTGCCATTTAATCACAAAGTCTGTCACCAAATTATTACAATTCCAATAAATTTATTTTGCGTTGGACGTTTCTGGCACAAACCTGTTTTTTTTTCTGATAAATTCAACCAGCCCATTTGGCCGGAGTAGTATTTTTAGTGTGATGTATTGTTAACTAAATAGATGCTAAATGAATTTAGATATTAAATAAGTTCAGGCTTCTGAAATACAATCGAATCTATGATTCCACTGTGTATACTTGCATACTCGCAAAAAAATAAAGCCCTGTGAATTAGGAATAAGTGATTTTCAAAATTACTTTTTTGGAGTGTGTGAGTTAAAATCATCATTTTGTAATGAGACATGTATCTAGTATGTCTGTCATACTGGTATCTTGATATACTTAGAATATGTTTGTTTGGATTATATTTACCTAACCTAGATAACTTTTTTAATGCTCCTAATAAATTGTTATGGTGCCTGAAGTGTTCCTTTAACTGTTATTGTTAGCCTATACATTATACATTTAATTTTGCAGTTTGATAGTTGATTAAATGCAAGATACCAACATTACCCAGCTTTTTCAGGAGCCAGAAGATAACAGTCAACTTGTTTCAAATATAGTAACATACCTCCCAACAAAAGCAGTTCCAGAATTGGGACGCCGGTGGAAGGAGAGGAAAGGGTGAAGCCAGATTCACTGGCTTGCCCAAAAAGGCAGCGTTTCTGCCCATATTACTGGCAGGTCAACCTGGTCAACCCACTGAGGGCTGACTCTGCAGGGAGGATTGTTTCCGTGAACTCAGTAGGATCTAAGTGCTATGATTGTTGGGAAAAGTTCCCTGATGTTCCCAAAGCAAGAAACCTGGGAACTAACATGGGACAGGATCCAAAACCGGGACTGTCCCACTGAAATCAAGATGGTTGGGAGGCATGTAGTAGCCTGTCTGTTTTCTGAGTGATGTTTCAACTCAACTGAGTAGGGCCAGCTGTTCATGTCATGAGGATTGCATGTCCTCCTGTCCCCTATTCAGGCCTTACGTAAAACAAATAAACAATGTAAAGCTTGCTGGTGGCTTTATAAATCACTATTTTTAGGACATAAAGCGAGGATTCATTAACATAGACTAACCTGGTTATGCTTTGCTTAGAGCTTAATTATTTTTGACATGGTTGTTGTTTTCGGAGGGCAGAGCAGGCACTTTGTGCAATGGCAAGCTATGTGTTTAATAAGGAAAGGGGAACTTGCCAGAGCCTTCACATCCGAGTTCTGTTTTAGAACTATCTGAGCTGGGAAGCTGAACAGTATATGTGGGCCAGAGCGTCCATAGGTCCATTATTTTTCAGAGCAGTCAAAAGTTCACAGGGAGACCTGTCAAAACATTACATTGGGGAAACTGAGATTACAATGATTACTGCCTGTCTACTGCCTGCTGAACTAGAGTATTGGTACAGGAACCATCTTTAGAGGATGTCCTAACACTAATACCTATCTACCAGCTTTGGGTTAATCTCCCTGCCTAGTCCACACTTCCATCAAGGAAAGAGCAGGCAGTTCTGGCCCTCGTGTATATACTCAAGATCCAGATATCAATGGCAAAGCCACAAACTGCACTTAAATGAATTGAAAATAAAAGTGAGGTGGACATAATCAATCAAGGAATATAGTGCAAAATTAAGCATTAGTTATTACCAACATTATTCGAAAACACACATGGAGTTAAATCATTGAAATATCTTGGCCGCACACACACTAAAGAGCCATAAATGTAGTCTGGCAGGCAGTTCTAAAAGATCATGGAATCATGACAAGAGCCAGAGAAATGCATGTAGGTGTGCGTCAAAAGGCCATCGTCACAAGCAGCTTGCATTGACGCTGTGCGTTCCCTTTCTGTTGTGGAATACCTGTTTGTTCCTTGCTGTGGGACTAACTGAAATGAATATTATATGACATGAACAATCCATCAAAACCTAAATCTCGATTTTTTTTTTTAGAAAAAAAAAAAGAATGTGCTCAACTTTTGCGCGATCCATGCTCTTTATCGCTTCTATGTCAAGCCGATTAATTTAAACTTTTGGTTTTGTTGCATAAACCCCTTTGTGTTAAAGTCTAGTACTTTGTTATGATTCCATATATATTCCAATACCAATTTTTTGCAATAAATCATAAAAAAATCCATGCCTGTGCGAACTATAAAACCCCGAAATCCTGAAAGATATACTAATTTTTAATCTAAGTAAAAGTATACATCTTATGTAGCGCAATTAAGTCAATTGAAGTATATAAAAATGCAAGTTCAGCTAGTTTATTATTTAGTGTTCATGTAAAGAGGGGAAATTAAAGGGACATTCTACTGTCCAAATAATTAAATAAATAAAATAAAAAAATTGCTGTTTAGTAGATATAACCCCTGATGAAAACATGAACGCATTTAATTATGATTTGTTTTCCTTGAAGATAAAAGCTGTAGATCTCTTGCCTTTGCAACCCATCCCCTTCTAACTCAGGTCAGTCTCTCTGTGGCTGTCCAATCACAGACTTCCCAATTCAGTTCAATAAGGCATTGTTGCAAGGTAGGTACCTAGAGCTATTGCCTGCCTCTTGAGTTTAGCTTCACTGAGATAAACTGAAGTAACATGACCAGTTGTCTGATTGGCAGCCAGGGGGTGTAGCAAGGTGAATATATATAAGCTCCAATCTCTGTGGAAAACTGAGCGTTTTGTAAAACTAAAAAAAAAAAAAAAAGCATTCCACACTTTAAGCAGTTCAGCAAGCTGAAATCATTTCGGGGTTTGGAGTGTCCTTTTAACCCCTTAAGGACACATGACATGTGTGACATGTCATGATTCCCGCAATGTCACGAATGGAACAAAAATTATTTGAAAAGCTTTTAATGACTTTCTCAGTTTTTTTGAGGCAAGTATTTTAAAGATATTTTGCCATGTATCGTGTTTTTCAGTGTCCTGCCCGTCACTTTGTTTCTTATTAAAAATGATACAATGAATAAACAGTGAACGTCAGTAATTAGTATTTTAACTTAGACTATCAAGATACTCGATAAGACTTTTAAATCACCCGGGAAACATAACAAATAGGGACCGGAGAGCCAGGTAATATAGGAAATGGATACTTTGCTGTATAAAATAATGTCAAACAGATTTCCTCCTTAGAAATTTATGGAATAAAAATATATTTACAACACAGCGCAATCAAACTGACATCCACATTGCATTTTATGTACTAGCAGCAGCATACTGGGAAACCATCTGTTCTTGGTGTTGTGATTAATGAAATCTCTCAGATAACTATAGCTCTGCGTTCGGCACTTAACAATTATTGTATATTTTGAATATTAAATATTGTGCTTTTTTAAGAACATAACTGGTGTATTTTTTTACATATTTGCAGTCACTGTTTTTATTTTTCGAAGTGATTTTGTTTTCTAACCATAAAGTATAATCTGTTCTACACAGCTACCAGCTCCATGATTAGGGTGTGATTTGAATATTTCGGGTGAGGTAAAACAGATCATTTGTGATCATTATTGATGTTTCGTTCACATCTTTATTCCCTACTATCGTCCTCTGTGGGAGAATGTAAAAGTTTATTTGATGAATGATTTGTGGCTGTATTACATTTAGGGCTATTAATCTTTTGCTGCAATGTTTCCTTCTAGTTAATATTGGGATATTCCCTTTACATATGACTGATTAATGTGATAGTCATGAATAACTTGTTGTCAAAGGAACAATCTGTGTACCATAACCACTGTAGTTCCAGGAGTCCCCTGCCCTGAGTTTTAGTAATTTAAAAAACAACTAGGAAAACATTAGGATAAAATACGAGAATGTGTTTATTTTACATTATTATTATCATTATTATTATTATTATTATTATTATTATTATTATCATTATTATTATTATTATTATTATATTTATATTGTTTTTGAATTTCACTGAGATTTCAACCCAATATTTGTAAAACACAATATTGTAAAACAAAGTGTCAGAGCTCCATTTACTTTAAAGTTATAAATATGGTCAATTTGATCAAGGTAATTGCATTTCTTTTAAAAATGAGTGTCTACTGAAATCATATGAAAATCACATATTGTTTTCCTTAAAATGCAGAAACCTTTCATTCTACTTAACAAAATTTACTAGATACAGTGAAAGGATCTATCTATCGGTCTGTCTGTCTGTCTGTCTATCTCAATGGGTGGGTCTGGGTGCAGTGTCTCTTTAGTTTTAACCCTGTGGTCTAAAACATTGCACTTTCATAGATAGGGCAATCTTATGATTGCAGTGTCTACACACCACTAGTGGTTGTCTCCCTGATAGCCACTAGAGGCACCTTCCCTGTTAGTACGTAGTAAGATTTGGTTCTACGTCAAATGCTGCTTCTAGAGACGTTTGATTGGCGCAGTGCGACTAGAATGAACACTTTCTTATTTGGTTTTTAATTAGTTAATTAATAAATATAATAATAAATGTATTTCCATCAATCGCATAATGATGGCTAACTTCAGATTGTATTGATAATTGCTTCACGATAAACGTATAAAATTATTCATGTTTGCACACATTAACCCTCTCCTCTCCAAAACAGCTGAATTAAATTTCAAAGTGATATAAACATAATATTTGATACAGCTCATTCCAGAAAGACTTTAAATCTCAAGTAACTATCACTTTAATAACAGTCATAAAATAACTTTTGAAAAAGAATATTTACTGCAAAGAGAGCAGAAATGCGACAAAATTATACATCCGTAGAGCAAATAATTGCAAAAGATAAATCTTTTCTGAAAGGCAAAAAAACCTTTCATTCTATTAAGTTCACGTCAGTAGTTAGAATGCAAGGAAGTTTAGTGCAATTATAACACAATTGTAATAAGCCATCAGACTAAGAAAGTCAAGCTATCAACAGAGCACAAGAAAATCCACCAATGGATGTTTCTTGAATTCATTTAATGTTAAATGAAAGGGAAAACACTTAGCTTTTTGAATCCAAGTATTAATGATTGGGTGGATTATTTCAAGACTTACAATTGTTAAGGGAGATGGAGAGTACTCTTAATGACAAGTTTTATACCAAAACGCATTAGGTTGCTAATTTCGTAATTTGGTCACCAAGCATATGTTGTGCAGTGAAAAAAAAATGATTGACCCGACACTAGTGTCGATATTTATTTAATTGCTTGACATACAAATGAGAGCCATGACAAGTATAACAGCAGGGGCCTGGTCACATGTCCAAGTAGATCTGGAAAACAATTTGAAATGAATTCAGGAGCTAAGGATAATTGAATAGGTGTCCATACAAGGCTCAGGAAGGGATTATTATCTCACACAGCCTCTCCGTCAAAGACATTTTATGACACTAGAACAATAGTATCACTTGAGTCATTCATTCTCTGGAGTGTTTTCTTAATTGTCGTAAAATGATAAATGAACTGGAAATAAAATGTGTTTTTTTTTCCACTGCCTTATTAAATGTATTTTAATGCGAATTGATTTGTTTGTAGAGTGTTTCTATGACAGCGAAATCCAGTTTATGGAACTTTTACACGTCATCTCAGGCTTAATATATTTTATCGAAGAACGAAATGAACAAATTGAATGAAAATGCCTGTTTCAAGAATACACACAAAAAAAATCCTTCTGAATAAGAAATTAAAAAATGAGAGCCACCAAGCTTCAAAATAACCCTTGCCAAGAAGACATCACTATTAAATATGGCTGAGATTGAAACATGTATAGTACAGGGCCAGGGGTATAATTATCACTGATACATAGCAATGAAAACTAACCTTGGCTCACCAGATGTTTCTGGACTACATGTCCCATGATGATCAAGCAGGCTTCAGACTGGTTGATTGTCATGAGAAATATAGCTCATAAACGTCTGGATTGCCAAGCTAGAACATCACAGTTGGATGAAGTCACAAGCAGTAGATTTATTAGATTTACATTCCTGGGAATTCTTTAATCACTAGACTTGTGCATGGCACACAAAACTTGGTTAAAGTAAATTAATTTGCCCAGGAAAAACAGGAAAAAATAAATAAATCTGTAAAACGTAATCTATATTTGTATATTCATACAGTATAAAGTTAGTAAATATATAAATATAGATGTATTTATTTTTTTAACGCTCCTCCTTTCTTCTCTCTGTTGGTCACATCTGTGAATAAAATCAACATTTGGTGGCTGTCCCCTTACCATCAATCATCTTTTGGTTCCCACCAATTATATATATATATATATATTTTTGGGCGTCATGGCTGGAACTTAATTCAAAAAAACAAACAAAACAGCTTGTTTATTGCTTGTTTTGTTTGTTTCGTGATTCAGCCAGATGGCTATTCGGAATTTGGAAATTTGAAAAACTTACCGAACACCACAAATCACACTATATTTCAAAATGAATGCACAATTCTATTAATCACAGACATGTTCTAAGGAAGCTTGAATCCCTTGTAAGATTTTATGGCGTATTTAGCTTTTGCTAATATGTTTCCATGTAACTTATCTTAGATATCCAATCTTTCCCACTGAAACCATAGCAGAACCTTCGGAACGGAGTGCACATTCAGAGTATGTCATACAATGAGTCATTGAACTCAGTGAATTGGAGAATAGTGTGTGACTTTTATCAAGTTCTATTAAGAAACACTTGTGATTGCCTCTTTGTTTCTATATGAAGATAATACATTTGAATATTTTAAGCCTCTGAGTACATCTATAAAGTTTGCTGGGAACTTGAGATGTCTTTCTCACTATAGTCACAAATCTCCATCCTATCACACCTATTGTATTACTGTCTCTGGAAAATACAACTAGAAAATAAATTACAGTGATAATTTTCCCATAGGCCAATAAAACAAACAAACAAACAAACAAACAATAAGTAGGTTTATCTCTTACAAAAATATATGATACATTCTGAACATGGGTTACTTAACAGAAACATTCAACATATCTTTTCATTGTAAATTCGGCATGGGAATATAGGTCTATTGTTTGATACTATGAATTTCATACATTTTTTGTGACATTGCTTATGCAGAAATTGACATCTTCCTAAATGTAACTCAAAGTGTCTCTATAGTTATCAAAACAACGTTAGCTTAATAAGCCAGTTTTGGTGTATAGATCATACCCCCACAGCCTTACTGCTCAATTCTCTGCAATTTATGAGTTAAATCACTTTGTTAATGCAGCCCTAGGCACACCTCCCTGAATGTGACTTACACAGTTTTCCTAAACACTTCCTGTAAAGAGTCATCTATTGTTGTTTACACTTCATTTATTACAAATTTGGTTTACGTTCGAATTTCTTATCTCCTGCTCTGTTAATAGCTTGCTAGACCCCTAAGAGCCTCCTGTATGTAATTGAAGTTTTAATTTACTGAGCAGGAGATACAGACATTTCAAATAAGTTACATCTGCTTGAAAGTGAAATCATTTTGTCTTCATGCAGACTGTGTGAATCACAGCCAAAAGAAGTGTGGCTAGGGGGTTTATAAGCAGGAACAAAAGTGATTGAACTCCTAAACTAATTGAGCAGTGCAACATCAGAGGCATGACCTATACACCAAAACCACTTAATTAAGCTAAAGTTGTTTTGGTGACTATAGTGTTCCTTTACTAAAGCATTTTCTTATCTTTGTTATCTTTCTTTTAAAGCTTGATTCCCCCTTTACATATTTCCTAAAATGACTGCCAATATAGATAAATAGCTAGCTAGCTAGCTAGGTAGATAGATAGATAGGTAGATAGGTAGATAGGTAGTTAGGTAGTTAGATAGTTAGATAGATAGATAGATAGATAGATAGATAGATAGATAGTTAGATAGTTAGATAGTTAGATAGTTAGATAGATAGATAGATAGATAGATAGTTAGATAGTTAGATAGTTAGATACTTAGATAGTTAGATAGATAGATAGATAGATAGATAGATAGATAGATAGTTAGATAGTTAGTTAGATAGGTAGATAGATAGTTAGATCGTTAGATAGTTAGATAGTTAGATAGTTAGATAGATAGATAGATAGATAGATAGATAGTTAGATAGTTAGATAGATAGATAGTTAGATAGTTAGATAGTTAGATAGATAGATAGATAGATAGATGTAATAATAAGTTTAACAATTTAACATTTCCTGCATCATCTCATCCATACTAAAACAGCTTCATGTATGATTCCCATATTGCTCCACTCTCACTAAACATAATGTGTATCCAACATGCATTTTTCTAATTATAAATGTAGCTATAATGCAAATGTGGGAGTGTCTTCAATAAGAACATGCTTTGGAGGAAAATAACTAATGCAGTTCCCACGTCCTTCCACTCAATGGTGTAGATTTAGCATTTAGCCATTCAGTGGACCACTGTAAGGAATACTGCCTGGGTTTGTTAACTCTGATAGCTCTATCAAGTGTGTACTCTGACAGGTTGAACGATTGATCTTTTGATCCATTTTTATTATCCCATCATCACATGGCATGGGGGAATATAATCGGTTAAAATGTCTAGACATCATCTGGTTTGCAATAACTCTCCCAGAATTTTTACTATATCTTACATGTTACTATTGCATTGTCACAAATATATCCACCTGCTTTTACTGCTGTTAACAAAAATAACATTTTGATTATTAAACCATACCATCTATTACCTAATGTCTCCTTAAACAGCTAAATTATATTTGATACCATCATGCCACAACTATGTGTGCAATAATTGGTCATGTTTCCTAAATTAGCTGCTGTAACCCTAGCAAGTGACTGCCACTGAGATCATTTGAAAGAAATCGCAACATTTTTGTTTAACCCTCGTTTCAATTTCAAAGTAGCTAAATAAGGGAATTCAGACTAAAAAAACAAATAATGTGTGTTTGATTGCATAAAACAATGAATTCAATGTGTATAAAAAAAAAATAACAATGAGTAGAATTTTAAAGTTATCTATGTTTCTATGTTATCTATGTTTTACATTTTACATTTAAGATTACATTCTTCAGCTAACTTCCAGAGCATCATGGGTAAAAATAGCTGGTCTCTCCATACCTCTCTCCAAATCATTATAACAGCTAAACAATATGGAGCAGACATGCCAGCATATAATTTACATTTAAAATGAATAGGCCAATTCAAAATCCAGCTCTACACATCTGTTTCATGGTAAGTAATGCTTAGATAGTCGAACATTGCAAGGAAACGTGAACAACAGTTTTCTCGTCTTTCATGCTACAAAATGTAGGATAGTTCAATGTTTTTTATTACTTACACATCTGATAAAGATTGAAGACAATGTTATTTATATTGTAAACACTGGGAAGAGTCTTCTTATGTTTGGATCATGATATTTTCTTACCCCATTCTTCAAAGACTGATATAAATCTATTTATTTTTTTCATTATATAACATTGTAATTCTATATTTTCTGCGGATAGCCCACCTATGTTTCTACCACTAATATATACAGATGTAGTATATTTAAGATAACTACTCTAATATTTAATAACAACCGCAGAGCGGAGACATGAATTGAACAGATTGCAAATTATTGTGAATAAGTATATACATGTCTGTATTTTAATGATGCACCCAAATTACATCCTTTGATAAAGGCTTGTTTACCAAAACATTGAGGAAATATCTCTGATGGTATCGGTCAAATTTCTACTTCTGGATCTTGCTAAAATTACATGCAACATATTATACAATAATGCACAACTGGTGGATTACACAAGATATCAGCTAGTATTACAAATTTAATTTATACTACAAAGATAAAGAAAGGCTGGCTGTCTCTAGCAAAAGACAAAATGCGGGGGCATTAAAGGTAATTACATGTAGCAGGGGAGACTGTGGCATGAGGTTTTAACTCCTAAGTACACACAATATATCCCATCAGTTAGGCTTGTGCGGGGAACGCCATAAAAAGGCCTCAAATCCTTAAAAATCCTTATCTATATTATTATACATGTCTTTATTAATATACATATCTTTATTTCTTCACAAACAAATGACACAGGCGGTATGCAACAGGTGAACAAGACAATAGGGAAACCAAGACCTCCATCTTAATGTTTTTCGAGTTATAAGAAATAGAATTGTGAACAATAAGAACATTTGGCTTGGCTTAATTTTTACTGTTTTATCCACTGAGTACAAGAAGCCTTATTTTCTAACTTTTTCAGCATTTTTACACTAGAGTATTTAAGCCCTTAAGGACCAAACTTCTGGAATAAAAGGGAATCATGACATGTCACACATGTCATGTGTCCTTAAGGGGTTAAATTGTACTTTAAGGAGTTAGAAAAAGGCTAGGGTTGGGTATACATTACGGTTAAGATGATCTTAGTATTAGACTTAGAGGTTAGGGAAAGTTTGGATTGACGAGGGTTAGTATACATGGGGCTGTGGAGACTTAGGTCTTGGGTTGGTTAAGGTTATGGATTAGTATGAATCAAAATACATAAGGTTAGAGTTGGTTTGGGTAAAGTTCAAGGACACGTTGAGTTCATGAGACTTGGGTTTATGTTTAGTGAGGGCTAGGGTAAAGGATAGGCTTCACGATTAGATCAATTGAGATAAAGGATGGGGCTAGTTATAGGATGAGGTAGTGATAGTTTGGGTTACGAAAATGCACTATTGTTTTGCAAATAGTTTTAGTAGCACTGGATTAGAAAGCACCTCTAGTGGCTGTCTGAGTGACAGCCACTATAGGTGTTACTAGGCAGCAATGTAAACATACTGCCCTTTTTTCAGAAACGGCAATGTTTACAGAATGGAACATGCTATAGACACCAGAACCACTACATTAAGCTAAGTCAGCCATTAGAGTCGTTTTCGCTGCACTGAGTAAAATGTGGTCATTTAATTTGGAAGCCCCCATAGGAAAGAATCGATTCAGTGCATTCCTATGGGGATTCATGGATGAGTGCATGGCACTTGCCATGTATATGCACCAGGTTATCAGTCCTCCTCTATGAGGAGCATTGGATTGGACCATCATGTAGGAAGGCGTGTCTCCTCCAAGACATAACAAGCGGCGGAGATGCAAGCAACTCCAAGAGAGCCCCGGTGCTGCCAAAAAGGTGATTAAAACATTTATTTTATTTTTTTATTATCGCAAACATGGGGGACCTGTATATCACTATGGACAGAGACACTAAAGCACTTCCTGTAACCCCATTAGTTTTAATGGTGTCATAGCAATGTGATCTTTGTATAACATGAAACGACTCATCTAACAATCACAAGTGCTGTGAAAGTAGATTATTCTTTGATGGTATAATGGTATAGGGGAACTTCGGTCCTCATGGGCTTACATTTTACATCTAGCACAGTGCTAACTTTTTTTGAACAATGCACACATCATTGAAGGAAAATTATTCAGGGAACCCTTTTTTTTCTTGATCAGCAACTTGTATATGTCACGTTTACTTAAAGGTACACTATAGTCACCTGAACAACTTTAGCTTAATGAAGCAGTTTTGGTGTATAGAACATGCCCCTGCAGCCTCACTGCTCAATCCTCTGCCATTTAGGAGTTAAATCCCTTTGTTTATGAACCCTAGTCACACCTCCCTGCATGTGACTTGCACAGCCTTCCATAAACACTTCCTGTAAAGAGAGCCCTATTTAGGCTTTCTTTATTGCAAGTTCTGTTTAATTAAGATTTTCTTATCCCCTGCTATGGTAATAGCTTGCGAGACCCTGCAAGAGCCTCCTGTATGTGATTAAAGTTCAATTTAGAGATTGAGATACAATTATTTAAGGTAAATCACATCTGTTTGAAAGTGAAACCAGTTTTTTTTTTTTCATGCAGGCTCTGTCAATCATAGCCAGGGGAGGTGTGGCTAGGGTTGCATTAACAGAAACAAAGTGATTTGACTCCTAAATGACAGTGAATTGAGCAGTAAAATTGCAGGGGAATGATCTATACACTAAAACTGCTTTATTTAGCTAAAGTAATTTAGGTGACTATAGTGTTCCTTTAAAGCCTTACTATAAAGATATTCATACTTCTTGCTAAACATACTTATTCGTTTTAAATAATCACTACATCGGAATCCCAATTTTAATGTTGACACTTATTATAAACACAACTAAAGGACTGCATTCAACCTATTACAACCTTAAAGTCAATATATTCATGGCACACTTTGACATAACAGGAGGCACACTGGTTAAAAAACCACTGATCTCTATAAGAATCCATTAACATGAGCAATTTGATTATAACCAATCTTCTTTCACATGAAGCTTGAACACCGTAGGAATGTGAATAGTAAACACATTTTTTTATATTGTATATATGATACACATGACAAAATAAAATATGAATTTCTTTGAGGAGGTTTTACGTACCCCATCCTTCATTAAATTTATTATAGCATCTACTTAACACATTAATGTTTAGGGAAAAATAAAGGATGGAAACCTAGGGTGTAACAAAAACCAACAACAATTGTACATTAAAAGAACAAGTTCCATTGCAACGTTTTTGATGGCGACCTTTTGTACAGTTGTAAGCCTTCCCGTTACCTCTCTAATGTTAATGGATTAAGATGTGCACACAGCATGCTTTTTGTTTGGTGCACAGGCTCTGTCATTATCTATGGTTATGGTTAGCAAAGGTTCTGTCATTATCTATGGTTATGGTTAGCACAGATTCTGTCATTATCTATAGACAGCAGGTTATCTATTTTCATAGGATAAAATGCTAAAATGATTGCTCAGCTGTCAGAATAAAAACTGATTTGTTACTAGTTACCACTGGTAAAATGGTTGACTTTTAGCGTATTATGTTACTAATGTAAGTGGTAACGTATGAACATTTCCCTTTATAGTAGAACACATAATGAATGTGTGACCCAACTTCTCTCATCACTACCTGATGCATAGATGGTTAGTGGCAATGGTCATTAGACATGGAGATTTGTTTTGGTCCAAACAGCAATCTGAATTTGGGCCAAACAAGTGATCAGTTGAATTTCCAATCTCTGAGCTGAAATGTACCTGAATCACGAATCAACATTGAATTCTAAAAAGGTTCATTTTGTTTTGTAATTCTGGATATCACCATATTATTGATGGATAGGGGCAGTCACTAAATGCTGATTTTATTCACATATTAAGTGAGAAGTGAGCAATCGAGGTAAAAAAAGTGAAGCAATAAAACAAATCTGTGAACACAATGGCGAGAAGATGCTATTATGTATATATTTTGCAGTACCCCGATTGGCCTATTTTCAAGCCCTTTTTTGATATTGATTTGTTTCCGTTAGAATCATTTCCAAATCGGAATCTCGGTTCTGAAATTCTATTGTGCCAAGCTGATATTCTGCCAAAATTCAGGTGTCCCTCAAAAAAAAAAATGAGGAAAAAAAAAAAAAGTCAGATTTTTTTTCATCATGCGTTAGTCTAACGGTTGTTAAGGGGTTAAAAGATTATTTTCAGCAAGCCTAGTTCAAAGAGCCAGTTAATTTGCCATAAAACTTTGTTATGGGCCAATAAACTGGTAAAATGAATGAATCCTACTATAATGTACAGGCAATTTAATCTTATTGGATCACCTATTTAAAATATAATAGTTATTTTTTTTCTTAATTGCAAGAGCATAATGATGTACAAACAGACATTTCTAACGCAGAGTCATTTATAGTCCCTTTATTGAGATACATATATGAGATCCCTAAAAAGACTTAAATGTAAACGCCTGTGATTCTTTTTTTTTTTTAACAAGCCTGGCCACTTAATAAGATACATAACAATGCATTATAAAATCTTACCCTATTTCCCAGGACACGATTACTGGATATAATTAAAAGATTGCTGTTAAATGTAACATATACCGCTCAAACTCCTTTCGAATAAAACACTTCACTTGCACAGAGCATCTAGTCGTTTAATGCAAAGAAAAAAAAATGAGAAGTAAATTAAATTTGGTTCTTTTTTATACCTTCTACTCATCAAATGATTTAATCAAGACCAGTTAGGAATATATAATGAATTGCAGGAATCTTGATTTACAGTGTTTGCGGAGTAAGAGATGTGTTTGCTTCAGGAAAAAATAAAATGCTTTCTTCTACAGCCAAGATTCTAAGATTCAGTGGAATGTAATTTCTCTGATTATGTGGTAGCAAGTGGAATGGATAATTATAATATATTAAGAAGAGATACAGTCATGCATTGAGTTGACTCTGAACCAGAGTGATATTATTTATGTTTGGAATGCCAGGATGGTTATTTCTTGCGAAATTTAGCCTACGGTACTACTTGGCTCTTCACAAGTATAAGGCGTACTCTTTGTTTCTGCATCGCTGAATTGTTTTATGTGCGAAGAGTGTGTCCTCTTTTCTTTGACTTTACACAAAGAGCAGATTTCAAGAGAAATTGACACTTTTATAAATTAACCTTGTTACACCTCCCTGTCGGACAACAGATCATGTTACTTGCTGGTTATTTAGCTTAGTGGAGCTAAGCCCAAGAGGTAGCAAATGCTCAGAGCACCTGCCTTGCAAAGACTTCTCATTGAACTGCATTGGGAAGTCTGTGATTGGACAGCCACAGAAAGTATGTGCTAGTGGTAAAGGGGAGGGATTTAGACAAGAACTGCAGTTTTTTAAAGCTGTTTTTAGATATAACGCCAATGAAAATCTGCATAATTAAATGCATACATAGTATCATTGGGGGCATAATTGCTAAACAGTGATTTTTTTTCAACAGTGGAGTCAAGTATCATCAGAAATGCAGATACAGTTTAATGCAGTTTAGAATCACTTCATTTATCCAGCTCATTATCTTGGGACCAATAATAATTTATTTTTGTGTCCCCCCTTCTCTCCTGCCTGGTAGTTCTTCCTTCTCTCATTCAAGTCTGGAGGGGAAAAACATGGGAATGTTGCCCTCTTACAATATTTGAAAGGAAAGAGTGTTTGCATCAGATGGGGCCTGTGCAGGTCAATAACGCATACTTATTATATAAAATATTATTAATAATCTAAAGTTACAGGGCTGTGCTGGTGCTTGGTTGCAGCCCATGATGCTGAGTTACAATATCTTGGAAGTTGGAAGAATCTCTGGGTTTGCTAGATTTGATCATTTAACACATAAACACTTCCCTTTTCAATCACCTTTGCCTAATCCAGAGAGAGGATGATTTTTCCTTTGTCCAAGTCATGCATGATATTGAAAGACAGCATTGAAAGTCATGTTTCAGTGTTTGCAGATGACACAAAACTTTGTAAAATAATACAATGTGAGCAAGATATTACTTTGCTGCAGAAGGATTTAGATAGACTGGAGGACTGGGCACTCAAATGGCAGATGAAATTTAATGTTGAAAAATGCAAAGTTATGCACTTCGGCGTAAAGAATACACAAGCAACGTATACCCTTAATGGAAGTGAATTAGGGATAACAACACACGAAAAGGACTTGGGAATTGTTATAGACAACAAACTATGCAACAATGTGCAATGTCAATCAGCAGTGGCCAAGGCCAGTAAGGTATTGTCATGCATGAAAAAGGGCATTCATTCTCGGGACGATAATATCATTTTGCCTCTCTATAAATCACTGGTAAGACCACATATTGAATATGCTGTGCAATTTTGGGCACCTGTTCTAAAGAAGGATATCATGGCACTAGAAAAAGTGCAGAGGCGGGCTACAAAATTAATAAAAGGAATGGAACATATCAGCTATGAAGAAAGGTTAACAAATGTAAACCTATTTAGTTTAGAAAAACGTCGCCTGAGAGGGGATATGATAACATTATACAAATATATTCGGGGCCAATACAAACCATTGTGTGGAAATCTATTCACAAACCGGACTTTACATAGGACACGAGGCCATGCGTTTAGACTGGAAGAAAGAAGATTTCGTCTAAGGCAAAGGAAAGGTTTTTTTACTGTAAGAACAATCAGGATGTGGAATTCTCTGCCTGAAGAAGTGGTTTTATCAGAGTCCATACAGATGTTCAAACAGCTACTAGATGCATACTTGCAAAGACAGAATATTCAAGGATATAATCTTTCAATGTAGGGTAATAACTGCTTGATTCAAGGATAAATCTGACTGCCATTCTGGGGTCAAGAAGGAATTTTTTGTCCTAGCTTGTTGCAAAATTGTGCTTCAAACTGGGTTTTTTTTTTTTTTTTTTTTGCCTTTTGGATCAACAGCAAAAAACAGGTGTGAGGAAGGCTGAACTTGATGGATGCAAGTCTCTTTTCAGCTATCTAACTATGTAACTATGATATAATAAATATTGAGTCAATCCATAAAAGGGAATAGTGGGCAAGGATGAACCATGATTAGCACAGAATAAAGAGTTGATGGCTAATGATTTGTGGACAAGGGATGGTACAGGCATTAGAAGGGGGAACAAACATATAGAATATAAGGGAAGAAAGAGAAAGATATCCATGTAAAATATTAGCCAGAAGATGGCATAGTAGGGTTGGCCATGAAAAAATAGAATGAGGGCATGTGGTATTATACAAAGAATGAAGCAAGGAGATGGTGGGCAAAAAAACATACAACTTGTAATTATAGGAGGGTGCAAACCAAAATGTTTAACTTATAAGAGCAAGCAGTAGATGGTGGAATTGCAATGGTAAACAGCAGATCATGGGCATTAAAGAGACAATAGTGACTATTCTCTACAAACAAGGGAACAATGGCTGCTGGTCATAGAAGAAGGATCACTGGCAGGTGGGCAAAGAAGGGGAAGTAGTGGATGGTGGGCAGGGAAGCTAGAGCAATCACAGGTGGACAGTGGACAGTGGAGAGGAGCTTGTGGTCAAAGATGAGGAGGTGTGGTTGCTGGCAAATATGACGGAACAGAGACTCAGAGACTCGTAGTGCAACAAAAGAAAGGACCCAAAACAGAATAAAATAAAACAAACGCTGATTTGGGGACAGGTTTGCCTAAAGGAAAAGGAATAAAAGAAAAAATGTATGTATAATGGGAAGAAGTGAAAAAAGGAAAAGAGAATGCACATGGAAGAAGAGTAATTGGAAATGTGTATCAAGGGAGAAAGGGAAAATTAAGTAGCGAAAGAATAAACAGAGGGACTCAGCATGTATATAGATGAGACAGTAAAAAAGAGAGAGAGGATATATAAAGGTGATAGCAGAAAAACAAATAGTGCATAAATAAAGAGGGAAGGTGAAAAATCCAAGGTGCATTCATTCATTTTTTTTATACCTTTTATATATAACATATCTGCACTATGTATGTAATTATGTAATAGTGACACATAAGGTATATAATTTACTGAGAACAGCAGTCTGATTACTTGTCAAATGGCAACTTCCCTAGGAAGGGAGCATTTGATTTTTGACCCCTATCTGTCTTGTCTGAGCCTGTGATCTCTCTCAAGTACATGAAACTATTGGGCTTAAGTGTACTTATTCAGGTATTTATGTTATGTTAGCGCTAAAAACAAATAATGTAATAACATATAGAACACATTACAAAATCTTTTCAAATAAATCAGTTAGGCGGTTATTTAAATATGTCATTGACTATTTACATATGTATTTAGACTATTTACCTGTGTTGGTAATTGTAATTATATGGGGAGGATGTCTTAAAAGGACTTGGTGAAAAGTTTAAAGTGGGATCTATATATTTTTTTAATGTATACTTTCAAATGGTTAACTTATATATTATCCCAAACGAGATGTAGCCACGGTGAAGACTGGAAACTATTATCTATTATTAGCATTTATACAATGCCAACTTATTCCTCAGGACTATATAATTATAGAATTACCACTGTTCTAAGCAGACAATATAAACTAATCAGCATATCCCAAATATGACAAATCTGATCCTGCAGGTCACATACAAATATGACAAAATTATTCATTCAGTGTCTTGAAAAGTATTCAGACCCTTTGAAAATGCATTTTTTTCATTATAAATGATGCATAGTTAACAAATAAATAAATATCTAAAAAATAAAAATATACTGCTTGCATATAGTCACATGTAGCCTCATTTTAAAAGTTAGTTACACCACATTTTGCTGTAATAACAGCTATTAAGTCTTCTAGTAAGTATTTACCAGCCTTGCATGCTGACTGAGAGGACATTTCCCCCATTCTTCTGGACAGATTTGCCATGGGTGTTTCAGCTTTGTTGGGTGGTGCTTGTGGATTGATATTTTCAAATTGAACCACAAATTCACATTAGGATTAGACATGTTCGCCAGTGAAATTTTCGTTTTGTACGAATGATTTTATACTAAATAAAAATGTCATTCGTCCATTATGAATATCGTCCGTAAACCATTTGTTTTTTGGCCAAAATTCATTAAAATTATTTGTTTTCATCCATTAGGACGAAAATAGCACTGCAAATGCACAAAAAACAAAAACAAGGAGGGAGCTGGCGGAGCTAACAGCTCCCTCCCTGTAATCAAGATTAACCATTCCTCTCCCCCCCCCCCCACGGATTAAAACCTATGGGGGTCACTATGACCTCCATGTTAATAAAAGGGAGGTTAAATCCTCCCGCATGCCCCTACTTGCGGCACTGGCTGCTCGCTGTCATTTAAAACTACTAGTGACTGGGTCACGGGTGGGGGCTATTAGTATTAATGGTAGGACCTAGTGTCCCTCCCTGACCCCCACCCATGAGCGGCAGGCGGAGACCCTAATTAATTAAAGGGGGGACATAATGTCCCCCCTGGTCCCCACCCATGAGCAGCAGGTAGGGACCCTAAATAAATAAATAATAGGGGGACCTAATGTCCCCCCCAAGTCCCCACCCATTAGCGGCAAGTAGGGATCCTAATTAATTAAAGGGGGGCCTAATGTCCATCCTGGTCCCCACCCATGAGCAGCAGGTGGGGACCCTAAATAAATAAATAATAGGGGGACCTATTGTCCCCTCCATGTCCACACCCATGACCGGCGGGTGGGGACCTTAAATAATTAAATAATGGGCAGGACCTAATGCCCGCCCCAGGTCCCCATCCATAAGTTGCGGGTGGGAACCGCCAATAATAAAGTGATTAGGGGTCCCCAACCCCTAGTCCCTCCCCCGATCAATAAAAATACTTTACCTACTCCCCTCACCCTAATAATAGGGAGGGGTGGGCCAATAAACTAACACCCTGTAAAATAAAATTTCATACTTACCATTAGATGTCTTTTTTTCTTCTTTTCTTTCTTCAGCCCCCAAAACGGCCAAATAAATATCCATGATACCTGTCGAACATATAAAATTAAAAAAAACCTGAGTGAAAAATATGCCCCCCCCCACAAAATCCCGATGCTAAAAAAATAATCCATCTTCACCCAGCGAGGGCACTGCTCAGAATGAGCTCTGCACTACAGGGAAAGGCTTTTAAAGCCCTGCTATTTGACTTAAAGCACTCTCAGTGGCGTACACACAACCCATGGGGCCCCGGTGCGAAAACTGATCCGGGGCCCCCCCCTTCCCCCGTGCGAGCGCTTACTCTGCGCAGGCTGGGGCCGCAACACATGGCGGCGGGCACCGGGTCGCAGGGCTGCGACCTGTGTGACCGCGGTATGTATGCCAGTGCATGCATAAACACATACACTTAAAGGACCACTACAGACACCCAGATCACATCAGCTCAATGAAGTGGTCTGGGTGCCAGGTCTCTCTAGTTTTAACCCTGCAGCTGAAAACATAGCAGTTTCAGAGAAACTGCTATGTTTCACTGAGGGTTAATCCAGCCTCTAGTGGCTGTCTCATTGACAGCCGCTAGAGGATTTTCTGCGATTCTCACTGTGAAAATCACAGTGAGAAGACGCTGAACGTCCATAGGAAAGCATTGAGTAATGCTTTCCTATGGGCAGTTTGAATGCGCGCGTGGCTCTTGCCACGCATGTGTATTCGGAGCTGAGAGGCGGATGGGGACGGAGAGATCCCCAGCGTTAAGGGAGTCCGGCGCTGGAGAAAGGTAAGTGCTTAAGACACACACACACACACTCTCATGAACAGACGCACACATTTACTGACAGACACACACAAACATACTCAGTAACAGACACACACACTAACACACACTCTAACACTAACACACACAATCACTAACACACACACACACACACTCACTAACACACACACACACACTCACTAACACTAACACACACACTCACTAACACTAACTCACTAACACTAACACACTCACTAATACTAACACACTCACTAACACACACACACTCACTAACACACACACACTCACTAACACACACACTCACTAACACTAACACACACACTCACTAACACTAACACACACACTCACTAACACACACACTCACTAACACTAACACACACACTCACTAACACTAACACACTCACTAACACTAACACACTCACTAACACTAACACACTCACTAACACACACACTCACTAACACTAACACACTCACTAACACTAACACACTCACTAACACACACACTCACTAACACTAACACACACACTCACTAACACACACACACACACACACACTAACACACTCACTAACACACTCACTAACACTAACACACTCACTAACACTCACTAACACTAACACACTCACTAACACTAACACACTCACTAACACTAACACACACACTCACTAACACTAACACACACACTCACTAACACACACTAACACTATCACACTCACTAACACACACACACCCACTAACACACTCACTAACACACTCACTAACACACACACACTCACTAACACACTCACTAACACTAACACACTCACTAACACTAACACACTCACTAACACTAACACACTCACTAACACACACACTCACTAACACACACACTCACTAACACTAACACACTCACTAACACTAACACACTCACTAACACACACTCACTCACTAACACTAACACACACACTCACTAACACACACACACACACTAACACTAACACACTCACTAACACACTCACTAACACACACACACACCCACTAACACACACACACACCCACTAACACACTCACTAACACTCACTAACACTAACACACTCACTAACACTAACACACTCACTAACACTAACACACTCACTAACACTAACACACTCACTAACACACACTCACTAACACTAACACACACACTCACTAACACTAACACACTCACTAACACTAACACACACACACACACACTAACACTAACACACTCACTAACACTAACACACTCACTAACACTAACACACTCACTAACACACACTCACTAACACTAACACACACACTCACTAACACTAACACTAACACACTCACTAACACTAACACACTCACTAACACACACACTCACTAACACTAACACACACACACACTAACACACACACTAACACACTCACTAACACACACACACACTCACTAACACTAACACACACACACACCCACTAACACTAACACACTCACTAACACACACACACTAACACACACACTCACACTAACACACTCACTAACACACACTAACACACACACTCACACTAACACACTCACTAACACACACACACCCACTAACACACTCACTAACACACACACACACACACACACACACACACACACACACACTAACACTAACACACACACTCACACTAACACACACACTCACACGTTTTTTTGTTGTTTTTTTCTGTTTAATCCCCCCAGCCTCCTTACCTGTGTGAGAGCTGGGGGGATTCCCTGGGGTCCAGTGGTGTTGCTGGCCCTGCTGTCACCCGGCTGGCGGGCGTGCGAGGGAGCACTGTCCCCTGGGTGCTCCCTCTTCAGCTCCCTCGCGCGCTGCGTACTGATGCCGGAGCCGGAAGATGACGTCATCTTCCGGCTCCGGTTTCAGTGCGGTGCGCGAGGGAGCTGAAGAGGGAGCACCCAGGGGACAGTGCTCCCTCGCACGCCCGCCAGCCGGGTGACAGCAGGGCCAGCCTCGGGGGGCCCGGAGGTGGCCGGCTCCTGGGCCCCCCAGCAGAAGAGGCTGGCCCTGTGGGTACATACCGGGTCGCAGGGGCGGCCGGGCCCCCTGGTGGGCCGGGCCCGGTCGCAGCCGCGACCCCTGCGACCCCGGTATGTACGCCACTGAGCACTCTGATTGGTTGATTGCCCTGTTTGCATTGCTTAGGATTTCGTGCCAAGCAGGGAAAATTAAAGAAAACTATGGGAGGAGTGCAGGCAGGATGGCCAGGAGGTGGATGCTACATGAAGAGTAACACCCACAAAGCGGCGCTGCAATAGAGGAAAAGTAAGTACATCTTTATATTTTACATTTTACTTTTTTTTTCAAAACAGGTTCACATTAATAACCTCAAAAACCTCCTCCTGGCTTGATCACTAAGTTTTTGAGGACAACCTTTTGTAGGCAGTGCCCAGGTGGTGGGATGTAGCTGCATGTTTAATTTTTGTTTTTCTTCAAAATATGTTCAATATAAAACCAATGTCACCCCAAAATCATTATTCCTTAATGTTTCTATATTTTTAATATTTGCAGTTAATGCATCATACAGAGCAAAATCTCAATAGACTCTTAGTCAGTAAAATATAATAGAATCTGAATACTTGTTCAAGGCATTGTCGCATTGGTGGAGTGTAGTTCATAAATTAAGATATTTACCAAACTCCCTGGGCACAACATTTCCAGCCACAATTTAATGAAACACTCTCAAAGCAAATAACAGATAATTAAATGGCTGCATGAAAATGTATATTTTTTCTAGATGGGTCTACATATAAACACCACATAATGCTCCGAACTTTAATTTCAACTGATGGGATTCTAAACTACACCAAATGAGATACAGTCCCAGTAAGGTTTAGAAATTAATGTGGTCACGTAGTTACCATAATAACCCAATACAGCTGTGAATGCCGAGTACTGTGGTTTTGGGTTGTCATTTGACTTAAATTGAGGTATGTTCCGATGGCGGCACACACCATGAACAGAAACAGAATGTGGGGTGACAATGACACATAGTGGGGTAAAACACGGCAAAAAACATTATCACAGACCATAGGTGAAATATTTAGCGACATGGCTTTATGGCAAGAGAACTGGAAAGTCAGTGTCCTACAGATATATGATAAAAAACATTCTGTATTTAAACACAAAGTTGTACAAGACAGTAACTGCCCCTCAATGACTGTAATCTGTAAATCTTTTCTTGCGATGTGACCTTTCTCTTCTGTGAATGATGAACTCAATAAAATTCTATTTTTTGCCAAGTTCCCAGAATTTACTAGCTTACTTGCCAAAATCTTAGGTCCATTATATTGTCAAATGTGCTAATTTATAGTGTGAAATTCAAAGTTTTGACTATTTATAACTGAGAATGTCTTTGACAATTCTTATATTATCTTTTCATTATAATATCGATTTCTCTGTGCTCCTTTCATTCTTTTCCAAGTGTATACATACATTATTTGTATTTTATCTTGCTATTCCTTAACATTACCTGACAAAGTTATGGTGATAGGGGTGTAGGAGCTCATCAATGGAGTTTTTAAATGTTGTCTAAATGTGTTTGCATGTCATGTGAAAAATCTTCATAAAACTCCCAAAGAACTTTTGGTGTACTTTGCAGCAGTCACAATTTTTTGCATGGTCATATTGTGCAACTAGATTTTGTAGTAGGCCACCGTCAGCACTCCATCTCTTCTGAGCATAAGAGCATTATGGGAGACATAGTCCACAACATCAGGAGGGCAGAAGGTTGCCTACTGTTTTATTATACCGTCATGCTGACAGATGTGACACTGTCATGTTGCAAAGGATGAATTCTCGACCTTGAAGGAATGTTGCAAGGACATAACTATCCATACCTACAACGCCAGGATGTCTTTTCTGAATATCCCCCAACACCACCACACGCACATTTCTTCAGCACCTCTACAGACTGTGGGAAAGGCTATCAGGGATATTATAGAGCAGGCCTGTCCAACCTGCGGCCCCCCAGATGTTGCTGAACTACAACTCCCATGATTCTTTCAATTAAACAGATGGCCAGGGAATCATGGAAGTTGTAGTTCAGCAACATCTGGGGGGCCGCAGGTTGGACAGCCCTGTTATAGAGGATTACCACACGTATATCAAAGTTCCTCTGTGATTTCCACTTCTGTGGCTCAATTTCTTTAAAGAGTTACTCTAACCACCATGGACCACCATGGACCACCATGGTAATTTGAAGTGGTCGTGGTGGTAGGAGCCTGGGTGTGCAGAGTTATGTTTAAGTTACATATCTTCCTGGCTTTAGAAAAGAATGTTGCATCATTATTTCAATTTGTGTTCCATAGTTGTTGAATTGAAAATAGCAGTAAGTGGATCAACAAAATATGGAAAAAATAAGAAAAATGGTATTGTAGCTTTTCAGATGTAATAATTGCACAAATTCTAAACTTCGATAAACTTCTACAAAACTTTTAAGAGTGCTTATAAAGCATAATAGGACCTATAAATGGGATATTAAATAAAAAGGAAAACAAACTAACATCATTTTGGCATGTCACTTTATAAAGTAAAAACGTTTTCTGCATATTTTGTTTTATAAAATCATCTTAGCCTTCTTCAGTCTTACGTTAGAAATGCATTCTTGTTACAGTATTCCTCTTTCTCTAAGTGTTGCTTGTCTCGGGATGTTTATTAAATCCTTTGATATATTGTAATGTTCATGTCATATTATCATAATATAACATATTAATTCAGAAGGTTTTTTTTTCCCTTCGAATATACATATTATCATAGGCATATAGATAGTCCACTTCTCATACGTGGAATTGATTGAAAGACTACAGAATTTTTCAGCTTATTAATCATATTACATTTCGTCAGGTTGCAGCCAATTTAGAAGAAGAATGACAGTTTAACATTGGGGAGAATAACAAATCAGGATTTGTAAATTGCATTTAATTTACACCTATTCTTTTAACAAGGTCACATTCACTAAAGAAAAAGAAAAACAAAAACAATTGAATAACTATATAGCGAATGATATGTATTTTTTTATGACAGTGATTAAAATATAGTTAAAATTTACAAATATAGTTAAAAAAATGTTAGTGTGAAAAGAAAGTTAAGTTAACCCTGAAATCAAATTTGCCATGATCAAGACCTGGTCCTTAAAAACCTTAAACATGTATCGACTAACGTGCTCATTTAGCCCTGGTAGATCCATAAAGTCATATCCTTAATAAGTCAGAGGCCTGTTTCATTTTCCAATAAGATTCTTAAAGAACAGATTGTTATGGACCATACCTGGGCCTTAAGAGGTTAATCTGTCTTAATCTATTATAGATCTAAGCTTCTGGCAGACACTAAATTTATATCAGAAAACTGAGGACCCCCGGCTTATAAACCTTGCGGATCATCATGGTAGTACAACTGGTGGTCTATATTTTGGCAAAAATTGCTCCAAGTATGCAGATAACCAATTAATTTTGCTAACGGTAGTAAAAGGTGAAGGACATAATTAGACTCAATTAGCAATTGTGAATTGAATCTCATTGTAAGAGTTAAAACTATTTTTACAGTAAAAAAAAGGAACAGCTATTTAATTTTAAGGCAGCTTGCAACATTTATAGGCTGTCAAATTTGTTTGTGTTTTACAAGCACTTCCCCGTACTTAATTCCAAAAGCAGGCCAGCACCTGGCTAACGTTTTTCATTATTTTCCAAATTGTTAGAATTATTTCAAACCCTACACAATTATGGAACCTTTTTGATTGGCTTCAAAACAATAACCAGAAATCATTAAGGATCTTAAAAAATCTTAGCTTTCAAAGCTATACATGAAGTTTGACAAATCTGTGAGGTCATGCCGGTCTATATTAGCGTAATCTAATCAATCAATTATAATCTATCTATTAATACAAAAAAAATACATAGTTTCATTTGCTCTGGTGTATTGAATAGTTAATTCTAATGTAACACATTATTCTAATGTAATACACTATTTTTAAGGTAAAAATGTATTGGGGTAAACTAGGAACAGTAGCGGTCCTGCTGTAAAGAACAAAATATATGCACACACAAAAAAACGACAGTTCTAAATCTTACAAGGCTTCTTAAAATCACCTGTTAAAAGAAAAGCAGTGCTAACTTATAGGCCTCTGGCCTCTGTAGTCTCTCCACAATGCTGGTCTCGTCTCTATTTGTTCATAACTTCAAACCTCCTTAATTTATAAGACCACCAGCCTGGGTATACAGTGAGGGAAAAAAAGTATTTGATCCCCTGCTGATTTTGAACGTTTGCCCACTAACAAAGAAATGATCAGTCTATAATTTTAATGGTAGGGGTATTTTAACAGTGAGAGACAGAATAACAAAATAAAATTCCAGAAAAACGCATGTCAGAAAAGTTATTTCACTCATTAACAAGCAAATCTATTTATAAGTATTTGATCCCCTATCAATCATCAAGATTTCTGGCTTCCAGGTGTCTTTTATACAGGTAACAATGAGAGATTAGAAGCACTCTCTTAACGGGAGTGCTCCTAATCTCAGCTCGTTACCTGGATAAAAGACACCTGTCCACAGACGCAATCAATCAGATTCCAAACTCTCCACCATGGCCATGACCAAAGAGCTGTCCAAGGATGTCAGGGACAAGATTGTAGACCTGCACAAGGCTGGAATGGGCTACAAGACAATCGCCAAGCAGCTTGGTGAGAAGGTGACAACAGTTGATGCAATTATTTGCAAATGGAAGAAACACAAAATAACTGTCAATCTCCCTCGGTCTGGTGCTCCATGCAAGGTATCACCTCGTAGAGTTTCAATGATCATGAGAAAAATACTTTAAGCAGTAGTGGTATACTTATAGTAATCCTGGCTTCTTTTGAGGGGAAGGATAATCTAGTAAACAGGCCGGGTCTTTGAAGAGGAGATGACAGCAATGTAGATTTCCAAGCAGTAGTCGAGGAGTAGAGAGATCAGCAGCGTTGAGTCCAGTTTGGTACACAAAAGATCAGAACAAAGTTGGAGCTTAGTTGAGCCTTCTCTTCACAAGGCAAAATCACTAAGCAATTTGAATTCAGCGCGGTTTCCCTATAAGGCATGGAAGCCGTGTGCCATTCAATTGTGAGGAATTGAATTGCCGATCGCGGAAGTAACTGCGAGGGATCGAAGATAAGTTCTGATAGTCACCAAGAAAACAATTGGTAACACACTATGCCGTGAAAGACTGAAATCCTGCAGTGCCCGCAATCTCCCGCAGCTCAAGAAAGCACATGTAGAGGCCCATCTGAAGTTTGCCAGTGAACATCTGAATGATTCAGAGGAAAACTGGGTAAAAGTGGTGTGGTCAGATGAGGCCAAAATCGAGCTTTCTGGCATCAACTCATACGTTTTTATTAAATGTTTATATACTCTACCTCACTACTCCCTTCAGCCCCTCTACCTCTTATAGCCCCACAACCACTTACAAGCTCTGTACCCCCTACAGCCCCACTACCCCCCAAAAGCCCTCTACCCCCTACAGTCCCACTACCCCTATAAGCCCTCTAACTCCCACAGCCCCACTACCCATTACAGTCCAGCTACCTCCTACAAGCTCTCTGCCCCTACAGCCCCTCTACCCACCTACTGCCCAATACCCCTGGAAGCCCTGTACCCTCTACAGCCCATATACTATCTAGAGTATCTAAAATAACTGTACCCCTACATCCCCTTTTCCTCCTAAAGCCCCTCTGCCCCCTAAAGTCCCTCTGCCCCTAAAACCCCACTACCCTCTAAAGCCCCTACAAGTCCATTACTGCTTAAGGCCCTCTGTCCCCTCAAGCCTCTCTGCCCCCTAAAACTCTATTACCCCTAAAGTCTCTATACCTATTACCTCCTACAGTCCCTATACCATCTACTGCCCTTTTTGCCCCTGCATCCTCTGCAGCCCCTAAAATCTTTGCACCTCCTACAGCCACTCCACTCCCTAAAGCCCCACGACATCCTGCACCCCCTACAGCCCCTCTTCCCAATACAGCCCCTACAGTCACTACAGCTCCCATTACCCACTACTGTTACTACAGCTTCTATAACCACCGGCACTGACTGCAGACCCTCTACCCCGCGCACCCCTAACCGCCCCTATATCCATTACAACCCCTATATTCCCTCCAGCCTACTAAAGCACTATACAGCCCCAATGCACCCCTGCACCCACTACAGCCCCTATGCCCACTACAGCCCATTTCAACTGCACCCACTACTGCCTCTATTGCCCCCTGCACCTACCACAGCCCCTATCCCTCCTCTGCACCCACTATAGCTTTTAATAACCCCCTACCTCCACTATTTTCCCATACCCCCACAATAGCTCCTATTACCCTCTATCCCCACTATTGTCTCAATTACTCCCTGTCCTCATTACAGCTCCTATAACCACTACAGCTCCTGTGCCCCGGCATCCATTGCAGCCTTTATATTCTTGCCCCTACTGCAGACTTATGTCTCCTGCACACACTACAGCCCCTATTACCCCCTGCAACCATTTAAGTTCCCATTAATCACCCAGCATCCACTATGGCCACTAACCCTCCCCTATACCCACTATAACTCCTGCGATTACTGCTGTGGTGTCTTTATGATTATTTAAATATATTTAAAGGGACACTATAGACACCCAGACCACTACAGCTCATTGAGGTCGCCTAGTTGCATTGCCCCAGGTCCCTTAACCCTGCAATGGTAATTATTGCAGTTTTTGATAAACTGCAATAATTACCTTTAAGGGTAAACTCCACCTCTAGACAACCACTAGAAGGATTTCCAAATGGTTAGGCGACTTTTGGTCACCTGATGCTGGACGTCCTCACGCTCTGCATCAGGACATCCAGCGTCACCCAAAATCCCATTGTAGCGGTACTTACCTTATCCGGGGGCCGGACGCGGTCCTCTCTTCAAGCCGCGCGCGGTCCTGCGGCTGCACGAGCCGCGCGCGGCTCGTCCGACTGTTCAGACAGGAAGGCGGGCAGTGACCGCGGGAAGCGGTCACGTGTCCCGCCTGCAGCTAAGAGCGCGCCGCGAATCTCGGGCGCGCTCTTAAAGAGACAGTGGGAGCCTAAATTGCAAAAAGGCTCCCATTGGCTCCTGTCATGCCAATCACCCCATACACTTACCTGTTGGGGGAGTGGAAGTGACAGGAGCCAATCACATTAGTTTGAAGGCTACTTATACTTACCCTTTTCCCTTAGTTCCTTGCCCTATCGTGGTTTCTGCTACAGTTCCCTTTAGTGCTTGTTGTGTTCAGTTGTGTTTCTCCGTATTTGACCTTGGCTTTGTATTCTGACTTCGTTTTCGCTTTATCCTATTCTGTACTGTTTGCCGGTTTGCTGATTCCTGTGTACCAGTCCCCGGCTAGTTTTCGTTTACGCTGTCTCTTTGTGCCCTTGACCTCGGATCGTTCCTGACTCTGTCTTATCCTATTACGTCGAGTCCGGCCACTCTAAGGTCCGGTAGACGTATCTCTCCTCTGTACTGTCTTCTGTTAGGCTGGATCCTGCGTGTAGGGGTATATACTCGTTACATTACGATAGGGCCATGGACCCCGCAGATTTAGCTCAACAGGTGGCGACCCATGAGGCTAGATTTGTAGAGCAGGATCACCGTATGGATCAAATAGCTCAGGCTCTCCAGACGCTCTTAGCTAGAACCATTCCAGCAACCGCACCTAACCCTCCTGCACCCCTGCTTCCTGAAGTATCGACTATGCCTAACGCTACAGCACATTTAACGCCTCCTCCTAGGTATGGAGGGGATTCTAAGACATGCAGAGGGTTCATTAACCAAATAGAGTTTCATTTTGAAATGTATCCACGTTCATTTCCCACAGAGAGGTCTAAAGTTGGGTTCTTTATGCACCAACTTACCGACAAAGCACTTGAATGGGCAAACCCTATTTGGGAGGCTAATGGACCTATGGTGCATAACTTTCACAGTTTCCTAACAGCTTTTCGCAGAACTTTTGATACTATGAAAAGGTCTAAGAATGCCGCTAGAGCATTAATGAGGGTTAAACAGGGTTCTAGGTCTGTGGCTGATTACGCTATACAGTTTCGTACCCTTGCCTCACAGGTCGATTGGACCAATAATGGGTTAACTACGGCCTTCATGGAAGGTTTATCAGACTCTATATTGGATGAGGTAGCAGCTAAGGAGCTTCCTATTGCCTTAGAGGACCTTATTGACTACCTCATCGATATAGATAATAGGATTCGTGACAGGCTCTATACTAAGAACAGGAATAGACGTTTTGTTACACCTATTCAACCCAGAGTTAATATACCGGAGAGTGTTAAAGTATCTGAAGAGGAACCTATGCAATTAGGGGTTGCCAAACTCTCAGATACTGAGAAATTACATAGGAGAAGGGAGGGACTCTGCCTATATTGTGGTAAGAGAGACCATATGGTAAAGGAGTGTCCTCTGCTCCCGGAAAACTCTCGCACCTAAGACCTTATAGGGGACTGGCCTTGGGTGTGATTTCTAAGTCTCCTACATTGCCTCCTAACCGACTGCTTCTCCCTGTTTCTTTACATATGGGAGAAAGTTGTATAGTTGAAAACATAGACGCCCTGGTTGATTCTGGGGCAGCCGAGAACTTTATAGACTCTGGTTTTGTAAAGAGAAACAATATTCCCATCAGAGAGAAGGAGATACCCTTGGCCGTTGAGGCCATAGATGGTAGACCATTGATATCTCCTGTTGTTACTCACGAGACTGCACCGCTACACATGTACACAGGGGTTCTACACTATGAAACCATTCGGTTCCAGGTCATCACCTCTCCCTCTTCACAGTTGGTGTTAGGGTATCCATGGTTACGTGCCCACAATCCCATTTTTGACTGGGAGACAGGGCAGATAAAATCATGGAGTGAAGCCTGCCATGAGTCATGTACTATTGAAGTCACGCCTGTGAATTCTATTAACGTTCCTACTGTTCCTCCTTTATCTACGACAATACCCTCTCAGTATTTAACTTTAAAGACTGTCTTTGATAAAAGAGAGGCTGACAAATTACCGCCTCACAGACCCTACGATTGTGCTATTGATTTGTTGCCTGGTACTATACCTCCTAAGGGCAGGGTGTACCCCCTATCGGTTCAAGAAAACCGTGTCATGGAGGAGTACATTAAAGAGTCATTAGACAAGGGATTTATTAGAAGATCCTCCTCTCCGGCTGGAGCGGGGTTCTTCTTTGTATCAAAGAAAGAAGGTGATTTAAGACCTTGCATTGATTATAGAGGTCTTAACAAGATCACCATCAAAAATGCTTACCCTATACCTCTAATAAAAGAATTGTTTGACAGGCTCAAACATGCTACGGTATTCACCAAATTAGATCTTAGAGGAGCATACAATTTGATACGTATTAAAAAGGACCACGAATGGAAGACAGCCTTTAACACTCGGTCAGGTCATTATGAGTATACCGTCATGCCATTTGGGCTTTGCAATGCCCCAGCAGTGTTCCAAGAATTTATTAATGATGTCTTAAGGGACTTTATTCACTCATTTGTTATTGTGTACTTGGATGACATTTTAATATATTCTACTGACATTCACGCTCATCACAGACATGTTACAACAGTTCTGAAGACCCTTCTTGCTAATGGTCTTTATTGCAAATTAGAAAAATGTCTATTCGACCAGTCCGAGGTCCAGTTTTTAGGGTATTTGATTTCCGCCGAGGGTTTTCGGATGGATCCCCAGAAGCTCGCTGCAGTCATAGAATGGCCTCTGCCGCAAGGTCTGAAAGCCATCCAGCGTTTTCTGGGTTTCTCTAATTATTATAGACGTTTTATCAAAGGTTTTTCGTCTATAGTAACGCCTATTACTCGTATGACTAAAAAGGATGGCAATACACGTGTCTGGTCTACTGAGGCACTTCAGGCTTTTGACTTTCTTAAAACTACGTTCGCCTCTGCCCCTATTTTACAGCATCCTGTCCCCTCATTGCCATATATACTTGAGGTTGATGCTTCCGATATAGGGGTAGGTGCTGTCTTATCCCAAAGAGAGTCTCCTGACAAGCCATTGCATCCTTGTGGCTTCTTTTCTAAACAAATGTCCAAGGCAGAGAGGAATTATGATGTGGGTAATCGCGAACTCCTTGCTATCATTTTAGCACTCAAAGAATGGAGACATTTGCTAGAAGGAACTAAGGATCCTATTCTCATATTTACAGATCACAAGAACCTATCCTACCTTAGCGAAGCTAAAAGATTGTCTTCAAGGCAGGCTAGGTGGTCACTGTTCTTGTCTCATTTTAATTATATAATCACCTATAGGCCAGGTGACCGGAACACCAAAGCGGACGCTCTGTCCAGACAATTCGAGACTATTGACAAACAGGAGATTGATGTCACTCCTGTCATTCCCCCAGACAGGATAATAGCAACTACTATATTGTCTATTTCCTCGTCCCTCTTGCAGGCCATACAAGCGAAACAAGGCATGGCACCCAGCGAGAGGCCTAATGATAAATTGTTCGTTGACATTCCCGAGAGACGGGATATTCTGTCACTTTATCACGATACTAAGACTGCTGGACATCCTGGTATTTCCAAAACAGTGTCAGCCGTTTCTCGGTATTTCTGGTGGGATACCTTACGTAAGGATGTTACTGACTATATAAGTGCTTGTACTACTTGTGCATGTATGAAAACCTCTCGTAGAGTTCCTTGTGGGCTGTTGCATCCGTTGCCCGTTCCCGAGAGACCTTGGTCTAATCTATCAATGGATTTTATTGTTGAATTACCCCCTTCGAATGGTAACACGGTCATCCTAATGATAGTAGATCGGTTTTCCAAAATGGCTCACTTTGTGTCTCTTCGCAAGTTGCCCACTTCCAAGGAATTGGCTCTTATCTTCGCTAGAGAAGTGTTTCGATTACATGGTATTCCCTTATCTATTGTATCCGATAGGGGTAGCCAATTTATTTCCAGGTTCTGGAAAGCCTTTTGTTCGGAGATGGGTATTTCCCTCTCATTTTCTTCCGCTTACCATCCCCAGTCTAATGGAGCTGCTGAACGTGCCAACCAGTCTCTTGAGCAGTACCTCCGTTGTTTTGTGTCTCACCATCAGGACAATTGGTCTGACCTGCTTCCTTGGGCTGAATTTGCTCGGAATAATGCCACTCATGATTCTTCCGGCAAAAGCCCTTTTTACGTTGTCTATGGCCAGCATCCCGTTGTTCTTCCGGCTGCATTCTCCTCTCAGGGCATGCCAGTTCTGGATGAGCATTTGGCTGGTTTGCGTAGTACTTGGGAGCAGGTTCAGCGTTCTTTGGTGGACTCTGCTGCCCGCCAGAAGGCTCAGGCTGACAAGCATCGCAGAGCGGCTCCTTCCTATGTTGTGGGGGACAGGGTTTTGCTTTCCACACGGAATATTCGCCTCCGGGTGCCTTCTATGAAATTGGCTCCCCGCTTCATTGGTCCTTATCGCATTATACATAAGGTTAATCCCGTTTCTTATGCCTTGGGTCTGCCTAAGAATCTGCGTATACCCAATGTATTTCACACCTCTTTGTTGAAGCCTTACGTACGCAACCGCTATACCCGGCATACTCCCCCTCCCCCTCCTGTCTCTGTGGAGGGTCATGAGGAGTTCGAAGTATCTGCTGTTATTGACTCTCGTTTTCTTAGGGGTCGGCTTCAGTACTTGGTACATTGGAAGGGTTATGGGCCTGAGGAGCGCAGTTGGATTTCTGCGGATGCTGTTCATGCTTCCCGCCTTGTACGTTCTTTCCATTCCATTCCGTTCATTCCATTCTTTCCATTCGCGTGTCCTCAGGGGGGGGTACTGTAGCGGTACTTACCTTATCCGGGGGCCGGACGCGGTCCTCTCTTCAAGCCGCGCGCGGTCCTGCGGCTGCACGAGCCGCGCGCGGCTCGTCCGACTGTTCAGACAGGAAGGCGGGCAGTGACCGCGGGAAGCGGTCACGTGTCCCGCCTGCAGCTAAGAGCGCGCCGCGAATCTCGGGCGCGCTCTTAAAGAGACAGTGGGAGCCTAAATTGCAAAAAGGCTCCCATTGGCTCCTGTCATGCCAATCACCCCATACACTTACCTGTTGGGGGAGTGGAAGTGACAGGAGCCAATCACATTAGTTTGAAGGCTACTTATACTTACCCTTTTCCCTTAGTTCCTTGCCCTATCGTGGTTTCTGCTACAGTTCCCTTTAGTGCTTGTTGTGTTCAGTTGTGTTTCTCCGTATTTGACCTTGGCTTTGTATTCTGACTTCGTTTTCGCTTTATCCTATTCTGTACTGTTTGCCGGCTTGCTGATTCCTGTGTACCAGTCCCCGGCTAGTTTTCGTTTACGCTGTCTCTTTGTGCCCTTGACCTCGGATCGTTCCTGACTCTGTCTTATCCTATTACGTCGAGTCCGGCCACTCTAAGGTCCGGTAGACGTATCTCTCCTCTGTACTGTCTTCTGTTAGGCTGGATCCTGCGTGTAGGGGTATATACTCGTTACACCCATAGGGAAGTCCTAATGTGAACGTGCGAGGCAGAGACTGAACTAACACCGACCGACATCGGCGCTAGAATCAGGTACGTGACAGATGGGGTTTTTAACTGTGGGAAGCAATAGTGCCAGGAAAACAACTTATATAGGGCTAGTCCCTCCAAGTCATTGGTGGAATAGTGGGTGTCTTCTTTCTTCTAAATTTCATTCGTTGCCCGGTATCTTTCTTCAGGTGTAGGTTTTTACCGAAGATTTCAGCTCCCTCTCGTGTAGTTTTCTATCATTTCCGCATACATCACGTGTTGCGTTCTGGTCACGTGACCCGTATGCGTTCCACACTCGAAAAAATAACATGGCCGTGCGTTCCACCATAAAAAGGAATAAGTCCGTTTATTACTTGTGCATATTGATGGTGCTTGAGAATCTAAACGAAAGGGCTGTTAAGTATTGCGCACAAAATACCCATAATACTGGTAAAATCATTAATATATCCTCTATATCTCATAACATAAATTGAAAACAAAATTAAAATTGAATGCAACAACTTCCTATCCAAGTGTGCATACAAATATAATTCTAAAGCTATATATCACAAATTCTTATATCACATACCATTAGTAATTATCCCAAATAGTTTTTGTGAATTCTTATAATACCTTAAACCAATAATTAATGTGAATATATAACTATAATTTTAATTTTTAAAGGAACATATCCTTAATTGCACATGCATAAGTATGTTGAACACAATATGCATGTGCAATTAAGGATATGTTCCTTTAAAAATTAAAATTATAGTTATATATTCACATTAATTATTGGTTTAAGGTATTATAAGAATTCACAAAAACTATTTGGGATAATTACTAATGGTATGTGATATAAGAATTTGTGATATATAGCTTTAGAATTATATTTGTATGCACACTTGGATAGGAAGTTGTTGCATTCAATTTTAATTTTGTTTTCAATTTATGTTATGAGATATAGAGGATATATTAATGATTTTACCAGTATTATGGGTATTTTGTGCGCAATACTTAACAGCCCTTTCGTTTAGATTCTCAAGCACCATCAATATGCACAAGTAATAAACTGACATTCCTTTTTATGGTGGAACGCACGGCCATGTTATTTTTTCGAGTGTGGAATGCATACGGGTCACGTGACCAGAATGCAACACGTGACGTATGCGGAAATGATAGAAAACTACACGAGAGGGAGCTGAAATCTTCGGTAAAAACCTACACCTGAAGAAAGATACCGGGCAACGAATGAAATTTAGAAGAAAGAAGACACCCACTATTCCACCAATGACTTGGAGGGACTAGCCCTATATAAGATTTTATGTGTTAGCGTTTTTTAGGATGCCATTGTCAGCCATTGTACATGTTACTGCTGGTTTTACTAAAAAGGTCCCTGAGGAAGTCCTTTTGCACAAGGACGAAACGCGTAGGACCGGTGACCTGTTCTATTTTATATTTGTTTTTATTTATTTTGTACACCTCCTGATTTTATGAGTGAATAAATTGCCTTGGAAGGATTCTTTTGGTCGGAGTTTGTTTGGATCATCTTGCTGACCCTGATATCCCATTGGCTACCACTCGAGGAGGGACACTGATTGACACCCCCCATCCATATCGTGGGGAGGCACTCTTTAGACGCTAAACCATTTGGAATTCGTGAGTGCATATATATCAGTACATTATCTTTGAGTATCAAACAATATTTGCACTATGTTTTATCCTCTATTCTAGGTACACCAGCAGAATCCCTAAAATATCCTATCACTTATACTATTCTACTAAACGGTTATCAACTGGGAAATAACCTTGGGAGCTGTGTACCCAGAAGTTAAGTTTTTTTCAATCACTTTGTCACACGGGTGATTTTGTTTGAATTAAAACCTTAGGGACCTGGCACCCAGACCACTTAATTGAGCTTAAGTGGTCTGGGTGACTATAGTGTCCCTTTAATGCTCCCAAAAATGTAAGTAGATTTCCATCTTACCCCAAGCATGTTCATAAACAGTGAGCACTATATGTTCTTCATTTTTTTGCTAATATTCTATATTCCAGTCTACTTTTTTGGAAGGAGACGCTACAGCTATGCCCTAGAGTGGGTATTGCACCGCTCCATGCTGATTCCTTAGAGTTGATTGTGAGGCTTGTTGTTTGTAAGTTTGTTTTTGACTTCCTATTACACAGACCATCTGGTATACAAGTACTACACTATTGTCATTCTCTCTATGTGTTTATGTTCACATAGAATTTGTGAGATGTTCCATCAGCCTATGGTCAAGACAAGATCTACTCTGAATATGCAAATATCCGGCAGTACCCAGATAAAGGAAACAACACCGTACATTGCTTGTCATGAGCTACTTAGCAGCCCTTCACTTACGTATTGTGGACCACTGGGTGTCAATGACAATTCTCAATTCTACAGAACTTATAAGAATCTATTCTGGACTAATATAATATGGAAAACTCAACCATATTTCTAGAGAGGAGGGATGGGCTGCTCAACCCAAAAATTCTGTCTGGACTAAATCGTGTTATTTGTTTGATAAGATAGGTTATTGTAAGTAGCCTTGTATGATTGAAAACTTTGTTTTAACATTTTTCTATGTGAGCACTGTTCTCTTAATCTATATTATACACATTTTACTTGTGCCAGTAGGTTATTCTAACAATTATCTGACATTAAATTCTAATATACAAGATGCAACTCAGCTGGCAAGCAGTGAATGGTGCTTGACTTTTCTTTATTCCCATTTCATTAGCCACCTGTGTCAGGGCTGCCATCATACATTTTGGAACCCTGGACCCAGCTCAAGGTCTGGGCACTTGGGGGCACACCCCCGACACAGAGTCCATCCTGAGTCCTACCACAAGGATGCGGTGTGTTTGTAGTGAGGTCTATGTGTGTACTGAATGTGTTGTATGTATAATTGTTTGGACTGTGTGTAGTGGGTGCAGAGTTCATACGTAATGGATGCGGTGTGCATGTGTAGTGGATGCTGTGTGTGTGTGTGTGTAAAGTGGATGCAGCGTGTGTGTAATGGATGCAGTGTGGATGCAGTGTGTGTGTGTGTAAGGTGGATGCTGTGTGTGTGTAATGGATGAGTGTGTGCAGTGGATGTAGTGTGTATCTTTTCAATGATCCATAGCAGACTCTGGATAAGTCTCAAACCCTGGATACTAACTCCCTATGGAAATCTGTCAGCCTTGCTCAGGAAACGTTTACTGAATCATATAATAAATCTCTAAAATGCTCTGCCACCAAACCTTCTCTCTGATCACAACAATTAAAACAAAACCATGCATCTCCAGCTATTAAAACTAGATAAAATGAAAATTCTACTATAGTTCTATTTTTTAAAAAAAGTCTATTTTAATAGTCTATTCAGTAAAGACGCAACATAAAACAAACATAACAAAAACTAAATCACAACAAATACTTTAAAATATGTTTCAACTATGTAGACATGCTGCTTACTTTTGTCACTCAATGAGTTAACATTAACTAATTAAATTGCACGAATACACTCTAAATCTAGCAATTCCTGTTAAAATACCAGTACACATGCGTGTGATTAAAGGACATATTTTCTCCCTTACAGTATTTAGTGGTATAATTCATTTAAAATTTAATTTCATGTTGAAATTGGTTGCTACTCCCACAGTGAAATATTTTAAGCTTTTTGGGGCTTTTTTTTTTTTTTTAATCAGCAGCTGCCATAAAACATACAAAAGCACACGCTCGTACAAACGCACGTCTTCACACGCGGAGAAAACATGAAATAATCCAATATGTAGGCTAACAGCCTTTCCTTGCGTGCTAAGAACAAAAAGAGAGCACGGCAAATAGTCCCAGAATACCCAGCCTTTAAATATGTAGGAGTCTTACGCACGCAGAAGCAAGTTACAGTAGGTAGCTGCATACATTATACTAATCACTGTGCGAAACAGACAGACGAACATTTACTGCAATAAAACCACACAGCTTAATGGAATAAACCTAGACGTTCTGTTAATGACGGTAGAGAATGTAAAGACATGTAACGGGTTAACATGTGTGGATGGAGGTAACGTCGTTTACAATTCTCAGCAGCTTAAAGCAATAGTAAACCCTCCCAGCAGTTTATTTACATTTTATATGTAAAACAATTTTGATGTCACCGGTATGTATAATACAAAATAATTTGAATATTCTATGTTTGTAAAATAGCCCTCACTGTTACAATTCAATATTGAAACTGCATGAAAAATATAAAACACATTTTCAGATTTTCAGTAAGGACCAAACATGTTCATTTAAAAAAAAGCATATTTTTTTTTTTTTTTTAATGCGGACCTTTCTTATTGAAAATATAACAGAAAATGTAATTTTTAACGATTACTTGGTGTCTTAGACCAACAATAGCGACTTTATTAAAGCAATTTGGAAAATCGGGCCATTCTTAAAATGCTTTACTATCCCATTAAACTAGGGATACATGGATGTAACATCTGTCCACCTATTTTTTTTTTTATTCTTTATTTAAAGAATAGGATATATTCATTGTAGCAATAATACATTTTGGCATAGATAACATATCCAGCATATCCATTGACATTTTCAAAAATATAAAACAACAACATAACAATGAAATATGAGGAAACAATATCCACCAGTGAAGATAACTAGTGCGTCACCACCAATAAAAATAAAGTATCGTAGTCCTACCACCGTAATGAGGATGTAACATGGCAGGAATGACATGTCTCCTGACTAACGTGCAATACAAAAAACAAACAATATACTTAGAAAAATAAAACATAGCAGGACGAGTGTCTACCTATGTTTAACTGGTCTGATTCAATCACATGACCAAGTATATACTACTTAAACTCATTATGTGTAGTCTTTGCTCAGAAATGCTTTACACTTGAGAAAGGGAGGTTCTCCTGTAGTTTGTCATTACAAAATTCTGTTAGTCCAATAAAAAAGGTAGTACAAGATACAAATTTTATCAGTTTTTTACATCTACTTAAATGCATTGATATTTTTCAAGTGCATTGAAATAAATCTAAAAATTTGAAAAATAACTGGAGAAGAGCTTAAATTATTATAACACAGAATAGTAAAACATAAGTAATAGACACAATATTTATAACAACAACTCTCATACGGTTAATATAATATTATTTTTGATTAATATCAACAGCTGTATCATGTATTTGTTTAGTCACGCATTCCAATATATACTCACAAAGTAAAAAGTTAAACATCGTGGTTCCTTGGTTGGCTTTTTGCAATAATTATATTTACGATTTATTCATTTTGTTTTACAAATCTGTTCTTTTTTTTTCCTTTTTGGTTTTCTGTTTGGTTATAGATTCCCAAAGTCATCTTTGGACTTTGCAAGTTTTCACAATATCGCTACGAGTAAAGTTTTTCTTTTAATAGAGCATATGAAACTGTCAGAGAAATTGTATCATATATAGGGCTATCTCTGAATTTGTGTGAGAGTGAAGGTTAAAGAGATTCTCCAGGCACTCTAGCATTTGCATAGCAATTAAGTTGCTATGGTGCCAGGAAGTCTTGGGCGTTGCCTTACCTAAAGGGTTAAACTGTTTACAAATGTTTTAACCCTAAACTTTCAAAGATGGCTTCCAATCTCGCTGCCCAGTTACTGCCTTCAGATATTCAAAGCTTTATTCAGAAGACTTGGAACAGACACTACTGATGGGCTGAGAGAGTCAACTGTCTATGAAGTACAAAAATATCCAAGTTCTCAGGTGTTAGAGTCCCTTTATGTAAGTGCCACAAGTTTGAAATCACAACGTTTCCTAAGATAACAAATATTTATCAAGCTATTGTTAATCACGCAGTGTAAAAAATACATAGTACTACTCAATCATGTGATAACATAGCGAATATGAAAGGTCACATGATAATTTCAATCTCTAAATATTGCATAACTTACATACTCATAAAAATTAGGAGAGATTTTAATCTAAATTCATATCTCATTTAAATTTTTCCTTTTTTCAATCCCCTTCTCCTCTTCTCGAAATGGGCACATGATCTATAAGATAAAAGTTGGGAAACATTGCGTTTGACTTCATGGAAATTAACCGACAAATCCAACTTCCTAGTGCAAATGGTAGAACAATTTTTACAGATCCTGTCTTTTACCTTCTGTATAGTCTCACCCATATACGTAGATTTAATCACATGGACATTTGAAATATGACATATGAGGATTCACACATATTGAACCTCTGAAAGGAACACTGACCAGATTTGATATATAGATCACTATTTAGTAGATATAACCGCAGTGAAAAATCAGTTGGGTAAAAAAAACAATTTAATTTCATCTTACATCTAACCAAGTATCATCTGTAACTATTCTTTTCACTTTGAGAAATTGACTTTGGTCTACAGACCAAAGCACATGTTAAGAGTGTGCCCTTCCACACACTAAACGATCATTCATATAGGTCTGCCACAGCACAATGCTTAAATAGGGGATTTCAAACTAAATGGCATGGTAAACTTAATAAGTTTGCAATGATTCACGATCTCAACAAATTTAAGAAGAATATCCAGTGCCCCCAATGCACTCCCCATATCACCAACATAGCATCAATAAATCTCCATCATCTCAATGCAAATTTCTTAAAGAGCTCATGGAGAAAATACTTTTTTCCTTTAATGGTGGTTGAATACAAGGTGGCATTTTTCATTTGTGGCTTTTATACTAGCGCTCAACCTGTCCTGTTAAAAGACTTCCTGATTGACCTCTGTAAGGAAGAAGCTGGGTAGAGCAAAGGCTTATATGTAGCAGTATAGAAATTACTTATCCCCTTAGGTGAGACAGTACCCAGGACCTGATGGCACCATAACAACTTTATTGTGATGAATTTGTTATGGTGACCAGAGTGGTTCTTTATCCATAAAGCAACCCTGGTTACTCTACTAACAAGCTCTGTCATGGGTTTCTGCAAGCATTAAAGTAACACTCTGGGCACCATAACCACTTCATATTTGTTAAGTGTTTATAGTGCCCACAGTGTGCCCAGAGTGTTCCTTTAACTAGTTATGTTTAACCAATGTTAAAGGGATAGTATATATGTATATATATTACAAGAAGGGCAACACAGTGATTTTATTTATAAACATTCTTGTTGCCCAATTGAATATTAATTGTACTGACTGATAATAAAACATAAGTATGTAAATGCATTGTGTATGGATTCTATTTACCAGTGCAAATAGCATAGTTTTTTTTTAATATTTGCACAGGCCAAACACAATGCATCCATATATTTATGTATTTTTCTTTCTTTTCTGTTTTTTTATGTTTCATTCTGTTTTCAAATCATGATTTTCATTTTTTTTTTTATTAATGAAGCTTAGTGCTTGCCATAGGTGGCTGTATATAAACCTTGGCTTTATCTACAATCTCTACTGTGTTTTGAATTCTTTCTGGTTCAACAGCACCTGGCTTGTTTATAAGACTGGATTTTTTCTCCGGCTAATATAAAGCTGTATTTACTTTGAACAAACTGCTATTTTTCTTTAATCACAACCTATGAAATGTTTGGACCTTTATTTTCGTTTGGTCAATAAACATCTTCTCTCTCAATCTTGAATTAAATCCTCCACTGGTGCTCTGCTCATCCCCTTTAACTTCTCATTGTGCAGTGGAATAGAAATGATGGATATTGCTTTTTTGTAATATAAATAACAGATATCTTACAAAGTTGACAAGTATAGTTAATTGCCCATTACCTAATTGGTAGGATGCAGCAATTTAATTTATTTGTATTTATTCTCAATACATGGTGGGTGGGGGGAAGGGAGGTAGCTAGGTAAAGGAAAACTCTGAGTATTAAAGGGATTCATAGCTAACTTTAGCAGGAGTCTGAAAAGCCCAATATCAATCAGATTTTTTTTTGCTAGTCAAATAACAGTACCTAATGTTTGTCACAATTATGCTCACATATCAACATTATATTGAATGAACATTGTACTCACTATAACAACTTAATCTAAAGGGAGTTGTTATAGTGCTTGCAGTAGTCCCTTCCTTCTCCTTGGCCCCATATGGCTGTATTTGACAAATTATACAACTTGGAAGCATACCTCCAAGACCTCTGGAGAACGGGACTGTTACTTCTTGGCTCTCATATTATATACAGTGCAATCATGGTCTGCCATAAAGAATCACTGCACGCAATGATTCTCTACTGCAGAAATATGGGCACATCATGGCAAGTGCTGCCATGTGCCTATGGTCCCCAATGCTCCTCCTGAGGAACAATGGATTGCAACATTTTATCTTCATGTAAAAGAACACATGAATTAAAAAAGAAAAAAGTAAAATTATCAAAATAAATTAAGTAGAAAAAGTGTGTAATTCTATATAATATCAATGCATTAAATCATCTGAAAACAGCAATCTGTACAAAAAATTGTTGTTTGATCCTATATAACTGTGGTTCTCATGCTTTCCATAATTTAACTGAAAATATGTGAATAGTGAAACGTTTAAAGTAATAGATTTGTTTCTATTTTATTCATCTAATATTGCTTAAATAATTTGGAACATAGTTGTATTTTTAGAAGAATAGAATTTGCTTTAGTGGGAGTTTTGCTCTATGCATCCAGTGCTAGCAGTAAATATTCTATGTAGTAGAAACCATTAACCAAATATTTTCTCATTCAAAAATAAAAAAGAATTGATTATTGTCAAATTAACTAATTCTTAACATGAATTATACAATAACATAATTTGAGAAATTCTTTTCTTATGTATAGCACAAAACATATCTGTTTATTTGCATGAAATTGCATTCCTTGTTCATTTCTTATGTTGTCTGTTTGTGATTCGTTCATACAGCGATTTAGAGTTATGGAATTTAGATGACTCGCCAATCGCCTTAAATTTGGACGAATCTCAATTAATTTGAAACCGAATACACAAGTCTACTATCTACAAAACCTCTACTACAAAAAGTGGCATTTTTAAGATACACTGATACCAAGTAGAAGGATCTTCTATTCTCACTGAGTTGAATTATCACTACTAAAGGGCTAAGAAATGAGTACCACAAATTTTGCATATGGATTGCAAATATATTACAAATTATCCTACTCAATTCTTACAATGGGTATTTTAATATTTAGTAAGAAGGTGTGCAAATTGAAAGTTCTTTCTTCTAAACATTATCATGCTAATAAAGTTCAAACATTTAATAGATCTAGATTTTTACAACATTTATGTTACAAATGATGTAGTAAAACTCAAACTCTACCTAATATTCAGAAAAAGTATGGTGGAAGACTTGCCAAATATTAGTATTTTCTTTTCTTTTTTTTTATTAGAATAAATTACATTTACTGCAGTAATGTTGCACATTAGCAACATTGATCAGTTCCTTATGGCAATTAGACCAATAAAGGAAAAAAGTAAGACGTAGAAATTAATGGAAGGACATTTAAGTGTGTTGTACACATTGTAGTTCATATTGAATCGCCTGGCAAGAATGGTAATGCATCTGTGTCAGGTCATTTCAATTCCCAATCTTTGCAGAAAACTCTTTAACCCTGATAAAAATTAGACCAAAAAAAAATCTTTGAAATTATAAAATGGAGTGAATTACTATCAATCCTTATTTATTGCGACTTTTAAGACGTTTGAAGATCGCAATTTCCATTCCACGGAACAATGGGAAACTGGATTGAAAAAATTAATTAGACAGTTGTCATTAATTATTAGGGGTAGTCTGTATTAGCATTTCCAGGAAAAAAAAATGACTTTGCAATAATGTATTAAGCGAATCCATCTCAAGCAGGACTTAAACAAATGAGTAAAGACTGGACATGTCAAAACATGCCAAAAAAGATTGCTGATTTTTTTTAGATGTGTAGGCGCAAACATTCGCTTGTATTGTCTTTGTAGGGATTTATCTTTTCTAATCATTATTTCAAAATAATCTAACACATTTTTTAAGATTTTGATCAAGAGCTGAGATGTCTGTTGGAATTATATATTTTTATATATTTTTTTAACTTGTTATTTTAATTAAATAATGGAATCATGTATGATTACAAATTATGCTACTATTCTAACGGATGCAGGCTGTATTTGTATTATTGTGTAGTAGTTTTGTACTATTACACCGCTAGTGCATATAGGAAGCGAATATAAATGCCCCTTAATATTAAAAATAGTCAAAATATGTTAATCTTAAGTATGAATTGTAGCTTACGGTTAAAATATTATTTTATACTATCTCTATGGAACTTTATAGTTTTTCAAACTTTCTTTGCATTAAATAATTTGCTTTCAATGTAACATAAATGTTCAATATTAGACCTATTAGCATATTATCAATGTTTAAATTAAATAAAATAGAAAATATAAATTTGTTCCAAGCCTGTATGAATACCTTTTTATTATAATTTTTTGAAGTACGTTCACAAGGTTTTTGCAAATGTACACATTCAGTGAATGCATGGTTTGTGTTTGCCTTGGCAAAGCGAATTAAAGTATTTAATTTTTGTATTTTTTTTTTAAACATAACAAGAAAAGTGGAATTAATGTTAATGCTAATGGCTAATGCTACTGTTACATACTAAAAGGTATGTCATTCTTTACATTATTATTGTTATCCTATTTTAGATAGGGCTAATTTAATTAAAACATGTTTTACAGGATTTTTATTATATTTATAGTCTACAAGGTTGGTTGAAAATTAGAAAGATGCAGTTCCTTGCATTAAATAATACATGCAATATTTAATAATGCAGTAAACGTGGGAGTGTTTAGCGAGACAAGCCTAGCAAAACAGATTCAAAGACACGGCATTAACTTCATCACAGCAAATTCTTAGTAATTTCAATAGGAATGATGATACATAAGTACACACACAAACACGCAATCGTAGGTGATGCATAAATGGAGTTACAGCATACTGGCTAGAATTGTGAGCATGTACTTACCTTTAAATGGAGTAAAAAGAAAGAATTAAGGCATTCATTTAATATTTTGTATAATCTTTTCAAATGAGTTAGTATTTTTGCATAAACTCTTAAAATAGTTTAGTAGATTGAAAATATTACAACATGTTGATGTTTTCTGATGTGAATATATTTTATACATTATATATTTTTGAAAAAATAAATGTAAAAGTCTATCCAAAAACACGAAGTCATTTGTAAAGCTTATTCAAAAACATTAATTCAAGGCCTCAATTACTAAGCACTGAGTACTGGTGAGTTCATAACTGCCCTGAAAATTTTCAGGAAAAATCGATGATTAGAAAAAAAATATGCAACATAACTAAGTTGGGATATTTACAATTTGACAAATTGAGTATGTCAATATCAGGAATCGGTTTCAAAGTGGTACATAATAAATAGCAGGCATATGTTATAGTTAATTACTTTTTTGGTTGTACCCAGTAGTAGCAACAAACTATTGAGTTTGTGAGTTGGCTTGCATTAGGTGAGTTTTCCTATGTTTCTCTGAGATGGCTGTTACCCCATCTATATGAGCGTGAGCTGCAAATTGGCATTTATTAAATAGACCACTTGTTTTAATAAATAACTGATTTGATTATTCAAACGTCACCTTAGAAAATAAAATTATTATAAAATATTCTAATGCAAGAAAAGTGATACTTGTTATTTCTATACAGTAATACTACATGATTGACAAGCAATGCTTTCTTTTTTTTTTGTCAAACTGCAGTTATTTTTCATTATATTCTGGTGCTTTTAAACTATTGCAATTCATGTTCTGCAACAAAAAAAAAATCTGAAATATTAGTTTTTGTTCCCAAGTGCAAGCTTTGAATGTAGGAAAGGGCATCTAAAATTCCACTTTCATAATTCATAAGTCAATGTTTACATTAGTCATGGTTGTTCATAAAAAGAGACCCCAATAGAAATCTTTTTCACACACTAAATATATAAATACTTAAAAAAAAAAAAAATGGAAGGAATATAATTAAACATAATTTCGCATATAGGCACTTAACTATTACATTGCCAAAATGTAAACGTTAAAAAAAAATAATCAGTGTAAATGTACTTTTCTTAAAATAGTACATGTACGTGTATTTTTTCTTTTTGAGTATTTTTTTGTATAGTTTTTTTTTTATGCTTTTTTTTAACAATCAAATTATAAAGTTGGTTTATTGTTAGCAGGTTTTTGGCCATTTTCTACTAAATACTGACTTTGCAGGATCTGTTAGCAGACTTCTCCAATTCTGTATTCTGTTAAAACTGTACATACTTTCAAAATTATATGTTTATTGTAGGCTGTGCTGTGTTTTATAAAAATATGCTCTAAAAATAAGGGTAATATGAGTTAATGAGGAAATTGCCTAAATGTTCTATTTAAGATTTTATTTTGTATGGCAACATTACATACCTCCCCTTTTCCACTCATCATCAGATACAATTCACAGCTTGTTCTTTTATCAATCCCTCTGCATTGCCAAGTGGGACTAATAATGCCATTCCCTTCACCACTATACAAAGGCATACGTAGGCATTCTAGCAGGTATGGACAAGAAGGAATGTCACGCTACATGAATCACATGCACTCTGCAATGCTCTATACAATATAAATGCCTAGCTGCTGCCCAAGCAACAGTGATCTAATTTATTGTATGTAGGTAATATATCATTCTGCTGGAATTTTGAGAATGTACAAGTGTAAAAAAAAACTAGCAGGTTCTCAAAAATAAAGGTATGTACATTTTCAAAATGTGTGTTTTTTTGGGTATTCCTGAACAACAATCTGTACACCAAATTAATGTATTTTTATGATGCAATGTTTTAATCACTCTAGTGAATGGACTACTAATGGATGTTAGATACATACTTGCATCGGATTGGTGTTAGTAATAGGACATGCATAAATTAGCAGAAATTGTTTATTATTTATCATTGTATTTAAATGACCCTTACTTGTTGATAACATCAAAGAATTCCCTCAATCTATTCAATGCATTGTTATCTAGAATTGCTGCATGCTCATCACAACACAGTGAAGGCTTTTTTCTTTTTGTTTTAGTTAATCACCATAATTCTGGTAGGTCTTTATGCAGACGTACACCTGCATTTGAACAATGAAAGATTATCAGGCAGCAGAGTAACTACTGAATGGCCCAGCTGACATCGTTTCAGATAATGTGGGTCTGCCCCGTCATTTAATTGGAGAACGCATGGTATAAAAAGTTTGTATGTGTAACTACAGCAGCATTCAGTTTAACTGCTATATTTGGTCTATTATTTTAGGACTAATAAGAAAATATGTGTCAGCTGACCAAATATGAGACAAAATCTTCATGTGCTCACCTTAAATATATTTATGACCTGTCTATCGTTTAATGAAACAAAAAATGAATAAATTAGTTTTTGGATCTATAGGATATAGTCTGAAGACAATTTAAACTAGATACGTTCAAACTGTCTGCATTTATTGAATTCATGTACATTCACTGTTCTGTAAAGATAAAGATACCAATTTATCCTGTTGCAGTAGAGATTAATGCTATTTTAGGAGTGACCAAATGCCTCACCATTAGTTCATTTCAGTCACCTATGGTCAATTTCTCAAAGGTACTGACCAAGATTATGCAGCGTTCAGATACCAAACGTGGATGGTATGTAAGAGAATTGTATAAGAGGTGTTAAAAAAAATAATAAACAAAATGTTCTGGTCGGCATACCTAATGTTAGACACCTAATGTTGGACGTTAGTGACTACACCGATATATGCATAGTCACACCCAGTCTTCACCCTACCAATTCCTTAATAGGAACATAAAAAAAACATAAAAAACTTAAAACTTGCAAACATCTGACTGTGTAAAGACGACATTAGTCAATATTGCTCATTGTCACAAGCAACCTATGATGAAACATTTTAAACATTTTAATGGTTGTGAATATGTTTTTTTTATTGACCAGTTCTGGGTAACTGGTGATGATTAAGGATTAGTTTGATGGAGCCCAATACTAACACACTGGACAATTTTAGAAGAAGACCTGATAAAGTTGAGGTTCACCTTACAGCAGGATAATGACTCCAAACACACAGCCAAAAATATAGTGGAGTAGCTCAAAACCAAGAACCAAAATGTCTCAGAATTGACAAGTCAAATCTCACAACTCAATTCAAAGAGAATCATTTAGAAGAGCTACTTTTCAAAAATGGTCCCCATCCAACCTGATAGAGCTTGAGTAATTTGCCAATATGCATGGTTAATAAACTGCAGGATATATCCAGCAGAGACTGACTACAAAAGACTGTAATTAGTGATGTCCCGAACAGTTCGCCGGGAACCGTTCGCCGGCAAACATAGCGTGCTCGCGGTCGTGAACACGCACGATGTTCGGTCCGCCCCCTATTCGTTTGGGAGGGAGGGTCTGCTGCTGATTGGCTGGAATGTGTCTGCTGACTGTGAGGTACAGGGTCAAAGTTTACTCAATGATGACGAATAGGGGGCGGACCGAACATTGCACGTGTTCGCGACCGCGAACATGCTATGTTCGCTGGTGAACGGTTCCTGGCGAACTGTTCGGGACATCACTAACTGTAATTATAGCCAAAGGTGCCCAAATATTGACTCAAAAAGGTGAATGCTTATGAAACCAATAAAAGTATATTGGGAATGCCTTGCAAAATAAATGCAAAAATGCCAATAAAATAAATTTAAATTAAACTTTGTAAGACTTCAAAATGGGAAACTGTGCTATGTCTTCTTTACGGATATCTTGTTGACTTAGACACCTATTTCATAGCTCTCTCACGCCCGCCACCATCATTGCTTGATTCTTGGGTCATATAATTTTATTTTTTTCCCTTGCAAATAGTGGCCTCTTATTTACAATTATAACCACAACCGTTTTACATTCTCTCCATAGTTGATTCTAACTACCCGACTAACTAGATTCTAACTAGCATAGATTCAATGCATCTAGTAAACACACAGGACTAGAAAGCACCTCTAGTGGCCATCTGAGTGACTGATATTAGAGGTGTTACTAGCCACCAATGTAAAACACAGTCTTTTCTCTGAAAATGCAGTTTTTACAATGCTAGGACTGCAGGACATGCTTTAGACTTTAGCATCAGTACATTAAGCTGTAGTGGCTCTGGTGACTAGAGTGTCCATTTAAGAGGAGATGTTCTAAATAAAGCTTAAGTGAATTATGTGTGTGGAGTGTCCCTTTAATGTCAGATCTTTTTTTTTTTTTTTTCTAATGGTTTGAAATTTACATGGGTCTCTGTGCTCCTACAGACCGGCTACTTCACAGATATTGCTGAAGCAAAAGTTCTGTTCTTATTTTTGCATTAACAGTGATAAAATCCATCCATGTTTACGCAGCATTAGTTTGCCGAGAGTGTCCGCTATATAGGTAATATTCAATAAATAAACATGCGCACCCTGACTGAGTTTGCTGCACATGTCCCCTATTGATGATGTGGTCATGTAAGTCTTATATTCTTATGCAGAATTCATTGGCTGAAACAAAATGCATGGTTAGGAACAAAAATGAACTTTTAATCATATTAGCAAAAAATCACTGCAACAAAGTCAGCATAAAATTCCTTAAAGCGACACTACAAACCCATGAAGCACCTCAGATTACTGAAGGACTTCACGTGTGAAGAGTGTATCCTCTTTCATTTCAGAAAAAGTACAGATTTCAAAAGCCTGTGCTCAGTTGGCTGGCTTAGAAGGGGAGGGCTTTCAAATACTTCAGACAACCTGAAGCTTTTGCAACCAGTCATAATTAAATACATGCATGTTTCCTTTGGGAGTATATCTACTAAGCAATGTTTTTTTTTTATTGGGGATGGATGGGTGTGCAGTGTCCCTTTGAGAGTATGCAGTGTATCAATTAATACCTTCAAGATCGTATGATAGTTAAACCACTAGGTAATAATATCACCTATTAAGGTGTAACCAAGAAAAATACAGAGTAGAATAGAAAAGCCAGTAACCAACCTCATGCTAATGAGTTACATTAACAATGAAAAAGCTGTCCATGAGTGGTTCACTGGCTTTGCTCCTCTTCCTGAGTTGTGTTTCAAAGCTGTTGTATACAGCAGACACATACTCAAAGGAATCCATGTATAAAGTGGAATTGAGGCAAAAATGTGGTTCTTTGTTGAGCTTATTTGCATATGCCTACCCAGAATTAGAGATGTCGCTAACATAAATTTTCTGTTCGCGAACCGCGAACGCGAATTTCAGCAAATGTTCGCGAACGGGCGAACCGCCATAGACTTCAATAGGCAGGCGAATTTTAAAACCCACAGGGACTCTTTCTGGCCACAATATGGATGGAAAAGTCGTTTCAAGGGGACTAACACCTGGACTGTGGCATGCCAGAAGGGGGATCCGTGGCAAAACTCCCATGGAAAATTACATAGTTGATGCAGTCTGGTTTTAATCCATAAAGGGCATAAATCACCTAACATTCCTAAATTGTTTGGAATAACGTGCTTTAAAACATCAGGTATGATGTTGTATCGATCAGGTAGTGTAAGGGTTACGCCCGCTTCACAGTGACAGACCAAACTCCCTGTTTAACACACCGCAAACAACCGCAAACAGTCCATTTGCACAACCGCAAACTCCCCATTTGCCCAAGGTTGGATACCAAGCTAGCCATGTCCCGTTCCTTGTCCTCACTGATGTCATTGAAGGTCTCTTCCTCCACCCAGCCACGTACAACACCAAGGGTCCCCAAAAGGTGACAACAAGCCCCCTGAGACGCCTGCTGTGTTTGGTCTTCCACCTCCTCAAAGCCACCTTCCTCCTCTGACTCCTCTTCTTCAGACTCCTCTCTCTGTGTTGCCTCTCTCTGCATTACTATAAGGTGTGTTAAGTAGTACTATTCCTATCAGTTTAATCCCTGTTACGTCCCCTATCAGGGGACGTGTATATGGCATCGATTTTAGGAACCGGGAGATGGAATAAGATGCTTGGTTGGTCCTCCTACTTCAAATTTGGGGCACTGCGCGTGTAATTTTAATGTGCCACCAGATAGGAGTGCTGTGTTAAGTAATACTATTCTTATCAGTTTAATCCCTGTTACGTCCCCTATCAGGGGACGTGTATATGGCATCGATTTTAGGAACCGGGAGATGGAAAAAGATGCTTGGTCGGACCTCCTACTTCAAATTTAGGGCACTGCGCGTGCAATCTAATGTGCCACCAGATAGGAGTGGTGTGTTAAGTAGTACTATTCTTATCAGTTTAATCCCTGTTACGTCCCCCTCATCAGGCCTTTTTTAGTCGAATGTATCGCCCAATGTGAGTCCCTTCGGGATCCATCCCTCATTCATCGTAATAAAGGTGAGGTAATCTAGACTTTTTTGACCTAGGCGACTTCTCTTCTCAGTGACAATACCTCCTGCTGCACTGAAGGTCCTTTCTGACAGGACACTTGAAGCGGGGAAGGCCAGAAGTTCTATCGCAAATTGGGATAGCTCAGGCCACAGGTCAAGCCTGCACACCCAGTAGTCAAAGGGTTCATCTCTCCTCAGAGTGTCGATATCTGAAGTTAAGGCGAGGTAGTCTGCTTCCTGTCGGTCGAGTCGTTCTCTGAGGGTAGACCCCGGAGGGCTGTGGCGATGCGTAGGACTTAAAAAAGGACTTAAAAAGCTCCACATGTCCTCCATCAACAACACGTCTGTAAAGCGTCCTGTCCTTGCTGGCGTGGTCGTGGGAGGAGGAGGATTACTTTCACCTCTTCCACTGTTAGATTCCCGTTGTGCTGTGACATCACCCTTATACGCTGTGTAAAGCATACTTTTTAATTTATTTTGGAACTGCTGCATCCTTTCCGACTTGCGGTAATTCGGTAACATTTCAGGCACTTTCTGCTTATACCGGGGTCTAGTAGCGTGGACACCCAGTACAGCTCGTTCTCCTTCAGCCATTTTATCCGAGGGTCCCTCAACAGGCATGACAGCATGAAAGACCCCATTTGCACAAGGTTGGATGCCGAGCTACTCATGTCCCGTTCTTCATCCTCAGTGATCTCACTGAAGGTATGTTCTTCCCCCCAGCCACGTACAACACCACGGGTACCAGATAGGTGACAACGAGCACCCTGGGATGCCTGTTGCGGTTGGTCTTCCTCCTCCTCCTCAAGGCCACATTCCTCCTCTGACTCCTCTTCCTCACAATCCTCTTCCAGCGTTGCCGCAGGTCCAGCAAACAATGCTGATAAGGCTGTTTCTGGTGGTGATGGTGACCACAACTCTTCCTCTTCCTCTTCACGCTCATCTACGGCCTGATCCAGCACTCTTCGCAGGGCACGCTCCAGGAAGAAAACAAATGGTATGATGTCGCTGATGGTGCCTTTGGTGCGACTGACTAGGTTTGTCACCTCCTCAAAAGGACGCATGAGCCTACAGGCATTGCGCATGGCATCCAGTAACGTGGCAAAAAAAATCCCAGCTCCGCAGAGGCTGTCCTAGCACCCCGGTCACACAAATAGTCGTTAACGGCTTTTTCTTGTTGTAGCAGGCGGTCGAACATTAGGAGTGTTGAATTCCAATGTGTCGGGCTGTCGCAAATCAAGAGCCTCACTGGCATGTTGTTTCAACGCTGGATATCTGCAAAGTGCACCATGGCCGTGTAGGAACGCCTGAAATGGCCACACACCTTCCTGGCCTGCTTCAGGACGTCCTGTAAGCCTGGGTACTTATGCACAAAGCGTTGTACGATCAGATTACACACATGTGCCATGCACAGCACATGTGTCAACTTGCCCAAATTCAATGCCGCCAACAAATTTCTTACGTTGTCACAAACCACTTTGCCGATCTCCAGTTGGTGCGGAGTCAGCCACTGATCCAGCGGTGCGTTCAGGGCAGACAGGAGTGCTGGTCCGGTATGACTCTCTGTTTTCAGGCAAGTCAACCACAAGACGGCGTGACACTGCCGTATCCGGGATGTGGAATAATACCTGGGGAGCTAGGGGGGTGCCGTTGATGTGGAGCAAGACGCAGCAGCAGAAGAGGACTCAGCCGAGGAGGTTATGGAAGAGGATGGAGTAGGAGGAGTAGAGGAGGTGGCAGCAGACCTGCCTGCAAGTCGTGGCGGTGTCACCATGTAACGAAAATATACCCTAACTCGCAGGATTCATCTCAACAAAAGACAACACAGAGGAGAGATACGTCTGCCGGACCTTAGAATGGCCAGACTAGACGTATATGAGAGGAGATAGAGTCAGGAACGATCCGAGGTCAAGGGCACAAAGAGACAGCATAAACTGTCTGGTACACAGTAAACAGCAAGCTGGCAAACAGAACAGATAAGGATGAAGAGATAACATAGTCAGAAACAAAGCCAAGGTCAATACGAAGGAACACAACTGAACACAACAAGCGCTAAAGGGAACTGCAACAGAAACCACGATAGGGCAAGGACTAAGGGAAAAAGGTGAGTATAAGTACCTTCTAAATTAATGTGATTAGCTCCTGTCATATCCACACCCCCAAAAGGTAAGTGTATGGGGAGTGTGGCATGACAGGGGCCAATGGGAGCCTTTTGCCAATTTAGGCTCCCACTGTTTCTTTAAGAGCGTGCCCGAGACCCGCGGCGCGCTCTTAGATTCATGCGGGACACGTGACCGCTTCTCGCGGTCACTGCCCGCCTTCCTGTTGCAGCCGTCGGATGATCCGCGCGCGGCTCGTGCAGGAGCAGGACCACATGCGGCTCGAAGAGAGGACTGCGGCCAGCCCCTGGATAAGGTAAGTAACGCTACAGTATCCCCCCCCTGAGGACATGCCCTCCGGGCGGGTAAGGCCAGATCTGGCAGGAAAACAAGAGTGGAAAGAACGCACAAGGCGAGGAGCGTGAACAGCATCAGCTGAAATCCAACTGCGCTCCTCAGGCCCATAGCCCCTCCAATGCACCAAGTACTGAAGTTGACCCCTAAGGAAATGAGAGTCAAGAACAGCAGAAACTTAGAATTCCTCATGACCCTCCACAGAGACAGGAGGGGGAGGGGGAGCATGCCGGGTATAGCGGTTGCGTACGTAAGGCTTCAACAATGAGGTGTGAAAGACATTAGGAATATGCAAATTCTTAGTAAGGCCCAAGGCATACGAAACAGGATTAACCTTATGCAGAATACGATAAGGACCGATGAAGCGGGGAGCCAATTTCATAGAAGGCACCCGGAGGCGAATATTTCGCGTGGAAAGCAAAACCCTGTCCCCCACAACATAAGAAGGAGCCGCCCTGCGATGCTTGTCAGCCTGAGCCTTCTGGCGAGCAGCGGAATCCACCAAAGAACGCTGAACCTGCTCCCAAGTATTACGCAAACCAGCCAAATGCTCATCCAGAACTGGCATGCCCTGTGAGGAGAATGCAGCCGGAAGAACAACGGGATGCTGGCCATAGACAACGTAAAAAGGGCTTTTGCCGGAAGAATCATGAGTGGCGTTATTCCGAGCAAACTCAGCCCAAAGAAGAAGGTCAGACCAATTGTTCTGATGGTGGGACACAAAACAACGAAGGTACTGCTCCAGAGACTGGTTGGCACGTTCTGCAGCTCCATTAGACTGGGGATGGTAAGCGGAAGAAAATGAGAGAGAAATACCCATTTCTGAACAAAAGGCTTTCCAGAACCTGGAAATAAATTGGCTACCCCTATCGGACACAATAGATACGGGAATACCATGTAACCGGAATACCTCTCTAGCGAATATAAGAGCTAGTTCCCTGGATGTGGGCAACTTGCGAAGAGGCACAAAGTGAGCCATTTTGGAAAACCGATCTACTATTGTCAGGATAACTGTGTAACCATTCGAAGGGGGTAATTCAACAATAAAATCCATGGATAGGCTACACCAAGGTCTCTCGGGTACGGGTAACAGATGCAGAAGCCCACAAGGAACTCTACGAAAAGATTTCATACAGGCACAAGTAGTACAAGCACCTATATAGTCAGTGACATCCTTGCGTAAGGAATCCCACCAAAAATACAGAGAAACAGCTTACATCGTTTTGGAAATACCAGGATGTCCAGCAGTCTTAGTATCATGATATAACGACAGAATATCTCGTCTCTCGGGAACATCAACGAACAATTTATCAATAGGCCTCTCGCTAGGTGCCATGCTTTGTTTCGCCTGTGTGGCCTGCAAGAGGGATGAAGAAATAGACAAAATAGTAGTAGCTATTATCCTGTCTGGGGGAATGACAGGAGTAACATCAAGCTCCTGTTTCAGCAGTTTCGAATTGTCTGGACAGAGCGTCTGCTTTAATGTTATGATCACCTGGTCTATAGGTGATAATATAATTGAAACGGGACAAAAACAGTGACCACCTAGCCTGCCTAGAAGATAATCTTTTAGCTTCACCAAGGTAGGATAGGTTCTTGTGATCCGTAAAAATGAGGATAGGATCCTTAGTTCCTTCTAACAAGTGTCTCCATTCTTTAAGAGCTAAGATAATAGCAAGGAGTTCGCGATTACCCACATCATAATTCTTTTCAGCTTTGGACATTTGTATAGAAAAGAAGCCACAAGGATGCAATGGCTTTTCAGGCGACTCTCTTTGGGACAAAACAGCAGCTACCCCGATATCAGAAGCATCAACTTCAAGAATATAAGGCAGTGAGGGGATAGGATGCTGTAAAATAGGTGCAGAGGCGAATGTAGTTTTAAGAAATTCAAAAGCCTGAAGTGCCTCGGGAGACCAGACACGAGTATTACCACCCTTTTTTGTCATACGGGTGATAGGCGCTACAATAGGAGAAAAACCCTGAATAAAGCGTCTATAATAGTTAGAGAAACCAAGAAAACGCTGAATGGCATTTAAATCTTGTGGTAGAGGCCACTCCATGGCAGCATAAAGCTTCTGGGGATCCATACGAAAACCTTTAGCGGAAATCAAATACCCCAAAAACTGGACTTCGGATTGGTCAAATAAACATTTTTCTAGTTTACAATAAAGACCATTAGCAAGAAGGGTCTTCAGGACTGTTGTAACATGTCTGTGATGAGTGTGTAAATCTGTAGAATATATTAATATGTCGTCCAAGTACACGATTACAAATGTGTGAATAAAGTCTCTTAAGACGTCATTAATAAATTCTTGAAATACTGCTGGGGTATTGCAAAGACCAAATGGCATAACAGTATACTCGTAATGACCGGATCTAGTGTTGAATGCCGTCTTCCATTCGTGGTCTTTCTTAATACGTATTAAATTGTATGCACCTCTAAGGTCCAATTTAGTGAATACAGTAGCATGTTTCAGCCTGTCAAACAATTCTGTGATTAAAGGTATAGGGTATGCATTTTTGATAGTGATTTTATATAGACCTCTATAATCGATACACGGTCTTAAATCACCTTCCTTCTTAGATACGAAGAAGAAACCCGCTCCAGCCGGAGAAGAGGATCTCCTAATGAACCCCTTTTCTAGTGATTCCTTTACATACTCCTCCATACTCCTCCATGATACGGTTTTCACCCTACCCTTTGGTAGGCACAATCATAGGGTCTGTGAGGCAGTAATTTATCAGCTTCCCTTTTAATGAATACAGTCTTGAGAAACACGTACTGAGGAGGTATAACAGTAGACAGTAGACAAAGGAGGAGTAGTAGGAACATTAATAGAATTTAAAGGGGTGACTTTAATCATACAAGATTCATGGCAGGCTTTGCTCCATGATTTTAATTGTCCCGACTCCCAGTCGAAAATGGGATTGTGATAACGTAACCATGGGTACCCTAACACTATATGAGAAGAGGGAGAGGTGATAACCTGGAACTAAACAGTCTCAAAGTGTAAAACCCCTGTGTACATTAATAATGGTACAGTTTCATGGGTAACGACTGGAGTACTTAAAGGTCTACTATCTATGGCGTCAATGGCCAAGGGTATCTCCCTCTCTCTGATGGGAATGTTGTGTTTCGTAACAAAACCAGAGTCTATGAAGTTCTCAGCAGCCCCGGAATCAACCAAGGCTAGTATGCTTTCAGCTATACAACTCTCTCCCATATGAAGAGAAACAGGGAGAAGCAAACGGTTAGGAGGCAATTTAGGAGACTTAGATATCACACCCAAGGCCAGTCCCCTATAAGGTCTTAGGTGCGAGAGTTTCTCAGAAGTACAGGACATTCCTTTATTGTATGGTCTCTCCTACCACAGTATAGGCAGAGTCCGTCCCTTCTTCTATGCAATTTTTCAGTATCAGAGAGTTTGGCAACCCCTAATTGCATGGGTTCCTCCTCAGATACTCTGAAACTCTCAGGTTTATCAACTTTGGGGTTATTAGGTGTAACTAAACGTTTGTTCCTGTTCTTGGTATAGAGACTGTCACGAATTATATTATCTATATCAATGAGGTAGTCAATAAGGTCCTCTAATGCAATAGGAAGCTCCCTAGCTGCTACCTCATCCAATATAGTGTCAGATAAACCTTCCGTAAATGCAGTAGTTAACCCATTGTTGGTCCAATCTACCTGTGAAGCAAGGGTACGAAACTGAATGGCATAGTCAGCCACAGACCTAGAGCCCTGTTTGATTCTCATTAATGTTCTTGCGGCATTCTTCGACCTTTTAGTGGTGTCAAAAGTTCTACGGAAAGCCGTAAGGAAATTATTGAAATTATGCACCATAGGTCCATTGGCTTCCCAAATAGGATTTGCCCACTCAAGTGCTTTGTCAGTAAGTTGATGCATCAAAAACCCCACTTTAGACCTATCAGTGGGAAAGGAACGTGGATACATCTCAAAGTGGAATTCTATTTGATTAATGAAACCTCTGCATGTCTTAGCCTCCCCTCCATACCTGGGAGGGGGTGTTAAATGGGGCGAAGTATTAGGCATAGTGGATACTTCGGGAAGAAGAGGTGTAGAAGGGTTAGGTGCGGTTGCAGGAATAGTTCTAGACAAGAGCTTCTGGAGAGCCTGAGCTATCTGATCCATACGGTGGTCCTGCTCTACAAACCTAGCCTCATTTGCTGAGCTAAATCTGCGGGGTCCATGGCCCTATCGTAATGTAACGAAAATATACCCCAACTTGCAGGATTCAACTCAACAAAAGACAACACAGAGGAGAGATACGTCTACCGGATCTTAGAATGGCCGGACTCGACGTATATGAGAGGAGACAGAGTCAGGAACGATCCGAGGTCAAGGGCACAAAGAGACAGCGTAAACTAGGACTAGCCGGGGTCTGGTACACAGTAAACAGCAAACCAGCAAACAGAACAGATAAGGATAAAGAGATAACGTAGTCAGAAACAAAACGAAGGTCAATACGAAGGAACACAACTGAACACAACAAGCGCTAAAGGGAACTGCAACAGAAACCACGATAGGGCAAGGACTAAGGGAAAAAGGTGAGTATAAGTACCTTCTAAATTACTGTGATTGGCTCCTGTCATATCCACACCCCCAAAAGGTAAGTGTATGGGGAGTGTGGCATGACAGGGGTCAATGGGAGCCTTTTGCCAATTTAGGCTCCCACTGTTTCTTTAAGAGCGCGCCCGAGACCCGCGGCGCGCTCTTAGATTCATGCGGGACACGTGACCGCTTCTCGCGGTCACTGCCCGCCTTCCTGTTGCAGCCGACGGATGAGCCACGCGCGGCTCGTGCAGCAGCAGGACCGAGCGCGGCTCGAAGAGAGGACCGCGGCCGGCCCCTGGATAAGGTAAGTAACGCTACACACCAACTCCTCTGCAGAGCCACGCATTCCATGCTTGGCAGCCGTCAACAGGCTTACCCAATGCGCAGTGTAGGTGATATACCTGCCCTGACCATGCTTTGCAGACCAGGTATCAGTGGTCAGATGGACCCTTGCCCCAACAATGTGTGCCAGACATGCCATTACTTCCTTTTGCACAATCGAGTACAGGTTGGGGATTGCCTTTTGTGCAAATAAATTTCATCCGCGTACCTTCCACTGCGGTGTCCCAATAGCTACACATTTTTGGAACGCCTCAGACTCCACCAGCTTGTATGGTAAAAGCTGGCGGGCTAAGCGTTCAGACAAGCCAGCTGTCAGATGCCTTGCAAGGGGGTGACTTTGTGACATTGGCTTCTTACGCTCAAAAATGTCCTTGACAGACACCTGACTGTGGGCAGATGAGCAGGAACTGCTCAAGGCGAGAGACAGAGTGGCGGATGGTTGAGAGGGGGCAAGGAGGACAGCAGTGGTTGATGTGGCTGAAGATGCTGGACCAGGAGGAGGATGGCGGCTTTGAGTTTGTGTGCTGCTTGTACTCATGTGTTGATCCCATAGGTGTTTGTGATGTGCGATCATGTGCCTTCTCAAAGCAGTTGTACCTAGGTGGGTGTTGGACTTCCCACGACTCAGTTTCTTTTGGCACAGGTTGCAAATGGCATCGCTGTTGTCAGAGGCAGACACACAAAACAAATGACACACTGCTGAGCTCTGCAATGATGGCATTCTGGTGGTGGCAACAGCATGCATTGATTGGCCTGCTGTCTGGCTGACCCCGGGTGCCGATGCATGCTGTCTGACTGTGCCACTAGCTCCTTGCGACGACCTCCCCCTGCTTTCAACTCATCTCCTCCACCTCTCTGTCTCCCCATCTGAACTTTCCCCCTGTTCTTCTTCTCTTCTAGCGGGCACCCACGTGACATCCACGGATGCATCGTCATCATCAACCGCTTCACTTGTATCTGACAACTCAGCAAAGGAAGCAGCAGCGGGTACAACATCATCATCATCACACCGTACGTCCATGTGTGTAATGCTGCCTGACTGAGACATATCCCTGTTATCTACATCCTCTGGCAATAATGGTTGCACATCATTCATTTATTCCAACTGATGTGTAAATAACCCCTCTGTCAGATCAAGTGAAGCGGCTGTGGTGCTAGTGTTGGTGGTGGCGGCAGGCGGGCGAGTGGTAACTTGAGAGGTGCCCGAAGCTAAGCTGGAGGAGGATGGTGCGTCAAGGTTCCGAGCGGAAGCTGTAGAAGATTGGGTGTCCTGTGTTAGCCAGTCAACTATGTCCTCAGAACTTTTCGAGTTTAGGGTACGTTGCTTCTGAACACTGGGCATTATTCTAGCGCCAAAGGGAATCACAGCACCACGACCACGACGGCCCCTGTGGAGTGGCCTGCCTCTGCCTGTCTTTTTTTTTTCGATTAGTGGTACTATGCGTGCAAGCTACTGTGACAACAGATATGAGTGGCACTGTGCACTGTCAGAAGTTGGCAGAGTAGACTCTGTAGGCCTGACACACACGTTTGCAGACAACTAACTGCTATTCAATCTATTACAGTCAAAATTGTTTGTTTTTTTAAATGTACACTACTGTTACACCAGATATGAGTTGCACTGGTGTGACACTGTGCCCTGGCAGGCCCTGAAACGCACACGTGTGAAGGAAACTGACTGCTATTATTTCACAGTCAAATTTCTAGTTTTTTTTTTTAATGTACACTACTGTTACACCAGATATGAGTTGCACTGGTGTGACACTTTGCCCTGGCAGGCCCTGAAACGCACACGCGTGAAGGAAAATTACTGCTATTATTTCACAGTCAAAAAAGTGTTGTTTTTTTTAAATGTACACTACTGTTACACCAGATATGTGTTGCACTGGTGTGACACTGTGCCCTGGCAGGCCCTCAAATGCACACGTGTGAAGAAAACTGACTGCTATTATTTCACAGTCAAAAAATGTTTTATTTTTTTTTTAAATGCAAGCTATTGTGCCCCCAAAACGTGGGGTGCTGGAATGACGTGGGCCAATGGAAGCCTGAATCAACTTTTGGCTCCCACTGCCCCTTTAAGAGCGAGCTCGTGACTCGAGCCGATCACTGCGGTCAGTGCACGTGGCTAAGTCAGAAGAGGAGATCAAGCCGCATGCGGCTCGTGTGGAGGCAGGAGTGATCCAGCCACGTACGGCTCAAGCTTAGGAGCCAGGTCGGTCCCAGGATAAGGTAAATACAACCACAACCACTTATCCCAGTCACACACTTTCCAAATGTCCTATCCCATTAAAAGCATATTACCGCGTATTTAATAAAACAGATAGACCCCCTACTTCATCCAGGTTACCGATCGATGGTTCAATATTCTGAGCCCTCTCTGATTTACTGTACACGACTATTCGATATTCCCACAAATTTTATATAGCATTTTATGTTTGTTTGAGACCACCTTAAAAATATTGGATATTGCTAAAAATCATAATCACTATATACTTTCTCTACAAACCTCTAAAACGAACCAAACTACTCACCCATCCGCTATACCACTTTATCCCACCTAGAACTAGTGCCCAGTTAAAATACTTGACTCTTACTTACCCACACTCAGTCATGCCACACACATTTCACCACTACTCTCACTGAATCCCTCTGACTACGGCTAAATTCATCTTCTACATCAGAACACTACTCCTAAGATTGGGTTCTTTCATTTAGAATAGGGGCAGCTTCGGTCTCCTTCAACACTGACACTCCAGTGCATATTATTAAAAGATTGGGCAGATGGAAATCCTCAGTCTACAACCAATATATTCCTCATCCCGAGAAAGAAATGAGGAAAGCTTTTAAAAGTTTGGCTTTGTAAATTTGATGCAATAAGTGTGTTTTTCTTGAATACCTTTTCACCCTCTTTGCATGAACCCGATTTACATATATTACTAATATGTTTCTGAACATATATATTATATTATTCACTCACTCACTCACTCTCTGGGCCGGCCTAAGACATCATGCTGCCTAGGTCCAACGATAAATGACTATGGGGGATAATGTATAATAAACACAGGTTACTGGCTACGTGTGAAGGAAACTGCTGCTATTATTTCACAGTCAAATCCTAGTTTTTTTTTTTTTTTAAATGTACACTACTGTTACACCAGATATGAGTTGCACTGGTGTGACACTGTGCCCTGGCTGGCCCTGAAACGCACACGTGTGAAGGAAACTGACTGCTATTATTTCACAGTCAAAAAAGTGTTGTTTTTTTTAATGTACACTACTGTTACACCAGATATGAGTGGTGGCACTGGGCAAGTGGGCACAGTATACGCTGTGAGCCTGACACACATGCTGGCAGGCAGGCAACTGCAATTAGATTACACAAACAAACAAAAAAAAAAAGCAGACTGATGTTCTAGCCCTAAAAAGGGCTTTTTAGGGTGCTGTCCTTACAGCAGAGATCAGATGAGTCCTTCGGGACTGTAGTGGACACTGAATACACTAGCCTAGCTATTGATTTCCATATTAAATCAGCAGCAGCTACACTGTCCCTCCTCTCACCAAGAATGCAGCTTCCGAATGAATCTAAAATGGATGCTGTCCAGGAGGTGGGAGGGTCTGGGAGGGTGGGTCTGCTGCTGATTGTCTGGAATGTGTCTGCTGACTGTGAGGTACAGGGTCAAAGTTTACTCAATGATGACGAATAGGGGGCGGACCGAACATCGCATATGTTCGCCCACCGTGGCGAACGCGAACAAGCTATGTTCGCCAGGAACTATTCGCCAGCGAACTATTCGGGACATCTCTACCCAGAATCCCTTGCAGTAGTGAGAGCACTGTTAAAGTGAGATTTCTGTTGGGAAAGCAAGTCGTATGGCTTGACTGGTGTATGTATTTGTGTTAAGCAATGTATTATATATATATATATATATATATACATATAGGCATTGGAACTTACCATTCCAAATACTTTATTATGCTTAGCAACCATTTAAATAATTATTTATTAAACATATTCATCGTTAAACTTAATGTTCTTCTAAAAAACAGCTGATATAATGTACATTTATTGCTCTTTGAAATAACACATGTAACAATGGTAATAAATAATATTACACTCTGCATGGTTTTCCCATTTGACATCCTAACTGAGAATTTTTTGGATTGTAATTGCCTGGTACAGTATGCAGTAACTATTTATGGTACGGTAATTAATATGTGACAAGTTAGATTGTCTATGTACACTAGCTCATTATTCCTGTCCAGTCTGCAGCATGTGTTAGTACATATTTAAAAAGTTTGATAAAAGTATTAAAATGAATCATGGCTCAGTAAACAGCTACATTAGAAGAGTTATCTCACGAGGAGATGATGACAGCTCATTTAGCAGTTTCATAATGGTATGCCATAAATGCCATTTCATTGTAGTCTACAAACCAATTAGTGGAAAGTAATTTACGTCCTGACTTGATTAAGTTTTTTAGGGTTGACTTGCACATGTGTAATATTATGCACTTCAGTTTATAATTTAAATAAAAATGTCTAAATTGTTTTAAAATATTATGAAAATGCAACAATGATTAGAGGAATTATAACAATTTTCAAATGTATCTTCTAGACAAATCATGTGTCATACCTCCTGACACTTTTTCATGATATGTATCTAAATCTTAATTTTCCGAGCAAGGAAAATGCAGTGTCTTATTTGCAAGGCTGTGACTATTAACACCCCCAAAAAATGATATAAATTATATTTACAAAGTAATGACTCATAAATAGCCTACTTTATTTGGGCATGCCATGACCTCAACAAATCTATTTAGAAAAATAAAGTTTTAGGATCATTAACTGAAGTGTCGATTTTGGCCCAAAACAGCTAATTTGGAGAATTTCTGCAAGTCCTCTATTTAGTAGAAGGGTTTTAGATGTTTTGATTAATGCAGAAGGAGGTGCACTGGGTTAGAGTACATTCTAAGTCTGGAATATCCTACTGGAATATTCTCAGAGAAACTTAAGTATTTAGTTCCAATAAGACTGTGAGATTGTAATGAGTATGTTTGGTGTCCTTAGATGTTTTTGCAAGTGACTGCAATGTTAGGGGAGACAGTACTCAAGACATTCATCACAATATTCATAACTGATGACAGTGAAGTGGTAAATATTCTATGAATTACCTTCCATTAAGGCCATTCATTTGTTCTCGTTCCCCAGGCTAAACGTTGTCATCCTTCCCAAGTTCTAATAATAAGCTAGAAACCTTGACTCATATTCTGAATGGTGGATTCGGGTCTCCATTCTGCTAGTACATTTTTACTAGAATCACTTGACTGACATAAGTTCTGTTGCATTGTCCCAATAAACCAACGCGTTTTCAAAATATATATTGGAATAGCAGATGTCACCATACAAAGAAATAATGAGTGTAAGTTGTAAGAGTGTTCAGACCTTCATCACTGTGTTAAAACTATTTGCAAAAAAGCAGCTCAAATAGCTAGATCATACATTATGGCAACAGAGCAATTTGTGCAGATATATTTATACAATTTTTTTTCTAAATCTACCTTTCTTATAAGGGGTGCAGTGTAAATTATTAAAGATCACATGTCTAAAAAATCCTCCAACTAGTTCAAAATGTGCAGAAAGATCAATATCAATTCTAGAACTTATATACCATATATCTTAAAAATTATATTTAAAGTACTCCTATATAGTTTGCTAGTGATTTTCTGAATATGTGTTTTCAGAATAAGAAGCGGAATGCACAATATATGTATGAGCCATATGTACCTCCCTCCTCTCTGTCTGCATCACTAGTAACTATACTGTAACAACGCGTCTCGTAAGCTCGTATTCAGTGAGAGTCAGAGGTAACATTAGATAGAGACCCTTGGTGCAGGGAAAAGGAACAGATTAGATGTCTGGCTTTGAAATCAATGCTTTGGCTTTTTCAGGAACTGTCTCGGAGTAGTGGAAATATATATATATATATATATATATATATAGAGCCATATGTATGTGCACTGCTCAGACTAAACATTGCCATAAAGGTGTGTATCTAGTCTGCAACAATTTCTAGGTAGGTGGCATGTGTTAAAGTCCCATTTACATAAATGCTAGGACCCAAGGTTTCCCAGTAGAATATTGCCCAGAGCATAACACTGCATCTACCAGTCTGCCTTCTGATGCCATTTCTTCCCCAGGTAAATGACACACACACACCTGGCCATCCACCTGATCTAAAAGAAAATGTGATTCATCAGACAAGGCAACCTTTCTCCATTGTTCCATGGTCCAGTTCTTACGCTCACATCCCCATTGAAGGAACTTTCGGCAGTGGACATGGGTCATCATGAGCACTTTGACCAATTTGCGGATATGTAGCTCTGTATGCAGCAAACAGCGGTGCACTGTATGTTCTGACACCTTCCTTGCACCACTTTTGGTAGGTACTAAAGATTGCATACAAGGAACACCAAACAAGACTTGCCATTCTGGAGACGCTCTAACCATTAATATGTGGCCCTTGTCAAACTCACTCAGATCTTTTTGCTTGCCCAATTTACCTTCTTTCAACAAATTAAATTCAAGAATTGACTGTTCACTTGCCGCCTAATAATGTCGTCTAATAGTGCCATTTTAATTATATAATTATATAATCAATGTCATTCACTTCACCTGTCAGTTGGCTTCATATTGTGGCTAATCAGTATATATATATATATATATATATATATATATATATATATATATATATATATATATATATATATATATATATACATGTGTTGCTGGTAGGTAAAGTGTTAAAGATATTTTTGAACAAGGCAATGGTTTGGATATTCACACCCTAGCATTTTCAGTGCTTGGAGACAGAAATGATTCTTGCAGTGCCATTGTTTTATTATGGAAATATCTTGCTGTATGTCCAATCTACACAGCTGCATCTTTTTGATGGTTGCTTATAAATGATCTACAGGAGCCCTTAATAAAGTACAATAGTCCATGATATTCATAAACAAAGGGATAAGGTCAATGCGTAACTGAAAAAAACGTTTTATATCTAATACAGTTTTAGAAGAGTTTGACTTTTAAACCAGATCATCTCAGAATATTCTGCAATTCTTCTAATTGTTTATACTATGGTTTGTTCATGTTTAGTGATACACAGGTTCAAGGTTGGCTGTCAGGGAACCGGGAAGAATAAGCCTGTAAGATAAATGAAACAGATAGGATCAAGACTCCTTTAGGTGGTTCTGTTTACTTAATCTAGTTTGGTAGAAGCTTAAACAACAAATAAAACTACATTGTTTTATTTTGATCGTCAAGTATTGAGTAGTCGTTTAAGAGTTATTATTATTAGTAATATAATTACTATTTTGATTGTATAAAGCACCAACATATTCCAACATATTGTACAGATGGAGGAAACGGACAACAGTTAAGATATATAAATACAAAAGCAAGACAGGAATCTGTGTGTGAATTTCAAATCTAGCATTTACAGCACTTCTATACAAAGGACTTTGCAAGGTGATGTGTGACCTTACAATGTGCTGTAAAAGTTATGAAGGGGGATTGAGACAAAAAGTAGCTGGGGCATTTGAAATGGAGTTAGATTGTGAAGAAGTTAAAGGATTATTCCAAGCATCATTACCATGACAGCCCACTGTAAAGGTTATGACACCAGGTGTATCCTGACTCTGTTTCCTGGTAATGGACCAAACCTCTCACTTAGGTCCCCTGTAGGCAACTGGTTTGCTCTGAAGTAGACTAATGACATCCACCTTCTGCAGAGATGAGGAAGCCAGATTCAGATGCTGTTGGACATTCATTGGCTGAGAACTGACATGGGCACCAAATTACACTCTGTGCTTAGAAATATGCACAGTATTGACAATAGCCAGTCTGGAAATGTTGTTCAGGCTAATGATGCCCCAATGATACTGCGGGAGGTGAAGTTCCGAGCAACATTTCATAATATAAAGCTGCCAGACAGACCCCAGCCATAATGACTACTTCAAATCAATGATGTGGTTATGGTGCTTTAAAAAGCTTTTTAAAGAGGTGATTAGAAAAGGTTTCTGGCACCTTGAAAGGAATGCTAGATAGGTAGACTGAGGGAGGGAGGGCAGCGGGATTAGTACTTGCAGAAATAAGGTAGATAAAGATAGAGATGTGGAAGCAAATTGAAAGAGAGAATTAAATGAAGCTATAAGCATTTCCATGCGTACTGTATGGAGGAGCAAGAAGGGGACAGGGTGGGGCAGGAGTGCAAACATGTACTGTATACAATGAACATTTTAAGCTTGCAAAATATATTAATATCTACTAGTGCATAATGATATTGCTAAAAATGGGGGCAAGGGAGAAGGGAGAGATCCCAAAGCAATTGGTAGTATTCAGTTCTTGTGTTGCTCTAATACATTACCGGCTTAAATGGTGAGTTGAGTTGGGAGTATTAGTTGTAGATGAAAATGGAGCTAAGAAGGGAATAAAATATATATTTGTATTTTATTTATTTATTTATTTTATTTTTGGTGTTTGTCTGGGCTGTAATTAAGCAAGCCAATTTGTTGGTTAAACCACAAATGCTGATATTGGCTTTTATTCCTAAAATCAATGAATAGCCCAAAACATTACTATAACTACAAGAGCCAAAACAGTGGCTCATATTGTGAGGCCGTCTATAGGTTTCCAATACGATTGCTCCTTATTATGCGAATAACACTTGTTTAATGCATCTCTAATGCAGAATCCTTTATTATATTAACAGGATTTTAATATATTAAAAAACACACATGCACACACACAGACACAGGTACACACAGACACACACAGATACACACACATACACAGGTACACACAGACACACACAGACACACACACAGGAACATACAGACACACACAGGTATACACAGACACAAAGAGATACACACAGACACACAGACACACACAGGTACACACAGACACACACAGATACACACAGACAAACACACAGGTACACACACACAGGTACACACAGACACACACAGATACACACAGACACACACAGATACACACACACACACAAACACACACATATACACACAGACACACATGTACACACAGACACACACAGATACACACACACACATGTACACACAGACACACACAGATACACACACACAGACACACACACACAGATACACACACACACACACATGTGTGAAGGCCTACTGTGGTGGCTCTGATGTAAAAGAAGTGAAAAAAGTCATACTGAATTACAATTACTAGCCGCGAGCCTGAGATGCTAGAAAAATTCTAACTACAAGCCATTTTCAATGTAATGCACAGCTAAAATGAGGAGGGAGTCTGAAAGCGGAGAACTGCTGAAGCATACCTAAACTGAGAAGACAGCTCTTGCTTATTATAGAGCCATCGCTGATAATAAAATCTGAATCAAACTGCCGACTGAAACCCACTTGAGAATTTCGGCTTCTTAAATTTTTAAAGTTATGGAAGCACTTGACACAGAGGTAGATCAAATATCACTACTTTGCGTGCAAATACTTACTTAAGCATTGCAGTGTGCCCAAATCCGTGCAAAATATTCAGGTGAGCAGGCGTGTAAAGATTACTAATTACGATATTCCATTACTGCTTTCTATCTGTCACAATTGGTCCTAAGTGGTCATGGCTGATTAATTTCAATTAGTTTTCACAAGCTTAAAGTTATGACAAATTTATGTTTTGACTGCAGGAAACTGTTACCAATCATAAAACTACCAAAACATCAAAACAAAAGGGAGTGCTCCCGTTAACATGCGGACTACTTAAATCCCAGTACAGAATGCACAGTTTAATTCAGCTCAGTGACTTCATGGATACATTGAATTACATGCAGGCTAGCAGTGTGTACCACGTGTCCATTGGCAATTTGTGTTAACACAAGATTAACCCCTGGAATAGTAGATGCAACATTCAGTTATTATTTTACTGAAGCATTAACTATTTTATTATTTCATTATAATAGTTTAATTCTATTTGCAAATAGCATAGGGCCGAGAACAAATATTATGGAATAAATGACTATGGCTAATAGAACACTGACTGTGTAATCTATCTTATTTGACACTGACTGGATAATTTTGTTAAAGTAAAAGTAAAAGTAAAACTAAGCGATCTACTGTTTGGTCACCTCTAATTAAAAAGGAAGTGGTAAGGCTGCATACCCATGCTCACATATATTTAGGGTTAAAGGGAGGCAGAGATACAGCAAGAGTGTGTTATGGGGACTAGACATCCCTTAAAGGACCACTATAGTGCCAGGAAAACAAACTCGTTTTCCTGGCACTATAGTGTTAATAGGTCCCCCCACCCTCATGGACCCCCTCCTGCCGGACTCTAGGGGGAGGAAGGGGTTAAACGCTTAAATTTATCCAGCGCCGGTCTCCCTCGGCGCTGGGGACTCTCCTCCCTCTTCCGCAGAATGCGCATGTGCAGCAAGAGCCGCGCGTGCATTCAGTCAGTCCATAGGAAAGCATTCTCAATGCTTTCATGTGGACACTGGCGTCTTCTCACTGTGAAAATCACAGTGAGAAGCGCGGAAGCGCCTCTAGCGGCTGTCAATGAGACAGCCACTAGAGGCTGGATTAACCCTAATGTAAACATAGAGGTTTCTCTGAAACTTCTATGTTTACAGCTGCAGGGTTAACGCTAGATGGACCTGGCACCCAGACCACTTCATTGAGCTGAAGTGGTCTGGGTGCCTATAGTGGTCCTTTAAACGTGAGGGGTCTCCATATCATGTGACTGACTTCTCTCTCTATATAGTCATACGTATATTTATTTATGTATTAAATGCCAGGAAACTAAGCATTCCCTGGCATGTTAAAGGAGATCAGTGTATAATGGGTTTATTACAATCACAATGTTTTCATTAACACCTCACCTATGGCACAAGTGAGGGGTATGGAAGGGGCTACAGCCAGGTCAGTTAATAGTAAGAGTGGTGTTCATGAATGAGTAGCCGCTACTGCCCATCTGTACATTATTATTTTACATTTCAACCATTGGCCATGGGTGGGGATTTAGAAAGGGACCACAGGTAGATGCCACAGTCTGACTTAATTAACTAACCCATTCCATCATTAACAGGATAGTGGTATTGATGGGTGAACATCTTTGGCTTTAAAACCATGCATTTCACTTTCTATTAAGTCAGTTTGTCCTATCCCGCCACCAGGAAATGGCAGCCATATGTTCCTAAATTGTTTGGTTGCTGTTAGCTCCCCAGCTGTAAAATATTGGGTGTAGAGAAATACATGGTCGTCTTGTGGTAGTACTAAAATAATTGTTGCTACCATATTTATTTAAAGGTGAATGGTGCATAGCTAGCAAGTCTGTTCACACATGTAACCATTCTACTGCGTTCCTGTTAGTTAATATTGAGTTTTGAAGACTCACATTACTTTGCCCTTATGTGCTGATTGTATCACTCCTAATACAAGAGAGCCCTATATGGTAATTGTCCAATAATTGTCCACTTTCTATACCAGTAACTATACCCAACTAAACATGGGCATGAAAACATGCCCATGCCTAGTTGGGTATAGTTACTGGTATATGGTTATAAAAAAGAAAAACTACCTAATAGGCCATTTGGTTTACAGGTTTTCTTCATCAAAACGTATGTGGTAACTTATAGTTTGAAGGTAAACATGATTATTCACAGGCGTAAGTCAACAGGATAAAATCAATGTCAAGTTGTTCCATCATTTCTGGGTTCTAAGCAGTGAACACAGAAGGATTTGACATATGGCTTTAGTGGGAGCAGAGTCCACATCACTTTACGCAAGATTTTTTTATTTGCGGTTCCTATGAGTCGACCAAAAAAGAAGGCACTATAATGCAGGTAATAGAGGCTGCCACAGGATGCAAAAATAGAAAGAGCATAATACCACCTTATCCTGTTGAATTAGGATTGGATGCATGGGCATAGCAGAGATAAGAGAACTGTATACAAAGTGTACCCTTGATAATGCTTATTTAAGAAGTTTACTATTAGAATAAAATCAGTTAACCCAGTGGTTCCCAAACTTTTTAGGTTCAAGGCGCCCTTAATATTTCTAGGTTGCATATTTTAACATTTCTAGGTTGCATATCTATACAGCGCTGCGGCATTTACTTGCGCTATAGTTTATTGTACAGTGTTGGTGTTTGAAGGGATGCTTGTATATAGTTATTGTGTTTTAATATAGGGGTGTGTTTGTATGTAATGTTTGCGTTTGATTGCAGGGGTGTGTCTGAATGTAATGTTCACTTTTAAATGTGGATGTACATTTGTGTGAAGTATTTGTGTTTGAGTGAAGGGGTGTGTTTGTATATATTTTTTTAGTTTGAATGCAGGGGTGTGTGTATGTAATATTTGAGTTAGATTGCAGAAGTGTGCTTGTATGGTGTGCTGGTGTTTGACTGCTTGGATGTATGCACATACACTACCACATACATACATACATACATACTTATACAGATACTCATGCACATTAACACACAGATACATACAAATACACCGACACACAGGGCCGGCGCGTCCATTAGGGCGCACCGGCTCTGGGGGCGCAAGATTTCGGTGACTGGCAGGAGGGAAGCGCTCCCTCCTGCCAGGTCACCTTCTGGACCCCCGGCGGGCGGCAGCATTTCTAATGAGAGGCGGCGAGGGAGCTCTAACCTGTCTGCTCTGCTCCCTCGCGCGCTGTTTGCTGATTCTGTGGGAGCCGGAATATGACGTCATATTCCGGCTCCCGGCATCAGCAGACAGCCCGCGAGGGAGCAGAGAAGACAGGTTAGAGCTCCCTCGCCGCCTCTCATTAGAACTGCTGCCGCTCGCTGCACTGAAGCCCCACTGGACCCCAGGGACACATCCACACCAGCTCTCTCCAGGTAGGGAGGCTGGGTGGATATTTATTATTAATTTGTGTGTGTCTGAAAGTGTATGTGTGAGTGTGTGTGTGTGTGTGGCTGTGTATGTGTGTGTCTGTGAGTGTGTGTGTGTGTGTGTGTCTGAAAGTGTATGTGTGAGTGTGTGTTTGTCTGTGAGTGTGTGTGTATGTGTCTGTGAGTGTGTGTGTGTATGTGTTTGTCAGTGTGTGTGTGTGTGTGTGTGTGTATGTGTTTGTCTTTGTGTGTGTATGTGTTTGTCTGTGAGTGTGTGTCTCTATATGTGTGTCTGTATATGTGTGTCTGTATGTGTTTGTCTGTGAGTGTGTGTGTCTGTGTATGTGAGTGTGTGTATGTGTCTGTGTGTGTATGTGTTTGTCTGTGAGTGTGTGTCTGTATATGTGTGTCTGTATGTGTTTGTCTGTGAGTGTGTGTCTGTGTATGTGTGAGTGTGTGTATGTGTGTGTATGTGTTTGTCTGTGAGTGTGTGTCTGTATATGTGTGTCTGTATGTGTTTGTCTGTGAGTGTGTGTCTGTGTATGTGTGAGTGTGTGTATGTGTCTGTGTGTGTATGTGTTTGTCTGTGAGTGTGTGTCTGTATATGTGTGTCTGTATGTGTTTGTCTGTGAGTGAGTGTGTGTGTCTGTGTATGTGTGAGTGTGTGTATGTGTCTGTGTGTGTATGTGTTTGTCTGTGAGTGTATGTCTGTGTATGTGTTTGTCTGTGAGTGTTTCTGTGTGTGTGTCTGTGTATGTGTTTGTCTGTGAGTGTGTGTGTATGTGTGTATGTGTGTCTGTGAATGATTGTATGAATGTGTGTGTCTGTCAGTGTATGAGTGTGTGTTTGTGAGTGTCTGTCAAATCAGTGAGATTATGTTTGTGATTGAGTGTGTGCCTGTCAATGAATGAGTGTGTGTCAGTGACGTCTGTGTGTTTGTCATTGAGTGTGTGTGGCTGTTAGTGAGTGTAGCGTGGCAGAGCGGAGCGCAGTACAGGAGCTTCTGTTTCCTGTACCTGGTCACTGAGAGAGCACTTCCTGTCAGTCCAGCCAGCTACAGAAAACTGAAGCTCCTGTAGAGGGTCTGCTCCGCAACGCTACAAGACAGGTAGGAGGCATACCAGGAAGGGGAGTGTGACCGCTAAGAGGGTGGGGGGTGCACCAAGGGACAGAGAGGGGAGGGGAGAGAAAAACCAAGGGACAGGGAAAGGAGGGGGGAGGGGAGAGGAACACTAAGGGACGGGGAAGAGGGAGGGGCTGGTTAGGAGGCACATAGGTGAAGATGTTAATTTTAGAGGGGGGGCGGAAAAATGCATCTTCGCCTATGTACCCAAAAATCCTGGCACCGGCCCTGCCGACACATACACACACATTCACATAGATCGAAACATATAGATACACACAGACAGAAACACACACATAGATACACACAGACATATACACACATGCACCCTGACACACACAAACATCGATACATGCCCACACCATGACACATATACACACTCACATAAAAGCACATACCCTGACCCACAGACGCACATACACAGATGTGTGCGCAGACACTGAAGCACACTAGATACACAAACACTCCTAAACACCCTGACACACACACACTCATACTCACACACACACTCATACTTACACACACTCAAACTCATACACACACCCATACACACACTCAAACACACACACACTCATACACAAACACACACTCCTACTCACACTCACACACACATACACAAACTCATACGTGATTTATTTTTAATATCTCCAGCCATCCTCTTGTCAGCTTACCTTATGTGCCAGGAGTGTAGCTTGGAGTCTTGCTGCTGGTGGAAGTGAGGGGCCTGGAGCTCTTCGTGCTTCGCTCCCCTCACACTGTGGCTGCCTCCTCCCGCGCTGCCTCCCTGCAAGATGCCAGGAGGAAGTGACAGGCTGTCATTTCCTCACAGCTGGCCGACATTGCTGGGGTTCGGTCACAGTCTTAAAGGGTTGTGACAGGCACCCGACCGGGTCCCTGTTCAGCAGTAATGTTTCCCCGGTGCTATAATAATGGGGAAACATTCCGTGGCACCCTTGTGTGCATGTCGCACCATGGCACACAGTTTGGGAACCACTGAGCTAACCAATATTTCCTTAATATGCTCCCCTTATACCTGTACTTTTATTCAGTTGAGCAAGCCACAACACACAGTTCAAAGAAACAGACATTAAAAATAGACTGATTTTTCTTATTTAACCAGATTAAGAAAAAGAAAAAAAAAAGTGATGGGCTAAAAAAAAATCAAGCAAACAAAATGCAACTCTGAATTTATATGATATACACTTTATTTGGAACTAACATATTTACACGCTTTACCGGAAGCTGTAAACCTTGATCTGAGAAGAATCATGTTAATACCCTTGGGTAGTTTTAGTATCCGTAGGCAATACTTAGGTGGCATTATTTCTACAAGATTGAATGTTCTCCACCCAATGAGAATTGAATGAAATCAATATGTTGTTATAATGAATATTACAACAAATACTATGAAGAAGGATAACATACAATTACCAGAGGCATATTTCCTGGAAGGTATTATGTGGGTATGTTTTTTTAAAGTAGTGTTCTCTAAGTATAGTGCACAATTCTCAATGACGTGCATAAGAGAGACTATAAAATAGTGTTATATTAAAAATACATGTATTAATGATTGAATAATGATTAAACTCATATGACGTAGAGCCTGTGTCTTGATTGTGGGGTAATGTGGATTAGTACTAGCTGTAGGGATACTAGCCATTAGGAATGAGTGAGGCCCCAACGTCAGTATGATATCACACCATAATGTATTAAAACTAATTGTATAGAACAATTAAAATCAGGTTTGGATTAACATTGGGGCTAATGGAGTTGCAGCTCCAGGCCTATGCCCACGCAATAAGCACATTGTTCCGAAAAAAATATAATAAAATTAAATATTCACCTCACACACACTAGTCACATGCTCTTGCTTTAAAATGTTGTGCAATGGGAATGGAGAAGGAACAGAAGCTTTGTGTACTGTCTGGCTATGAAATAATTAATTTAAAGCTGACATTGAGCACTGTGCAACAGTCCAACATCCTTGTCTCATCATGTGATAGTGTGGCACGTCCTTTTTCTGCATCACTCACCTCTTTCTCCTCCATCAGACATAAGACATCTGGGAGTGGGAAGCATAGATTTTTTTTTAAATATCTATAAGACTCCTCAGCACCTGGCCCATTGGTTCTTAATCCAGAACTGATTCAAATGTATAGAAACAAATACTGCAGCAATAGAATACAATGTCAAAACTTTGAACCACATCCTAACAGGTTTCCCCCTGCCACAATGCTTCCGAAATTAGAACATATTGATCTCATTCTGTGAATGGTGCCAGGAGAAAGAGAACAATTAAGGATTCTAAGAAATCAATATGAGATCTCAAGGAATAGTAAGAAACAGACTGAAGGTTATGACTGGACAGACACATAAGTGAACTTTAATAAACATATATTTGTAAGTCAAACAAAATTTATTGTAAGACAGTTCCATGATTGGAAGTGATTTATTGGTAATCACCTCCTGATTATCTAAGCCCACAGTGTATAAAGGCACTAAGACATCCCCACATTGCTCCTCAGTCAGAAAGACTGGAATCTATCTATATTAACAGTTTAATTGGCCCTGTAGCTACATTAAGTCAGGTAAATGGAAAATTTGCGTCAAAAAATGCATCTAAATCTTGAGGACAGACGACTCTCTAAAGTCACTTATACCTTGGTGCAATATATATATATAAACTGCAAAGGCTTGCACTGCTGGTCACCTTCAGTATATATATATATATATATATATATATATATATATATATATATATATATATATATATATACAGTGGAGACTGGTCAACAGAGGTAAGTCAGGCCAAGCCCCATCTCCCCAACTTTTAGTTGTAAAAAAAAATATTGATATTGTAAGGACTGCTGACAAGTTTGTGTTTGAAAATTAAATATGTCTGTCATGATTATATCTACAGCTATTTGGTCCTTGTCTAAGCTCTCAGATCTTTTTGTTTGCCCATTCTCCTTCATCAACCCATGAAATTCTATAACTGACTGTTCACTTGTTGCCTAATATATTCCACCCCTTGATAGGTGCAATTGTAACAATGTAATCAATGTTATTCACTTCATCTGTGGTTTTAAAGTTGTGGCCAATCAGTGTACAGTGAATTCAAAAAGTATCCAGACACCTTCCTTTTTTTTAAATTTAATGCTGCAAACTTTTGTTACAGTTGTTTAAATTATTTTCCCCCTATCAATCTGCACCAAATAATGACAGAGCAAAAAAACAGACCTTTCAAAACATTGCAATTTCATCACAAAGAAAAAATGAAATATTTAATTTGCATAAGAATGTGAGTGGTGTAATGTGTGTGAGGGGTGCAGTGTATGTGTGAAGGGTGAAATGTGTGTGTATAAGGGGTACAGTATGTGTGAGGATTGCAGGGTGTGTGTAAAAGATGCAATGTGTGTGAGGGGTGCGGGTCGTGTGAAATGTGCCATGTGTGCGTGTGAGGGGTGCAGGGTATGAGGGATGCAGTGTGTGTGTGAGAGGTGCAGTGTGTGTGAGCAATGCAGTGTGTGAGGGGTGCAGTATGTGTGTGAGGGGTGCAATGTATGGGTGTGTGAGAGGGGTGCAGGGTGTATGGGAGGTTCCATGCGTGCATGTGAGGGGTGCAGTGTGTGAGGGGTGCAGTGTGTGTTTGAGAGGTGCAGTGTGTGTGAGGGGTGCAGTGTGAGGGTGAAATGTGTGTGAGGGGTGCAGTGTGTGTCAGGCATGCAGGGTCTGCATGCGATCTGTGTGTGTTAGTGGTATAGTGTGTGTGCGTGTGTGTGTGTGAAGGGTATGGTATGTGAGAGGTGCAGTGTGTGTGTAAATAAAGGGTGTAGTATATGATTGGTGCAGTGTCTAACTTTGTTGGATGTTATATGGCCTCTATGTATTGTGGGGGAGGTTAAGATCCTATATGCAATATTTTTATAATTATTATTATTATTCCTTTATTTAAAAAAGCAACAGAACTTTATGTCCCCCTTCCCCTTTTCATACTTTTTTCAAGGAGAAGGGACACTGTAGGCCCTGGTGGTCCGGTGGTATTCAGTTCCACCAGCTGCAGGCATTGTTCACTTTTCTTGCGGGCTACTAGGTAACCCGCAGCAATGCTTCAAATTGCCGCGAGAGGAACATCATCCTCCCAGCTTCTCCTCACTCCTCTCCACTGCAACGATGTGCCTTTGGGCTTGTGTAGAGATTTTCTAAGGTACACAGCAGGGACGGCATTTGGATCGCGCCAGCTCTGCATTGGCAGAAGGGCCTCATAAAATGCCATTGAATGCAGTGAGGGGGACACTGCAGGCCCTGAACTAAAGTAAGAATTGCCATAATTTCAAAGTGAATATCAAACGTAAGGCTATAGAAGCTCAACTGGAAAACTTCTTCAAGTACGATATATTTCCAGTTTGGCTATTGTGGTCTTAAATGTGAAATTAACTTTGAATTCACAACAATTGTCACTTTAGTGTAACTCACACAGCCATTGGAAGTCTGTCCAAATCTTCTGGATCTGCTGTGTGTGCTGACACCAGTTGCAAGAGTTACCTAAGACTGATATTGCCAGCAGTGTTGGAACTAAAGTAGAGAAGCTCACCCACTGCAAGAATGGCCAAAAGGTAGATCCCCACCTATCGTACAACTCCCACAATGCTTTGCCAGCTGGGGATCTACCATTTGCCCATGCTTGCAGTGTTGTGTTTAGCACTGAGCATTATTTGCTGTTTGAATGTAAACATGGTTTTGTATGGGGTAGTTGCGTGTACCTGTGCGTAGTGTTGTGTATTTTTTTGTACTGTTGCCATTTACAAGCAGTGGTTTACTTGTGTGTGTTTGCCTTTGATTGTACAGTTGTGTCTGCATATAGTGTTGACATTTGAATACAGGGGTGTATTTGTGTTTAGTGTTTGTGTTTGAATGCAAATATACAGATATGCACATGAACACTAACACAGACGGACAGACACACAGATACACACACTGACACACATGCAGATACACAGATCACAGAATTACTCTCACACAGATACAAACACTGACACACAAACAGACACACATGCAGGTATACAGACACACAGATTCACATACAGACACACATGCAGATACAAAGACACACAGAGACACAAAAATAGATACGCATACAGACACACAGACATACACATACAGATACTTATAGAGACAAACAGACACACACATACACATACAGACAAACAGATAGATACATAGATACCCACACAGACAAACAGATAGATACACAGACGCATATACAGACACATAGATAGATACATATAGATATTAAGCACTACGAAATATGATGGCGCTATATAAATGCCGATAATAATATTATTAATAATACACATGCAGACAAACAGGTACACATACAGACACACATTCAGATACACAGATACACATACAGATACACATATTATTTATTGTTAAATCGACAATTATAGAAATTTGTTTTATTAAAACATTAATTACAATACCCAATATTTTTGTTGTTTGTTTAATACACGTTTGAGTCTTCTGTGGCTAATACTACTACTACTAATAATAATAATAATAATAATAAGGCAGGTAGAAATACTTTCAAAACTGTTTTTAAATGAGTTTGGTTTATTTACATATAAGGTATTGCTGTTTAGATTCCAACCAGTTATTTGCAGGCAGAATGCTTATATTTTGTCTAAAACATGCCAATCTGTTTCAAAGACACATATTTTCTTTTGCAGTCCACCTGGTTCAAAATAAACACATTGTCAGGAAATGAGATACGTTATGACAGGTTTTTTTCTTTCAATAGGTTAATTAAAGTGACAGGTATAGGTTATATTTTTCTAAATGGAAAAGAAACAAGGCTAAAATGTTTGTTTTGTTGTATATCAATAGACCTTACATATCTATAAATGATCTCATGCAATTAATATTGTCATTTGTTTCAAAAGCAACATTAGCCAGTGAGCATTGTTTTACACAAACAGATAGAATATAATAAATCAAAGTCAGCTCTTTTAAATGAACCCATTTTTAAAGGAACACTCCTGTTTGTGGGGTGAATCACTATTTAGTAGATTTACCCCCAATAAAACATGCGTTTAATTCTGCATTTTTCCTTTGGGGTATATCTACAAACAGCTTCCTTTGCAAGTCCTCTTCTATTTTCCCTAGCACAGACATCAGTCCGTACCAAGAAACACAATAATCAGATTCTTCTGATCAAATCAGTAGCATAGTGCGCCTGCCACTTTCGTTAGCTCTGTGGAGCTAACGTGACTGCAGGCCCATACTAAATTAACCCTCCCACATTATCCCAAAAACACACAACACCTAAATGGATAAAGGCGATGACCACAGCTTTATTTAATATTTGTGATTTATATAGCGCCATCAGAATCCGTAGCGCTGTACAATGGGTGGATGTATCTTTTTAGGCTGGAATTACTGCACACGCAACAACTTTGTACACCATGCTATGTGAAAAGGTTTGAATCTTCAGTTAAGAAGAAACCTGTCTTTCACACAATCTGTGGTTGATAGTTTCACTTCAAGTAATGTGCAGAAATTGGAGGATATAAATATTTTTTTTTTCCTAAAATGTTACTGTAAGAAAAAAAAGTGTGAGTACATAAACTATAAATATTATTTTAAAATTAGACTATATTTAAAGAGGAACCATTATGCGATCAGAGCATATTTAATCCGGCACATAAAAGCATTATATTTGTTTTGTATATTTCAATCAACCAATCCACCCTCTGCCAGAAACATGGGCAGCCTTTTAGTGTGAATCATTTACATTTTCCTGTAATCCTTTATATCACCACAATTATGTCAGTATGAATGATTTACTTATTTTATTTAGCTTGACAGATGTGTTTTTTTTTTCTCAATTATGCTCTAGCTGAGCTGCGGCATTGTTCATTAATGAGCACCATAGTCACTGCAGCTCATTGTATCGTTTAGGTGCAAAGAGTCTTTGGAGCCCATCCCCCAGGCTGTATCAAACGGTTTGAGTGGGTTGGCAAACATTTGGTCTCTCCTGAAGCCTACAGTGTGGTCCGTCAACTGCTCCTTGGCTAAAGTCAACTGCCACGTAGTTCTGTCCAACTTTGGAAGGCGATGATACGCTGAGAGCACTGGGGTTGGGCTAAGCCCTTGGAACAGCACACAAAGACCTTTGCATGAACCACTACATGCAACCTGTAATATCACCAGAATATGGAGTCAGACTCTACTACACAATCTTTTGTCTTGCATTGTTTCTCATCGAATGTCAACATTAAAATATTTAAACTACCTTGGCTGTTGCTGTATAGGTATAGTAGTTTTTATTCAGGAGGGCCCTTGCCACTAATTGACTGTAGTCTCTCTGTAGATATCTTCCAGACTTGTCAATCTGTTTTATTCTAGTCTTGTTAGGTTGTGACTGATCATGTTTGACATTAGACCCAGGTGATGCAAAGTTATTTTAAATAATGGGCATCCGATTGGTACATCATTAGACCAGAGAAAATCATATTGTACCCTACCAGGACTGCTGCACACTCACTTAGACACATGCGGAGTTTCATACTTGTCTGTCTTAATTTTTTCTATTTATAAATTATTTACCCATATCTTGAAAAATCTAATTTGTATGCACATATGCAAATGAAAACACGCAGGATTATTCACTAAACATCAGATTTTGTCTGAATGGACAAAATCTGTTGATAATGACCACATTCTGACTGCACTGGCAATTCTCATATTTAAAAAAACCAAATGCGGTCATGATTCGGTCGGTCCGAATGATTCTGTGACATACATTCGCACAAATTCAGAAACGCAGTTTACAGCATCGGAATCTGAAATTTATCAACAACCGCATGGTGGCCAATGATAAACCGAATGCATCCAGCAAGATGTACTTTTGCTATACTTACTTTTCGCAAATTAATTAAAAATTTTAAGAACTATTTGCCAGTTAGGTTATGCAGGACCGTACTCATTGACTGAGAGCTTCAGCTGAGCACTTTTACTGTGCTGTAGTGGTTGTGATGCATGGAGCATCCGCAAGTTCCACAAATCATACAATGTAACAGAGTTGCATGCAAGTTTATATGAAGGAAATTTTACTTTAAACATAATATAACTTAGACACAGACATGTACAGACACAGAAAAATTGAGGACCCGGCTCTTGAAATCTTACAGGTTAGTGAGAAGAAGAAATATCAGCCTGGACGGCTAAGGCGAGGATCAAATTAGAGATTTAGTAGTTTGAAGGAATCTATATGAAATGTTATTAGAGGAATACATTATAAGTGTCTGTGAACGTGTTTTTATTTTATATTTGATTGTTTATTCCTTTTTAACCAGCACAACCTTCACTGCCAATAATTTGCAATTTACCTGTGTCACTAAAAATTACTGATGATATCAAAATAATAATACAAAGTAAGAGCCATATAAAAACATAATCTGAAAGCATCATTTTTATTTTTATTTTAAATAAAAGAGAAAAGTAATCTCAAAAATAATATAAAACTGGTTTGGTATGTAAAGGGTTAAAAGTGATTACATTGGAGGAAATAGAAATGTTCACCAGGTACAGAAATGTTAATTGCTATTTAAGTGTTGTTTTTCTAAGTACTATTAAGATGTGATATTTATTTCCTTCTTTTACGTATCATTTATCAGCCGTTCCCCTGATATTTCATTTATGGTGACCCACTCTGCTTGTTTAACCTCTCCATAAACCAAAGTGTCATTCAAAGAGTTCTATATAATTATTCTTAGGTGATGGAACAGACACTCTTTGAGGAATTAAAATTGCCCTGAGTATTTGTTTAACTGCCTGAACTCCTCTCATTTATAAAAAAGGACCATAATATTTTAGTTGCATCTTAAATTGTGCTTTTTCGCTGGTTTAAAGTCTTTATAATGTGGCTTATATTTTGTTAACATGCATACTAAATGGGGGCCAGCAGATTGAGACATACCTAGTAGAAACTGCAGCGATACTCACTAAAGTGAGAATTGTCAAGTATTTTAAGGGACTCTATATGCACTCAGACTGCTTCATCTCAATGCCATACTGACAGCCACTAGAGGCACTTCCACCACAATTGTAGAGTAAAACTCCACTATTTTAATCAGATGGTCTCAGAGAGTCCATCTGATTGGTGCAACACAGCATTTTGCCTCCTATGGGAAAGCATTGGATTGGCTGAGATCATCGATCTTAATGATCTCAGCCAAAGAGACGGAGCTTCCCCAAGGAGGCTGAAAAGGTAATTCAGCTCACCTTTTTAACCCATGGCAGCACGGGGCCCGTTCACCTAAACAATGAATAGGCCACTATCGTGTTAGGAATACGCATTTGTATTCCTAACACTATAGTGTTCCTTTATTATGAAATTAAAATCGAAGGTAAAAATACCCAAACCGGAAACATTTTCCAAGTCAGCTATAATCCAGTTTAGCTATACCCTTTGTGTCACTTTACTCCACTCAACCCCTCTGTTCCTGTGTATCCATTTGTCTGGTTACATTTACGTGTCTGTTAGTTCTTATCTGCCGTCACATTCTACGTTTCTATGTTTCTAACTTGAGTGCCTGGACCATCATTACCTTTCTGTGAAGTGCATGATACCAGGCTGACACACCCCTTCACTGGGTTGGTCTGCCCCATTCCCTGGCAGGTCCACAGGTTGTGTCACTGGCAATGCCCTGAGTGTCTGTCAGTGACTGTGATTATTACATTCCGGGTTATTCACTAAAGTGAGAATTGTTGGCAATTCATAGTAAATTTCTAATTTAAGGCCAAAGTAGCTGAACTGGACAAATTCCGGGCAGCCAACTTTGGCCTTACATTAAAAATTCACTTTGAACTCAATTCACACTTAGTTAATAACCCTGAAAGTATGTGTCTCCTAGGCAAGCAGAGATCTCTATGCATGTACCTTCATATTGTGCAGGTTACCCTGACTGATATTGCAGTATTATATAATGGCACACTTTGCAACTCCAGCAGCCTCTATCTGTCATATCTATATATACCGCATGCTCGGTGTGAGCAGGACAATCCACATGTGACTGACTAGCGTAAAAAGACTTTCGTTTACATTGCCACCAGCCCAAACGTTGGCAGCCCTCTTCTGTAAACGCAAAACATAGTGGGACTATTATGAGCAGAAAATAGAGTGAATTGTGGCAATTTGCTATTTCCCAGATCGTCTATGCAATTCCCTTGTCAAGTCTACACAAGTCATGGCTTAGTAAATAACCCAGCAAGAGTTTTGTCATTAAATCCCTTTTTAATGTTTCCGCTGCATGAACAGATATATATTAAACAGTAATAGTTAAGATAAAGACAAAAAGCCATTTGTTTGTATCTAATTTCAGTGCAGTTATTAAAGAAGACGTTAATCAATAAAAACTAGTGTACTGTGGATGTAACTTATATTAAACAGGCATGCTTGTAAGATAAAACAGATGCCTATTTGCTTTACTATATGACTTAAATGTCCTTCAGATGTGTGAAAAAAACTCTGAAATAAACATGCAGGCACAAATTCAGAACCTCTAGATTCATTGCTTGTACATTACAATGTAATTACAAATCATCATACTGACCGGAAAAAAAACTACACTCACTAAGGGTGAAATTCTACTAACTAGGGCTAACTGTTCACTCGCTGGCGAAAATTTGAGCCCAATGTACCCGAATATTCCTATAAATATATAAAGTGGATAAAACCAGTAGCAGGTACGACATGCATTACATACAAAGCCAAAATTATAAATAAATAATAACATACATTATAAATTGATAAATAAAATACTAATCCAAAAGGAATTACTGTAAGTGTATCAAAAGTGAGGTGAATAAATGCAGGAAATTGATATTATAAATTCATTATAACTTAAGGAAATCAATGTTCTCTATTAATGATCGCAGTCCTTGTTAGCTAGGAAACATTTTCAATGTAATGGCCTCTTCTAATATTTTAAGATAAATATTAATACTCTGTTACTAGCGTCTATTCTTGTAACACATAGTGCTTGCTCTCCTGTACAGCGATTATAATTAAAAATCACAACTGCAAATAGCTACCTCTTCATTTTCAATTAGAAGGTAGTAAGTAGGGATTAATAGCATATTGAACACTTTGATTGCTTCCGATTAATGTAATACTTCTTTGTCTGTTCCCAGCTCAGGAACTACTTGATTGCTACCATTAGTGGTTGATGAGCCACTGTCTAGCTTTCTGTCTACAGACAGATGATGAAAATTGGATTTCCCCCTTGCATTGAAGGCACTTGTTGTCATACATGTTGAGAAGCAACAATATCATACAGTATGCCAGGTGACTTCAACATTATTAGGGACACGTGTTTCCTTAATGACTCATGTACACTGAGACATTTATGAATGGAACTTGATGGAAATAGCTTTAAACAAGACATATTATACTACAGAATGTTCAAGACGGCAGGGAAGAAACATACAAGAAAAAAAAAAGTAGGATAATTAATGTGTTTTTAGACTAATTTTTTGTATGAGAAAATACTTAATTCAATAGATTGTGAAGACAGGCAAGGAAATAATTAATTGAACTGTGACTCCCTGCTCACTTCCGTGATGATAAATTAAAGTGGGGAGAATTAAAGTAGCTCTTTCACAGGTATGTTTTTTTGTTTTGAGCATTTCATAAAAAAATGTCTTTAAAAAGTTTGTGTAATATATATATATATATATATATATATATATATATATATAACGATGTTATAAGACAGAGTATTGACTAATTTACCTTATGTTTAAATCCTGACTAACAAACTTGACAAGAGGTAGGACTTCTTCCGTCGCATTTTGTCAGTTCCCAGAGCCATCCATAATGATGGTTGTGGGAATAGTATAATGTTTTGGTTTGCACAGAAAGCAACTTGCTCTGGAACACTGTGGTTTGGCACAAGATAGCCTGCTCTGGAACACTGTGTGTTTGCACAGAATAGAAACTTGCTACTGATGTTTACATGGAGTAGCCAGCTCTGGAACACTAAGGGTATCTCAGGAGCTCAACTACTATAGGACAAAGTAGAAATGAGTGCTGAGGACATGGATATGGAGAGGCAGCCTTTTATATGGTAGAGAAATGGTTTTCAAACCAGTGCTCAAGGCAAGCTTACCAGTCCAGGGTTTAGTGATTACCCGGTTGTGTCAAGGTGTTTTTTTATTCTTTCTAAAACCAGAAAGAGAGAGGCTGGGATGCCACTCGTATGCCACTAGGTAATCCATTTACGAGTGGTGTACCTGACGAGAATGCCGCCATATTGTATCTGGGACTGGAGAGGTTCCAGCTAAAGCAGGGACCACATACGGCACACTAAGTCCTGACAAGCTTCAATTTTAAATTACATACTTCACAGAATTAAATCTAGTTTTATAAAATTGTCAAAATATTACACCTGCATTAGTATGACATAAAGACCAAAAAATTATTTAAACAAACAATATACATTGATTCTTGATATTTTTTGCTAACAGGAGAGTGTGGGTCTAAATTTAACATTAAATGACGGCTAACACAATTCAGCATTTAGTAAATAGTTCCCAGAGATTTTTCAAATTGTCCTCTACAGTGTGGAAAAGATTGACTTGGTGAGCATCTTCGCTTTGTCAGAACGGGTGGTTATTTCATTTATTACCTTGCGTGACTAGTTTAGGACTTTCAGGAAAAATGCCAATTCAGCTTCACACACACTGTATCAACCAAATCCCCGAAACCAGGGCAGTTGTCATTTCACGTAAGTAAAGAAATAAATGAATATTCGTTTCATGAAGCATTTCTTATTGAAAGTGAAGTATAACAACATTACATAGAATTTTATGACATTCATGCACCTATATTAATAGAAAACCTGTCTTCTTAAATCAGCACTGTTGAGCGAGTACAATAGTTTTGGTTAAATAAACATTGGTGTTTTAAAATTTTCCTTATTTATTTATTATTTATTTATAAAATATTTTACCAGGAAAGATACATTGAGATTTCCTATCTCTATTTGCAGATTTTATTTATCACTTGTGTTAATATAATATTTTATGACATATGATATGTTATATATTACAATATATTAAAAATCATTATTACAGGTATTTTACCTTTTTTGTTTAACTATTTATTATGATCTGCTATTTTATATTCTATATATTTTCAATGCCTTAGTGATGGCCACCATACCCTCGATGCTGGCCATTTAATACACACCATGAGGCACTGATTTTGTGGAACTATGGATCATCTCCTCAGTAGTGGTTGCTCGAAATATTAATCTGCTGTGAACTATGTCACTGTCATCTGATGCGTTTTGCCCAGTTTGATAACTAATGTAGAGAGGGCTCTGGTGCAAGAAATTTTTGTGGGCCCCTTTTAGTACAAGGTTGGCCAAAAGGAAGATCCCCATCTGTTGAACAACTCCCAAGATGCTATGCCAGCTGGGGACATACCATGTGCCCATCCTTGCAGGGTTATACTTGTGAGCAGTGTTTGTGTATTTGTATGTACAGTCATGGGAAAAAGATAGTACACCCTCTTTGAATTCTATAGTATTACATATCAGGGAATAACATTCATCAATTCCTTAGCAGGACTTACAATTAGGTAAATACAACCACAGACAAACAACAAAAAATTACATATTACACATTGTCATGATTTATTTACCAAAAATGAAACCTAAATAGAGAAGCCATGTGTGAAAAACTAAGTACACTTTGTGATTTAATAGCTCGTAGAACCACATTAGCAGCAATAACCTGAAGTAATTGTTTTCTGTATGACTATGCCAGTCTCTCATATCGTTGTGGAGGAATTCTGACGCACTCTTCTTTACAACGCTGCTTAAGTTCTTTTAGTTTTCCTGGCATTTGTTAATGTACAGCTCTCTTAATGCCACAGCATTTGTTTATGCACCAATGAAGCAGTTCTGAAGCAGTTTATGTGCATTGATCATGCCTCTGAAGTTTCACTGCTCAATTTTCTGCCATTTAGGAGTTAAGTCACTTTTGTTTCTGTTTATGCAGACCTAGTCACAGTGCTGTATTTACAGCGAGGCTAACAAGGCATTTGCCTTGGGCAGGACTTTAAGGGGGGGGCGGCAAAAAACGCTGCCCCCTTAAGTGCCCTGGCACATGTCTTGCTAGCCTCTTTCATGGGGGACACAAAAGCTGGTCAGCTACCCACCTCAGGGTCCCCTAGAGGTGCACGGCTGCCAATAATCGGGGTGAGCGGCGAGGGAGAGCCATCCTCTGAGCTCTTCCTGCTCAGCTCCCTCGCGCGCTCAGAGGTTATGCTTGAGCCAGAATAATACATAATTCCAGCTCCCAGCATCACTCAGCGGCGCTTGAGGGTGCTGAACAGGAATATTACAGCTCCCTCACCACATCCATTGAACGGCTGCCCATCCACCGGAGCCAGCAGCTTCCAGACAGCTCAGTAGAGAGGCCAGGAGGCAGAAACAGGCAGCCCAGCAGCCCCACTGGACCCCAGGGAAAGAATCCACTCCAGCTCTCCCAAAGGTAGGGAGGCTGAACGGATTTAAATTAATAAGTACCGTATATACTCAAGTATAAGCCAAGTTTTTCTGCATATTTTTTGTGCTGCAAAGGCCCCCCAGCTGAGCTTGAGTCAGGGTCTGTATTATGGCAACTTACATTGCCATAATACAGACCAGGACCGCTGGGCTCATTACAAGCCTGGCAGTCCTGGGGGTGCCGGCAGCAAGCTGTTACTTACCTCCCAGCAGCTCCGTTCATCTCCCGCGGCGAGACCCGCGGCTGTCAGAGCGTTGCCACGGGGAGCTGGAGGAGCTGCAGGAAAGGTAAGTAACAGCTTGCTGCCAGCCCCCCCCCCCACTGCTCAGCCAATGCCACTGGACCACCAGGGAATGACCTAGCCCCCCTCCCTGGCCAGGTAACAAGCAGGGAGGGGTACCAAAATTTTTTTTAACAATTAAATATTAAAATAATGAAAATATTAAAATAAAATAATAAAAATATTAAAAATAATAAAAATGCCCTCCCACCACCCAGTTTACACAAACACACACACACACACACACACACACACTCTGCATCATATACACACACACTGCATTCACACAAACACACACTCTGCATTATATACACACGCACTCTGCATTATATACACACACACACTCTGCATTATATACACACACTCTCTGCATTATATACACACACACTCTGCATTATATACACACACACTCTGCATTATATACACACACACTCTCTGCATTATATACACACACACTCTGCATTATATACACACGCACTCTGCATTATATACACACGCACTCTGCATTATATACACACACACACACTCTGCATTATATACACACACTCTGCATTATATACACACACACTCTGCATTATATGCACACAAACTGCATTCATTATATACACACACTACACAAACACACACTCTGCATTCATTATATACACACTACACAAACACACTGCAAATAAATATTTAATTAATGTAATTTTTGGGGGGATCTAATTTTATTTAGAAATTTACCAGTAGCTGCTGCATTTCCCACCCTAGGCTTAAACTCGAGTCAATAAGTTTCCCAGTTTTTTGTGGTAAAATTAGGTGCCTCAGGTTATATTCGGGTCGGCTTATACTTGAGTATATACGGTAAATAATTTGTGAGTGTGTGAGGCAATGTTTTTTGAGTGTGACTCTGTCAGAATCAGCGTGTGTCAGTGAATGTGTGTGTGTCTGCTAGTGTGTGTCTATCAGTGAATGTGTGTGTGTCTGCCAGTGTATATCTGTTAGTGAGTGTGTCTATCAGTGAATGTGTGTGTGTGTGTGTGCCAGTGTATGTCTGTTAGTTAGTGTGTCTGTCAGTAAATATGTGTGTGTGTCTGCCAGTGTATGTCTGCTACTGTGTGTGTCTCTCAGTGAATGTGTGTATGTCTGTTAGCAAATGTGTGTGTAGGCCAGTATATATCTGTGAGTGTGTGTCTGTCAGTGTGTGTCTGGTGAGTGAGTTTTTTAGTGTGTGTCTGTCAGGGTGTCTGTCAGTCAGAGTTTGGGTGTCTGTAAGTGTTTGTGTGTGTTTGTCAGTGTGTCAAATCAGTGAGGATGTGGATGTAAAATCAGTGAAGACGTGGATGTCAAATCAGTGAGTGTGTGTTTGTCAGTATATGTGTATCTCAGAGCGTGTGCTTGTCACTGAATGGCGGTGTCAGTGTGTGTCTGTCAGTCAAAGTGCGTGTTGTTCTTAAATAGGAAGAGGTGCAGCATTGAAGGGAAGGGGTGGGGCAAATTTAGATTGGGGAGGCTGCCCAAGTTTCATCATGCTAGGACAGCACGAATCCAAAATACACTACTGCGTAGTCACACCTCCCATGGCTATGACTGATACAGCCGGCATGAAAATAAAATGGTTTTATTTTCAATCAGATGTAACTTACTTGGAAATTTTTATCCCCTGCAATTTAAATTGAGCTTCAATGACATACGGGAGGCTCCTCCAGATTCTAGCACTCTATTAACAGAGCAGGAGATAAGAAATTCTAAATTAAACAGAATTTGCAATAAAGGAAGTGTTAACATTAGATGACTCTTTACAGGAAGTCTGTGTATGTCACATGCCGAGAGGTGTGCCTGGGGCTATATAGACAAAGTGATTTAACTCCTAAATGGCAGGCACTTTCTATAGCCCCTACAAACACTAAATTCCATATATACACAAACTAAATCCCCTTTACACATGCTATAGCCCATTTACACACATACACACTCACTTTCTACAGCCCCTAGACACACACATTAAAACACCTAGCCACATATACTACACCACAAACCATCTATTTGTACATGCACTACAAACAGCCTTCAAATGCATACATGATGTCCTTTTGCCCTCTGATTTTTATGGAGACACTAGAGACTAGTCACCAGCAAACACATGTTATTAAATTTGCTTGTTCTGTACAAAACACTACACGGGGCTCGGCACCTCAGACAGCCTGGAAAACCATTGAACAAAAAAAATGTTCACTTTGGAGGGACATGCTTGTCATTGGTGATGCTACACTAAACCCCTTCTCTGGCCTCAGTGCCTCCTACTGGGCTGCTTTGATTTTCAATGCCTGGGCTGAACTTTTCTCGGAATCTGGCCCTGCTAAGATGCATCAGGTCTTTGCAATTCACCATAAAATTACAATGTGTGCAAGAAACACACTGAAAAATATTACTTCTAGAATATGCCTGGTTGCTTGGTTCTGTACTGTGATATATAATACGTCATAAAATGCAACTCATGTATTTTGTCTGCGATCCACATTTAATGCCAAGTGTGATCAAATATATGAATTTTAAGGCTTTTTCTATCAGATATTTATTTAAAAAATACAATGTTTGATTACTATGAATGGAGTATTTAATATAAGCGCAAGTCAGACTTAGAAGGCAATTTTTTTTTTTTTTTTTTTTTTTTATATCTGTTCTTTTAAGCAAACTCACAATGGATGCTCACACATACAAACGTACACTATTCCATAGGAAAATATGTTTAAAGTGATGAGTATTTTGCATAATGAAATGGATTTCATCAGCATCCTTAATCTTAGAATTCCCAGCTGCTGTAAGAGTAAGCTGCACCTGAGGACAGTCTTGCATACCTGCATGCATTTAAATCTATTTTAATATTTTAAGCTGCATACACATTTACTGTGATCTACATGGCTGCATATTTATACAGAATAGATTTTTGACACGAGCATTCAGATGTACCTAACTCCCTCAGTGGTGTCATTTTCTTTCCACATGGTCACAAAAGACAAGATTATCGGGGTTACTGAGTATGAAGAATTATTCAATAAGAGGATCTCATGCAATGTAACAGTTTTTCTGTTTTATTACGCCTTATTAACCTGTGACCAGTGACATGCTAAAATACAATAAGTATGCTAGTATAAAAAGATCTCAGAAATTCTAATTGTATTTTTGTATTTAAAGTTTTTATTGATTTTCAATTTTAAATATAACAATTAGTAACGCAAGTATACAGTTTGAGTACTGAGGTAAAGCAAGATATACTTATAACATATACAACGGTACATCATGGTGTATAATTACATTGTTTTACAGAGTGCATGTTATTTTAACAAGGCTAAAAGTAGATAATACTGTTCTAAGTTTATGAATCACAGTACAAGAACAGAATATCGATAGCTAGCATATGAAAAATAAGCATTTTGTATGCCCTGAAGACAAGTCAAGGACGGAGCAAAACAATTGGTTGGGTTCCAGTATGTGAACGGAGTACCCACTTCCGTGAAAAGAGGGAAACATAAATACAGAGACATTTTATTTAAGGTGTATGTTAGGTGATAGAGCTGGCCAAACTTACTGAGGTACTGTGACTTGTAGGATCATTTTTACCACGACCACCTGTAAGGTGACCTGACTGCTTGAATGGTGGAGACTGCAGGGAGTAGTAAAACAACATATTTATCTGATGCTCATCTTCTGTCTTTAGTTCCGTCTGTATTCACCTGCCAGGAGTCTGTTTCACTTACTGTGACAATAGACAAAGCTTCTATCTTCATATTCTGCTATTTCCCATCATCCATCATGAACATGCATCTTCTCTTGCTATGCAGAAAAGAAGATCTACTATCTAACATCTTGGGTATCTTTCATGAACCTCTGTTTTGTACCTTCATTCACGTACATGAAGTTTTAACAGCAGAACAAGTGCTGCAATAAACCAAATATAGAAGATAGCGCACTCCAATAAATACAAAAAAAGGTCAGTACTCCATCAGCTCATGTAATTTAGGAAGAAAAAAACAAAGTGCAGAAACAGGAGAAACTAAACAACAAAGGATTATGTGAGTGTGCTAACCATCTTTCATATTTCCTATTTGATTGTGGATTAAGTCCACTAAGGGTGGCCACACAATAGGGGCATTTAAGTTGGCCTGTCATATATTCCTGCTAAAGGTCTTGGATACCAGTAAGTTAATAGTTTATTCTACTATTTAACAAGTGCCGCAAAATTTCAAGTCTTGGAATCCATTGTCAGGAATTTGAAGAAGCATAGTTTAGATTTTGGGTGAAGGAATTCATAAATTAACATACCTACTGGAATTTTCAGAAGGGCTGATATAATACTACTGAAAACATTGTGAAAAGAAAAATATTGATTAACAAGTAGGTCAGATCACCAAAAGGTGAAAAGAATATTCAGTTTGCTTTATTTCTTTGTGGACAAGGCTGTGCTAAGTCAAATAATTGATTATCAGTAGTGATGTCCCAAACGGTTCGCTGGCGAATAGTTCCTAGCGAACATAGCTTGTTCGCGTTCGCCACGGATGGCGAACATATGCGATGTTCGGTTCGCCCCTATTCGTCATCATTGAGTAAACTTTGACTCTGTACCTCACAGTCAGCAGACACATTCCAGCCAATCAGCAGCAGACAATCCCTCCCAGACCCTCCCACCTCCTAGACAGCATACAATTTAGATTAATTCTGAAGCTGCATTCTTTTTTTTTTAGACAGAAGTGTGTTATATTTGAGCATGCTAGGCTGAACGTGCATATATCATGACTAGTTGCACTGAGGGTATGAGTATATAGCAGTACATTGTTGTGAAAGATGGCTGTCATGTTTAGGGTGTAGCTTGCACGTTATCAACTGTGTATTTATATCAGCAGCTCCACCACTAGTTATAAATCAAGTGTGAGTCGCCCCATGAGATGAGACTAGTGAATAACATAATACATGAACTGTTAAGGTTCATGTAAGGAACTACGACAATAAACTCTTTAGGAGGTGAAATAATGACATGTTTAAACGCTTGCTTCTTAAGATTAGTTAATGTGCAGAGAGCAGTTCATGTGATCAAAGGCATGGTGTGGAGGATCGGCTATAGTGGGACATGCTTGGCAGGCTGCTGTTTACTGCTTGTGCTCATCCGATCCCTTCTGGGCACCAGGTGCAGACCCTGGGAGTTCCTGATACCTGGAACAACAAAGGCAAGTCTCTGGCTGAGTGCCGGGTTCGCAGCTTGAGGTGGTAGAAGCTTGTTTTGTCGGGTGGTCGGATCTGTCCCGGTGGTGCTTCACGTCCGGTGCGGGATTGTGGTGGCTTAAGGTGGAAGTGAGTGCTTGACGTGGGGCAGGCTCTGCATTTCTGTTTGTGCCTCCGGTCCCATCTTTGACGCCTTTTGCGTTGGTGGATTTTAATGGGGACTGCTTCGCTTAGCTGTGGTGGAGCTTGTTGGGGCTGTGGTGGAGCTTGTTGGGGCTTCCTGCTTGTTATTTGAGTCTGTCCAGCTTAGACTCAATATCCTGCCATGCTTTGCTGGTACCAGGAGGACACGCAGCTGCCGCCATATTGGGAGAGTCGCAGATGAGTATGTCAGCCTGGGCGGCTGTGCTCTGTGCGTCCATTTGCTCCAGACAGCCTCTCAGGGGTGGACCGGGATAACCCCCACCAGTCCGAGGGGGGGTAACGGAGCTCCTGCCGGGAAGTAGCTGCTCCTGGGCATCCCAGGATCGGGAGATCGGCCGCCTCTCCCGCCCGGTGAGCACCAGGCCACACTTGCCACGCGGAGGTAAGGTAACTGTCGAGTTGCTGACCGCTATTAAGCATGTCGGGTCGGTCAGGTAGAAGCAACATTGCTGGGTCATCCCCTTCTGGGGTGGAATTCGCTTGTTGATAGCTGCTTAAAGTGAGATATCGAGGGAGCTCACACGAAGTGCGTCTTTCCTCCATGACAGCTAGGCCCCGCCCCACGGAAGCTGCATTCTTAGTGAGAGGAGGGACAGTGTAGCTGCTGCTGATTTAATAGGGAAATTGATAGCTAGGCTAGTGTATTCAGTGTCCACTACAGTCCTGAAGGACTTATCTGATCTCTGCTGTAAGGACAGCACCCCAAAAAGCCCTTTTTAGGGCTAGAACATCAGTCTGCTTTTTTTTTCCCTGTGTAATCTAATTGCAGTTGCCTGCCTGCCAGCGTGTGTGTCAGGCTCACAGCGTATACTGTGCCCACTTGCCCAGGGGCACCACTCATATCTGGTGTCACAATAGCTTGCATTAAAAAAAAAAAACTTTGACTGTAATATAATAGCAGTCAGTTTCCTTCACACGTGTGCGTTTCAGGGCCTGCCAGGGCACAGTGTCACACCAGTGCAACTCATATCTGGTGTAACAGTAGTGTACATTAAAAAAAATAAAATAGAAATTTGACTGTGAAATATTAGCAGTCAGTTTCCTTCACACGTGTGCGTTTCAGGGCCTGCCAGGGCACAGTGTCACACCAGTGCAACTCATATCTGGTGTAACAGTAGTGTACATTTAAAAAAAAAATACAGGGGGCTTGTTGTCACCTTTCGGGGACCCTTGGTGTTGCATGTGGCTGGGTGGAAGAAAAGACCTTCAATGACATCAGTGAGGACAAGGAACAGGACATGGCTAGCTTGGTATCCAACCTTGTGCAAATGGGGAGTTTGCGGTTGTGCAAATGGACTGTTTGCGGTTGTTTGCGGTGCGTTAAACGGGGAGTTTGGTCTGTCACTGTGAAGCGGGCGTAACCCTTACACTACCTGATCAATACAACATCATACCTGATGTTTTAAAGCACGTTATTCCAAACAATTTAGGAATGTTAGGTGATTTATGCCCTTTATGGATTAAAACCAGACTCTGCATCAACTATGTAATTTTCCATGGGAGTTTTGCCATGGATCCCCCTCCGGCATGCCACAGTCCAGGTGTTAGTCTCCTTGAAACAATTTTTCCATCACTATTGTGGCCATAAAGAGTCCCTGTGGGTTTTAAAATTTGCCTGAATATTGAAGTCTATGGCGGTTCGCCCGGTTCGCCCGTTCGCGAACATTTGTGGAAGTTCGCGTTCGCCGTTCGTGAACGGAAAATTTTATGTTCGCGACATCACTAATTATCAGTATAACTTGAAGAGCAAGTAATGTTAGATAAGGTAAAGATGACAAAAGACCATATATGAAGTATAGCATACATGTCAGTATAGAAATTTACAAATCCAGGCACACATTGAAATCTCCATTTGTAATGAATAACTCCGCATTGGAAAATGACACTACATGGCGATGAATTAGATAATATGAAGTAAGAGATGGAGAGCAGTAGAATTAATGTGAAACTGAGAGGGCATACACTCTAACTGAATTAACTTGCCAAGTACTTTGAGCAAAATATATCTCGTACGGCCTGACAATAATACCTAATTGAATTGATTACTGTTTCCACAATTGCAGTCATAAAAATTGATACAGTATATCAAGACTTGCAAGACATGCTGGCAAAGTATTTTTATTGCCAAAACCTTTTTGATCACAGATTCATATAGAATATTAAATACATGAAGTACAGGCTCTGGTCCAAAAGCAGCAACACATTAAAATACTGATATTAATAGGACAAAAAAACACTGATGGTTATGATTCCAACAACAGGTCTTCATCAAGCATAGCAAGAATATGACTCTTGCAACTCGCAACCAGCAAACTTCAGTTGCTGAAAGCAAAGACTGCTCTGTTCGTTTTAACAAACACACAGAATGATAGTGTGATAGTCCAGAATGATCCCACATGGATTATTTTTGACCTTGTGGATTAATTAACCTGGGAGGGTGTCAGGACATGACTGCTGCTCCAACACACAGCTTTATTAAACCATAACACAATATTCTTAAAACCTGTCAGCTGTTGGGGGAGAGCCCAACGAACAGTTCTCCATCATACTCTCCAAGAGCCCAACACAGCCATCACTAGCCATCAGCCCTGTCCCGACTGTAGTCTCCCCAAGGTGACACTGCGTCATACTCCTTCCTTCGACTGGCTGTCCAGGGAAAACCACCAGCTGTGACAATAGAGAAAGAAAAAAGAGAGACCACACAAACCAGGGTGGGAGGGTGGAAATTTCAGTCAGGGACCCTTGACTGATCCTTCTAACTGGTAAGTCCCCTCCTCTCCCATTTTCTCCATATAAAACATTGTCGCAACTTTAATACCAGCCCTCAATCCATTGGATGAAAAATACTAAACACAGTTAGGGATTTAAATAGCCTATTCTTCCCTGTTATTGGTGGGCAGGGATCATGTCATTCCAAAATGTGCGTGTGCTGATGACGCAGCTACTCACGCACGTCCGCATGACCTTTGATTCGGCTGGAGGCAGAGATACATAGGACCACGATAGAAGGGGCTGTGGAGTGCCAACTCGAACATTCTTCTGAAAATAAAAATAGTGCCAAGTGTGTTGTGGTGTCTGTTTGCACAGTTCGGCAGGAGTGAGGTAGTAAGCAGTAATTTAGCAAGGCCTTTGCTGGTGTCCCGCAAGCATAATATTCTTTAGGCCTTGTTTGGCCTTGTGGAATATTTCCTGGTGAGCTGCAGCATCTGAAATCACTACTGAAAGTGATTGATTAGGTGACACATTAAGCTGAATACAGCCATGGTACCATTAAACACAACTGCATTAGTTGGAGGGATTCCTGGGCAACTTACACGTTGCTAGATTTAATATCAATATCAAGATCTGTTGAGTTGAACTGTCCCCATTAGGAATTTGTAGCTACTGAGGTTGATGTCACGCAATATGGTAATGTGTGAGTTTGACAAATGCTATCTGTTGAATTTGGCCCAATTTGTAATACAGGGAGTGCAGAATTATTAGGCAAGTTGTATTTTTGAGGATTAATTTTATTATTGAACAACAACCATGTTCTCAATTAACCCAAAAAACTCATTAATATCAAAGCTGAATAGTTTTGGAAGTAGTTTTTAGTTTGTTTTTAGTTATAGCTATTTTAGGGGGATATCTGTGTGTGCAGGTGACTATTACTGTGCATAATTATTAGGCAACTTAACAAAAAACAAATATATACCCATTTCAATTATTTATTTTTACCAGTGAAACCAATATAACATCTCAACATTCACAAATATACATTTCTGACATTCAAAAACAAAACAAAAACAAATCAGTGACCAATATAGCCACCTTTCTTTGCAAGGACACTCAAAAGCCTGCCATCCATGGATTCTGTCAGTGTTTTGATCTGTTCACCATCAACATTGCGTGCAGCAGCAACCACAGCCTCCCAGACACTGTTCAGAGAGGCAGGGCCGGATTAACATAGGGGCTGATGGAGCTGCAGCTCCAGGCCCAGGCCCATGGAATAGGCCCATTGATTAAAAAAAAAAAATTATAATTTTTTTTATAATTTTTTTGCTCACACTACTCTTAGGGTTGCCAGGTATTTCTCATGTATTTTTATGGTTGACAGGTATTTCTCAGAAGTATTTCTCAGGTATTTGAGGCTGCCTAGCCAGTGCCGGTATTGCAGTATAACCGGCAATACATATGTCTGTCTCAGTATAAACCAACATTATTCTGCAATACCAGCGGTGGCCAGTAGGGGCCTGTTTGCGTGGAGAGAGGCAGGGATAAGAAGTTATAGCATCTCCCTCCCTGCCTCTCTCTAAACACTAATCCGCGGTGGAGCAGCTCTGCACAGATAGTCCAGACAGCAGCTCCGAGCCTGCGAGACATGGGGACGGTGAGAGACTTGGGGATGCTGAGACATTGGGAAACTGGGAGACATAGGGACACTGGGGAACCTGAAACACTAGGGACACAGTGGCCTCATGTCTCCCAGTGGCCCCTAATCTCAGTGTCCCCATGTCTCCCAGTGTCCCTGGTGTCTATATGTCCCTGGTGTCTCTCAGTGTCCCTAGTGTCTGTGTCCCTAGTCTCCCAGAGTCCCGTAGTCTCCCAGAGTACTCATGTATCTCAGTGTCCCCATGTCTCTCCCACTGTCTGTGTCCCCATGTCTCAACAGTGTCCCCTAGTGTCCTAGTGACATCGGAACACTGGGAGACATGGGTACACAGACTCTAAGGGACACTGGGAGACATGGGGATACAAACACTAGGGGACACTGGGCGACATATGGATACTGAGCCACTAGGGTACGCTGAGAGACATGGGGACACTGGGTAACTTTGAGACCTGGGAGACATGGGGCACTCCCAGTGTCCCCATGTCTCCCAGTCAGTGTCCCTAGTATCTCAGTATCCCCATGTCTCCCAGTGTCCCTGGTGTCTCTCAATGTCCATGGTGTGCCAGTGTCCCTAGTGTCTCAGTGTTTCCTAGTCTCCCAAAGCCCCCTAGTCTCCCAGTGTCCCCTAGTATAAAATAAAAAATCTCAGGCACTAACTGTGATCGATTAAAGCAAGTTTATTGGACACCGAAACGTTTCGACCTGTACCCAGGTCTTTATCAAGTCTCCAGTGTCCCCTATGTATCACAGTGTCCCCATGTATCACAGTGTCTCAGTGCCCAATGTCTCCCAGTGTCCCTGGTGTCTCTCAGTGTCTATAGTGTCTGTGTCCTTAGTGTCTCAGTGTCCCCTAGTCTTTCAGAATCCCCTAGTCTCCCAGTGTACCCATGTCTAACAGTGCCCCTAAGTGTCTCAGTGTCCCCTAGTATAAAATAAAAAAATCTCAGGCACTCACTGTGATAGATTTAAGCAGGTTTATTGGACACCGTAACATTTTGACCTGTACCCAGGTCTTTATCAAGTCTCCAGTGTCCCCAGGGCTGCCATCAGAAATTTTGGGGCCCCTGACAAAGCACAAGGTCTGGGCCCCCCTCCCGCCCCCTCACTCCCGGGCCCGCCCACACCCTACCTAGTCCGCTGACAATGATGCAGGACTGAATGTGGTGTGTATTGTGGAAGTGAATTAGAATGTGTGTAATGGATGTAGTGTTTGTGTGTATTAGATACTGTTTGTGCAGTGAATGCAGAGTGTATGTTTGTGTAGCGGATGCAGTGTGTATAGTGAACGCAGAGTGTGTTTGAGTAGTGGATGTAGTGTGTGTACAGTGATGTAGTGTGTGTTTGTGTAGTGGATGTAGTGTTTGTATGTACTAGATTAAATGGAGTGGATGCAGTGTCTGTAGAGGATGTAGTGTGTGTATTAGACGCAGTGTCTGTGTATAGTGAATGCAGAGTGTTTCAATTTGTGGTGGATGTAGTGTGTGTACTGTGAATACAGGATGTTTGTGTAGTGGATGCTGTGTGTACACAATCCAGAGTGTGTGCATAGTTTAGTGAATGCAGAGTGTGTGTTAGTGTGTAATGAATGCAGAGTGTGTTTTAGTGTGTAGTGAATGCAGAGTGTCAGTGTAATGAATGTAGTGTGTGTGTTAGTGCAGTGAATGCAGAGTGTGTGTAAATGTGTAGTGAATGCAGAGTGTGTGTAAATGTGTAGTGAATGCAGAGCGTGTGTTAATGTGTAGTGAATGCAGAGGGTGTGTTAGTGTGTAGCGGATGCAGAGTGTGTGTTAGTGTGTAGCGGATGCAGAGTACTAATGTGTAGTGAATGCAGAGAGTGTTTGAGTAGTGGATGTAGTGTGTGTACAGTGATGTAGTGTGTGTTTGTGTAGTGGATGTAGTGTTTGTATGTACTAGATGAAATGTGTTTAGTGGATGCAGTGTCTGTAGTGGATGTAGTGTGTGTATTAGACACAGTGTCTGTGTATAGTGAATGCAGAGTGTTTCAATTTGTGGTGGATGTAGTGTGTGTACTGTGAATACAGGATGTTTGGGTAGTGGATGCTGTGTGTACAGTTGGTGCAGAGTGTATGTTAGTGTAGTAAATGCAGAGTGTGTGTCAGTATAGTGAATCCAGAGTTTGTGCATAGTTTAGTAAATGCAGAGTGTGTGTTGTGTCAGTGTATGCAGAGTGTGTGTTGTGTCAGTGTATGCAGTGTGTGTGTGTGTTGTGTCAGTGTATGCAGTGTGTGTGTGTGTTGTGTCAGTGTATGCAGTGTGTGTGTGTGTGTTGTGTTAGTGTATGCAGTGTGTGTGTTGTGTCAGTGTATGCAGTGTGTGTGTGTTGTGTCAGTGTATGCAGTGTGTGTGTGAGTGTGTTGTCAGTGTATGCAGTGTGTGTGTTGCGTCAGTGTATGCAGTGTGTGTGTTGCATCAGTGTATGCAGTGTGTGTGTGTGTGTTGTGTCAGTGCATGCAGTGTGTGTGTGTTGTGTCAGTGTATGCAGTGTGTGTGTGGTGTCAGTGTATGCAGTGTGTGTGTGTGTGTGTGTGTGTGTTGTGTCAGTGTATGCAGTGTGTGTGTGTGTTGTGTCAGTGTATGAAGTGTGTGTGTGTGTTGTGCCAGTGTATGCAGTGTGCGTGTGTGTGTGTTGTGTCAATGTATGCAGTGTGTGTGTGTGTGTTGTGTCAGTGTATGCAGTGTGTGTGTGTTGTGTCAGTGTATGAAGTGTGCGTGTGTGTTGCGTCAGTGTATGCAGTGTGTGTGTGTGTGTTGTGTCAGTGTATGCAGTGTGTGTGTGTGTGTTGTGTCAGTGTATGCAGTGTGTGTGTTGTGTCAGTGTATGCAGTGTGTGTGTGTTTGTGTGTTGTGTCAGTGTATGCAGTGTGTGTGTGTTGTGTCAGTGTATGCAGTGTGTGTGTGTGTTGTGTCAGTGTATGCAGTGTGTGTGTGTGTTGTGTCAGTGTATGCAGTGTGTGTGTGTGTTGTGTCAGTGTATGCAGTGTGTGTGTGTGTGTTGTGTCAGTGTATGCAGTGTGTGTGTGTGTTGTGTCAGTGTATGCAGTGTGTGTGTGTGTTGTGTCAGTGTATGCAGTGTGTGTGTGTTGTGTCAGTGTATGCAGTATGTGTGTGTGTTGTGTCAGTGTATACAGTGTGTGTGTGTGTTGTGTCAGTGTATGCAGTGTGTGTGTGTGTGTGTTGTGTCAGTGTATGCAGTGTGTGTGTGTGTGTTGTGTCAGTGTATGCAGTGTGTGTGTGTGTGTGTGTTGTGTCAGTGTATGCAGTGTGTGTGTGTGTTGTGTCAGTGTATGCAGTGTGTGTGTGTGTGTTGTTTCAGTGTATGCAGTGTGTGTGTGTTGTGTCAGTGTATGCAGTGTGTGTGTGTGTTGTGTCAGTGTATGCAGTGTGTGTGTGTGTGTTGTGTCAGTGTATGCAGTGTGTGTGTGTTGTGTCAGTGTATGCAGTGTGTGTGTGTTGTGTCAGTGTATGCAGTGTGTGTGTGTGTGTGTGTGTGTGTTGTGTCAGTGTATGCAGTGTGTGTGTGTGTTGTGTCAGTGTATGCAGTGTGTTTGTGTGTGTTGTGTCAGTGTATGCAGTGTGTGTGTGTTGTCAGTGTATGCAGTGTGTGTGTGTGTTGTGTCAGTGTATGCAGTGTGTGTGTGTGTGTGTGTTGTGTCAGTGTATGCAGTGTGTGTGTGTTGTGTCAGTGTATGCAGTGTGTGTGTGTGTTGTGTCAGTGTATGCAGTGTGTGTGTTGTGTCAGTATATGCAGTGTGTGTGTGTTGTGTCAGTGTATGCAGTGTGTGTGTGTTGTGTCAGTGTATGCAGTGTGTGTGTGTGTTGTGTCAGTGTATGCAGTGTGTGTGTGTGTGTTGTCTCAGTGTATGCAGTGTGTGTGTGTGTGTTGTGTCAGTGTATGCAGTGTGTGTGTGTGTTGTGTCAGTGTATGCAGTGTGTGTGTGTGTTGTGTCAGTGTATGCAGTGTGTGTTGTGTCAGTGTATGCAGTGTGTGTGTGTTGTGTCAGTGTATACAGTGTGTGTGTGTGTGTGTGTGTGTTGTGTCAGTGTATGCAGTGTGTGTGTGTGTGTGTGTGTGTTGTGTCAGTGTATGCAGTGTGTGTGTGTGTTGTGTCAGTGTATGCAGTGTGTGTGTGTGTTGTGTCAGTGTATGCAGTGTGTGTGTGTGTTGTGTCAGTGTATGCAGTGTGTGTGTGTGTGTGTGTGTTGTGTCAGTGTATGCAGTGTGTGTGTGTTGTGTCAGTGTATGCAGTGTGTGTGTGTTGTGTCAGTGTATGCAGTGTGTGTGTGTGTTGTGTCAGTGTATGCAGTGTGTGTGTGTGTGTGTGTTGTGTCAGTGTATGCAGTGTGTGTGTGTGTTGTGTCAGTGTATGCAGTGTGTGTGTTGTGTCAGTGTATGCAGTGTGTGTGTGTTGTGTCAGTGTATGCAGTGTGTTTGTGTTGTGTCAGTGTATGCAGTGTGTGTGTGTGTGTTGTGTCAGTGTATGCAGTGTGTGTGTGTGTGTTGTGTCAGTGTATGCAGTGTGTGTGTGTGTGTTGTGTCAGTGTATGCAGTGTGTGTGTGTGTTGTCTCAGTGTATGCAGTGTGTGTGTGTGTGTTGTGTCAGTGTATGCAGTGTGTGTGTGTGTTGTGTCAGTGTATGCAGTGTGTGTGTGTGTTGTGTCAGTGTATGCAGTGTGTGTGTGTGTTGTGTCAGTGTATGCAGTGTGTGTGTGTGTGTTGTGTCAGTGTATGCAGTGTGTGTGTGTGTGTTGTGTCAGTGTATGCAGTGTGTGTGTGTGTGTTGTCTCAGTGTATGCAGTGTGTGTGTGTGTGTTGTGTCAGTGTATGCAGTGTGTGTGTGTGTGTTGTGTCAGTGTATGCAGTGTGTGTGTGTGTTGTGTCAGTGTATGCAGTGTGTGTGTGTTGTCAGTGTATGCAGTGTGTGTGTGTGTGTGTGTGTGTGTTGTGTCAGTGTATGCAGTGTGTGTTGTCAGTGTATGCAGTGTGTGTGTGTGTGTTGTGTCAGTGTATGCAGTGTGTGTGTGTGTGTTGTGTCAGTGTATGCAGTGTGTGTAAATGTGCAATCTGGGGGGGAGGGGAAAGGGGAGGGGGAGGAAGGGGCATTTTCACAAACATTTTTAAAAAAATTAATTTAATTAAATGGTTTCTCCCCCCTCCCTGCTTACCTTTGTCCAGGGTGGGGGGTAGATTCCATGATCCCTGGTGGTCCGGTGGGGGGGTAGATTCCATGATCCCTGGTGGTCCGGTGGGGGCCCCCAGCTGCCAGTTACCGCAGAGGGGGCCCAGGCAGCACACTGCTTCTCCTCTTCTCTCCTCCAATAACTCTTGCGAGACCCGCGGAGCGTTGCCATGGCAACCGGGTCTCGCGAGAGTTATTAGCAGAGAGGAGAAGAGGAGAAGCAGTGTGCTGCCTGGGCCCCCTCTGCGGTAACAGGGAGCCGGGGGGCCCGGGGCTGCAAACATAGATAGCGATATTCGCTATCTATGTGTGCAGAGAGGGAAAGTGGGGCCCAGGACTGCCAGAGTATTTTGTAATAAGGCCCATCATAATTGTCAGCACCAGGCCCACTGGGTTCTTAATCTGGCCCTGCACAGAGGTGTACTGTTTTCCCTCCTTGTAAATCTCACATTTTATGATGGACCACAGGTTCTCAATGGGGTTCAGATCAGGTGAACAAGGAGGCCATGTCATTAGATTTTCTTCTTTTATACCCTTTCTTGCCAGCCACGCTGTGGAGTACTTGGACGCGTGTGATGGAGCATTGTCCTGCATGAAAATCATGTTTTTCTTGAAGGATGCAGACTTCTTCCTGTACCACTGCTTGAAGAAGGTGTCTTCCAGAAACTGGCAGTAGGACTGGGAGTTGAGCTTGACTCCATCCTCAACCCGAAAAGGCCCCACAAGCTCATCTTTGATGATACCAGCCCAAACCAGTACTCCACCTCCACCTTGCTGGCGTCTGAGTCGGACTGGAGCTCTCTGCCTTTTACCAATCCAGCCACGGGCCCATCCATCTGGCCCATCAAGACTCACTCTCATTTCATCAGTCCATAAAACCTTAGAAATATCAGTCTTGAGATATTTCTTGGCGTTTCAGCTTGTGTGTCTTGTTCAGTGGTGGTCGTCTTTCAGCCTTTCTTACCTTGGCCATGTCTCTGAGTATTGCACACCTTGTGCTTTTGGGCACTCCAGTGATGTTGCAGCTCTGAAATATGGCCAAACTGGTGGCAAGTGGCATCTTGGCAGCTGCACGCTTGACTTTTCTCAGTTCATGTGTATTTTGCGCCTTGGTTTTTCCACACGCTTCTTGCTACCCTGTTGACTATTTTGAATGAAACGCTTGATTGTTCGATGATCACGCTTCAGAAGCTTTGCAATTTTAAGAGTGCTGCATCCCTCTGCAAGATATCTCACTATTTTTGACTTTTCTGAGTCCTTCTTTTGACCCATTTTTCCAAAGGAAAGGAAGTTGCCTAATAATTATGCACACCTGATATAGGGTGTTGATGTCATTAGACCACACCCCTTCTCATTACAGAGATGCACATCACCTAATATGCTTAATTGGTAGTAGGCTTTCAAGCCTATACAGCTTGGAGTAAGACAACATGCATAAAGAGGATGATGTGGTCAAAATACTAATTTGCCTAATAATTCTGCACTCCCTGTATATTTAATTCAATTGAATGTTGGGAATACTGAATAAATCCAAATGTTCAGGACTTTGTATAAGAAAATGCATGGCTACCAATAGTCCCAGTTCCAGTCATGATTTTGTTCTCCTGACATGCTATAAAGGGTTTGATCTTTGGAGTCCCCTGAAGCATCAAGTCCAAATTAATTGAGCATAAATGCATCATTAGAATTGTTGTACAAACTGAACTCATGATAGTCCATATACCAGAGCTTCAACAGCCCTTAGTGGATGGTACCTTGTGCTGGGCTGGCCAAAGCAGCCACTCTTCAGCCTGGCGTGCATGGACTCCAGAATGGCATGATCTCTTTTATGGCATTACGGCCCCATTTGCAGGAAGCACCGCACCCACCACATCACACGTGACGTGAATCACTGGCATGTCGCTGTCCCATATTTATACCTTCTAAAGTAGAGGAAAATGCATCATACACCTTCCAATTACCTAAAATAGTAATAGCTGTTCATTACCTGAAATTAGAGCACAGTTTTAAATTCTTCATCATGTTAATTATTAAGATATAGTTATGCAACCCTGGTAAAAATAGCAGCAGAAAAAAACATATGAGACCGCCAGAAAGTATCTGAAACTATATAATCAAACTCTAGAACAAAATGCATAAATCTCATTGGTGGAGTAAAGGCACATTATGAAAGATACCAACCTGTACAATTATATATGCAGCAAAAGTTAGAGTTCAAAAATTGAATAAAAGAATTACCTCGCAATGAAATATTATACATTTATAATGATTATTATATGAAGGTAGATAGCAACTACCCTGTATCACAAATACCAAACATTCTCACATTACAGAAATATGCATACCTTTAAATAAAGTCGACATTTAATTTCAGAAATGGTAGTGAGAAATCCCAGATTATCTTTAATCATACAAATTCAGAATGGGGAGCTATAATTTTAACAAACTACCTACATACATGAGCATTTTAACAGAACATTTTAGGAACCATACCTACTACAGCATGATGTAGTGGTCATGGTGCCAGGAGTTCCCTGACACCCCCAATATTTGCCAAAGTTTGACAGCTTACCTTGGGTTGGCCAGGCACCAGTCACGTCGTGCATTGAGCCGAGCACGCCAGTTCTTGGGTCAGAAAAGCTTCCGATTGTCAACGCATCAATGCAGGAAGTGGATGACTGTTAACAAACTCTGGAACCCCAACCATTGTGTCCCGATCTAGCGGGTATTGTTCTTGGAGTGTTCCATTAAGTTCCTTTTACCATAAACACCTTACTTTTCTATTCCTGTTCATCAATACTATAGCAATATCCACTAAAGTGACAATTGTTGGGAATTAAAAGTGAATTGGAAGAAAAGCCAACCAACCCTAGTAAAGTGCCCTTGACGACGGCGTGTGAGGATGCCGAAATGCAAATCAGGTGTTTTGTTTCTGTCCACTTCTATTTACACTGTTTGGGTAGCACTATGAGCACTGTTTAGCTCTTAAGTTTTTTTCTAATAGTACTATGGTTGGTTGGTTGAGGTAGGCACTAGATTTGTGCGGTGCCGAGGTAACCTAGGGACAGCGTGTAGTATCTATCTATTTTTTTGGCATACCTTTAGGTCCTTGTGGCAAACCTAGTCACTTACAGAATGTACTTCTATATATCTTGCTATTACTGCATTGCTATTCCTATCTGTGGCCAAACCAGCCACTTAAAGTGTAACCCATCCCCCTCCTGCCTGGGAAGTGTATTGTGTGGAATGCAGACCCCCCTGCGGAGGTCTGTGCTTAAAGTAAGCTGTAATCAATAAAGAGAGTGACTCAGCCTGGTGAGATGCCAGTGTTTAAACCTCCAAGCTAGGTGTCGTCTAGTTCTTGGGAGAAAAGGATTGCAACTACGATACCTGCATTTTTCCTACATTTTACCTGCTTCATCCTGTCTACCAGCGGAGATACCATGGATAATACTACTACTCCGCTACAATTGGTGGCAAGCAACGGGATTTAAAACCATACAGCAAATCCACGTTCGGCAGTAACTACACGAATAAAGTGGAGAGGCAGCAGCACAACAGAACAAACCATTCGGATAAAACCAGTGTTCGGTAAATATGTTGAAGTATACGACCGATTGGTGAATGGAGGCGAACTATGCAGCATTGAAAAGAGCTACATTGAAAGAATTATTGCAAGCAAGGGGGAGAAACGCCAGCAATAAGACAAAAGCAACCCTTGTGGCAGAGTTCATGGAGGGAGACAGAGCAACCCCTGCAGCAGCCCAACAGGAGGCAGAACACAGTGAATTTGACAAGGAGCTACAGGGCAGACTAGCCTACTACCCAGAGCCCCACTCAAGAGAAATAATAGACCGACTGATGGCAGACGTGCAAGAATACCTGGTGGTCAAACACCAAGCAAGTCAGCAAGCCGGGAAGAGAGCTCCAACGCCTGTCCACATTTCCCAGGGGAAGGCCAAGATTCCGTACCAAGCGTTTAAAAGCTATACGGAAGTGGACGGCAAGGTAGATGACTACCTGCAAGATTTTGAGAGGTTATGCCATCTGCACAACATCAGTGCGGCGGATAGGGTACCTCTACTGGCAGGGAGATTATCTGGCCGCGCAGCAGAGACGTACCGTGCCGTACCAGATGAGGACAGTACAGACTATGCAAAGGTGAAGCAGGCCATTCTAGCCAGGTATGCGATTACCTCAGAGGCCTACCGCCTAAAGTTCCGAGACATTAAAAAGCTCACCAAAGACACGCACACAGAATGGGCACACCGCCTACAACGAGCTGCAAAAGGGTGGTTGGAAGCCACTCAAGTCACCACCCTAGAGGACCTGTTCCAGTTAATGGTAATGGAACAGTTCTTTGACGGGCTACCCCCATCTGCAAAATTGGGTAAGAGATCGGAAGCCCCGCACCCTACAAGAAGCAGCCAAGTTAGCAGATGAGTTCCAGGATACCAGGAGAGAACAGCGCCCTCAACCAAGAGCAGCTTATGGACCTACAGCGCCATTACCAGCCGCAGCTGTCCCGCCACGCCCGGGGGTAGGCAATACAAACTACACCCCCAGGTACCAGACTCGCTCCCTGATACGGTGTCACACCTGCAACCAGCAAGGGCACATACAGCGGGACTGCCCCCGCAACCGCTAACAACCGGGCAACTGTGCACTGTATCCAAGCAGAACAGTACAGAGCACCTGAGGCACCAACTCCACTGGAAGAACCTCTGGGGACTCTACATGCAGTAAACCCTATTCAAGCCGCCTCTGACAGCCGACAAGGGCACCGGCAAGAGGTACAGATGGAGGGGGAAAAGGTGCAAGGGTTCCGAGACTCTGGAGCTAATCTAACGCTGATCCGAAACCACCTGGTACCAAAGACCAACCTAACGGGAGAATGTGTAGCAGTACGGGTTGCAGGGGGAGTGATTTACAAGGTTCCCACTGCCAAGGTACACCTGAATTGGGGAGTGGGGCACGGGAATGTGGAGGTGGGGATGATGCAGGATTTACCCGCAGACGTCATTTTGGGCAACGACCTGGGGGAGCTGACTTCAGCTTTTGTTCCCCAACCTACCATCCAAGAAGCATATCCAGTTGTGACCCGGCAGCAGGCTCGCACCACAGCACCACCTAACCACTCTGAGGCTCAGGTAAGCAATGTACCCTCCATGCCTAATGTCACTCCCTGGGCGTCCCCCATAGAATTTGAGTCTGAAGTGGCCCTAGATCCCTCTTTGCAGCTGTACAAAGACTGTAGAGATAAAGACCAGGCAGGGATAGAAGGGGAAAGATACACCTGGGACAAGGGGCTCCTATATCGCCATGCCGAGAAGGTAATAGCTGGATCTATCCCTATACCCATTAAGCAATTAATCGTGCCCTGGAAATATAGATTAGAGTTGCTACGCATAGCTCATGATATTCCCCTGTCCGGACACTTAGGGATCAGCCGCACTAAACACAGGCTGACCCAGAATTTCTTTTGCCTAGGTATTTCACAGGATGTGCGACAATATTGTCAGACCTGTGATACCTGCCAGAGGGTAGGGAAGAGGGGCGACCTATACAAGGCCCGGCTCTGTTCTCTTCCCATAATTGAGGAACCCTTTAGTAGGGTAGCAGTAGATATAATAGGACCCCTAGTTAAACCTAGTCCCTCCGGCAAGAAATATGTCCTAACAGTGGTGGACTACGCCACTAGATACCCTGAGGCAGTGGCCTTAACCAATGTGCACGCGGAAACGGCAGCTGATGCCCTGATGCGAATATTCTCCCGCGTGGGATTTCCCTGGGAGATTATTTCGGATAGGGGCACTCAGTTCACCGCCGAAGTGACACACCAGCTCTGGAAGATATGTGGGGTATAACAGATCTTGAACTCCGCATATCACCCTCAGTCCAATGGGCTCTGTGAACGATTTAACGGAACCCTCAAACACATGATCCGTACGTTCATGGATACCCAAAAAGACTGGGAAAGGTTCCTTCCCCACTTATTGTTTGCGTATAGTGATGTCGCGAACATAAAATTCCAAAGAACTTTCCCATGCTGTGTAAAATGACACAGAGCACTGTGATTGGATGGCTTGAAATCCATCCAATCACAGTGCTCTGTGTCATTTTACACAGCGTGGGAAAGTTCTTTGGAATTTCCCCACGCTGTGTAAAATGACAAAGAACACTCTGATTTACTTAAACCAGCCAATCAGAGTGTTCTTAGCCTAATTGCGAGCGTGGCAAGGCTTTATAAGCCTCCCCCCACCCTGCAGAGCTCAGTCTGCGCGGAGCCCTCCATGGGTGAATATGGATTTTTTTTTGTGCGCTCGTTTTTTTTTTGGGGGGGGGGGGGACTTTTTGGGGGCTGAAAAAAGAAGATTGTAGAAGAAAGAAAGCATCGAATGGTAAGTTGTTTTTATCTATTTTTTTTACAGTTTTTGGTTAAAGGTCCCCCCCTCATTATTTTTAGGGTGAGGGGGGTAGGTAGGTAGATAATTTTTTTGGGGGAGGGAGGGGTGACTAGGGTCCCCCCCCCTTTGTATTTAGGGCCCCCACCCACCGCTCAGGGGTGGGGGCCGGGGGGGGACAATAGGTCCCCCCCTTATTGTAATTTTAGGGCCCCCACCCACCGCTCAGGGGTGGGGGCTGGGGGGAACAATAGGTCCCCTTATTGTTAATTTTAGGGCCCCCACCCACCGCCCAGGGGTGGGGGCCGAGGGGGACAATAGGTCCCCCTTATTGTTAATTTTAGGGCCCCCACCCACCGCTCAGGGATGGGGGCCGGAGGGGACAATAGGTCCCCCCTTATTGTTATTTTAAGGGCCCCCACCCACCGCTCAGGGGTGGGGGCTGGGGGGGACAGTAGGTCCCCCCTTATTGTTATTTTTAGGGCCCCCACGCACCGCTCAGGAGTGGGGGATGGGGGGGACAGTAGGTCCCCCCTTATTGCTATTTTTAGGGCCCCCACCCACCGCTTAGGGATGGGGGCGGGGGGAACAATAGGTAGGCCTTATTGTTAATTTTAGGGCCCCCACCCACCGCTCAGGGGTGGGGGCCAGGGGGGACAGTAGGTCCCCCCCTTATTGTTATTTTTAGGGCCCCCACCCACCGCTCAGGGGTGGGGGCTGGGGGGGACAGTAGGTCCCCCCTTATTGTTAATTTTAGGGCCCCCACCCACCGCTCAGGGGTGGGGGCCGGGGGGGACAGCATATGTTCGCCATCCGTGGCGAACGCGAACACGCTTTGTTTGCATGGAACTATTCGCCAGCGAACCGTTCGGGACATCACTATTTGCGTATAGAGAAGTACCCCAAGAGTCCACCGGGTTCTCCCCTTTCGAACTACTATTCGGGAGGAGGGTGAGAGGCCCCTTGATTTAATCCGGGAACATTGGGAAGGAGAAGGGACTATTAATGGGACACCTATCGTACCCTATGTACTGGAGTTTAGCAGCCCAACAACGACAGAGCAGATGGTACGATAGGGGAGCCAGGGCATGCTCAAGTCGGACAAAAAGTATTAATTCTACGACCCCTCCACAAAGACAAGCTGCAGGCTTCCTGGCAGGGCCCATACAAGGTGGTGGAACAAATATGTGATCTCACCTATGTGATCGGTTCAGCCACTGGTGTAGGGGCCAAACGCATGCTCCATGTGAATATGCTCAAGCCCTACCAGGAGCGTACAGAAGAGGTAACCGCGATCTGCGCACCCGCTGCAGAGGACTTTGATAATCTACCTCTCCCAGATCTCCTAGACCAAGAGGGCCGGAATGGAGACCTGGCAGAAGTACAGTTAGGGGAGCGGTTAAGTTTACTGGAGCGTACCCAAGTCCAAAGCCTAATTAGGGAGAAAGGGGCCACCTTCTCCAACTTACCCGGGTACACCCCATTGGCCACCCACAAGGTAGAAACCTTAGAACAGACCCTACTTTGCAAACCTCTTTACCGCATCCCAGAATCCGTAAAAGAAAGCATGCGTAAGGAGATTGATGAGATGCTACAGTTAGGGGTGATATAACACTCTGATAGCCCTTGGGCCTCCCAGTAGTGCTAGTACCGAAACAGGACGGGACGACCCATTTCTGCGTAGACTACCGGAGGCTCAACGACAGAACGACCTCCGACGCTTACCCTATGCCCCGGATAGATGAGCTCCTAGATAAAATGGCCAGGGGCCAGTACCTCACCACCATAGATTTGTGCAAGGGGTACTGGCAAATTCCACTAGCCGAGGACGCCATCCCCAAGTCAGCGTTTGTCACCCCGTTTGGCCAGTACAAGTTTAAGGTCATGCCCTTCGGGATGAAAAACGCCCCGGCTACCTTTCAGAGGATGGTGGATCGGCTACTGGATGGGTTCCAGGAGTATGCTTGCGCCTACTTAGATGATATAGCCATTTTTAGCTGCTCCTGGCCCGAACACCTGACCCACATAGGAGCCGTACTAGACCGGATTAGGGAGGCGGGATTGACCCTCAAACCCACATAGGGATGGCAGAGGTGCAGTACCTAGGACACCGGGTAGGCAGCGGTCAACAAAAGCCAGAACCCTCCAAGGTAGAGGCCGTAGCCAAATGGCCAACCCCCCGTACCAAAACCCAGGTCCTGGCGTTCTTAGGTACCGCAGGGTACTATCGGAAGTGTGTGCCTGATTACAGCACCCTGGCCAAACCCCTCACCGATTTAACCTGCAAAAACCTCCCTAAGTTAGTAGTATGGGCCCCAGAGTGTGAACGGGCATTCCAGCAACTAAAAACTGCTCTTGTTAACGCACCTGTACTTGCTGCTCCTGATCCAACTAAACGTTTTCTCGTCCATACGGACGCTTCTATGTTTGGATTGGGAGCAGTACTGAGCCAAGTCGGAGCAGATGGCGGCGAGCATCCAGTGGCTTACTTAAGCAGAAAACTTTTACCCCGGGAAGTAAGCTACACCGCCATCGAAAAGGAATGCCTGGCCATGGTGTGGGCCCTCAAGAAGCTGCAGCCCTATTTGTACGGACAACCATTCTCGCTACTCACAGATCACAACCCGTTGGTGTGGCTGAACCGGGTGTCAGGAGACAATGCCAGGATGCTGCGCTGGAGTTTGGCGCTGCAGCCTTTTGACTTTACCATCCACTACTGCCTTGGGAAGCAAAATGGCAACGCCGACGGGTTATCCAGACAAACTGAACTTGAAAAGTGATCTATGAGTACTTCTCCGGACATCCCCAAGCCGATCCGTTGGGATCAGACTGTGTATGCCGGCTTGGTTCTGGGGGAGCATTGTGGCAAACCTCGTCACTTACAGAATGTACTTGTATATATCTTGCTATTACTGCATTGCTATTCCTATCTGTGGCCAAACCAGCCACTTAAAGTGTAACCCCCCCTGAATGTAATATGATGGAAAGTGTATCCCTGTGTACTGCTTGGTATCTCCTAAGGCAGGAGATGGCTATCTGTAACCCATCCCCCTCCTGCCTGGGAAGTGTATTGTGTGGAATGCAGACCCCCCTGCGGAGGTCTGTACTTAAAGTAAGCTGTATCAATAAAGAGAGTGTGTCAGCCTGGTGAGATGCCAGTGTTTAAACCTCCAAGCTTGGTGTTGTCTAGTTCTTGGGAGAAAAGGATTGTAACTACGCTACCTGCATTTTACCTACATTTTACCTGCTTCATCCTGTCTACCAGCGGAGATACCGTAAGGCTGTATACCTGGATCACCCTCTATCCAAGAGGAGAGTTACCTGAGCATTACTTCAAGTATTTATCTTGGTATATATATATCAGAGTTTGAGTCTGTTTAATCCTCTCCTCTAGCTCTATTCACTGTAATATTGCGTACTGGGCTATTCCCATTTTAACCTTAAGATAGATAGGGTTTTATGTCTTTACACTACTCTACATTTTTACTATTCATCTGTGCTCTCCCTCAGGGTGCTCCTTTTTTGTTAGAGGACCACCACGCTGGGATCTATTTTGTTTTCTGTAATTTACATTTGGGGGTTACCCCCTCCTTGAGAGCACAGTTTAGGTGACCATCTTCCACTATGGAGGTGGAGGTTTGATGCCGTGGTGACCTCTTTTTCCCTTCTGCGGAGTGAGCGGTAACCACTGCATCATCTTATTTCTTTGAAAGTATAAATTTAGCATCAGTATTATAAAAGCCACGTCACGAGCCAAATAACAGTCACAAACCAGTGGCCATCTATACATCTATAAGATGCCTTAGATACCTAATGTTTATGCATCATGGCTGAGATGTACAGTAACATATGATGGGTATACCCATTGATCTGTTACATAACGGTGAGATTTTGTGAAAGGGGTTCCTGGTGTTTTACTCAATCTTAATATTTATTTTTAATCCTCAAACCTTTTTAATCCTCAGTAATGAAATGTGTCCATTAGAAAAAAAAGTACTTTTGGGTCAGGAATTAACAATAAATAGAAAGCTCTAGGGCCCACAGACTCATTTCTGAAAAGCTGCACATCGAAGTCAACTTGCAAATAAACAAGTGTTGTTGGATTTTGGATGTAACTTGCATATTTTAACTCTTTCAAATAAGAAAGGAAGCAATGTTATATTTCTCATTTTACCTATGGCTTTTTTTCTAGGAAATTCAAGGTTGCTGACAGATTTTTTTTTTCTTTTAAATGAGAACAACAAACTACCCTTCATATAACACCAGCTTTAGTTACATTAATTTTCAGCCCAAATCTTTAAAACTGTTGCCAAAGGTTTAAAGAACATATGAAAAGTCTGTTATGTATCTCTAGGGCCCTCAGACTCATATCCGAAAATCTCAATTTAATTCTATATTTAAATTAAGCAATATTGCGTATATAACATTGTGTTATGGTGAAAATATCCTTTGAGAATATATCAACAAGGCAGTTCTCTTGGTGGATTTAACAGCCAATCATATAATGCTGTATTGACTGTATCACCCAATCAAACACTGAAACTTTTGTAAATGCCCTAAGAGAACAACATTGACGCATACAATGGCTGAAATGAACCACCAAATGCAGACACATCCCTTATAGCTACTAAACCAAGTGAGAGGGACATGTATACTCTGATAAATATAGTAACATAATGTCTGTATTTAATTTCAGTAAAGTTAATTTAGGATCATTTTCATTTCATTAACTTAACCCCTTAAGGACCAAACTTCTGGAATAAAAGGGAATCATGACGTGTCACACACGTCATGTGTCCTTAAGGGGTTAAGGGAGACATGTCTCGAATTTTCTACCTTGGGGTTTAAATAATAACGCTGTTCATCAAGCATCAGATAGGGAAACAGTACATTGCTTATGTGTGTTTTTACATATTTTTTTCTAACTCAACATTCGCTCAACATTCACTATCTGAGAGATTTTTAAATAACACGAAGCAACAGGAAGTAATATTTACACTTTACGCTAATGTGTTCGGCAGTGTTTACTGGAATAAATGAGACATACACATGGTTGAAACATTACAATTTGCCTGTAAATAAATGACAATTCCGTATTATATCTTTAGACTCTTCATTTCTTTTTAGACTCACCAATTCCCATACTATTCTTAACGTATAAAGAAAAGGTAAAATATCTCTATTGTTAATTATGCTTGAAGTACTTGAATGTTGAAGATGAATTGGATTTTTATACGTCTATGTAAAACATCTACGCAAAGTTCTGTGAGTAAAATAAGCAAAAATAAAGTCATCACAGCATTTGTTCTGCAACATCTTTAAAGCAAAATAGTTCTTCTAGATGTATGACTTAGAAAAGCAATCATGAAAAATGTTTCTATCTTAATAAAGTAAAGCACCAACACCCGAAGATGTTTTTCAACTATCTATCTTTTGTCTTTGCTTTAATTAATAAAACAAATGGACAATAAATTCAAAGCAACGAATAAACATTAATCTTTAAATCAAAAAGATTTACTCCGAGATTATAATCAATCACGTGCATGAAATCTCATATTTAATCGTGTGATGACCTTAGTTACTTTGTTTAATCAGTAAAGGAGAATTAATTCCCAAAATTGTAATTTGGATGATTTCCAAACACACACCATCAATTCAGTAAGCGCACTGACGCTAACTTGTTAAAATTCAGTCGGCAAAAGATATCCGCTTGGGTTTTCACGATGCTTGATGTTCTGTTTTGGAATATTCATACACATAGAACTTTATTTCAATTGCCTAATCTTACTGCATTTAAGTCAGATAATTGAATCTTAACATTACAAATTTGCTTTCATTTCCAAGTGTACTGTGGAAAAGTATACTTAGCCTGGCTGCACTTGTTTTAATTAACTGAATATTTAAAAAATATGGAATAACATTGCAAATAACTCCATATTTTACTATTGCTGAATGGCAAATCTCTTCTGCACTTAATGTTTGATCATCATATAATAAAGAAAATCTATTTTTACTTTTTAAACATATTCTTGGAATAATTCTAAACATTTTCATTGACAAGAAAAAAAGGACTTGTGTAACCAGTACGTACCACTGTGGTGATATTGGGTGGTCAGTACGATATGGCCACAAATGACAAGTGGGGGAATATTTATTAAAGTATTCTGAAAAGTGGTGGTTGAATTCTGGCATTATTCTGATTTTATGTTTAAAGGGATCTTAAATGTGATGGTTTTCTTCATAACAAATTCTGCCAGTTTTCACAGACAATGCAATTTCAGAAGACCACAAAGTTCAGAGTGGTGGAAAATGTCTGCCACTTTTCTGTCAGAAAAAGTGGGGGTCTTATTCATAAGTCCATAGCATTGGTAAGAAAACTGAGCATATTAAAAAAGTATAGGGTTCAAAAAAGCAACAGTTAAAAGAAGATCTGACAGGTTTATTAAATTGCGCCACAAATTCACAGAATTAGAACTAGAAGGAAACGTTTTGATAAATCTCCCTCGATATGTCACCACCAAACCGAGACTTACGAGCCAGAGACATTACAAGTGTGTCTGATCATGATAAAGTGAAGAGGAGACTTATGGAGAACTAGCGGTTCCCATTCTTGCATTTAGATTCATAACAGATTGTAAAGCACACACATAAACTAAGGGCTCATTTTAAATGCTACTTATAAGTAGGTTTATTTGTATATATCTTTAATATTTTTTGTTATATGTTTTACCCTACGACTTTTCCTTCTGGCAGCCATCTGGAAGAGTCTGCTGTTCCTTGTGGTTGATGCACTGCTGTTGTAAACTGCAACTGCCACATTCTTCTGCCTTAGTTTTTTGGAAATGTATGAACTACATTTCATCAGAAGAATTCATACATATGCACTTTTTCATCGATTTACGGCTCTTTTTTCATGGTTTTCATGCTGCTAACATCTTCCATTTCCTTTATTAATTTTGTAACCTGCCTCCGCACTTTTTCCCTAGCCATAATATCCTTCTGGATATTATGCCCAGAATTGCACAGCATATTCAAGGTGTGGTCTTACCAGTGATTTGTAAAATTATTTCATCCTGAGAATCAATGCCACTATTTATTCATGACAATACCTTATTGACCTTAGCAACTGCTGATTGACATTCACATTGTTGCCTAGTTTGTTGTCTATTACAGTTCCCAAATCTTTATCATCTGTTATCCCTATGTCACTACCGTTTAGGGTTTCTTTACCCTAAAGTGCATAGCTTTGCATTTATCTACATTATTATTATTATGTTATTATTAATATAGCACCAGCAAATTCCGTAGCGCCATTAGGATAAACCTTGCTGCCTCTAAAACGTTCTCAGAAGGCTAGCTGCTTGCTTCCATCTCACCCTTAAAGGCAGTGATCCTTCAAATTAAAGATAATATGCAGGTGGATATGCTCACCTCATCCCTACATCATACTTCTGCATCCTTTTATAAGGTGTGGACTTCCTGCATGCATTATCCTTCCTGAGTTGTGCAGGTTTGACTGTTTTAGAGCTGGCCGCATCTACTCCACCCTCTCCTGTCCTCTTTTCTGTTCTTCACTTTCCCCCCCTCTCTCTCTCCATCTTTCTCTTCTCTTCTTTTAATTTTGCTTTCTTTTTATCCTCCGTATGTGAGATATGATATGCTAGAGTGGTTTTTCACTTACTCTAATTCTCCAGGTCGATATTGTATTGCCCTCATCACGACACTTCTTTAATTGCACTGTTATACATTCTGTTTCTATAAGAATTGTCTAAATGTATTGGTATTTAGTTCACGTTGCTGTTATGTTATATCACTTAAAAGTAAAAAACAGAGATAAAGGGTGGCGCTAAAAATAGGTAATAGTACGTTTAAGATATCATATATAAAAAACCAGTGCAGCACACATAAAAACCACCCAAGTGTATAGTCACTTTATAACACTTACATACAAAGATAAAACAGAAAAGAGGGCGGTGGTTGCGCACACAATGAATGATATCCTTGGTCTTAAGTGTAGACCCTTAGGTTAATATTTAGAGCCTTTCTGAGTTGGCTCTAAACTTTAAAGCATACTGCTTTTAAAGTTTAGAGCCAACTCAGAAAGGCTCTAAATATTAACCTAAGGGTCTACACTTAAGACCAAGGATATCATTCATTGTGTGCGCAACCACCGCCCTCTTTTCTGTTTTATATTATATCACTTGTTTAACATCCTAAGTGATGTTTCATGTCACTTTCATATCTGTTTGATTTATATAAGGTTTATAGACCTATATGTCCCGTTGCCTTGCCAATATTCTTTAAATAAATATTGTTTTGAACAAAATCATCTGCCGTTTGATTGCCCACTCCCCTAATCTTTCAAAAATCCCTCGGCAGGAAAGTAATAACCTGCCCACATTACCTTAGCTTGCCAAGTAGTTTTTTTGTTGTTGTTTTTTTATTGACACAAAAAAAATCTTCTTACTGGCCAGCCCCCTACTTGCCATATAGAGTGAGGTGCTCATGCGCCGGTTTGTCTTTCTATTCGTTACCAGCAAGCCACTAATATGGGAATGGTTGGTATCTGTACTGGCAGTTATTTGCAATAAGGTACAAATATTTAGCAACCAGGTTGTATATCATGCAAGGTTGTATCACATGATTACTCTCAGCCAATGAGTTAAGCTCTGCACTGTTAGGCTTAGCTCAATGTAGAAAGTTTCCATCTCTCATGGAAGAGGTGAGCAGAACCTGCCAGACTGCCGGTAAGTTGTTAGGCCATTTGGTGGCACGCTACTCTTAGCACCATAACCACTACTGTGCACTGCAGTGGTTTTTATACTGCAATGTTCTTATAAAGACATGAATAGTGTGTCTCTGACTATTTTACCAAGAGACATTACTTCTTAACTCTCCCAGATATATAATGGACAGCGGTTGCTTCAAATCATGGAGTTGTTTGTAACTCTGTGATTTGTGAGTGTCGAATAAATGTAGATTATTTTGTTTCTATTTGTTTATTTGTAATGTCAACTAAGCTATTTTTGCTGTTTAAACAATAACTATGATGCGTGGGCTTTTAATAAACATCTGACTGTCACCATCTGAAAAATATAGATACGTCCAAAGTAGACAATCTGACTGTGTTAGTAATGTTAAAATATAAGTTTAGCATAAGCAGACTTTTACCAAGCATACACCGTTGCACACGTGAGACATTTCTATAGAGAAGGCTAGATAAATCAAGACAAGTTTCTGCACCATTATTTGCGTAATAAAAACTAAAATCTATTTGATAGTGCTCTTATTGGTGTTATTTTGATATTGATAGAAATAAGTTGATGAAAATGTTCCTTGACCTTTTGTGATTTGTAGAATGAGGCATTAACACTATTGACTAAGAAATTATAGAACATTTTGAGAAAGTATACAAACAAAATAATCACTCACTAAAATGCTTTGCATGAATGTGTCTAAATCTGCCAAGGGAAAAAAAAAACAGCATTTCTTTAACACATTTCTCCTTAAGGAAATGACATATGGTGCTGTTAGCACTGTAACTGTTCTAGTGTTTATTAGTTAAGTAAAAATCACACATCTTCTTTAAGGAAATTAACCCAGATGACTGGAATCAATATATTGCAACAACTGGAGAACAAATTGTAACATTTTATTGCGGACCTTTGTTTCCCAAGACTCAGAGCTCACAAATTATATCACTGGAGCTACGAAAGCACGAAGATTAGTTTTGTGTAATGTCTTTTGTTATCGGAGTCTAATTAGATCCCATGAACTAAAGCAGTGCATTGAGGGGGCAACTGATTAAGTGTGGCTTCTTTGTAAGTTAATCAAACAATGACAAATAGTTACACATGCATTTTATAATAAACATATAAAAGAGTAAATGTATAAAGTTCCATAAAATCTAAATATTTGTAATTTAAATCATAACATATTAATTAACTTATTTGCTACCAAAACAGTGTATACCGTCCACAGTAAGCAAGTTTAACTGCAAACTTTAATAATGCATTCTAAGATTTAAAGAGAAGGCAGATCGGGAATATAAGTCAAGAAAGACCATCTATTATTTGTAAAGCCCTGTATAACGCAATAGTTATTTCACCATTGCACCATTGCAGTATGCCAATAGAGAAATGCTATATTATGGTCTGAGGATCTGGTCTGTATTGATAACCAGTAAAATTTGTAAAAATCGTAAAAATTTCAGATCCTCAGATTTTAACCTGTACATGAGACATTTAAGCCTTAAACGACTGTTTGAAAGCTGCTTAAAATGTTGTGTGTCTAATATTTTTATGTATATAACTTGGTCATTTCGGGGTTCTGCAGGACAACCATTAATTAAGGTATAATCTGTGCCCCAAAATAATGTTTTCTATAATATTAAGACCCTGTCTAATGTACATTCTATCCCTCTAATAGTTCTTAAATGGATAAACACATATATTACGTATTTAAATTGTTAACATTTGCATAAGGTTAGTGCTTATATCTCTTTATGCACGAACATCCATGTAACAGATCCAGTTTACAAAATCATGAATTGTTTGGAATTGACCAGTAATTTTTACAATTTTGCTAATTTGGCCTGAAATGAAGCGATTACTTCAACTTTATCAGATAAATAAAATAGCAATGGTGCTTTAAGGAAAATATGATTAAATAATTGAAAATTAAAATTAGATTGTGGACGTATACATTAAAGAAGAAAATAGATGACACCATCTGTTCTTTTTTTCTTATTTATATCTATTTTTCTTTCATCGTCTGTTAACTCTTAACAATCAGGACACATTTTTTTTTCTTGTTTGGTTTTTTTAACACAGATTTCTACTTGTTTAATATTATATATCATCATTACATAATATATATGACAAGGTGGATTTAAAGAAAAGTAATGAAAACAAAGCGCAATATAAAGAGGGTTCTTTTTACAAGTCCTTACTTTGTCTTGTGTTTTCAAGAAAACGAGATCAGAAATAAAGAAAAGAAGAACAGATTCTGAGACAGAAAGAGAAGTGGAAAACAATAGAAGAAAGGTATAGTGACAGTGTCACTTTAAACTAATTAAAGCGTCTGTGCTACATTCTGGGTTCTTTGCCTATATGATGGTGACACTGCTGCTTGGTGTGTGGTGATGCATGGGTGCAGGGGAAGGTTTTACTTTTTTACTTACCTGAACTTGTCCATTGTGGCCTCTACCACCTTGATCCGGTGCATCCTCTTCAACTCCTTCATTTGCCAAAAGCCAAAATCAGTGTGTAACGGATCACCTTGCACCTCGACTGGGTACCTCCGTTGAAGGATGCTCCTAGCGCTTACAGAGGGCTCCAAGCCCTCCGCAGACACCACAACCACCGCAGACCCCAAGAACCGCCGCAGCTTGGTTGGTGTCTCGCCGTCTCCTACCCACCCTGGACCTACGACAAGGCTCCAGGTTCCAGTGGGTGAACCTCTCCTCCAAGAGAGTGAAGCAGGAACAGGCTATTAAAAGAGCTTAGTAGTTATTAGCTAAGGGAGTATGCAGAGCATAGCAATCCCTTGTAGTGATATAGCAATTCCCCCAATAAGAGACAGGACTCTAGATTGAGGGTAAAAGAAGAACTGATGTTTAATGGCAGGTACTTTTATGCAGTGCTCCCCTGCAAGGGAGACACCCACAGGCAATTAGACATTAACCAACCAGATAACGGTTACATCCCACATATTCCCTCCCCTCTGCTTGGGAGATAATTGAGATTCTTACTATATCTACTCAATTAGCTCCAAGCTAAAACTTATACTTTTTTATGCATTTTTATAACTTTAAAACTTTACATTCAATCTTCATAAAAACACATATTATTAATCAGCATACTTGAAATATGAACATACTCAAAAATCATGCAAATCCTTTCATTAGTTCAAAAGTTAGTCAGAAGTCCTTTGTGACCGACCGCAGGCACATTTTCCTGCCCAAAACAGTTCCATAGATTTGGGCTGTGCGGTCGGTCAATTTCACACTGAAAAAAATGACTAAGTCCCATTCGAACGTGTGTTTGAATCTTTGAACGGGACTTAGTCTCTGCGGCTGAAAACTCAGTGCAGGAGAAAGTAAGGGTCAGCGGTGTTCGTTGAAATGTGTAGCCGATTTCAGTTCCATGGATTTGGCTACACATACCGCTGACCTCGTTCGAATGAACAAAGATGGCTGCCGCCACGTGTTGGTTTGTCGAGAGGCGGCCACTTCAACTACTTTGGCACTTCGGCTGTATCCGAAGTGCCAATTTAAAGTTGCAAAACTGCTCCAAAGTAATTAAAGGGCCAGGAACAGCATTAAAAAAATCCCTTATGCTTAAATACAGTTCTTAAAGGGTCAGTAACAGTATAATATCAGTCCATAAGCCCCAACTCAGTTCCTTAAAGGGCAATACATCCCAGGGCCATAGTCGCAGGGCAGGAGGCTGGCAAACAGGCCCCTCCAAAAACCAGTGGCGAGGTTACTTTCGCCACACAGTGCTGTATTTTTGAAATGCTCCTTTTCTTATTTAAATAGAATTGTTGAGAATCTGCTGAGTGGATAAGTAAGAGTAGTCATGTTAGGACAGATGTGGTAGCTTGGTGTAAGGAGAGAATTTGCAAACATGGCAGTAGCATTATTGATTGTAATTGGGCTGTTGGCTTTTTGAAAAACTAATAGGGACTATAAATAATCAAGATGGGAAATGATAGGATCACAAACAAGTGACTTAGTACCACCTTTTATTAAGAAGCAGTAAGTGATTGAAGCATGTATTTGCAAAAAGCCTCCAGAGCTATACACAAAAACATGGAAGAAAAATTCTTGAGATAAACAGTTTGACAACTTACTCGGGATCTGCTGGGATAGGGGCAGTAGTGTGTGAAGGGTGCAATATGTGTGTGTGGTTGTGTGTGTGTGTGGTGCAGTGTGTGCACGAGGGGTGCAGTGAGTGTACGGCGGTGCATTCTATTTGTGAAAGAATGTAGTGTGTGTGTGAGGGGTGCAGCGTGTGTGTGTGGGGGGGGTACAGTGTGTGTGGGGTACAGTGTGTGTGGGGGCAAGTTGTATAAGGGGTGCAGTGTGTGTGAGGGGTATAATTAAAATAACTATTTTCATATCCCTCCTCCCTGCTTACCTTTGTGTGAGGGGTACAGTGTGTGTGTGGGGGCAGGTTGTATAAGGGGTACAGTGTGTGTGAGGGGTACAATGTGTGTGGGGGGAAGGTTGTGTAAGGGATACAGTGTGTGTGGGGATGCAGAGTGTGTGTGGTGGGCAGTGTGTGTGGTACAGTGTGTGAGGGATACAGTTTGTGTGTATCCAGGGGCAGTGTTTGTGTATGAGGGGGTAATGTGTGTGTGTGTGTGTGTGTGTGTATGGGGGTAGTGTGTGTATATGTATTGGGTAAATTTGTATGGGGGCCTGTTTGTGTGTATAGGGGGTAATTGTGTGTGTATGGGGGGCAGTGTGTGTGTATGGGGAACAGTGTGTATGTATGGGGGGACTTATTGTGTATATGTGGGGATAGGAGGGCAAATTCATAAACATACAAAAGATGTTTATTTTTTAATTAAAAATAACTGTGACGAGACCAACCTCGCCACATTGCATTGGAGGAGCCTGGTTGCCCGCCTGCTGCCTTTGGATTATGGACCGGCAGCTAAAGGGTTAATTTTACTGTGCAGAAGGATTTATTTCTCCCTTTCTGCACAGCCGTTCGGTAGATTCTATCTACCGAACAAACAGCCTGTTTGCAACCTCCCCAGAGCCATGGGAAGCCGGCCGGCGCCGTTAATTGGCCACCCACAAGCTGGAGTGTGCTGCCAATTTACCTCCCTGAAGCTGCGGTTAACCGCAGCTTAATTGCTTGTTACTGGGTGGCCGCTGTTACACTTAGCTTCCGCTAGGTGGCGGTGTTCTGGAGCTCCCCGGGCAGCCAGCGCTTTTCTGCCCGGCTTTCATGCACCAAACCCGGACACTTTTACGTGCAGGCACCGCTGAACCTCCAGCCCCTGGTTCTAATTCGTATGGATTTGGTGAATGCATGGAAATTCTGTATTTTATGTTGGAAGAATGTTTTAACCCAGATAGCCATGCCATGGAGCATATTAGTGTCATTACAGACTTTGGCTCCATGGCAATTAAACTGTATTTGTGTGGTCTGAGTGCCATTTGCCTAATAATGTGCACTCAGACCTGAGCTATCTGGGGATATGTTACATGTCTGTGTTTTATGTATAAAATGTGTCTTTATGTATTTTAAAGTGATAGTCTGTCTTTGTGTCCCCACGTGTGTAATGGAGTTTTGCCTTTGTCCTGGGAGATAATTGAATTACTTCTCCAGGGCAGAGTGGAGGAAGCCAGGATGCATTGTGGGGATGTTTTACTGCTGTATGTCTGTAATTGGTACTTGTCTGTCCGTTGTTACAGTCTTCCATCTGGTCCCCTAGGGGAGTGTCCACCAGGTGGGAGACCTGCATAAATACAGGGGCAGGTAGCCCTCAATAAACAGACCACTGCTTGACCCTCAACACAGAGCCTTGTCTCGTTCTTGGGGGGATTCACTGTATGCTGATAGGGACTGACTGCCAGGAGTGTAAGCCGCTTGGGAGCTTTTCCTGTTCGTCTGCTAGCAGCTATTCGTGAGGTTCCAGTTCGGGAGTTTGGAGTGCTACCTTATTCCCTTGTATGCAGTTCGGGAGTTTGGTGCATTCACTTATATCCAATTCGTGAGTTTTGGTGATTCTACAGTAGCTGTGCCTGTCTGTGAAAAGGGGATTATCGCCTAAACGGATTTTAACCCCTTGTCTGCTGAAACGGTCCGTTACAATAACTATTTGTATAACCCCCCCTCCCTGCTTACCTTTGTGTGAGGTGTACAGCCAGTGTGTGTGGGGGCCAGTGTGTGTGTGGGGCAGTGTGTGTGTGAGGGGTACAGTTTGTGCGTATGGAGGGGCAGTGTGTGTGTATGGGGTGTAATGTGTGTGTGTGGGGGTGGTAATGTGTGTGTGTTAATGGGGTAATGTGTGTGTGTAGGGGTAATGTGTGTTTGTGTGTATTGGGGCAGTGTGTGTGTGTTTTGGGGGCAGTGTGTGTGTGTGTGTGTGTGTATGGGGGGCAGTGTATGTGTGTGTCAAATCTTATAGCTTTCATCTTTTGGATTGCTGCTTTTAACAAGGTTTTGGATAATGGTAAGTAGTGATGTACCGAACTGTTCGCTGGCGAATAGTTCCTGGCGAACATAGCGTGTTCGCATTTGCCACGGCGGGCGAACACATGCACGGTTCGATCCGCCCTCTATTCGTCATCATTGACTAAACTTTGACTCTGTGCCTCACAGTCAGCAGACACATTCCAGCCAATCAGCAGCAGACCCTACCCTTGCAGACCCTCCCACCTCCTGTACAGCATCCATTTTAGATTCATTCTGAAGCTGCATTCTTAGATAGAGGAGGGAAAGTGTAGATGCTGCTCATTTCATAGGGAAATGTATAGCTAGGCTAGTGTATTCAGTGTCCACTACAGTCCTGAAGGACTCATCTGATCTCTGCTGTAAGGACAGCACCCCAAAAAGCCCTTTTTAGGGCTAGAACATCAATCTGCTTTTTTGTTTGTGTGTAATCTAATTGCAGTTGCCTGCCTGCCTGCCACCTTCTGTGTCAGGCTCACAGTGGATACTGTGCCCACTTGCCCAGTGCCACCACTCATATCTGGTGTCACAATAGCTTGCATTTAAAAATAATTTTTTTTTCACTGTAATAGATTAATTAGCAGTTAGTTGTCTGCAAGCGTCTGTGTGTCAGGCCAAAAGCGTGTACTCTGCCAGTGTGCACAGTGCCACTCATATCTGGTGGCACAATAGCGTGCATTTAAAAACCAACAAACTTTTTTTCACTGTAATAGATTGCATAGCAGTTAGTTGTCTGCAAGTGTCTGTGTGTCAGGCTCACAGTGGATACTGTGCCCACTTGCCCAGTGCCACCACTCATATCTGGTGTCACAATAGCTTGCATTTAAAAACAAAAACATTTTTTTCACTGTAATAGATTAATTAGCAGTTAGTTGTCTGCAAGCGTCTGTGTGTCAGGCCAACAGCATGTACTCTGCCAGTGTGCACAGTGCCACTCATATCTGGTGGCACAATAGCGTGCATTTAAAAACCCACAAACTTTTTTTCACTGTAATAGATTGAATAGCAGTTAGTTGTCTGCAAGCGTCTGTGTGTCAGGCTCACAGTGGATACTGTGCCCACTTGCCCAGTGCCACCACTCATATCTGGTGTCACAATAGCTTGCATTTAAAAACAAAAACATTTTTTCACTGTAATAGATTAATAAGCAGTTAGTTGTCTGCAAGCATCTGTGTGTCAAGGCCAACAGCGTGTACTCTGCCAGTGTGCACAGTGCCACTCATATCTGGTGGCACAATAGCGTGCATTTAAAAACCCACAAACTTTTTTTTCACTGTAATAGATTGAATAGCAGTTGGTTGTCTGCAAGCGTCTGTGTGTCAGGCTCACAGTGGATACTGTGCCCACTTGCCCAGTGCCACCACTCATATCTGGTGTCACAATAGCTTGCATTTAAAAACAAAAACATTTTTTCACTGTAATAGATTAATAAGCAGTTAGTTGTCTGCAAGCATCTGTGTGTCAAGGCCAACAGCGTGTACTCTGCCAGTGTGCACAGTGCCACTCATATCTGGTGGCACAATAGCGTGCATTTAAAAACCCACAAACTTTTTTTTCACTGTAATAGATTGAATAGCAGTTGGTTGTCTGCAAGCGTCTGTGTGTCAGGCTCACAGTGGATACTGTGCCCACTTGCCCAGTGCCACCACTCATATCTGGTGTCACAATAGCGTACACTGTAATAGATTGAATAGCAGTTAGTTGTCTGCAAGCGTCTGTGTGTGTAACGAGTATATACCCCTACACGCACGATCCAGCCAAACAGAAGACAGCACAGAGGAGAGATACGTCTAGAGTGGCCGGACTCGACGTAATAGGAGCAGGGCCGGATTAACATAGGGGCTGATGGAGCTGCAGCTCCAGGCCCAGGCCCATGGAATAGGCCCATTAATTAAAAAAAAATAATATATATATATATATATATATATTTTTTTTTTTTTTTTTTTCACACACTACTCTTAGGGATTTCACCTGGCTTTTATTTTATTGGCACAGCCAGTATTTAAAGCTGCATGGCTGGTGCCAATATTGCAGTGATACTGGCAATACAAATGCTGGTATTTTTCTCAGTATAAACAAGAGATTACTATGCAAGACCAGCACTGGCCAGTAGGGGGTCACTGTATGTGGAGACAGGCAGGGATAGGAAGTTCCAGCAAATCCCTCCCTGCCTATCTATACTCACTGATCTGCAGGGGTGCAGCTACAGAGAGTCCAGACAGCAACTCCCACCCTGCAGAGACAGCCTACAGCTCAGGGAAGTAAGTGATGGGGGGAAAGGCTGCAAGGAGACATACACTAAGATACTAAGGGACATTGGGAGACATTATGACACAGACGCATGGGGACACAGTGTCCCCATGTCTCCCAGCCAGTGTCCCTGGTGTCTCAGTGTCCCCTAGTCTCCCAGTGACCCCTAGTCTCCCAGTGCCCCCAGTCTGCCAGTGCCCCCAGTCTGCCAGTGTCTCACTGTCCCCATGTCTCCTAGTGCCTCCATGTCTCTCAGTGCCTCAAGTGTCGCAATGTCCCCATGTCTCCAAGCTAGTGTCCCTAGTGTCTGTGGCCCTGGTGTCTCAGTGTCCCCATGTCTCCCAGTGCCCCCATGTCCCCCAGCCAGTGTCAGTGTCTGTGTCCCTGGTGTCTGTGTCCCCATGTCTTCAAGTGTCCCCTATTTTCCCAGTGTCCCCATGTGTCCCAGCCAGAGTCCCCTAGTCTCCCAGTGTCACTGGTGTCTCAGTGTCCCTAGGTCTCCCTGTGTCCCCAGGTCTCCCCGTCTTCCTAGTGTCCTAGTGACATGGGGACCCTGGGATACATGGGGACACAGGGAGACATGGGGCATTGAGGCACTGTGATACATAGGATCACTGGGAGACCTGGGGACACGACACTAGGGGACACTGGGAGACATGGGGCACTGAGACACTGATACATAGGAACACTGAGACCTGGAGTAATAGACACATGGGGGCACTGAGTCATGAGGGCACTGGGAGACATGGGGGCACTGGGAGGAATCCATCTATACAGCAGAATCAAACTAAGTAGTTTTTTGGTGATTTTACAGCATTTTCTCTTATGTCACTCCTTGTGATTTACATCATGTGATGTCACCCATACATATTTAATTATGCAAATTAGTAAGGCCGTTTTTTTTCTCCAAAAAAGGTGGCAACCCTAACTACTTTTCACATACTCTTACTTAAGTATGGAAACTTAGGAGGGATGTATGGGAACAAAACTTGTGTGGACTGGCTGACAATGAATATAGTCAAAGGGACACTACCGAACAACTACAGCTTATTGAATTTGTTCTGGTGAGTAGAATCATTACCTTCAGGCTTTTTGCTGTAAACACTGTCTTTTCAGAGAAAATGCAGTCTTTACATTACAGCCTAGTGATAACTTCCCTGGCCACTCTTTAGATGGCTGTTAGAGATCCTTCCTGGGTCATGGCTGCCTAAAATGCATCCAAACATTCAGTGTCTCCTCCCTTTGCATGCAGACACTGAACTTTCCTCATAGAGATTCATTAATTCAATTCATCTCTATAAGGAGATGCTGATTGGCCAGGGCTGTGTTTGAATATTGCTGGCTCTGCCCCTGATCTGCCTCCCTGTCAATCTCAGCCAATCCTATGGGGAAGCATTGTGATTGGATCAGGCCACCACTTCTAATGATGTTAGCAGACTGCTTGTTTTTATGAGTCTAACAGTATGCAGAGTTACAGCTTCAGGCTTGAATACTGTAAGATTTTGCTATATTTATGGAGGCATGAGGGGCCCAGGGGGGCTAGATGGTGGTGTTAACACTATAGGGTCATGAATTCATGTTTGTGTTCCTGACCCTATAGTGATCCTTTAAGGTAATGCTGACTTTGGTCTCTCTAACACTGTGGCATGTTCCCTTTCTTCTACACTCACTACATACAGCTTTTCTCTGTCCCAGACTATATACCAGGAGCTTCTGCCTGCTAGTAAGAAGGTAAGGAGACAAGTGGACCAGCGAGTGCTAGGGGACAGTCCTTAGAAAGCGTTGAGCGAGCGCTTCATTAGACACATTTATGCCAAGCTCAGGGTGCTGTCTGCATAGTATGCCCTTAGTTGACCAGCTGCATGATTGGCAGGCAGCCTGACATGCATTCATGCCAGACTGGCCTTCTAATTCTTTGGGAAGACATGTCCTCTTTTGGGGCATTTTCGCCCCTTTTTGCAGGTTACGTGATTTGTGTCAGTGGCACACCCTTTTACCATGCCCATTGACTTCCTGCTTGACTGGACACTGCTGTTAGGGGTTATGGATTTACTTGAAAGATGAAAACATAAATTAGAGAGAGATTAGCCTAGGGTATGTGTTTTCTTATAGCTGCTGTTTTCTTTCTCTCCAGCACCATCTCCATCAGATACATGACGCTTGGGAGTGTTTTACTGTTTTTGGTCGATATGATTCTGTAATTAGGCCCGTCATAATTGTCAGCACCAGGCCCACTGGGCTCTTAATCTGGCCCTGAATAGGAGAAGTACAGAGTCAGGAACGATCCGAGGTCAAGGGCACAAAGAGACAGCGTAAACGAGAACTAGCCGGGGTCTGGTACACAGGAATCAGCAAGCCGGCAAACAGTACAGACAAGGATAAAGTGAAAACGAAGTCAGAATACAAAGCCAAGGTCAAATACGGAGAAACACAACTGAACACAACAAGCACTAAAGGGAACTGTAGCAGAAACCACGATAGGGCAAGGAACTAAGGGAAAAGGGTGAGTATAAGTAGCCTTCAAACTAATGTGATTGGCTCCTGTCACTTCCACACCCCCAACAGGTAAGTGTATGGGGTGATTGGCATGACAGGAGCCAATGGGAGCCTTTTTGCAATTTAGGCTCCCACTGTCTCTTTAAGAGCGTGCCCGAGACTCGCGGCGCGCTCTTAGCTGCAGGCGGGACATGTGACCGCATCTCGCAGTCACTGCCCGTCTTCCTGTTAGGCGAGTCGGATGAGCCGCGCGCGGCTCGTGCAGCCGCAAGACCGCGCGCGGCTTGAAGAGAGGACCGCGACCGGCCCCCGGATAAGGTAAGTAACGCTACAGTGTGTCAGGCTCACAGTGGATACTGTGCCCACTTGCCCAGTGCCAACACTCATATCTGGTGTCACAATAGCTTACATTTAAAAGCAAAAAAATAGTTTTCACTGTAATAGATTAATTAGCAGTTAGTTGTCTGCAAGCATCTTTGTGTCAGGCCAACAGCGTGTACTCTGCCAGTGTGCACAGTGCCACTCATATTTGGTGTCACAATAGCGTGCATTTAAAAACAAAAAACTTTTTTCACTGTTATAGATTGAATAGCAGTTAGTTGTCTGCAAGTGGGTGTGTCAGGCCTACAGCGTGTACTCTGCCAACCTCTGCCAGTTCAAATTGCCACTCATATCTGGTCTCACAATAGCGTGCATTTAAAAGCAAAAAACTTTTTTCACTGTTATAGATTGAATAGCAGTTAGTTGTCTTCAAGTGGGTGTGTCAGGCCTACAGCGTGTACTCTGCCAACCTCTGCCAGTGCACATTGCCACTCATATCTGGTGTCACAATAGCGTGCATTTAAAAACAAAAAACTTTTTTCACTGTTATAGATTGAATAGCAGTTAGTTGTCTTTAAGCGGGTGTGTCAGGCCTACAGCGTGTACTCTGCCAACCTCTGCCAGTGCACGTTGCCACTCATATCTGGTGTCACAATAGCGTGCATTTAAAAACAAAAAACTTTTTTCACTGTTATAGATTGAATAGCAGTTAGTTGTCTTCTAGCGGGTGTGTCAGGCCTACTGCGTGTACTCTACCAACCTCAGCCAGTGCACATTGCCACTAATATCTGGTGTCACAATAGCGTGCATTTAAAACCCAAAAACTTTTTTCACTGTTATAGATTGAATAGCAGTTACTTGTCTTCAAGCGGGTGTGTCAGGCCACAGCGTGTACTCTGCCAACCTCTGCCACTGCACAGTGCCACTCATATCTGGTCTCACAGTAGCTTGCACGCATAGTACCACTAATCCAAAAACAATTACAGGCAGAGGCAGGCCACCCCGCAGGTGCCATTGTGGTCGTGGTGTTGTGATTCCCTTTTGCCCTAGAATAATGCCCAGTTTTCAGAGGCCACGTACCCTGAACTTGAAAAGTTCAACACTCCTAATGTTCGACCGCCTGCTCCAACAAGAAAAAGCCGTTAATGAATATTTGTATGACCGGGGTGCTAGGACAGCCTCTGGGAGTTGGGAATTTTTTTGCTACGTTACTGGACGCTCATGCGCAATGCCTGAAGGCTCATGCGTCCTTTTGAGGAGGTGACAAACCTAGTCAGGCGCACCGAAGGCACCATCAGCGACATCATACCATTTGTTTTCTTCCTGGAGCGTGCCCTGCGAAGAGTGCTGGATCAGGCCGTAGATGAGCATGAAGAGGAAGAGGAAGAGTTGTGGTCACCATCACCACCAGAAACAGCCTTATCAGCATCGCTTGCTGGACCTGCGGCAACGCTGGAAGAGGATTGTGAGGAAGAGGAGTCAGAGGAGGAATGTGGCTTTGAGGAGGAGGAGGAATCCCAACCACAACAGGCATCCTAGGTTGCTCGTTGTCACATATCTGGTACCCGTGGTGTTGTACGTGGCTGGGGGGGAAGAACATACCTTCATTGAGATCACTGAGGAGGAGGAACGGGAAATGAGTAGCTCGGCATCCAACCTTGTGCAAATGGGGTCTTTCATGCTGTCGTGCCTGTTGAGGGACCCTCGTATAAAAAGGCTGAAGGAGAACGACCTGTACTGGGTGTCCACGCTACTAGACCCCCGGTATAAGCAGAACGTGACTGAAATGTTACCCAATTACAACAAGTCGGAAAGGATGCAGCATTTGCAAAATAAATTAAAAAGTATGCTTTACACAGCGTATAAGGGTGATGTCACAGCACAACGGGAATCTAACAGGGGAAGAGGTGAAAGTAATCCTCCTCCTCCCACGACCACGCCGGCAAGGACAGGACACTTTAAAGACGTGTTGTTGATGGAGGACATGCGGAGCTTTTTAAGTCCTACGCATCGCCACAGCCCTTCGGGATCCACCCTCAGAGAACGACTCGACTGACAGGTAGCAGACTACCTCGCCTTAACTGCAGATATCGATACTCTGAGGAGCGATGAACCCCTTGACTACTGGGTGTGCAGGCTTGACCTGTGGCCTGAGCTATCCCAATTTGCAATAGAACTTCTGGCCTGCCCCGCTTCAAGTGTCCTGTCAGAAAGGACCTTCAGTGCAGCAGGAGGTATTGTCACTGAGAAGAGAAGTCGCCTAGGTCAAAAAAGTCTAGATTACCTCACCTTTATTAAAATGAATGAGGGATGGATCCCAAAGGGACTGACAGTGGGCAATACATTCGACTAAAAAAGGCCTGATGAAATGAGCTGCCTTGGGCTTAAAATGGTGACCCTATGTAGGAGGAACAGTCCCTATTCTGCTCTGTGTCAGTGTGTATCAGGGTCCCTGAGGACAGGTGTCAATCCATATCTGCCAAGTGACCCTATGTAGGGGGAACAGTCCCTATTCTGCTCTGTGTCAGTGTGTATCAGGGATCATTAGGATAGGTGTCAATCCATATCTACCAAGTGACCCTATGTAGGGTGAACAGTCCCTATTCTGCTCTGTGTCAGTGTGTATCAGGGTCCCTGAGGACAGGTATCAATCCATATCTGCCAAGTGACCCTATGTAGGGGGAACAGTCCCTATTCTTCTCTGTGTCAGTGTGTATCAGGGTCTCTGAGGACAGGTGTCAATCCATATGTCAAGGTGTCAATATGTCATATGTCAGGTGTCAATCTATATCCATTGTGATTTAGGAATGTGAGGTGATTTATGCCCTTTATGGATTAAAACCAGACTCTGCATCAACTGTGTAATTTTCCATGAGAGTTTTGCCATGGATCCCCCTCGGCATGCCACAGTCCAGGTGTTAGTCCCCTGGAAACAACATTTCCATCACTATTGTGGCCAGAAAGAGTCCCTGTGGGTTTTAAAATTCGCCTGCCCATTAAAGTCTATGTCGGTTCGCCCGGTTCGCGGGTTCGCAAACGTTTGCGGAAGTTTGCGTTCGCGAACCGAAAATTTTATGTTCGTGACATCACTAATGGTAAGCTCTAAGCCCAGTGGCTTAACAGCCATAATCGCAGGGGTTGCAGCTGCGACCAGGCCCATTATTCTAGAAAGCATGGTCCCCCAGCTCCTAGCATGTAGACTGCCTGCAAACTCTAAGCCACCTGCTCTTTGAACGTGGGCTTCCTAGCCATACTATCTTCGCTCTGACCATACCTTCTCCTCTTGTACCATTACTTGGACAGTATTAGTATTACTTTGTATTTCACTGTTGTACTTTTAATTGAACTTTTGGACCCTCTGACAACACCTTCTCTTCTCAATTTTTTTGTTGAGCTACCTGATCATGCCTGCTCATTTTCTACCTTGCGTTCTCCTCTTCTACATTAGTTTTTTTTTAGCTTTACTATCTGTGGTAATGTGAAAATTCTTGGAATATCTAGGTACCAGACATTACCCGTGTGAACACGTTAGTGCCTTCAACTGGCATACAGTGAAAAAATAAAAATTTACTGTAGCCAAGTTAAGAAAATCAAATATGATATTACTATCTTGGTATTTAGTAACTGGGTGTTAAACATTGAATTCCTTTATTGTATTGTTTCCAGTGCTTCTGATTGGTTTTCAGGACAGGATAAGCAGAACAAAATGTGCCCTTTTCATTCATAATCTTTGAATTTGTTGTTCAAGCATGTGCTAGAATTTACAGATATTTAGCCTTTGCTTTCTGCACTAGCCCTACAGACCATAATTGAAGAAACTTGATACTGATCATTTATGACAGACAGTATTTCTGTGAAGTTCCCATTCTTACGTCTGCCTCTTATAAAGGCACATATTGTATCAGTATAAGCAAATAGCATACCACTTGGGACTGTGTACTGGAACTATGCAGTTCCTTGTCACACAATATACTATGAGGAAGACTTACCTCATTTGATAAATCTTGGTATTCTGTGGCATTTATACTGAAAAATACAAGTAATTGTAAAAATGCTTAAAAGTGTACCATAGCAAATAAGCAGTGAGGGGCGCACCTGAACTCTCACTGCAGCAGACACAGATACTCACAACTCTCTTGCACTCTCAGCATCGGAGAGGCATGGTTTGATGATTCATTCAGTGGTTCAGGATTCAAGTGTAGATTGGAAGTGACAGTCACAAAAAATTCAAGGTTGGTGGCTGTACTGATGAATACTAGACAAAAAAGTACATAGGTGGTATGCTCTGTAGAGTCAAAGTTAGTGTGTGTGTGTGTATGTATGTGTACATATGTAAATATATTTATATTGATAGACATTAATTAAACAATCAAACAGTAAATCACATTAATATGATGAAAATATTTAGCTGTTATTTGATCAAAGCTACGTTAAAATAGAATCATTAAAGGGACTCTATTAATGAGAGAGATTGAGGAAGAGTGGTAAGGCTCATTCAAGCTTAGAAGAAGGCCACAAAGATTGAAATGATAACTATTTAATACAATATTGTAATGAATGGCATCTCTAAACACAGAATGTGTTGAATCATGAAACATATGCACTATTGGGAGAAGACCACTCCGTGTTCCACTGAGCAGCAGCTAAGAGCAGGACTATGAGGGTATGATGACCATAAGATCAAAGAAATTGGTCAAGTTGAAGATCTAAGAAAATACATCTAGAAAAAGTGAAGTATCTGGAGGAAAATTAAATAATCTTTAATACATTTCTATTTACAGGGTATTTACTAAAGTGAGAAATTTCACATATTCATAGTGAAATTCAATTTTAAGTTCGAAGTAGCCAGACTAGAAGCACAGCTGACAGAATTTCTCCAGTTTGGACACATTGAGCTTAAATTTGAAAGTCACTTCGAATCCTCCTTCCGAAGGAAGAAGCACATGAGGATTTTATTGTATTGTATTTATCTTTTTACTTGATGTGTTTTAAATATATGTTAATAAATTTATATTTGCCCTTCAAATAACTATAACTTCATATTCATATGGTGGACTCCAACTTTTCACCTTTTTCCATATTCAAATAGGGCCTGTGTCTCACTATAAAGACACAGAGTAATGAGCAATATTAATTTGTATATAATTTACCTGCACTTAAGATTTCTTACACTTGAAGTTTCTGCTTTTGTCTTTCTGTTCTCTCCATTAAGCCAACTTGGACACAGATAAGAAGAGGGCCAGTGTCACTTATGTACACATCTGCTTGAGAGATCTGAGCTAAGTGGCTCTGTTCAATGTGAGTGTGTAACACCAGGGCCGTCTTTAACGCGGGGCAAACGGGGCAGCTGCCCCGGGCCCAGTTGCTCCTGGGGGGCCCAGAGCAGCTGCCCCGTGATTTGCGCAGCCCCCCTTGGACCCGGCGGTGCGGCTGAACAGAGCCGCACCGGCCCGCACGCTGAGGAGGCTCCCCGGGTGGCTCATGCACTAAGGGCCACCCGGAGAGCATGTGTGAGCAGGGGCCCGGTCTGGCGCTGTGACGCTTAAACAGTGCGACCGGGCCCCTTCCTGTATCGGCTGGGAGGCCTCCCGACGGAGAATACAGCCGCGCGGGAGGAGAATGGCAGGGAGGGGAGTTCCAGAGGAAAACTCCCATCTGCCTCAGCCTGCCACTGGACCCCAGGGAAACCACCCTCCAGGAAAAGGTAAGAACCTGGAGGGTGGCTAAATGTATGCTTGTGTGTAAGTATGTTTGTGTGTGTCAGTATGTCTGTGTGTGTATGTATGTATGTGTGTGTGTATGTCAGTAGGCCTGTGTGTGTCAGTATGTCTGTCTATGTGTATGTCAGTATGCCTGTGTGTCAATACTTCTGTCAGTGTATGTGTCTGTGTGTGTCAGTGTATGTGTCTGTGTGTGTCAGTGTGTGTCTGTGTGTGTCAGTGTATGTGTCTGTGTGTGTCAGTGTATGTGTCTGTGTGTGTCAGTATATCTGTCAGTGTATGTGTTTGTCTGTGTGTCAGTATATCTGTCAGTGTATGTGTCTGTGTGTGTATGTATGTCTGTGTGTGTCAATACGTCTGTCAGTGTATGTGTCTGTGTGTCAGTATGTCTGTCAGTGTATGTGTCTGTGTGTGTATGTATGTCTGTGTGTGTGTCAATACGTCTGTCAGTGTGTGTGTCTGTGTCTGTGTGTGTATGTATGTCTGTGGGTGTGTGTGTGTGTGTGTGTGTCAATACATCTGTCAGTGTATGTGTCTGTGTGTGTCAGTATATCTGTCAGTGTATGTGCCTGTGTGTGTATGTATGTATGTCTGTGTGTCAGTATGTCTGCCAGTATATATTTGTGTGTCAGTGTATGTGTGTGTCAGTATGTATCTGTGAATGTTTTAATGTCTGTCTGTGTGTATGTGCCAGTACGTCTGCCTGTGTGTGTGTCAGTATGCCTGTGTGTGTGTGTCAATACGTCTGTGTGTGTGTCAGTATGTCTGCCAGTATATATTTGTGTGTCAGTGTGTATCTGTGAATGTTTTAATGTCTGTCTGTGTCTGTATGTGCCAGTACATCTGTCAGTGTGATTGCACATTGGGCGTAATTATGGGGAGGGATAGGAGGGGCAGGGCCCAGGGGGCCCAAGAAAATGCATTGCCCAGGGTCCTAATCATATTAAAGACGGCCCTGTGTAACACATATGTTTATATACACTCCATAGCATTTATTAAACTAGTTTTCCTTTACAGCATTTCCATTATTGTATAAGGGTAAGTGTGTGTGTGTTTCCACTATTGGCACAGGTAGCATTCATAACCACTCCATTCACTTTGGAGATAACCCCAACAATATGCTAACACTATTCAGTAACCCCTACATCACATTAACACTAACTCTAACTGTAGAACAAAATTGTGTAATATAAGAGATACATAACTGTGAAGTGTGCATTAGGAGAAAATAAAGCTATCTCGGGGTTCTGGAGTCATTTTTAACCCCTTAAGGACCAAACTTCTGGAATAAAAGGGAATCATGACATGTCACACATGTCATGTGTCCTTAAGGGGTTAAGCCACTCAACCTGTGGTCTTGTAGCTTATTCTGATGTCTCCAGAACCCCTCAATTGCTTTATTTTAACATAACACACAATGAACAATGTGAGATTAGATAAAATTAGAAGAAAATTAATTAAAATTGTCAGCACCAATAAGACATTTCAAACAGTAAACTCAAAGACACAGGATAAGACACTGTTGGGCTGAACTGTCCTTTGAAATCTAGGATTGTCTGGCAGGCATTTCCAAGAGACACTGGGTGCTGCTATTTGCTATTTTAGCAGACAAATCAATACATGACTTCATTAATCAAAACGAGTTTTCTATATCCTTAAAACACACTGTACTACAATTAAATAATAGAATACATTACGGAATACTCAAATCCTAAAATTGTGGACAGGAAAAAAAAGGCAAACAGAAACTATGAATAGAAGGTGGAAGGGTTGTTTGAAATGGCTTGTTAAAATAACACTAATTATTGCTGAAATTAGCTGCACTCTGTTATTACCAATTCATTACACTCTCTCCCACCCAGATCATATGATATTTTCACTACCTGGGTGTTCTCGGAGTCGGTTTTGGGAATACACTGCTCTTTTTTTTTTCTTTTCATACATTCTAGGTATTATCCATCTGTAGCACCATCACTTACAATATGGGAGTTATCTGATACACTACTAAATAGGCACGCAATGGAGATTTGTTCACAGCTAATTATCTCTGCGAAGGAGTAAAATTTCTTCTTATTTGTCAGGGAAAAAAACGTGTAAGTGGCTTAAGTGAAGCGTGTTAGAATAGAAAGATATATATTAAATTCTTGTGGGTGTTGTAAGTACACATGTTTTACCAGTTTAGAGGGGGAAAAAAGAGGCAAATTAAAGTGCAAAACATATTTCTTAAGATAGGAAGTTATTGGAATAAAAATTCAATTAATTTGATTAAAACAATGCTTATTATATTATTCTGGGAAATATTTGCAAAGAAAAAAATGAATATATATAAAAATATATATAAAAAAAAAACATTCTGTCTCTCCCATCTGTCTCTCTGTCTTTGTCAAAAAGCTGCATGTTTGTTTCTCTGTATTTGTGTATGATTGTCTGTTTTTGTCAGTCTGTCTGTCTGTATATCTATATTTGTGTCTATCTATCTATCTATATCAAATGTAATGAGACCCTTGTTCTGCATTTGCTGTTGACTTGTTTCTGTGGCCTCCATAACTGGAATCCCAAATTACAAATGTGGGATATGACAGGGAGAAAATGTGCTTCATGTGTGGGTAGACTATCTATGGTGTTGTATGTGTTTGGAGTCTGCGTGTGAGATTTGTTTACTTTGTTCTGTGTGTAAAGAGTTCTGTTTCAAGTGTAGTATGTATAGCTATTGACTAGAGTGTGTATATATCTATGGACTGCAGACATTGTGTGTATGTATGTATTTGGACTGTACAGTTTTTGAGTACGTGTCTCAGGGCAGAGCATGTGAGTGTAAGGAAAGTAGTATGTGTGTTTCTGTTTAAGGATATAATAAGTTTATACAGAGGCAGCAGTTGCTGTGTGGGCATAGGGCCTGCATTGTGTGTGGGGAATGGTATGGGGCGTGTGTGTGTGTGTGTGTGTGTGTGTAAGGGGCTTGTGTGTGTGTTTGTGTGTATAGGGATTGTAGTTCATATGTGGTGTGGGATCTAGCTATAGTGTATGATGGGGTGTTGGATAGGTGCTTGATAGGGGCTGTAGTGAGTGCAACAAAGTGAATTCTTTTTGTGATAGGAGAGAGTGGCCTCTTCATACCTTATTGGAGACCCTTTTAGTCGACCAGTCTCTCTTTGCTTTCTCCTCTGCAGGATTCCCAGCCCTTCCCGCCTTAGGTATTCAGCAGTGGACTTGCTTGTGGGGGTGGCACTGAGTTTCGCCTCTCCTTAGTTGTGGTGGTTAGTTGTCCGGTGCAAAGTCTGCTTAGTCAAGCTCGCTGCTCTGCCCGCTTTAGTTTTTGTACTCTCCTATAGTAGCTGTCGGTTACTTTGTCCTGGCAGCATTACTGCTCTGTTGAGTGAGAGTTATGTCCCATTTCCCTTTCCTGCGATAGTGTGTCGCTCCAGGCTAATACAGAGATGGAGGATGGGAGTGCAGACAAGTTTTAGTTGGGCTTCTTTCCCCTTCTAGAGCATCTGTGATGTGGTGAGGTCCATTTTGCCTCTGCTTGGGTGGAAGCAATGGTGCTCCGCTGAACTGGGTAGGGGCCGCATCTTCTTGTGGTCTGAGGCATATTGTAAGTAGGTACCCTTCTCCCTCCCCAACCCCCCAAAATTTAAAATATTGTTTCTCCACACACCCTTATCCCTTTGTGTGTTTCTCCTGACCCCTCTGTTGTGACTCTTAAACTGCCTTTATACTTTTGCGTGTCTCTTAAAACCCTTACCTCTTTACATATTTATATACATGACGTCTGCCTGAAAAGTATCCAGCCATGTAATGTGAAAAATAGAGACAGGAACAGTTATGGGAGATGTGAAGCTCAGTATTGTCCCAGCTCCTACAATTAATGTCTGTGTGAGGCTGGACAGGAAGCTGAAGGTAACGTTTCCATCTGCCCGCTAATGACTTACAGGAGGAGCAAGAACAGCATTGAGTGATGCATACAGTATGTAATAGGACAACATTGAGTGATACACACAGTATAACAACTCATGCAGCTCTACTATCAATCATAAATCATAGGATGGTGAGTATATTGCAAATAACATACCTCCTAAGTGTACCTGTTTTGGAGGGATAGTCCCTCCAAATCCTCCTGTACTTCATTTCTATTTTTATGTCCTACTTTTCTAGGAACTCTATCATTTTGCTGTTTCTACGTGTATAACAGAGCCCCATAGCAATAATTCTACAATAAAAGTGTTTAGAAATTAGTTTTTGTAAAGATTTTTTTTTGTTTGTTTTAAATTACATTGTGGTGCATACATTATTAATAAGTCCCCTTACCCCCACAACCACATCCTTAAAATAAACTTGTCCATCTTTGCCATTTGAAATGTTGAAAGGTATGAAATAACAGTTGAAACTTCATATACCTGTACCATAACATCCTTTTTTCCTAACCCTTAAGTTAACCCCTCCCTAAACAAACTTTTATAAACACTACAAGCATAAAGCTGAAAAAAAAAACATTTTATTCCTAGGTGTACCTTCTCACCCACCCCTTGTACTACAACTCACCCTCTCAAGCATCTAGACCCTTAACAGTATATAAACTTCCCATCCTCTAACTCTAACATTAACCTCTTTCTAAACGTACTTCCGCTTTACCATAACCACTTCTAATATTATTTTTAACCCTGCTTGCTATAACATTGCTGCATACGCTCACTACACTCACAGATTCAAACACAGTACATTGCAAGTAGAAATATTTAATTTCATACCAGTGGCTGAACTAACATAGAGAGTGCCCTGGTGCAAGAAATGTGTTTGGGCTCCCCCAGTGCTTCCTTGGCTGGCTGAGTATCATAGTACTCTGAGGTTTCCTCCTACCCTCTCTGTTCCTCCTTCATTCCCCTAGACACCGCACATTCTGTAGGCTGGGAGGAAGAGATAGGAAATCACTTCCTCCCAGCTCTGGGTGTCAACATTGAAGGGTACCATTCATGCTGGTAAAGGGCCAGAGAACCTGGCTGGACCCCTGATCAGACCACCTACCTATTGTGTTTGCACTGTGTATGGGCTTCCCTATGGGCTCCAAAACCTGCAGGCACTAGTGCAGCCACACCAGCTGTCAGTAGTTCCTCCACTGTTTTATACATTTATACATAGATATTTTATGCTTACAATCACCAGCTGTCAGTAGTTCCTCCACTGTTTTATACATTTATACATAGATATTCTATGCTTACAATGGCCAGTTAATAAATTTATTAAGCTTTATCTGTCTTTCTTGGAGAGAGAGGGGACAAAGGCAAAGGACGCCTTAAAATTCTGTGCTTACAAACACCTGGAATGTAAATCTGTCCTGTCTTTATATTCCTCTACCAGGTCTTACACATAGTTCCAAAATTCAGACTAAGGAACTGCGCACATACAAATACAGTTTTACATTGTATAAGGCTACTTAAAATCCCCTATCTCAACAAACAAATATGGCCATATCGTGTTAAGCCCACCACTATGTCACAGTACCCAGCATAATTGGGTCCTACGCTAATTTTAACATGGGAAACAAACAACAACTTCGGTAGTGCTAGTGATAAATAAATATAACAAACTAAAAGTGTATTTAATTAATTCATCTGTTATAATAGCATTGGGAATATATATCATGCAAAATGTGATAATAAACGCAATAAAAAAATACAGTGCCTTAAAGGGAAACTCCAGTGTGCCAGGAAAACGATCCGTTTTCCTGGCACTGGAGGGTCCCTCTCCCTCCCACCCCCCAATCCCCAGTTGCTGAAGGGGTGAAAACCCCTTCAGTGACTTACCAGGGGCAGCGACAGGTCCCACGTCGCTGCTTCCTCCTCCCCCGCCGCTCCTCCTTCTACTTACGTCGGCCGGTGGGCGAGACTGATCTCGCCCGCCGGCCGAGGAGACCTAATGCACATGCGCGGCAATGCCGCGCATGCGCATTAGCGCACCCCATAGGAAAGCATTGAAAATGAATTTCAATGCTTCCCTATGGGGAATAGAGCGACGCTGGAGGTCCTCACACAGCGTGAGGACGTCCAGCGACGCTCTAGCACAGAAAACCTGTGCTATGAAGCAGGAAGTCCCTCTAGTGGCTGTCTAATAGACAGCCACTAGGGGAGGACTTAACCCTGCAAGGTAATTATTGCAGTTTAAAAAAAACTGCAATAATTACACTTGCAGGGTTAAGGGTAGTGGGAGTTGGCACCCAGACCACTCCAATGAGCCGAAGTGGTCTGGGTGCCTGGAGTGTCCCTTTAACTAAAAAAATGTAAATGCTAGTACTAATATGCACATACTCACAGTGCATATAAAATAAATATTATTAAAGTGACATTGCTATCCAAAACCTTCTCTAATTGAACTTTCCTGTGGTCACTTCCAGGTTAGTTAATATAGGGGTACTGTGACATAGTGGTGGGCTTAACACAATATGACCAAATGGTGAAACTGAATCCCCATATTTGTTTGCTGAGACAGGTGATATTAAGTAGCCTTGCAATTTTTAAAAACTGTACTTTTGTGTGTGCGCTGTTCCTTAATCTGTATTTTGCATACATTTTGGTCCGTACGGCAGCACCACTACTGAGAAACGGATGTTTTTGTGGGTGTCCCGAATTTGTTTTTTACACAGAGCTCCAAGAACTATCCAGAGAGAAGTCATAGAGGCAGTCTTATGATCTGATGTTCAGTCATATCCCCATTCTCTCCACTCACTGTAGACTGCAGGCAGCTCCTGTTACTGGGCAGAGTAAAATGAAGAACATGAAGATCCTCTACTGCTGTCCCATGTGGCCAAGCTGCAGTGAGTATCAAGGGGGTGCTCTGTGCATCCCTTCCCATCTGTCATTCGGGAGAGATGGTGAATAGTAAAATTACCTTTTTAACCCTGGCAGCGGGGGCCCAGTCACCTAGGACGCTATAGCGCTAGGAATACACACTGGCATGTCTGATGCTATAGTTTTAATATCATATACCTATGGAGTGACAAGGTTAGCTATGTATTACCATAGAGAGAGAAAAGATACGGCATTTCACACAATGGCTAATCCAGAGGCAGAAAGCACACGGGCACTCTGAACCATGCATATTTTTTTTTTTTTTTATTAAGCAGCATTTTTACTGCTGTTGATCAGCCACCATGTGTCAAAGTAACTATAGTTTTTCTATGACTATAGGTCACCTTCTATCACTGTGCCCACTGTCCACCTGCCTTTGCTGATTAAAATTATAGTCAGAAAATATACTCACCTCAATTCCAGCACTGAAACTACTCCACTGCAGCTGCCTGCTCCATCTGCGAAGATGCCAGCATGCCTGCTGACGTCTTACACAATCTCATCATAGAGAGGCACTGGATTGGAGATATGCATGCATGGCCAAACGCCATGCTCCTCCAATCAAATGCTGCTATGAACAGCAAAACGTCAGGATCCAGCCTGACTCGGTTCTGAAAGAGGAAGCACCTCTAGTTGCTGTCATGAAGACAGTCACTAGAGATGTATTTAACTATTCGATGTAAACATTGATGCTTCTAAAAAAAATGGCAATAGGGATAAAATGACAGGATCACTGCATCGAAACCACTTCGTGGAGATGAAATAGTCGGTGTGACTCCACTGGTACTTTAAGAAAAAATGTGTGATGCATGTCTTTTAGCCTGCCCCCACAAAGGAAGGACTGAGAAATGTGACAACACCTAGCAATGTTCTAATTATAGAGGACTTAGATATTATAGCAAAGGTTCTGCAATGACAGGACTTTTAGTATGGGGGAAGATGTGAATATGGGGTAGTGCTTGTGTGAATGTAAGTCAGAAGGTGTGAATTAAAGGGTTTATTTGTGCTGCATATCAGTGTGTACATGAGAGCTAAGCGCAAACTCCATTCTATTCTCTCTACCGATCTACAGCTTGACAGGCATTTGCTATACGGAGAATTAGATGACATGTTACTATGGGGAGGCAGGCATGTTCTCCTTAAAGGGAAACAAGCAGCTGCTCTGTTGCTCTCACTAGCTTTCCACCCTAGGAAGAGACCTAGGCATAGCAAGCTTTTGCAAGATATGTTGATCAGCCCATTGCAAACACATGCACAAAAAGATGTGTGCATGAAAACAAGGAGCTGTAGATACATGCAATGAGATGTTAGCTAACATGAACATAGATGCTCACACACAAACGTGGATGCTCACATAGTCAGATGCTTGTGTACACATACACATACAGCGAGATGCTAGCACACACAGACAAACTTGGATATACACAAATGCTCTCACGTGCAGACACAAACACACAGTCACATACACATACATACAAACACACACAAAGCAGGGCCTGTGTCCTAGCTGAATGCAGCTATGTTGCAGCTGATTTTATTGTATTGATACCTTGCATACAATTTATAAATGATACTGCTAGAGAAGGTAAGGATAGCAGACATGTTGTGGAAGTACATGGATGGGCTGAGTAAATTATAAATTTCTTTCTACAATCTACCTAAGCGAACGGGTGGGCTTGCAGCTGTATTGATGTTTGAAGATCACAGCAGTTATTGTGTGAAGGGCCCTCCTTGTACCATTACCTTTGAAAATACCATAGGATGCTATGGTGCATGTGGAGGGTACTTTTAACACAAATATCTGTACATACATCATTCTTTATGAAAGATTGCCATGTGTTACCTCTGACTCATGCCTTCTTACATTTTCCCACTCACAATTTTTCTTTTACATTTAAATGATCAATCTTGCCACTATAACTACTACCGAAGCTGGAGTCCAAGTAGTCCAAATTGTAGTCCAACTAGAGTCCCAGTAGTGCCTACTCCTTGTATGCTATAGCTAAGTTCCTGTTTTGCAATAGATATATCTTTTATTTTACAGTTTGGACAAATTGTATTAAGCAAACATATCAGATAATACAGTCAATGAATTCTGTCCAATCAGGAGTTACATAGATGTCACAAATTGTGCATGTAGTTTAATAGGAATGTTTAGTTTGGTTCTTTTTTTTTACATATTTGTACCTTTAACCATTCTCATATATGATTTATTTTCTTTTTTACTTTTTCTATATCTTCTTATCTCTCAATAAATTATCTATATTTGTATACTTACTTTAAGTTATTATTTTTATTTGTTATTTCAGTCTGTATATCACCGCTTTGGAATATCTCAGGCTTTCAAGTTTATGCAAAACCACCCTCCCAAATTCTATTATTGGGAAAATGACAGTGATTACGTTAATGCAGTCAAAATAATATAGAGTTTGTTCTTCTGCTCAAAGGCCCTTTCTAATAAATAGCACTGTTTTTATTTTTACCAAATAAAAGCTTTAGAATGAGGCTTACAAACATAATGCGTATTTGAACCAGCTATAACTCAGAACTCAATCAAAGCATTTTCTGATATTAAAACAAGCACAGTTACTTTCAATTTGTAGTTTCAAAATAATCTTTGTGTTACATAATTGAATATCATCTCTCACTTCAACTGATCTGAAAATCAAATAATCAGTAGTCTATCTTCATTCACAAAACCTACACAAGTGCCTGTATAACTTGCCAATCAGGAAACAGATTTAATTTTCTCGACTCAACAAACATGATTAATGTATTTCAAGTAACTCTTTCTGGGGCAAGCACAAGTAATAACTGTTACAATACTGCCACCTAGTGGCAGATCTGAGGAAAGTTTGAGAAATGCATTTAACTAATAAAGTTCAAAGTTTGACATTCTATTCTACAATCAAAGATCCCCAAAACATTTGATTTGGCATGTAAATCTGTTTATTGAAAATGCAGGAATTAAGAATTCTATGTTGTGTTTTTTTTTTCTCTTTTCTTTTTTTCTGGTATTTTATTAGCAGCCTATCAATCGTGCATAGTATTGATTTATGCATTATTTGCTGAGAGGCAGGGTGGTTGATTTACAAAGCTAGGAATAGGAATTGTGAGTTCCTCTCAACCTCTGACATCAGTGCTACTACACCACAAAAGATGTAAAATGACTGTGGGCTTTGAGTTTGCGAGTTTGCATCGGACCTGATCAGATGTACTTTCCTTGAGCACCTTTAATTTGCCACTTAAGAAGCTGCAAAATCTTTGGAAAGTCTTACTCTTTAGAAAGTACATCATAGCTGAATTATTCATTATGGTTGTAGGCTGCAAAAACAAAGAAGAAACCACCTGGATATTGGTGATCTATTCAGGTTATCTGAAAAGAACTCTTGGCCTGGTATGGTTTTTCATGGAGAAGCGTCCTCATTCTGCTAGGAGGACATTTCCATTAATCATGGAAATAAAGCCTCTTTTAGCCTGTCTTTTTCAGCAAACCCTACCTCTGTTGGGGACTTGGAGTTAATAACAGCAGGCGTGTTTAAAAATATGCTTGCAGACATGTGTTCTAATATTGCCATTGCAATTTCCCAATTCAAGGATTCTATAGCCGGAGTCAACACACAAATAACTCTAGTAGAGGTCTCTACTAGCTCCCATGAGTCCAGACTGGCAAGCGTGGAACAGAAACCTTTAAAACTTCAAAGGGTCCATCATGAGACAAAGTACACATAAACACATTAGAAGATCAACTAAGGCACTACAACATTTCAGATACAATTGACACCAATGAGATGCCACAGTATACCTGCAGGCTCTTTGGGACCTTACTACTGCTTAAACAGGCAAGATCACTTCGTCTAGATGGTATGTTCCGCCTGACAAAGACAGCTGCAACACCCCCATAGGCCACCACTGAACTGGTAGACAACTTCCAAACTACACATGATAAGCCTTGTTCCTGTCAGCTGTCAGGGAAAACCCCATTCAGGTTTGAAGCCTACTCATTCTTCATATTCCCAGATGTTATAAGAAACACTATTACCTGGTATAGGTTCCTGCGGCCCTTGCATGCAAATTGTTTGGTTTAAGAACATACTTCACAATGGGGTATCATTAGATTACTCATGCTCACTCAGCACTGCTAATTGGGTGCAAGGTATTCTAGAACTGGAAACACATCTTCACAAGGAATAGAGAAACAAGGAAGGAAAATAGATATTTTTGAGAAATCCTACTGATGCAGACAGTAGAGATTGCTGATGTTTGAATGGGCCTCATTCCCACACCAGCAGTTGCTAGAGTAGGTCTGCATCAGTCAAATCTCTCAAAGGTTGCTCTATTCCTTCCACGTTTCTCACCATCTAACCACGCTGAAGTGGTGTTCTCCTAATATGCTCTATGCTCAAGTTCCACTATGTTCTAGAAGTATATTCAGGACTGGGTAGCTCTGTCTGCACATAAGAATGTATGATATATTTTTTTTGTTCCTCTTCCTTTTTTTTTTTTTTCTTCTACCAAGAGTTGACTCTCTCTGGATATATAAGACTTTTATGCTGCTTAACTTCCCATAAGATATACCCAGGGCTGGATTTACAATTAGACAGAATAGGTACAGGTGCATACCTTATTGAGACACAAATTTTATTTTTAAAGTCAAATGACTAGAGGGAGTCTTTCATTTTATGGCACGTAGCTGGAGATTTTGCTGTTTGTGCCTATTCTGGATCATTGTAGGTGACTTAAAGGGACACTATAGGAACCCAGACAACTTCAGCTCATTGAAGTGGTTTGGGTACAGTGTCCTTATTGCACTTAGTCCAGAGAAACTTCAATGTTTACATTGCAGCACTTAGTCTGCCTCCAGTAGATTTTTCCCCATAGGAAAGCATTGATTCCATGCTTTCCTATTAGGAGGTCTAATGCGTGTGCGGCATTTGCCACGCATGTGCAATATGCCCACACGTCGCAGGATGGAGGAGGAGGAGGTGGAGGCGCAACCTAGCGCCGAGGGGCATTGGCAGTGGAGTGAGGTAAGTAAATAAAGGTTTTTTTTTTTAACCCTTTATTCATGTCGGTGGGGGTGCGCAAGGGAGGGGGGAGGCAGAGAGAGCTTCAGTGCCAGGAATACAGCTTTGTATTCCTGACACTTATAGTATCCCTCTAATGGTTACAATTTTATGACAAAGCATATTATACAGATATTAATTCTAATTGCATTTACTGCGGTCAAATACACATTACTGTGAGTTTTATAGCATCAGAGAAACAAAAGACATAGGGATTTGGGTGCAAAATAGGGACAACCCCTCCTAAAATGCTAAACTTGGTATGACCCACAGCATGTTATCTACTGGTGTATCACTGATGAGAGATGCAGCTGGGAAGTTGGTAACACTTGGAGAATATCAGCCAAATTAGCATGCTTATAATACTCTATTTATGCCTTAAATGTATCCAGCAGAGCCTCCTCTCTCCCACCATGCATTCATCTCATGTTCTTCAAGGACATGCAATGGCATTATCTCCTTGGCCTTCAGGACAACCCTGAATTATTGGTACATATGATGTTTTTTACAATGTGCATGTTGACCCGTCTCTCACATAGTACGTGACTTTCTATGACTAGTCATTAGTGAAGGGAGAAGGTTTTCTTTGGCCGTGATTTAACATTTTTGGATTAGTTAAAATTGCTTTCCGTTTCAAATGCCATTCAAAACACTAATAATCACAGTGGAACTAGAAAGTAAGATTACATGAGATTTAAAAAATCATTGGCCAGTGTGTTAACAATGAGAGCCAATGACATATGAAAAGAATGGGCAACATTCTTACCATATTAATGTATAAAACTGTAGAAGATCATGCCAACATCATTAATTAAAAGAGAAGACAGAGCCTTTAGCAAAGTAGACCGATCAACCACAAAATGTATGTGGTATGGTCAGGTTACTTAAAATAGTAAAAATAAATCCATAAATTATGATAGAGAAATGGTTGTAAAAGGCAGAGAATTGTATTTGACCTTCTCTAGTAGACTACTGGTATATCTGTTCTCTCACTGTGCCTGGAATCCGACAATATCTGGTACATAGGCATTGCAAACTAATAGCGGTACACGTTTGCATGCGATGGCAACAACAGCTCCCCTGACTTGTAATCTGTACCCCTATATGCCTCTATATACTTGGAGGTATGAATAAAAAGTTAAATTAAAAGAAGTTAAAGCAATATAACTGGGGCAAAATAGAGAGTATACATTATATTCTATGCTCCTTGTATGATATTTACATAACTGGATTATTTAGATGGAAAAAATAAAACCTATTGCTAATTTTACCAAATAATAATTTTTTAATTTTAATAATAAATAATGGTATTCAGTTGTGTACATAATAGTCGTATGTCTCCCTCTGCTGACCAGATTGCAGTATAGTTTGAAAATGCTGTAGCTCAAGCCTTTCAAACTCAAAGGCTAGCACGGGCCAAATAAATAAGGTTTATGTTTATGTGTGCCGCAAGAAAAATCCAAACCTTAAATTTTCATAGAAATGTAGGTTTGCTTTGAAAAGTACAGTATAAAAAAACAGCATCACCCTCTACTCCCAGTCCCCCCCCCTCTACACTAAATCCCAGCACGCACCTCTACTAAACCCCGGCCCTTGTTTAAAAACAATCAGCCCACAAGCAGACTCCACTCACATTATTGCTGCCTGTATGCGACTCTGAAGTTCGGCCTCTGGTATACACCCAATGGCACCCTGTGCCAAAGTGGATCATCCCACTACTCCTTAAAACCCTGTGAAGGTGGAGCACGTTGATGTCATGTCGGAATCTGACGTGGCATTGCGTGCTTTCGTGCACCTCCAGGTTCTCCACTATCCAGTCGCGGCCAATGCAACACTGACCAACACACACTGACAGACACAAAGACACTAACAGGCACACAAACTCACTCTGACAGACACACACACACACACTCTCTGACAGACACACATTTCCACATTCTTGCACACACTAACATCATTTTCTTTATTGCTCCCTATCTTTGGGAGCTGGTGTGGGGCCTTTCCCTGGGGTCCAGTGGGGATCTCTATCGGGAGCTCAGTCTTCCTGCTCCTCACTGCTCCCTCACGCACGCTGTTTAGTGATGCCAGGTGCCGGAATTATGTCATATTCCATCACCCGCATCACTACAGAGGACGCGCGCGAGGGAGCAGTGAGGAACAGGACCTCTCCTCCCCGGCCGGGTAAATTTAAGCAGAGTAGGCACCTGCAATGTGAGGAGAGCAGGTGCCTACTCTGCCTTAGTAAGCATGTCTCAAACTCGCGGCTCGCCAGGGCTCGCGAGTTTGACATGCTCACTGGAGCTCATGCAGAGTTATTAAATAAGGTATAAATTAAAATGTTAGGTAGTTAAACTGGAAAGTTTTTCACGCTAGTTATGGTTTTAGTTTTGCTATTGTGGGCAAATATTTGAAGCTTATGTTTACTTTGAGTTCCTGATATTTGGGATTCAGTGAATAAGCATTATTAAGTACCGGTAAGTAAAAATAAAATGCATTTCTACAACAACAAGGTTTGTATGTGAACCCTGTTGGCAGACTGCAAAGGTGTGGAAATAGCTGTAATGATTAGTGACTTAAACACCCATAACATTCAATGCCATCATCAGAATAGGATTCTTAAACACCTAATAGCAACTTTATATAGTGTCATGGTGAAGGTGCTATGGTAATGGAATGGAAAATGTGCTGTTATTCTTGATTCGCATCCAAGTTACAAAAAAGTAAACACTGGATTGTATCAGTGGAGACGGGCATGAGTTGCATGGAGATGTTGACCAAGAAAACGTGTAAGTATTTGAAATGCAATCAACTAATGGCTGTCAGCAATATCATTTCTTAGCGCAATATATGAACAGCTAAAAAGTCAATGGAAAAGCAGGGTACCGTTGTCATTCTAAAGGCATTCAAAGACTTGCAAGGCGTCATGGTAGTTGTTGTTCTACAACATCTGGGGATCTACCTTTTGGACAACCCTCCTTTAAAACACTTTTTTGAGAGATACTATTAGTTTTTGGTTTTTACTTTTTGAATGTACTACCCTGGATAGTAGCTCCTGGTTTTTAATTGACTTTTTCGTTTTGTACACATATTACGCTTTTTTTATTGGAATTTTATGGTGACTCTTTTTTGCCAGTTTTAGAGTGGTATTTAGGAAATAGCAATCAATAATCTTTTTTTCCCCATCAATAATTTTTTTTTCTTGTAAAAATGATAAAGGAATCCATAAGTTTAAAAGAGATCTATGCCCTTAAATTTGACTGAACAAAAAAAAAGAAATAAAGGAACCGTGGAATTATAGTTACTAAAATGTAGTATTAATTTCATCTCTCATAAAGTGTGTTAGAAAAATTGCTTCATATTAAAACATATTACTAGTTAAATCGCCCTCTAAAGTCATGCAGGATGAGAAAATTAACATTAACACAAAATCAAAGGAAAGAAAGGAAAAAATGTGCAAGTGATTTAAGAAGGGCAGACTCATGTAGCTTATATAGAATATTTAGACGTACATTGATTAGTTTTAGAGTAAATCTATAAGCTAGATGGTATAAATAAAATACTATTCATGTAGCATCCACTTAGGAACCATAGGCAAACATATGATTATAAATGTAATCAAAGAAAGTCATGAAGATATTGTACATTCATATATATATCATCCTAATGTATTGTATAGGGGTAAGCATATAAAATTGCTCGGGGGCCGCTAAGAGCTGTGGAGTATAGGTTAGGGATTAGTGTCTGAGGTAAAATGCAACTTTACTTGGCTGGGGGAATTGATATCATTCCCTCGCGTCAAAGGTATGCAATACCCCTAATGTAACACTGTTATCCCAAAGGAAATACCAAAACTACTGTGCCCACCGGTAACCGTGGGACCCAGATTACGGACCGATCTCTGGGACAGACGCAACTTCAGATAGCCGAGGGAAAGGAAAAAGAGAAACACCTAATATACTGTGTTCTAGATATAAACTTAGTAGAAGATATATTAATAACAATCCCTCGCATAAAAAATATGCAGTGCCCCTAGTGTGACATAAGTATCCCGAAATATAACGAGGTAGATAGAGCCAAATTGCATCCAAAATTAAGATTCTTGATGATAAATAAGAAATCTTTAGGATACTAGAGCAAAGTAAATGTTAGGGAGCAGTAGAAGCCTCCTCCATAGTCTCTATCTAAATCAAAGAATGGAAAGCGTCTGAATATGCCGACATAAATGCCAAACAAGCTACTTCCATAACCTAAAACCCAGAGTAAAGCTGTTCTAAATAGCAAAGTCCAAATATGCTACCTGCCTAAAGTGGTTCCCAAATTCTAACTAGAAAACTAAATGAAACGTTACATGGAGAGAGCTGCCCTGATTAAAAAGAAAAGCGTCAGGACTCGACGCGCGTTTCAGCGCTCTCAGGCGCCTTTTTCAAGAGTGAGCTTTGCAAGGTAACTAGCCCGCTTTTTAAAGGAAAGATAAACACACCTCCGGTAGGCACGTCATGTAAAAAAATGACGTAATCTGGACGGTGGCTGTGAGACTATTTACTATTTACGGGAGCGAAAATCAATTAGCCGCTCGTATCTACCAGATGGAAGGGGATATGAATAATCCCTTATTTCTATCATTAGTGGGTTTTGAGTAAAAATAGAATGCTGATGTATTGTAAAGATCTATATAAATTTGTAAAGATATATTTTTATGATACAGACTATCCAATATAAAGGGAGGAGATAGAAGCAAGTTATGATACCATGTGTCAAAATGTCATATAACCAAAAGTATATAAATAGATACCCTGGGAATTCAAAGAAATCCTAATTTCATGAAGCTGAAAATATGGTATCGAATAAAACTCACAAAGAGTTTAAAATGATATGTATATATAATATATGCATATGTATTGAATGAGCAGGATATCAATATAGAACCCCTTATTTTTTGTGTGTTATTTTAAACTTTTCTCCATCCTGTACTTGCTATTATAAAAAATCTATACATGCAAATAATGAAGTTTACCTTTCTCAGTGAAATTCAAACAAGGAGGTGTTTTCACAGAAGGGAAGGAGAGGTCTGTATCATACTAAGATTTAGTTAAATCCTTCAAAAAAATAGCCTTTTAAGTTTAAAACTTGAGTTTTACCAGTTTAGTCATGTGGGATGTCCAAGTTTTGTGTGTCTGGAAGCTGCTGAGAGGGAATATCTGGGCTATGTGATTGGGACTAGTCCATCCCTTCGAAGGACCTGACTTACTAGTGATACTAGATGTAGGTATGTATGTATCTGTGTATGTGCCAGTGTATTTATGAGTGTGTGAGTGTATGTGTGTGTATCTGTGTATGCATGTGTATATAGGTGAGTGTGCCAGTTTGTATCTGTGTGTGTGCCAGTTTGTATCTGTGTGTGTGCCAGTTTGTATCTGTGTGTGTGCCAGTGTGTGTATGTGTAGGTATGTGTGTATCTGAGTATGTGCCAGTGTGTATGAGTGTGCATGTGTGTGTGCCATTGTGTGTTGGTGTATTTATGTGTATGTTTGTATATCTGTGTGTTTGTTTGTGTGTAGGTATATGTTTGTATGTGTGCCAATATGTATGTGCCTGTGTAGGTATATGTGTTTGTATCTGTGTGTTCCAGTGTTTGTATGTGTAGGAATATGTTTGCATCTGTGTGTGTGCCAGTGTATGTGTCAATGAATGTATATTTTTGAATGTATGTGTGTGCTAGTGTGTATATTTGTATCTGTGTGTGTCAGTGTGGGTATATGTGTGTATCTGTGTGTTAGTACTTCTCTGTGTCACTGTGTGTGGATGCATGTGTATATGTGCATACATCCCAGCATTCAAACATCAACACTACATACAAGCACACCCCTACTATCTAATGCCAACACTACATGAAATCAAGCACTAACATGCAAACACACCCCTCGAATACATGCCAACACTATATACAAACATACCCCTGTATTAAAGCACCAATATTACATACAAACACCAAAACTACACACACAAACACCCCTGCGTTTAATCACCAACACTACATACAAACACAGCCCTACATTCAAATGTATTACACACGTACATCACTGCTACATACATATTAGCACACAGCTTCATGCAAATGTCAACACCACACATACATGGATTACTACATTCACACACACATACTCCATACTTAAACATGCTTAAATTCTAACACACAAAATTGGCTTACAAGTAAACTCTGGAAGGATGAGCAAATAGTAAATCCCCAGCTGGCAGTGCATCATGGGATATGTACAAATGATCGGAATTTATCTTTAGGCCACCCTTGTACTAGGTGGGGGCCGAAATAATTTCTTGCAGCGGGGCCCTCTCTGTTCCGCCACTGATTACAGAAAGGATTTAGGTTATCAATATTTATACTTAGTTATTCATGTCCAGCTGACATTGAGAAATAGTGAACTTAGATATTGTCTCAGTCTTCATGTCTTTTGAGGGTGATTTAACTAGCACTATAAGTTTTAACATGAAGCAATTTTTCTAACACACTTTATTAAAGACAAAATAACATCTGCATTTTAGTACCTATATTTCCATGGTTCCTTTTTTCTTTAATGTTCAATCTCTTTTTTTTTGTGCCACAAGTGGAATCTAGAATGACAAATAAGAACATTTTCCATTGCATGTATCAGTTGGTTCATAATTAGGGTACATTTTGGCTCAGAGTTCAGGAACTTCACAAATCACCCAATCAGCCCAAATTAAAACGAATTGCAGATCAGACAGAAAAGAATCTCCATGCCCACCTACAACCATGGTAACTAACCCTATGTAAATGCCAATACTATTGTTAACCCAATTTACCTGCCCATTTCACCAGTGCTGTTTTTCCATTATTATAAGAAGCAAATTTATGTCATAGTTCCATGCTGTCCTTTTCAATTGCTTCATAGGGACTATAAATAGCAACCTCCTTCCTTCCATGCTATACAGCAACTTTTATAGGTCAAAATCCACGGCTGCATTCTGGCAGCCAAGGAAAGTGGAGTAGGGAGAAAGGATTGGACTCTGAGTAACATTTACTGCAAAGGGGAGGCTTGTTGACATAATTCATAAGTCACAGAGAAACAACGCTGCTCACTAAAATAAAAGCAAAACAACTTTTACTAATTTTTAAAAAACATTTAGTAACAATAATACACAACACTGAAACAACCACCTGAAACCAAAGAAAGGAAAAAACACGAAAATAATCCCGATGCAGTTGTTACTTATCACATTTCATGCGGAATACATTTTTTTTAGGCATGCCAAGAAATGTAGAGATTTAATTCCTGTCTTGAAGGTACACGTCGCATACAGACCTCCAGTCATTTGTGTTCGAGACTTGGGGGAGAAGAGGGATAATTTTTTTGTTTTTGTTTAAAGGGACATGCATCACTTGGCAATTATTTTTTTAAACCAGCAGGCAAAAACTTTTAAACAAATATACAAATCAAAATAAAGCAAAGAAAACTAATGAAAAGCACGTAAAACTTTCATAAATAGGTTAATCGATTAGGAATATTGCAGCGTGCACATAATCAATAATACAGGACAGCATTTCATGTGCTGCCAATCAAGCTGAAATTATGGAAAACCTATGTATAAACATACTATGAACTTGATGCAGATTGCATTTTTGGGCACACCTCGAAGTCAGGGGAGTTTCTTCAGCCTCTCTGCTCCCTCCTACTTTCTATCTCAGTTTCAGACCAATCCACTAATGGAGAGACAGAATATCAACATGCAGCAGTAGGAGGGAGAAACACAACCCCAGAGTCTGCCCTCCATTAATTACACTGATCAGGTTCCCTCTCTTTTCCCCCTGTCAGGATGTTGCAAGGTGAAGAGATCTTCCAATACTCATCTTTAAATCTGTCAGGCATTCGCAATGCACTTTTCAGCATTCCTAGGGAGAGGACACTGATTGGTTAGATCAGCCTTCTCCCTTAGAGTGGGTGTAGACAGAAACAAGAAGTGTGTAAATACTCTTTAAACCTGTCAGGCATTCGCAATGCACTTTCCAGCATTCCTAGGGAGAGGACACTGATTGGTTAGATCAGCCTTCTCCCTTAGAGTGGGTGTAGACAGCATAAGAAACAAGAAGCATGTAAATATGGAGAAAATATATATATATATATATATTTGCCTGCTTTTTTTCACTGCAGAGTGAGGCAACTGTCTAGTTCAAAGCTAAACCTTTTGAATGAGACAGTTATCTCAAAGTAATGCATGTCTCTTTAGATATTTTCATCACTTTAAAAAAAGAGAAAAAAAATCATCTTTTTCGTGAATAGGATATGTTTATACTTTATTTACTTGCATTGGGATATTTATGATTTTTTATCTTGGGGTTGTTTGTGTTATTGACTGAAAGGAGATCTTCAATCCAGACATCTAGAGGAAAGTATGACATATTTATTTTACAGGTATTGTTATATGTTTTTTTAGAACATTGGAACCACTCATTATTAAATCTTAGTATGTAGATAGAGACATTTATTGAGGAAGTGACGTTGTCATTTGAGAAGTTAAACCATATCCTGAGTTAACTCTACCGGGGTCAGGAGACTGGGCATCTCCTTGCTCTATCAGTATTTCCCCATAAAGGAACATTTAGCGGAGGATCTCCTGGCCCCATCAGTGTTTAAATGATTAACCACTAAGAGTCTCCAAATAAACCAGGAGACTGAGTATCTTCTGGTCCATTTTTGCATTTAAGAGCCTTGGTTAACCTCATGTCCCCATGAGTCTAGGCTGTGTAATGACTGTGAATAGCTGAAATAGTCATGTTACATGGATGTTCAGCTGACTTCAATCGTAAAATTAACTGCAGTGAAATGGAATTGTCAAATTGGTTGAATTAACAGAATCTGGCTTTTGTGAATACTAAAATGGGTTAAAACAGCCAAATTGTGAAAACTGTACAGCATTTGTTTGCCATTCAGATGCTGTTGGCGTTTAGTGAATAGACCTCATTATATTGTGTGATTTATAGTTAAACTAAAGTTAGTTTTCCAAATTGCAACCACTTTGCTACTTAGCTGAATTTACACAGACTGCAGTGAAGTGTCAATTACTTGATTATAATGAAATCTCTGCAATCAAATGGAGAAGAGTTTTGAAAAAAATAAAAGGATAATCGTATTAAATGTTGCTTGTTTTATGAATTTACTTTACTTTTTTACATCACTTGCGTTACATTTTTAGTGACATAAAGAGTCACAAATACTAAGATATTTAGTTGCTAAAGTGTGAACTGTCAGGAATCCAAAGTGAAATTTAAAATTTTAGAATAATAGTCAAACGTCTATCAGTGTTATTCAATTAACATGATCAAATACCGACCACATTTTCAATTGCGGGTTTACTAAAGTCAAATTCGGTAAGGATTCGGTCTTCCTGACCAATTCCGTACCATTTATTCTAAAGATTTCAAAAAATCAGTAATAGCCGCATTCCAACCATTATTAAGCACAAGAATTGGAGATTTATCAACTAGCACATGGCGGGCGAAAATAAACCGAACGCATGCAGCAGGATTCACAATTGCAAACAATCATCCACTTTCTTTTTGCAAGTGAATGATAATTTGAGTACTATTAGCAGAGCTAGCAGCCAATGGGCAAATAGTTTCAAAACCTTCGTCGGCATGAGGATTAATTATGTGGCCCTTGCTAGCCAGCTTCCACATGAAAAAGTAACATAAATAAATAATAATCCTATGGTGGTCCATAAAACCCCAATCTGACTATAATGGAGTTATTTTACATAGCAGGTGGAGTCGTATCTACTAAATGTTTAAAATATTGCTGCCCACTTGCTAGAAAACTCCCCATGTAAAAAAAAAATGGGGGGGCATAGTCCCACCTGTGCCCACACCTGTAGGCGTTGGGGTCTCCGGGCCTAGATTTAATTAATTTGGTCTGGATTTCAGGTGTTTGGCTGCATTCAATATGTCTGAAACCCAGACCAAATTCAGGACGTTTGGGGACTGTTTTATACATTACAGACATTGTTGACTTTCATCAATGTCTAGGTTTTGCAATCTGAATGGTCCTGTGTAAAGATGGGTGGTTTTGCCCCATTCGGTTCAGGGTCATTCTGACTTTAGTTTCTAGTTCAGCTGCTATCACCTATATATAAATATATGAATTCCTGACAATTAACGCAATTAATGGGTAATAACCCTGATAAAGTTATGAAACCTTTTGACAATATGAAGAAATTATCAAGCTGAAAGGATGTGTATCGTTACTCATTGAAAACATGACAAATCTATCCCCAAATAGTCAGAAATCCTACTAATTATAAAAACATACATCTATTACAGCAGAGTATATGTAAAAAAAAAAGATAGATTTTTAAATATTCATCGTATAATTTCCAGAGTCTACATGTACGCCCAATTTTATGTGTGTTATTCCGAGTTGATGTAGTGTACAGAAAGGGTTTGCTGCCATCTAGTGGACACTTAGTAAGATAGTTTGTGAGAAAATGTTTGCTATGTAAATCATGTTCAATAAAAAAACGGATAGGATGTTTAATATTTGGCTATATTCATAAAATGTAATAATACTCAGGTCTAAGTAAGAAGTATGCATGACTATAGTAACACGTTTATTTATTAGGCATGGTGTTAGGGGTAACATAACCTAGACAATCATAATGACCTAGACATGTATAATGCTTTCCTATAGAGTTTTACATGATGCCAGATGTCCTCATGCATACGACCTGTAAGTTCATTTGGTGGCTTTCTGGTAATTATTGCAGTTTTTTGTTTTTTTTTTAAACTGCAATAATTACCTTTGAAGGTTTTAGGGGACCTGGGACTATGCACCTAGACCACTTCAATGAACTGATAATGACCTTTAATATAGTATCATGTTTTTAGTAAAATACTATTAGAATAAATATTACTAAGTGATATTAACTAACAAACACACATATAAATATATAATAAGGTGTGCAGGGAAGTGTATATGTTTGGATTGAATAACATAAACTGAAGATGTTTAAAACTGTAATCTACATATAAGACATTATAGAAAGTATTCATTGTTACACAGCAAGTCCAGCAACACCCTTCTCCTCATCATTGAGCTCAAGAAGACAGATAATATACTAGATAATGAAATTGTTTAGTTTTGCACCACTCATTGTAATACATTAAATGAAATGCCTATAAGGCCCGAGGTGAACCTCAATAACGTGGTAGCAGAAGCATTATTAACATGTCTCGCAGGTCGACTTCACCAATTCACCACCATTATATTTAATTGTTAATATTTATATATTTTTATAATATATGTGTATGTACATATATATCTATATATATATATATATTTTATTTATTTATTTTTTTTAAATGTTTTAAGTCCTCCGCTGTTTCTTTAAAATATGACCCTATACCGCAATTTATAGCCAAAATCCTGACTTTTCTTCATTTATGTATTCATATATTTAGCTACTTGGCCTTTTTTTACAGAACTTAATTAGCTGCTCATTAACAGAGACCCAAAGAATAGATAAAAGGAATGTTACCGGTTCTCTTGAATATGCATGACAAATTAATTTCCTTGTCATTTAGAAAAACACTTTAATATTTAATATTTAGTAGAATGCAGTAAGTGCACTGGTGATTGTTCAGGAGTTCAGCTGAGCATACCAGACAATGCAGTATTTGTCAGAGTAATCAAATAAGTGCTGCGGAATAAGTTGGCACTATATAAATGCCAATACTAATGCTACTAATAATAAAAAGACACGTTGTATTCCTGCCAGGAAGATTCTCTAGAAGGCAAAAGGGCGTGTCAAAGAATGTATAATTAGAATAGAAATGCCATATTAAATGGAAACTATAATGCCAGGAAAACAAACTTGTTTTCCTGGTACTATAGTTCCCACCTCCGCCCTCCATTGTGCAGAAGGGATTAAGAAGAAACCCTTCTGTCACTTATCTCAGACCAGCACCGATGTCTCTCGGCACTGGCGCGGGTCCTCCTTCACTCCTCGCCCGATGGTGGAGGAAACCTAATGCACATGTGCGCCAATGGTCGTGCTCGCATTATGATTTCACAATAGGAAAGCATTACAAAGATGCTTTCCTATGGGGATTCCAGTGATGCTGGAAGTCCTTGTGCATAGCTTGAGGATGTCCAGCATCAGTTAGGTGACCAAAAGTCACATAACAACACGGAAGTCCCTCTAGTGGCTGTCTGGTGGAGTCTAGAGGTGGAGTTAATCCCGAAAGGTAATTATTGCAGTTTCTTAAAAACTGAAATAATTACCTTTGCAGGATTAAGGGGACTGGGACACTGCACCCAGACCATTTCAATAAGCTGAAGTGGTCTGGGTGCCTATAGTATCCCTTTAACTAATCAGAAAAAATAAGTGTCAAAGATAATCTGAGAGAATTCATTTTCTCATGTGACTTCAAGCTACACCATTCTAGGTTGGTTATCTACATTAGAGAACAGTGATATTTCGAAAGATAGTACTAGAATTTTTATGTTAATCCTGGCTTGTTCTATCTTAATTACTGGTATCTTTTGTTTCTCATATGTATATTGTTACAGTGTTTTTACAGTTTAAAACACACAAAGAGAAGTGTCTCTTGGTCCAAGCAGCAACAAAGGTAGAAGGGGACATAAAAGTTAGACATATGCAATTCTTTTCGGTCCGAATTTGAATTCGGATGAATTTCAGCAATTCGGACATTCGGAGCGAACCAAACCAAATTGCCAAAGTGCCGAATTGCCGGAGTCCCGAGTTGCCGAAGTGCCGAATTTTGGAAGTGCCGAACCGAATTGCTGAAGTGCTGAATTAGTAACAATTACCCCTAACCCTACCCCTAACCCTACCCTTCAACTTACCCCTAACATGGTTATATGAAACATAGGTCATGTCAAACTAACCTAACTGCATTCTACGAAGAAGTAAGTAGAAGTAGATCATTGTGTTGTAGTGGATGTGATCTTTTTGAATTTTGCCAAGGCATTTGATACGGTTCCTCACAATAGGTTAGTCTTTAAACTAAAAGAAATTGGTCTAGATGAATATTCTTGTTCTTGGGTAGAACATTGGCTTAAGGATAGAGTACAACAAGTTGTCATTAATGGTAAATTTTCAGGCTAGCAAAAGTGGTAAGTGATGTCCCTCAGGGTTCTATTTTGGGACAGCTTCTATTTAACATATTTATAAATGATCTTGCAATAGACTTTGAAAGCCATGTTTCAGTGTTTGCAGATGACACAAAACTTTGTAATGTAATAAAATGTGAGCAGGATATTGCTTTCCTGCAGAGGGATTTAGATAGATTGGGGTACTGGGCACTAAAATGGTATACAAAATTTAATGTAGAGAAATGCAAAGTTATGCACTTCGGGGTCATGAATGCACAAGCAACTTACACCCTAAATGGTAGGGAATTAGAGATAACCACACACGAGAAGGATTTGGGTATTGTTATAGACAACAAATTAGGCAACAATATGCAATGTAAACCTGCAGTTCTAAGGCCAGTAAGGTTTTGTCATGTATAAATAGGGGCATAAGTTGTCAGGATGAAAATATAATTTTGCCTCTTCATAAATCGTTGGTAAGACTGCTCTTTGAATATGCTGTACAATGTTGGACACCTGTTCTAAAGAAGGATGTCAAAAAGTGCAGAGACGAGCTACAAAATTGATAAAAGGAATGGAGCATTTTAGTTAAGAAGAAAGATAAAAAAAAATGTAAATGTAGGTTAGGTAAGGGTTGCCAAAGTCCCGAATTGCCGAAGTGCCGAAGTTCCTGAATTCCTGAAGTCCAGAATTGCCGAAGTCCTGAATTTTGGAAGTGCCGAACCGAAGTGCCGAATTGCCGAGTCCCAAATTTCCGAAGTGCCGAACTGAACCAAATGTTTTGCCCATGCCCATCCCTAATAAAAGTTAAGGTGAACCTGTTGTGAAAAAAATAATTTACCTGAAATCACTCCTATATACATTGAATATACCATACATCACAAAGATACAGGGTGTATTCAATGTAAAATATAAAGATTTGCTCACTTTTGCTCTGTTCCAACTCCACCATATTCATGCTTTGTGGTTGTTGCGCACCTCCGAACCGTCTTCTGCTCTGCCTCTGTTCTTCTTTGACTTGCCCTGCTTGTCGGTGATGTCAGCATACTGGCTTCATTGCCAATGTGCTGGCATGCGGACGGAGTGGCGTCACATCAATCCATGAGTTTCAAGAGCAACCGCCACATATGCGCAGTGGTGGCTAAGGGAGGAAAGCACATGGACTTCATGGTAGGGCTTTTCTGCTCAGAACACCGAGGCATTGACTGACAGCTTGGAGGAAAACCTATTTTACCTAAAAACAGGTTTTTCAGGGGCACGGTCTGAACACGGAGCTGAGCAGACGATAGCTGTTCCAGCTTCTAATCTGTACGATAAATTCAATAGAAAAATGGCACAACACAACCCTGAAAAGCTAAATACAGGCCACCGGAGGACAGGCGATGCAAAACTGATTACTCTGGTGCCACACAAGCACCACAAAAGCACAAGCAGTTATTCTTGCCAGATAACTGAATGACCCAATGACTTTCTACCCAAGTCAAAGAGTTCAGCCACAGTTATCAATTATTTTGTTTTATATTCAACAGCGGGTTTACACATAGAATAATCTAATGTTGATGTTTTTCCACAGAATTTCATTTTAACAAATTGTATTTTCCAATTGTTACTAATTGGGCAAAGAACAAGCCCAAAAATATGTTGAAATAAATCCAGACAAGAATTATCTCTGATGACTATACCAGCAATGGCTACAACCACCAGTCCATGAAGAGACTTCACGCATTTTAGTCCGTTGTCATCAAGATTAGGACTAAACATCAGTTTTTCTTCTTGTACTAAAGAAAGCAAACATTGACTTGTCATCTGGGCTCCTTTATGCTCCTCTGTTTTTTCTGTTGTGACGTATATAAGCTTTAAAATAGCATTATCCCAAAAATGGCGAGGTCCCCAGTCACCTTTTGCTGTGCCACTTTGTGGGTTATGGGAATTAAGGAGCTGGTAGAACCATTTACAGAATTCTTCTCCGAATGTTTTAGTGTCAAACAGCTCATCATGTGGTTGTGTTTCTACAGTGATCTGCAAATATGATTTAAAAATATAGTTGTAAAAGGTCAATTAAATGAATTTAAAAAAAAAACTGTAAAAGAAAAATCTGAATTTCGTACATACCTCTTGAAATTCCGAATTCTGATTTCATTGGTCAAAACAAATGTGATTATAAAAAGACTCAAAACATCATGAAGCAACAAATCCTGAATCACAAAACAAGTTCAAGAATAATAAAACCATGCAGTTTTTTTTACTTTTTATTTATTTTTTATCAGCCCTCCACTTACTACTGTTTGGAGGGCTGCACACTGACTGAATATCAAGGCGACACACATTTTAATATACGCTGCTATCATCTTGAATTACAATCAGAGAACTGTGGTTGGATTGGAAACCAATATACCTGGATATTAGTTTCAGGCCAAACTGCAATCTGGCCTAAATTCAGGTGTCCAGAATTTTCTTCCCATGCACAGTTCTAGAAACCAATCAAGCCTATCACTAGCTCCCCATTGATAAAACTTAGTGAAAAAGGTACACTGATCGAAGCCTTGGACCTCTGAAGGAAATTGATGGGCTTTGCAAACAGGTGCCATCTGCGAAGGTTTGGAGTTAAACTGCTCAATAAAGGTTTAATCTCATAAGGTAAGGCAGTATGAAAGGTAGGTAGGTAGTGACCTACTGACACTATAATAAGTTAATTCCAATGAAGTTGTTATTGTGCCCAGAGTGTCTCTGTAAGCAGATTGTGTTGTCTAATATTGTGAATCAAACATGAGACCAAATTAATTTAGTCAGACACACTGAAAATATTAATTAATGTTTTACACATTCATTGTTTGTTTATATTTTTAAGTATTTTAACAAATTAATCATGTTAAAATTGTTGACATGCACTTACCTTGCTGGCATTGGGTGACAAGTCATGGTTTAAAGCTAATATTTCTAAATGTTCTCCTGGTACAGACTTCGCTTCTAGAATATCAAGTGTGAGTTTGGAGAACGCAGCATCAATGGCAATTTCTGATTTGAACAGAGTATTCTAAAAAAAAACAAAAAAAACACTAACTAAGAACCTGTAAAAAAAATTAGAAAAAAACAACTTACCATTCGATGTTTTCTTTCTTCTAAAATCTTCTTTTTCCAGCCACAAAAAAGGCCAAATAAAAAACCATAATAACCGACGCAATTAAAGAAAAAAAAAATAATAATAATCCATCTTCACCCATGGAGGGCTCCGCGCAGACTGAGCTCTGCAGGGCGGGGGAAGGCTTATAAAGCCTTGCCACGCCCTGCAATTAGGCTAAGAACACTCTGATTGGTGGGTTTAAGCCAATCAGAGTGCTCTTTGTCATTTTACACAGCGTGGGAAAATTCCAAAGAACTTTCCCACGCTGTGTAAAATGACACAGAGCACTGTGATTGGATGGCTTGAAATCTATCCAATCACAGTGCTCTGTGTCATTTTACACAGCATGGGAAAGTTCTTTGGAATTTTCCCATGCTGTGTAAAATGACACAGAGCACTGTGATTGGATGGATTTCAAGCCCACCAATCAGAGTGCTCTTTGTCATTTTACACAGCGTGGGAAAATTCCAAAGAACTTTCCCACGCTGTGTAAAATGACACAGAGCACTGTGATTGGATGGATTTCAAGCCCACAAATCAGAGTGCTCTTTGTCATTTTACACAGCGTGGGAAAATTCCAAAGAACTTTCCCACGCTGTGTAAAATGACACAGAGCACTGTGATTGGATGGATTTCAAGCCATCCAATCACAGTGCTCTGTGTCATTTTACACAGCGTGGGAAAGTTCTTTGAAATTTTCGCACGCTGTGTAAAATGACAAAGAGCACTGTGATTGCATGGATTTCAAGCCATCCAATCACAGTGCTCTGTGTCATTTTACACAGCGTGGGAAAGTTCTTTGGAACCTGGATATTAGTTTCAGGCCAAACTGCAATCTGGCCTTAATTCAGGTGTCCCGAAAAAGTGTCCAGAATTTTCTTCCCATGCACAGTTCTAGAAACCAATCAAGCCTATCACTAGCTCCCCATTGATAAAACTTTGTGAAAAAGGTACACTGATCGAAGCCTTGGACCTCTGAAGGAAATTGATGGGCTTTGCAAACAGGTGCCATCTGCGAAGGTTTGGAGTTAAACTGCTCAATAAAGGTTTAATCTCATAAGGTAAGGCAGTATGAAAGGTAGGTAGTGACCTACTGACACTATAATAAGTTAATTCCAATGAAGTTGTTATTGTGTCCAGAGTGTCTCTGTAAGCAGATTGTGTTGTCTAATATTGTGAATCCAACATGAGACCAAATTAATTTAGTCAGCCACACTGAAAATATTAATTAATGTTTTCCACATTTATTGTTTGTTTATATTTTTAAGTATTTTAACAAATTAATCATGTTAAAATTGTTGACATGCACTTACCTTGCTGGCATTGGGTGACAAGTCATGGTTTAAAGCTAATATTTCTAAATTTTCTCCTGGTACAGACTTTGCTTCTAGAATATCAAGTGTGAGTTTGGAGAACGCAGCATCAATGGCAATTTCTGATTTGAACAGAGTATTCTAAAAAAAAAAAAAAAACACTTTGTGTTATTATTAACAAAACAAGCTTTTTGAATGGCTTTGGGAACTAACACAGAATTAGCCGCACTGATAATCTTTACCATTTTGTTACACATTTAATCAGGTTAGACTTGTTGATAGTGATGTCGCGAACATAAAATTTTCGGTTCGCAAATGTTCACGAACGGGGCGAACCGCCATAGACTTCAATAGGCAGGCGAATTTTAAAACCCACAGGGACTCTTTCTGGCCACAATAGTGATTGAAGGGGGGGGGGAGCCCTACTCTCCTCCCCCCCGGCCCCCACCCCTGGGCGGCGGGTGGGGACCATAAAGATAATGAGGGGGGGGACCTACTGTCCTCCCCCCAGGCCCCCACCCCTGTGCGGCGGGTGGGGGCCATAATGATAATGGGGGGGGACCTACTGTCCTCCCCCCCCCGGCCCCCACCCCTGGGCAGCGGGTGGGGGCCATAAAGATAATAGGGGGGCCTACTGTCCTCCCCCCCAGCCCCCACAACTGGGCGGCGGGAGGGGGCCATAAAGATAATGAGGGGGGGGACCTACTGTCCTCCCCCCCAGGTCCCCACCCCTGTGCGGCGGGTGGGGGCCATAATGATAATGGGGGAGACCTACTGTCCTCCCCCCCCGGCCCCCACCCCTGGGCGGCGGGTGGGGGCCATAATGATAATGGGGGGGGACCTACTGTCCTCCCCCCCCCGGCCCCCACCCCTGGGCGGCGGGTGGGGGCCATAAAGATAATAGGGGGGGCCTACTGACCTCCCCCCCAGCCCCCACCACTGGGCGGCGGGAGGGGGCCATAAAGATAATGAGGGGGGGACCTACTGTCCTCCCCCTCTCCAGCCTCCACCCCTGAGCGGCGGGTGGGGGCCCTAAATACTAATAACAGGGGGGACCTAATGTCCTTCCCCCTGGCCCCCACCCCTGAGCGGCGGGTGGGGGCCCTAAATACAAATGCGGGTGACCCTAGTCACCCCCTCCCCCCCAAAAAAAATGATCCCCCTACCTACCCCCCTCACCCTAAAAATAATGAGGGGGGGACTTTAACTAAGAACCTGTAAAAAAAATTAGAAAAAAACAACTTACCATTCGATGTTTTCTTTCTTCTAAAATCTTCTTTCTCCAGCACCAAAAAAGGCCAAATAAAAAACCATAATAACCGACGCAATTAAAAAAAACAAAAAAAACAAAAAATAATAATCCATCTTCACCCATGGAGGGCTCCGCGCAGACTGAGCTCTGCGGGGCGGGGGAAGGCTTATAAAGCCTTGCCACGCCCTGCAATTAGGCTAAGAACAAAACAGAACAAAAACAAAAACGAGCGCAAAAAAAATAATCCATCTTCACCCAGGAGGCAAACAACATAATTACACGTGTTTCTGTTGGAGAAATGTCCTGCTTTGTAAATACATTTCTTTGGGATTAATTTTCCAATGTAAGTAGGTTTACTTACACTGCACATTTTTGCTTTTTTAATCTTAAAGTCATTTAAGTTTTAGCATTTGCATTTGTTTCTTTGGAGAAATCAACAGATGTTTTTATTTTTGCCTTTGATCATTAATCTTGGAGCTACCCCCTACTTTTACTGTGGATTTCTCCCTAGTAAATCATATTCCAACCAACTTCTTTTTCTCGTTTTTCTGAATAAAAAACTCCAAACAAGCTCTCACCATAAGAAAAATAGAAGTGGTTCATTAGAAACACAGCAGTCCACAAATGGTAAGAACAAAGTCCAAAATCATTTCATGGCGTGTTCCAGGAGGGCAGGAGAGGGGAGGTTAATTTGAGTATCTTAAGCATATTGATGGTAATGAAATCCAGAAGAGATCTTAATTTTACCAAGACAAGCAGTGTAAATGGAGAATAAAAGAGGACCTGGGACAGAGCCAACACCAAATAAGATGGGGGGGGGGGGGGGGTACAGAGAAGGAGGCATTAATGAGCATTCAATGAAATAGGATAAAAAAAACAGTATAGTGCAGTGCCAGAGAGTCCAAGGTTGTGGATGGTTGGAAGATGATGGATGTGGTCAACAGTAACTAAAGCAGAAGAGAGATCAAGAAGAATGAAAAGAACATCATGAACTTTAGATTTAGGAGAGACCCTCATTGGTCACTTTGGTAAAGGTGGTTTCAGTAGAATTGAGGCACAGAAGCCAGATTGAAGAGGGTCAATGAGAGAATTAGTGTTGAGAAAGGGAGTTAGGCAAATAAACACAAGCCACTAAAGAAGCTTTAAAGTGAAGGGGAGCAGCCATATGGGATGGTAGTTAGAAGTGGAAGAGGGGAAGATGCCAGTAGACAGAGAGAGGTTGAAAATAAGCATCAGGATAGGACCAAACTAAAGGAAAGGTGAGAGGAAAATGAATCAAGAGAACATGTGGTGGGGTGAAAGGATAGAAGAAACTTAGAGACCTCTTGTTAAGAGATAGGGACAAAGAAGTGAAGAGTAGAAGAGGGGTAAGAAGCTGAGTGTTGGAGAGGAGAAAGAAAAGAGGGAAATAGCATTCCTCAAATGTTGCTCATTCAGAAGAATTGTTGCTCATTCAGAAGAATTGAAATATTGACAAAGAATTCAGACAAAGAAGAGCACAGTAACAAGAGAAATCCTACCTTGAAGAGTTTCCCAACCTTTCTTTATACTCTTTTTAATTTGGGTGTCAAGCCCTGTACATGCTATGATATTTTGTTTCTTAGTAAAAAATACTTGAATGTTATATACTTTGGTTCCCTGTATTATAGAGGTTTATATATCATAGTTACTTTAAAGCAATTTTTGTGTGTAGAACATGCCTCTCAGGCAGTGGCGTACTAAGGGGGGGGTGGGGGGGGGCGGTCCGCCCCGGGTGCCATCCAGTAGGGGGGTGCCACACTCTGTACCTCCTGCTGGTCGTCCTCTCCCTCGCGGCTCCGGCGCTCAGTGAGTGAGTCAGAGCACAGGGAGGGGATTCCCAGCCTGTGTTCTGAGTCATCACTGAGCACTAGGGAGGTTGTTATGGAGTGTGCCAGCAGGGGGCGCAGAGCGTGCATTCTGCCAGGTTTCTCCCCTGCGGCCACTCTGCCTGCACCTCCTGCACTGCCTGGGATGGAGAGAGACAGCCCCTGAATCATGGTAAGACAATATTATTGTAAATTCACCCTCACCCCCTCCCTCAGTCACCCTGTCATCCCCCCTCAGTCACCCTCTCACCCCCTCAGTCACCCTGTCACCCCCCTCAGTCACCAGTCACCCCCCAGTTACCCTGTCACCCCCCTCAGTTACCCTGTCACCCCCCTCAGTCACCCTGTCACCAGTCACCCCCTAGTCACCCTGTCACCAGTCACCCTGTCACCCCCCCTCAGTCACCCTGTCACCCCCCTCAGTCACCCTGTCACCCCCCTCACCCTGTCACCCCCCTCAGTCACCCTGTCACCAGTCACCCCCCCAGTCACCCTGTCACCAGTCACCCTGTCACCCCCTCTCAGTCACCCTGTCACCCCCCCTCAGTCACCCTGTCACCCCCCTCAGTCACCCTGTCACCAGTCACCTCCCCAGTCACCCTGTCACCAGTCACCCTGTCACCCCCCCTCAGTCACCCTGTCACCCCCCCCCTCAGTCACCCTGTCACCCCCCCTCACCCTGTCACCCCCTCAGTCACCCTGTAAAAAGTCACCCCCCCAGTCACCCTGTCACCAGTCACCCTGTCACCCCCCCTCAGTCACCCTGTCACCCCCCTCAGTCACCCTGTCACCAGTCACCCCCCCCCCCAGTCACCCTGTCACCAGTCACCCTGTCACCCCCCCTCAGTCACCCTGTCACCCACCTCAGTCACCCTGTCACCAGTCACCTCCCCAGTCACCCTGTCACCCCCCTCAGTCACCCTGTCACCCCCCCTCAGTCACCCTGTCACCAGTCACCTCCCCAGTCACCCTGTCACCCCCCTCAGTCACCCTGTCACCCCCCCTCAGTCACTCTGTCACCAGTCACCCCCCAGTCACTCTGTCACCCCCTCCCTCAGTCACCCTGTCACCCCCCTCAGTCACCCTGTCACCCCCTCAGTCACTCTGTCACCAGTCACCCCCCCAGTTACCCCCCCTGTCACCAGTCACCCCCTCCCTCGGTCACCCCCCCTCAGTCACTCTGTCACCAGTCACCCCCTCCCTCAGTAATCCTGTCACCCCCTCCCTCAGTCACCAGTCACCCCCTCCCTCAGTCACCAGTCAACCCCTCCCTCACTCACCTTGTCACCCCCTTCCTCAGTCACCATGTGACCCCCTTCCTCAGTCACCCTGTCACCCCCTTCCTCAGTCACCAGTCAACCCCTCCCTCAGTCACCCTGTCACCCCCTTCCTCAGTCACCAGTCAACCCCTCCCTCAGTCATCCTGTCACCCCCTTCCTCAGTCACTCTATCACCCAGTCACCCCCTCCCTCGGTCACTCTGTTACCCCCTCACTTTGCCACCAGTCACCCCCTCACTCTGCCACCAGTCACCCCCTCCCTCAGTCACCAGTCACCCCCCCTCAGTCAATCTGTCCATCACCCCCGCCCTCAGTCACCCTGTCACCCCCTCCCTCAGTCACTCAGTCACCCTGTCACCCCCTCCCTCAGTCACTCTGTCACTAACCACCCCCTCACTCTGCGACCTGTCATCCCCTCACTCTGCCACCTGTCATCCCCTCACTCTGCCACCCCCTCACTCTGCCACCTGTCACTCCCTCCTTCCCTCACTCTGCTACCTGTCACTCCCTCCCACGCTCTGTCAGCCCCTCCCTCCTACGCTCTGCCACCTGTCCCCTCCTCACTCTGCCATCCCTATCCCACAGCACACTATGTGCCTTACAATGCCCTACACACACTACATCCCTATCCCACCCCCACACTATGTGTCTTACCCATACTACATCCCTATCACCCCTACACCAGGTCTGTCTCCTAAATTACTATCAATAAAGATTTGTATCAGGACAAGTAGATTGTTACGGCAGACAAGTAGATTGGGCAAACACTTTAGTTTTTTATTTCAACACCCCTGCCCTCTCTGCCAAATAAAATAAAAATAGCAATGAAAACCCTACAAACACTCAATATTTAAAATTATGAGTCAGAGCACTTACCCACAGCTGATAATTCATTATATGCAAAAGGAGGTTGTTTGCACATATGTGCTGAAGATTACTGCGCTGACTCTATATTTAAAATTATGAGGCAGCGCACTTATCTAAAGCACATATGTGCAAACAACCTCCTTTTGTATACAATGAATTAATATCAGCGTTTAAAAAAACTTTAAAAACATTATTTTCCTAGCAGAGATACTAATCTTCAAAAGTGCCAACTGATAATACAGCATCAAAAAGAGAAGACTCTGTGCCTTTAGTCTGGAGTTGTGGGAGAGGCTTGTAACCCTTTTTAAAGGACTCTCCTTCCTTCTGTGGTGGAATCTCGGTAAAAATAAATTTAGTAGGCCGAGATTACCACGTGGCATGTGTACGTGCATATGCTGACGTATCGATCAGTTGGTTGCACGAGGCAAGATACGATCAGTAGTGTACGGAGCATGTGCAAGAATACAGGATATAGTATTCCCCTCCTCCATTGTGCTGGACAGGCCATGCGGTCAAGCAGGAAGTTAATTCTTATTTGTATTGATTGGTCAAGAGAATGTGCGGGTGGAGCTTAATATGGGAGGAGTTATGTGCCTATATAAGGAGCCTGCACTATTGTCCGGGGCTCAGAACTTTCCTGTATTTTGGTGACATAAGTCCCTCTGAGTCCCGATCGGTGATCCAATAAAGAATCTCTTCCTTCCTGAAGAAACCTGTGTCCATTTCTCTGTGCTTGGCTTCCGTCAGTTTCTCCGGTATCATTTGGTGCATTGGCCGGGAAGCTCATCGTTCAACGGTAGCTGAGAGGCAGAGGCGTGAGACGGTCTATCTTTGCCCACGTTCTCTACGGCTGCACCCCTGAACTTCTGCGTGGACCTCCCTTTGTCTCGGCGCCACTGGTCTGCTGTCCAGGAGATCATCGGCCTCTACGTAAGAAGTGCTGGGGTGTCCCCGTCGATGAGTGTGAACTCAGGTTCAGGAACGAGGAGGTAAGACAACTGCTGTTTTAGACGGCAGACCCACTAGGGGTATACCGATTGTGCGGTAGGCCCATAAGGGGTTTGAATTGTGTATGGAATCTGCCCCCTCTGTCGGAGGGAAGGAGCGAAGGCGCACCGCTCAATCGAACGCTCTTTAGTAAGACCGTTTGATTTGGTTTGGAGTCAGGCGGGGTCCTGTGTAAATAGCCCTAGGAGGACACCGGTGTCTTGTCTAGACTAGCGTTCTAGGGTGTTTATTTTGTTCGCTAGGTCGAAGGGACTGGGAGACTAAGCGGCGTCTGTGTAAATTCGGTTCGCTAGATCTCAACCTATCTTGGCTTAGTGGGAAGGCGTGTAAATTTGGAACCCACTAGATTTTTGATAGAGTAAATAGACTAAGAGGGTTCTGTTGTAAATTCCGCCCTCTAGTTCGCTATATGTGGTGCTTGGGCAGTGTGGCTAACCAAAACGGGTGTACATAGTTTTAGGTAGTCCATTCAAGGTACTGGCCAATAGTTTAGTTGGGATTGTAAATGTGTTAAAGATTGTTAGTAAAGTGTATATCTTGTTAGATAGCGCAAGCTCAGCCGTCTAGCGAGAGTGTTAATAGTGTGTTGCTGTATCATAGTGCACGGTACCATAACCCTGTATATTTACTGACACTGTATATAAGTACTAATCATTGTCGTCCATTGCATGTTTAACACCATAACCACTAATTATTATTATTATTATTATTATTGCAATTTATATAGCGCCAACAGATTCCGTAGCGCTTTACAATATTATGAGAAGGGATTTAACTATAGATAGGACAATTACAAATAAACTTACAGGAACAATAGGTTGAAGAGGACCCTGCTCGATCGAGCTTACATTCTATAGGAATAATTGTATTGTGACCTTAAATTGTGCTTTGACCTATGCTAACCGTACTGTAACCGCTATTTGTAAAAGACGATGTTACTGGGGTGTCTTATAGACGGGTAATTCGTATATAGAGAATTATAGCGTGGGTGACTGTATAGTTTCGCCAAAGGGCATAATATTGATTATTTAGTGACTGGTGTAACAGCTGTGTGTGTACGGGAATTCCCTGAGTGTTTATTGTGTTATTGTGTACGTTTCACTTGGTAACCGTACCACGTGGTGCTGTTGCCAGAGGAAACGGGTGTGACTGTTGAATAGAACGCGTGCATAGTATTCGTTGTCAACGACGTTCCATTGATAAGTATGGGCGCGTCGGAGTCAACGATTTTGGATCCCTTAGGTTGTATGGTAAAGCATTTTAAAAAGGGATTTAAAACATGTGATTTTGGGGTTAAAATGTCTCCTGTACGTTTGGTCACTTTGTGCACTAGGGAGTGGCCTATTTTGGTTGCGGCATGGCCGCCACGTGGTAGTTTGGATCCAACCCTGATACAGCGTGTACACTCGGCTGTGTCAGGTAGGCCTGAACTTTACGGACAGTTTCCATATATTGATTGTTGGAAACAGGCCGTAAACGACTCGCCAAAATGGATTCAGATATGCCACGAGGAGCAATGTCGCCTCATGGTGGCCAGGACTTGTTTGTCCACTAGGACTGTGGTTAGGCCCATTTTGGACACGCCCCCTGAGTCCGAGATCCCTTTGCCGCCCCCTTACTTCCCTATAGGAAGAGGTGACGCGAATGCAGGAAGTTCTATACCCCTCCCCTCACTGCCCTCATCCACTTCCGCTTCCTCCTCCAGTACAGAATCCACCCCCCCTCGTATTAAACCTCCCCTTCCGGAACCAGAACCAACCCCCGTTAGATCTGAATATCCTGATTTGGCGCCACTTCAAACTTCCGGTCAAGCTTCTTCTAGCTCGGCTGGGAGTATTCTATTTACCAACTTTTCCCAAAATCAAGCTCCCACATCCTCATGCCTTATTTCCCCCCGACTGGAACCCATAACTGATGCCCCTCCACGTAGCCCTATACTAACCCGACAACTGACCGGTACCCAACAACTTAGACATTATCAGATGCCTCTTCGTCTGAATCCTGGGTCAGCCTATCTCGATGCCGCAGGTCAAATGGCACATGCTGACCCAGTCTTCGTATATGTCCCGTTCACGACTACCGATCTCTTGAATTGGAAGACCCACAATTCCTCGTACACTGAGAAACCACAAGCTATGACCGATCTGTTCACCTCGATAGTTCAGACACATAATCCGACATGGGCTGATTGCCAGCAGTTATTAATGACATTGTTTAATAATGAGGAAAGGACAAGGATTAACCAAGCGGCCATTAAAGCGCAAGAGGATAGAGCCCGTGCTTTAAATCAAGCCAATCCGGCAGCATGGGCGCAACACATTATCCTAACACCGATCCCGACTGGAATGTTAATGGCGCAGATATGGTTCAACTCAAAGCCTATAGAGACGCTATAATTGCTGGCATGAAAGCCGGAGGAAAGAAAGCTATTAATATGTCGAAGACAGTTGAGGTGATTCAGAAAAGTGATGAAGCGCCCAGTGTCTTTTATGACCGATTATTGGAGGCATACCGCTTGTATACCCCCTTTAATCCGGAAGACGCAGATAATTCCCGAATGGTAAACTCCGCCTTTGTCAGCCAAGCTTACGGAGATATTAAGCGCAAGCTACAAAAGTTAGAAGGGTTTGCAGGAATGTCTATCACCCAACTAATGGAGGTAGCAAATAAAGTATATATGAACAGGGAAACCGAGACTAAGAAAGAGGAAGAGCGCAAGATGCGTAAAAAGGCTGATATGCTAGCGGTAGCGATCGCAGGCGTAGATAGACGGGGCCCAGATAGAGGCGATAGTAGATGGAATAGGGAGCCTTTGAGTAGGAATCAGTGCGCGTATTGCAAGGAAGAAGGGCATTGGAGAAACGAGTGTCCGCAAAGAGAGCAGTACGAGAGAGACCTATCCAGGGCAGGTTACGGAAACTTTAGAGGCAGAGCGAGAGGTAGAGGAGGCCCCGGAGGGAGCAATGGTAATAGAGGGAGTAATGGGAACAGAGGAAGTGTAAGGGAAGATAGGTACCATCCAGCAGCGCAAAGGTCCCGCGATAGAGAAGGTAGGGACTTTGTAGGATTGGCTGACATGGTCATGGAGGACTATTGATACCGACCGGGCTCCATCCCCCTTGGTCGAGCGGAGCCTATGGTCGATGTATCAATAGGGGGAAAAAGGAGTGCGTTCATGATCGACACTGGTGCTGAACATTCGGTGGTGACTGACCTAGTTGCTCCTCCATCTGGAAGAACTATTACTGTAATAGGAGCAACTGGAAGAAGTGAGCCTAAGACAATATCACATCCCGCAGAAGGCTAAGAAGAACATCCAATCTTATCTGGATAAGTTCATACGGTATGGTATCCTAAAATTCTGTACTTCCCCATGGAACACCCCATTGCTGCCTGTTCAAAAGCCCGGTACAGATGAGTATCGACCTGTGCAGGACTTGAGAGCAGTCAATGATGCGGTTGTTAGTATACATCCAGTTGTGCCCAATCCATATAACCTGCTTGCTTTAATTCCGGGTGGGGCTACTTACTTTACAGTCCTAGACCTCAAAGATGCCTTCTTTTGCCTCCGAATTGCCGCAGAAAGTCAATGTATCTTCGCTTTCCAATGGGAAAACGCTGTAACGGGCTCAAAACGCCAAATGACCTGGACAAGACTGCCGCAAGGGTTTAAAAATTCACCTACCCTATTTGGTTCAGCTCTAAGTCAAGATCTACTGGATTTCGAGTCCATCCCAGGAGAGTGTGTATTGTTACAATATGTAGATGACTTGTTGATAGCAGCAGTTACAAAGGAAATATGTCAGCAAGCAACGCACGATCTACTACACATTCTCTGGAAGGCAGGATACAAGGTGTCTAGAAAGAAGGCTCAGTTGTGTTTGCCAACTGTCAAATATCTGGGATTCCATATCTCTGAAGGTCAAAGAATTATGGGGCCAGAGAGAAAAGAAGCTGTATGCCAAATACCGATACCCAAAAATAGAAGACAAGTGCGAGAATTCTTGGGGGCAGCAGGCTTCTGTAGGATATGGATTCCCAGCTACGCGATACTGGCAAAACCTCTGTATGCAGCTATCAAAGGTACAGAGCACGACCCCTTCTTATGGACTCAAGAACAGCAAACGGCATTTGAAGATGTGAAGAAGGCTTTGATGAGTGCCCCAGCATTAGGTCTACCTGATCACACACGACCATTCTACCTGTATGTACATGAGCAAAGAAGAATGGCTGTGGGAGTATTGACACAGTACTTGGGATCATGGCAAAGACCTGTTGCCTACATGTCTAAGCAACTGGATGCAGTGGCCAGCGGACTTCCACCTTGTCTAAGAGCCGTAGCTGCAGCCGCCCTGCTAGTAGCTGAAGCCGATAAACTCACTCTGGGTCAAGAACTTTATGTACGAGTCCCACATGCAGTACAGACGTTGTTGGATTACAAAGGAAATCATTGGTTTAGTAACAGCCGTATGACCAAGTATCAAGCAATGTTGTGTGAAAACCCAAGAGTGCATTTAGAGACTGTAAACACCTTAAATCCAGCTACCCTTTTGCCACAACCTACTGAAAGTCAACATGATTGTTTGGAAGTAATGGATGAAGTATTTTCAAGTAGACCAGATCTTCGTGATTTTCCCATCCAGAACCCCGATGTTCAATATTACACCGACGGCAGTAGTTTTGTGAAAGAAGGGATCCGCTATGCAGGATATGCAGTAACAACAATAGACAAGGTGATAGAAGCTCGGCCACTGGCGAAAGGAACATCAGCACAAAAGGCAGAATTGATAGCACTGACACGAGCGTTACAATTGGCTGAAGGTTTAAGAGTGAACATCTACACGGACTCCAAGTATGCGTTTTTAACCACTCATGCCCACGGAGCTTTGTATAAAGAAAGAGGACTATTGAATTCAGAAGGCAAAGAAATCAAGTACGCAGCTGAAATCCTACAACTATTGGAAGCAGTGTGGGAGCCGAAAGAAGTCGGTATTATACATTGTCGAGCGCATCTGAGAGGAGATGGTGATGTAACCAAAGGAAATCGGATGGCAGATAGTGCAGCTAAGCGTGCCGCTGAATCGGGAAGACAGGAGTATGTGGGGCATATAGCTGCTCTTATACCAACTCCACTGTCTCAATGGACTCCAGTTTATACAGCTCAAGAAGAGGAGTGGTTAAAGACTGAACCTGGAAAGTATTTGGAGAACAAATGGTATCAGTTAGAAGATGGAAGAATAGTCATTCCAGCATCACTAGCAGTAGAAATTGTCCAAAACTATCACAACGGGACACATTCTGGGAGAGACAGCACAGAAGAATCTCTCAGAAAACATTTCTACATACCAAGATTGTCCAACTTGACTCAGGCCATTGTACGAAGATGTGTAACGTATGCTAAAAATAATGCAAGGCAAGGACCAGTAAAGCCACCAGGAGTCCAGTTTATGGGGGGACTCCCCATGTCCGATTTACAAATTGACTATACAGTAATGCCTAAATCTGGTGGACATCGCTACCTGCTGGTAGTTGTGTGTACCTATTCAGGCTGGGTAGAAGCATGTCCTACTCGTACAGAGAAAGCAGGGGAAGTTGTGAGATTCCTGCTACGAGAAATAATACCCTGATATGGACTACCCTGCTCTATAGGATCGGACAATGGTCCAGCTTTTGTTCATCAGTGCCTACAACAACTGACTCATATGCTTGGTATAAAGTGGAGGCTTCATACGGCATATAGACCCCAGAGTTCTGGTAAGGTAGAGAGAATGAATAGAACTATTAAGAATCAGTTGGCTAAAATGTGTCAGGAAACCCAACTTAAGTGGAACGTTCTCTTGCCCATAGCTCTATTGCGAATCCGCAGTACACCTACCAGAAGGATGGGCCTCTCTCCTTTTGAAATCATGTATGGGCGACCACCTCCCGTACTTGGTAACTTAAGGGGGGATTTGAGTCAGTTGGGAGAAGGAATTACCCGGCAGCAGGTTGTAGAGTTGGGTAAGACTATGGAGGAGGTACAGAAATGGGTACAAGATAGATTACCTGTGAATATTTATCCCCCACTTCATAGTTACCACCCAGGAGACCAAGTGTGGATTAAAGAGTGGAATAATGTACCGTTAGGGCCCAAGTGGAGAGGTCCTTATGTTGTTCTTTTGTCTACCCCTACAGCGATAAAAGTAGCCGAAGTGACTCCGTGGATACATCACTCCAGGGTTAAACCAGCAGCAGTCGATTCTTGGCAAGTTACAGCAGATCCAGAGAATCCCTGCAAGATCCGGTTAAAGCGCACGACTCAGTCGGAGTGACGAGGAACCTTGTGGATTACAAATTTTATTGTTTCAGAGATTCGGTAAGTGAGTGAGAAGGCCATAATAAAGCCTGTCCGCTCACCGACGTATAGTGTATAAGCCAGGAAAAGTCTCGAAGGGACCCCTGTGAAGACGAGCAGAACTCCATTCCCTGCAGCCCTTACATCCTGGAAGCTGAGGTGCCTTCGCACGGACGAAGACTGAGGATGACGACGAAAGATGTATTCTTAATAATGTTTTTATATGTGTATTTTTATATTCAGGAAGGTAGAGGTACCGACACTCCTAGCTGTGAGGTATGCATTAAGACTACAAGAACAGGTAACCATATTTCCCAAACCCTAATTTGGCATTCGCAATACGAGTGTAAAGGAGATGTATCAAGATGTAGATACTTAAATATAGAATATAGTGTGTGCCATTTAGGAGTAGGAGAACCTAAGTGCTTCAGTCCAGAGTATCAACCACGTACGATTTGGTTGACTCTCAGGAATGGAGATCCTCAGGGGACCCTAATTAATAAGACGGTATTAGAATCCGTACATTCTTCGGGTGTTCTGCTATTTGATGCGTGTAAGGTGATATCAAGTGGTAGAAAGCCGTGGAATGTATGTGGGGATCTTAGATGGGAGAGGACGTATGGGTCTAACGATAAATATATTTGTCCCAGTAGTAAAAATAAATATGTGAGTCCTAGATGCCCAAATAGAGATTATAACTTTTGCCCATATTGGTCTTGTGTGGGGTGGGCAACTTGGGGACAGACAGTAGACAAGGACATGATTGTGACTAAGTTGCCTACCAGCCCATATTGTAAGTCTATGGAATGCAATCCAGTCCATATACTTATAAATAACCCCGACAAGTTCTCAGATAAATATGGTAATTTATTTGGGTTTCAAATATATGGGACGGGTTTAGATCCTGGGACAGTATTGTTTATAGGGATAGAGACTGATACGGTATCCTCCCAGACTCATCAAGTATACCATTCCTTTTATGAAGAGATGAGCATAGATAATAAGATCCCCCATAATGCTAAAAACCTGTTTATTGATTTAGCTGAAAGTATTGCCGGTAGTCTTAATGTTAACAACTGCTATGTGTGTGGAGGTACTAACATGGGAGACCAATGGCCTTGGGAAGCAAAGGAGGTAATGCCCGGTTCTGAGGCAGTTGACCAATTAATATCTACACAAGCCGATTATCATATGAGTGTTAGAGGTAAATCTGAGTGGAGATTAAAGACCTCCATCATAGGTTATGTTTGCATAGCGAGGAAAGGAATGATGTATAATACTTCTGTAGGAGAATTAACTTGTCTAGGGCAAAAAGCTTATGATGATGATACAAAGAATACAACTTGGTGGTCGGCTTCAAATGTCTCAGAACCATCTAACCCGTTTGCTAGATACGCCAATTTAAAGGATGTGTGGTTTGATCTATCCATCACATCTACCTGGAGAGCCCCAGCAAATTTGTACTGGATCTGTGGTAAGAAAGCCTATTCGGAGTTGCCACAGGACTGGGAAGGGGCATGTGTGTTGGGTATGCTCAAACCATCCTTCTTCTTGTTACCTATCGAAACAGGTGAGACTTTAGGTGTTAAAGTGTATGATGTGAATCATAGGAAGAAAAGGGGACCCATAGAGATAGGCGCCTGGGAAGATAATGAATGGCCTCCCCAGCGTATTATAGATTACTATGGGCCAGCCACGTGGGCAGAGGATGGTACCTTTGGTTATAGAACCCCAATTTATATGCTCAACCGTATTATAAGATTACAGGCAGTGGTTGAGATCATTACTAACGAGACATCACAAGCGCTCAATCTTCTAGCGAAGCATAATACCAGGATGAGGACAGCAGTATACCAAAATAGATTAGCCTTGGATTAACTTTTGGCAGTAGAGGGAGGTGTATGTGGGAAGTTTAACCTGAGCAATTGCTGTCTTCAAATAGATGACGAAGGGCAAGCAATAGCCGAGCTTACTAGCCATATGGTTAAACTAGCGCATGTGCCTACTCAGGTATGGAAAGGGTATAACCCAAGTAGTTGGTTTGGTAGCTGGTATGAGTGGTTTGGAGGGCTTAAGGCAGTGGTAGGTGGAGTCCTACTAATTTTAATGTTGTGTCTACTCCTGCCATGTCTTATACCCTTAGTAGTTAGGTCTGTGCAAAGCCTGATAGAAAATATAGCAGAGAGGAAGGCTGCTTCACAGATAATGGCAATTTATAAATATAAGACTCTAGATCAGGGAGAACCAATGCAGGGAGATGAGTGTTGAAGATTCACACCATAAGATAAGTCTGGTCTGGTTCAAGGTAACTTGCGGTGTATGCAAACCAAGGTTAAGTGATGCCTCAAGTAATTGTGAAATATCAAGAGGCATCAAAGGGGGGAATGTGGTGGAATCTCGGTAAAAATAAATTTAGTAGGCCGAGATTACCGCGTGGCATGTGTACGTGCATATGCTGACGTATCGATCAGTTGGTTGCACGAGGCAAGATACGATCAGTAGTGCACGGAGCATGTGCAAGAATACAGGATATAGTATTCCCCTCCTCCATTGTGCTGGACAGGCCATGCGGTCAAGCAGGAAGTTAATTCTTATTTGTATTGATTGGTCAAGAGAATGTGCGGGTGGAGCTTAATATGGGAGGAGTTATGTGCCTATATAAGGAGCCTGCACTATTGCCCGGGGCTCAGAACTTGCTGTATTTTGGTGACATTAGTCCCTCTGAGTCCCGATCGGTGATCCAATAAAGAATCTCTTCCTTCCTGAAGAAACCTGTGTCCATCTCTCTGTGCTTGGCTTCCGTCAGTTTCTCCGGTATCACTTCTACTGCACCGTTACGTGGAGAGCAATTGCATGCTCTCCCTCCACTCCCCTTTTTACAGATAAACCCTTTTCTCTATATCTCCATAAGTTTGCCCTCTTTATTTTACAGGCCTACCGGTACGTCGGTACCCACCTAGGCAAAAAAATAATGGGCGTTTAGTTACAGTATATGATCATACATTGCATAAGCCTGCCACAACATCAATGTACCCCATTCTTGGCAGGTTCTACTCTAGCAACCTAATGCCTCCTCTTGATCCACTTACTTAGGGGAAAAATTCCATCTGAGGCTCTCTGCAGTACAAGGCTAAATAGGCATTGATAATTTAAGTTTTCGTTTAGTCGATAAGTGAGTGAGCTGGATCTTGTGTATTGTATAAATTGGCCCCCAGCAGCTCCCACTTATGCTTGTTGAGGTGAGTGCAGCCCCTGGTTTCAAATATATATATATATATATATATATATATATATATATATATATATATCATCCAGAGTTAAAAAACACCATCCAAAATAAAAGAAAAAAAATTACAATAACACTTACATAGCAAGGTGGGGGAAGCCAACACTGCTGAACATATTTCAAGTGTTTAATGGTAAAGCAATTTGTCAACAGCTGTCAAAACCACAGATGAAACACATTCTGCAGTTCTCATTATATCTGGTATCTTATACAAACTGAATTCCTTTGGGAACATGCATGCAGCACTCCTTGATGTTTGGCACTTAACAGGTTAAAATGATTGCAAAAATGTGACTTATAATATTAGTGGTAATTACAGTCTTGGTTAGCTGTTGCTATTAGTTCAGCAAAGGAACAAGCTGAATCGAAATGGCAGGTGCTGCAACTTGTGAGTGGAATTTCCACTAATCTCTGGCAGCACTCAGGAAGGCAAGTCCCTGCTCTGCCCAAGATTAGGTCCTGCAAACTGCACGGTGGTAAAAATTATTGCACTGATGACGTCACAATCCATTCTGTATGGCAAGCATGTCAAACTCGCGGCCCTCAGGCCGCATACGGCCCACAATGGACATCTTTGCGGCCCAGCGAGCCACGAGTACATGCTTACTGTTAAAGCAGAGTAGGCACCTGGTTTCCCCACATTGCAGGTGCCTACTCTGCTAACACTTACCAGGCCGGGGAGGATGGCCAGCAAAGGAAGCTCCTGCTCCTCACTGCTCCCTAGCGTGCCGTCTGTAGTGAAGCCAGGCGCCGGAATATGATGTCATATTCCGGCACCCAGCATCACTAAACTGCGCGAGGGAGCAGTGAGGAGCATATAGAAGATCCCCACTGGACCCCAAGGAGAGGCACCACATAGGCTCCCAAAGGTAGGGAGCAATAAAGAAAATTATGTGTGTGTGTGTGTGTGTGTGTGTCTGTCTGTCTGTCTGTCAGTGTGTGTGTATCTGTCTGTAAGTGTGTGTTTGTGTCTGTCAGTGAGTATGTGTGTGTCTGTATGTGTGTCAGTGAGTATGTGTGTGTCTGTGTGTGTTTGTGTCTGTCAGTGAGTGTGTATGTCTGTCAGTGAGTGTGTGTGTGTGTGTGTCTGTCAGTGAGTGTCTGTGTGTCTGTCAGTGAGCATATGTGTGTCAGTGTGTGTCAGTGTCTGTCTGTCTGTCAGTGAGTGTGTCTGTCTTTGTGTCTGTCAGTGAGTGTCTGTGACTGTGTGTGTCTGTCAGTGAGTGTGTGTCTGTGTGTGTGTCAGTGAGTGTGTGTCTATGTGGGTGTGTGTGTGTGTCTGTCAGTGAGTGTATGTCTGTCAGTGAGTGTGTCTGCCTGTCTGTTTGTGTATGTCTGTCTGTGAGTGTGTGTCTGTGTGTGTGTGTCAGTGAGTGTGTGTCTATGTGGGTGTGGGTGTGTCTGTCAGTGAGTGTGTCTGTCAGTGAGTGTGTCTGCCTGTCTGTTTGTGTCTGTCTGTCTGTGAGTGTGTGTGTCTTTCTGTCTGTCAGTGTCTGTGTGTGTCTGTCAGTGAGTGTGTGTGTCTGTCAGTGATTGTGTGTGTGTGTGTGTGTGTGTGTGTTGGTCAGTGTTGCAGTGGCTGCAACTGGACAGTGGAGCACCTGGAGGTGCATGGAGGCACGCAATGCCACGTCACATTCCGACGTGACATCAACGTGCTCCACCTTCACAGGGTTTCAAGAAGTAGCAGAAGGATCAGATTTGGTACATTTGGGGAATACCAGAGGACGGACTCCGGAGTTGCATACTGGCAGCGGTAATGTGAGTAGAGTCTGCTTGTTGGCTAGAGGGGGGGTGCTGAGATTTAGTAGAGGGGGAGGACTGGGATTTAGTGTATGGGGAGGGGGGATTTAGTAGAGGGAGTGCTGTGGTTTAGTAGAGGGGGGGACTGGAATTTAGTAGAGGGGGTCCTGTGATTTAGTATATGGGGAGGGGGGATTTAGTAGAGGGGGGGACTGGAATTTAGTAGAGGGGGGTGCTGTGGTTTAGTAGAGGGGGAATGGGGGAGGTTTTATACTGTACTTTTCAAAATAAACCTAAGTTTCTATGAAAATTTAGGGTGGCTTTTTTTTTTTTGCGGCCCACATACACTTAAACCTTGTTTATATGGCCCGTGCTAGACTTTGAGTTTGACATGCTTGCTGTATGGAATTCTAACACATAATATGTCCATTAAAAAGCATCCCACAACAGAAGGCACACAATGACAGATGATAATGATGGCCTATTAAACCTTTGCCACACCTGTGGTCTCCATGATCCCTGGTTTATCTACCATGACACAGAACGGGACTACACGTATCACTCTGCTATACATCACTCAAATCTTAGGATAGACATGTTTTTGATTTCCACTTTGATATTCTCCCACATTCAGGCAACATCCATTAAATCCATTGTAGTCTCAGACCATGCCATGATTACTCTAACCCTGCAACATCTTACTCCCAAACTGTGTACTCCACATTGGCAATTTCCGTCGTACTTAATAATCCCTCCTTCCAAACTCACCTAATAGCTATATGGTCTAATTTTTTAGACAAAAATCAGATTGATGCGTACAACCTACAGTTACTCTGAGAGACTTCCAAGGCGGTACTTCGAGAACAAATAATTTCATATATAGTCTCTCACTACAAAAAATGGTGCTCAGACTTATTAATGCTTGAAAATACACTCAAAGCGTGTCAGGTAGAATGTACTTAACCTAATCCCATGACACAGCAGGCATACACCATGTTGAAACAACCACTAGAAAACGTTTTTGCTTTGAAAGCGCGAACAGGGGATTCAAACGGCATTCCACATTCATTTACCTGTTTCACACCAACTTCTTCAAAAAGCTACATCCTCACATAAACAAGAATTTCTGTTCACTCTTGAATAACCACATCTCCCATCAGGAAATACAAATGGACTTCCTCAACTTAGCTCAAACAGTCCTTAAACCAAAACTGTACATGCATCACACCCATATGACCTCCTATAGAGCTCAAATCACTTCTGAATATTGACCTAAAGAATTTGTATGGGATATTGGCCTCCAATCTCCAGAGCTTCCTCCCTAACATATTGACTCAACACTAGATAGGGTTAATCCACGGGTGACACCTGGTGGTAAAAGGGTATTCTATTTACAGAGCCCATTGTTCACTCTACCTAGATGGCTAATTGCCACATTAAGGCCCACTAGTAATCTGGGATTCCTGTACCTCACTGCCAGTGTTTTGAAACTGGGCTGGCCTTTAAGTTGAGATCATTCTCATAGGCAAATTATTTACATTCTCTATAATGGCACAGGTAGAGCTAAAACTAACTTGAAAACCAAGGGGGCCTGTCCAAACGGTAAACTATTTAAATTGTTGTTCATTCTCAGTATTCTTTTGCTCTCTGTTTTGGCTCTCTGATACCTGGTCTGCAAAGCATGGTCAGGGCAGGTATATCACCTACACATCACCTGAATTGGGTAAACCTGCTGAAGGCTGCCAAGCATGGAATGCGTGGCTCTGCAGAGGAGTTGGTGACACCGCCACGACTTGCAGGCAGGCCTGCTGCCACCTCCTCTACTCCTCCTACTCCATCCTCTTCCATAACCTCCTCGGCTGAGTCCTCTTCTGCTGCTGCGTCTTGCTCCACATCAACGGCACCCCCCCAGCTCCCCAGGTACTATTCCACATCCCGGATACGGCAGTGTCACGCCGTCTTGGGTTTGACTTGCTTGAAAGCAGAGAGTCACACCGGACAAGCACTCCTGTCCGCCCTGAACGCACAGGTGGAAAAGTGGCTGACTCCGCAGCAACTGGAGATCGGCAAAGTGGTTTGTGACAATGGAAAAAGTTTGTTGGCGGCATTGAAGTTGAGCAAGTTGACACATGTGCCGTGCATGGCACATGTGTGTAATCTGATCGTACAACGCTTTGTGCATAAGTGCACAGGCTTACAGGCCGTCCTGAAGCAGGCCAGGAAGGTGTGTGGCCATTTCAGGCGTTCCTACACGGCCATGGTGCACTTTGCAGATATCCAGCGGCGAAACAACATGCCAGTGAGGCGCTTGATTTGAGACAGCCCGATACATTGGAATTCAACACTCCTAATGTTTGACCGCCTGCTCCAACAAGAAAAAGCCGTTAATGAATATTTGTATGACCGGGGTGCTAGGACAGCCTCTGGGGAGCTGGGAATTTTTTTGCCACGTTACTGGATGCTCATACGCAATGCCTGTAGGCTCATGCGTCCTTTTGAGGAGGTGACAAACCTAGTCAGTCGCACCGAAGGCACCATCAGCAACATCATACCATTTGTTTTCTTCCTGGAGCGTGCCCTGCGAAGAGTGCTGGATCAGGCCGTAGCGTGATGAGGAAGAGGAAGAGTTGTGGTCACCATCACCACCAGAAACAGCCTTATCAGCATCGCTTGCTGGACCTGCGGCAACGCTGGAAGAGGATTGTGAGGAAGAGGAGTCAGAGGAGGAATGTGGCTTTGAGGAGGAGGAGGAAGACCAACCACAACAGGCATCCCAGGGTGCTCGTTGTCCCCTATCTGGTACCCGTGGTGTTGTACGTGGCTGGGGGGAAGAACATACCTTCACTGAGGAGGAGGAACGGGAAATGAGTAGCTCGGCATCCAACCTTGTGCAAATGGGGTCTTTCATGCTGTCGTGCCTGTTGAGGGACCCTCGTATAAAAAGGCTGAAGGAGAATGACCTGTCCACGCTACTAGACCCCCGGTATAAGCAGAATGTGCCTGAAATGTTACCAAATTACAACAAGTCGGAAAGGATGCAGCATTTGCAAAATAAATTAAAAAGTATGCTTTACACAGCGTATAAGGGTGATGTCACAGCACAACGGGAATCTAACAGGGGAAGAGGTGAAAGTAATCCTCCTCCTCCCACGACCACGCCGGCAAGGACAGGACGCTTTAAAGACGTGTTGTTGATGGAGGACATGCGGAGCTTTTTAAGTCCTACGCATCGCCACAGCCCTACGGGATCCAACCTCAGAGAACGACTCGACCGACAGGTAGCAGACTACCTCGCCTTAACTGCAGATATCGACACTCTGAGGAGCGATGAACCCCTTGACTACTGGGTGTGCAGGCTTGACCTGTGGCCTGAGCTATCCCAATTTGTGATAGAACTTCTGGCCTGCCCCGCTTCAAGTGTCCTGTCAGAAAGGACCTTCAGTGCAGCAGGAGGAATTGTCACTGAGAAGAGAAGTCGCCTAGGTCAAAAAAGTCTAGATTACCTCACCTTTATTAAAATGAATGAGGGATGGATCCCAAAGGGACTGAAAGTGGGCGATACATTCAACTAAAAAAGGCCTGATGAGATGAGCTGCCTTGAGCTAAAAATGGTGACCCTATGTAGGAGGAACAGTCCCTATTCTGCTCTGTGTCAGTGTGTATCAGGGTCCCTGAGGACAGGTGTCAATCCATATCTGCCAAGTAACCCTATGTAGGGGGAACAGTCCCTATTCTGCTCTGTGTCAGTGCGTATCAGGGTCTCTGAAGACAGGTATCAATCCATATCTGCCAAGTAACCCTATATAGGGGGAACAGTCCCTATTCTGCTCTGTGTCAGTGTGTATCAGGGATCCTTAGGATAGGTGTCAATCTATATCTGCCAAGTGACCCTATGTAGGGGGAACAGTCCCTATTCTGCTGTGTGTCAGTGTGTATCAGGGTCCCTGAGGACAGGTGTCAATCCATATCTGCCAAGTGACCCTATGTAGGGGGAACAGTCCCTATTCTGCTCTGTGTCAGTGTGTATCAGGGTCCCTGAGGACAGGTGTCAATCCATATCTGCCCAGTGACCCTATGTAGGGGGAACAGTCCCTATTCTGCTCTGTGTCAGTGTGTATCAGGGTCTCTGAGGACAGGTGTCAATCCATATGTCAAGGTGTCAATATTTCATATGTCAGGTGTCAATCCATATCCATTGTGATTTATGAATGTTAGGTGATTTCTGCCCTTTATGGATTAAAACCAGACTCTGCATCAACTGTGTAATTTTCCATGGGAGTTTTGCCATGGATCCCCCTCCGGCATGCCACAGTCCAGGTGTTAGTCCCCTTGAAACAACTTTTCCATCACGATTGTGGCCAGAAAGAGTCCCTGTGGGTTTTAAAATTCGCCTGCCCATTGAAGTCTATGGCGGTTCGCCCGGTTCGCGAACGTTTGCGGATTTTCGCGTTCAACGTTCGCAAACCGAAAATGTTATGTTCGCGACATCACTATGGGTCAACTGTATGCACCTATTAAATATATATATTTTAATGTGAGATTTCCCCAGTTTGAGTTCTGAATCAAGCCCTGACTGAGCGTACAGATTGGATAAACTCCTAGACATTTGCTGAATTCTTAATTGATGCTGCCTATAGAGGGAAAGTATCACATTCTTACTAGCAGCAATATTTAGCTAATGTTGTAAAAAATAAAAGTGGTAGTAGAACACTTATCACATTCTGTTCAATTCTGCAAATTATATACTACTGGAGTGCTACCTGTTCAATTAAATATACCCTGTGGGATAAAAGCACAACAGGTTAACAATTGCCTAGCAACTTAATAGAAAAATAACTCATTAGACAGATGTCTCTAACATTAGAAGAACATAGTTTGAAATAAGTGTGATAGCTAAATGTATATATCACACAATATACCTCAGCACATGTGTAGAATGAAAGCAAAGGATTTTCTTACAAGCCAACCAATCAGAGCTCTCTAATGAGAATTGAATTGAAATTTTAATTTGTTTTTTTGGGGGGACTGAAGAAAAGAAGATTTATAAAAGAGAAGACTTTTGGTGGTAAATATAATTAAATGTGTTATTTTAATGGCTCCCACTCTCTATTATTAGTGTGAAGAGGGTAAGTAGGTTTTATCTATTTTAAGAGGGCATGGCTAGGGTCTTTGAGACAATGACACTAATTAGGGAAGTGGACAATGGCATGTCCATCCCCACTTGTATAATTATTTGGAGCTCCCACCCGACGCCCATAGGTGGAAGTTGGGGAGAGCAGAATGTCCCTTCTTTGAATATTAACATTCAGGCATCCTCTTGCTACCAATGGGTGGAGGCTTTGGACATAAGGTCCCCCATTATATTTTAATAGTCCCAATCCACCTCCAATTCTTGCGGGTTACAGTGGAGACATTATGTCCACTCCAAGTAGCCTCCACATGCCGACCATGGATAGGGGCTGCATTTTTTTAAACTTTAATAGCCCCACCAGATGCTTCCACCATGATTTTACAGGCCACATCCCCAAGGATAATGCAGAGCTTAGCTAAGAAGAGCTAATGAAAACTGCGAAGCAGGATCTTCCAGCTCTTCAGTAACTGTAGTAGAGGCATGGAGTGGTGCCATTGTAAAAAGTCAAACCATTCTAAAATGGTGGCTGTGTTGCTTGGTGTGTTCCTTTAAATATTTTTTTCAAAACCAGGAACCACAGTGTCATCAATATTTCCAATTAAATTGCATTCACTTCTGAAATGAAATATGATACCCAAACAAATCAGTAATGTAACAGTTTTTCGAAAATGTGCTCTTGACAGTTCATCCACTATATATCTCAGTACAAGACATGTGCCTTATTGAAATGAATTGACAACTGTAAGTATAATCTGTTTAAATATATCTAGCTCACATTACATTATAATTAATTAAATAATCTGTAGCCCATATTACAAAACTGCATTTAAAGGAAAAACAATAGATTTATTAAAAAGAAATGCAACTTGTTGAGTTGCGTACTTATTGCGATGGTTAACCAGTGATAAAATACAGCCTCTGTTCAGTTATCTTATTTTACTATATATATTTTACCTTTATGATACATTATATAGGTGTTTGCCTCTTTACACTAGGATCTGATAAGATATTAAATGGAAGAACACAGCAGCAAGAGCCAACATCCCTTGAGGCGACACAACATGGGTACTTTTCACACATGCTCTTCCTCATTGTATTCTCTAAACTATATCTTCAATTATTCAATTTATGGCCCCATTGAGTAGTGGCATTCTCTAATTACTCAATAGCAATTTGGGGTGAGCTTAAAACTTTTCTAAGAACTAAACCTTGCAATTCCATAGTCAACACCATTGCCTTATCATGTGTTGTCTGACCTTCAGATCTGATGGCGAATAACAGCCTAATTTTAAAGCTCCTTGTTGCCCAGTATTTATTTGTGCATGCTCCTCTGTTGACAAAGTCTTGGGTCTGGAGTTTCCAATATAGGAAGGAATGTTTCTGCATATGGGGTCAGTCCAGCAATTAATGTCCTAATGGGAGAGAAGAAATGTAGCCCATAGTAAAATAAATAACAGGAAATATTAAAAGAAAAAAAGAGACAGACACAATAAATGTAACTTTTCAAACAAATTACTATAATCCTTCATTAGATGCACTCCGTGTCACTAGCAATGCCACCTCTGGGACCAGCACACCCCGTCCCAATACATTCCTCCCATTGTGAGCCAGGGAGCAGGCTTGAAGGTACTGTGATTTTAGGACAAAGTAGCTGAATTTTTAAAATTTGTTTTGCTATGTTTTGTTGGACAAAATTTGAAATTCACTTTGACGTTAATTTGAATCCTGACAATTCGTATTTTTGTGCATAACCCCGTAAGTCTTACTCAAACAGGTAATTCACTAAAGTGAGAATTCATAGTGGATTCAAAATTTCATATTTAAGTTTAAAGTAGCTGAACTGGAAAAATTGTCTAAATCAATTCTACTTTCAGTCAAACGACTATTGTCAAAATTTGTTCAACTTTCAGTCAGCTATACTCTGCCCTTACATTTGAAATTTTGTTTGAATGCTCACTGTCAGTGTTTTATACTCCAAAAATATATAATGAAAGGGTACCAACTTGCATGTAGTTCTCTTGGCAAGAAAACAAAAGTTATCTCTGGCAGAAAGATATCAGAGAATATTACAAATACTTTGAGAAAGCCTTAATGATATGCGCTCTCATTTTTATCCTGTACTAAATTCAAATTGTGCTACAATACAGAAATGAAAAGATTTAAATCAGTGGTTCCCAAACACGTCCTCACAGCCCAGCAACAGTAAAGGATTTAAGTATTTTTTTGTTCTATTCCAATGGAGATACTGATAAAACCTAGACTGTTGCTGGGACATAATGACCTATCCCCAGGAGCGTATTAGCCGCGAGGCAAACAAGGCATTTGCCTTGGACGGCATTTTCCAGGGGGCGGCAAAAAAAGCCGCCCCCAAATGCCCAAGGCAAATGTCTTGTTAGCCTTGCGGCTAACAGACATGCCGGCGGGCTGCTGGGCTGGGCGGACGGCGCTGGTGGGCGGCTGGCAAGTGAGCACTTCCTCTGAGCTGTCTGCTCAGCTCCCTCGCGCGCCGCAGAGTGAGGCTGGGAGCTGGAATATGACGTCATATTCCGGCTCCCAGCCTCACTCTGCGACGCGCGAGGGAGCTGAGCAGACAGCTCAGGGGAAGTGCTCCCTCGCCAGCCGCCCGCCCGCCAATGCCGCCCACCCAGCAGCCACTGGACCACCAGGGAGGAAGAGAACTCCTCCCCCCCCCCCAGCATTTCCAAAGGTAAGGAGGCTGGGGGGGTTACATTTAAAAAACAAATGTGTTAAATATGTGAGTGTGTGTTTGTGTGTGTGTGTCTGTTAGTGTGTGTGTATATCTGTTAGTGTGTGTGTATCTGTTAGTGTGTGTGTATGTCTGTTAGTGTGTGTGTCTGTTAGTGTGTGTGTCTGTTAGTGTGTGTATGTCTGTTAGTGTGTGTGTCTGTTAGTGTGTGTGTGTATGTCTGTTAGTGTGTGTGTGTGTGTGTGTCTGTTAGTGTGTGTGTCTGTTAGTGTGTGTGTGTCTGTTAGTGTGTGTGTCTGTTAGTGCGTGTGTATGTCTGTTAGTGTGTGTGTCTGTTAGTGTGTGTGTGTATGTCTGTTAGTGTGTGTGTGTGTGTGTCTGTTAGTGTGTGTGTGTGTGTCTGTTAGTGTGTGTGTGTGTGTCTGTTAGTGTGTGTGTCTGCTAGTGTGTATGTATGTCTGTTAGTGTGTGTGTGTGTGTCTGTTAGTGTTTTATTATGTATGTCTGTTAGTGTGTGTGTGTGTCTGTTAGTGTGTGTATGTATGTCTGTTAGTGTGTGTGTGTGTGTGTCTGTTAGTGTGTGTATGTATGTCTGTTAGTGTGTGTGTGTGTGTGTCTGTTAGTGTGTTTGTGTCTGTTAGTGTGTGTGCCTGTTAGTGTGTGTGTGTGAGTGTGTGTCTGTTAGTGTGTGTATGTATGTCTGTTAGTGTGTGTGTATGTCTGTTAGTGTGTGTCTGTTAGTGTGTGTATGTATGTCTGTTAGTGTGTGTGTGTGTGTCTGTTAGTGTGTATGTATGTCTGTTAGTGTGTGTGTGTGTGTGTGTGTGTGTGTTTGTCTGTCTGTTAGTGTGTGTGTGTGTGTGTTGATGTGTGTGTGTGTCTGTTAGCGAGTGTGTGTTTCTGTTAGCTAGTGAATGTGTGTGTGTGTATTTAGAAGGCGGGGGAAGTGTTGGGTGGGAGTGGCGGGGGAAGGGTTGGGTGGGGGTGGGGGTGGCGCGGGCGGGGGGGCGCCTGAGTTTTGTCCTGCCTAGGGCAGCACAAAACCAGGATACACCACTGCCTATCCCACACATGCTTAAACAGTAAAGGAGTTTAAGCATGTGTGGGATAGGCATAAGATTATCCTAACTATAAGATAAGGTCAGGGACTAATGAAAGTATTTCGAAAATTGGGCAGACTAGATGGGCCAAATGGTTCTTATCTGCCGTCATATTCTATGTTTCTATGATTCTATGTTTCTATGACTGATTTGTGAACCCCCAATTTAACCCCTAATGCCCACATGATTATCTTTGCATTTAGGACTTTAATGTTGTGGATGGCACAGACCATTGTGTATTTAAAGTGCCAGCAGGGTTAAATTCGTGCAGGTACAAAGGAGCCACCGGCATGATTGGATCCCCTCACACTTAGTGGCCCAGGAATGACAGATGAGCTATATGCAGCGCTCAAAGGGAGAAGTGTATATAGACCTTTAGATCCTTTTAAATAATTTGACTCGAGTGATCGTGGTCAGCAGAGGCGGCCCTCTAATTAGGCGGTTTAGGCGGCCACCTAAGGCCTCGCGCTAAAAGGGGCCTTGCGGCCGCCTAAACCATGTAATTAGAGAGCCGCTGCGGTAAAAAAAATAAAAGATTATTAAAATCCTTTCATGCCCGGCCGGCGGCCGCATCCGCATTGCCGCGGCGCTGGCGCTGACAAGATGGAACCCTCTCACATGGGTTCCGTGGTGGAGTGAGTACCCTCCCCTCCTCCTGCCACTAACCTGCTAATCGGCCAATCTGCAATGCCGATTAGCGATGACGACGCGACGGCGTAACCCCTCCCCCTGAATTCCCCCGCCTGCAGTACAAAGAGGATGAAGAAGAGAAGAAAAAGAAAGAATAGCTGCTGGTGAAGGAAAGAGAGCAGAGGAGAAGATAGAAAACGGAAGGAGAGCAGAGGAGAAGAGAGAAAAAGGTAAGGACAGCACATGAAAATAAAGTAAAGGGGATTGGGGAAGGAGAGCAGATACAAATAAAGAAAAGGGGAAGGAGAGCAGAGAAAAAAACAAAGTGGAAGGAGAGCAGATACAAATAAAGAAAAGGGGAAGGAGAGCAGATAAAAACATAAAGGGGAAGGAGAGCAGATACAAGTAAAGAAAAGGGGAAGGAGGGCAGAAAAAAATAAAGGGGAAAGAGAGCAGATACAAATAAAGAATAGGGGAAGGAGGGCAGAAAAAAATAAAGGGGAAAGAGAGCAGATACAAATAAAGAATAGGGGAAGGAGGGCAGAAAAAAATAAAGGGGAAGGAGAGCAGATACAAATAAAGAAAAGGGGAAGGAGAGCAGATAAAAACATAAAGGGGAAGGAGAGCAGATACAAGTAAAGAAAAGGGGAAGGAGGGCAGAAAAAAATAAAGGGGAAAGAGAGCAGATACAAATAAAGAATAGGGGAAGGAGGGCAGAAAAAAATAAAGGGGAAGGAGAGCAGATACAAATAAAGAAAAGGGGAAGGAGAGCAGATAAAAACATAAAGGGGAAGGAGGGCAGAAAAAAATAAAGGGGAAGGAGAGCAGATAAAAACATAAAGGGGAAGGAGAGCAGATACAAGTAAAGAAAAGGGGAAGGAGGGCAGAAAAAAATAAAGGGGAAAGAGAGCAGATACAAATAAAGAATAGGGGAAGGAGGGCAGAAAAAAATAAAGGGGAAGGAGAGCAGATACAAATAAAGAAACGGGGAAGGAGAGCAGATAAAAACATAAAGGGGAAGGAGAGCAGATACAAGTAAAGAAAAGGGGAAGGAGGGCAGAACAAAATAAAGGGGAAAGAGAGCAGATACAAATAAAGAATAGGGGAAGGAGGGCAGAAAAAAATAAAGGGGAAAGAGAGCAGATACAAATAAAGAATAGGGGAAGGAGGGCAGAAAAAAATAATGGGGAAGGAGAGCAGATACAAACATAAAGGGGAAGGAGAGCAGATACAAGTAAAGAAAAGGGGAAGGAGGGCAGAAAAAAATAAAGAGGAAAGAGAGCAGATACAAATAAAGAATAGGGGAAGGAGAGCAGATAAAAAAAGTAAAGGGGAAGGAGAGCAGATACAAATAAAGAAAAGGGGAAGGAGAGCAGATACAAATAAAGAAGAGGGGAAGGAGAGCAGATAAAAATAAAGGGGAAGGAGAGCAGATAAAAATAAAGGGGAAGGAAAGCAGATGAAAATAAAGGGGAAGGAGAGCAGATGAAAATAAAGAAAAGGTGAAGGAGAGCAGATGAAAATAAAGGGGAAGGAGAGCAGATAAAAATAAAGAAACGGGTAAGGAGAGCGGATGAAAATAAAGAAAAGGAGAAGGAGAGCAGATAAAAATAAAGGGGAAGGAAGGCGGATGAAAATAAAGAAAAGGGGAAGGAGAGCAGATGAAAAGAAAGTAAAGGGAAGGAGAGCAGAGTAGAAGAGAGAAAAAAGCAGGAGAGCTGTACCCCTCCATCTTTTCACAGAATAATGGTGGTATATCAAATACAAAATTACATAACAATATTAAATATTAATAATAATATAATAATAATTATATAATTTACTATAATTATAATAATTATAAAATAGTATATAATATATTATAATTATATTAATTATAATCATTAATAATATAGTAATCGTTAATATTACCAATAATATTAAGATAATATGTAATATATGTTATAATTACAGTATTGTATTACTATAGTATTATCGTATTAAAAAACTCAAAAAACAAACAAACAAACAAACATTTTATATTATTTTGCAGGAAGAAGCCTGTAAAAGTCGAAGGCAGCTGTCTTGAGACTGTGCCGTCTCTCAGTCTCCTTTTCAAGCTGCTCAGGGCTACATGGACACTGGACACCAAATCGTGAGGTCCCTCTCATTTCATCTCTCTCAGGTAAGAAACCTTTTTTTCTCACTACTTCCAATGTAGTTTAATGGTTGAATCAGGAAGCCGCTGGCTGGCTCAGCCAATCACAAAACAGAGTGGGAAACATGCCATTCATATTTTTCTCACTCTGTTTTTGTGAATGGGGAACTACTTCTAGGCTAAGCTCTCAGATGATGTTCTTAGCCTAGCATTGGTGCCCCAATCAGAAAGTTAAACCAAAGTATTAATTGGAGTTGAGAACAAAATAAGAAAAAAAATATATATATATATATATATATATATATTTATCTATATTTTTTTTATTTATTTAATTTTATATATATTTATTTAATTTTTATTATTTGTTTTAGAGAACATTTAAAAAAAAAACTGCTTAAGTCGTGTCTCTTTTTTCAAAAATCTTTTTTTATTATTTTGCAGGAAGAAGCCTGTAAAGGGCTAAGGCAGCTGTCTTGAGACCATAGGCGTGCGCACGGGGTGTGCCGGGTGTGCCTGGGCACACCCTAATCCCCGCGGCACGCCTATGGATTGAGTCCTGCAGGAACGGAGTTGCTGCACTTTTTTTGAGCAGGAACGGCGTTCCTGCAGGCACTTAGCGCCCTCCAATGCCCCTCTTCCTCCCCCCATGTCCCCCCTGTCATGGATGGGAGGGGGGGGCAAGAGGGGATGGACCCCCCCCCCCCGGTCAGGCGGCTCTCTCCATATCAGCCGCGGCGAGGGAGCTGTGTGCTGTCTGCTCCCTCTCGCCGCGCGCCGCTTGCTGATGCTGGGAGCCGGAATATGACGTCATATTCCGGCTCCCAGCATCAGCAAACAGCGCGCGGCGAGAGGGAGCAGAGAGCACACAGCTACCTCGCCGCGGCTGATATGGAGAGAGCCGCCCGACCCGATTATAATTTGTGTGTGTGTGAATGTGTGTGTCTGTGACTGTGTGTGTGTGTCTGTGTCTGTGACTGTGTGTGTGTGTGTGTCTGTGACTGTGTGTCTGTGAATGTGTGTATGTGAATGTGTGTGTGTCTATGAATGTGTGTGTGTGAGTGTGTCTGTGAATGTGTATGTGTGTCAGTGTATGTGAATATGTGTGTCTGTGAATGTGTGTATGTGAATGTGTGTGTGTCTATGAATGTGTGTGTGTGAGTGTGTATGTGTGTCAGTGTATGTGAATATGTGTGTCTGTGAATGTGTGTATGTGAATGTGTGTGTGTCTATGAATGTGTGTGTGAGTGTGTATGTGTGTCAGTGTATGTGAATATGTGTGTCTGTGAATGTATGAGTGTGTCTGTGAATGTGTGTGTCTATGAATGTATGAGTGTGTGTGTGTGTATATATATATACACACACACACACACATATACATACACACACTGGAGTGTATATTATTTTTTTGGGGGGGTGGGAATCTTGGTTCCCACACTTTATTCCCCAGGACTTTATTCTCCCCTGTCGGCTCACGCAGAACCGGCGCTGAGTGTCGGCTCTGCTCTAAGCCTCCATGGGCCGGCGGGGAGATCAAAGATCTACCTCACCGGCCCACAGCAGCATGAAGGGAGGCAGGAGAGGACCCGGGGAGCTCTAGACAGCAGCTCCGCCAGGTTCCTCTCGCGAGATCTGAGCGTTGCCGCGGCAACGCTCAGATCTTACGAGAGTTAACTCTAGCCCCGCAGGCTAGAGTTCACTCTCCACTGGACCACCAGGGATGGCACATGGCAGCAAGGATTCCCCCTCCCTACATAAGGTAAGAAGGGAGGGGGGATATTTACTAATCTGCCCCCACCTCCACAATCTGTCCAAACATACAGCACACACACACACATACAGCACCCACACACAAAAAGCACCTACAGACATACAGCACTCTCACACAAACAGCACACACACAGCACCCTCACACACACAGCACCCAAACAGCACCCACACACATACAGTACACATACAGCACCCTCACACACACAGTACACTAACCGCACTCTCACAAACACACACAGCACCTTTACAAACACACAACACCCTCACACACAGCACACTAACAACACCCTCGCAAACACACACACACAAACAGCACCCTCAGAAATACACGACACCCACACACATCACACAAACAGCACCCTCACACACACAGCACCATCACACACACATCACACAAACAGCACCCTCACACACACAGCACCCTCACACAGCACACTAACAGGACCCTAACACACACACACAAACACCCTCACACACAAACAGCACCCTCACACACACACACACAAACACCCTCACCCACATAGCACACTACCAGCACCCTCACACATACACACACACAGCAGCACCCTTATACACACCACCCTCACACAGCACACTAACAGCACACACACACACACAGCAGTGTATGTATATGTGTGTGTGTGTGTATATATATATATATATATATATATATATATATATATATATATACATATACATGCGGAGTGTGTTTGTGCTTTAGGGTGCACACCCTAATGCAATAGGCTGCGCACGCCTATGCTTGAGACTGTGGACAAGTGAGCCGTCTCTCAGTCTCCTTTTCAAGCTGCTCAGGGCTGCATGGACACTGGACACCAAATTGCGAGGTCCCTCTCATTTCATCTCTCTCAGGTAAGAAAGGTTTAGTTTTTTATGACTAAGAAAATTAACCATGGCAGCCGCCCCTGACTTGACTCCTTGGCTGACATCAAAATTGAAGATCTCAGCCAATCTGATGCTTTCCTATGGGAAAGCATTGTGATTGACTGAGATCATCAGTTTAGATTATGTTAGCCAATTGGGCGGATCCAGCGCTGGCAGCTCTAGAAATAAGTATGTTTTTGCTACATTGAGGGGGGGGGGGGTAAATAGTTTAACACGATAGGGTCAGGAATACACATTTGTGTTCCTGATACTATAGTGTTCTTTTAATACACTGTTGACAACTTTATTTCAGTTTTAGGAGACACCAACAAGAATAACTGAGTAGTCAGGCACAAACTTTTTAGCTATACCCAATGTTTTGTAGAATAATTTAATAACAAAAATAACTTTGTGAATACTATGAGGTTTATTAATGTTTGCCTTAAAATATGCAATTTATACAGTTAATTTTAATATCGCCTGCTTATTTTTTTTATCGCGCGTGGGAGGCCTCATATTTGATTTTCGCCTAAGGCCTCAAAAAGTCTAGAGCCGCCTCTGGTGGTCAGCTGCAGTAATACTGAGTATTTTTTCCAGCCTGCCAATAGTTAAAAACAAGGAGCCCCATGTATCTTGATACCTGAGGGTCCCCTCTGTCAGCCATGGCCACAACTAGTTACAGAGGCTATGTGCAGTGCTTCGAAAATTAGCAATGTATCCTAAAGTCATATTTAGCAATGTATTCTAAAGTCTATTTTTTTGTGAAATAAAATTAGTAGGAGTTGGAAAAGTCTGCTGGAATAAAAGTATGCTAGAGGGTCCCCTCTGTAAACTAGGGCCACAATTAGTTACTGAGGTTTATGTGCAGTGCTTAAAGTGAGCGCTGAAAAGGGCCCTTTGAATTAATTAAAAATACTGTGCCCCCCCAAATGTTAAACACTTTTGCCTCCCAAATTGCCCTCTCATGCTGCAGTAAGAAAGTACAAAGTATTTACAGAGGGCTCAGTACTGTGTGAGTTGGGAATCCCTCTGATGTGGGATTAGGGGGTGGGATTAAGGGATGGGATTAAGAGATGAATTTGTGGCAGCATTAGTAGTAAGATTAGATGTTGGATTATGGTTAGGATTAAAGTTTGGATCATGATTTGGATTTAGGGTTTGGTTATGGGTAAGAATATGGATATGATTAAAGGTAGAATTATGGGTAGAATTAAATGTTGGATGAGTAGATTTATTGGTTGTGTTTAGGGTTGGATTAGGGGCAAGCTATACTTTTGTGGAGCGGTTTTGGATTATGTGACTAATATAAAAGGTGCAATCTCAGCATACCAAACTTTGCAAAGTTTAAGTTTAAAACTGCAATCCACTCCTTGCAATATTGTTTTGTTTTTTAAACTTCTAAAATGTAATGGAATCGGGGGGCGGAGCTAGCTGCAGACCAGCACGGACGCTCCGTGCCAAAATGAGCAAAAACACGAATTAACGGTGGAAATCAGGCACCTATCTTTCCCAAATCCGACCCACAGATCGTGGCAAAGAACATGGGCAAGAAAAATAAAAAACCACGACCGGACAAAACGCCGCTCAGCCATGATATCGGCGAACTCCTGCGGAACTCGCAGAAGGCCGCATGGGGGAAAATGGCGCTGGGAGACGACGGGTACTCCGATTCATCTGGAGATTTTTACCCAGACTCAGAAGCAGGCGCATCGCTCAGCCAGCCCACAGGGCACACAATCAAAACCTCCCAGGCAGAAGAACCAGTCACTGCAGCCCTACTAACGAAAATGTTTATGGAGCTCAGACAAGACCTGGCGGCCGACCGAGCTCACTTCAAGGAGGCAATGGAGGGGGCCACCACGAGGCTCACCCACTTGGAAACCAAAGCTACCTCCCAAGACACACGTCTAACCAACCTGGAACACAGAATGTCCGACCTCCAGAAACAACAAATGGGCACAGCAGAGAGGGTGGAGGCCTTGGAGGACCACAGAAGGAGACTCAACTTAAAGGTTAGAGGGGTGCCTGATGATATACGGCTAGCAGACCTCCCACACTATATGAGGCGCCTGATAGCAACGCTAATGCAACCAAAACAGGCAAAACTGCTTAAACTGGATGGACTGTTCCGCCTGCCCAAGCCGACCAACGAACCCACCACCGCCACAGCCGATATTATTGTGAGATTTCAATCCCATCAGGACAAGACTGCGGTCTTAGCAGCGACCCGAGGGAAAACCCCTCTAACATTCGAGGACTCTCAACTACTTCTGTTTCCCGACCTAACGAGAAGCACCCTAAGCTGGTGCAAATCGCTGCAACCAAGCCTACAACATCTAAGATCCAACAATATTCAGTATCGCTGGGGAACTCCAAGGCTCATCACCTTCACATTTCAAGGGACTCTCTTCCGGGCAAGAAGCCTACAAGACCTGGACACATATCTGAACCAACTAGGCCTGACGGTCACACGACCAGAGCCCTCGACCACCTTGTCCAGGCTGGACCCCACCGCGACAAAATAATTTATACCCAGGTCCTCTCGATGCCCTACGCAAGCGGGTGACACAACCTGAACGCCACCAAAAGACCACTGCTCCATCCTTCAGGATGCCATAGACTCCACCACAAAAACCCGTGACTATATCCACCAAGTTAATTTGTTTTACTGTTGTTCTTTTTTTCTTTAGGTTTAATAAGTATTTCTTTGGCATGCTGTCCCCAAGATGGTAACCCTTATTAACGTACACACCCAGGCATGCCAGAGGGGACTGAGGCCCCATAGTATTAGCAACTCAGGAAATACCACGCAGCCATAGTGATTGTTCCCACTTATAAAGAGGCCCCAGATCAGGGAGTTTTGTAGAGGCACGAGCTCTGACACACAACCCCCCCTCCTCTTACTCCTTACCCCAGAACGCGAGATGACTCACCGTGATACATCCCTGGAGGGGGTTCCTCTTCCCCTGATGCACTTAAGCGTTTACTACTTATGATGCCCTTATTTTACCTTTCCTCTACTTCTGCGCTCAAGGGATTGTCAATTTATTGTATTTTAATGTTGTCCTACTTGTTAAAAAAACTAAAACTCACTCAGCATGGGACTGTAACCCAACTACTAATCATACATGTATTGTTAAATGTGAACTCTTGGGGCTTTAGCCTACATATTGTACCGTATTGCCTTATCAACGTGCTGAGTGATCAAAAATAAAGAATTGAAAAAAAAAAATGTAATAGAAATCCTAGACATATTGGGCATTTTTACAATAAGGTCAAATTAGTGAATTAATTTTCAGTTAGTTTTCTTTAGCTGTACTTGGTGTGTAGAAATCAATAGATGTAACACTGAGAAAATAAACAATTTTGTTTTATTTCTTTTTCCATTTTGTAATATTTTATTCATATTTAATATCGTATTATGCATTCATATAGGGTATCCTTTAAAAAAAAAAAAATAATACCTTTATACTTAAACAATGAGAGGGTGAAATTGTAGTAGAGTGAATGTGTGGTAAAAGTGCCAAAAAGCCTTGGTACAAACATGTCATACTTTAAAATAGCCTTGGGGGTTACTGTGCATGCGTGGCAATTGCCACACTGCATCAAGCAGCATCACTTCATTGGGATAGATAGAGTATACAAGTGCATCCCTATGGGGAGCATTTAGTGTCTTCACTACAGGAGTCCATAGAAAGCAATCTAAACTTGTTGTTCACATTGCTGAGACTGCAAGGACAATCTTTTTGCACCAGAACCATTACATTAAGTTGTAGTTGTTCTAGTACTTAGAGTGCTGCTTTAGAAGTGTAGGTCCAACTAGAAGTGTTTCAGTATTATGTGATATTTGTTTAATATATTAATTATCAAACTTATTGAATACATTTTAGCACGAGCATTGTTTTATCTTATTTTGTAAAGTTCTGAACAATTTGTGGATGTTATAATTTGTAATTTGTTCCCCAGCTATTTTTGATCAAATTGTATGGTATATCATATACGGTATATACGTTATTTTAAATTGCATAGCCTAATGCTGTTTGTATCTATTTTTAGGTAATTTTTCCATTTCTGTACTCTGTATATTCAAGTATGTTCAGGTATACTCAAAGTTCCTCTTGGGGAATTACCTTCAAACCAGAGGTGATGCTGTTGGGCGAATTTATAAATATTTCTTTAGAAAATGTGAACATATTAACAAAAAAGTTAAATTTTCAATATACATCATCTTACCGTGTTTGTGTAAGAATCAAAGATTGATGGTGATTTCCCTCTTTCTGTTATTTCTTGATAAAGTGGATTATCGAGGTATCCTAAAGTCTTCTCTGTGGTTTTTCGTGGAATAAAATGAGTAGAAGTTGGGAAAGCCTTCTGGAATAAAAGTATGCACACATATTTATGTATAGCATGAGACTTAGATCCACATGTCCGCATTGCCTAATGCTGTTTCTATCCATTTTTTTAGGACAGTTTTTCATCACTGTACTTTCTGTATATTGAAGTTTGCTCAAGTATACTCAAGATTTTATTAAACGACACGGAGGCTCTTATTAGGCTTATCTCTTTCTTTTATTCCTCAGCAGCAAAGAAAAGCTAAGGTGTTTATTTGTAGAAAAAATAAACATGTATAACTACCCTCACAGGGTTAACATTACATCATTATCTCCTATCCAATAGGAACAGTCCTTCTCTGATATCCTTTCATGTAACCTCCTCCTCTTCCTCTTTCTTTGCTGCTGCCTCAGCTAAGTAACACCTTGTTTTCTTACACGTAATTTTCATTGTGATTTACCTATGTGTATATAGCTTTATTTTGATTAATGACTGTTTGACTTGCATTACTCGGGGGAAGCCTTTTCCCGCACTTTCCCGCCGGTACCCCGCCCCCCCGGCGGGGATACCGGCCCTGAGAATACCGCCGGGTAGTTTATTACCCTCCTCTCACGGTCTCACGGCGCAGGCAACCCTCGGGGACCGGCCCGTTTTTTTCTCCTGGCAGAGGGTTCCCCCGCCGCATCCTCTCACAAGTGGACGCCGCGCGCGCATGCGCGGTCCTGGCCGCACACCGGCATCCATCTTAAATGGGCGGTGACCCTAAAATTTTGCCGCTCTTTTCTTCTTCAGCTCGTTCAGCCCATTCACAGGGCGCGAGCCGATTGGCCTGATAGTGTGCCTGTCAGCTTACCAGTGCTCCCAGAAGCCATTCCTGAGGGAACACTCGGTAAGCTAGCAGTGCAATCTGTTGTTGCTGTCCTGTTGCCTTTATTAGCCCTCACACTGCTGCTACATCAGGGTATATAGATCTGCCTTATTACTCCTGGGTCACACTTAACTGCCCCAAGATGCAGACCCCTGAGGATTACTCTACCCCTGGCCCCAGTGATAAGGGGGATACCAAAGCCCAGCACAGACCCACTGTGGCTGAACCCATAACCCTGCAAGGGGACGTGGTGGCCCCTCTGGAGCACTTGGACTCGGAGGAGTTCCACTCGCTCCTGGACGCTATTTTTACTGCCATGGGGGTTATGTCTGATAACTTATCACACTCCATCTCGAGTGCCATTAAGGCATCCAACCCCAAAATGACTCACGCCACGGCCACAGAGGGGGATCCTTTACACAGAGAAGGCCGTAAGGCCATGAGTAAAACCCACAATGTGGGAACACATGCCTCCAAAACTAAATTGACGGACAGGGTACGTACGTCCTGTTGCACCTGAGGTCGTGGGGCCCCCACGAAAACGAGCCAACCGCCGGGCTAAAGCGGCGCGGACATGGAAGAGGGCAAAAGCCCTAACAGATTCTTCCGACTCTGGTTTGGATAATGAGGAGGTTTCGAACAAGTCCGACGAAGTCGACTCAGACGAATGGGAGGTTTCCTCCCCGGACCGTAGTCCAACACGCAATCCAGCCCACTTAAAGGGCCAGGGGTCCCTGATTACATCACCTGCTGCAGCCCACTGGAAAATTTCTCAGGATCCCAGTGGGCTGTCAGGTCCTGGTTGCAGGCAGGAGGCCCCCCAGGAAGCTGCTTTGGGCCCCCCAGGAGTAATTTGGCCCGGGGCAGCTGCCCCTTTTGCCCCTTGTTAAAGACGGCCCTGGGTATATACGTTATTTTAAATTGCATAGCCTAATGCTGTTCGTATCTATTTTTAGGTAATTTTTCCATTTCTGTACTCTGTATATTCAAGTATGTTCAGGTATACTCAAAGTTCCTCTTGGGGAATTACCTTCAAACCAGAGGTGATGCTGTTGGGCGAATTTATAAATATTTCTTTAGAAAATGTGAACATATTAACAAAAAAGTTAAATTTTCAATATACATCATCTTACCGTGTTTGTGTAAGAATCAAAGATTGATGGTGATTTCCCTCTTTCTGTTATTTCTTGATAAAGTGGATTATCGAGGTATCCTAAAGTCTTCTCTGTAGTTTTTTGTGGAATAAAATGAGTAGAAGTTGGGAAAGCCTTCTGGAATAAAAGTATGCACACATATTTATGTATAGCATGAGACTTAGATCCACATGTCCGCATTGCCTAATGCTGTTTCTATCCATTTTTTTTAGGACAGTTTTTCATCACTGTTCTTTTTGTATATTGAAGTTTGCTCAAGTATACTCAAGATTTTATTAAAGGACACGGGTGCTCTTATTAGGCTTATCTCTTTCTTTTATTCCTCAGCAGCAAAGAAAAGCTAAGGTGTTTATTTGTAGAAAAAATAAACATGTATAACTACCCTCACAGGGTTAACATTACATCATTATCTCCTATCCAATAGGAACAGTCCTTCTCTGATATCCTTTCATGTAACCACCTCCTCTTCCTCTTTCTTTGCTGCTGCCTCAGCTAAGTAACACCTTGTTTTCTTACACGTAATTTTCATTGTGATTTACCTATGTGTATATAGCTTTATTTTGATTAATGACTGTTTGACTTGCATTACTCGGGGGAAGCCTTTTCCCGCACTTTCCCGCCGGTACCCCGCCCCCCCGGCGGGGATACCGGCCCTGAGAATACCGCCGGGTAGTTTATTACCCTCCTCTCACGGTCACACGGCGCAGGGAACCCTCGGGGACCGGCCCGTTTTTTTCTCCCGGCAGAGGGTTCCCCCGCCGCATCCTCTCACAAATGGACGCCGCGCGCCCGCATGCGCGGTCCTGACCGCACACCGCATTCATCTTAAAGGGGCGGCGACCCTAAAATTTTGCCGCTCTTTTCTTCTTCAGCTAGTTCAGCCCATTAACAGAGCGCAAGCTGATTGGCCTGATAGTGTGCCTGTCAGCTTACCAGTGCTCCCAGAAGCCATTCCTGAGGGAACACTCGGTAAGCTAGCAGTGCAATCTGTTGTTGCTGTCCTGTTGCCTTTATTAGCCCTCACACTGCTGCTACATCAGGGTATATAGATCTGCCTTATTACTCCTGGGTCACACTTAACTGCCCCAAGATGCAGACCCCTGAGGATTAATCTGCCCCTGGCCTCAGTGATAAGGGGGATACCAAAGCCCAGCACAGACCCACTGTGGCTGAACCCATAACCCTGCAAGGGGACGTGGTGGCCCCTCTGGAGCACTTGGACTCGGAGGAGTTCCACTCGCTCCTGGACGCTATTTTTACTGCCATGGGGGTTATGTCTGATAACTTATCACACTCCATCTCGAGTGCCATTAAGGCATCCAACCCCAAAATGACTCACGCCACGGCCACAGAGGGGGATCCTTTACACAGAGAAGGCCGTAAGGCCATGAGTAAAACCCACAATGTGGGAACACATGCCTCCAAAACTAAATTGACGGACAGGGTACGTACGTCCTGTCGCACCTGAGGTCGTGGGGCCCCCACGAAAACGAGCCAACCGCCGGGCTAAAGCGGCGCGGACATGGAAGAGGGCAAAAGCCCTAACAGATTCTTCCGACTCTGGTTTGGATAATGAGGAGGTTTCGAACAAGTTGGACGAAGTCGACTCAGACGAACGGGAGGTTTCCTCCCCGGACCGTAGTCCAACACGCAATCCAGCCCACTTAAAGGGCCAGGGGCCCCTGATTACATCACCTGCTGCAGCCCACTGGAACATTTCTCAGGATCCCAGTGGGCTGTCAGGTCCTGGTTACAGGCAGGAGGCCCCCCAGGAAGCTGCTTTGGGCCCCCCAGGAGTAATTGGGCCCGGGGCAGCTGCCCCTTTTGCCCCTTGTTAAAGACGGCCCTGGATATATACGTTATTTTAAATTGCATAGCCTAATGCTGTTCGTATCTATTTTTAGGTAATTTTTCCATTTCTGTACTCTGTATATTCAAGTATGTTCAGGTATACTCAAAGTTCCTCTTGGGGAATTACCTTCAAACCAGAGGTGATGCTGTTGGGCGAATTTATAAATAAATCTTTAGAAAATGTGAACATATTAACAAAAAGGTTAAATTTTCAATATACATCATCTTACCGTGTTTGTGTAAGAATCAAAGATTGATGGTGATTTCCCTCTTTCTGTTATTTCTTGATAAAGTGGATTATCGAGGTATCCTAAAGTCTTCTCTGTGGTTTTTCGTGGAATAAAATGAGTAGAAGTTTGGAAAGCCTTCTGGAATAAAAGTATGCACACATATTTATGTATAGCATGAGACTTAGATCCACATGTCCGCATTGCCTAATGCTGTTTCTATCCATTTTTTTAGGACAGTTTTTCATCACTGTACTTTCTGTATTTTGAAGTTTGCTCAAGTATACTCAAGATTTTATTAAAGGACACGGAGGCTCTTATTAGGCTTATCTCTTTCTTTTATTCCTCAGCAGCAAAGAAAAGCTAAGGTGTTTATTTGTAGAAAAAAGAAACATGTATAACTACCCTCACAGGGTTAACATTTCATCATTATCTCCTATCCAATAGGAACAGTCCTTCTCTGATATCCTTTCATGTAACCTCCTCCTCTTCCTCTTTCTTTGCTGCTGCCTCAGCTAAGTAACACCTTGTTTTCTTACACGTCATTTTCATTGTGATTTACCTATGTGTATATACGGTAGCTTTATTTTGATTAATGACTGTTTGACTTGCATTACTCGGGGGAAGCCTTTTCCCGCACTTTTCCGCCAGTACCCCGCCCCCCTGGCGGGGATACTGGCCCCGAGAATACTGCTGGGTAGTTTATTACCCTCCTCTCACGGTCACACGGCGCAGGGAACCCTCGGGAACCGGCCCGGTTTTTTCTCCCGGCAGAGGGTTCCCCCGCCACATCCTCTCACAAATGGACGCCGCACGCGCGCATGCGCGGTCCTGACCGCACACCGGCATCCATCTTAAAGGGGCGGCGACCCTAAAATTTTGCCGCTCTTTTCTTCTTCAGCTCGTTCAGCCCATTAACAGGCCAATTGGCCTGATAGTGTACCTGTCAGCTTACCAGTGCTCCCAGAAGCCATTCCTGAGGGAACACTCGGTAAGCTAGCAGTGCAATCTGTTTTTGCTGTCCTGTTGCCTTTATTAGCCCTCACACTGCTACTACATCAGGGTATATAGATCTGCCTTATTACTCCTGGGTCACACTTAACTGCCCCAAGATGCAGACCCCTGAGGATTACTCTGCCCCTGGCCCCAATGATAAGGGGGATACCCCAAAGCCCAGCACAGACCCACTGTGGCTGAACCCATAACCCTGAAAGGGGACGTGGTGGCCCCTCTGGAGCACTTGGACTTGGAGGAGTTCCACTCGCTCCTGGATGCTATTTTTACTGCCATGGGGGTTATGTCTGATAACTTATCACACTCCATCTCGAGTGCCATTAAGGCATCCAACCCCAAAATGACTTACGCCAGGGCCGCAGAGGGGGATCCTTTACACAGAGAAGGCCGTAAGGCCATGAGTAAAACCCACAATGTGGGAACACATGCCTCCAAAACTAAATTGACGGACAGGGTACGTCCTGTCGCACCTGAGGTTGTGGGGCCCCCACGAAAACAAGCCACCCGCCGGGCAAAAGCGGCGCGGACATGGAAGAGGGCAAAAGCCCTAACAGATTCTTCCGACTCTGGTTCGGATAATGAGGAGGTTTCGAACAAGTCCGACGAAGTCGACTCAGACGAATGGGAGGTTTCCTCCCCGGACCATAGTCCAACATGCAATCCAGCCAACCCCTCGTATGACACTGCAGATGCAACCGCTATTTTGGACCCCCAGGGCGATCCTCTGTTCGACCCGGATACTTTACAAAATCCTAGGTCGGCGGAATGGTATCCGACCGATCATGTGGCACGATACATAGTGGCCAGAATCCGCAAACCTTTGGATAAAGCCACCAGGCAAAAACTGCGGGTAGAATGCCCACGATCAACAGTGCCCGATATGGCCTGCGCCACGCCAGACATTGACCCAAAAATAGCACAATTCCTGGGTAAGTCTGGCTGGAAGGCAAAGAAGGGACTTGATTACTTCCTACGCCATTGTCAAGATAAAGGGCTGGATACACTAGGCCCTAGTGCCAAGATTTTCGAGTTGGTCGAAGTGGCCTTAAATGAGGGAACACCTCTTGATTTATTAGCCATTAGAGGCTGGGCCCAGAGGTCGATATGCCTCATCGGCAATGCAAACGCTGCGCTGGCCACCGAAAGGCGCAAAACTATATTAATGAAAATCGAGCCTAAACTCGTTAACATGGCCCTCACCGAACCGGGACCGCAAGCCAAGGGTCTCCTGTTCGGAGACAACTTTGTTAAAGAACTGGGAACTTATGTGAGCACATTTATGGCCCTAGACAAGGCACAGACGAACTTAAAACGAGTGTTCTCCCCCAGAGTTTTTGGTGGGGCCGGCAGACACCGGGGACGTCTGCCCGGCCCTTCTTCCCACGGTTCTTACCGGGGATACAGAGGTCCCACCACAGCTAGATTTCAGCCACCAATCGAACGCCCTCACCCTTCTTTCCGGTCAGGACCAGACCATGGCAACCTCGAGGACCCAGAGGCAACTCGTACAACCGACGACCTTATGGTGAGTGTATTGCCTTTCCCCTCCCCGGGTATACCGACTGTGGGGGCAGACTGTTACACTTTATGGAGTCCTGGCAACAACTGACAGCAGACATATGGGTCCTCAGTACCATCAGGGGTTACCACATAGAGTTTGTACGACCCCCGGTCCAAACACTCATGCCACACCGCATAGTTTTCTCCACACGAGACAAGGGCTTAGTGAGCGAAGAGATTCGCACCCTCCAAGAAAAAGGCGCCATATATCATGTCCCTTCACCATCCCCTGGGTTCATGAGCAACCTCCTCCTGGTGCCCAAGAAGGGCGGCGGAGAACGCCCAGTCATCAACTTGCGGCCACTAAACGCATTTGTACGGTACCACCATTTCAAGATGGAGGGTATCCACTGCCTGCGAGACCTGCTCAGATTAGGGGACTGGATGGTGAAACTGGACCTACAAGATGCCTATCTCACAATCCCTATTGCGGAGGAGTGCCACCACCTGCTCTAATTCCAATGGGAAAAGGCGACATGGAGATTCCGATGCCTTCCCTTTGGACTCTCATCGGCCCCTTGGTGCTTCACCAAGCTGCTGAAGCCAGTGGTCGCCTCGTTACGCTGCAGAGGCGTGCGGATGATCATTTATCTGGACGATATGCTGATCATGGCACACGAGGCCCACCAATTGCAACAACACCTAGCATGGGCATTGACATTGCTACAAAATTTGGGATTTCTCATCAATTGGGAAAAATCTGTACTTACCGCGTCCCAAAACATGGAATTCCTGGGTTTCCACATAGACGCAATTACCGGGACTCTCAGCCTAACGACGGACAAAGTCAGACTCATCAAAAAGGAGATCCGCAGAACACTCACGAGACCAGTACTAACACTCTGGCAACTAGCCAAAGTAATCCAACTCCTCTCAGCCTCCATCCAGGCAATCTTCCCGGGGCCACTGCACTACAGGGCCCTACAACGTCTAAAGGCCACACAACTGCACACAGGGCACTCGTACTCCGACTCTGTGCCACTCGACTATGAGGCCAAACAGGAGCTCACATGGTGGCTGCAACATATGGAGGCATGGAATGGCAGAGCAATATTCGGGACTGCCCCGGACTTTATCATAGAATCCGATTCGAGCACACACGGTTGGCAAGCGCACTGCGGGCCTACCTCCACCGGAGGAACCTGGTCGTGCTCAGAGAAAAACTTGCACATCAACGGTTTGGAACTCATGGCGGGATCTTTCGCCCTGAAGAGCCTCCTCAGGGGCATAACCAACTGCTCCATCGTCCTACAAATGGACAACATTTCCGCAGTCCGCTACATCAACCACCTCGGTGGCACGAGATCAAAGATATTGGCGACCTGGCCAAGGAGTTCTGGCAACACTGCCTGGAACACAACATCTCAGTCCAAGTGGAATACATCCCAGGAATGTCCAACGTAGTAGCGGATTGGCATTCCAGACATCTACACGACGCCAGCGACTGGCGGCTGGACCGCAGTGTGTTCTTACGACTTCAGATGCTCTGGGGCCCGATGCAAATCGACCTATTCGCATCTCGGCTAAACTCCCAACTAATGAAATACTCAAAGAGCTGGAATGAACCGGACTAGTTGAATAAATTGCTGGAAATCATTGTACATATACTATAATAGCTGTGCAAACTGGAGAAATAATAATAATAGTAGATAAATAGAATAAATAGAATCACATCTAATTCAAAGTGCAATCTTGCCTTAGTGGCTCACCTCTATATGTGTCTCTCTAAAGGATACCCCTATCCTACTACATACAACACAAGCAACTGTCTAGTGACTTTATTAAGGCTATGTGCAGGGTCAAGACCAGTGGCTTATGAATCTGTTCAGTAGGTCAATCGTCATGCAACTGACGTGGGTGTCCAAGACCTGGTCACAGTCGGTCCCTTAAATGGTTTTGGGGAATAACTTGTGGCTACTGCTAGTCTTTGCGTGTTAAGTTAAACTCCCAACTACCAGCATTCTTCAGCTGGAGACCAGACCCAGACGCACTAGCAGCGGACGCTTTTCTCCAACACTGGCCGAACAGCCGATTGTATGCCTTTCCTCCATTCTCCCTCATAGCTCGCACACTAGTACATCTCAGACGTACTCAAGCGTCCCTGGTCCTCATAACACTGTTTTGGACAGCCCAACCGTGGTTTCCAACACTCATGGAAATGTCCATGGACTTCCCGAGACTGCTTCCGGATCCCTTGTTCCTTTTATCAGACCCAGAGGGCAATCCACACCCCCTCATGGCCCAGGGGCAACTCAAATTCTTAGCGTGGCTCCTTTCAGGGGACCCTGGATCATACCAGATGTTCCACAAGACACTATCGAACTACTGGCAGGAGCTTGGTCGCCTGGAACTAGACGCTCCTACCTCTATGCCTGGAACGGATGGACTAGTTGGTGCATGGAACAACAAGTGGATCCCGTACGTGCTCCTGTAAATTACCTGTTACGGTTCCTCACCAACCTGCATAATCAAGGCTTAGCCTACCGAACCATCAATGGATGTTGATGCATGCTCTTTTACCCCCACAGGAGTCTCATTCAACATCTCCAGACGTACAAAATCGTCAATTACATCAGTCTCATACCCTTCGTTCCCACACAACGATAAACTCTGCCCAGTGCACTGTTTACGAGAATATGAGAAACGAACCCTGGAATTCAGGAAACCAACACAGCCAGAATTGTTTTTGGCTATCAGACAACCTCACCAACCTGTATCCACGGTGACCCTCGCCCGCTGGGTGAAATGGATAATGACTTTAGCACACATAGATACCACCGTATATGGCGCACACTCTACTAGAGGAGCCATGGCATCAAAAGTTTTCACGTTAGGTTGTAGATTAGAGGACCTCATGAGAACAGCAGATTGGTCCCGGGAATCGACGTTTAAGGAATATTACTTTCGACCTACGGAACATGTCTCGAGCCTAGTTATTTCACAGCTTTGAACTAGCCAAATAAGAGCCTCCGTGTCCTTTAATAAAATTACCAGATTTTACTAATTACATGACGTAAAGTCATGATTTTATAAAGGACACAGAGGCGAGTATTAGCCCGCCCAGATCAGATACACACAATATTGGTATCCCAACCCAGGTACGTAATAGGTACTTTAGTAGAAGGAATTCTCATTGATATATAAGTGGTTATTGGTAAATATATAACACAAGTAACGATTGCATGTTTTTAAAATATAACTGGTTACATAAACAGCTCAAGTTGATATAAAAGATTAAAACGAAAATAGTTGGCAAGGACATGCTTTGCCATTGTTTTCTTTGTCCCTTCCAGCGTGAAAAAATCCTACAACTCCCAGTGTGGACGATGAGTGACATCACAGTTCAGGATGATCAGTTCTGAAGGATCCCTGTGTTTCTTTCTCATGGAAGAGTTCAAGATCAAGTTCAGTGGTCAACCGTTTGTATGTTTTGTTGAGAACGAGTTGATAGTTAATCGCTACAGATTTTAGCTTCGGCAACATCAGGAAAGAGGAATAGGAGGAGGTTACATGAAAGGATATCAGAGAAGGACTGTTCCTATTGGATAGGAGATAATGATGTAATGTTAACCCTGTGAGGGTAGTTATACATGTTTCTTTTTTCTACAAATAAACACCTTAGCTTTTCTTTGCTGCTGAGGAATAAAAGAAAGAGATAAGCCTAATAAGAGCCTCCGTGTCCTTTATAAAATCATGACTTTACGTCATGTAATTAGTAAAATCTGGTAATTCTTCTTGGGGAATTACCTTTAAACTAGAGCTGAGCCTGTTACCCGACTGTATAAATATTTCTTCCAAAAATTTGAGCAAATTAACAAATAAAAACAAAACAGTCAAAATTTTAGAATGCATCATCTCACCAAGTTTCTGTAAGAATCAAGGGTTGGTGGTGATTTTCCTATTTCTGTTATTCCTTGATAAACTGGATTAGCAAGGTATCCTAAAGCCTTCTCTGTGAATTTTCGTGAATTAGTAGAAGTTGGAAAAATCTGTTGGAATAGAAGTATGCATACATATTTTTTTTATAGCTGGAGACTTAGATCCACATGTCCTGGACATGTCAAAGAACAAGCAGTTAGTAGTGGCTCTGTTACTTTTGGGGTCATGGCATGCCCACTTTGTGATGACATACTCACGTAGGTAACTTGACGCAAAAGCTGATGTGATTAATGTTTAATTATTTTATCTATATAAACTGACCTTGTAAACAGAACCTCCACATTTCTGATGAAACCCCAAGGTGAAACGTGTAAAGTGTGGTTTTTATAGTATATTTGTATTGTTTATTTACTATTGTTGCTTTTTATTGTAATAAAGTTAATCCTTTTAAATTTAATTTATTTTGAATTTATTTTGGATTTGTATCTTTGCTACCTACTGGCTTCCTGGTCCTGCAAATCCCAGGTGGGGACTATACCACCAACGTTATAAACACCAGAGCAGGTCCATGCTCTGGAAAATGTAAGTAGGATACATACAATTTATGTTACTGCTTACTGCTATATTGTACCATTGGATATCTCCACTTTTTATCTCCACATCACTTATCTTCTGGAGTAATATCATCACTGCTGCATTATATTCTTACACAGGGATCATACCGTCCATGCTGAAAACAACAGAGCTCTCAGTGGCTCTACAAAGTGTGAGTGTATTCCTGTTACACTATTATATTTGAACCTACTGTTTAAATGTACTTAACTATTTTATGCATTTTGTTCCTTTTCTCTTTTGAGATATCTGGCACTACAAAGCAAATAGTGTTCATATACATTTTCATTGCCGTGATATCACATTTAGAGGTTACCTATTCTTTTTAGGCGCAGTCTACTCTTTGTTTGTTTGAGTTGTTTTCACAAGGTTGGGGGATCCTTGTAAGGCTTGCTGCCTTTTTATTGTACCTAGTGAGCACCTAACTTCTGCACGTTTTTACTTGCTAACACACATGCAGACATTTACTAACATATGTGAAATTATTATAATCCTTTCCTCATCTACTCCCTGCTTCTCACCCTTTCTCAGAGAGGAAAGAAAAAAGTGGGAGTAAAACAGCTGTGTCATGCTATCCCATGACCCATTGCCTATTAAAAGACACTGTGTCCCAATATAATAATACCTTACATGTTAGCACTTACATTCATTCTCACTGTTATTAACAGTAATGCCACGTGCCACAATGCAGTTTTCTGGGCCAGGTAGTCAGTGGGAAATGCTAGGCCTGGCACCCTTAGCTGCTCAATCATCCTGCCATGTGCCCCTTTGTTTCGCCTAAAGAATCAACTTCTCCTAACTAAGAGGAGCTACCTGGGTAAGATCAACTAAGGTTGTTATATTTTATTTAAGCACTTTTTTTTATTAATAAGAATACAACATTATAATATAATATACATATATTAGTTAATTATAGTCAAATAGGTCTGTTTTCATCACATTCACACAAATGTCCCAATATCACTATTTTCAACAAAAACTAAATTTTTATTCTGTTAACGCTAAAAACGGTGGTGTGAGGAGGGATTGGTGGAAGATTCGGTTAATCCCAAGTAAAGGAATAACCTACCAGGATATGTTCTTAACTTGCATACATGTTTCAATATTAATATTTTAAACAAAAAGTATATTTTGCTCTGTTAACGGTAAAATAAATATATACATAATATTTTTTTTATTTTTTTTAGGAGGGATTGGTGGAATATTCCGTTGATGAAGAAATGATCTAGAAGGAAATATTGTTGTTCTTGCACAAGGGTGCCCAAAATGTAGATCTCCAGATGTTGTAAAACTACAACTCCCATGATGCTTGGCATGCCTTTAGAATGCCTTGAGAAAGATGAAACATCATGGAAGCCAGGGCCGGACTGGGGATACAAAGCAGCCCTGGATAAAACAATTTATGCCAGCCCCATAAGTCACTGCGCCATATATTGTCGCGTGTAACATGTAAGGCTATGTCTTGCCATGACAGATGATTGAGTAATCCATACAGGCTTTTCAACGTAAATGTCCCTACAGGCTTTTCAACGTAAACACTGACTTTTCAGAGAAAAAGCAGTGTTTACATTGCTTCAAAGTGACACCGCTAGTGACAGTCACTCAGACGGTCACTAGAGGTGCTTCCAGTGCACCTACATTCAGGGCCTCCACACTCTGTAGGTGCTGAACGTTCCCCATAGAGATACATTGATTCAATGCATCTCTATGAGGAGAGGCTGATTGGTGTAACGTTTTGCAGCCAATCCAATGGCAAAGCATTGGATTGGCTGAGATCATCAAGCTTGATGATCTCAGCCATAGAGGCAGGGCCAGTCGAGGGGAGACCAGCTCGCTGCGTGGGGGGAAAAAAAGGTGAGCAAAAACACTATTTTTAAACACACATTACACCATGACAGACACAGAAACACACATGACAGACCATGACACAGACAGACCATGACACAGACAGACCCACACACACACCATGACACAGACAGACACACACACATTTACCATGACACACACACCATGACACAGACAGACACACACCCCATGACAGACAGACACACCATGACACAGACAGACACACACACACACACCATGACACAGACAGACAGACACACACACACACCATGACAGACAGACACACACACCATACAGACAGACACCATGACACAGACAGACACACACCCCATGACACAGACACACACACCATGACGGACAGACACACCATGACACAGACAGACACACACACACACACACCATGACACAGACAGACACACACCCCATGACACAGACAGACACATCATGACGGACAGACACACCATGACACAGACAGACAGACAGACACACACAAGTCAAGTCTACTCATATGTAAGTTTCATCACACTTCAACCTACTTGGGTATGTGTGAAGGATTCTCAGTCTAGATCTCTGTACAAACACAAGAAGGCTGGTATCCTTTAGTAGCACCATAGACTAAGACTCAACATATTTTCTTAGTCATCAATCTACCTCCCTTTTACTTGTATTTTTTTTTCTCTAGGTAGACTATGGTAGGCTTTTTTTTATGGTAGGCACATTGAAACCATTTTAGGAATATGCAAATAGCATACTGGGTCCTGGCCCCAAACACAAATAGAAACATGTTAACGTACTGTGTAGTAAACTCATCAATAGAAAGATATTGTGAAAAACATACTGTATATGCTACAGCTTTTTCTAAATAACATCTTACCAGCATTTACTCTTCTACCAGTACGCATCCAGGGGGTCGTGCAGTGAGGAGGCTGCTGGGGCAGGGGCACCTGTGCTGGCGGAGGTCTGCTGGCGGCCGCTGGGGGACTTGTACTGGCGGCCGCTGGGGGAGCTGCGCTGGCTCTGCTCTCCCGCCCTCGCGCGCTGCTGAATGAGACCGGGGCCGGAATATGACGTCATATTCTGGCCCCGGTCTCATTCAGCTGCCCGCTGGGGAGCAGAGCCAGCGCAGCTCCCCCAGCGGCCGCCAGCAGACCTCCGCCAGCGGCCGCCAGCAGACCCAGGTGTCTGCCCGGCCCCAGGTGCCGACGGCCCACCGGGAAATTTCCCGGTACCCCGGTGGGCCAGTCCGGCCCTGATGGAAGCTGTAGTTTTAAAACATCTGTGGATATACCTTGTGTGGGCAAGCAAAGTAGAAAGTATCTGCAACAGAGATTTATCACAAATTGCAAGGTAAAGATAGTGCTACACTAACACAGAAAAGAGATAAAATGAATGAAATGAAGAGCCATGTTGTTTAAAATAGAACTGAAAGAGGTTGTGGGAGAACAGAGTCTTGTATATGGTCTAGGTCAGAATATTTTGTGATTGTAGGCCTGATTTCCAGAACATAAAAGTGTTCTGTTTTTCATCCCCTAAATATAATAACTAAAAAGGATAAGTGGTTTTCACTTCCAATACAGGAAATGTTTGCTATTTCAACACAAAATGTGGACATATTTTCAAGGACTTGATAGATATGGCTAACAAGCCATCAAGATTGGAAGAAAATATATGGAGCTAGATGGAGTAATTAGAAGCATAATGTTAAAATTTTTGCGGGATATGTTACTCACTGGAGTCGCCCAATACTGAACAGCATGCGTGATAAGTTCAGTCTTCGTACTCGATGATGCTACAGAGACTCCCTGCTGAACAAGGTACTGATAAATAATGTCACGTAAAACTTTTCTCCTTTTTAATAATTCTGCGGCATTACTACTGTTCAAAATGATGGCTTCAATAGCTCCTAAGGAAAAATATACAGAAACATCAGGATTGAATGTTATTTCATTCATTCATTTGTCGACCAATGAATGTGTAAATGACTTCTGCAAGTGAAAATGTACCTACTTTTAATTTAGCTTTAAGCAATACATTTGTATAAAAGCTGGGCCAACAGGATGTTTTGAAATATAACAATACCTAATTTTATCATTTGAAAGACTTAATTTTTAAAGATTTGAAAGTGAAAGTATGATGGGTTCGTAAGAGAAAATAAAAATTCGACCAATCGGCTTGAGACCCAACATCATAAAATAAGCAGCTCCAACCAAAGCTTCCTCAACCTAAGCCACTCTGTTTGAAGGCAAGTATATGACGTTGCACCCGTGCTAGACCCAACAAGCTTGTGGTGATAAATCACCCAAGCACTGTAAGTTGTTATGCAGCCCCCTGGTTTCAGGAGCTGCTCGCACTCTCTCTCCACCACTCAGGCCACTCCTGACTCTGAAATAGCAGTTCCTTGAACAGCCTATCTTAAGCACCACCAACCAGTGGCGCTGTATGCGAGACCTTCTCCTGTGTGGACGTTGCCTATCTGGGGATACCTGCATGGCTCCAGAACCAGGTGGATTATCAGTACACCCGTCTAAGTAGCTGGAACCCCACTTCAATTCTATCAATTCTATCGGTATAGCAGTCAAGTTGTTTGCCTTTGCACTTGCTCTGTGAGACAACTTGTCCCAGAAAAGGAACACAGAGTAGGTGATTACCCAGCGTTTAGATTGGTCTGTTGAGTCGCAGGGATCTTCCTGTCTGTGCTGTGAGTGGACATTCGCCATATTGTGGCACTAGAAGGACAGCTGTGACTAGGAGATGTTATAGGCCCTATAAGAGATGTTATTTCTTCAACCCTATCTCTCTTAATTCTCTTAATTCATCCTATTGATATCAGTTACACATTATGTCAGACTACAAACAGGGTCACTGTGACCGCTAGGCTGATTAGGCAGCAGTCTACGGCGCACTGACTCAGGGGGAGCAGTTTCCGGGTGACAAGCAGTAGGGGAGTGCACAGCACATCTCTCCCCTTCTGGCGGTCACTGCAAGTAGCTTGGCTGAGCCACGGACTGCTACCCAGTCTGAAAAGAAGTGCTTGCAAGGAGGACCAAACAGCTTCCTGTCAGACTGGGGAGAGCAAATAGAAGTTCCTCCACTGTGGACAGTGGCTTGGCCATGCTACACAGGAGGGAGATGAGCTGGGGAAGTATACTTTTATGATATCAATGTAAGCTGTATAAAGACTTACATCATTTTATTGCCTGATCAGGAGATGTTTAAACTTAGGGAATGAGTTCTCAGTTTGGAATCCTGTGGATTCTCCATGGCAATGTCTGTTAAGTTATTGATCTACCAAGGTTCCCTGTGGTATATGGGTCACAAGTGGCTGATTGTTTGTCCATCGACCTGTTATGCTTAATTGAAGCGATTGCAAGATTTGACTTACATAATCATACTTCCTACTTACTGAAGAATGTTAAAGTCATGTACTCCCACTATATGCATTGTGTAGCATGTGCCCCTACCACTTTGTTTTCCTTTTGACTGGTTTCAATCCATACATTGCATCCAAAGTTCAGACATAACACATAAATCAGGTGTAGTGTACAAGGTGCAGGATTTCGAGACAGTTGATATATGATCATATAGGGACAGGGGGAAAAGACCATAAAGGGAAGGGGGACTTAGACCATAAGGTGACAGGGGGGATGAGAGACCATAAAGGGACAGGTGGGAGAGCACAAAGCGATGGGGGGGGGGGGGAGACCAAAAAGAAACAAAGGGCTGAGGGGGGCCAAGAGACACAAAGAGGGCTGGAGGGGACAAAGAGGCAAACAGAGGGACTGACGGGACAAGGAGACACACAGAGGGGTTGTGGGGGACAAAGAGACATACAGAGGGCGTGGTGTGGACGAAGAGAAACAAAGATGTTGGGGAGAAAAATACATACAGAGGGTCTGGGAAGGGGAAAAAGAGACACACAAATGATTTGTGAGAGCAAGATACACACAAACCAACTGGAGGAAGAAAAAGACACACAAATTTGGCAATTTTTGTTTTGGGTAAAGGGGTGCAAGTAGCTGGTTTTGCCTAGGGCACAAAATTGTTTTTCACTTGCCCTGACTATAACTTATCGGTAGTCAGGGCAGTCTCCAACTAACATCTGATAACATACTTCATATTCTCTAAGCTGGGACCAATTACTAAAGCATGGTCCAAGACAATTCTCTGGGCAGCTAGCAATTAGAATTAGACATTTCCTTTTACTTTACTCTACATCCTCACTCACGTTTTATTCTGTTATTATGAAGTGTGATGGGAATACACAAGACACAGTTTGTTTTGGTTTGAGTATAAATTAAAAGTATTTTTTTTTTTTTTTTTTTTAATCTCTGCACTTTCCAAACTTGTCATTGCTATTTGTACCTTGCTAAACTTCTGATTTTAGTGGTACTGTCTAGCATTTATTAAGGTTAAAGGACCACTCTAGTGCCAGGAAAACATACTTGTTTTCCTGGCACTAGAGTGCCCTGAGGGTGCCCCCACCCTCAGGGTCCCCCTCCCGCCGGGCTCTGGAAAGGGGAAAGGGGTAAAAACTTACCTTTTTCCAGCGGTAGGCGGAGAGCTCTCCTCCTCCGATCCTCCTCTTCTCCTCCCCGTCGGCTGAATGCGCACGCGCGGCAAGAGCTGCGCGCGCATTCAGCCGGTCACATAGGAAAGCATTCATAATGCTTTCCTATGGACGCTTACGTGCTCTCACTGTGATTTTCACAGTGAGAATCACGCAAGCGCCTCTAGCGGCTGTCAGTGAGACAGCCACTAGAGGAAATAGGGGAAGGCTTAACCCATTCACAAACATAGCAGTTTCTCTGAAACTGCTATGTTTATGAAAAAATGGGTTAACCCTAGAAGGACCTGGCACCCAGACCACTTAATTAAGCTGAAGTGGTCTGGGTGCCTAGAGTGGTCCTTTAATCCTACATGGGAAGTTGGTGTTCAACCCAAATCTCCTAAGGGGCTGACATTCATTTCTGTAAGGAAGACAGAGGTCTGGTGCTCTTCACTCCTCCATGTCCACACCTTCCCCACTGTCACTGCTTGTCAAAAATTCATGTCTGAGACAGTAGTATATAAACCATACCCAACACAATCCATTTTGCTACTCTAGTCTATGTACCATGAAATATACCAATATAAACCACCTTGTTATCGCTGGCTGTAAAAGAATGAAAACGTGACACGTGTAGCATCCTTAGATGTAAATGGGTACTAGTAAGCAAAAGCCCTAAAGTTTTGCAATATAGCCATTTGTTTACAAAGGAAATACAATAAATAAAAAAATACAGTTTAAAAAAATATATAAATATGAATTTTGAAATTTTAAACTTTTGTTCTGTGTCAGCGGTTTTCCTGCAGGTTAATGCCCTTTATTTTCATCTTACTGTAAAATTTAAGAAATACCACTTAAGCTAAAAATGATATGTATTTATAACTGCCAGGCATAAATCTTCAGAAAAAGGCTTCTTTTAGGACATCTCAAGAAAAATAGATTTACTATACTATAGGAAGTCAGTGAGTTACCTGCACTCTGAGATGCTAAAATAAAAATCATCATATTGTTTACATTGCTGTGAATACAGTGCAATTCAGGAAGACAAAAAGAGAAGGGGAGGGAGGGGGATACAGGAAAAGAGGAAGATAGAGAAAGTTTATTTCACATATCGCTTAACCGCGATAGACAATTCAAGGTAATGCAATGAGAATTCTAAATTTTATGTAAAGAAAATAAAAATCATCATATTGTTTACATTGCTGTGAATACAGTGCAATTCAGGAAGACAAAAAGAGAAAGGGAGGGAGGGGGATAGAGAAAGTTAATTTCACATATCCCTTAACCGCGATAGACAATTCAAGGTAATGCAATGAGAATTCAAAATTTTATGTAAAGAAAATAAAAATGTATGCATTTCAGCCAAAAGATTTTGATACCTCCACAGTAACCTTGTATATTTGATGAGCTTGAACATGGTCAAGGTACCTTTGTATTCTCTGTGTGCGTTGCGTGTATCTTTGGCTCTGCCTCTTACCTGTTCGGCTGAAAGCCTGGTTTCTGTTTTTGGTGACAGTCCCTGCTAGTGATTGAAGATCAGGGGTCGCCAGGAGCTGTAACAATTGCCTGCTTCCTTCTCTTTCTCTCTGACTCAGACCCGCCATGGGAAAATTATTAAGTTAATTACCTCTGTGGAGTGCCAAAAAAAAGACACAAACATTAAAATCTATTAAACCACAGACTGACTTCGAGGAAACGAAACCTATTAAAGTCACTACCTTTTTTCTGGGTGGGAGGTACTTCTAGCAGCACAAACACCAGCTGATAATACACAACAACAGAGCTTTATCGCTGGCTAAGTTTACATTTGAGAAGCTTATTCACAAAATTCCATCGCAGACAGGTCAGAGTTTTTGGCTCTTCCCTTATTACTTCATAATACATAAGTTTTGTCATTTATAATTACTCATACATTTGCTTACATTTGCTTATATACTTTTCTTATTATTATCTTTATTTATTATTACTTTCTCTACTTGTGTTCCATGTATTTTTACTTTAACTACCTTTCCCTCCTTTTCTGGGACTGTTTTGACTGCCTCGCTCCGTTTCACCGTTTTTCCCGCTCGTTTTTTCCGCCCTCGGGCGGTCCCCGAGTTTTGGCAGGTCCCTCAGACTTTGCCACTGCTTTGCCGCCCCTGCCGGCTCCCTCTCACTCATTTTGCCGCGGCTCGGCGCCAGCCGCGGCTACACTCGCGGCAGCCATCTTTAATCCCGCAAAATCTCGCAAGATTACGGACGCCATCTTGAAAGTGCTGCCAGTGCCGCCAGTGCCGCCAGTGCCGCGAGGGACATACACTGGATGGAAATCTACCGAAATTCTCCACAGAGGTCAGTTATAAAAGCTTAAAAGCTGTTAAAGGCACATAAGGTGTTAACCTGTGCCTGCTTGGGGTGTTGCCCTTAAACTGTGCTGCTAAAGAGGTCGCTTTGTGGCCACCTCTACAACCCTGGGTGAGGCCCAGAACAAAAATCCGAACTAGTGGTTTTGTATCCTGCCCTGCTGGGGCTATTTATTATTATTACCATTGGCTCTATATACCATGCTGGGGTGATTTTGCCACAGTTCTCCTTGGTCACAGACCCTGCTGAAGGTATAACCTTCTCATACATACTACTACATACCCTGCTTAGGTATAATATATTTACAACCCTGCTGGGGTTATTTGGTTTTCTCCTCAAACCATTATCATACCTTTTATAAACCCTGCTGGGGTAATTTGTACTCTGTACAACAAAAACATGTTATTGCACCCTGCTGGGGTCCGCATAACGATACTAAAACAGCTTATTACTGTCTAATACAGCATACTGACCTCTATCATACGCCCTGTGCCAAACACATATTCAGGCATTATGGAGACCTCTCAGACAACAGAGCTCCAAAACATGGTAAACGAGGCCGTATCCGCCTCCATGGAGAAAGTTCTCTCCAAAATGATGGCCTCTGGTCCTGACAAGAGGAAACCATCAAAAACCCACCCATCCCGCCATGACTCAGATTCTGATAAACCAGAATCACGCAAGAGCCCAGAAACCCTCACGGGCAAACGCCATTGGAAAGGCGAAAAGGGTCACCAAAACCCTAACAAAGGCAAAAACCCTGCTAAATGCACTAAACGCGCTACAGCCACCACCCCGAACCCGCAACACGAGTACTCTTCGGAAGAAGAAGAATCTCACGCTAAATCCATGGCCATCCTAGATGAATGGCAAGCGTATGAGTCAGATTCCAACGAGGATGCTTGGGGCTCAGACTCAGGATCACAATCCTTCTTTCCACAACACACGTTCATGGGAGAACCCCAAGAACCAGACAACGTGGAAACCCCGCAGGAAGACGAAGACACCATATTCGACCCACTGGGACAAAAACTTTTTGACCCACGAAAAATAAGACACCCACGCTCAAGCGACTGGACACCACCTGACCACTTAGCGAGGTTTATGCACCTCTGGTTACGAAAGTCCATGGACAAGACAGTCCGCACCTGCTTGAGGTCGGAATGTCCACAACCTTTTCTACCTGACCACGTTGCGGACACTCCAGAATTCGACCAGGTTATGACCACCTTTATGTCACGAGGTGGTCGTGACCCACGCAAAGGAGTGGAGAAAGGGTTTAGAGGGGTACAGGATAAACTTCTGGATTCAGTGGGACCACTATCCAGAATTATGTATTTGGCCGACGATGCCCTAGCCAAAGCCGATCAATTCGACGCTACTATGGTGCACGAATGGGCACATGATGTGTGGGAATGGGCACAAAGGTGCTTCTGTTTTGTGGGTAATGCCAATGTCGCCTTATCATCTGAGCGACGCAAAGCAGCACTTCTCCGCATTGACGGGAAGTTGGTGGAGTTGGGCACCAAAGAACTAGGTCCTATGGCACAGGGCAAACTCTTTGGAGAACCTTTCCTTAAAGAATTGAGCAGACATGTTAACGTCTACACATCCTTGAACAAGGCTCAGACATCAATGCGAAGAGTCTTTAGACAAAACCCCTCCAGGGGTGTTTTTGGACGGGCTGGCCGCCAAAGGGGCCATGCTGCCAGCCGTTTCTGGCCCTCAGGCCCCCGATCTACGAGACCCAACCCTTTTACCAAGAGATGGGATACCGCCCATCTTCCTACACTCGAGGCGCAGACAGAGGTCGCGGACCACGCACTCGAGGCAGAGCACGTTTCTCCTCAGGTAAGCAACCATTTCACCCATGTTTCCCTTCCAATGCATACAGCAGGTCGCATATCTCTTTTCTTCCAGGAATGGACCTCCATCTCCACGGACGCATGGATCCTACAGACAGTACAAGGCTACGTCATAGAGTTCGTAGACCAACCTCGACAGATGGAACTACCACGTCCCATCAGCTCAAGAATAGACACCTCTCTCATCAACGACGAACTACAAACCCTATACTCGAAAGGCGCGATCGAACCCGCCTCCGACCCTCGAGGTTTCTTCAGCAACATCTTCTTAGTAAAGAAGAAAACAGGCGATCTACGACCTGTCATAAACCTACGACAACTCAACCAATACGTTGCTTACAACCAGTTCAAGATGGAAGGCATACATCTTCTAAGAGACCTCTTACAAGACAAGGATTGGTTCACGAGACTGGACCTCAAGGACGCATATCTCTCTGTACCCGTCCACCAATCTTGCAGACAATACCTTCGTTTCCACTGGCAAGGCGGTCCTTGGCAATTCACGTGCCTCCCCTTCGGCCTCAGTTTGGCCCCATGGTGCTTCACCAAACTGCTGAAACCTGTGGTCTCACATCTTCGAGCTCAAGGCATTCGCTGCATTATATACCTGGACGACCTCCTACTGTTCTGCTCAGACAGACTCAGACTAATACGACACACGCTACACCACGGATCTCATGTCATCCCTGGGCTTCACAGTGAACTTTAAAAAATCAGCTATCTCCCCATCACAAACAGTCCAATTTCTGGGATTCGAGATAGATTCCACCTCCAGCACTCTACGGCTACAAACAGCAAAAATCTCAGCCATTCGCAAGGAATTACGCAGGGCCATCCGCTGCCACACCATTCCACTCCGCGCCCTCGCACGCATTGTGGGACTTCTCTCTGCTTCCATTCAAGCTATATTCCCCGGTCCACTTCACTACAGGGCGATGCAACGCCTCAAAGCTTCCTTCCTCAGGGAAAACACCTCATACGATCAGCCGGTCCCGATGACAGAGGAAGTCAGAGACGAACTCAGATGGTGGCTGGACAGCATGGAGGCATGGAACGGCCGAGCCATCTTCGGAAAGGCTCCCGACATGATATTGGAATCAGACGCCAGCCTCTGGGGATGGGGCGCGACGAGCGAAAATATATCCACAGGAGGCGCCTGGACATCCCAAGAGCTCAACTTACATATAAACTGCCTAGAACTCCTAGCCGGGTCTTTCGCTATCCGAAGCCTAGCAAAGGACAAGTCGGATTGCTGCATCCTCCTCCGGATGGACAACATCGCCGCAGTCCGCTACATCAACCGCCTAGGCGGAGCCCGCTCCCGTCTCCTGTCGGAAATAACGAAAGAAATCTTCGACTTCTGCCTACCCCGCATCATCTCCCTCACAGCGGAATACCTCCCAGGAGAGACAAACCTCACAGCGGATTGGTTCTCACGCCACTGGCGGGACACCAGCGACTGGAAACTGGATCCACAAATCTTCAACCACATTGCGGAACGCCTAGGACCACTCCACCTGGACCAATTTGCGTCCCGCAACAACAGACAAACGAAATTATACTTCAACTGGCTACCGGACCCGGAGAGTGCAGCAGTAGACGCATTCCTACAACCATGGCCGATCACGGGAGCCTACGCCTTCCCTCCTTTCGCCATGATAGCGAGGACCATACACTACCTGAAGAACCAGCAAACCTCGCTAGTACTCATCACTCCACTATGGAGGGGACAACCATGGTTCCCAGATCTCCTAGCTCTATCATGCAACGATCCTCTCCTACTACCTCATCATCAGTACATTCTCACAGATCCAAAAGGCAACCCTCATCCACTCATCCTAGACAATCGCCTCCATCTGGTGGCTTGGACGCTTTCAGGGGCTCCTGGCAAGTCGGCGAACTATCGCAGACTGCTAAGGAACTACTATGGGACTCATGGGCCCCCGGAACCAGAAGATGCTACCTATCTGCTTGGAATTCCTGGTCCACTTGGTGTTTGGAACGGAACTTCGATCCATTTACGGCCTCTATTTCAACCATCTTGAACTTCCTATCCCACCTATTCTCATTAGGCCGGTCTTACAGATCACTTAATGTAATCCGTTCAGCTATTTCAGCGGCCCGGTTGGTAAGGACCTACTTGTATGTCGACTCCTTAGAGGCATTCGATTACAACACCCCCCAGGGCCGAAATATTCTCAATTCTGGGACGTCGATGTAATCCTCCGATTCGTGAGAGACTGGCCAACTAACGACAGACTCTCCCTCTGTCAACTATCAGCAAAACTCACAATCTTGCTTTGCCTGGTCTCCTTCCGCAGGGTGTCAGACATTTGAGCACTGGACATAGACGCTTTCTCAATCTCCCCAGAAGGAGTTACATTCCGGATATCTCGTCGCACTAAGACGGACTCCACATCTGTGTTTTATCCTTTCTTCCCCACAGATCCACAACTCTGCGTCGTCTCCACTCTACAACAATACGTGGAAACTACCATACCACTCTGGTCTACACCATCAGGTCAACTCCTAGTATCATATGTTAGACCACATGTCCCCATCACTACCACCACCTTAGCGAGATGGGTTCGCTGGCTACTATCGCTAGCCGGCGTTGACACTACGTTCGGAGCCCACTCTGTACGCGGAGCAGCAGCATCCTCAGCCTTCATGGCGGGTGCCTCCCTAACGGATATCCTACGCTCCGCAGATTGGTCTAGAGAGTCTACATTTCGCACCTTCTTTTCCGACCGAACTCCGGTGCATCTATGTCTCTTATCCTACAGCGTTAAAAATGCAAAATAGGAAGCCTCCTGTCATGTGATAAAATTGAAGATTTGACAGGAGGCGAGTATTTTCCCACCCGGAGAGGAGGGGAACTACTCTATTCATATGTTGTCTACATCTTTCCATTTCCTGTTTCTTCTCCTGTCTCCTTGAACTAATATGTTAGGCATAATGTGCCCTCTGTTATCATCAGCCTATTTAACTACTAGTAGATTATACACTGAATACGCAAATTATACTAGCGCAATGTTGTCCGATGGATCACTGTCATGACTACAAACAGTTTCAAGACCGGTGCCTAACCTTCTCATATTCTCTTTTCAGTTTAATTTCGTAAAAATTTGGAACATCTAATGACCATAACCATAGGATTACGGTTCCTCATATAAAGACCAAAGACCCTATCGGACGTTTCACCCGTTGGTGCCTGTTTCTACTCAAGCCAAGAAGTTCATCATTCCCGTTAGATACCACTACTGATGTTCGTTACAGACTTTATCGCAAACCTTCTTCCCTGTTCCGATGTCGCTTCCGAAAGAGGGGGAGGAGCCTGTTCACTGGGACAATATACTCCCTGTTTGCATTTTGATTGGTTTAACTGTTTCACTTTCTTTACTGCTGTGGAGTTTAGTAAAGAGAGTAATGCAAAATACTCGCCTCCTGTCATTATTAAAATTAAGATTATAAGTACACTAGCGCTAGCATAATCTTCAATTATACAGCAATGTGTTTAGTGAATAACTCGCCCCCCATTTCCTAGAATACTAGCAATGAGGTATGATGGCCAAGTAAGTTGTATTTTCCTATTTTGAGAGTGTGCTGCCCTGCTGAAATTCTCCTTTTATTTGAACAAACCACCAGTAACCACAGTATTAATCAATACAACTTAATTAAAGAAAAGAACTCAAGCCAGTGTTTGAGATATAGACAAGTATCAACCTTTAATACATTTGATCTGCCCTCACTCTCCTATAAGCCTCACAATGCAAAATTAATTGGTCCAAATGTTAATATCCTCAGTATCTTGCATTACCAGGAATGGCCCTTACACCAGAATAAAAAAAACATGTGCTTTGATAGTGACAAAAGTATGAAGTGCAAAATCAACAATTTGTTTCACTGTCCATTTCACTGTCTATATTTGTTTGGCTTAATTTGTATCCAGTTTTTTCCTCCCAGTTAAGGCAATCCTCATAAAAAGCTGTGGGCTTTTTTTCATGTACTGGGGCAAATGTTTGGAGAGATCATAAGATCGAAGTCCTCTTCTGATGTCCCCAGAGTGTTCTGAAATGTGGGTTTCTAATATATATTTGGTGCAACCTATGTATTGGAAGCCAAAGGGGCATAGCAAAATATTAATTAATCTGGAAGAGTGGCAGTTTAAATGATGCTCAACCACATTTGTCTTCTTTCTATTCTCAAACACAAAGTGGATCTGTTTCTTAGGGAGTAGCCTGCTATTAGAACAACCTTCACAATTCTCAAATATAAAAAAAATATTTATTTTAGGTAAAAAAAAATTAAACGCTAGCCTATTCTTATTGGTTGTTTTCACATGTAGCAGCTTATGGAATTTCTTGAAGAAAGTGGATAATGCAGTGTTCTTTATGGGGGAAAAGAAGGGAGTAAAGGGGATCAAGGATGGAAAAAATTATGGTAATTTACTAAAGTGAGAATTCAACTGAATTCTAAATTATTATTTTTTTTTTAAATTAATTAATTTCAAATTTAAGAACACAGTAGCCAAACTGAAAGCATATGTATAATGTCAGCTACTGGTGAGCAGAGATGGCCAGAAGAAGGAACATGATGGAGTAGGGAAGAAAATCATTTTTACATTTTGGATAGTTTACAATTTTTCACGATTCGATATCAGAGAGGTAAGAATAAATTATTTTTTTGCCAGAGAAAATGCTAGGCAACGTACCCCCCTCTATAACTGGTATAAACCAGAATCACGCAAGAGCCCAGAAACCCTCACGGGCAAACGCCATTGGAAAGGCGAAAAGGGTCACCAAAACCCTAACAAAGGCAAAAACCCTGCTAAATGCACTAAACGCGCTACAGCCACCACCCCGAACCCGCAACACGAGTACTCTTCGGAAGAAGAAGAATCTCACGCTAAATCCATGGCCATCCTAGATGAATGGCAAGCGTATGAGTCAGATTCCAACGAGGATGCTTGGGGCTCAGACTCAGGATCACAATCCTTCTTTCCACAACACACGTTCATGGGAGAACCCCAAGAACCAGACAACGTGGAAACCCCGCAGGAAGACGAAGACACCATATTCGACCCACTGGGACAAAAACTTTTTGACCCACGAAAAATAAGACACCCACGCTCAAGCGACTGGACACCACCTGACCACTTAGCGAGGTTTATGCACCTCTGGTTACGAAAGTCCATGGACAAGACAGTCCGCAACCGCTTGAGGTCGGAATGTCCACAACCTTTTCTACCTGACCACGTTGCGGACACTCCAGAATTCGACCAGGTTATGACCACCTTTATGTCACGAGGTGGTCGTGACCCACGCAAAGGAGTGGAGAAAGGGTTTAGAGGGGTACAGGATAAACTTCTGGATTCAGTGGGACCACTATCCAGAATTATGTATTTGGCCGACGATGCCCTAGCCAAAGCCGATCAATTCGACGCTACTATGGTGCACGAATGGGCACATGATGTGTGGGAATGGGCACAAAGGTGCTTCTGTTTTGTGGGTAATGCCAATGTCGCCTTATCATCTGAGCGACGCAAAGCAGCACTTCTCCGCATTGACGGGAAGTTGGTGGAGTTGGGCACCAAAGAACTAGGTCCTATGGCACAGGGCAAACTCTTTGGAGAACCTTTCCTTAAAGAATTGAGCAGACATGTTAACGTCTACACATCCTTGAACAAGGCTCAGACATCAATGCGAAGAGTCTTTAGACAAAACCCCTCCAGGGGTGTTTTTGGACGGGCTGGCCGCCAAAGGGGCCATGCTGCCAGCCGTTTCTGGCCCTCAGGCCCCCGATCTACGAGACCCAACCCTTTTACCAAGAGATGGGATACCGCCCATCTTCCTACACTCGAGGCGCAGACAGAGGTCGCGGACCACGCACTCGAGGCAGAGCACGTTTCTCCTCAGGTAAGCAACCATTTCACCCATGTTTCCCTTCCAATGCATACAGCAGGTCGCATATCTCTTTTCTTCCAGGAATGGACCTCCATCTCCACGGACGCATGGATCCTACAGACAGTACAAGGCTACGTCATAGAGTTCGTAGACCAACCTCGACAGATGGAACTACCACGTCCCATCAGCTCAAGAATAGACACCTCTCTCATCAACGACGAACTACAAACCCTATACTCGAAAGGCGCGATCGAACCCGCCTCCGACCCTCGAGGTTTCTTCAGCAACATCTTCTTAGTAAAGAAGAAAACAGGCGATCTACGACCTGTCATAAACCTACGACAACTCAACCAATACGTTGCTTACAACCAGTTCAAGATGGAAGGCATACATCTTCTAAGAGACCTCTTACAAGACAAGGATTGGTTCACGAGACTGGACCTCAAGGACGCATATCTCTCTGTACCCGTCCACCAATCTTGCAGACAATACCTTCGTTTCCACTGGCAAGGCGGTCCTTGGCAATTCACGTGCCTCCCCTTCGGCCTCAGTTTGGCCCCATGGTGCTTCACCAAACTGCTGAAACCTGTGGTCTCACATCTTCGAGCTCAAGGCATTCGCTGCATTATATACCTGGACGACCTCCTACTGTTCTGCTCAGACAGACTCAGACTAATACGACACACGCTACACCACGGATCTCATGTCATCCCTGGGCTTCACAGTGAACTTTAAAAAATCAGCTATCTCCCCATCACAAACAGTCCAATTTCTGGGATTCGAGATAGATTCCACCTCCAGCACTCTACGGCTACAAACAGCAAAAATCTCAGCCATTCGCAAGGAATTACGCAGGGCCATCCGCTGCCACACCATTCCACTCCGCGCCCTCGCACGCATTGTGGGACTTCTCTCTGCTTCCATTCAAGCTATATTCCCCGGTCCACTTCACTACAGGGCGATGCAACGCCTCAAAGCTTCCTTCCTCAGGGAAAACACCTCATACGATCAGCCGGTCCCGATGACAGAGGAAGTCAGAGACGAACTCAGATGGTGGCTGGACAGCATGGAGGCATGGAACGGCCGAGCCATCTTCGGAAAGGCTCCCGACATGATATTGGAATCAGACGCCAGCCTCTGGGGATGGGGCGCGACGAGCGAAAATATATCCACAGGAGGCGCCTGGACATCCCAAGAGCTCAACTTACATATAAACTGCCTAGAACTCCTAGCCGGGTCTTTCGCTATCCGAAGCCTAGCAAAGGACAAGTCGGATTGCTGCATCCTCCTCCGGATGGACAACATCGCCGCAGTCCGCTACATCAACCGCCTAGGCGGAGCCCGCTCCCGTCTCCTGTCGGAAATAACGAAAGAAATCTTCGACTTCTGCCTACCCCGCATCATCTCCCTCACAGCGGAATACCTCCCAGGAGAGACAAACCTCACAGCGGATTGGTTCTCACGCCACTGGCGGGACACCAGCGACTGGAAACTGGATCCACAAATCTTCAACCACATTGCGGAACGCCTAGGACCACTCCACCTGGACCAATTTGCGTCCCGCAACAACAGACAAACGAAATTATACTTCAACTGGCTACCGGACCCGGAGAGTGCAGCAGTAGACGCATTCCTACAACCATGGCCGATCACGGGAGCCTACGCCTTCCCTCCTTTCGCCATGATAGCGAGGACCATACACTACCTGAAGAACCAGCAAACCTCGCTAGTACTCATCACTCCACTATGGAGGGGACAACCATGGTTCCCAGATCTCCTAGCTCTATCATGCAACGATCCTCTCCTACTACCTCATCATCAGTACATTCTCACAGATCCAAAAGGCAACCCTCATCCACTCATCCTAGACAATCGCCTCCATCTGGTGGCTTGGACGCTTTCAGGGGCTCCTGGCAAGTCGGCGAACTATCGCAGACTGCTAAGGAACTACTATGGGACTCATGGGCCCCCGGAACCAGAAGATGCTACCTATCTGCTTGGAATTCCTGGTCCACTTGGTGTTTGGAACGGAACTTCGATCCATTTACGGCCTCTATTTCAACCATCTTGAACTTCCTATCCCACCTATTCTCATTAGGCCGGTCTTACAGATCACTTAATGTAATCCGTTCAGCTATTTCAGCGGCCCGGTTGGTAAGGACCTACTTGTATGTCGACTCCTTAGAGGCATTCGATTACAACACCCCCCAGGGCCGAAATATTCTCAATTCTGGGACGTCGATGTAATCCTCCGATTCGTGAGAGACTGGCCAACTAACGACAGACTCTCCCTCTGTCAACTATCAGCAAAACTCACAATCTTGCTTTGCCTGGTCTCCTTCCGCAGGGTGTCAGACATTTGAGCACTGGACATAGACGCTTTCTCAATCTTCCCAGAAGGAGTTACATTCCGGATATCTCGTCGCACTAAGACGGACTCCACATCTGTGTTTTATCCTTTCTTCCCCACAGATCCACAACTCTGCGTCGTCTCCACTCTACAACAATACGTGGAAACTACCATACCACTCTGGTCTACACCATCAGGTCAACTCCTAGTATCATATGTTAGACCACATGTCCCCATCACTACCACCACCTTAGCGAGATGGGTTCGCTGGCTACTATCGCTAGCCGGCGTTGACACTACGTTCGGAGCCCACTCTGTACGCGGAGCAGCAGCATCCTCAGCCTTCATGGCGGGTGCCTCCCTAACGGATATCCTACGCTCCGCAGATTGGTCTAGAGAGTCTACATTTCGCACCTTCTTTTCCGACCGAACTCCGGTGCGTCTATGTCTCTTATCCTACAGCGTTAAAAATGCAAAATAGGAAGCCTCCTGTCATGTGATAAAATTGAAGATTTGACAGGAGGCGAGTATTTTCCCACCCGGAGAGGAGGGGAACTACTCTATTCATATGTTGTCTACATCTTTCCATTTCCTGTTTCTTCTCCTGTCTCCTTGAACTAATATGTTAGGCATAATGTGCCCTCTGTTATCATCAGCCTATTTAACTACTAGTAGATTATACACTGAATACGCAAATTATACTAGCGCAATGTTGTCCGATGGATCACTGTCATGACTACAAACAGTTTCAAGACCGGTGCCTAACCTTCTCATATTCTCTTTTCAGTTTAATTTCGTAAAAATTTGGAACATCTAATGACCATAACCATAGGATTACGGTTCCTCATATAAAGACCAAAGACCCTATCGGACGTTTCACCCGTTGGTGCCTGTTTCTACTCAAGCCAAGAAGTTCATCATTCCCGTTAGATACCACTACTGATGTTCGTTACAGACTTTATCGCAAACCTTCTTCCCTGTTCCGATGTCGCTTCCGAAAGAGGGGGAGGAGCCTGTTCACTGGGACAATATACTCCCTGTTTGCATTTTGATTGGTTTAACTGTTTCACTTTCTTTACTGCTGTGGAGTTTAGTAAAGAGAGTAATGCAAAATACTCGCCTCCTGTCATTATTAAAATTAAGATTATAAGTACACTAGCGCTAGCATAATCTTCAATTATACAGCAATGTGTTTAGTGAATAACTCGCCCCCCATTTCCTAGAATACTAGCAATGAGGTATGATGGCCAAGTAAGTTGTATTTTCCTATTTTGAGAGTGTGCTGCCCTGCTGAAATTCTCCTTTTATTTGAACAAACCACCAGTAACCACAGTATTAATCAATACAACTTAATTAAAGAAAAGAACTCAAGCCAGTGTTTGAGATATAGACAAGTATCAACCTTTAATACATTTGATCTGCCCTCACTCTCCTATAAGCCTCACAATGCAAAATTAATTGGTCCAAATGTTAATATCCTCAGTATCTTGCATTACCAGGAATGGCCCTTACACCAGAATAAAAAAAACATGTGCTTTGATAGTGACAAAAGTATGAAGTGCAAAATCAACAATTTGTTTCACTGTCCATTTCACTGTCTATATTTGTTTGGCTTAATTTGTATCCAGTTTTTTCCTCCCAGTTAAGGCAATCCTCATAAAAAGCTGTGGGCTTTTTTTCATGTACTGGGGCAAATGTTTGGAGAGATCATAAGATCGAAGTCCTCTTCTGATGTCCCCAGAGTGTTCTGAAATGTGGGTTTCTAATATATATTTGGTGCAACCTATGTATTGGAAGCCAAAGGGGCATAGCAAAATATTAATTAATCTGGAAGAGTGGCAGTTTAAATGATGCTCAACCACATTTGTCTTCTTTCTATTCTCAAACACAAAGTGGATCTGTTTCTTAGGGAGTAGCCTGCTATTAGAACAACCTTCACAATTCTCAAATATAAAAAAAATATTTATTTTAGGTAAAAAAAAATTAAACGCTAGCCTATTCTTATTGGTTGTTTTCACATGTAGCAGCTTATGGAATTTCTTGAAGAAAGTGGATAATGCAGTGTTCTTTATGGGGGAAAAGAAGGGAGTAAAGGGGATCAAGGATGGAAAAAATTATGGTAATTTACTAAAGTGAGAATTCAACTGAATTCTAAATTATTATTTTTTTTTTAAATTAATTAATTTCAAATTTAAGAACACAGTAGCCAAACTGAAAGCATATGTATAATGTCAGCTACTGGTGAGCAGAGATGGCCAGAAGAAGGAACATGATGGAGTAGGGAAGAAAATCATTTTTACATTTTGGATAGTTTACAATTTTTCACGATTCGATATCAGAGAGGTAAGAATAAATTATTTTTTTGCCAGAGAAAATGCTAGGCAACGTACCCCCCTCTATAACTGGTGTTAAAAGAGGTAACTGAATTCTAATCATGTGAAAATGTTTAATATCTTAGTGACAGGGGATTTTCCAAGATGCCATGCAATTAGGGTTGAGTCCTTTTTGGCATTTTTGCAATAAAATCCACCACAGATAGTTTTCTTCAGATATTACACATGTCTGCATAACACATAATTAAGTATGAAAAAAAAAAAAAAAGAGGGAAAACTTTTTTTATTGCTTTGCTTAATATTCATAATTTTCTGCACAACTAGTGCAACTAAATAAATAACTCAGGGCCGATTGGGAGGTCTATACCCCTCTCACACTTCAGGTGCATACCGTTGTTTATCAAATATTCTATTGCACACAGCTATTCTTCATCTCTCTGTACTGATAAAAGATATATATTCCACAACTTTAGAGGTAAAGGAACAAGATACTCATTCAGACTACTTCATCTCAATAAAGTGGTCAGGGTGCAGTGTCCCAGTCCTTTTAACCCAAGTTTTATATTGTAGGGCTAAGTCCACCTCTAGTGGCTGTCAGTAAGTTGGTAAAATTCCAATTATGCGAAGAGCCGTAGGAAAGCAAGGCACTTGCCAAGTTGCCGTTCATTCCTATTAGCTCTCTGATGCTCCTCACCGCTCACACACGAAGGTCCAGCAATGCAGCCACTTCAAAACCGGCCGCACAGAAGGAAAGTGGGGGCGGAGCAAATGCGGTGGCTGAGCAAAATCGGTAGCTAGGGCGGAGCTTAACACAGTCCCCACCAGCTGTTGTTACTGCTGTACATCTAGGGAAAGCAAGGAGTCCCTGCTTCCACAACTAACAGACTCCAGGGAGGTGAATCCACTCTTCATCCAGTCCATACTGTCTGTAAGTGAGAGACAGTGTGTGTGTGTGGGGGGGGGATGACTGTCTGCCTGTAAGTGTGTGTGTGTGTGTGTGTGTATGTGTGTGTGTGTGTGTGACTGTCTGCCTGTAAATGTGTGTGCTTGTGTGTGTCTGTGTGTGTGACTGTCTGCCTGTAGGTGTGTGTGTGTGTTTGTCTGTCTGCCTGTAAGTGTGTGTGCGTGACTGTCTGCCTGTTACTGTGTGTGTGTGTGTGTGTCTGACTGTCTGCCTGTAACTGTGTGTGTGTGTGTGTGACTCTTTGCCTTTAACTGTCTGCCTCTAACTGTGTGTGTGTGTGTGTGTGACAACCTCTTACTGTGTGTATTACTGCCTGTGACTGTGTGTGAATGTCTGCATGTGACTGTATATGTAACTGTCTGCCTGTGACTGTATATGTGACTGTCTGCCTGTAACTGGGTGTGTGACTGTCTGGCGGCAACTGTGTGTGACTGCTTGTAACTGTCTCTTTGTGACTCTGTGTGTGATTGATTTAATGGGCCAATGTCTCCTTTTGAGTAAAATAGCAGCTACAAAAAATAATTGATTTAACTACAAAGCAACAAATGTACACGTTGAACACTTGGGATGCACTGTATCTCTATGTTAAAGGATTAGATAACAAAGAGGGAAAATGACGACTTTGACAAGGCATTAAATATAATTAATGGCTTGTCATCAGGCCTGGCCATGCTATCGAAAAAATAGGACAAATGCTGGTGGGATGCGATTGCCATGGGCTATGGCCGACAAGGGAGATCAAAGGATCTACCCTGCCGGCTGGCGCTATTTCAGATCTTCTTAACCAGTCCACTGGCATAGTCCAGAGAGAAGATAGAAGCAGGACCCGGGAGCTCTAGCCTGCAGCTCCACCAGTGTTTAATGGTCCTCTCTGTTTTTTGCAGTAATTTTCATCTCAGAAGACCACATATGTAAAGTGGTGAAAAATTATTTAGGAAAGGAATGTCAGAAAATCATAAATCTGTTGCAGCAATGAAAAAATTGCATTTATTTAAATATGACCATTAGGGATCAAAAAAGCAACACAGACATAATTAGATCTAAATGTGTTAAGAACACAATGATAAACCTAACCCAATTAATTAAACTGATACATACAGTTTAATTATGAAACCAGTATCATTTGGCTATAAAAAGAGGCTGATCTAGTCTTTCAGCATGCACTGCTTGATCACACTGATGGTGTTGAGTGAAATCCAACTTGACCGAGTTATTTACTCTTTTTGTAAATCATCCAGTGGTCCAACATCTTAGGATTGGTGATTTTTATAAAACTCTTCAGTTGCCTATGAAAGATAGGATCCTTGCAGTTCAACCTCTTCACATTGGTTGGAGGAGGATATCTAATGAATAACAAGGGGTAATAAAGATCTCTAACAATTAAGGATTAATTCATTTGTTTTGTAAAAGAAAGTCAAGTTTTTTTATTAATGAAAGCAGATAAATAGAAAAGTACATTGATTTGAATGAAAGCAGGCAAATATGAAGTCTTACAAATACAATATTAACATCAATGCACAAAACAATCAAATGAAGCCATGCTCTATAATAGCATGTGTTTCATAATGTTATTAATATTATTATTTTTGGCATATATATATATATATATATATATATAAAAAAATGATAATTTAGGCACTCACCCCTGTAAGCAACTTCAATATATCTTGCCTTTGGTGCTATCCAACGTCCGGATATATATCAAGCGATAAAGTGGAGCACTCCAAAAGGACTTTTCAATCATGTATTTATTGATACAAAAAGGATTAACTCATCTGTTTCGACGTTTCGACCCCTCAGGGTCTTTATCAAGACCCTGAGGGGTCGAAACGTCGAAACAGATGAGTTAATCCTTTTTGTATCAATAAATACATGATTGAAAAGTCCTTTTGGAGTGCTCCACTTTATCGCTTGATATATATATATATATATATATATATATATATAGCGTCCACTTATTCCGCATTGCTTTACAATATTATAAAAGGGGGAAATTTAACAATAAATGAGACAATTGCAAAATGTTAGGAACAATAGGTTGAGGAGGATCCTGCTCATATAAGCTTACAGTCTAGAAGAGGTGAAGTCTAAAAACACATTAGGAAGGGCATCAAGAGGGATAGCAACAAAAAAACAAGGTGGGAAGTAGCAGAACTGGAGGTGAGAGTGGAGTGTGGCCCTTCAGAAGAGAGCAAGAGTAAGGTTTAAGGTTTGTTTGTTAAATAGAAGTTATTCTGGGAGACCATAAGCATTTCACAAGAGATGAGTTTTGAGGGACTTCTTAAATGATTGACTACTAGAAGAGAGTCTGTTGGGGGTAGGCAGGCTGTTTCAAAGTAAAGGAGACGCGCGCGAGAAGTCTCACAAGCACGAGTTAGCAGCAAGGATGCAAGCTGCGGACAGGAGAAGATCACCGGCAGAGCGGAGAGACCAATGTGTGGCATACCACGAATTAGTGAAGAACTATAACAGGGGTTGTTTAGAGCTTTATATGTAAGAGTTAGTATTTTGAAGTGATGCCTATAGACAGGGCAGCCATCAGGTATTCCGTGGTATTCACGGGCCCTGCAGTCCTGGGGGGCCCAGCACCCGAGCCCCACATTTTTTGTGTGGAATGCCACTGTGCACATATTACAGTGGTGGAACTACTGCCGGTGCAACCACACCGATTCCCGCACGCTGATGGAGCCCATCGGGTGACCCATGCACTTAGGACCACTCGATGGCCCAGTGAGCTCCTTGACACTTTAACAGCATGACCGGGCCCCTTTGATATCAGCCAGCAGGATGGAAGTGACAACCTGTCACTTCCTCCCAGAGAGAAAGAGCGCTGCGTGGGAGGGAGAAGGAGGCCAGGCAGCAATGTCAGGGAGATAAAGGAGTGAGCTGCTCTAGACTCCCACACTCCTCAGACAGCAGCAGGACCACCACTCCAGGCAAGTCACCCTCCAGACAGGAGGTAAGCTAATAAGAGTTTGGCTGCTAATATACAAGTAATAACATGTATGTGTGTGTCAGTGTGTGTGTATCTGTGTGTATTTATCAGTGTGTGTATCTCTGTGTGTGTATGTGTCAGTGTGTGTATGTATCAGTTTGCGTTTGTGTATTACTGTGTGTATCTATTAGTGTATATCAATGTGTGTATCTGTGTGTCAGTGTGTGTGTCTATGTGCGTATGCATCAGTGTGTATCTGTGTATAAGTGTGTGTATCTGTGTGTCAATGTGTATGTCTCAGTGTGTATCTGTATGTGTGTGTGTGTGTGTCAGTGTGTGTATATGTGTGTCTATGTACTTGCATGTATGTCAGTGTGTGTCAGAATGTCTGTGTACTTGCATGTTTGTCAGTGTGTGCGTCAGTATATACTCTACACACAAATGCATGCCTGCATTCAAACCCCAACATTCACACACAGAAATGCTGCTCAGTGCTACATACAACCTTGTAAGGATGGGCAAATTGTAGATCCCTAGTTGGAAAAGCACTGTGGGACTTGTACAACAGATGGGAATCTACGTGTTGGCACCTTTGTGCTCTAGAGGGAGTCCCCCCCAAAAAAATCCTGTACCAGGGCCCTCTCTACATTAGTTCTACCACTGCCCCTGCGTGCCTTTGGCAGTCAGTATAGTGAAGAGGAGGCCCAGCACATGTGATTGTCAGCTTCCAGAAGCTCTCTCCAACTTTCGCAAGCCCCAGGCCACCTGAGTGTTGCCGCGGGTTACCATGGCAATGCTCCGCACAACATGCAGACCAGGCTCACGAGTTTTTCAGAGAGAAGCTGCCGAAGCTGAAGATCTTGTTGGCTGGCCAATATTTTCACTAGACATCACCTGGCAGCCTGCACAGTGCCACTGGACCACCAGAGAGAAAAAAAATAATAAATGAATGCAAAATTTTTTTTTTTTTAAATAATAAATCCCACAGAATGCAGCCCCTATACTTCCCACAAACATACTCACACACTCTCCATCAACTACACAAACAACCACACTGCATCCACAACATACACACCATATCCACTTTACACTCACTGCATCTTTGTGGACAGACACAGGGGCAAACACGGAGTGTGGATTCAGGGGTGATTGCTATGTTTTTTTTTGGGGGTGGGTCCTGGGGATCCAAACCTTGAGCTGTGTGATGGCAGCCCTGTCTATAGGAGGAGGGACAGGAAAGAAAAATTAACATGGCAGCAGCATTCAATACAGACTGTAGCTTATGGAGAGACCAACAAGGAGAGAATTACAGTAATCAATATGAGAGATTACTAGCGCATGAACACGCTCCTTAGCAACATCTTCTATAAGAAAGGAGCAGATGCGGGCAGTGTTTTTAAGGTGGGATTGACAGGTTTTAGCAACAGACTGGACGTGAGGCCCAAAGATGAGGCCAGAATCAAACATAACACCAATACAGCGAGCCTGCAACGATGGACTGATACAGGTACCATCAACTTGCATGGAGAGCAAAAGAAAAGGATAGGTTTTATGAGGAGATAAAATAAGAAGCTGAGCTTTAGAGAGATATTGGAAGGACAACCAATGACAGCAGGAGGGAGTTCAGGGGAGGAGAGAATGAATACATTTTCCAAGAGAAGCAGTATAAAAAGAAAACAAAAGGGGACCAAGAACAGAGCCTTTGGGGACTCCAACTGAAACAGGACGTGGGGAGGAGGTGTCAATAGAAAACGAGAAACTGAATGAACGTTAGATGAGACAAGAGGAAACCCACAATAGGACAGATTCACAGAGACAAAGTGATTGAAGAGTTTTTAGAAGGAGGACATGGTCAACAGTTTCAAAGGCAGCAGAGAGGTCAAGAAGAATAAGAATAGAGTAGTGGCCTTTGGATTTATCCGCAATTAGATAATCTGTAACATTAATAAGAGCTTTTTCAGTGGAGTGGAGGGGGCAGAAGCCAGACTAGAGAAAGTCTAGGAGAGAGTTGGAATTGAGGAAGAAAGCTAAATGGCTAAAGACAAGTCTTTCTAGAAGCCAGATTGAAGAGAGTCTAGGAGAGAGTTGGGATTGAGGAAGAAAGCTAAATGGCTAAAGACAAGTCTTTCTAGAAGCTTTGAGGAAAAAGGGAGCAGGGATATGTGACAAAAGTTAGAAAGGGAAGGTGGGTCATGAGATGGCTTTTTTAGGATGGTTACAACAGTAGCATGTTTAAGGGGAGCAGGCACAATGCCAGAAGAAAGAGAGTAGTTGAAGACATGCCTTAAGGAAAGCACAATAGCAAAAATGGAAAAGGAACCACACTCAATTCACTTAAGACAGGGTGATTAGCTGAACCAAGGGCAAGCACAAGACCAGAAGATAATAAATACCAGTATTAGTATACTCCAATGACTTCAGCCACATTTATTAGAACAAGTGGAACACATGTTCTAATAAAGATGTCTAGAGACGGCGGCTGCAACATTAGAGGGGCCGGCGCCCTAGGCGACTGCTTAAGTCGCCTATAGGAAGCGCCGGCCCTGTTCCTTCTCCTTAGGTTGTTAGACTGATGGGTTGGTAAAGGGGGCTCTCAAGAACAAATATTAAGAGGTAATGACATGAGAGAGGAAATGGATTGAGGAAGAGAGGAGGGGAACCAGGGAGTGAACTGGATATCCAGAACCAAAATTGCTGTGTGAACCAATGTCATGCTTTGAAATAATATTGACTTAAAATTAATGCTGCTAACTATATACATCAGACTTTTTGCCCTGTGCCCTATAGACTCTCTATTGCATCTAGTTATGTTTTCTCTTGAATCCACCATACTGAGTACTTACTCATAAACATGACAATAATTAATTAAATTATTCTGCTTCTCAAAAGAATCACCACTGATTTTATGAGTTTTATAAAACATACTAGTATGGAAGAAAGACTTAATGAAAGGCAAAAATATTGTCATTGCCATTCCATGTGATAAACTCGAGAAGAAACTGTTGGGATTAATTTATAGCAATTTAAGTATATCTCAAAAAAAAACCTCCCATCTTAAAAGGCTTAACATTCAAAAATGTAGAGAGCAGAGATTAGTTTAAACAATTCATCTATCTTTACCAAGATGAAAATAAGGCTCACGAACCCTGGAGCATTTATTTCCAAATATCAAATTGCGCCTTTGGAAAACAATCTCCTAATTCACCTCTTTATAACCTTTATATCAAACACTTCCAGGTGACACTGGCTGAACTAAGGGAAATCAGCAAAGGTAATCACCAATTTGTAATATGGGAAGTGCCAATGATGTCACTTCCAGGCGATGACGAAACCAGAAGGCCTACACTAAGACATTAATAAGGACCACAAGGATCATATCAATCAACATTGGACTGCCTATATATTCCTAGACACTTGATGGACAAAATGCACTTCTGATAAAATCAAGGTGAAACGTGTTACGTGTGTTCTATAGTCTGTTTTTCACTCATTTGTTCTTAGTTATTGTTTTCATCTAATTGCTTTATTTAATAAAGTCTATTTCTTCATAATATGTTGGAGAAAGTACTTATGGAGAAAGTACTTTGTGTATTCCCATATACTGCAACTAGAAGTGGAGACCACTCACCAGCATTGAGCACTATATATCCTTAGACAGGGATTGTACTGTCCACTCTGATGATAGCTGAACTCTTGGTAGCTCCTTAATGTGTGAGTTAACTCTCCTATGTATTTTATATGTATTTATTTTGATTGGCAATATTACACATTATCAGTTTTTTCCTCCTGAGACTCCCGTGGCTGACTAAAATTCCTGTATACATTTGTATATGCTCAACCTTTTGTATATTGCACTTAGTGGCTGCAATCCCTAACCCACATTAATCACTTTGCCATTTATATAAGTGTTTTGATTTACATGTGATATATATGTTATATATATATATATATATATAGAATACCATACAAGGATTTTTTTTCTAAATTTGAAACACATATTAAAGGAGGGTCAAATTGTCTGCAAATGCTGCTGGTAGCATTGCAGATGGTTTTGCAGCTGACACTCTGAGCCTATAACTGGATACCAATTGAAAGAAATAGTACATATCCACTAGATGAGGTTAACAAGGCACTGTCCACAACCCCAACCAACACCATCACAAAGGCCAACAAGCTCATATATGCCACTGCATTAGTGGTCCTCCGAATGCCTTAAGATTGCAGATTTGTTCGGACCACCTTAATTCTGCCCAAAATTGGCCTTTGTAAATATGGGTATTGCCATAGCAATCTGGATTCGGTCATTTTCACTAGATTCCTACATCTGGACAAATTTCTGTGTTTATTGCATAACCTCTTCAGTGTTCAAGTATGAGAAAACGAAAAACTGTCAGGCAGTCCTATTTACAGATTGTCAAAGCCATCACTTCAAAGTTCAAGATGTCAGAAACTTGATGTTTACTAATTGGTAAAAAACACAATACATTTTAAATGGAACTGCATGATTATTGGGGCTTTGGGAGTGGGACTTGCTAGCACTGGAAAATAGGAAAGGGGACTGGACATCATATGTATAGATGTAACGGTTAAAGAAGGAGTTAAACACATGCCAGCGTAATTATATCCCTCTATTCAATTTGGTTATTCTTCATAGCCTTAGATAAGAGTGAGAGCTCTACCACATGTGTATTTTCTATTTGCATTGAATAATAGTAATGTTAAAATATACACTTCAGGTTGCCAAATAGGACAATTCCTTCCACATTGAAATTGCCATTATGCCTTATTGCTAAATTTTTCAAATAAATAAATAAAATACATTTTTATTATAAGCTGCCCTCTGTTTATTTCGAATGTACTGTCAACATGTTCTTATGATGCATTGCAGCTGTTATATATTGCATATTATAGAAATATGTAATGAACATATGTGTAAACATGAATATGTTTTTTGCTGAATTGATTTATGTTTTTAAGGTAAATAATTTTACCAAATTTGCGTTGTCATTTCAATCTGAGTGCTTCACATTCTAGAACTCTAAGCAAACTTACATGTTTGACAAGGAACATATTGGCAGGAGAATTTTGAGGATTACATATTTTAGAACATTCTGTGATATGCTACAGCAGTTCTATGTTCAGCCTATTCAATGACTAGTTCATATAAATTCCATTAATAGCATGTGATTTAAAATAAGGGATACGGACAATATTAATTTACATATCATATTTCACTTTTATTTCATATATGATTGCGCTTGTTTATTTTCCACATGTAGGCACTTGCTATTCTTCCCTCGTGGTGCGGTCTTCTGAGGAGCTTCATTGTTCAATCTGACAAATAAGACAAAATAACAGAATAATTGTGTTGAGCCCCACATTTAAACAGGCTATCTAACAATCTTAATAAGGGTGCTAGAATATCACAAAGAGAGAAAGTAAGTTGTATAACTAGCTTAACCCAGTTGTTTCCCAAACTTTTTAGGTTCAAGATGACCTTTATATTTCAATATTTTTCCAAGGCGCCCCAAGTCAAAACAAATTTCTAGGTAGTATATATGTACTCTTCCTACAGAGCACCACAATTATGGAATAACCTCAGGGACACAGTCAAATCTTTATTCAGTCTAAAATATTTTAAGAGATCTATGGCATATACCTCAGCACAGAATTCACCTGTCATGGTTGAATATATTTAATACCTGTTATGTATTAAATTTATATATGTGTGTATATGTATATACATATATAGCTTGTATATTTTTTTTGTAATATTGTATCCTATTTTTAACAATGCAATGAAATCCATCCTGATAAAATATTTTATAAATAAATACATAATATACTGGACCCCTGTTCAGCAGAAATGTTTTCCGGTCAGGGGCGGATCCAGAACCTAATCTTGGGAGGGGCATTGGTAGGTTACTTAAAGAAACAAACAAGGCACAATAACCACTGCAGCACTCTGAAGTGGTTATGGTGTCAGGAGTGCCGTGGTGCCCTCCCAGGATAAGTAGTCAAACTGTTTGACAATTTACCTAGGATCTGCCAGGATAAGGGCAGTAGTAAGGGAAATGGGCAGTTGTGTGTGTGAGGGGTGAAGTGTGTATGTGTGTGTGGGGGGGTGCAGTGTGTGTATGGGGATGCATTGTGTTTGTGATGGATGTAATGTGTGTGTGGGGGGGTAAAGTGTGTGTGAGAAGGATGTAGTGTGTGTGTTAGGGGGGCAGTGTGTGTGAGAGTTGTGCATAGTGTGTGGGGCAGTGTGTGCGTGAGTGATGCAGTGTATGTGTATTGGGGTACAGTGTGCATGTGGTGCAGTGTGTGCGTGATGGGTACAGTGTGGGGGGCAGTTTATGTGAGGGTTAGTTTGTGTGAGAGGTACAGTGTGTGGGGTGCAGAGTGTGTGAGGAGTAGTTTATGTGAGAGGTACAGTGTGTGGGGGGTGCAGAGTGTGTGAGGGGTACAGTGTGTGTGGGGGGCAGTGTGTGTATGGGGAGGCAGTATGCATGTGGTGCAGTGTGTGCAGAGGGCAGTGTGTGAGGGGGGCACTTTGTGTGAGGGGTACAGTGTGTGTGGAGGAGAAGAGTGTGTGAGGGGCACAGTGTGTGTGTGTGTGTGTGTGTGTGTGTGGAGGGCAGTGTGTATGTGTGTGGGGGGGGATGCAGTGTGTGTGAGGGGTACAGTGTGTGTGTGGGGGGGCAGTATGTGCGTATGGGGGGAGTTATGTGGGGATGGGAGGGAAGATTAATAAATATATTTTTTTATTTTTTTTATTAAAAAAAACAAACAATAATTTTCATATCCCCCTCGCCTTCTTACCTTTGCCTGGGAGTGGGGACAGTGGTCCGGTGGAAAGGCCCTGGTGGTCCCAGTGGTGAGAGTGAACTCTAGCCTGCAGCTCAGGCTAGAGTTCACTCTCGCGAGATTCACATTCACACTGTAACCGCGGCAACACTCTGAGCTCACGAGAGGAGAAGCCGGCGGGGCTGCCTCCCCTGCCGGCTTCCAACATTACACTGCTAGGGGGCCGAGGAGGAAGATCTCTGATCTTCCCTCTGGTCCTGAAGGGGAGAGGAAGGCACAGTTACCGGTGCTATGATCATAGCACCGGGAAAATATCTTGCGACGCCCCTGTGTGCCCGACAGTTTAGGAACCGCTGGCTTAACCCCTTTAGAAATAAGGCTTTTTTGAGATGCAAACATTTATGACGAAGGCCTTTTTTATGCACTTTTGCCTTGTGTTCATTCTGTGACAATTTCCCCCAAAGTCTAAAGTCCACCCATACATATTACATATAATTACAGAAATAGGGCTTTCTTTTTTCTTCTTTCTTGATACCCTACATGTATACATAATACAATACTAAATAGAATAAAATATTTTTAAAATGTGGAGAAAAAAAAAATTAAAAACACATTTTTTGTCAGTTTCACATTTAAGAATTTTTACACCAAGTGCAACAATAGAAAACTTTCTCAAAATATATTTACTAATTAGTCCTGACTGTTAAAAAGCACAATATGTTTAGATATAAAATACATTTTTAGAAGTTATAAAATAAATACTGCAAGTACTTACTTATCCACTCCTCACTTTACTGTCTGACTATCAGGCAGAGGCTCCTGGTATAAAGTCTGGCATAGAGAAAAGGTGGATTTAGCAAGTGTAGTAGAAAGGGGACATGCCACAGTGTTAGAGAAACCGAAGAAGCAGCACTTGCAGAGTCTACAGAGTCAGCTTTACCTTAACTAATTTCATAGTCCACTCAAGCCCACAATCCAGTCCACACAAGGTTTGTTCTCCTACATCCCACTTATGTTTTCACACTTAATTCCCTCTGCACAAAGCAACAGCATGTGAAGAGTAGTAAAATATATGTATATATATATATATATAATATATATAACATATATTATTATATATAAATATATAATAATATTTCTGCCATTATCGTAAACCATTTTAAAAAGTAGGCAACCCAGAATTCTCCAAGTGGTTTATTTTGAGTTGATTGGTTATTATACCATTTAGTGGTAATACTTGTATTTGTTTGGTTTTTTTCACATTTCATTTTCATAGGATACTTCATACTCCTGATGTGTGTTTTGCATGGTTTTTAGGGAAGTCACTGGACCAAAAATGTTAACTTGGAAATTTGACAGAGCGATTTTCTGGCATGTTTTGAGTTATATGTTCTAGCCACTGCATCACAAATGTTGGCCACAATTAGTGGCTATTTTTTCTTTTCTGTACATATACACACATGTGTATTTATTTGTGACAATTTAAGTTGTTTTTTTTTTTTTCCCCCATCTTTACAGTGTCTGGGCAATTCCCTGACAACCCAGGCAGCCCCCCCCCCCCCCCCCCCCCCCCCGCAGGCTGAGCATCAGCTAGCTACTGTGGGCATGTGATAGTGAGGTTATCATGATCACTTGACCCAGGAGGGTCAGATTACTGGAGGGGGACTGCCTGGGTTGTCAAGCAGTCCCCCAAAAGCGGGTACCTGAGGTAGGTAAGGATCCTGACACTCAGAGGCTCAAAACCGTTACAATGCTCTATGCCCCTGCTGCTGCTTTTAAGCCCATTAAATGCTGGATAACACCAACAATTAAGGTGTTAAAATTAGGTAAATACAGCTTCAGATAAACTACAACAAATGGCATTGTGTTAACACTTCCAAACCATCAAAGTGCTGAAACATTGGCTTTTGTAGAGGTGGTCACACTTGCTGATGATAAATTAATGAAGGGCATTTTATTAGCAGCACTTGCCTGCTACTTCTACTGCCTCTTAACTCTTAATTACTTAATTACTATGTAAGACCTGCTAAGGAACAGATGATTGTTATGTGCTGATATGTAAAATCATAGAATTCAAAGAAGATGTACTTTCTTTTTCCCATGACTGTATATCTATGAGTTTTTAAAATGTTATAAAAGATAAAATACAATAAGGAAGAAAAACATTGGAAGGAAATATTAAAGTATAATCCAGGGGTTAGCAACCTATGATATGCGGGGTGCCTTTGCATGGCATGTGAGTCTGCCGACCCAAATGGGTCAGATGAGGAGAACAGAAGATCAGATAAGGAACCCACAATAGTCTTCGGGTTTAGCTAAATTCCACGAAAGAGTCAAGACTTCTAAATGGTTGACTATACAGTATATCTCTACACACAATACCACAAAAAATCCACACATACAACTTCACAAACAGCTTCTGCCACAAAAAAATGCACACAATACAATGAACAGCTCAAGTTCACACACAAAACCCTATAAGCCAACCACTTCAAATACCATACCACAAACAAAAATGCATGCTAAACACGGTGTACAGCCCACACTCACATAACATCACAGACTTCCCACACATATACATAACAAAACACATACAGTACATATTTAACAAAACAAGTAAAAAAAAAGTGCTAACCAATGTCTAAAAATATAAATATTTAAAGATGTGCCAAAAAGCTAATCTAATATTATTATAAAAAATATTAGAAAAAGCAGCTCCTTTTAAAATGCATACCAAAACAAAATCTAATAATATAAAAATTATTATAAAAAGCAGCTCCTTATAAGAGCTTTTAATAAAATTGCACTTAGTTGCTGTTTTTTGCACAAAGTTTTTTGCAATGACTAAAGCACAGTGCACTTGTTTTATTTTGACACTTTAACCCCTTCAGGACGGAGTCAATAGTGCACGTTCTGATCAAAACAAAACGTAAACAAAAACTGGAATTTGCGCTATATGTCTGTTCACCCGTAGTTCCCCTCTTTCATATTATATGCACCCACACTTATTATATATCATTTTGTTCAGGAGAAACAGGGCTTTAATTTATCATTAACTATTCATATATGGAACATAATTCATTATGAATAAAATTTTAAAAAAATGTGAGAAAATAAGATTTTTTTTTAACCCCTTAAGGACCGGACTGTTTTTGCGATGTTGTACATTTGCGACCAGGCATCTTTTTACACTTTTGTGGTGTTTGTGTTTAGCTGTAATTTTCCGCTCTCTCATTTACTGTTCCCATGCAAATTATATATTGTTTTTTTCAGGACAAAAGGGGCTTTCTTTACATACCATTATTTATATAATCTCATGTAATTTAATTTTAAAAAAATTAAAAAATATGATGAAAAATTGAAAAAAATACACGTTTTTTGACTTTTGACAGTGAAAAACTGCTAAATAGATTCAAAATGTTGTCCTGAGTTCAAAAATACCCAGTGTTTACATGCTTTTTGCTATTTTTTTGCATGTTATAGGGCTATAAGTACAAGTAGGATATTGCGGTTTCAAAACATACATTTTTAAAATGTATCAATAGTGACATTGTAACACTATTATCTGTCATAAATCGCTAAATAACACCCCACATGTACATATTTTTTTAAAAGTAGACAACCCAAGGTATTCAATATGGGGTATGTCCAGACTTTTTTAGTAGCCACTTAGTCGCAAACACTGGCCAAAGTTAGCGTTCATATTTGTTTGTGTGTGAACGCTAATTTTGGCCAGTGTTTGTGACAAAGTGGCTACTAAAAAAGACTGGACATACCCCATTTGCAATACCTTGGGTTGTATTCTTTTGCAAATGGTATGCCATCATGGGGGTAATTCTCATTCCTGGGCTACCATACGCTCTCAAAGGCAACGTAACCAACCTGGCCGTTTTCAATGTAAAAATATTTGACCCATATATTTGACCCTGAACTTTCAAAAACGCTATAAAACCTGTACATGGGGGGTCCTGTTCTACTCAGGAGACTTTGCTGAACACAAATATTAGTGTTTCAAAACTGGAAAATGTATCACAACAATTATATAATCAGTAAAAGTGCTGTTTGTGTGTGAAAAATGCAAAAAAAAGTCACTTTCACTGACAATATCATCCCTGTGATATGTTTTACTGTTTTGAATCACTAATATTTGTGTTCAGCGAAGTCTCCCGAGTAAAACAGTACCCCCATGTACAGGTTTTAGGGTGTTGTAGAACGTTACAGGGTAAAATACAGTGATAGCAATTTAAATTCTCTGGACTTTCGGCCTGGGTTGGCAGGCAGGTCCCTTAAATTGCAATCAATAAAATAACTTAATTATGTAAAAATATTACATAAATACGCACGTAGAATTTAAATATATATGCATATTTATATATTTGAAGTCTACGTGTATATTTATATAATTATTTATGTAATTTTGTATATGGACATATGAATAGTTCGCATTCTTTTTATTTATTTATATATACATAGATTTATATACAATTTCATTCTAAGTGTATTTTGATATAAATATATATATATATATTAATATCAAAATACAGTTAGAATAAAATTTCGTATAGATAAATAATTTTTTTAAAAATTTTTATTATTATTTTACATTTTTTTAATTTAATTTAAATTACTTATTATTCGTATTTTATAACAATATATATATACAATATATATAGTTATTATATATATTATATATATATACGTCTGTAATTTAATTATAAGTGTATTTTTATATTAATATATGTACATATTAATATAAAAATACACTTAGCATGACATTATATATATGATATATAGACATATATTATATAGGTATAATATATGTCTATATATCATACATATATACACATATATAATAATATTTTTTTTTTATTAACTTTCACTTTAATTTTTTTTCTGATTTTACACTGATTTTACAGTTGCAGGGAGACTGTCAGCACAGACAGTCCCCCTGCAGGCAGATACTTGGACACCTATTGTGACCATGTGGTCGCCCTGTTGGGCGATCACATGGCCACAGGGGTCCTAAACCGCCATGGGGAGACTGTCTGGGCTGCAGGCAGTCTCCCCACAACGGGAGCACCGCCGATCGCCACCGGGGGAACGACGGCGATCGGGTAAGTACATTGGACGGTTAGGACGGTTCAGGACCGTCACCGGTCGGCAACGCAAAAATGCCGATGACGGTCCTGAACCGTCCTCCGTCCTTAAGGGGTTAAATTTGTATTTCCGTCTGACATTTTAACTGTGAATGTCATAATACTGTTAGGTTTTCCTGCACAAAAATGCACATATTTGTAATCAGCGATGTCTCACGAGTACAACAGTATCCCCCATTAACAGGTTTTATGGTGTTTTGGAAAGTTACAGGGTCAAATATAGAACGTTCCATTTTCAAATAGAAATTTGCCAGATTGGTAATGTTACCTTTGAGACGGTGTGGTAGCCCAGCAATGAGAATTACCCCCATAATGGCATACCATTTGAAAAAGTAGACAACCAAAGGTATTGAAAGTGGGGTATGTTTAGTCTTTTTTAGTAGCCACTTAAAGACTGGACATACCCCACTTGCAATACCTTGGGTTGTCTACTTTTGCAAATGGTATGCCATCATGGAGGTAATTCTCATTCCTGGGCTACCATATGCTCTCAAATGCAACATAACCAATCTGGCAAATTTCAATGTCAAAAAAATGAAATGCAAGCCTTATATGTGACTCTCTAACTTTCCAAAACACCATGAAACCTGTACATGGGGGTACTGTTATTCTCGGGAGACTTCACTAAACACAAATATTAGTGTTTTAAAACAGTAAAACATATTACAACAATAATATAGTCCATAAAAGTGCAGTTCGTTTTTTGCCAATTGGAAACACTAATATTTGAGTTCAGCGAAGTCTCCCGAGTAAAACAGTACCCCCCATGTACAGGTTTTATGTTGTCTTGGAGAGTTACAGGGTCAAATATAGTGCTTGCGAATTAAATTCTCAGCACTTTCTCCCTGTGTTGTCAGGTATGTCAATCAAATTTTAATTAATCAAATCACCTATTTATGTTAAAAGATTACTTAAATATACACGTAGAATTTTAATATATATGCATTTATAGGTATTTAAATTCTACGTGTATACTAATGTAATCTTTTATGTAATTATATGTATTTATTTATATATATATATATTTGCGGTTATTTGCATTTTATATATAGATAGATATATATAGAATGTCATTCTAAGTGTATTTTGTTACCAATATATATATATATATTAATAACAAAATACAGTTAGAATGAAATTACATATGTATATATAATTTATATTAAATTTTGTTTCAATATTTTATTTATGAATTTTATTATTTTATTTATTTATTATTGTAATTATACGTATGTATATATATAATATATGTGTACATATCTATTATATATATAATATATGTATATTATATATATGTAACGTCATTCTAAGTGTATTTTAATACTAATATATGTACTTAAATTAGTATTAAAATACACTATGTATGACGTTAAATATATATAATATACATATATATTATATATATAATATATATACATATATTATATATATATAAATGCATTTAATTTATTTTATAACCTGTCTAATAATTTTTTTTTACACTACCTACCAGCAGGGGGACTGTCTGATATTTTAGACAGTCTCCCTGCTGGCAGATCCACAGCCAGCTATAGGGGGCCATGTGATCGCTCTTTGAGAGCGATCACATGGCCCCTGGGGGCCTGATTTGCCATGGGAGGGCTGCCTGGGCTGTGAGGCAGTCCTCCCGAAGCGGAGCGCCGGGAAGGTAAGTATCCCGGGCGCTCCAGGGCTCAAAGCCGTTACGGCGTGCTATGCCGTCACAACGGCTTTAAAGCCCACTTAAAGCATGACGACATAGCACGTCGTAACGGCGTTAAGGGGTTAACTAAGGTTGTTAGAGTGTTAACCCCTGAAGGAGTGAGCCAAATGTACACGGACTTGTGATCAAAACAAAACGCAAACAAAACCTGGCATTTGCTCTATATGTCTGTTCAGGTGTAATTCGCCTCTTTCATATTATGTGCACCCACACTTATTATATATATCATTTTGTTCAGGGGAAACAGGGCTTTCATTTAACATCTAATATTTAGGTAAAAATATAAAAAAAAATGGGAGAAAATACGAATTAAACACTAAATGAAATTGTCCCCCTCCCCAAGTCCCTAGTCACTCCCCCACCCAAAACAAAAGTTATTAGACCCCTACCTGCCCCCCTCACCCTAAAAATAGTGAGGGGGAAATAAAAGAACTAAGTGCCTGTAAAAAAAAATTAAACTTACCATTTGATGTCTTTTTTTTCTAAAATCTTCATTTTTCAGCCCATTGTTAAAAAAAAACTAAAAACTTGTAAAAAACAAAAACAAAAAAAACAGAGCGCAAAAAAATCCAACGAAAAAGAAAAAAACACAACGCTAAAAAAATTATCCATCTTCACGTGGCGAGGGCACGGCGCAAACTGAGCCCTGCAGGGTGGGGTAGGGCTTATAAAGCCTTCCCACATCCTGCAATTTGATTCAGAACACTCTAATTGGTTGACTTGGAATTAAACCAATCAGAGTGCTAGTCATTTTACACAGCGTGGGAAAGTTCTTTGGAATTTTCCCACGCTGTGTAAAATGACACAGAGTACTCTGATTGGTTGGCTTGAAATCAGTAAAACATATCACAGCGATGATATTGTCAGTAAAAGTGACAGTTTTTGCATGTTCCATACCCAAAAGGCCACTTCTACTGATGATATCATTTGTTGTGATACATTTTACTGTTTTGAAACACTAATATTTGTATTCCGCGAAGTCTCCCAAGTATAACAGTATCCCCCATGTACAGGTTTTATAGTGTTTCTGAAAGTTAAATGGTCAAATATAAGGCTTGATTTCCCATTTTTTCACATTGAAATTTGCCAGATTGTTATGTTGCCTTTGAGAGCGTATGGAAGCCCAGGAATGAGAATTACCTCCATGATGGCATACCATTTACAAAAGAAGACCACCCAAGGTATTGCAAATGGGGTATGTTCAGTCCTTTGTAGTAGCTAATTAGTCACAAAGTTAGCGTTCATAATTGTTTTTTGCATTTTTAACACACAAACCAATATAAATGCTAACTTTGGCCAGTGTTTGTGACTACTAACAAAACACTGGACATATTGAATACTCTGGGTTGTCTTCTTTAAAAAAATATGTACATGTGAGGTGTAGAGTTGAGCGGACACCTGGATGTTCGGGTCCGGCGGGTTCGGCCAAACTTTAAAAAAAGGTCCGGGTTCGGGATCGAACTTGACCCTGAACTTGACCCCGAACCCAAACCCCATTGAAGTCAATGTGAACCCGAACAAATGTAGATAGGGAAATCACTTAAAATAACATTAAATACCTAAAAATTTAAAATACAGCTGAGCCATAAAATAGCACTAGATGGAATCTTTGATTTTAGCTTTGGAAGAACATAAATCAAAATCTAAAGCATGGCTGTCAGGAGGATCACCATAATTATCCATTTGAGAGAGGGTTGGAGTGCAGGGTATTCTCTTTCATTGTTCAAACTGAGCTCAACTCCTGATGGAGAAAAGGCCTTCACAAGCCTCTGCTATTGTGTACATAGTTTATACTAAGTGACCCATAGTTTGAGGAGGCGATGACCATGGCGGTTTAGGTGGAAGCACCGGTGGAGGAGGAGGAGGTAGCCAACACTGTTTTTTATATATATATATATATATATATATATATTTGAATTGGGGTAGCCCCCAAAATATTGGGACATATAAAAAAAGAAAACTCTGTTCCGCAGAGCGACTGACCCGTGCATGCTGCAGCTGAAACTTCACTATCGCCTGCTGCTGCTCGCACAGTCTCATGAGGCGGTGAGCGGGAAGGCAGGAAGACAGGCGAGCAGCAGCAGGGTGAGAACGCCAAAAGCGCGCACAGACGGCCTGCACATTCTGCAGCAGCTCTGATATATCTGGGTAGTTTTTCAGGAATTTGTGCACTACCAAATTTAGCACATGCACCGGCGAGGCCCAGAGCTGCTACGAGATTTCGCCCATTATCGCACACTACCAGGCCGGGCTTGAGGCTCAGGGGCAACAACCAATCATTGGTCTGTTGTTCCATGCCTGTCCAAAGCTCCTGCGTGGTGTGGGGTTTTTCCCCCAAACATATGAGTTTTAAAACAGCCTGCTGTCGTTTCCCGCTGGCTGTGCTGAAGTTGGTGGTGAAGGTGTTACGCTGACCGGATGAGGAGGTGGTAGAGGAGGAGGAAGCGGAGTAGGAAGAGGAGGCAAAGCTGTGTACCCAAATAAAAATTGTCAAACGTTGTATCCTGGAACTGTGTCCCATCCGGTTACTGGGGAAATGGGTCTGACCTATTCTAATCAAAGGGGATAACCATCGGTTACACAGGTCCCGCTTCAATTGGTGGCAAGCGGCGGGATCCCATGTCCCTGCCAACAGACCGATGGACTACAGTGCTCTAAAGCGACCTACACTGCAGGACTTGTGTGGAGCCAGAGGAATAACACCTGGTGGGCGTAACAAGGCCAAAATGACTGCTGCGCTCATGGAGGACGACCAGGCACGCAGTGAGGCAATGAACCCCAGCCAGGGGCCGGAGATGAGGGGGAAGTGCGCAAGGAGGTGGAACAGCGCCTGGCATATTACAGAGAGCCACCCTCAGAGGAGATTGTCAGCAGGACCTTTTTGGAGGTGCAAGCCTATGTCCTTGCAAATAGACAGAGGGCTACCTCCATAACCCAGATGAAGGAAGAAGGGAGCAGAGGGCGCCAGGAAGCACAACCACCCTGGCCCACAAGCTACCATACAATGCCTTCAAAGAGTTCAAGGAAGCAGAAGAAGGCATTTATGACTTTTTACAAGACTTTGAGCGCCAGTGCCTACTCCAAGACGTGGACCCCGGCGACTGGGTCACCATCCTGGCCAGCAAACTATTGGGGAAGGCAGCGGATATTTACCAGGCTGTACCAGAAGAGCAGATCAGAGACTATCCCTTTATTACCCAAATCCTCCTGGCCCGGTATGCGGTCACCCCCGAGCAATGCCGCCGAAAGTTTAGGGAGACCCGGAAAGGGGAGAAGGACTCCCATGCGGAGTGGGCATGCCGCATCACAAAGGCCACCCAGAACTGTCTGAACTCCCATCAAGCCAAGTTCTCGGAGGAGATCACCCAGCTCATCATGCTAGAGCACTTTTTCAATGGGCTCCCCAACAACAAGGCGACAACGCATTCGTATGTCATCCATATCAACTTTCAATGCCATTTACTGCGCCTACCATGGTGACAACGGGTAACGGGGAATCAGGGTTCGATTCCGGAGAGGGAGTCTGAGAAACGGCTACCACATGCAAGGAAGGCAGCAAATGACCCACTCGCGGGAAGGTAGTGACGACAAATAACAACTCTTTAGAGGCCCTGTAATTTTGATGAGTACACTTGAAATCCTTTAACTCTGATCAATTGGAGGGCAAGTCTGGTGCAGAGCGACTGACCCGTGAGTGGTGCAGCTGAAACTCCACTATCGCCTGCTGCTGCTCGCACAGTCTCTCCAGCATGTGCAAGGTGGAGTTCCACCTTGTGGGCACGTCGCATATGAGGCGGTGAGCGGGAAGGCCAAAGTTACGTGCGAAAGCTCACACAGCCGCTACAGTAAATGTCACATCCTGTTCCAAGTTGCGGATCAGTCTGGTGATGGCTTCTGGTATCCAGTACTCTTTTTACTGAAGCTGCATCAGGGTCCTGGTATGTGGCCGCACAAACGCTGGTGCTCAACACCAGACCCTGCTAATCCATTCCACACTGTGACTCCTAACTTCAACATCGGGCATACTGGGTCCCGGTCGTCCGACCGCCACCCAGACAGTGTCTGGGTCCCGGTCACCGGACTACAAAACTGCAAATGACTCGTTAAATCTGTTATGGTTCTTTTTATCGCTTCAACTGTTACTTGGATAACTGTGGGAATTCTAAAGATAATACATGCTGACAAGCGCTAGGGGACGGCCGCTCCGCTTTTGCACCCTGTTCCCTCTTATGCTGTGCTGATGCCTCTGTGCAGGGCACCCGATAGAAGTAGTATACAGTAAGATTCCTACTGAATTCCTAGACTGTGCCTTCAAGGGCACCTGACTGTGAATTACGAGCTAGCTAGCTGCAGTGGAAGACGGTGGATGAGCACCTAAACTGTGCCTTCGGGGGCACCTATCAAAAAGTTTACTGCCGAGGTACCCGTCTAACTGTCCCGCTAAACTGTGCCTACAAGGGCACCTGTCAATAAAGTAAATTAAATTAAGTCTCCTGTCTATATTAATCTCGAAACTGGGCTAAAGATAAGACTTAACCCAGTAGTCTGAGAACATATGATTTGGTAGTCAAACAGAAATGTATCCAGGTTATAGCGATATAGCTTGATGCTGGAAGGACACGGTCGCCCACGAACATTTGTTGTTTAAGCCGGATACAATGTCCAAAGCCCCGACGCGCGTTTCGCCGAGCAGAGGCTCATCAGGGAGAAATGACTCCCCAGGCTGAATAGGTTTAAATAACCCGCCGGAGATGCTCATTGGACCTAACATGGCGATGACGTCAGCCACTAACGTAGGAGGCTACGGTGGCTCAATTTGATCACATAGAGTGAAACGAAAGCGTTTCAATGTTAGTAAGGGTGATAGTAGTGTCGGTAGGCTGGTGTGATGCCTAGAGACCTAGTAATGTGAATTAGCCCTCAGTCTTGGGGCTAGTGGTTATGTACATAGAATGTGATATGAGAATTAGGGGAAAACAGGATGTGATAGTCCTGGTACTAAAAGTCCTCAGGGTTGGAGGGGAACAGGATTGGTTACAATGTTTCCAAAACTGATTCAGAGTATTCCCTTTCAGGAATTGAATGGTTGTCACAAAGAGGTTGATACAAGACTGTAGTGGCCATGTAGAGAGATACCCCAATTATATATAGGTTTAACTAGTGGTAAATAATAAAGGGTCCATATGGAACAGTTAACAAATAATTTGAGAAGGGATGTCTCCTAAGTGACCATGTGATGGTTAGAGTGTTTTTGTAAAAGAATAATATGGATTGATCGCTGAACAAGCGCTGATAACTAATGGATGAATGCAGTATAATTAAATTCTTCATTCAATCCATGTGGGACCAATGTCTTGAAGAGATAGATCCATTTGGATTCTTTTTGCAACAAAATTTTGTTAAAGTTGCCTTTTCTAGGGTTGGGCAATAATCTTTCTATTGCCTGAAAACTTAAGTTTTCAACTTTGCCATCGTGAAAGTTGATGATGTGTCTGGCCACTGGTGTGGGGGAAATGATGTTATTGACGGAGTTGATATGTTGTAAAATTCTCCTCCGAAACTGTTGAAATGTCTTGCCTATGTATTGGGTGCCGCAGCTGCACGTTATTAAATAAATAACCCGTGTAGTGCTGCAGTTCACCAAAGCATTAGTGGTTACATTGTGTAGATTGCACAGTTTTGGATGGAGTGATGTACTGACATGCCTTACAATGACCGCATTTGTACGTGCCCTTAGTATTTGATAGCCAATTGGTAGGTGGGGCAGGTAATGTGAGATGACTGTGGACAAGAAGGTCCTGAAGATTCGTGGGTCTACGTGCCGTAAGGGGTGGATGAGAGGGTAAAATATTTTTTAGGAATGGGTTGTGGAGTAGGATGGGCCAATTGTTGTCGAGTATGTGTGACATGGTATTCCAGCCTTGATCAAAAGTGGCAATGCACCTAGGAGTCTTTGATTCTGATTTTGGTCCGGTTGTGGTCAGGCTCAGGTGTCTATCAATGCCACTGGCCCGTTGAAAAGCTTTTTTCAGGACACGGTTTGGGTACCCTAATTCTTTGAATTTAGATCTTAAGAGTTGACATTCATTGTAGTAAGTATGTTTTTCTGAGCAGTTTCTTCTTGCCCGTAGATACTGGCTGAATGGAATGGATGCTTTTAGCCTGTAGGGGTGGTGACTGCCCCAATGAAGGAGGCTGTTGGTGGAGGTGGACTTCCTAAATAGTTCTGTCTGAATGGTGCCATCCTCAGTTAGTATGATTTTAAGATCAAGAAACACCAATTCGTGTTCATCGATCATGTGTGTCAATTTCAGGTTGATCTCATTCTCATTAAGAGCCTCAACAAATTCCTCAAAAGTCTGTATGGAGCCTGTCCATAGGAGCAGCACGTCGTCGATATATCTGTGCCAGCTCAGAACATAGCCGTGAAATTGGCTAAATCCGTCTGATGTGATGACATGCTGCTCCCACCATCCCAAGAATAGGTTAGCATATGTGGGTGCACAAGTAGTGCCCATAGCGGTCCCAGAGATTTGTAAGTAGTACTGTCCATTAAAGGTGAAATAATTATGGGTCAGTACAAAGTGTAGAGCAGAGATGAAGAACTTTTTCTGAGAGTCGTTATAGGAGGTGTTTTCCAAAAAATATTTACAAGCTTTGAGTCCCATATGATGGGGAATGTTGGTGTACTGGGCAACTACGTCTAGACTGGCCAACATAGTGTAGGGAGGAACTGTCATATCTTGTAGAAGTTGTAGAGTTGTTTTAGTGTCCTGAAGATAGGAGGGTAGGGTGAGTACCATAGGATGTAGAATTGTATCTAGATACTGGCTGAGACGTTCCATCAGACAATTGTTGCCAGATACAATGGGTCTTCCAGGTGGCGGTCGGGTGCCCTTGTGCACTTTTGGTAAACAGTAAAAAGTGGCAATTGTCGGATTGTGGTGTGGTAGGAGAAATTTAAGCTCGTCTAAAGTTATGACCTGTTCTGTGTTGGCGTCCACTAACAGGGTTTTTAGTTCACTGATGAACTTGGGGGTTGGGTCCAGGGGGAGAGTCCTATAACAGGAATTGTCGTCCAGATGGGTCATACACATGTTAATGTATTCTTGTCTATTTAGTAGGACGATATTTTCCCCCTTATCGGCTGGCTTGATGATGATGTTATCAAGTGATTTAAGTTCTTTCAATGCTAAACGCTCCTGAAATCACACCTCCGTGCTGCACTGCCTCTGGGCAGACTGACATGTCGGGTCCTCGGTCTATGACCGAGGACCCGACACAGGAGGGGGCCCGGCGGCTTGCCCACAATGCCGCCGGGTGAGAGGCCCCTCCTGTCCGTCTGCCCTGATGGAGATTCAGCCTCAGTCTGCAGCTCCGCCGGGAGTGAGCTGCAGACTGAGGTGTCTCGCGATCTCCAGCCTGTCAGAGCGTTGCCGCGGCAACGCTCTGCCTGGAGATCGCGAGACTCACCATGTGGTCTGCAGCTCACTCCCGGCGGAGCTGCAGACTGAAGAGAGAGGGCGCCCACTGGACCACCAGGGCAGGTATTTAAACCCCCCTCTGTCCCCTGTCACTCACTGCCCCCCCCACCCTGCCTCTGCCCCCATACCCCCTAACCCCTGTCCCTAGCCCTCTAACCCCTGTCACTACCCCTCCACCCCCCTAACCCCTGTCACTAACCCCTGTCACTACCCCTCTAACCCCTGTCACTACCCCCCTAACCTATCACTACCCCTCTAACCCCTGTCACTACCCCCCTAACCCATCACTACCCCTCTAACCCCTGTCACTACCCCTCTAACCCCCTAACCCCTGTCACTACCCCCTAACCCCTGTCACTACCCCCCTAACCCATCACTACCCCTCTAACCCCTGTCACTACCCCTCCAACCCCTGTCACTACCTCTCTAACCCCTGTCACTACCCCTCTAACCCCCTAACCCCTGTCACTACCCCCTAACCCCTGTCACTACCCCCCTAACCCATCACTACCCCTCTAACCCCTGTCACTACCCCTCCAACCCCTGTCACTACCTCTCTAACCCCTGTCACTACCCCTCTAACCCCTGTCACTACCCCTTTAACCCCCTAACCCCTATCACTACCCCCTAACCCCTGTCACTACCCCCTAACCCCTGTCACTACCCCCCTAACCCCTGACACTACCCCCCTAAGCCCTGTCACTACCCCCCTAACCCCTGTCACTGCCCCCCTAACCCCTGTCACTACCCCTCTATCCCCTGTCACTACCCCTCTACCCCTAACACCTGTCACTGCCCCTCTACCTCCCTAACCCATGTCACTGCCTCTCCACCCCCTTAACCCCTGTTACTGCCCTTCCACTCCCCCACCCCCTGTCACTACCCCTCTATCCCCCTAACCCCTGTCACTACTCCTCTATCCCCCTAACCCGTTACTCCCCCTCTACCCCCTAACCCCTGTCACTAACCGTCTACTCCCGCTACCTCCTGTCACTGCCCCTCCACCCCCCTACCTCCTGTCCCTCTACCCCAACCCCTGTCTTTGCCCCTCCACCCTCCTAACCCCTGTCGCCCACACAGTGCACCCCTCACAACCATACACACTGTACCCCACACACACTGAATCCCTCACAATTACACAAACTGCCCCCCTTACAATTACATACACTGTAACCCTCACAATAACACACTGCACCCTTCACAATTACACCACACTGTACTCCTCGCAATCACACTCACTGCACCCCTTACACGCTGCACCGCTCACAATCACACACTGCACCTATGTATATTTGTATATATATATATATATATATACATGTATATGTATGTATATATATATGTGTGTGTGTATGTATGTATGTGTGTGTGTATGTGTATATAAAAATACATATATACGCGGCGTGTGTGTTTGTGCTTTAGGGTGCACACCCTAATGCAACAGGCTGCGCACGCCTATGACTGTGAGGTATTAATGTCCGCCTCCTTCTGACACCCATTTTTATTTGTGTATGTCTTGTTTACTCCCCTCCAGTTTGGGGATACTCTTTATGTTATAAACGGTATCAGTCACACCTTCTGCCTCAGCTAGTGTCCATCGAGCCATTAGCACCTGTAGGCATTAGCACCTAGTGACTCATCACCAGTTTGTTTTTGTATTTATTAATAAAGTATTTATTGTTCCCTTTTCATTGTAATATTGGGACAGATTTCTTAGTACCATACTGGGACAGATTCGTTTCGTTTTTCTTCTCTAAATCACAGTATTTGACGGTTCTATTTGACTCTCAGATATGAAGTGCACCGCAGGCCGCAAATTTACTATTTAGCAGCCAAAAAATTTACTATTTAGCAGTTTAGCACCCATAAAATAAAGAATGTTTACAATTGCGCTGTAACCGCACTATTTGACGCTCTATTTGACTCTCAGATATGAAGAGCATGCCCCAAATTTACTATTTAGCAGTTTAGCACCAAAACAATTAGAATTTTTACAAGTGCGCTGTAACCGCAGTATTTGACGCTTCTATTTGACTCTCAGATATGAATAGCACGCCCCAAATTTACTATTTAGCAGATTAGCACCCAGAAAATAAGAATGTTTACAATTGCACTGTAACCACAGTATTTGACGCTTCTATTTGACTCTCAGATATGAAGAGCACACTCTAAATGTACTTCTTAGGAGCAAAAAAATGGGAATTTGTCAAAGTGCGCTGTAAACACAGTATTTGACGCTTCTATTTGACGCTCAGATATGAAGTGCAGGCATCAAATTTACTATTTAGCAGTTTAGCACCAAAACAATTAATTTTTACAAGTGCGCTGTAACCGCAGTATTTGATGCTTCTATTTGACTCTCAGATATGAAGTGCACCCCACTAATGTACTTTTTAGCACCCAAAAAATTTGCTTTTTAGCACCTAAAGAATTAGAATTTTTACAACTGCAATGTATGCACACTATTTGACGTTCTATTTGACTCTCAGATATGAAGAGCATGCCCCAAATTTACTATTTAGCAGTTTAGCACCAAAACAATTAATTTTTACAAGTGCGCTGTAACCGCAGTATTTGATGCTTCTATTTGACTCTCAGATATGAAGTGCACCCCACTAATGTACTTTTTAGCACCCAAAAAATTTTAAGTTTGAAAACTGCAATGTGACAGCAGTATTTGACGCTTCTTTTTGACTCTCAGATATGAAGTGCAGGCATCAAATTGACTTTTTAGCACCTAAAGTATTAGAATTTTTACAACTGCAATGTAAGCATAATATTTGACGGTTCTATTTGACTCTCCGATATGAAGTGCACCGCAGGCCGCAAATGTACTATTTAGCAGCCAAAAAATGGGAATGTTTAAAAATGCTATGTCACAGCACTATTTGACGGTTCTATTTGACTCTCAGATATGAAGAGCACGACCCAAAATTACTATTAACCCCTTCAGGACGGAGTCAATAGTGCACGTTCTGATCAAAACAAAACGTAAACAAAAACTGGAATTTGCGCTATGTGTCTGTTCACCCGTAGTTCCCCTCTTTCAAATTATATGCACCCACACTTATTATATATCATTTTGTTCAGGAGAAACAGGGCTTTAATCTATCATTAACTATTCATATATGGAACATCATTTATTATGAATAAAAGTAAAAAAAATGTGAGAAAATAAGATTTTTTTTTACATTTGCATTTCCGTCTGACATTTTAACTGTGAATGTCATAATACTGTTAGGTTTTACTGCAAAAAAAATGCACATATTTGTAATCAGCGATGTCTCACGAGTACAACAGTACCCCCCATTAACAGGTTTTATGTTGTTTTGGAAAGTTACAGGGTCAAATATAGAACATTACATTTTCAAATTGAAATTTGCCAGATTGGTAATGTTACCTTTGAGACGGTGTGGTAGCCCAGGAATGAGAATTACCCCCATAATGGCATACCATTTGAAAAAGTAGACAAGCCAATGTATTGAAAGTGGGGTATGTTTAGTCTTTTTTAGTAGCCACTTAGTCACAAACACTGGCCAAAGTTAGCGTTCATATTTGTTTTTGTGTGAAAAAAGCAAAAAACGAATATTTGGCCAGTGTTTGTGACTAAGTGGCTACTAAGAAAGACTGGACATACCCCGCTTGCAATACCTCGGGTTGTCTACTTTTGCAAATGGTATGCCATCATGGGGGTAATTCTCATTCCTGGGCTACCATACGCTCTCAAAGGCAACATAACCAATCTGGCAAATTTCAATGTGAAAAAAATGAAATGCAAGCCTTATATGTGACTCTCTAACGTTCCAAAACACCATAAAACCTGTACATGGGGGGTACTGTTATTCTCGGGAGACTTCACTAAACACAAATATTAGTGTTTTAAAACAGTAAAACATATTACAACAATAATATAGACCATAAAAGTGCAGTTCGCTTGTAAAAAATGCAAAAAACGTCACTTTTACTTAAAATATCATCGTTGTAATACAATTTACCAGTTTGAAACATGAATATTTGAGTTCAGCGAAGTCTCCCGGGTAAAACAGTACCCCCTATGTACAGGTTTTATGGTGTCTTGGAGAGTTACAGGGTCAAATATAGTGCTTGCAAATTAAATTCTCTGCACTTTCTCCCTGTGTTGTCATGCATGTCAATCAAATTTTAATTAATCAAATCACATAATTACGTTAAAAGATGATTTAAATATACATGTAGAATTTTAATATATATGCATTTATAGGTATTTAATTTCTACGTGTATACTGATGTAATCTTTTATGTAATTATATGTATTTATCTATATATATATATTTGCGGTTATTTGCATTTTATATATAGATAGATATATATAGAATGTAATTCTAAGTGTATTTTGTTACCGATATATATATATTAATAACAAAATACAGTTAGAATGAAATTACATATGCATATATAATTTATATTAAATTTTGTTTCAATATTTTATTTATTTATTTTATTATTTAATTTATTTATTATTTTAATTATACGTATTTATATATAATATATATATGTACATCTATTATATATATAATATATATACATATTATATATATGTAATGTCATTCTAAGTGTATTTTAATATTAATATATATACTTATATTAATATTAAAATACACTTTGTATGACGTTACATATATATAATATGTATATATATTATATATAATATATATACATATTATATATATATAAAAATGCATTTATTTTATTTTTACACATGTCTAATTATTTTTTTTAATTCTTCCCACCAGCAGGGGGACTGTCTGATATTTCAAACAGTCCCCCTGCTGGCATATCCACAGCCAGCTATAGGGGGCCATGTGATCGCTCTTTGAGAGCGATCACATGGCCCCCGGGGGCCTCATTTGCCGTGGGAGGGCTGCCTGGGCTGTGAGGCAGTCCTCCCGAAGCGGATCGCGGCGGAGGTAAGTATAACTTACCTCCTGGGGCTGCAAGCCGTTACGGCGTGCTATGCCGTCATAACGGCGTTAAAGCCCACTTAACCCGTGACGGCATAGCACGCCGTAACGGCGTTAAGGGGTTAAGCAGTTTAGCACCAAAACAATTAGAATTTTTACAAGTGCGCTATAACCGTAGTATTTGACGCTTCTTTTTGACTCTCAGATATGAAGTGCAGGCATCAAATTGACTTTTTAGCACCTAATGAATTAGAATTTTTACAACTGCAATGTAAGCACAATATTTGATGGTTCTATTTGACTCTCAGATATGAAGAGCACGCCCCAAATTTACTATTTAGCAGTTTAGCACCAAAACAATTGGAATTTTTACAAGTGCGCTGTAAGCGCAGTATTTGACGCTTCTATTTGACTCTCAGATATGAAGATCACGCCCCAAATTTACTATTTAGCAGTTTAGCACCCAGAAAATAAGAATGTTTACAATTGCACTGTAACCGCAGTATTTGACGCTTCTATTTGACTCTCAGATATAAAGAGCACGCCCCAAATTTACTATTTGGCAGATTAGCACCCAGAAAATAAGAATGTTTCAAACTGCGTTATAAGAGCAGTATTTGATGCTTCTATTTGACTCTCAGATATGAAGATCACGCCCCAAATTTACTATTTAGCAGTTTAGCACCCAGTAAATAAGAATGTTTACAATTGCGCTGTAACCGCACTATTTGACGCTTCTATTTGACTCTCAGATATGAAGAGCATGCCCCAAATCTACTATTTAGCAGTTTAGCACTAAAACAATTAGAATTTTTACAAGTGCGCTGTAACCGCAGTATTTGACGCTTCTATTTGACTCTCAGATATGAAAAATACGCCCCGAATTTACTATTTAGCAGATTAGCACCCAGAAAATAAGAATGTTTACAATTGCGCTGTAAACACGGTATTTGACGGTTCTATTTGACTCTCAGATATGAAGTGCACCGCAGGCCGCAAATGTACTATTTAGCAGTCAAAAAATGTGAATGTTTAAAAATGCTATGTCACAGCACTATTTGACGGTTCTATTTGACTCTCAGATATGAAGAGCACGACCCAAATTTACTATTAAGCAGTTTAGCACCAAAACAATTAGAATTTTTACAAGTGCGCTGTAACCGCAGTATTTGACACTTCTATTTGACTCTCAGATATGAAGTGCACCCCGCTAATGTACTTTTTAGCACCCCAAAAAAATTAAGTTTTAAAACTGCAATGTGACAGCAGTATTTGAAGCTTCTATTTGTCCCTAACAGCGGCAGCATGCTCTCAATACACTGATAAGAGCTCATGTGCGTGCAGCGCTACGCGACTCCAGCTTATATATAGAGCCTGTGTCACATGCTGCACTGGCCAATCACAGCCATGCCATTAGTAGGCATGGCTGTGATGGCTTCTAAGGGCACACGAGTCAAATGCTTGTTGATTGGCTGCCCTGCAGCCTTTCAAAACGCGCCATTAAATCGCCGAACACCGAACTCCAACCCGAACATACAGTGATATGTCCGTGTTCGGGTCCGGGGTGCAAAAAACATAATGTTCGGTACGAACCCGAACTTTACAGTCCGGGTTCACTCAACTCGAGTGAGGTGTGATTCAGAGATTTATGACAGATAACAGTGTTACAATGTCACTATTGATACATTTTAAAAATATATATATTGAAACAACAGTGTCCTACTTGTACTTATAGCCCTATAACTTGCAACAAAAAGCTAAGAACATGTTAACATTGGGTATTTCTAAACTCAGGACAAAATTTGGAAACTATTTAGCATGGGTGTTTTTTGGCGGTTGTAGATGCGTAATAGATTTTGGGGGTCAAAGTTAGGAAAAGTATGTTTTTTAAATTTTTTCATACATAATATAGAATGCACACTACAACAACTTAATCGTAAAGTACAATAAGACTTTATTCAATAGAAGAATTACAATATCCAACACAAACCAATAACAGACAAAGGAACAGAAAAAGAGGCAAACAGTTATACAAAAATACTATACCAAAAAATCTTTCAAGCCCCAAGGTAGAAACACATGTCATCAACTCCTCCAATGTTTCGGCACCAACTGGTTGCCTTTATCAAGGGTACCTGTATCAGTCTTCCCATTTGTGTGCTTGTAAAGCCCCCATACAGCTGATGGCCATCGGCACTAAATTGTCCCCACAATATACACAGTAAGTATATAAAGGAACACATATAATATATAATGTATATACGGTATACAATTATTCCACATAATATACTTTGTCTATTATTGGTTTGTGTTGGATATTGTAATTCTTCTATTGAATAAAGTCTTGTTGTACTTTACGATTAAGTTGTTGTAGTGTGCATTCTATATTATGTATGGATTTTTATATTTAAACACTTGAGGGAGTGTTTATATAGTTTGCACCTGGCTTATGTAAATATAATTTTGTCTCCCCATGGGATTTTTTTATTTTTTCATCATATTTTAAAATTTTGTTATAGTAAATTATATGATATGATGCAAGTAATGGTATATTTAGAAAGACGATTTAATGGCGAGAAAAACGGTATATAATATGTGTGGGTACAGTAAATGAGTAGGAGGAAATTTACAGCTAAACACAAAAAAACGCAGAAATGTAAAAACAGCCCTTGTCATTAATGGTAAGAAAAACTGCCTGATCACTAAGGGGTTAATTAAGCTGACTGATTGTAACACTGATGGCGTCGTAACTTTGTAATACGGAAAACGACAGAGTCCCAGTAAATAGAGTGATGGCCATATTCCTAGTCATTAGGTATAAAAGAAGGGCTGCAAATAGTCTAAGAGAACGATATAGGATAGTGAGTAAACAGACTATGAATAGTAGCCTAAGCATGTATAGAAAAAAAGTAGATTCGGAAGTATTATAAGTACTAGACTACATGGTGCTCAGCTTGTGTCTTCGAGGGCACCAATCTATATCCAAGCTAACAGCTATCTGTTCCTAGACACACTAGCTTATCTAAAATAGAAAAACAGTAATACAGTAGAATAAAAAATGGTTGTCTGTGAAGTGGTTATTCCAATGCAGGTAATCAAGATACATTTTTAAATTGCCTAAATAAGTATAATGTTATAGTGCTGTTGGAAAACCATGAGCCCCTAAGTTTGCCTGCCATTGATATAATCAGTACATAAAATTTTATTTAGAAATTCAGTTGGAATAATATTACTCACTTGAATCCCCCACAGCATTAGTACATTGTTGATCAAATCAGGCTTTTTATAAGTTTCTGGCACACAAACATTTTTCTGCCAAAGATATTGAAAAATAACTTCATGGGAAACTTTTTTCCTCTTCAAAAGCTGCTCTGCATTTCTAGTCCGCTTTAATATTAAACCAATAGCTACAGAAAAAAAGAAACATAAGAAATTAATTATGCACTACACGGAAGGCATCATCAAAATGTATTGAATAGAGATGTCCCGTACAGTTCACTGGCGAATAGTTCCCGGCGAACATAGCTTGTTCGCGTTCGCCACGGATGGCGAACATATGCGATGTTCGGTCCGCCCCCTATTCGTCATCATTGAGTAAACTTTGACCCTGTACCTCACAGTCAGCAGACACATTCCAGCCAATCAGCAGCAGACCCTTCCTCCCAGACCCTCCCACCTCCTGGACAGCATCCATTTTAGATTCATTCGGAAGCTGCATTCTTTTTTTCTTTTTTTTTTTTAGATAGAAGTGTGTTATATTTGAGCATGCTAGGCTGAATGTGCGTATATCATGGCTAGTTGCACTGAGGGTATGAGTATATAGCAGTACATTGTTGTGAAAGATGGCTGTCATGTTTAGGGTGTAGCTTGCACGTTATCAACTGTGTATTTATATCAGCAGCTCCACCACTAGTTATAAATCAAGTGTGAGTCGCACCATGAGATGAGACTAGTGAATAACATAATACATGAACGGTTAAGGTAAAGGCATGTAAGGAACTACAACAATAAACTCTTTAGGAGGTGAAATAATGACATGTTTAAACGCTTGCTACTTTACGATTAGTTAATGTGCAGAGAGCAGTTCATGTGATCAAAGGCATGGTGTGGAGGATCGGCTATAGTGGGACATGCTTGGCAGGCTGCTGTTTAGTGCTTGTGCTCATCCGATCCCTTCTGGGCGTCAGGTGCAGACCCTGGGAGTCCCTGATACCTGGAACAACAAAGGCAAGTCTCTGGCTTGAGGTGGTGGAAGCTTGTTTTGTCGGGTGGTTGGATTTGTCCCGGGGGTGCTTCACGTCCGGTGCGGGATTGTGGTGGCTTAAGGTGGAGGCGAGTGCTTGACGTGGGGCAGGCTCTGCATTTCTGTTTGTGCCTCCGGTCCCGTCTTCGACGCCTTTTGCGTTGGTGGATTTTAACGGGGACTGCTTCGCTTAGCTGTGGTGGAGCTTGTTGGGGCTGTGGTGGAGCTTGTTGGGGCTTCCTGCTTGTTATTTGCTTCCAAAATTGATTAAAGAGTCTGTCCAGCTTAGACTCAATATCCTGCCATGCTTTGCTGGTACCAGGAGGACACGCGGCTGCCACCATATTGGGAGAGTCGCAGATGAGTATGTCAGCCTGGGTGGCTGTGCTCTGTGTGTCCATTAGCTCCAGACAGCCTCTCAGGGGTGGACCGGGATAACCCCCACCGGTCCGAGGGGGGGGGGGGGGTAATGGAGCTCCTGCCGGGAAGTAGCTGCTCCTGGGCATCCCAGGATCGGGAGATCGGCCGCCTCTCCCGCCCGGTGAGCACCAGGTCACACTTGCCACGGGGAGGTAAGACTCTGTCGAGTTGCTGACCGCTATTAAGCATGTCAGGTCGGTCAGGTAGGAGCAACATTGCTGGGTAATCCCCTTCTGGGGTGAAATTAGCTTGTTGATAGCTGCTTAAAGTGAGATATTGAGGGAACTCACACAAAGTGCGTCTATTCCTCCATGACAGCTAGGCCCCACTCCCCGGAAGCTGCATTCTTAGTGAGAGGAGGGACAGTGTAGCTGCTGCTGATTTAATAGGGAAATCGATAGCTAGGCTAGTGTATTCAGTGTCCACTACAGTCCTGAAGGACTCATCTGATCTCTGCTGTAAGGACAGCACCCCAAAAAGCCCTTTTTAGGGCTAGAACATCAGTCTGCTTTTTTTTTCTTCTGTGTAATCTAATTGCAGTTGCCTGCCTGCCAGTGTGTGTGTCAGGCTCACAGCGTATACTGTGCCCACTTGCCCAGTGCCACCACTCATATCTGGTGTCACAATAGCTTGCATTTAAAAAAAACAAAAAACTTTTTTGACTGTAATATAATAGCAGTCAGTTTCCTTCACACGTGTGCGTTTCAGGGCCTGCCAGGGCACATTGTCACACCAGTGCAACTCATATCTGGTGTAACAGTAGTGTACATTTAAAAAAAAAAAAATTTGACTGTAATAGATTGAATAGCAGTTAGTTGTCTGCAAGCATGTGTGTCAGGCCTACAGCATCTACTCTGCCAACTTCTGCCAGTGCACAGTGCCAGTCATATCTGTTGTCACAGTAGCTTGCACGCATAGTACCACTAATCGAAAAAAAAAAATGACAGGCAGAGGCAGGACACCCCGCAGGGGCTGTCGTGGTCGTGGTGCTGTGATTAAAATTTGGCCCTAGAATAATGCCCAGTGTTCAGAGGCCACGTACCCTGAACTCAAAAAGTTCTGAGGACATAGTTGACTGGCTAACACAGGACACCCAATCTTCTACAGCTTCCGCTCGGAACCTTGACGCCCCATCCTCCTCCAGCTTAGCTTCCGGCACCTCTTAAGTTACCACTCGCCTGCCTGCCGCCACCACCAACACTAGCACCACAGCCGCTTCACTTGATCTGTCAGAGGAGTTATTTACACATCAGTTGGAAGAAATGAGTGATGCGCAACCATTATTGCCAGAGGATGTAGATAACAGGGATATGTCTCAGTCAGGTAGCATTACACACATGGACGTATGGTGTGATGATGATGATGTTGTACCCGCTGCTGCTTCCTTTGCTGAGTTGTCAGATACAAGTGAAGCGGTTGATGTCCGTGGATGTCACGTGGGTGCCCGCTAGAAGAGAAGAAGAACAGGGGGAAAGTTCAGCTGGGGAGACAGAGAGGAGGAGGAGACGAGTTGGAAGCAGGGGGAGGTCGTCGCAAGGAACTAGTGGCACAGCCAGACAGCATGCATCGGCACCTGGGGTCAGCCCGACAGCACACCAATCAACGCATGCTGTTGCCACCACCAGAATGCCGTCATTGCAGAGCTCAGCAGTGTGGCATTTTTTTTGTGTGTCTGCCTCTGACAACAGCGATGCCATTTGCAACCTGTGCCAAAAGAAACTGAGTCATGGGAAGTCCAACACCCACCTAGGTACAACTGCTTTGCGAAGGCACATGATCGCACATCACAAACACCTATGGGATCAACACATGAGTACAAGCAGCACACAAACTCAAAGTAGCCATCCTCCTCCTGGTCCAGCATCTTCAGCCACGTCAACCACTGCTGTCCTCCTTGCCCCCTCTCAACCATCCGCCACTCCGTCTCTCGCCTTGAGCAGTTCCTGCTCATCTGCCCACAGTCAGGTGTCTGTCAAGGACATGTTTGAGCATAAGAAGCCAATGTCACAAAGTCACCCCCTTGCCCAGGATATGACAGCTGGCTTGTCTGAACTCTTAGCCCGCCAGCTTTTACCATACAAGCTGGTTGAGTCTGAGGCGTTCCAAAAATGTGTAGCTATTGGGACACCGCAGTGGAAGGTACCCAGCCGAAATTTCTTTGCACAAAAGGCAATCCCCAACCTGTACTCGATTGTGCAAAAGGAAGTAATGGCATGTCTGGCACATAGTGTTGGGGCAAGGGTCCATCTGACCACTGATACCTGGTCTGCAAAGCCTTCAATGACATCAATGAGGACAAGGAACGGGACATGGATAGCTGGGTATCCAACCTTGTGCAAATGGGGAGTTTGCGGTTGTGCAAATTGACTGTTTGCGGTTGTTTGCGGTGCGTTAAACGGGGAGTTTGGTCTGTCACTGTGAAGCGGGCGTAACCCTTACACTACCTGATCGATACAACATCATACCTGAATTTTATGTTCGCGACATCTCTAGTATTGAACTAATATATTGAGAAAACAGAACCAGAGTGTGAAAAACTGACCATTGGAAACCAGTTCAGTCCCGTAAAGCATGGAGTCAACATCAACTAGTGAAAACGTATATAGTTGAAAAGGTTACTCCAAGCACTGGCTGTCACTTTCAGAGTCATCAAGAAGTGCTGGGGATACTGCAAGGGGTGCTCTTAAAGTGATCTGAAGCGGCTATTGGTATAGACCACAATGCTTCTTCAATGATTTGATCTCCCTGCTGGCTTGAATAGGGCAGGGTGGCCCACTGTCTAAGCCAGGGCCCTCCCTAGGCACCTGCCTTGGTCCCTTAATTGGTAGTCCGGCTCTGCCCTGCAGTTAGACACCATTGAAGGTGGGACAGGCTGCAGGTAGAACTTGGCACTGGCACTGGATCTTTTTAGTATTTTTGAAATGTGTCTGTTGCTAATTTACGGATAGATGTGTTTATTGAAGAGCAGGTGATAAACCTTCTTCCTCGCCCTTTAGTAGATATATCCACCCTTAAAATAATCAGCATTTAGGTGGCACAATTTATTGTACTCCTAATAGGTTCCTATGATAAAAAAAAGATGCAATAAAATGCGGGCAAGAGATATTTATTGCATTTGACAAACCATTTTTCTGAAAACAACAGAATAGTAAGATGACTGTTTACTGCACATGAAAAGACATAGAATTGAGCCCAAAGTCGGTTTTTGCATATTATAAGATAATAACATATATATATTTAAAAAATTATAATAATAATAAGTGTGTGTGTGTGTGTGTGTGATTGTAACATATCAAATTAACATTTTTATTTTTTAACAACTATTATATTGATATTGGAAAAGGAAAAAAAAAGACAAATCCTACAGATCAAAGATGAAATAAAAAAATATTTTCACTTCATTTCCTTGTATAGACGTTTTCCGAGTAGGTTTATATTTCAAACCACAAAAAACACACTTCCCTTGTTTCTAGAATGTTTTGACATGTACTCCAGCAGAAACAATTGCCTGAGCTAATAAATCCACAATAACTACTTAATTAAGATAAATGTTACTACCTATGTGTGCTTGTGTGCCAGTGTGCATAGGTAGCGGCATAATTACATAACCACAAAGTATTCTATGACAATATAAAATGTCTTCCATTGCATTTGTAGCAAAACATCAGGTTTGCCAATTGATTTCCTGGAGAAGAGACACTTATATAACTGCATCAGTGCATAGATTCGTGCCCAATCACTTTCTCTCACTCTCTCACTTTCCTTCACTCACTCTCACTCTGCCATTCCCTCACTCTCTCACTTTCACCCCTCACTCTCACTCTGCCATTCCCTCACTCTCTCACTTTCACCCCTCACTCTCACTCTGCCATTCTCTCACTTTCACCCCTCACTCTCACTCTGCCATTCCCTCACTCTCTCACTTTCACCCCTCACTCTCACTCTGCCATTCCCTCACTCTCTCACTTTCACCCCTCACTCTCACTCTGCCATTCTCTCACTTTCACCCCTCACTCTCACTCTGCCATTCCCTCACTCTCTCACTTTCACCCCTCGCTCTCACTCTGCCATTCTGTCACTCTCATCCCCTCACTCTGCCATTCCCTCACTCTCTCACTTTCACCCCTCACTCTCACTCTGCCATTCTCTCGCTCTCTCACTTTCATCCCCTCACTCTCACTCTGCCATTCCCTCACTCTCTCACTTTAACCCCTCACTCTCACTTTGCCATTCTCTCACTTTCACCCAGTTTGTCAGCCCTGTTTGAATGACCTAAAGCTGGAGGCAGAGTTCCAGAGATAGTATAAAACATTGAGTCCGCGCTGTAACCATGCGGGGGTGCTGATACAATGTAGCATTGGAACCTCTGATCGTCACTTTCCAATTTCCCGCGTTCTATGTTTACCTGTGTCTCCTTACCTGTCCCCTTGCGCACTCTCTTAGACCCGGAGATAGTTCTTGCTAGTTTATTCAGGTCAATAGGATTCATTAATCCCAGCAACTCTATGATCCCCTCTCTCTCCCGGGGGCTGAGTCCGAACCTCACAGGATCGTAGACATACATTGTCCTCCTCCTTTCCTTGTTGTAAACTGAGGGGCACTCGCTAGTTTATAATAAACGAAACTAAACAGCTACAGGAAGGGAGGATCTTACAGAAAGAGAGATCAGGTTCTTTGAAAGAAATGCACAATAGCATATTTGTGAGAAGTGATTATTGTGTTATGGATCATTGCATGCCTTTCATTATGTGACACTGGTCATAACAAATGGACCTTATAAAATACAATTTAAAAAACAAAAAGAGCATATTTAGTTGTGTTTGTGCTTGGCATTTTATTGGGGCAATAAATCATCAGGGTCTTTCTTCTGGCCAAAGGGAAATACACTGAGAGGTCTGTATCAGTGCAAAAACGATATCTTTCAAACCAAATCAGCTTTAAGGCAAGGAAAACAATTTGGTTTGGTAAGGACAGGGCTCCAGTCCAGCGGGAAATGAGTTATTTTACTATGGCCTCAATTTAATATTTTGGGATAAACTTTTCAATTAATTCAATATTTTTGGATAAACTTTCAGAATTATTCCATCAAAATATAAAAAATATACCATACATAATAAATATAAACTTTTTAAAATTATCTAATATTTAGAAAAATATTTTAATATGTTACTATTTTGATAATGTATATATAATTATCTAATATTTTGAAAAGTATTTTAATATATGATACTATTTTGATAATTTTATATATATATATATATATATATATATATATATATATATATATATATATAATCAAAATAGCAACATATTAAAATACTTTTAAAAATATTAGATAATTTAAAAAAGTTTATCCAAAAAGTATTCCATTAATTGAAAAGATAATATATAATATTAAAATTCAACGCAGGAAACTGAATTTCCACACTTCTTATCTTAAAAGGAGGAGGGTTGCTTATATTACAGAATTATTTATACAGAGTACTTAACATTTTAAATGAAAGATATGCAAATTAAGTGCTCTATATAATCCTGTGTTTCTCTATTCACAGAAGACCAAGGTCGTTTTGACAGAATGACATGCAGGCATTAGTGGACTTGCCCCCATACGCATGCGGTCCTCTTATTATAGAAACAGCCAGCAGATGACAGTCATAGACAATTATCTCCTGTTTTAACTTGGAAATCCCTCTGTTGATATTAATACTGGTATTAGCAGAGGGAATCCCTTAGAAGGAGTGGCAGAGTTAGGGTTAGGTGTAGGGTAAGGTAAGGGTTAATGTTAGGTTAGGGTTAAAGCCTTTGTTAGGGATATTGTAGGGTTAAGGTTAGGGTACGTATATAGTTAAGGATAGTGTAAACGTAGGGGTACAAGTAGAGTAGATATAGTGTTAAAGTAGAGTACTTAGTAGATATATTATTAAAGTAGAGTACATATAGGGTTGGGGGAGTTACTGTAGGGTTAGCTTTAACTACCAAAACATAATTTAGATCCTAGTCCTATGCATATAACAATGAGAACTGATGAAAAAAAAAATTGAATTCGTTTTCTTCAGTTGCACTTGGTGTTAAATTTATTTTATTTGTTTCCCATTCTTAAAGGGACACTGTAGGCACCCAGACCACTACAGCTCATTGAAGTGGTCTGGGTGCAATGTCCTAGTCAGTTTAACCCTGCAATTGTAATTTTATTAAAGGACACGGAGGCTCATATTATGCTTATCTCTTTCTTTATTATACCTCAGCAGCAAAGAGAAGGTATAAGATATTCATAGAAAAAAACTCAATAAGAACAGGTTCTCAAAGGGTTAACATAACATTCTACCCTTAACCAATAGGAACAGTCCTCTTGTCCATAACCACCCATGTGACCTTTCCTCTCCCTCTTTCTTTGCTGCTGCCTCAGCTAAGTATCACCTAATTTTCTTCTCTCTAGTCAGAGGAATTTTATTGCTTAATTTGCTTGAATTTATGTACTATTTATGTATTTTTCCACACAGTTTTTTCCCTTAGGTATACCCCTTTAAGCCAGCGTGTCAACACGCTTTGGGGTTTTCTTCACTCAGCGGTTTACCGCCTCAGGCGGTAAACCCACCCCCTCCCTCACCGCTCCGGGTAGTTTATTACCCGTTCCATATCCCCATCCTTCCCCCCTGAGCGCTCACCGCGACCGTTTTCTCCAGCGCGAGCGTTTCGCGGCTGGTAAACGCTCGCGCATGCGCATTGGCAGCCGCACAGAGCGGCAGCCATTACCATTAACGGCTGACAGGATTTTTCCCGCCTTTTTCCCGACGCCCTCCTGTGATCTGAGGGGCGGGCGGGAGTGCGCGGATTGGCTGCTGGCTGGGGCTTGCAGCTTACCAGTGCTCCCTTGCGGCCATTCCGGAGGGAACACTCGGTAAGCTGACAGTCTTTTGCTTGTGCCTTGTCCTATCACTCCTAGCCAGCCACATTAATCAGAATTTCTTGTACCAGGAAACTCTGTGAATAATTCTGTGTATATATACAGTTTGAGTGTACATTCATAATAGTTACACATACACTCTGTGGTTATTCAGTTGCTTGTGCAAACTGAATATTACACAATTTCTCTCACTCCCTTCAGCCAATATATCTAGCATGCTGAACCCCAGAGCCCAGGAGACTGGCACTCCTACTACTGCCAGCAAGGACACCAAGCTCCGGGTGTCCCCTGCCACGCGCCCACTCTCACCACAGAGAGAGGACGCAGCTTCCATGGAGCAGCTGAACTCAGAGGAGTTCCATACGCTCCTGGACGCGACCATGGCCAAGTCGGTCACACAGGCCATATACACGGCTATGGGGGCAATGTCAGACAACCTGACACAATCCATTAGTAACGCCATCCTGGCGTCTAATCACAACCCTAGCGGCCTCCACCCCAAGGCCCAAGATGACAAGCCTGCTTCCCTCACCGGTCGCAAGGCCACTGAAAAGACCCACCACGTGGGCAGACGAACCTCCAAAACATATATGACGGACAGGTTGCGCCCTGTCACTAATGAGGACGTGGGGCCCCACGTAAACGAGCCTCCCACCGGGCAAAAACGGTGAGGAAATGGAAATGGGCAAAAGCCCAAACTGAGACATCCGACTCTGATTCGGAACTGGAGGAGGTACTGAACGAGTCTGAAGAAATAGACTCTGTTGAATCGGAGAACTCCTCTCCGGAGCGCAGCCTGGCAGCAAACCCTACCAACACGGGTAAGGCGGCTATGGATGACTCCATCATCCTGGACCCTCAGGGCGAGCCCCTCTTTAACCCGGACGACCTACAACATCCTAGATCTACCGAATGGTTTCCGGCTGACCATGTGGCCCAGTATATTGCGGCCAGGATTAGGAAACCCCTGGATAAAAATACCAGGAACAAGCTAAGGGCGGAATGTCCACGCCCGACGGTCCCGGATATGGCCTGTGCCACACCAGAAGTGGACCCAAAAATTGCCCAGTTCCTGGGCAAAGCTGGCTGGAAGGCCAAAAAGGGTTTGGATTATTCGCTGCGCCACTGCCAGGACAAGGTGCTTGACTCCTTGGGCCCCAGCGCAAAAATCTTCGACATGGTCGAAGCGGCACTCTCAGGTGACACACCTGTAGACCTCCTGGCTATTCGAGAATGGGCACAGCGCTCTATTTGCCTCATCGGCAATTCCAACGCTGCGCTAAGCACAGAGAGGCGAAAGGCGATCCTCATGAAGATCGACCCGAAACTGGTCAACATGGCCATATCTGAGCCTGGTACACAGGCAAAAGGCCTCCTTTTTGGAGACAATTTTGTGAAAGAGTTGGGTACCTATGTGAGCACATTTACAGCCCTGGACAAGGCGCAAACAAATCTCGAGTGTTCTCACCAAAGGTTTTTGGGGGGGCTGGCAGACATCGGGGCCGTCTGTCCAGCCGCTCATCACGGGGCTCCTACCGGGGCTACCGAGGCCCCACTACATCCAGGTTCCCACAGACAGAAGCCAGGAATCCTACACCCTTCTTTCCTGTCAGGGGCAGATCATGGCAGTCCAGAGGACACAGAGGTGCCACATACGGCCGACGGCCTTATGGTAAGTTCTCTTCCCCTACCTCATTCTGGTATAACACATGTGGGAGGCAGACTATCCCAATTTTTCGGGGCATGGCAAAGACTCACGTCCGATGCCTGGATCCTCAACACAGTGCTAGGGTACCACATAGAGTTTGTGCAAAACCCGATACAATACACTATGCCAAGGCGGATGGTGTTTGCCCCCCAAGACAGGGAACTAGTGTCGAGGGAAATCGGAGCACTGACGGAGAAGGGCGCGATCTACCAGGTCGCGCCTCACTCCCCAGGCTTCCTGAGCAACCTGTTCTTGGTTCCCAAAAAGGGCGGCGGCGTGAGGCCGGTGATCAACCTACGCCCTCTCAATACATTCGTACGATATCACCACTTCAAAATGGAAGGGATCCATTGCCTACGAGACCTTCTCAGGCTGGGGGATTGGATGGTCAAACTGGACCTCCAAGATGCCTATCTCACCATCCCCATCGCAGAGGAGTGTCACCACCTCCTCCAGTTTCAATGGAACCAACAGACATGGAGGTTCCGGTGCCTACCATTTGGCCTCTCATCAGCACCATGGTGCTTTACAAAACTGCTAAAACCGGTAGTGGCACTGCTGCGCAGCAGAGGGGTGCGCATGATCATATATTTGGACGATATGCTGATCATGGCACAGGATGCCCTTCTACTTCAACAACATCTATCCTGGGCACTATCCCTCCTTCACAACCTGGGATTCCTAATCAACTGGGAGAAATCAGTTCTAATCCCCTCCCAGTCCATGGAATTCCTAGGAATCACTATAGAGGCAGTCCAAGGGACCCTAAGCCTACCACCTTCAAAGATCAAGACTATCAAGAAGGAGATTCGCAGAACGCTGGCTCGTCCAACGCTAACCGTGAGACAACTAGCCAGAATAATCGGACTCCTCTCAGCCTCCATACAGGCAATCTTCCCGGGCCCCCTACATTACAGAGCCCTACAGAGACTGAAAACAGCACAACTACAATCAGGTCACTTCTACTCAGACTCCGTGCCACTCGATCACACAGCCAAAGAGGAGCTCAGGTGGTGGCTCCAGCACATGGAAGCATGGAATGGCAGAGCAATCTTCGGCACCGCCCCAGATTGCATAATAGAATCCGATGCCAGCACGCGGGGCTGGGGAGCGCGTTGTGGTCCTATCTCCACGGGAGGAAGATGGTCCCAACCGGAAAAGGCACTACACATCAACAGCCTGGAACTTATGGCAGGCTCTTTCGCGCTGAAGAGCCTCCTGGGTCCCAAAACACACTGCTCCATCATTTTGCGGATGGACAACATATCAGCAGTCCAATACATCAACCGCCTCGGCGGCACCAGATCCAAAATCCTGGCAGACTTAGCCACGGACTTCTGGCAGTTTTGCTTGGAACGCAACATATCAGTTCAAGCCGAATACATTCCGGGACTCTCGAACACCATAGCAGACTGGAATTCCAGATACCTACGGGATGCCAGCGATTGGCACCTGAACCGCGCAACGTTCTTAAAACTTCAGACATTATGGGGCCCGATGTACATGGACCTGTTTGCGTCGAGATTGAATACTCAACTTCCGAAATTCTTCAGTTGGAGACCGGACCCAGAAGCAGTAGCTATGGATGCATTCCTCCATCCATGGCCGGTCAGAAGACTATACGCTTTCCCTCCATTCGCTCTACTGGCACGAACATTGGTACACCTCGACCGCTCGCGGACGTCCATGGTCCTCATAACACCATTCTGGACAACACAGCCTTGGTTCCCTTCACTCATGGAGATGTCCATAGATGTTCCCAGATTGCTACCAGAGCATCCACACCTCCTTTCGGATCCCGAAGGGAACCCACATCCACTGGTGATGCAGGGTCAACTCAAATTGCTAGCGTGGCTCCTCTCAGGGGACCCTGGGTCATACCAGATGTTCCACAGACAACTCTCGAACTATTGGCGGGAGCCTGGGCTCCAGGAACACGGAGATCCTACAGTAGGGCCTGGAACGCCTGGAGTGGTTGGTGCATGGAACAACAAGTGGATCCCGTATGTGCCTCTGTGAATTATATGTTACGTTTCCTCACACTCCTATACGACCAAGGCCTGGCGTATCGGACGATCAATGTTTACAGATCAGCGATCTCCGCTGGACACAAAGGCTGGGAAGGATCCCCAGCGGGCAAACACCTACTGGTGTGCAGACTCCTACGTGGGGTTCGATTTGCCAGACCCCCACAACCCCGATACACATCAGTGTGGGACGTGAATCTAGTCTTAAACTTATTAGAAAGATGGCCACAGAACTCTTCTCTCACATTGAAGCAATCTATCTCGAAACTGGCCATGCTCTTCTGCCTGATTTCATGCAAACGAGTTTCGGATGTTCGGGCACTAGACGTTGATGCACGCTCGTTCACCCCAACGGGAGTAACATTCAACATCTCCAGACGTACCAAAACAACGATTTCATCAATATCATACCCAGCATTCCCTCATAACGTAAACCTATGTCCAATAGCCTCCCTGAAGGAATATGAAAAACGGACACAGGCATTTAGAAATCCGAGACACCACGAACTGTTTTTGGCCATCAACACGCCACACCAACCAGTATCCTCGGTAACAATAGCCCGATGGGTGAAGTGGATAATGACCACCGCTAATATAGACACGTCCATATATGGCGCACACCCCACCAGGGGAGCTATGGCGTCCAAAGCGTTCACTTTGGGATGCAGGTTGGAAGACCTATTGCGGACGGCAGATTGGTCCCGTGAGTCCACCTTTAAAGATTACTATTTTCACCCTACAGACCACATATCATCGACAGTCATTGCACAGCTTTGAACTAGCATAATATGAGCCTCCGTGTCCTTTAATAAAATTACCAGATTTTACTAATTACATGACGTAAAGTCATGATTTTATAAAGGACACGGAGGCGAATATTCGCCCACCCGGTAAGTATGTCATTTCAAACCAGTTTTAAGACAGAATTGTATGCCCACCCGATATATCCTGACATGCAGATAAGGTTGAGTTTGTCTAGATACGAGTCGATTATGTACCATAAGTTATATTACATACCATGGCACATACAACAGGCAAGTTAATCTGTACAGATAACGAATACATAGAGTTAAGCAACACCAATGTGGCAAACAGTTGCGAGACCATATTTTACCACTTCTTTTCTCTATCCCATTTCAGCTTGAAGATCAAATATCGAAACCTTCAGATGACCAGTTGTCAGCACAGTTCAAATGGATAACTTCTACAGTTCAGTTGCATAGAAGAGTTCGTTACAAGGGATAAAGTTTCCAAATTGTTCTTCTCAAGTTATGATGATCCAGCTTCGGCATGACCAAAGAAAGAGGGAGAGGAAAGGTCACATGGGTGGTTATGGACAAGAGGACTGTTCCTATTGGTTAAGGGTAGAATGTTATGTTAACCCTTTGAGAACCTGTTCTTATTGAGTTTTTTTCTATGAATATCTTATACCTTCTCTTTGCTGCTGAGGTATAATAAAGAAAGAGATAAGCATAATATTCGCCTCCGTGTCCTTTATAAAATCATGACTTTACGTCATGTAATTAGTAAAATCTGGTAATTATTGCAGTCATTGAGAAACTGGCACAGTCTATGCTTTGAATCAGCCGCCTGGAAATATTAAGAACAGGTGATGTGTCATTGTCAGCAGTGTATTATATGCTGATAGGATAATTATTTAGGCATTTAAACAACAAAATAGAATTTGCCATTAGGTGGTTAAAAGGGAGATATGAATTACGTAATGGATAAGAAGGGGATGTGAACTTAAGAAGTTCCCACAATTATTTTTTAGGACTTGACCCTTGGGTAAGGATTTATGTAGAAGACGTATGAGTAACTCTCTGTAAGGATTTATGTAGAAGACGTATGAGGAATATCTCTATCTTTCTATGGAGTTAAGCGGATTGGAAGGGAAGGTGAACTTGAGGAGTCCCCACAATATATATATTTGTGGTCGGGGCAATATTTCAGTAATGGTTAGATAACATATAATTAGTAATAACATATTAATAGTAATAATAACATCGTTTACATACACCAGTTGGTTGTGGTGTGCCGGGCTGTAAAAAAAGAGGGCGCACCTATAGAGGGTGATGTGAAAGAGGAAGTGGTGGGAGGTTTAACTTGCCAGACCAATAAAGGTATGTGAGAGAGGATTGGAGGCCCTTAGAAAGGGGACCCAAGCTCCTCTGACAACTATAGGCCCTGCCTTAAATTTGTGGTTGGGGCAATATTGCTGTAATGGTTAAATAACATATAATTAGTAATAACATATGAATAGTAATAATAGCATAGTTTACAAACATCAGTCAGTTGTGGTGTGCCGGAACCAACAATGCAGTAGGCCTGTGAAAAACAGGGCAAACGGAAGTGTACCATACAAGATTTTATGCGTTCTACAATACATCAATTATTTAGACAAGTCTTGAAAGGCTTGACAAATCTCTTTAACTGGCTACGGGATATATAGAGTGTATGTGGATGATTTCCAGCGTTCCATGGCTTTAATGATATGTGCTGGAGTGTTATTGGAGGAGGCTGATGCCCCTATGCGAAAAGAGTGGCCTGAATAGTGATTTGAATAAAGGCCAAGCCTGGTTAGTAACATGCGAACTCCATTGCCACTTGTGGTGAATATGAAAGTCAGTAGTGAATTTGGTAAAAAGGTGAAAAGGCACCGTCGCAGGATTTCCTAGTGTTACCCGCGAGTTCCAAGTGGGCGAGCCTCTGTGTGCGTGACAATACATGTAATCCATTAACATGTCTCGAAATGGGGGACAGGAGTAGCCAGATGAGAGGCAGTGGGTAGAGTCTCATGGAATGCCTGCAAGTGGAAACGGGAAAGGTGATCAGCGGATATGTTAGAGACCCCGGGATGTGAATACATGTGAGGAAACTGGTGAGTGGCCACCACCCAGGGGAGGGCTGGCAGCCTTAGGCCTGGGGGGCAAAACCAGTCAAGTGGCCCATTGCACCACCAAATCAGTTCACGATCCATGCCCACCTTTTCCTGGTTTTATAACGGATATTGATGTTATGCTAATCAGTAGCACTTTGCCATACCCGCTCCTTCACGGCTCTGACTTTCAATGTTGTCAGAGCGCAGGCTGAGAATCTCTGAGCCTGTGCTCTGACTCACTAACTGAGCGCCGGAACCACGAGGGAGAGGATATGATCTGACTGCACCTACTGCTGGTGCGCACCAGTGGACCACCAGTGAATCGTTTAAATTAAATATGCTGGTGTACCCAACTTGTGAGCTGTGTTGGCCGCCGGGCGCCTCTGTTGTCATGGCACCCTGCGTGACCGCACAGCGTGCACACCCCAATGGCTGGCCCTGCTGATACACACTGATCTTACTACTTAGAAATCCCTCAATATCCCTCAACAGACATCCGAGTAAACACCGATAAACTGTGGAAACAAAGCTGATCCCCCAAAATTTATAAAGGTTTGCTTAGAGGATTTATTGTAAGATTAAATCATGCCTCCTCCTCTCTCTCTCCCACGCGCTGCTCTGTAGGCTGGGAGGAAGTGAAGAGTAATCACATTCTCCCAGCACAGCGCCATGTGGCTGCATGGAGAACAGCTGTTTAATGTAATGCTTGCAGGACGGTCAGCTGCCGCAGAACCTCTTTGTTCCTGTCTCTGCAAAGGGCTCCAGGCACTGCTTGTTGAGAGTGTGAGCCACTGTAAATTAGGGGCAGAAGGCACTTGCACTGTGGTAAAGACGGGTCTGGGCAGGAGGAGAGTGCACTGCAGTCAGTGCATTCCCCTCCTGTGGGTCACCAGTAGACTGGTGCACCTGCCCAGGATCAGAGCCGGTGCAAGGATTTTTGCCGCCCTAGACAAAAGAAAAATTTGCTGCCCTCCCATGTGACATCACAATGCCCCACCCATATGATCTGACATTTGAACTAGCGCCAGTGCTGCACACAGTGTGTGTTTACATTAAAAAGCCTGCAGGGACAGGCTATAGACACCATAACCACTTCATTAAGCTATAGTGTCCCTTTAATGTGAGGTCAATTATAGATTAGTGTCACTAATAATATACTAGATTGCCTACTTACAACCAGATGAGGATGATGATGAGCTGCAGTTTGGCAACTGGAGGCTGTTGGCAACTGTGGTCACAAAATTCAATGTTCTGGGAGAATTGGAAGCAGCTCCATTTTTTTGGGGCCCCTTACACAGCTCAAGGTCTGGGCCCCAGGGCCTGACGGTGAGTATGCCCATAAGACCCACTCATAAGTCCACTTATATGTTCCACCCACCCATGAGTTCGCTCACAGGGAGTGGAGTGTGTAGGGGATGTGTTATGTGTTATTGTAGAGGATCTAATATGTGTGCTTATGGTATGTAGTGTATAGGGATACCAGTTTGTGTAGGTGATGCAGTGTGTTTGTATGTAGTGGAAGCAGTGTGTATTTGTGTATAAGGGATGTATTGTGTGTTTCTGGTTGTGTGTAAGGGATGCATTGTGTGAATCTGTGTTTGTATGCATAAGGGATGCAAGGTGTGTGTCTGTATGTGTGTGCATTGAGTGTAAGAGATGCATTGTGTTTCTGTGTGTATGTAAGAAAAGCAGTGTGTGTGTTTGCATGTGTGTGTAAGGGTTTGCATTGTCTGTTTCTGTGTATGTGTGCAAAGGATGCATTGTCTTTGTGTGTAAGGGTTGCATTGTGTGTGTGTGTGTAATGGATGCATTGTGTGTTTCTCTGTGTGCAAGGGAAGCATGTTGTGTTTCTGTGTATGTATAGGGATGCATTGTGTGTGTGTGTGTGCGCGCGTAGTGTAAAAGAGCTCCCTGTCTTGCCCCCTTTCCTATAGAGCTGTCCCTTCTGTCCCTTAGTGCTCTCCCCTGCCCCTTAGTGGTCTCTCCTCTCCCCCACCCTCCCCTAGCGGTCTCTTCTCACACTCACCCACCCTCCCTGTGCTCTTCTCATCCCCTCTTCCACCCTCCCTGTGTTCTTCTTACCCCCCTCTTCCCTGTGTTCTTCTTACTTCCCCCCCTTGTTCTTCTTACTCCCCCCCTTGTTCTTCTTACTCCCCCACCTGTTCTTATTACCCCCCATCTTCTTATTGCTCCCCCTTCTTCTTATTACTCCCCCTTCTTCTTACCCCCCTCTTCTTACTCCCTCCTTCTTCTTCTTACACCCCTTCTTCTTCTTACCCCCTTCTTCTTCTTACTCCCCCCTCTTCTTACCCCCCTCTTCATCTTACCCCTTCTTCTTCTTACTCCCCACTCTTCTTCTTCTTACTCCCCCCTCTTTTTCTTACTCCCCCTTTCTTCTTCTTACCCCCTCTTTTTCTCATCTCCCCTCCTTCTTACCTCCCCTTCCTCCCCTGCACAAGTTGGGGCTCCGAGGCGTGGGAAGATCGTGGACCTACATTTTCCATAAAGCAGTGTAACCCGACCAGTTACCTCCTAGCTGCACTGGGTAGGGGAACTAGCTATGCTCCCTTCTAGGCACTGAACGGCCTCAGTCCTGGGAGTTACAGTCCTTACACCCGCTGCATCCTCCACCAGCCGCAACAAGCTGGCACATGGATTGACCCTTTCTTCCTCCAAGTAACTGGACAAGACCAAGTTCTGGAGGTACAAACATGGACTGACTCAGTTTATTTTGTTACACATAGGTTTACAGCAGGGCTCGAGTCCTGCAGGAACGCGTAGGAACGGCGTTCCTGCACTTTTTTCACAGCAGGAATGCCGTTCCCCCTGCAGGCACTCAGGGGGCGGCAAAAAATGCCGCCCCCCAATGCCCTGTGTTCCCCCTGTCATGGGGGGGGCACCTGATTGCCCCTCTCTCCCCCCGGCGGGCGGCTCTCTCCCCCCCGGCGGGCGGCTCTCTCCCGGTCACACGCGGCGAGGGAGCTGTGTCCTCTCTGCTCCCTCTCGCCGCGCGCCGTTTTCTGATGCAGGGAGCCGGAATATGACGTCATATTCCGGCTCCCTGCATCAGCAGACAACCCACGCGGCGAGAGGGAGCAGAGAGGACACAGCTCCCTCGCCGCGTGTGACCGGGAGAGACCCGCCGCCGGGGGGGAGAGAGCCGCCCGCCGGGGGGGAGAGAGCCGCCCGCCGGGGGGGAGAGAGGGGCAATCAGGTGGCCCACCCATGACAGGTTTCCTAAAAGGTAGGGAGGCTGGGTGGGTGGGCAATAATATTAATAATTTGTATATATGTATGTCTGTGTGTGTCTGTTAGTGTATGTCTGTGTGTCTGTTAGTGTATGTCTGTGTGTGTATGTCTGTGTATGTCTGTTAGTGTATGTCTGTGTGTGTATGTCTGTGTGTGTCTGTTAGTGTATGTCTGTGTGTGTCTGTTAGTGTATGTCTGTGTGTGTATGTCTGTGTGTGTCTGTTAGTGTATGTCTGTGTGTGTCTGTTAGTGTATGTCTGTGTGTATGTCTGTGTGTGTCTGTTAGTGTATGTCTGTGTGTGTCTGTTAGTGTATGTGTGTGTATGTCTGTGTGTGTCTGTTAGTGTATGTGTGTGTATGTCTGTGTGTCTGTTAGTGTATGTCTGTGTGTGTCTATTAGTGTATGTGTGTGTCTGTTAGTGTATGTATTTGTCTGTTAGTGTATGTGTGTGTGTATGTCTGTGTATGTCTGTTAGTGTATGTGTTTATGTCTGTTAGTGTATGTGTGTGTGTGTGTGTCTGTTAGTGTATGTGTGTGTATGTCTGTGTGTGTGTGTTAGTGTATGTGTTTATGTCTGTTAGTGTATGTGTGTGTATGTCTGTTAGTATGTATGTGTGTGTATGTATGTGTGTGTATGTCTGTTAGTGTATGTGTGTGTATGTCTGTTAGTGTGTATTTGTGTATGTCTGTTAGTGTGTATGTGTGTCTGTTAGTGTATGTGTGTGTATGTCTGTTAGTCTATGTATGTGTGTGTATTTCTGTTAGTTTATGTCTGTTAGTGTATGTTTGTGTCAGTGTGTGTGTATGAGTGTACTTACGTCTGTTAGCGTATGCACGTGTGTGTATGAGTGTATGTGCTTCTGTTAGTGTCCTCTCTGCTCCCTCTCGCCGAGCGCCGTTTTCTGATGCAGGGAGCCGGAATATGACGTCATATTCCGTCTCCCTGCATCAGCAGACAACCCACGCGGCGAGAGGGAGCAGAGAGGACACAGCTCCCTCGCCGCGTGTGACCGAGAGAGACCCGCCGCCGGGGGGGAGAGAGACGCCCGCCGGGGGGGAGAGAGCCGCCCGCCAGGGGGGAGAGAGGGGCAATCAGGTGGCCCACCCATGACAGGTTTCCTAAAAGGTAGGGAGGCTGGGTGGGTGGGCAATAATATTAATAATTTGTATATATGTATGTCTGTGTGTGTCTGTTAGTGTATGTCTGTGTGTGTCTGTTAGTGTATGTCTGTGTGTGTATGTCTGTGTGTGTCTGTTAGTGTATGTCTGTGTATGACTGTTAGTGTATGTCTGTGTGTGTATGTCTGTGTGTGTCTGTTAGTGTATGTCTGTGTGTGTCTGTTAGTGTATGTCTGTGTGTATGTCTGTGTGTGTCTGTTAGTGTATGTCTGTGTGTGTCTGTTAGTGTATGTCTGTGTGTGTATGTCTGTGTGTGTCTGTTAGTGTATGTCTGTGTGTGTATGTCTGTGTGTGTCTGTTAGTGTATGTCTGTGTGTGTCTGTTAGTGTATGTGTATGTCTGTGTGTGTCTGTTAGTGTATGTGTGTGTATGTCTGTGTGTGTCTGTTAGTGTATGTGCGTGTATGTCTGTGTGTGTCTGTTAGTGTATGTGTGTGTATGTCTGTGTGTCTGTTAGTGTATGTCTGTGTGTGTCTGTTAGTGTATGTGTGTGTCTGTTAGTGTATGTATTTGTCTGTTAGTGTATGTGTGTGTATGTCTGTGTGTGTCTGTTAGTGTATGTGTTTATGTCTGTTAGTGTATGTGTGTGTGTGTGTCTGTTAGTGTATGTGTGTGTATGTCTGTGTGTGTGTTAGTGTATGTGTTTATGTCTGTTAGTGTATGTGTGTGTATGTCTGTTAGTATGTATGTATGTCTATGTATGTGTGTGTATGTCTGTTAGTGTATGTGTGTGTATGTCTGTTAGTGTGTATTTGTGTATGTCTGTTAGTGTGTATGTGTGTCTGTTAGTGTATGTGTGTGTATGTCTGTTAGTCTATGTATGTGTGTGTATTTCTGTTAGTTTATGTCTGTTAGTGTATGTTTGTGTCAGTATGTGTGTATGAGTGTACTTACGTCTGTTAGCGTATGCACGTGTGTGTATGAGTGTATGTGCTTCTGTTAGTGTATGCACGTGTGTGGGCTTCTGTTAGTGTATGTTTGCGTGTATGTGCTTCTCTTAGTGTATGTTTGCAAGTGTCTGTCAAATCAGTGAGAGTCTGTCATTTAGTGTGTGTGTGACTATTAGTGTGTGTCTGTCAGTGTGTTTGTGTGTGTCTCTCTGTCAATGAATGAGTGTGTGTCAGTGAATGTGTGCGTGTCAAATCAGTGACGTCTGTGTGTTTGTCATTGAGTGTGTGTGTTACTGTCAGTGTGTATCTGCCAGTGTGGGTGTCTGTCAGAGAGTGTGCTTAAAGGGACACTATAGGCACCCAGACAACTTCAGCTCATTGAAGTGGTCTGGGTGCAGTGTCCCAGTCCCCTTAAACCTGCAAGTGTAATTATTGCGGTTTCTCAGAAACTGCAATAATTACCTTGAGGGGTAACTCCACCTCTACTGGCTGTCTACCAGACAGCCACTAGAGGGACTTTCGGGTGGTTAGGTGACCAAAAGTCACCCAACTGATGCTGGACGTCCCCACCCTGTGCATGAGGACATCCAGCATCTGCTAATTACCCATAGGATTTTAGTGTATGTATTTGTCTGTTAGTGTATGTGTGTGTGTATGTCTGTGTATGTCTGTTAGTGTATGTGTTTATGTCTGTTAGTGTATGTGTGTGTGTGTGTGTCTGTTAGTGTATGTGTGTGTATGTCTGTGTGTGTGTGTTAGTGTATGTGTTTATGTCTGTTAGTGTATGTGTGTGTATGTCTGTTAGTATGTATGTGTGTGTGTGTATGTGTGTGTATGTCTGTTAGTGTATGTGTGTGTATGTCTGTTAGTGTGTATTTGTGTATGTCTGTTAGTGTGTATGTGTGTCTGTTAGTGTATGTGTGTGTATGTCTGTTAGTCTATGTATGTGTGTGTATTTCTGTTAGTTTATGTATGTTAGTGTATGTTTGTGTCAGTGTGTGTGTATGAGTGTACTTACGTCTGTTAGCGTATGCACGTGTGTGTATGAGTGTATGTGCTTCTGTTAGTGTCCTCTCTGCTCCCTCTCGCCGCGCGCCGTTTTCTGATGCAGGGAGCCGGAATATGACGTCATATTCCGTCTCCCTGCATCAGCAGACAACCCACGCGGCGAGAGGGAGCAGAGAGGACACAGCTCCCTCGCCGCGTGTGACCGGGAGAGACCCGCCGCCGGGGGGGGAGAGAGCCGCCCGCCGGGGGGGAGAGAGCCGCCCGCCGGGGGGAGAGAGGGGCAATCAGGTGGCCCACCCATGACAGGTTTCCTAAAAGGTAGGGAGGCTGGGTGGGTGGGCAATAATATTAATAATTTGTATATATGTATGTCTGTGTGTGTCTGTTAGTGTATGTCTGTGTGTGTATGTCTGTGTGTGTCTGTTAGTGTATGTCTGTGTATGTCTGTTAGTGTATGTCTGTGTGTGTATGTCTGTGTGTGTCTGTTAGTGTATGTCTGTGTGTGTATGTCTGTGTGTGTCTGTTAGTGTATGTCTGTGTGTGTCTGTTAGTGTATGTCTGTGTGTGTATGTCTGTGTGTGTCTGTTAGTGTATGTCTGTGTATGACTGTTAGTGTATGTCTGTGTGTGTATGTCTGTGTGTGTCTGTTAGTGTATGTCTGTGTGTGTCTGTTAGTGTATGTCTGTGTGTATGTCTGTGTGTGTCTGTTAGTGTATGTCTGTGTGTGTCTGTTAGTGTATGTCTGTGTGTGTATGTCTGTGTGTGTCTGTTAGTGTATGTCTGTGTGTGTATGTCTGTGTGTGTCTGTTAGTGTATGTCTGTGTGTGTCTGTTAGTGTATGTGTATGTCTGTGTGTGTCTGTTAGTGTATGTGTGTGTATGTCTGTGTGTGTCTGTTAGTGTATGTGCGTGTATGTCTGTGTGTGTCTGTTAGTGTATGTGTGTGTATGTCTGTGTGTCTGTTAGTGTATGTCTGTGTGTGTCTGTTAGTGTATGTGTGTGTCTGTTAGTGTATGTATTTGTCTGTTAGTGTATGTGTGTGTATGTCTGTGTGTGTCTGTTAGTGTATGTGTTTATGTCTGTTAGTGTATGTGTGTGTGTGTGTCTGTTAGTGTATGTGTGTGTATGTCTGTGTGTGTGTTAGTGTATGTGTTTATGTCTGTTAGTGTATGTGTGTGTATGTCTGTTAGTATGTATGTATGTCTATGTATGTGTGTGTATGTCTGTTAGTGTATGTGTGTGTATGTCTGTTAGTGTGTATTTGTGTATGTCTGTTAGTGTGTATGTGTGTCTGTTAGTGTATGTGTGTGTATGTCTGTTAGTCTATGTATGTGTGTGTATTTCTGTTAGTTTATGTCTGTTAGTGTATGTTTGTGTCAGTATGTGTGTATGAGTGTACTTACGTCTGTTAGCGTATGCACGTGTGTGTATGAGTGTATGTGCTTCTGTTAGTGTATGCACGTGTGTGGGCTTCTGTTAGTGTATGTTTGCGTGTATGTGCTTCTCTTAGTGTATGTTTGCAAGTGTCTGTCAAATCAGTGAGAGTCTGTCATTTAGTGTGTGTGTGACTATTAGTGTGTGTCTGTCAGTGTGTTTGTGTGTGTCTCTCTGTCAATGAATGAGTGTGTGTCAGTGAATGTGTGCGTGTCAAATCAGTGACGTCTGTGTGTTTGTCATTGAGTGTGTGTGTTACTGTCAGTGTGTATCTGCCAGTGTGGGTGTCTGTCAGAGAGTGTGCTTAAAGGGACACTATAGGCACCCAGACAACTTCAGCTCATTGAAGTGGTCTGGGTGCAGTGTCCCAGTCCCCTTAAACCTGCAAGTGTAATTATTGCGGTTTCTCAGAAACTGCAATAATTACCTTGAGGGGTAACTCCACCTCTACTGGCTGTCTACCAGACAGCCACTAGAGGGACTTTCGGGTGGTTAGGTGACCAAAAGTCACCCAACTGATGCTGGACGTCCCCACCCTGTGCATGAGGACATCCAGCATCTGCTAATTACCCATAGGATTTTAGTGTATGTATTTGTCTGTTAGTGTATGTGTGTGTGTATGTCTGTGTATGTCTGTTAGTGTATGTGTTTATGTCTGTTAGTGTATGTGTGTGTGTGTGTGTCTGTTAGTGTATGTGTGTGTATGTCTGTGTGTGTGTGTTAGTGTATGTGTTTATGTCTGTTAGTGTATGTGTGTGTATGTCTGTTAGTATGTATGTGTGTGTGTGTATGTGTGTGTATGTCTGTTAGTGTATGTGTGTGTATGTCTGTTAGTGTGTATTTGTGTATGTCTGTTAGTGTGTATGTGTGTCTGTTAGTGTATGTGTGTGTATGTCTGTTAGTCTATGTATGTGTGTGTATTTCTGTTAGTTTATGTATGTTAGTGTATGTTTGTGTCAGTGTGTGTGTATGAGTGTACTTACGTCTGTTAGCGTATGCACGTGTGTGTATGAGTGTATGTGCTTCTGTTAGTGTCCTCTCTGCTCCCTCTCGCCGCGCGCCGTTTTCTGATGCAGGGAGCCGGAATATGACGTCATATTCCGTCTCCCTGCATCAGCAGACAACCCACGCGGCGAGAGGGAGCAGAGAGGACACAGCTCCCTCGCCGCGTGTGACCGGGAGAGACCCGCCGCCGGGGGGGGAGAGAGCCGCCCGCCGGGGGGGAGAGAGCCGCCCGCCGGGGGGAGAGAGGGGCAATCAGGTGGCCCACCCATGACAGGTTTCCTAAAAGGTAGGGAGGCTGGGTGGGTGGGCAATAATATTAATAATTTGTATATATGTATGTCTGTGTGTGTCTGTTAGTGTATGTCTGTGTGTGTATGTCTGTGTGTGTCTGTTAGTGTATGTCTGTGTATGTCTGTTAGTGTATGTCTGTGTGTGTATGTCTGTGTGTGTCTGTTAGTGTATGTCTGTGTGTGTCTGTTAGTGTATGTCTGTGTGTGTATGTCTGTGTGTGTCTGTTAGTGTATGTCTGTGTGTGTCTGTTAGTGTATGTCTGTGTGTGTATGTCTGTTAGTGTATGTCTGTGTGTGTATGTCTGTGTGTGTCTGTTAGTGTTTGTCTGTGTGTGTCTGTTAGTGTATGTGTGTGTATGTCTGTGTGTGTCTGTTAGTGTATGTGTGTGTATGTCTGTGTGTGTCTGTTAGTGTATGTGTGTGTATGTCTGTGTATGTCTGTGTATGTCTGTTAGTGTATGTCTGTGTGTGTATGTCTGTGTGTGTCTGTTAGTGTATGTCTGTGTGTGTCTGTTAGTGTATGTCTGTGTGTGTATGTCTGTGTGTGTCTGTTAGTGTATGTCTGTGTGTGTCTGTTAGTGTATGTCTGTGTGTGTATGTCTGTTAGTGTATGTCTGTGTGTGTATGTCTGTGTGTGTCTGTTAGTGTTTGTCTGTGTGTGTCTGTTAGTGTATGTGTGTGTATGTCTGTGTGTGTCTGTTAGTGTATGTGTGTGTATGTCTGTGTGTGTCTGTTAGTGTATGTGTGTGTATGTCTGTGTGTGTCTGTTAGTGTATGTGTGTGTATGTCTGTGTGTCTGTTAGTGTATGTCTGTGTGTGTCTGTTAGTGTATGTGTGTGTCTGTTAGTGTATGTATTTGTCTGTTAGTGTATGTGTGTGTATGTCTGTGTGTGTCTGTTAGTGTATGTGTTTATGTCTGTTAGTGTATGTGTGTGTGTGTGTCTGTTAGTGTATGTGTGTGTATGTCTGTGTGTGTGTGTTAGTGTATGTGTTTATGTCTGTTAGTGTATGTGTGTGTATGTCTGTTAGTATGTATGTGTGTGTATGTATGTGTGTGTATGTCTGTTAGTGTATGTGTGTGTATGTCTGTTAGTGTGTATTTGTGTATGTCTGTTAGTGTGTATGTGTGTCTGTTAGTGTATGTGTGTGTATGTCTGTTAGTCTATGTATGTGTGTGTATTTCTGTTAGTTTATGTCTGTTAGTGTATGTTTGTGTCAGTGTGTGTGTATGAGTGTACTTACGTCTGTTATGCACGTGTGTGTATGAGTGTAAGTGCTTCTGTTAGTGTATGCACGTGTGTGTGCTTCTGTTAGTGTATGTTTGCGTGTATGTGCTTCTCTTAGTGTATGTTTGCAAGTGTCTGTCAAATCAGTGAGAGTCTGTCATTTAGTGTGTGTGTGACTATTAGTGTGTGTCTGTCAGTGTGTTTGTGTGTGTCTCTCTGTCAATGAATGAGTGTGTGTCAGTGAATGTGTGCGTGTCAAATCAGTGACGTCTGTGTGTTTGTCATTGAGTGTGTGTGTTACTGTCAGTGTGTATCTGCCAGTGTGGGTGTCTGTCAGAGAGTGTGCTTAAAGAGACACTATAGGCACCCAGACAACTTCAGCTCATTGAAGTGGTCTGAGTGCAGTGTCCCAGTCCCCTTAAACCTGCAAGTGTAATTATTGCGGTTTCTCAGAAACTGCAATAATTACCTTGAGGGGTAACTCCACCTCTACTGGCTGTCTACCAGACAGCCACTAGAGGGACTTTCGGGTGGTTAGGTGACCAAAAGTCGCCCAACTGATGCTGGACGTCCCCACCCTGTGCATGAGGACATCCAGCATCTGCTAATTACCCATAGGATTTTAACCCCTTCAGTGTTGAGTGGGGGACGGGGGCACTATAGTTTGTTTTCCTGGCACTATAGTATTTCTTTAAAAGGAGCAGGAAAAGTCTTAAGAGGAAGGGATGGGTTCTTAATCAGGAAGCGGTGCGCCCTTGCCAGGAAGGGGTGGTAAATTTAGGTTAGGGGGGTGCTCAGGTATAGTCATGCCTAGGGCAGCACAAAATTAAAATACACCACTGTGTGAGTGTCTGAGTATGTGTGTGCGTCTGTGAGTGTATGTGTGTGCACGCGTTTATATATGCATACAAGTGTTTTGGTTTTTTTTTGGGGGGGGGAGGAGTTCCCGCACTTTTTCCCCCAGGACTTGACACCTGGTTTACAGACACAGACCCCTACATGGGGTCTCCAACACAAAACAACAGGGGTTGCAATCCCAAGAAGCTGAAGGGGGAGGGAGGAAGGACAATGCATCTAGGTTAAACAGTGTCATGCCTTAATTATGATATCCTCTTTCTTCCTGGTTCCACGGAGCTTAGCCACACCTCTTTATGACACGGTCTCCCTATTTAATCTGACCGCACCAGCTGATCGACGCTGGATTATTGAACTACGTTCCGTACTCACGAACCGGCTGCAACAACGTTGTGAAAGCCCTCTGTTACCGGACCGGACTGGAAGACTTCAAGTTCCCTTCACCTTTCCTCATCCACGACTAAAGCTGAACTCTCACCATTCAGGATAAACCGCCTCTGAGGAGATCTCGGGAACCAGTGTTCTATGTGCCGGAAGCTAAGTAAAACCTCTGTGATAAGCGTTGCATCTCAAAGCTGTTATTTCCTGTCTCCAAAGTCCTTCGTTAAAACAACCTCGTTACAGCTAACTTCAACTCATGCTTTGTCTCAGTTAGCTGCATCTGTCTTACTTCAGTTTAAGTCTATGGAACAGCTATTGTAACTTCTTATCACCTAATTAATTAATACTACTAAAGGACTCTTTCTGATTCAGTCATCGTTTACTACTTAAAGCTACAGTGCATATAATTGTGGACTTCAGTTATCGTTTACTACTTAAAGCTACAGTGCCTATAATTGTGGACTTCAGTTATCGTTTACTACTTAAAGCTACAGTGCATATAATTGTGGACTTCAGTTATCGTTTACTACTTAACCCCTTAAGGACACATGACATGTGTGACATGTCATGATTCCCTTTTATTCCAGAAGTTTGGTCCTTAAGGGGTTAAAGCTACAGTGCATATAATTGTGGACTTCAGTTATCGTTTATTACTTAAAGCTACAGTACCTGTAAATTGGAATTAAAGTCAATACCTTTTACTTTTTATAATAAATATTCAAACTATAAGAAATCTGCAGTTGTGTTCCTTCATAACAAATGTTTAGACGTGACAAACAGTGTCTCTGTGGCAAGGTCCTGCTGTGACAGGAAAAGGGAGGGGGAAAGATATAGGCAGACCATACATTCACAAAAGGAAGGGGGAGAGGCACAGAGTAATCCATTTCACTTACTCTACTTTACAGAGCTGCTGCATATACAGGCACAATACATCAAAGGCATAGAAATACATGGGGAAACACATAATACAAGGGGAGACCACACAAATAAGCAGTGGGCATGGTACTTAGTGATGGCGGTCTGTCACAAGCAGTGTCTGAGAACGTATGCCACTGCATGGGCCAGATCGTGGACCCATATTTTTCATAGAGCAGAGTCTGAGAACGTATGCCTCAGGGGTGGGGGCCAGGGTGGAGAACATAGGTTCCCCCCCTTATTTTACTGTAGGGCCCCGGGAACAGGGGGGAGGACATTAGGTCCCCCCCTTATTATAATTTAGGGCCCCCACCCACCGCTCAGGGGTGGGGGCCTGGGGAGAGGATAATAGTTCCCCCCATTATTTTACATTATGGCCCCCACCCACTGCTCAGGGGTGGGGGCCAGGGGGGAGGACATTAGGTCCCCACCCCTTATTCTGATTTAGGGCCCCCACCCACCGCTCAGGGGTGGGGGCCTGGGGAGAGGATAATAGTTCCCCCCATTATTTTACATTATGGTCCCCACCCACTGCTCAGGCGTGGGGGCCCGGGGGGAGGACAATAGGTCCCCCCCATTATTTTACATTAGGGCCTACACCCGCGAGTGGGGGGGGGGGGGACACGCGAGTGGGGTCTCGGGAGGGGGGACCTTATTTTTTATTTATTTTTTACAGTGAGCAGCAATAGGCTCACTGTTTAATAGACATGCCCCTACTTGCGGTATAGCGAGTAGGGGCATAATTTACTAATACTAAGTAATCTTTACTTAGTATTAGTAAATTTGGCTGAAAGACCAATTTGGGTCTTTCAGCCTTTTAGTAGATAGCTCCCTAATACCATGGGAATTAGGGAGTTATCTACTTATTCTTTCCTGTCATTACATTGACTGGCCAAGTAACTTACATTTTATATGAATGTATGTTACTTGATTGTTGTAAGTGTTGCAAATGCTTACAGCTGAATCCTGGCTATGTTTGTATACTTTTTATTTAACATTGTTTACAATGTAACATTCTTCTTCTTTCACTGGGTAAGTATATTAGTACTTAGGCAATACTGACACTTTGGAACTTCGGAAATTCGGGACCTCGGCAATTCGGCACTTCGGACATTCGGAAGTACCCGAATGTCCGAATTGTCCGAAATTCTTCCGAATTCATATTCAGACCAAAACGAATTGCACATGTCTAGCGGTCATCCCTGCTGCTTGTGCACCTTTTTATTCCACACTTTTCCCTTCCACATAACTTTCTATTAATGTGCTTTGATACAGCAATTTGGGAACATCCAACTTCCTTCGCAATTACCTTTTAAAGCTTTCCCACCTGGAGGGTGTCAATGATGGTTTTCTGCACAACTGTAAGGTCAGCAGTCTTCCCCATGATTGTGATTCCTACTGAACCAGACTGAGAGACCAATTAAAGGCTCAGAAACCCTTTGCAGGTGTTATGGCTTACTTAGCTGATTAGAGTGGGACACTGTGAGCCTAGAAGATTGCACCTTTTCACAATATTCTAATTTACTGAGATTGTGGATTTGGGGTTTTCATGAGCTGTAAACCATAATCATCACACTTATGACAAATCACGGCTTGAACTATCTTGCTTTGTATGTAATGCGTCTATCTCATATATTAGTTTCCTATTTTACGCTGCATTACTGAAATTAACTTTTTGAGTATCACCTGTAATATATAAAGTATATTGTTCACTGCCCCTCATTGTTTCCCTCTGCTGGTCACTTCAGTGTCCAATAGAAGGAAATCAACATTCAATGGCTGTCCCCTAGCAATCAAACATATTTTTTCTTCAATCATTTATTTTTTTTTCAAAAAAGTTTTTGCACCACAGACCCAGAACCCAGAATCACAAAACAAAGAAAATGCCTTATTCTTGCCTTATTTAAAAAAAAAAAAAAAAAAAAAAAAATTCTATTTGCTCATATGGCAATTCAGAATTCGGACGACATACCGATCGCCAGCAGCGTACATACCGCGGTCGCAGGGGTCGCAGCTGCGACCGGGCCCGTCACTCCAGGGGGCCCGGCTGCCATGTGGACCCCTGCAACCGGGTGCCCCATGTGTTGCGGCCCTGGCCGCGCAGTATAATTGCCGGGGCCGCAGGTCAACGGGCCTATCGGGTGGCCCATGCTGTTAGGGCCACCCGATGGAAATTAATATCATCATCAGAGTGGGCCCGGTAACAGCGCGACTGGGCCCACGCTGGGAGAAGTGACTGCTGTGGTCACTCCTCCCAGCAACCACCAGGAGTCGCGCGGGTGGAAGCAGAGGGAGTCAGAGTGGGAACTCTGCCTCCCATCAACCTGAGCCACTGGACCCCAGGGAAGTCACTCTCCTGAACCTAAAAGGTAGGTAATAGGAGAGTGACTAAAATATTTTGCAGGTGTATGTGTCTCTATATGTGTCTGTATGTATCTGTGTGTCTATGTATGTGTGTCTCTGTATGTATGTGTCTGTGTGTCTGTGACTATGTATGTGTCTGTATTTATCTGTGTGTGTGTATGTGTCTGTATGTGTGTCTATGTATGTGTGTGTGTCTATGTATGTATCTGTATGTGTGTCTCTATGTGTGTGTGTGTGTGTCTGTATGTATGTGAGTGTCTGTGTCTATCTATGTATGGGGTGTCGGTGGGGCCCCATGGATTGTGTGTACGCCACTGCTGATCGCCCAAAAACCTGGACATATTGCGATTTGTTTGAAACTGAATGCACAAGCCTAATATACATTCCACTGGGATACGAACAAAAAAACAAACAGTATAGTTACGTAATGACAATTGATTTAAAATGTGTGCAGCCAGAGTAAGAATAACATTACATCAGGCCATAATCAACAGTGAATTTAATAAATGTAGTCCTAAGAAAGAGCCTTTAACTGCACTTACATATACAAAAAAATAAATTATGCAGCTTGCTGTAGTAGTAGTAGTGTAGGACTGAGATATATTGCTGTGGAGCTCTGCAACACAAGCAACTTCTGTTCGTTTCCCTGACCTAAGGGAAGTTCCTACTTGTTGCAGAGCTCCAATGTGTAAACCAGAGTAGGCTTTCAAACTATTAGATGCATACAGTATCTTTGACCTAAATAAGGGAATTATTTCTATTACAGACATATAGAAATATTAGAGTGCACTCCTGCTATCTGATGTACCCTTAAAGGACCACTATAGTGCCAGGAAAACATACTCGTTTTCCTGGCACTATAGTGCCCTGAGGGTGCCCCCACCCTCAGGGACCCCCTCCCGCCAGGCTCTGGAGAGAGGAAGGGGTTAAACACCTTTCTCCAGCGCCGGGCGGGGAGCTTTCCTCCTCCTCTCCTCCTTCCTCGCGACGTCATCGGCTGAATGTGCATGCGTGGCAGGAGCAGGGCCGGATTAACATAGGGGCTGATGGAGCTGCAGCTCCAGGCCCAGGCCCATGGAATAGGCCCATTTAAAAAAAAAATAAAAAATTTTTTTTTTACATACTACTCTTAGGTTTGCCACCTGACTGGTATTTTACTGGCACAGCTGGTATTTGAGGCTGCCTGGCCATGCCGGTATTGCAGTAATACCGGCAATACAAATGCAGGTTTTTTTCTCAGAATAAATGGAGATTACTCTGCAATACCAGCACCAGCCAGTAGGGGTCACTGTGTGTGGAGAGAGGCAGGGATAGGAAGTTACACAGCATATCCCTGCCTCTCTCTACTGCTCACTGATCCGTGGGGGAGCAGCAACACAGCACAGAGTCCAGACAGCAGCTCTACAGCTCAGGTAAGTGAGGGATGTGGGGAAAGGCAGCAGGGACACTGAGACACTAGGGGACATATGGGAACACTGAGACACTAGGGGACACAGACACTAGGGGACACATGGGGACACAGACACTAGGGGACACTGAGACACTGGGACACATGGGGACACAGACACTGGGAGACCTGGAAATACTGAGACACATGGGGACGCTGTGAGACATAGGGACATTGGGAGACACTGAGACATTGGGACACGGAGACACTATGTCCCCATGTCTCCCAGTGTCCCCATGTCCCCCAGCCAGTGTCCCCAGTGTCTGTGTCCCATGTTTCTCAGTGTGCCTAGTGTCCCCATGTGTCCCTATATGTCCCAGTGTCCCCATGTCTATGTCCTCTAGTCTCCCAGTGTCCCCTAGTCTCCCAGTGTCTGTGTTCCCATGTCTCTGTGTCCCTAGTGTCTTAGTGTCCCCAAATGTTTCAGTGTCCCAATGTCTCCCAGTGTCTGTGTCACTAGTGTCTCAGTGTCCCCATTTCGCCCAGTTTCCACAAATGTCTCCCAGTGTCCCCATGTCTCTGTGTCCTCATGTCTCTGTGTCCTCATGTCTCTGTGTCCTCATGTCTCTGTGTCCCCATGTCTCTCAGTGTCCCCGGGTCTCTCAATGTCCCCATGTCTTTCAGTGTCCCCATTTCTCTCAGTGTCACCATGTCTCTCTGTGTCCCCAGCTCTCTCAGTGTATCCTAGTGACATGGGGACACACTGAGACATTGGGACACTGGGAGAAATGGGGACACTGAGACACTGGGAGACTAGGGATTGGGCGACATGGGGACACTGACACTGAGACACTGGGTGACTTGCAAGACTGAGACACTGGGAGACAGGGAGACACTGGGAGCAATCCATATATACAGCAGAATCAAACTGTGAGTAGTTTGTTGGTGATTTTACAGAATTTTCTCTGATATCACTCCTTGTGATTTACATCATGTGATGTCACGCATAACTAATTAATTATAAAAATGATTAAGACTGGTATTTTTTTCCAAGAAAGGTGGCAACCCTAACTACTCTTCACATACTCTTGCTTAAAGGAGCACTATAGGTTCAGGAACACAATCATGTATTTCTGACCCTATTATGTTAAAACCACCACCCTGGCCCCTTCCAGGAACTTCTGCCTGCTAGTAAGAAGGTGAGGAGACAAGTGGACCAGCTAGGGGACAGTCCTTAGTGGGGTGCTAGGGGACAGTCCTTAGAAAGCATGGAGTGAGCGCATCATTAGACGCATTTATGTCAAGCTCAGGGTGCTGCTTGCATAGTATGCCCTTAGTTGGACAGCCTGCATGATTGGCTGGCAGCCTGACATGCATTCATGCCAGGCTGGCCTTCCAATTCTTTGGACAGACATGCCCCCTTTTTAGGCATGTTCTCCCCTTTTGGCAGGTTACGTGATTCGCACCAGTGGCCCACCCTTTTACCCCACCCATTGACTTCCTGCTTCACTGGAAACTGCTGTTAGGGGTTATGGATTTACTTGACAGATGAAAACATAAATTAGAGAGAGATTAGCATAGAGTATGTGTTTTCTTATAGCTGCATCCTATGAGTTTCCCTCCAGCACCATCTCCATCAGATACATGACGCTTGGGAGGTATGACTGTTTTAGTGTTTTTGGTCGATAAGATTCCGTAGTTAGGCCCATCATAATTGTCAGCACCAGGCCCACTGTGCTCTTAATCCAGCCCTGGGCAGGAGCCGCGTGCGCATTCAGCCGGTCACATAGGAAAGCATTTACAATGCTTTCCTATGGACGCTGGCGTCTTCTCACTGTGATTTTCACAGTGAGAAGCACGCAAGCGCCTCTAGCGGCTGTCAATGAGATAGCCACTAGAGGCTCTGGAGGCTGGATTAACCCTCAGTATAAACAAAGCAGTGTCTCTGAAACTGCTATGCTTATAAAAAAAAGGGTTAATCCTAGAGGGACCAGGCACCCAGACCACTTCATTAAGCTGAAGTGGTCTGGGTGCCTAGAGTGGTCCTTTAACAGCTCTATACTCTCCTTGAGCCAATCACACTTAAACTATTGCGCAAAGTAGATGGTGGGAACCGCACTCAATCCCAACGGCCAAGGGTGCTCCGGATCAGGACCAGCAATCCCAGAATAATACACGAAAAAAGAGAGGATCACAGGCACTCCAAATTGAAACCGTATGCAGATTTATTAGGAAAAAATGCAACGCCAAGCTTGAAAAAGACCTTTGTCGGTCGAAACGTTGCTTGGCGTTGCATTTTTTCCTAATAAATCTGCATACGGTTTCAATTTGGAGTGCCTGTGATCCTCTCTTTTTTCGTGAATCACACTTAAACTTTCTCACCAGGTGGAAAATATGAGCACCGTGATCCTGGTATATGCAGTTGCTACTCAAGTATTCATGGATTGTGCAGTGGTTATGGTGTCCGGAGTATTCTGACGCCCACTCATTATAAGCAATCAAACAGGTTTTGAATGGTTTGACTTCTTATCTAGGGTCCACCGGGCGCCACCTACCCTACCACTACAAATGCGTAAAAGACTGACATTTTTTGCCTCTCTTTCCCAATAATAAAGGTTTCAAAGTGTCCAGATTGAGTGTTGTTTTTTTTCCCCCTGGATTAATCTCTGGCTTAAACTATTTATCCTAAGAAGATCTTGAGTGCTGGCTTGTATACCACTGTGTAAATTGTGCAGCTGAGCACCTGACAAGGAACACAGAGGCTGGAGTGCAAAACCCCAATTTATTGTGTGTGTGTGTATATATATATATATATATATATATATATATATATATATATATACAGAGTATGTTCAAAGCCAGGTCAGACTACCAGAAATCAAAAGTCAAATAGGAAGCCAGGTCAGGATACCAGAAATCACAAGTCAAAAACAAGCAGAGGACAAAAGCAGGATATAACAAGAGAGACTTACTATTAGCATTAACGTGTGACAGGACAGAAACCATGCTAGGGCAAAAGGTAATGGCTAGAACAGGTCTTAAATAAGTTCATCTGAGTTCCCATTGGTCCACGTCTTTTCTGCAACCCCAAACAGCATGGGGTAGCTTAGACGGGGCTGCAGTTTAGGGCAGCAGAAGGAGCTGTTCGCGGGACCAAAGGGGAATACAATCCTATTCAGCCCGCGCAACCACGTGGAGTGTTTGGGCCACACGGCCTGAGGACTGCAGTAATAGGGCCACGCGGTGCGTTCTGCCCATGTGGCCAGAGGAGGGGAGCAGCGCGGGTGCCAGGCGTAGGTAAGTTTGGGACAGATACACAGACACACATACAGTTGCACAGATGGACTGAAACACACATTGCCACACCTGCAGATACCCACAAACATTGCCACACCTGCAGATATACAGATACACAGATATAGAGACACACTAACACACAGTCATATATACAGACACATACACTGACACACATGTACATACACAGATACAAACATTACCAAACCTGCAGAGAAACAGACACACAGATACAGATATACTAACACACAGGCAGATATACAGACACATACACTAACACACATGTAGATACACAGACACACATATACAGACACTGACACACGAGGATACTCAGATACATACTCTGACACACATACAGAAATAGATATTGACACATATAGATACACACACAAACGCACATACACATACACGGACACAGGCATACAGGTACACATACTGACACACACATGCCACACTGACATACAGATACACACACGTATATACACTGACACACATACATAGATACAAACACTATACATACAGATACAGACACCCAAAACACAAATACAGGTCAAAATTTTAGCCACCCTCCAAAAGGTGGCTGCTGCTGGCTGTGGTTGTTGGGAGTTATGGGGCTTGCTCCTCTTCCAGTCCGCCCCCCTTGTGCCTCCGTTTGAGTAAGCTGGGAGGCTCTCACTTCCTCCCAGCACTCCCTGCAGATAGGAAGGGAGCAAAACTCTGTCAAGTGACATGGAAGCCGTAGGAAAGCACTTGATACAATGCTTTATGTCGAAACTTGAATGCACATGAAACACTTGTAACACCTACACATAATGCTCCTCTACATAGAGCATTAGATTGATCCATTGCAGAGGAAGCCATGCCTCCTCGATTACGTTGGGGGACATGGAGAGGTGGCACTTTAGCATTAGGAATGCAGGTTTGTATTCCTAAACTAGAGTGTTCCTTTAAGCAATTGGCCTCATAATCTAGTTTAGCCCAGGCACTAGTGTAGGAGAAACAAACATTGGAGGTAGATTTATTAAACAGGTGTGTGCAAAATGGTGCAAAGTACTAAATGTGGGGCAACAACCATTGATAAAGAATGGAACCAGCAGGCAAGTTCCATTGGTGACTCCTCCCCTTTTAGCCCACGGTACTTTGATAAGTATCCCCATTTTTTTTTCTCTGTATCCTCACTCTCAATGCTGGTTGAAGAGTTAATAATAAATAAGGGGCAAAAATGGATGCAATCCGTTGCAAATGTGCATATTTTTCTGATCACACAAAAACACCACAACAACTTAAAAATCCTGGGAAGTAACAGTAAACATTTTGGGTTCAACTTGTTTTGCGGAAATACACTGTCAAAAATTAGTAAATCTGTCTTTTGTTCGTTTTGTGCAATATTCATAAAACATTTTGGAAAACAGAACAATAACCACACACATCCAAATAATATATCAATTTAGAAGATAAGGGCAAACAACAAGCACTACCAACATTTTTAAAATCAATAAAAAAAAAATCACTAGGGATCATGATTTCGAAGAGCCAGAATTTGTGTTTACTTTACTGGATTATAGATGGCTGTGTTTACCACTGGAATCCCATAAGTATTTAAATCAACACTATAGCCACCTTAAGCTTAATGGAGTAGTTTTGGCATATAGATCATGCCCCTGCAGTCTCACTGGTCAATTGTCAGCTATTTAAAAGTTAAATCATTGTTTATGCAAGCTTAACCCTGCATGTCACTCACAGTCTTCCTAAACACTTCCTGTAAAGAGAGAGATCTAATATTTAAACTTCCTTTATTGCACATTCTGTTTAATTATGAGTTTCTTATCTTATTTTATTACTATAATCTAGTAAAGCCTACAGCAGCCCCATGTGTGTGATTAAAGTTTATTTTACAGAGCAGGAGAAAAAGTTTAAAGCAAGTTAACATCTGCTTGAAAATTAAACCTTTTTTTTTTCTTTATGCAGGCTTTGTCAGTTACAGGCAAGGGAGGTGTGGATAGGCCAGCATAAATAGAAACAAGTGGTTGAATTCCTAAATGGCTAATAATTGAGTAGTGAGTCTGCAAGGGAATGATCTGCTTCATGAAGTAACCAGATGTTTTTCAACTTTGCAAGCCAGACATATACAGCAACCAATGTGAACCATAGACGTGCGCAGCCTATTGCATAAGGGTGTGTACACACTCCGCGTATATATATATATATATATATATATATTATATGTATATATATTTATACATACACACACACACACTGCTGTGTGTGTGTGAGGGCGCTGTGTGAGTGTAAGGGTACTGTGTGTGAGGGTGGTGTGTGTGTGAGGGTGCTGGTAGTGTGAAGGTGCTGTGTGTGTATGCGTAAGGGTGTTGTGTGTGTAAAAGGGTGCTGTTAGTGTGTGGGTGCTGTTTGTGTGTATTGTGTGGGGGAACCATTTAGTTAATGGCCCCCCTCCCTTCTTACCTTTAGTAAGGAGGGGGGACCTTGCTGCTGCCATCCCTGGTGGTCCAGTGGTGAGTGAACTGTAGCCTGCGGGTCTAGAGTCCACTCTCACGAGATCTGAGTGTTGCTGCAGCAATGCTCCGACCTCGCGAGAGGAACCCGGTGGAGCTGCTGGCTAGAGCTCCCCAGGTCCTCTCCTGCCTCCCTCCCTGCCTGTGGGCCCATGGAGGCACATAGTGCAGGCCGTGGAGATTAGGGTGTGCACCCCGTGAGCACGCCTATGATGTGAAAATCATTCAACCAACAATGAAAAAGGTAATAAAAAAAAAAAATATATATATATATATTTTCCCCTTTGTTGAAACTCTTAAACAAGTTTTCTTTATATAAAACATGCGATTAGTGTGTATTTTTTATATATAGATGCAGCAGGTCCCATGACATGTGTGAAACTCAACAATACATTTGTTTTTAAAGGTTATCTTTAATATACATATCCACCCTGTGAAGGTCATCAAAATGGTTTATCAAAGAAATCAAAAAGACAGGCAGACATTCTTGTCAATATTCTTTTCTAAATTAAAATTATTAATTACAACTCACGTTTTTTTTCTCCTGTAAGAAATGTGTTTAACCCCTTAAGGACCAAACTTCTGGAATAAAAGGGAATCATGACGTGTCACACATGTCATGTGTCCTTAAGGGGTTAAAGGAGTATAAAGCATTCATGGGAAATGATCATATGGTATTTAGAGGACACTCTGGTAAAATAGGTTTTAACTATAAAAAACTTCTAATTCGTTTGTTTTGTATTGAATTGAAGGCATGGGAGGTGAGTCCACAGAGCCAGTGGTGTTCTGTCCAAAAACTTTAAGATTAACAAATCTGATTTTCCAATTTTCACCAATTGGACAGCGAATGAGCCCAAATATTTGTTCAAATATTCCAAGCCATGAATTGTTTCTATGAATTGTCCCAGCAACTGCAACAACAACTAGTCCATGAGGGGATGTCACACATTTTAACCCTTTGGAATCTACATTAGGATTAAAAACCAGCTTTTCCTCTCGTGTGAGAGCAAGCAGACGAAGGCTAGTCATTTGGGCTCCATTGTACTCTTCCATGTTTTCCTCTGTTGTGCTGTAAGAAAACTTCAAGACAGCATTCTCCCAGAAGTGCTGAGGTCCCCAATCACCCTTCTCATGTCCTAGCACTGGGTTCTGAGAGTTAAGGAGTTGATAGAACCATTTGCAGAATTGCTCTCCAAGCAATTGACAGTCAAGTGACCCAAGGTGTGATTTGTCTTCTGTCTTTGCCTGTAAACATAGAATTGTTTTTAAAATTATAACTTTGAAAAAAAAATAACGTCAATTTTGTAGAACATTAAATTAGTAAAAAAAAAAAAAAAAAAACACAATAGGTTAGCTAGTCAAGAAGTTAAAGTACAGTCTTAATATCTATATATTACTGCATACTGACAACTAGCCTGTAACCAGGATTCTCATCTTATCATTGCCATCTACATGTTAACAGCCTAGTAAAAAGTTCACTAATTTGTAGAGAGGCCAGGGTTACTTCAACCATGAATGGCATAGAAAGGTGGGACCATGCTAGCATGCAGTATGTGCTAATGTAATATGTATAGAATTACCATTAGCGACCCAAAACTACTATTTCAGGCTTGCTAATAATGGCCAAATGGCACTCTGCCAGAGGTGGAGTTACATCTCCAGCAGCAGAAGGGTTACATTTGTATGTGCAGAGGTTCATAACGAAATGCTGCACATGTAGACTCTAGGCACCATGATCGGCATAACTGAAGGGATAATGGTAATTGGAGTAGCCTTTTAAAAAACTTTCTGTTATTTGTAGAGTTCTATAGGTTTGGGACTTGCAATGCAAAATGTCCACTTATATTTTAATTTATGCATAAATAAAACCAATTATATTCAATTAATAAAATTTGGTGGGGTATAATACTATCTGCTTGCAAAATGGGAGAATAATTGCTCTCTTAGTTAGGACTACTGACCTGAGGTTTGGAAGACAATTTGGGATTTTTCACTGCGTCCTTCCAATACTCTATAGCATGCTGGATAAGTTGATTCTTATCACTTGATGGAAGCACAGTAATCTGTTGTGTAGCGAGATATTTAAAAATGATATCACGGTGAACCTTCCTTCGTTTCAGGAGCTCTGTGGCACTTGCGCTGTATACAAGTATTGCATCGATGGCTTCTAGAAAAGCAAAACATAAATTAATGTTAATATCACACCTAACTAATCATTTACTATTGTTCTGGCAAGATACCAACGTGGTTCTTAGAATGAAAAGCTAGATGGTGTCACCTTTGTATAAAATTATTTATAAGTGACATGAGCCTAGAAGACACATTTGTGTTTTATAATTCCACGTTAACATTTGGAGTACTCCTTTAAAAGAACGAAAGCTAAATTTCTAACACTAAAGTGATGCTGTCCTGCCCCACTTCCGAGTAAATAAAAGGCCAAAAAAACATTTTTTACGCTCACCTTATTTCAGCGCCTAGGTCTCTCTATGCTGGCTCTCTCCATCTCCTCCGACGTCAGCGCTGATGGAGAACCTAATGCACATGCTAAGGCTTTCCATAGTAAAGCATTGATTCAATGCTTTCCTATAGGGGATTTGAAGATGCTGGACGTCCTCTTGTCTGGGAGACAGCCACTACAGCCCTGCAGTATATAAACATTGCAATTTCTTTAGAACTGCAATGTTTCACATTGCAGGGATAACGGGATAGGGACAGTGCACCCAAGCCACTTCAATAAGATTAAGTGGTCTGGTTGCCTATAGTGTCCCTTTATTCCTAATATTGTCCCACTATGAAAATAAAATTACTTATCTTTTTATCTTATCACTGTTCCTCCTTGGGGAAACCATCAGGGATAAAAGTCTCTCCTTCCTGACCATATAAAAGTGCTACATAAGTGGCAATTGATGCAACTGCTCCAATAAAAATCAGCGGTTACCCAATAGAATTCGTCTCATAGGGAATAAAATCCAGTTCTTCTATATGGAAGTACTTCACTTCCCCCTTGAAGCTGCTGGTTGTCAGTTTAACTGCTGGGGCTTGATCTACACGCTTCATGAATATAACATTATTTTGGTGACTTTAGTATCCTAAAATATAACTAATTAGCATGAGCGGAACGTTGGAGAATCGTATCCATTCTGATTTGTAACTTTTATTTCCTTGGGAATACCATACACCACAAGTTTACTTAAAATTCGAATTTTACAAGGATTTTGCTCCTCACGTCATTGCTGAAGTTGGCAGAAGTATTACAGACATGTACCTTTTTTTAATAGTTCTCTCTATTGATGATATGATGCTTGCGCTGACCAAAAATGTTTTTTAAAAGCATACAATTGAATATATATCCCTTTCATCTCTCAAGGCATGGTGAAATTTGTATATATCCTAAAGCTTAAATACATTTGTAAAAAAAACAACAAGGAATTCTTGTTTTGTCATTGATTTATAAGAACACTTTCAGAGGCTATCTTTACCACTCCAGCTGTTGTGAACTACGTTTCCCGTGATGCTTTGCCAGGCTTTGCTGTGTAAACACAATGGGAATTGGTGGTGAATCCCCCCCAGCCCCCTATAGCTGCTCGGACCCCAGCGCACCTTCCCTGCCGAACACCTGGATCATTCGGTTGGTGACCGTCTCGGTCAGGGACAGCAGGTCGGCGGTGTCCAGCTGCTCTAGTAACTGCCGGCAGCCCACCTTCTCCCGGGGTCTCAGACCCGCCATGGCCGGGGATCGCACCGGGGCAAACCGCCCACGCTGGAACGCTTGACAGCCAGGAAAGCGCGTCACTTCCGCGTTCCACGGAACGAGCGGCCACTGCCGGTGACGTCATGGAGGCGCGACGATCCTTTCCTGTGCTAGTGATGCATGGCATGTAGAAGGTGTAATGAGGTGGGATGCGCTGCCAGCATATGCTGACACCTGACTAATGAAAGGGGGACTCACGGTCAGCTCGCTGTAGGTTATTTTATTTAACAGAATATTGATAATCACCTATATCACTCCAAGTACTGCAGTGGTTATGGTGCCAGGAAGGCCTCCTAAAGTAACAAGTCAACTTCTTTTACCACTTACCTGGTTTTCACAGGGCACCTGCAGCCACCATCTCTTGTGCTGCTGCTGGAAGTGCTCTGCACTGCAGGGCTTAGCTCAGGACAGCTAGCAGAAGCTCGTAACAGGAGGTTTCCGGCACTAGCGGAAGAGTACCAAGTGGACCCCAGGTAGGTTGTGAAACATTCTTGGAAGGCACACTGGGTTTAGTCACGTCACCAGAAGTGACATGCTTCTTTCAGATGGGATCACTTACCCCATGCGTGAAGTGTTTTTCTAACCCAGTGTTCCTCATTGCGCGGCTCGCTGAAGCAGTGCTGCTCACGGACCGTGCCGTCAGAAGCCTACAAGGGTCTGCGGATGCTGCAAGCTCTGCAGCGAATGAGTAGAAGCCAGAACACCCCCAGCCTTCCCTGTTCTGACGAATCTGAGAGACACCAGGCAGATATAAGAGTACAACAGAGAAGCTGTGAATCTGCAGGTACGGGTGCAGTATATTAACAGAGATTGAAAAGAGACACAAATGGTTTGAGAAGATGCAAAAGGGAAATTCCTGAGGTGTAAGGAGATCGAAAGATAGATGCTTGAAGCGTGAGGAAATGAAAAAGTTACATGCTTAAAGGGATTCTATAATGTCAGGAAAACCTACTCGTTTTCCTGGGACTATAGATTTCTCCTTTGTCAAGTCCCCCACCCGCGGCACTAAAGGGGTTAATAACCCATTCATTCACTTACCTGGGTCCAGCGCCGATGTCCCTTGGGCTGGCTCAGCTCTGTCCACTCTCCTCCCAAGCCGACGTCCGCTGGTGGGGGAGACCTAATGCGCGGCAATGGCCGCGCTCGCTTTAGGATCTTCCCATAGGAAAGCATTCAATGCTTTCCTATGGGGAAAATCTGATGCTGGAAGTCCTCATGCAGAGCGTTAGACAGCCACTAGAGGAGGAGTTACCCTCAGAGGTAATTATTGCAGTTTGTAAAAAAAACTGCAATAATTTCCAGTGCATGGTTAAGGGTAATGGGAGTTTGCAATGAGATGAAGTGGTCCCTTTAAAGGTTACTGAGATGAAAAAGATATAAATGGGGTGAGAAATGAAAACGAGAAAAGTACAGTAAAAAGGGAATTAAAGCGGCACTGTCATGCCGAACTTACCTTTCCTCAATCTCTTCCTCTTCTCCCCCTCTCTCGGGATCTGTTCTTCTTTTCTTCCATTCTTCTTTAATTTTCTTTAAAATCATAAGACAAAGTAGGGACTCTGTCTTATGGAGGATTCCTCCGCTTGACCAGCTCTGACCAGCGGAGGAGCAAAGTGTGCTTCATTTCCGCTGGTCAGAGCAATTTTCCCATGATCCCTAGCTTTCCTCCCAGTTCCCACAATGCTTCCTGTCAGTATTGCCGAAAGTCCTGTCACTTAGACAGAACGCCGGCAAAACTGCCGAATTGCATCCTAACAGAATGAGAAGAGTTTCTCCATTGGTGTTAGGATGCAATTCGGTACTTTGTTCGTATCGGAATTTCATTCTAATGAATGAAACTCCGATCCTATTCATTGCTGTGGCTGCATCTTGCAGCCGCTTAGTAGATAACTCCCTAATTCCCACGGTATCAGGGAGCTATCTACTAAAAGGCTGAAAGACCTGAATTGGTCTTGAAGCCAAATGTACTAATACTAAGTAAAGATTACTTAGTATTAGTAAATAATATGCCCCTACTCGCTATACCGCGAGTAGGGGCATGTCTAGTAAGCAGTGAGCAGCCTGTGGCTGCTCACTGTAAAAAAAAACAAAAAAACACCTAATAACCCCCCCCCCCCCCCGCGCGGGGTTAAAGATGGGGGGGACCTACTGTCCTCCCCCCTGGCCCCCACCCCTGCGCGGTGGTTGGGGGCCCTAATAAAATAATAAGGGGGGGGGGGACCTACTGTCCTCCCCCCCTGGCCCCCACCCCTGCGCGGTGGGTGGGGGCCCTAATAAAATAATAAGGGGGGGGACCTACTGTCCTCCCCCCTGGCCCCCACCCCTGCGCTGTGGGTGGGGGCCCTAATAAAATAATAGGGGGGGGGACCTACTGTCCTCGCCCCCTGGCCCCCACCCCTGCGCGGTGGGTGGGGGCCCTAATAAAATAATAAGGGGGGGGGACCTACTGTCCTCCCCCCCTGGCCCCCACCCCTGCGCTGTGGGTGGGGGCCCTAATAAAATAATAAGGGGGGGGACCTACTGTCCTCCCCCCCTGGCCCCCACCCCTGCGCGGTGGGTGGGGGCCCTAATAAAATAATAGGGGGGGACCTACTGTCCTCCCCCCCCCTGGCCCCCACCCCTGCGCGGTGGGTGGGGGCCCTAATAAAATAATAAGGGGGGGGACCTACTGTCCTCCCCCCCTGGCCCCCACCCCTGTGCTGTGGGTGGGGGCCTTAATAAAATAATAAGGGGGGGGACCTACTGTCCTCCCCCCTGGCCCCCACCCCTGCGCTGTGGGTGGGGGCCCTAATAAAATAATAGGGGGGGGGACCTACTGTCCTCCCCCCCTGGCCCCCACCCCTGCGCGGTGGGTGGGGGCCCTAATAAAATAATAAGGGGGGGGGACCTACTGTCCTCCCCCCCTGGCCCCCACCCCTGCGCTGTGGGTGGGGGCCCTAATAAAATAATAAGGGGGGGGACCTACTGTCCTCCCCCCCTGGCCCCCACCCCTGCGCGGTGGGTGGGGGCCCTAATAAAATAATAGGGGGGGACCTACTGTCCTCCCCCCCCCTGGCCCCCACCCCTGCGCGGTGGGTGGGGGCCCTAATAAAATAATAAGGGGGGGGACCTACTGTCCTCCCCCCCTGGCCCCCACCCCTGTGCTGTGGGTGGGGGCCTTAATAAAATAATAAGGGGGGGGGACCTACTGTCCTCCCCCCCCTGGCCCCCACCCCTGAGCGGTGGGTGGGGGCCCTAAATGACCCCCCCCCCCCATCAAGGTGACTAGGGGTCCCAAGCCCCTAGTCACCCCCCCCACCCAAAACATTCTATCCCCTACCTACCCCCCTCACCCTAAAAATAGTGAGGGGGGAATAAAATAAAATTAAACTTACCATTTGACGTCTTCTTTTTTCTAAATTCTTCTTTCTTCAGCCCCCAAAAAACAAAACAAAAAAAAAACCGAGCGCAAAAAAAAATTAATCCATGTTCACCCATGGAGGGCACGCCGCGTACTGAGCTCCGCAGGGCGGATCAAGGCTTATATAGCCTTGCCCCGCCCTGCAATTAGGCTTAGAACACACTGATTGGTTGGTTTAAGCCAATCAGAGTGCTCTGTGTCATTTTACACAGCGTGGGAAAATTCAAAAGAACTTTCCCACGCTGTGTAAAATGACAGATCACTGTGATTGGATGGTTTTCAAGCCATCCAATCACAGTGCTCTGTGTCATTTTACAAGCGTGGGAAAATTCCAAAGAACTTTCCCACGCTTGTAAAATGACACAGAGCACTGTGATAGGATGGATTTCAAGCCATCCAATCACAGTGCTCTGTGTCATTTTACAAGCGTGGGAAAATTCCAAAGAACTTTCCCACGCTTGTAAAATGACACAGAGCACTGTGATAGGATGGATTTCAAGCCATCCAATCACAGTGCTCTGTGTCATTTTACAAGCGTGGGAAAATTCCAAAGAACTTTCCCAAGCTTGTAAAATTACACAGAGCACTGTGATTGGATGGCTTGAAAACCATCCTATCACAGTGCTCTGTGTCATTTTACAAGCGTGGGAAAGTTCTTTGGAATTTTCCCACGCTTGTAAAATGACACAGAGCACTCTGATTGGCTTAAACCAACCAATCAGTGTGTTCTAAGCCTAATTGCAGGGCGGGGCAAGGCTATATAAGCCTTGACCCGCCCTGCGGAGCTCAGTACGCGGCGTGCCCTCCATGGGTGAACATGGATTAATTTTTTTTTTGCGCTCGGTTTTTTTTTGTTTTTTTTTAAAGTGCGACGGGTATGATGGATTTTTATTTGGCCTTTTTGGGGGCTGAAGAAAGAAGAATTTAGAAAAAAGAAGACGTCAAATGGTAAGTTTAATTATTTTTTTTACAGGTTAGTTATTTTATTCCCCCCTCACTATTTTTAGGGTGAGGGGGGTAGGTAGGGGTTAGAATGTTTTGGGGTGGGGGGGGGGGTGACTAGGGGCTTGGGACCCCTAGTCACCTTGATGGGGGGGGGGTTCATTTAGGGCCCCCACCCACCGCTCAGGTGTGGGGGCCAGGGGGGAGGACAGTAGGTCCCCCCCCCTTATTGTTTTATTAGGGCCCCCACCCACCGCGCAGGAGTGGGGGCCGGGGGGAGGACAGTAGGTCCCCCCCCCTTATTGTTTTATTAGGGCCCCCACCCACCGCGCAGGGGTGGGGGCCGGGGGGGAGGACAGTAGGTCCCTCCCCCTTATTATTTTATTAGTGCCCCCACCCACCGCGCAGGGGTGGGGGCCAGGGGGGAGGACAGTAGGTCCCCCCCCCCTATTACCATTTATGTTTTTACAGTGAGCAGCCACAGGCTGCTCACTGTTTAGTGGACATGCCCCTACTCGCGGTATAGCGAGTAGGGGCATTGGGGAGATTTTAATCTCCCTTGTGCTATTATGGGGGTCATATTGACCCCCATAGAGTGAGGGGGGGACCTGGGGGGCTTATGAAGTGGTGGGGAGCACAGCTCCCCACCGCTTCTGTCTTTACATATTACAAGGAGGGAGCTGCACGTCGGTAGCTCCCTCCTTGTAATAAACTGATCGAACAAACGAACACTGATACTCAGTGTCAGTTTGTTCGTCTGATTTTTTCTATTCATTAATTCGTCTGTCTGATGAATGAATGAATAGGTGAAATTCCCGTTCGCATGTCCAGGTGTTTCACTGGGCATGTGCGGGAATCTCACAGTCTGTGTAGTGTGGGTAGATGACGTGTCCCATAGGGACTTCACCTACCCACACAAAGATGGCGGCGCCCTGAATAAAGATCGGGGCAGAAGATACAGATTTAAAAATAGGTAATCTGGGGGGCTTAGGGGCATTTGGGGGTGACTAGGGGGGCAATTGGATGTAGTGGAGGCGGGAGGGGGGTTAAAAAAAAAACGGGATTCGGCATGACAGTGTCGCTTTAAGGAAATGAAGGCATTCTGCTGGTCTCCGTATTAGAGGCAATTAAAGCCATTTTTTCTTCTTAATTGTGTTTCAAGGGACACTATAGTCACCAGAACAACTACAGTTTATTGCATTTGGCCTGGTGAGTATAATCATTCCCTTCAAGCTTTTTGCAGTGAACACTGCCTTTTCAGAGAAAATGCAGTGTTTTTTACATTACTTCCACTGGCCACTCCTCAGATGGCTACTAGAGGTGCTTCCTGGGGCAGTGACTGCCATTCAGTGTCTCCACCCTCTGCATGGAGACACTAAACTTTCCTCCTAGACATGCGTTGATTCAATGCATCTATATGAGGAGATGCTGATTGGCCAGGGCTGTGTTTGGCTTGTGCTTGCTCTGCCTCCTTTGCAATATTAGCCAATCCATTGCTTTCCTATGGAATTCCCTCTTCCTATAATTTACTGTAGAGACAATGATAAAATATGCAACTTTTGTTCAAATGTTGACTTGGAGGCAAACCCTTCTTGTATATTTACATTAAAGATGCCTAGAAAACAGATCATTGCTATGTATGGCTCCCTGTGTGTTTCACAATGGGTTGCTTGTACCATCATCCCTCACAGAGGTGAGAGGCAAGATACCTAAATGTGAATGGAGACCTGTGTTAAAATTTGAGTGTCAATAAATACAAACTATTTTCAGTGTTAAAACATGAAGAGCGTGACTGTAAAAGAGCATGTTAACTGAAGAGAACACTGTGGGGATATTTATGGGATAATAATAGTAAACAGTTGATAATTGCCCACTATTTCAATTCTCAGATCCCAAAGATCGTTATCGTGTAAGTGAAATGTATTCCATATAAATAAAATCACAATTTGTTATAAAAATAGATACAATTTATTGTGACATTTTAAATAATAATATGTAACATGCGTGACAATAATCAATGAATATTCAGTATAACATAGTATGCAATACAAAGGCAATACAAAAACATTGTTCAATGGTTAACAGCCTTAATTGTCAAGACAAGATTTATGACTGTCTTTCACAGAGCTTCGAAAGTGAAACTTACACACAGACACAGAGCTGCAGCTTAAGGCCATAAAACTTTAGCTGACAGTTAGAATAACCAACGGAATGCTCAAAGAGCTGGAATGAACCAGACTGGTTGAGTATATTACTGGAAATCGAAGAAAATAATAAATATAATATAATAGCTGTGTAATCAGGAAAGATAATAATAATAGTAAATAAATAATAGAATCACATCTAACACAAAGTGCAATCTTGCCTTAGTGGCTCACCTCTATATATGCCTATAGATACCCTTATCCTATTATGTACAACACATGCAACTGGCTAGTGACTTTATTTGGGCTATATGAATGGTCAAGTCCAGTGGCTTATGAATATATTCAGTAGGTAAATGTCATGCAGCTGACACGGGTATCCAGGATGTGGTCACTATATGTGCCCTGAGTGATTTAGGGAGTGCCTTGTGGCTACTGGTAGCACTGGCGTGATTAGTGGCCTGTATATATTCAGACTACATCACAATAAATTACCCAGACCAACATTGAGGGACAGCATGTGAATATAACCTGTGGTTTAAATATCTAGCAACTGTAGAGGATTGATAGATCCCTCTCGAAGCTGGTGCCAGATAGTTGTAACTCTAATTATATATAAGTTACATATCAATATAAGGAACTATTCATCATGCATAATTGGGTCCCATAGAGGGTCAAAGGAAATTGCCCTAAACAGGCAAACCAACTGTGACCACCGGGCGAAAGAGAGAGGTGAAAAATGAAGATTAAGGTGCCTCTATGTGCAGAACCATACTTAGGATGTTGGTTACCCGCACATAGTGATAGATAGCCTAGTGAGGAAAAGAGTGAGGAAAATGAGCCCAGATGAGCCCGACGCGCGTTTCGGTGCTGTGATGCACCTTCGTGTGATGCACCCTGACGAATAATAGGATAAGGGATAAGGGTATGTATAGGCATATATAGAGGTGAGCCACTAAGGCAAGATTGCACTTTGTGTTAGATGTGATTCTATTATTTATTTACTATTATTATTATCTTTCCTGATTACACAGCTATTATATTATATTTATTATTTTCTTCGATTTCCAGTAATATACTCAACCAGTCTGGTTCATTCCAGCTCTTTGAGCATTCCGTTTGTTCTTTCCATATATAGGGGTTAAGCCCCAGGACATCTCTGGAGTGTCCATCAAGGTGTATTTCCACCAACGAGACGGTTCCAATCTCTGGACCCATTCTCACGGGTGGAAATTTATTTTGCTACAGTTAGAATAACCCTTTCAATGCTGGCTAGACCTCCTAAGTAATTAAGACCTATTCTCATGTGATTTTAAATAAAATAACATTTAAACCAGTTCATTAGTCATTTCCTGGAACCATCCAATAAGAGTAATCTACCATGTTCTATAAGCAGAATTTTAACTTGCCTAAACAGATATTTTATCTTATTTTAGAGCAAATCAATACACCTGGATAAATATCACGATATGCTAACATGTGATATGTCACATTAAATACATAATTAATCTTTTCCCATCTGCAGATTCGGATGTCATAATCATATATTCTTTAGTAACTAAGATTTCTAAATACCGAAATCTAATCGTGATTAATCCAGTCATATATCATGCTATTAGAAAATGTTAATTAATTTAGATTAATTAAATGAAACCAGTATATTTACCAGTTGAGTAGATATTTTCATCAGATTAGTAGGTAGTCTCAGGAACTTGTTTTGATTTCTTGCTCTGACTCTGCTTTTCTTTCTTAGCCTGCGATCCTGACTGCCTCCTTTGCATACCCTTTGCTTTCTCTGCATACCTCTGCATACCTCTCTCTTCCCTTTGTCTTAACTTTTAAAGGAAAAATTCACTAGGTGATAGACCAATAGAAACACTGGGGGTGTGGTTACCTTCCAGACAATTTAAGTATTTGGTCTATAGAGGGCAGTCTCGTCCCACTAAACATACCTATCCAGGAAAGAGTTAACTTTTCCTGGTGGCTATTTTGACATCATTTACCTTATCTTTATAGTTGTCTATAATTTAAGTTTACTGTCAGATCAAAGAGTTTCTATTTGTTTTGTCCAGACTATGTGTCTGGCAAATTCTGCTATAATTTCTAATATGACAGTTATAACTAAGTATGACCCCTAAACTTACAATGGGACGTTATACAATATCGAAAGTAAAAATTACATTATTTAATCTTCTCTGTCACAAATGTCTGGGTTTAGAATTGATTATATTCCATTAGCATTTAGACAGTATATACTAAGCATTCCTTAGCTTCTGGCAAAGTGGTTAGTTTTACAGAAGGGATAGAAATCTTGTGTCTTTTGTTAACTTGAAAATAACAAAATGGAGTCTGCTCTTTTCAGAGTGACTGACAATATACATTTTAATTTCTATCATAGCACAAAATGTCTGCCGATATAAATACCCTGACAACACATGCATTCTGACACTATTCAATGAGAACAGTGTATGTGCTATTTAGTGTGGCAGAAAAGGCAAGATATGGTTAAGCATTGCATCTCTGAGCATATGTTTATTGGGGGACACCAATGTAGTTTGGAACATCAATGGTTAAACCTTAAAGAAGGCAACTTCCTCATTGGTGCATTGGCTGGCAACACAGTGCAAAGACAACCCTGGAGGTGATGCCAGTGGTGACAGGGTGAGATAAAACAGCAGTCATGATATTCATAATACACAGCAGTTTAATTGGTAATAGTAAAGCCGATGGGAATGCAGAGATGTTTGGAGGTTGCAAGTTTTGGTCGCCTAACTGATGCTGGACTTCCTCACGCTATACATGAAGACATCCAGCGTCACCCAAAATCCATAGGAAAGCATTATACAATGCTTTCCTATGGGGCTATTCCAATGTGCTCGTTGCGCATGCACATTAGGTCCCAAACATCTGGGAAGTAGGAGCCAAGGCAGAGTCTGACCCAGCGCCAAGGGACATCGGCGCTGGACTCAGGTAAGTGACAGAAGGGTTCTGCACTGTGGGCAGGGGAAGAGGAGGGGTATTCGCGCAAGCGAAGGAAGCACTATATGGAGGTATAGTTCTAGGGGAATACAATTTTGCATCCCTAGCCTATAGTTTCCCTTTTACTTTACCATTGTGATTACTATTGCGGAGCAAGCACAGAATTAAGTCAACTGGAGACAGTAGCTGATGCTGTTTGCCTTGTTTGATCAAGTTAGTAAATTTTAATAGCTATAGTAAACTTTATATTTCCTGTGGAACTCCCTTCCCTTCTCTGTTAGATGCTCAACCAGTCTCCACTCTTTCAAAAAATCATTAAAAACTGACTTCTTCACAAGCGTATAAATTAAACTGTTAATAGCTCCCAATACATTCCTCTCATTAAAAATCAAACACTAGGTCTTCAGTAAATACTATTCTACTTCTCTACTACTATCCTTCCCTTCTGTGTCACTTTACCACTCCTTCTAGCATGTAAGCTCATTGAGCAGGGCCCTCAACCCCTCTGTTCCTGTGCGTCCAACTTGTCTGGTTACAATTACAAGTTTGTACCTATTGTAAAGCGCTGCAGAGTTTGTTGGCGCTATATAAATAATACCAATAATTTGAGGGATGGGGTGAAGCTATGTGCTGCTGCCCAGTAGTGATTTGATAAGTGATCTAGTGCAGGTTTGTATACAATCTGCACTCTACTCGAACTTAACCAGAAGTGTAGACCATAGACCATTCCAGATGTTGTGAACTACATCTCCTTTGCCAGCGTTATGGCTGTAAGAGCATTTTGCCATAGATCTTACTTAGCAAGCTTTACTTTAGAGGACTAATCTTTTGTAATTACACCTTTATGTCAAAATTGGACTATGATACAGTTTAGCCATTATGTTGTTTCAGCACATTCCACAGATGCTCAATCGGATTGAGCTCTAAAGAGTTTGGAGGCCAAAACAACACTTTGAACTCTGTCATGTTCTTGAACACTTTTCAGTGTGTATTATCCTGCTGAAAGAGGCCACTGCCATCAGGAAACATAAAGGGGTGCAACAATGGTCTGAAACAATCTCTAGGTAGACAGTATGTGTCAAAGTAACATCCACTTGAATGCAAGGACCCACGGTTTCCCAGCAGAACATTGCCCAGAGCATAATACTGCCTCTGCTGGCCTGCCTCCTTCCAGTAGTGCATGCTGCTTTACAATATTATAAAGGGGTTATTTTGAAAATACATTTTACAGGAACAATAGGTTGATGAGAACCCTCTCTTTAAAGCAGTTTACAATCTATAAATTTCATGCCCCAATGTCTTCATTTATAAATAGGAATGTAAATCTATATTACCTTCCATATCAAAACTTTCGCCAGTCACCATTGGTACCAGCTGATGGCATTACTTAATTCAATAGCCAGGATGTGTTATTCCCAGCTCTCTCACTGCAAGGACTGATAACCAGAGCCTTGTTTTGCTAGTTTGTATTTATTTTATTAATGAATTGCCACAAGACAAAATAATTGTTGGTTTGCGAACTGGCTTCTTTTCAAAATCAGAAAGTTCTATTTTATTCATCCTTTCTCAGGTTATATTGCTTTAAAAAAGTCATATTTGCCATTATTCATTAATCTCTACCTTCCACAAGTGTGGAACCCATTCATAGATGGTCTGGATTAAGGATTGTCTTCTAGTTTATTTTGAAAATATATTTCTTGACCATTTTACTTTTGATTTTAAATTGTGTATGCTGAATCTAAGAAAAACATATGCAATTTCCATTAATAAATTTGCATTAGATACAATGATTGGCTATTCACAAAAACAGACCCACTATTTTTGTATTGTATTATTACTCCTCTCCCATCCATAACTGTAGGAATTAAATCACCCATTGGAACTTTATGTATTGTTTGAAACAAGAATTAACTAAAACCCCTAAATTCACCCTAAAGAAAACACTTTTCTTATTTCCAAAATTTAAATGTTCAAAGCCTATGCCTGAAAAAAATGCAAATTTAGATCTATAATACTATATTTTTACAACCATCTTCGAGATTATTCATATGCAAATTTACTACACAATGTGTAAATTCCGAAGTATCCTTAGAGTACTGTTCGTATAAAACATTCACGTAACATGGACTTCAAATTACCTTAGATAAATCAGACATTTGTGATTTGCACAGGCAATGTTTTATTGAACAAATCTATGTACAATAAAAAAAAAAAATAAGAAAAAAAATAAACTTGTTATCAACAAAACAATACTTATTGCAGTTAATGGCTCAGCTTGTATTTAAATTGTTTTTATTTTTTTTTTATCAAAAGATGGCAGCTAAATTATTTGCCTTTACAAGGAAGAACAGATATATTCAGTAGATTCCGAAATACACAGTCTATGAATGCAAAGTATGCATTTAGCCAACAATAAAATAAGAAATACATTATATTACATTATATCACATTTTGAGTTTTCAATATGTTCAACAGAAGAGAAAAACAAAACAAAAACTTATAAAATAGAAACATGACATAACACTCATTGCCCCTTACAGTAGCTTGCTTTGGATGATCAGTTTTTCAGTCTCATTTGTGTGTCAATAGCGAATGGTTGTAGAATAGTAAAAGTAGAAATGCACCACAATCAGAACATTTCTAGAACAAGTACGTGTGTATTTATAAATCATTTTACTTCTACAAATGTATGCCATAAAATATTCAAATGTGCCAACTTTTGATTGAAGAAATGATCTCATACAAAAAGTAGATGCATAGAAAACATTGTGCTTTATTAGAAAAGCAAAAAGCACACATACCAAAACATAACTACTACAACTCTCTTTAAAGATAAGTGTCCTGGGTCCACCCCTCAAATTAATATCAGATAAACATCTGAGACCAGCGACACTCTCCATTGTGTATACATCGATAAAGCGGAATTAACATCATGAAATGGTGATCTCTCATTAAGAGAACAGTGATTAAATTATAGATGCGGACAGCTCAGCCCTAGTAGACTGGCTGAAAGCACTGTACCAATTATTGGTAATAAAAATACGTTCTAACCAGTTAAAGGAAGCAACATTTTTTTTTTTTTTTAAAGTTTCTTTCCAGTTACTTTATTGTTCTCATAATTCCTCCAGACTACAAATATTTCTATGTATGCAGGTGGGCTGCTCTTTTTAAGATAGATGCTTATATTGTGTATTTTTTAAATCCTGTCTACCTTCCTTCATAACTGCTGAGAGGGAGAGAATGGGAAAAAGAGGTTTGCTTTTTGCAGGAAAAGACTAATTTATTATGTGTATGTCATTCATACGATGAGTATATAAGATTATAAAACCATATAAATGTTTTATATGAAAGTTTTTGTAAAGTGGATATTTAACTTTTCGTCAAAATGAAATTTAAAATGATGGTGAGTTTTATAAACCACTCTAAAAATGTTTTTTGTAATACATATCAACTGCTTGTTGCAACGATTTTTCTTTTTTAAATATACTACGGCTATGTTTCAGTTTCAGAATCTTATAAACAACCCACCCCACCCCACCCCAAAAATAGAAATTTGGCAACCAACCACTAAGAAATAAAGTGCACGGAGGAATAAATGTTACACACTGCACTCATATACACACACTGCACTCATACACACACTGCATTCATTATATACACACACTGTAAGTAAATATTCAATTAATATAATATTTTTAGGATCTAATTTTATTTAGAAATTTACCAGTAGCTGCTGCATTTCCCATCCTAGTCTTATACTCGAGTCAATAAGTTTTCCCAGTTTTTTGGGGGGTAAAATTAGGGGCCTCGGCTTATATTCGGGTCGGGTTATACTCGAGTATATACGGTATATTAAGCACAACAGCCATGTTATGCAATACCAAAAGCACAAGTGTAGTTACAGTGTATCATCAAACAACGTTCTTTGCACCAACAATTCACACTTATGTTGACATTTGTGTTCAGCAGTTTGTTTTTTCAGAAATAAATAAAAAGGTTCTATATACATAGTATTGATTCCTTGTAGGTGCAGTAACCGTTTTGCATCAGGTATTTTAAGTTCAGACAAAGTTATTCAGTAAAGTGAGGATTGCCAGGAATTCAAAGTAAATTCAACGTGCATTACAATTTTTTTGCCAAAATAGCAGATTTAGAAATTGTTCTAGTCAATTAGGTGTTCGTTTTGGCTTTATATTTGAAATTCACTTTGAACTTCTAGCCATTCTTACGTTAAAGAATAACCCTGAAAAGGTCTTGTTCCTTAAACAATGAAGTGTTGGGAGATAAGAGGATCACCCATGGAAATTCCTAGTTTGGATTAGCCATCTTGAATCATTTCCAAAATATACAACAGTGATACCAACAAATGCTTATTAAAGTTACATGTACTACACAAGTTAATTCAAAATATTATTACTCTAGGACAGGGGTAGGCAACCTACGGCACTAGTGCCATGCACGGCACTAAAGGCTGCTACAGCCAAACAGGCTCTGGCCTATGAGGAGTCCCAGTGAAATTTCAGATACCTGCTGATACGAAAAGGTGGTGAAAGACAATCCTCAATTTATGCATTGCAGCACATAGAGTAAGTGATCTCAGCTCACTTCCTCCCAGCACTTGGGAATGGGAATCCACACTGTAGTAGAGCAGCCCGCAGCTGCTGTTGCAGCTCCTGTCCTTGACCTGTACCTGGCCAGCCTGGCCCCCACTGGAACCCAGGGAAGCCACCCACACTGCTAGGTATACACAAAAATGCAGAATATCCCTCCCCTCATACAAATAATACAAACAGCCCACATACAAACATACACACAATCCGCATAAACGTAACCCGCTAACAATCCACATACATGCACACAACCCCACATGCAATAACCCAAACAGCCCCCACACATACACACACTACCAAACACACAATGTGACTTATCCATCCACACACACAATTCCACAAGCAGCTCCCATACAAAGCCCACATTCATATGTGTCATACACGATACCACAAACTACTCCTGAACATATACAATTTAATAGCTCGTATATGCACAAATGTAAAGATTCAAAGCAATTACAGTATAAATAACACAAGCACAATATGACAACATACACACCTCAATTTAAAAAAATAGGACGGGCACGCTACGGGGCATCACAATCCTATATCGGCACAGTGCTGCTAAAAGGTTGCCTACCCCTGCTCTAGGAGAATCATCATTTTAAAATAAAATATGCAAAGAAAATTTCAAGTAACAGAGCTGCTATCAAGTATCTTGTACAATTCACTATTTTGTTAACACCAAAATTGCTAAATTAGATTAAATAACTGAATTTCAATTGATTGGAATTGCATGGATAGTGAATCAACCCCATACAGTGATCAATGAATCCCAAACATCAATTGTCATACATAGGGTGTAATAATATGTGGGTATTAACATCACTGGAAAGTGTGGCAAAACTGTAAAACAAGCATAAATGGACCAAATATATTAAAAGGTCTGTTCTATAAAATAAAGTCAATAGGCACATTTCTCTCCACTTTTCACCATGTTTAAAGGACCACTATAGGCACCCAGACCACTTTAGCTTAAAGAAGTGGTCTGGGTGCCAGGTCCAGCTAGGATTAACCCTTTCTTCTATAAACATAGCAGTTTCAGAGAAACTGCTATGTTTATAATAGGGTTAATCCAGCCTCTAGTGGCTGTCTCATTGACAGCCGCTAGAGGCGCTTCCACGCTTCTCACTGTAATTTTCACAGTGAGAAGACGCCAGCGTCCATAGGAAAGCCGATGAAGATGAGGAGGAGGAGGAGAGTTCCCTGCCCGGCGCTGAAGAAAGAGGTACATTTTACCCCTTCCACATCCTAGAGCTTGGCGGGCGGGGGGCCCTGAGGGTGGTGGCACCCTCAGGGCACTATAGTGCCAGGAAAACGGTATGTTTTCCTGGCACTATAGTGGTCCTTTAAGAGAACTACAAAATCATTTAATTTGGCTACTAATTCTTTACATGTCTGCAAAGTTAGAAAAAAATTATATACTTTAGCTGGAGTAAAAAAAAAAAAACTTTCGAAATTACAAATGTACCACTACTTAGAAAGTTAAATTATTTTAATGCATTTCAGATTACAAAACATTCAAAAATCAAAACCATTTTGAAACACTTTTTTTTTTTTTTTTTTTTTTTTTAATAGCAAATGTATTATAAATAGGTTGGTGTGCAAAAATGAAATGTTATCAAGGCTGAAAAAGTGCTATGTCAATTGTAGAAACTTGTCAAAGAAAGAGTTATGCTTACATAGGCCACACAGTGACAAAATCTTAGCTTTTAAATCTCAACTTTTAAAATACCAAACCGCCACTAGAAGTGCTGCTCATCACTTTAAATCATAAAATTAACATTGATCATTCTTATATTTAAATTCTCTGCATGACTGCAAAGGCAGTTGGATATGTGTTGTACTTTTAAAGGTGCATTTGTTTAACACAAATGAATTCAGAACAAATAAAAAATAATGCCCATTCTATATGGTCTACAATACTGAATATGACTTCTTTCCTTTTTTTTATTTTTTATTATCAAAGTATTTTGTATAAAACTGACGAAAATATTTCACAAGAATTAAATGGTAGCACATTTATATTTACGAATTTCATTTCAAAACTAAAACTATTTCATACAAGAGTTTTGCTTAAATGGACACCATAGGCACCTTATTAAACTAGTCAGGTGCAGTTTCTATCCCTTTAACCCTGCAACTAATGTAAAACATTACAGTTTTAGAGAAACTACAACAATGTTTACATTGCTGGGTTAAGACTGCATCTAGTGGCAGCCTATTTGACAACCACTAGAGGTGCTTCCTGCTGTGTCACAGAGTTTGGAGACGTCCAGTGTCTTAAATCCACACAGGAAAGCACTGATTCAATGCTTTCCTATGGGGAAGACCTAATGCACGTGATACATGCTGCAAATGCACATTAGGTTTCTCCTTGCGATATTGTTGAAGGAGGTGGAGACGGAGACAGTGCCGAGATAATGAATACGTTAACCCTTTCATCGCTGGGCAGATGGACAGTATAGTATTAGGAATACAGTTTTGCATTCCTGACACTATAATGTTCCTTTAAGTCATCCATCCATGACGACTATGTGAGAGTATAATTTTAAAACAATTAACTGTTCAATAAAATAGCAGCTATTTTCAAAGTACAAGCTCTCCATAGTTCCGGTCTTTAAGACGTAAGTAGGTATAGTGGTCAAAGTAAATAAAAAAAATAAAAACTTTCATTATAGATTTGAATAAAGATAGTGGACAAAATCTATAAAACTTTTGCAATTCCATTCTAAGTAAAGAAACACTCGAAATGAAGCCATGTTGCCAGAAGATCCCCGGTGCTGACTCACCTTCAGTCCAAAGTCAGTTTTTCATCACCAAATCTCCCTGCCTCTCTCTCTCTCTCTCTCTCTCTCTCTCTCTCTCTCTCTCCTTAGTTTTCTCAAAATCCAGAAACCAAATCAAGTTGATTGTGTTGAATTTTTGACACACCAACTTTACATCATTTTGATCAATTCAAGTTAAAATCAAGAGACCGTAAGGCTCTTGCAGAATCAGGCAGCGATTGGCTAAAAGCCAATCAGTGACTTCCCATTTATAAAACTGCCGTCAAGCTAGTTTAATTAATGGGGAGTCACTGATTGGCTGAGAGTATCAGCTGACCACTCTCAACAAAACTGCAGCGCTGCTGCCTGATTCTGCAAGAGTCTTACAGTCTTGATTGTTAAAAAAAACTGAGAAACAGAGAGGCAGGGAAATTCAGTGCTGGAACACAGACGGGGTTAAACAGTTCTAGAACAGTTTAACCCTTTAAGGTGAACCAGCGCCAGGGACCTCATGGCACCATAACACCTGGAATTAATCAAAAGGATGTAAGGTTGGTGTGTCAAACATTTCAATACAAAAAAAAACTTGAAGACACTGTAAATGAAGTAAAGAATACAAAGTTCCATGATTCTAATTCTGTACTGTTTTAACCGTACTTAAAAATGTTAGTTTTTCAATGTTATGTAGAATTACCATTTCCAGTTTTCTATGGTTAGTTAGAAGACGCCGATTGAAACTCAGAGGTCAGCCCCGATAAGCGAACTCTAGGTGAAATGCATGTTGGGTTAGAGAACTTCTTTACTCTTGCAAGTTAGCATTGATGAGCTTGGTAGATATGAATTTAGATACATGGAATGATTTATCAAAGTGTTTTCCCAGTTTTGTACGTGTTCGAAAGAAGAGTCAACAATGGAATGTGCCTGTTCCTTTCCATGTTCATTGCCCTAACTTTAGTACTTTAAACCACTGTTTGACACAGATTACTTTTAAAATACCTGCAAATAAAGTGATTAGCTCTTTATTCTGAGGAATTCAATGTCTCTATGATAACCATATCAACTCTGTTTTATAAGATAATTTGTCTTGTATTACGTAATGTTTTCCTTTTGGGATCACTGTTAAATTGGCTTTAGAACTGAAAGTACTGATCACAAATGGGTAGTTTACTTACAACTGGAAGTAAATAAAATAAAAAATGAAATTCCGGATCTTGAAGGCACTGGCTCACCTCAAGAGTTCAACGGTTCTTAAACGGTTCAACCCCAAATTCTGTGTTCCAGAGCCGATCTCTCTGTCCTTATCTCTTTTCTAAATCGGGAAACAGTAAGACTCTTGCATAATTGAACAGTGGCGCAACAGATTGTCCAAGAGCGGTCAGCTGATGCTTTCAGCCAGTCAGTGACCCCCCATTTATAAAACTGGCTTGAAAAACACATGTTTCTATTCAAGCCAGTTAATTGAATGGGGAGTCACTGACTGGTCGAGAGTGATCTGACCGCTCTCAGTGGCACTGCTGCCCAATTCTGCAAGATAATTCCCGTTTCCCAAAAAAACAACGTTTTGTTTTAGGTGCTCTTGAAACAGTACACAGGAAACCAAAAAATGTAAAGTACAATTGTATCCATGGAACTGTGTGTTCTTTTCATTCTTCACTTCATTTACAGTTTCTTAAAGTGTATTTTGCTGCAAAAATGTCACACAATCACTCATTTAATTCCTATTAATTAATTCCATTATGCCAATTGTTTTTCCCTAATAATAAAAAAAAAAGTAGTTTGAATTTGATATGGCTACTATACCTACTTATTTATAAATTGCAAAATTTGAAATTAACTTTTCTTATACAATGTGGTAGTACCTCACATACCTCTCAAATTGCCTCAGATTTCCAAGTAATTTCTGTTACTAGAAAACATGGAAAGGCAATCTTCAGAACTCCAGATGTTATGGACTACATCTCCCGTGATGCTTTGCAAGCTTAATAGCGGTAATGGCACTATGGGAGATTTAATTAACAACATCTGGAGTGACTAAGGTTGCCTACCCTGCTATAGAACTGCTTATATTCTAATTTGCACACAATGAATATATCAATATGTCTGCATATACGAAGGATATGAACATATCTGAATGCTTAGTCAAACACGAATCGCAGTTACTAAATTTCATATGTATAAATGGTTTTATTGCGTACTTTAAAATTACCGTATATATATATATATAAATCTGTGTGCCATCTTAACTTTAAATACTTAGCAACATTCAGGCCAGAAAATTGGAACTCTGGTCTAATCACCTGTATTCGGAGCAGAATCCATAAAATAATAAATAATGAAGCAAATTTAAATTCAATAAGCAAATCTACACCTTTAAAAACCAAGATGAACTTTATAGTTTATTTAGAAATCAAGTTTATCAAATTATTTCTATTGAATCGCAAAACAGGATTGTTTTTCCCCCAAAAAATATTTAGCAAATTTGAAATAAATGAGGTATTCCACATATTTATTTTAAAAAGTTTACATTTTCAATTTAAAAGTGTTCAGTGAAGTAATATACGATTCAGTAGAATTGAACCTTTGAGTTTGTGTTTTCCTTCATTTCTCTTCCTTTTACATATAATTCCTGGCCAATTTCTATAATCTCTTGATTTATTCACTATGGGATGCTAGATTATGTGTTAGGGCAAAAGCATGCACATTTCAAGTCTCAGAAAGATGTTACTGAATCAGTACTCAAAGCACAATAATAAACATAACATATCCTATAAATTTATAGGAAAAGCAATAAAACTCTTTACTTTATTGGTTCTCAAACCAGTTTTTATCAACCAATTGCAAAAGATTTTGGGTAATCCCTAAATCGATATACAATAAACCACAGCATTGTTTAAAATTAAATTAACACATACTATTCATTAACGGTAATTGTTTAGAGCATGTAGAATCAAACACAATTTTACATTATGCATCAACAGCCCTACGTCTATGCTTATTTTGTCTTATATAAAAAATAAAGTTTATATAAATAGGATTGATGTCTACAATACAAGTTTCATTTGTCATAAAATAAATTGGGGGACAATGAAAACATTAGTAACAATTTTATTTGTATACCCAGAAGGATGAAGGCTCTACGTCAGGGATAGGCAATGATTCTTAAAACCAGGTTTGCACGAACATTTGGGTCCTTGGTTGTTAAAACAGTCGCATCACACCCATCATGATCCAGACAACAGCCACAATAAATAACTTAATTTATTAGTACAGGGGATACTATTTAAACAATGTGAGGGGAGAAAAAAAAAAGGTGCACCCATGATATATATTTTTCTATTACCAAAATAAATATGAGTCCATGCCAAAAAAAAAAAGTTCTAAATCACTGCTCTAGGTGTTTCTATGGGTCTGATTATGGTTTTAGTTGTAGATATTCTAAGAGCAGATGACATGTTTCTACATATACCGCATCCCCATTCACTGTATCCTTAGTAAGCAGCTCTTCAATCTATGATTGGCTAAAATAACTGCACTTTGAGTTTGTCAAGAGCCTGAAGAGTCACATAAAGTCATCTACATGCAATAAACAATTTGGGAAAATTATGAAATATGGTTTAGGTAATTTTGGATAGGCCCTAATAAAACTTTATACTCCTTTTCCCTCATCAGTATGAAAGAAGTATTACACATATGAAATAAGTCAGCAAATAATTATTTCTGAAGCTTAATTATCAAATTATTTAAATAGAGAAAAAAATCCATTGCATTTCTGGGAGTGGACTATGGCAATATCGACCATATAATTTTTCTGTTACAGCTAGGAAGGTTAAAAAAAAAAAAAATCCTTCGCATACATACATTCAGCTTAATTTTTCTGCATGATGACAATTTCTTTTTGGTGTTGCCTCACTCTTTTGTAGCTCACGTACATTTTGAAGCATCAAATATAGCAGGAAGCATACTGTACTCTCTTCAAAGCATGCACTGATCACGAGATTTTGTGAAAGTGAACAGAATTCATGCTTTCCTGGCTTAATTTTCATTTTTTTTCCTTTACATGAACCCACTCACTAACAAGATATACTAAAATTAGCACACTAGCATGTGAGTATCATGAAAGGTTGTGTGTGCAATTGATGTGAAATATAGAACGTGTATTGCATGTGAAAACTATCCTAGATTAAGTTATAATAATGGTTAAAAAAAACTAAACACATTTGTACATCCCTTTGGATAAATAAAATATTGCCATTTGTACAGTATCACTAACAAAATCCTGCAAAAAATATTTTTATGGCATGCTATGGGTTTGACAATATAACATGCTTTACCACTTTATGAATGACTACTTGTGAGGAATCTGCATTTTCCTCTACGCACTGTAGATTTCCATGATGCTATTTCAACTTCTAGACCAGGCAAAGGCAACCTTCGGCACTCCAGATGTTTTGGACTACACCCTCCCCATGATGCTTTGCCAGCATTATGGGTGTAAGAGAATTATAGGAGATGTAGTCCAAAACATCTTGAGTGCCGAAGGGTGCCTATCCCTGTTCTAGACTATGGCAGCACAACAAGGATACTTTTTTGTCTCTGTATGATTACATCAAAAAAAAAAAAAAAGTCCATCGGAAACAGCATGGTTACCACTCTCCACTAGCCTTAACAAGTGAAGTCAAAGTGCTGGTAAGTAGAAAGCAGTATTTATTCAAATCCTTATAATGGGAGACTAGTGATACGTTGCTCTAAATTATTGGAATCATTTGGTAAAGGATTAAGAAGGGGAGATATAATTACCTTAATTTTAGAAGTTGTGCTCTACCAATAAATTACATTTTTAAAAAGTGTATCTACTGTAAATGTATTTTTCCTGAAGATTAGAGGCAGTGCAACATTAGGTATCTCCCATTTCCTTCAGGAAAAAGGCAGGTAGGACACTTTAAAAAGTTAAGCCCCTCACTCTTCCTCTCCCTCATTTTTAGACTATAAAATCCCCAAAGACAAAAATGCTCAAGAAAGTACACAAGCTGAAATCAATAAATAGGGAGGGAAATAAGTGCAAAGTAAAAAAATAAAAAAAATAAAACTTTCCCTCTAGTTTAGAGGCAGTGCAACATTAGGGATAAACAAGCAATCCCATAGAGAGTTACCAACCCATTGTACAGCGCTACGGAATCTGATGGCACTATATAAATAATATAATAACTGCACTTCACTACTACTTGAAGCATTTGGCACCCAAAGAGTATCCTCCCAGGCCTGTATATCTAATCTATAGTTAGAAACTCCTAAAATGCAGAGGTGGCAGATTTCAGAAACTAGGTCCATTTAATGGCTTCCTAGATCCAACTGGCCCAGGATCCCATGTAGGCCATATATTCTCTTTCTTCCGGCCCTGGTAAAGGACAACCAAGTGTGCTGATGATCTGAATTTGTCTTGTCTAAGTAACAGAGAAGTGTTCTAACATTCACATAATGAAATGGAATATAAAGCTTTAACCCCTTAATGACCAAACTTCTGGAATAAAAGGGAATCATGACATGTCACACATGTCATGTGTCCTTAAGGGGTTAAAACCACCTTCTCCAAATGAAAAGTCAGAGAGGGAGGATAGGCTGGAAGTGCTTAAAGTTAAATACATTATCTGATGTAATTGCTATCGGGAACACGGTTTTCCAGGTTATAAAACTCAAAAGACAACCCTGTAATGGCTTAAATGGAGATTCACAGAGGGATGACAGAACACAAGATCCCAAGGTGGAGTGATTTCTCTAATTGTAGGAAGCAAGTTAGAGACTGCTCTGAAGAATTTGACCACAAGGGGAAACAAAGTTAAATCTCTGAGGGAGTTAAATTGATTGCAGAGACTTAAACACGAAGAGAAGCAGGATTTAAAAGCTATAGAGAAGCCCAGTTGCAGAAAACTCAGGAGGCAAGGAGCTGCGATGAGATTTGTACCAAAACAAAAAACATTTTCCAAATTTTTGCATTAAATTTCACTGGTGGAATTTTTCTGGGCCAACACAAAAAGATTTATAATTTCAGAGCTTAAACCTTTCGAAATCAGGATTTGCCTTTAAGAAACCAAACTGAGCTTGAAAGATTTCAAGGTCTGCAGATCCACTAGGTAGTATTCCAGAATTTTCAAAGACAAAGGAAGGTCAAGTAGTTTCCTTAGGACAGACTCATAAGCATAGAAAACTAACTTTAGTCAGAAGAGAAATGATTTATAGCCATGATAGTGGCTCTGTACTGGACAATCTTGTGCATGTCTCTCAGAATCAACAGGACTGGAAGGCGGGGATGTATGTCAATTGAAAATCCCAAGAAATTGCTAGGGTGTTCAGGTAGTCTGGTTGGTCTGAAGTGTCAATCGAGGCAAATTTTATATGGAATTTCAAGGCAATAATGTATTTCTGACCTTCCAAAAAAGGCAAAAAAAAAAAAAAAGGTTTGATGGATCTGGGACCAACCTCCCTGTTTTAGAAGATTTAAGCTTAATGCATCTGCTAGAACGTGGACGTTCCCTATGAAATTGACTGCACACACTGATCTTATCTGTTGATGTAAGCCACTGTAGTGGCATTATCTGAGGAACAGAAATGTATGAGAACCATACAAACAGCCTTTAAGTGCTCTGAAATCTGACGTTCTTCTGGAATCTTGACTTGTCTGAGAGTGCCTTCAACAGCTAGTCATCCAAGAAAAGGGAACAAACGAAGACATTACTATGAGCGGCAGTAATGACCACCAGAAACGTTGTAAAAACCCAAGGGGCAGAGGAAAAACTGAATGCGAGACTTCTGAATTGGTAGTAAAGTAATCTGCCTCTTACAGAACTACACAATCTTCTAGATAAAGGTTCTGCTATTCTGGGAGATCAGACCATAGAGCAAAGAAAGCTTCTTTGAGGAAGACTGTCAAATTGTACATGATAATTTTTATTATTTTTTTTTTTAATAATAGAAAGTACCCATTCGTCTGTAGTGATGTTTTCCACTGCGTGAAGAAAAAAATAAAAATAAAATCCTTTCCTTTGTCTTTACTTCTGTAAAAAAAAAAAAAAAGTCTGTCTCGGATAGTTGTGCCAATTTGACCTGCAAAAATAATATCTGTATAAGGAAAAAGTGATTTCTTTTTTCCTCTTGAAGAGCCTTTGTTCCTCTCTGTCATCTGTTTAAGCAGATCAGCCAGCTGGAAAGACTGCCTTGTTCAAAAGGCAGGTCGCATAGAGTGTTTATAAGTGGAGTCCGCTGACCAGCCTCTAAATCAGACAGCCCTTTTAGACAGAGATTTTCCAGTTAACTCAGCCATGTGCATTGTGCTTTAGTAACCAAAGATCCTGCTATAAGGGCTTTATTCTGTACGGCATTAATTAACCCCTTAAAATATATATATATATATATATATATTTATTTTTTTTTCCTTTTAAACCATTGCCTCTTGCAATCTTTCTAACCCACCTGTGCAATAGGCATGTCCACTTTAGGAAGATCTAATTTATTATTGCATTCTTCTTTAATGGAAGAAAATAAAATGTATTAAAGTGCATGGTAAGAAAGGATTTCTTGGATTGAAATCTCCACTCCCTAAGCATGATATGTTTAGGCTTAGAGTGAAAGGAAATATACTTCATCATCTTCTTGTGCTATGGCCTACCCTTTCTTCTTTAAGAAAATACAATTCGTTGATAAGCTTATGCAAGCATTCACCTGGGCAAGCAAAATCTTGATTGGATGAGGCATCTGAATCTTTCCGAGGATAATGCGGAGGAATCTGAAATGGAGTCAGAATATACTTCATGTTTCCTTTTCTTATTTTTCTGTGAAATTCAGGTACAGGAGTAAAAGATGACTGGAAACTGGACTGAACACCAAGACAGAAATGAAGAAAACTCTCCTTTTTTCCACTTCTTCCGCTGGCATGGGTTGAATGCAAAATGCATAGACAAGATGCTTGGATTTGGAGAAACACTTCCCTTTATCCACAAGTTTCTCAAAAATTTCAGGATTAGATATACTACAAAGAAAAGATAAGGAGCTAACTATGCTAAAAAAGGGACCAAGACCTAAAAAAAGGTAAAAGCTGAAAGACTTACTTTAAATGGCCTCTGGGTGTGCTGAAGGGCTGGTGACAGCACACCTACAACAGAACTAAACATCACCTGGCTGACAAGTAGTTGTGGCTGTGGTTTTAATAGTCTCCAAGGTCCTTCCTTTTTGAATTTGGTGCCAAGATTGCATTGCACATGGTCTGCCACAATGTCCAGGTGGAAAGTATTGTAACCACACATGTGTTCCACCTTTAATGACCTCTGAACAGTGCATCCAAGCGCACCAATGCCACTTCAAGCATGGATTGGGCAGACGTTACATAAGCGTGGAATGCAGGCACTCGCCCTCCCCGGCCGCAACAGTCTCACCTCGCCTGGGAAAACAAGGCCTAACCAACTGGGCATTTCTGTCTTTAGAAGATTTTATAGGCTAAAGAGGAGGAGGAGGAGGAAAAGGAGAGGTTTAACCTTTTAAAAAAGTGTTTTGTTTTTTTAAATAGAGTCCCACCTGCCTTTTGCCAGAAGGAAACAGTGATGTCCCTAATGTTGCATTGCCACTTATCTGGAGGGAAAAACTATTTAACCCAACCACTGGCCTCTCCTATGAAAAATAAAGACCATACTAACATTTATTTGTTATTGACTAGTATGCTATTAACAGAATATATTAAAAATAAATTCACTCAATACTCAACGTACTATTACCTGAAGTGAATGTTTCACACAAACTGTGCATTTGTCAAGTCCACTTTAGAATACTTACTTTGAATTTTTTTTTACATTTATCCCATTGCCCCATTTGTCTGACGTAAAAAACGCAGATTTTGTTTTCGGCTTACCCTATGGGTTAAAATTTAAAACTTAAAGATGCAATTAATATGAAACTAAGAAAATTATCTACATAAAATCAACATGACGTGTTTTATTATATAAAAAGATCTTTTTATTAAAAAATGATCTTCAAAAAGCATTAAGGACTTTTATTTTACTTCAAATTTTTGGTACCTACGCATATTTGCTGTATCAAACATTTTTCTGGACTTGAAATATACACATCTAGCACTCAAGTGATTAAGTTTTAATTAAAATGTGAAAAGCAGTCAAGTTTAGTTTAAGGCCAATTTTGAACCAGAAATGTGATTTTGTTTCTTCTTAGGTAAGGTCTCACCAGGCACCTATAAACAAAATGAAAAAAAAAATCATACAATAAATTTCTTGAATCAAAAAATATTGTATATAGTAGTTTAACAACAGACATTTATATTCCAAGAATTCTTTTGACGTTCTCTACAGAAGCCTTACCATTCGGCTGGTATACAGAGTGGGAGGGGAGTAGACCTAAACATCCTTTTTAAAGTTGTAAAAGCTATATATTCAGACTGTGTATACCTACTTCATTATTACACTACTACCAACTGTATCCATGATCTTGGTCTCCAGGCTTCTGGAGCACCTAATTTACTATTGTTTTCTACCCACCCATCTTTTACTCTACCACCATCTATTTTTCACTCCACCATTTTCCAAAGAAACAGCCTAAGAGGAAAAACAAAATCTAAATTCCAAAGGGCATGCTTCCATTATTCTTCTTCTTAATGTATCTGCTACCATTTTTTCTGGTTGAACATACTCTACTCTCTATGCTCTCAAGTAACTCTGCCATTCCCCTTTGCAATCACACATATCCTTACACTTCTAAAATTCCATTCAATACTTGCTACTCAGGAAAAAAAAAATATTACTAATAAGGAAATCCAACACCCGCCACAGAAGATATTTATAGGCTTGAGACTCTTCAACTTGGTGGGGGGTGATTTTATTCTGAAATATTAAATAAACTAAACCTTTTATAAAAAGTAGAAAGTCTATAAAGCATGGTCAGTTTATTTATAGCAGACATGTCTAACAATACCAAGAGTAAAATATATATCAAATATGCACATAAAGGCAGTTTGAAAATAATCTTTTGATCTTACTTACTTTCATCATCTGAATCAAACCCAAACAAGGACTGACATTTCTTTTGTGCTAGATGCTCATCAAGTGCTTTTAAGCTACAGTAATTTGTTAGGCACTTCTCACATCTAAATCTTTCCACCGGCTTGTTACATGTGGTATCCTTTGTAGGTGTGTGCTCTTCCTCCATTTTTCTGCGTTTTGGCATGCTGATGTACTGTTCATCCAGATAACTTGGAGGCAACGGTCTGATAAAAACCCTATTTCCACCATACAGCACAGTACCAGAGTTCACACATGCTTTGGAGGCACCCTCATCAGGCTGAACAGCACTATCTTTTTGAGTTACCTCTTGTGCACCATCGGAAACAAATATAGTACTTGAATTGGCAACATTCTGTGCAGAATCTGCAGGCGTGATTTGTTTGACAGCCTGATCAGATACATTGTATCCATTAGGAATCATTTCTGCAACATTTTCAGGGGATGGTTCTGGAACTGGGCAGTCTTTCATGTGCGCCTGATCAGGAATTTGTTGAAGGTGCTCATCACCATTCTGAACGTCATCATTTATTTTCTGCTCTATTTGCATATATGTCTTTGGTTTAGCTACATCTTTTTTTGATTTCCACACTGGAACTAACAAATCTAAAATTTCTTTGTCTTTGACAGGCGCTACTTTTTCACTGTTAGTCACACGTAAGCTATTGGTTGTGTCTACCGGTTCTTGAACATTTTCTTCAATAACATGATCTACAGGTTTAATTGCAGGCAATTGACTACTAAGTTCTGTTACGGGGAACTCAACCTTTTGCTTGTAGTGAAGAGCTTCGTGCTCGTAAAGGTAGGAGAGTTTTTCGAAAACGTCAGAGCACTTGGGAAAATTGCACTGAGCTCTGAAAACACCATGGCTTGACATGTGCTCTGTCAGCTGACCTGCTAATTTGAATGATTTCTTGCAGTCCATGTGTTGGCAAAAGTAGACATTAGGGTAAATATGTCTTTTCACATGATCAATATAATGTTGAGCGTCTACAAACTTTCTTAAACAGAAACGACATTTTCCCTTACTCCAGTTCATTAAATGCTGCTGTACATTTATGTCTGTTGGGTGGGCTTTCCTTGCATGTTTATTAAGGGAACTAGTTTTTTTGAAAACGCGGGTACATCCTTGGCCAGGGCATTTGTAATTCCCGTCATGGTTTACTAAGTGATCACCACTACATGGATGTAAAGACCCATTTATTTTATTACATTCAGGTGGGTCGCTCGGCAAGCTGCACTCAACTTGTTTTTTTTCACATAATTCAACGTCTTCAACTGAATTGTTTAAATCAGTTACATGATTTAGGTTTTCAATGACCTGATCAGTTATATGATTTAGGTTTTCAATGACCTGATCAGTTACATGATTTAGGTTTTCAATGACCTGATCACTTACATGATTTAGGTTTTCAATGACATGATCAGTTACATGATTTTCAACTGGAATTAAAGGTTCAGGATCAGAGTCTTGGTTTGTGGCATTTACAATTGAAACAGAAGTCAATACTTCATTGGTAGCATTATTGGAATTTCCTTTTTCTAAAGACACCTCAGAAATGTCTGAGAAGTTAACTCCAAGTGTATCAGACAAGTGAGAAGAGGCATTTGAAGCAGCATGATCAGCAGGTTTAACCATTGGCTGTCTCTGTATTTTCTTTATGTGATCTTTTAAATGCTTAAGCATGGTTAGACGGTTTCTGAACTTTCTGGCACAAATAACACATGAAAAGCAACCCTTTTTCTGATGAGCCTGTGCATGCCTAAAAATATGTCCCCCGAGCAACTCCTTATTGCACAAAGTACAATGATGCCTTGGGACATTAATATGGTCCAATTTGTTTGCACCAACCACTATATGATTTCTTTTCGATTCAGCAAGGAGTCCAGATTTAATGTTGCTTGCATTTTTGTGCTCAAGCGGTCCATTGCTTAAGTTCGTAACTGAAGGGTCCTCATTTAAGTTCTGATAAACAATGTTGTCCAGTTTATTAAAATTTGATAAGATCATGACAGCCTTATCATCAAGCAGGTTAGCACAGTTCTTTTGAATTGTTGATAAATTCCAAAATTCAGGGTCAAACAGCAGACCCCTTTTTAAGATTGGCAGTAACTCAAATCTTACACGATTCTCTACAAAGCTTGTAAATTCATTGTAATCCTCATCGGAGCGTTTGTACAAACGTTCCACGTCCTGGTACGATTCTGGTGTCCTCTCCAAAAAGAAAACCGACAAAGCACAGATTCGACAAATCTCCAAGTCAGTGGGCAAAAGGTAAGCGATAGTTTTATAAATCAAACATTTTGTCTCTAGCTCATTTTGAAGATCTAGTTGTAAAGCACACCCACAGAGCTCAACAGACAGCTGTATGCCTGCTTCTGCAATCTGTGTGACAAAAAAAAAAAAAGTAAAGATCAAAAGACAAGACTTTAATAATAGTAATAATTATCACCAAAAAAAAAAAAAAAACCCCAGCAAAATACAGTCATGAAATAATGGAATGGAAATAGGAGTTAGTCCACATAAGGACACAGCTGACACCAACAAGGAGTGCCACAGAAATTATGGCAATACTGAAGGAGACGGTTCCTGTTAATCTACTAAATTCTATATACATGGGATTTTTTATATATTTGTAAATACAAAGGAGAAAGGTGACTAGAACAGTGTTTATTCACTAAACTCCAAACTGCAGCAAATTGAAATACCAATTGTAAAAACTAGGCTTAAATGACCAGGCTTTAACAATAGAGAGTTGGGTACTCTGATTTCAGTTTGGAACATTCTGGAGTTTAGGAAATAAAACCCTACACATTTTGCAACGTATGCCAAAGATAGCTATAATTGCAATGGTCTAACCAAATGCTGGATCTAAAAAACACTTTGATATACCCAGATTTTATTTAAAAAAAATCATATGTTGTATTATATATGGAAGTAAAAACCAATATCAACAAAATATATGTCAATGAACAGTTACATTACTTCACAGTCCGGTACCCAATTGTCTGAATAATAATAAAATAAAAAATACAATTGCACTTACTTCTTGTTTTATTATTTTCATAAAAGGAAAAATGACTTTCACATTAGTGGCAACCCTTAACATGTGATAGCATTGCTCGACAAACACTTGCTTAGAGGAGTTCATTTTCAGCTGAAGTTTGCTCCAAATAAATATTAAATCCCTGAAAATAACAAAAAAATAAATAAAAAAAAAACACTTAGATTTGTGTCAAATACCACTCACATAGTGTCATTTAAAGAGCACTGTGCAATGTGTGTATAGTATCAAACAGACCTGTGCCAGGGTACAGGAGAACAGTTAATGGCATGAAAGAACAAGCTCACACTTATGAGTATGTATGTTGTACAACAGTTAAAGGGTTTCTCCTACCCTTTAACATTTATAGGTATTATATTGGTCCCCAAATCAAAAACGTAAAATAATTATAACTAACATTAACCAAGCATTGTGCGAAGCTCTTGGCCCCCCTCCTTCTGATGTCACGGGAGCCACGCCAAGGTCCAAAATAGACCATTCTACTGGCTCAGGTCGCATGCACACGCTCTCAACTTGCGAAGGGAGGCGGGGGAGTTAAAAGAGTGAGACAAGAGCTTATCCTTGAGAAGCAGTCGCTTCTGTCAGCAGTGTCCAGTGCATGCTGATGACGGAAGTATTTTATGCACAGATTGGACATTAGGCAGGCGGGAGCAGCCTAACTCACGTGTGCTGGGTCCAACTTGCCCGCAGAACACAAGTGCAAATAACTTTGGATTTGCAATGACCATGGCCACATCAAAAAGGAGAATTAAATGGTTTGGGTGCAGTGGACCTATCATTTGAACCCTTCTGGGTAAAAGCCACTGCTGTTTTGCAGAAAATGCAGGGTGTACCTTGAAGGCTTAATCATGCCTCTACTGACAGCCACTTGGAGGTGCATCTGCTGCACTGACCACAATAAAATGTGGTCATGTGAGACAGAAGGATTGAATGCACACGCAGTGATTGTTTTGCATCAGGTCCCCAATGCTCCTCACAGACTATTGCCCAGAGGAGGCTATGCTTCCTTGATAACATTGTGGGAAGTGGAGAGGTGAGCAGCCGTGTTGTTAAAGGGGTACCAAACCTTAATTTTACTGGAAAACGTAGTGGGGTGGGGAGAACCACCTGTATATAACTAGAGACAATGGCACTACAGGTTTGTAGCCCTAACACTATTGTGATGCTTTAACCCCTTAACGCCGTTATGACGTACCATGCCGTCCCGCTTTAAGTGGGCTTTAAAGCCGTTGCGGCGGCATGGTACGCCGTAACGGCTTTCTATCCCTGGAGGTGGGATTTACTTACCTCCGCCGCGATCCTCTTCAGCCCCCCTCCGGCAAATGAGGCCCCCGGGGGCCATGTGATCGCTCTCAAAGAGCGATCACATGGCCCCCTATAGCTGGCTATGGATCTGCCATCAGGGGGACTGTTTGAAATATCAGACAGTCCCCCTGCTGGTAGGAAAGTAAAAAAAAAAAAAAAATTAAACATGTTTAAAAATAAATTAAATATATATATATATATTTATTATGTATATATTATATATGTATCGTCATACAAAGTGTATTTTAATATTAATATAAGTATATATATTAATATTAAAATACACTTAGAATGACGTTACATATATATAATATGTATATATATATATATATATATAATAGATGTACATATATATATATATATATATATATATTATATATAAATACGTATAATTAAAATAATAAATAAATAAAATAATAAAATAAAATATTGAAACAAAATTTAATATAAATTATATATGCATATGTAATTTCATTCTAACTGTATTTTGTTAATATATATATATATATATATATATATATATATATATATATATATATATATATATATATATATATATATATAAAATACAAATAACCGCAAAAATATATATATATATATATATAGATAAATACATAAAAGATTACATTAGTATACACGTAGAATTTAAATAATCTTTTAACGTAATTATGTGATTTGATTAATTAAAATTTGATTGACATGCCTGACAACACAGGGAGAAAGTGCAGAGAATTTAATTCGCAAGCACTATATTTGACCCTGTAACTCTCCAAGACACCATAAAACCTGTACATAGGGGGTACTGTTTTACTCGGGAGACTTCGCTGAACTCAAATATTAGTGTTTCAAACTGGTAAATTGTATTACAACGATGATATACAGCAGTGTTCCCCAACCCCCGGGCCGCGGACCGGTACCGGTCCGTGGATCAAACGGTACCGGGCCGCCCAGGGGTGTGCGAGCCTGCCAGCTAATGCAGGGCTGGCATTGCCCAAGTGCCAGCCCTGCAATGTGCCTGCGGACCGGAGGGGAGATCAGAGATCTCCCTCCCCGGTCCGCAGGCACGGTGCTGGCAGCCGGCAGGGGAGGGAGAGAGGACCCAGGAGCTCTTACCTGCAGCTCCTCCGGGTCCTCCTCTCGCGAGATTTGGAGCGTTGCCGCGGTAACCACGGCAACGCTCCAAATCTCGCGAGAGTGAACTCTAGCCCTGTAACTGGGCTAGAGTTCATCTCACCACCACCGGACCACCAGGGACTAAGAAATGTCCCCCCTCCTCCCAGTAAAGGTAAGAAGGGAGGGGGGACATCAATATATTATATTTAATTAAATAAATTAAAAAAAGCCTCCCTACCCTCCTTACTCCCCATACACACACTACACACACAGCCCTACACACACTGCCCCACAAACACTGCCCCATACACACACTACACACACAGCCCCACAAACACTGCCCCATACACACACTACACACACTGCCCCCATACACACACTACACACACTGCCCCCAAACACTGCCCCATACACACACTACACACACAGCCCCCAAACACTGCCCCATACACACACTACACACACTGCCCCCATACACACACTACAAACACTGCCCCATACACACACTACAAACACTGCCCCATACACACACTACACACACTGCCCCACAAACACTGCCCCATACACACACTACACACACAGCCCCACAAACACTGCCCCATACACACACTACACACACTGCCCCACAAACACTGCCCCATAAACACTGCCCCATACACACACTACACACACTGCCCCCATACACACACTACACACACTGCCCCCATACACACACTACACACCCAGCCCCACAAACACTGCCCCATACACACACTACACACACTGCCCCACAAACACTGCCCCATACACACACTACACACACTGCCCCGCAAACACTGCCCCCATACACACACTACACACACTGCCCCACAAACACTGCCCCATACACACACTACACACACTGCCCCACAAACACTCCCCCATACACACACTACACACACTGCCCCCAAACACTGCCCCCATACACACACTACACACACTGCCCCATACACACACTGCCCCCAAACACTGCCCCATACACACACTGCAAACACTGCCCCCATACACACACTACACACACTGCCCCACAAACACTGCCCCATACACATACTACACACACTGCCCCCAAACACTGCCCCATACACACACTACACACACTGCCCCGCAAACACTGCCCCCCATACACACACCGCCCCAAACACACACACACTGCAACTCTCACACACACTGCCACCCTCACATACACACTGCACCGCTCACACACACATACACACAATTTTGAGTCTATGTCTTTATGTGACTGTGTTTGTGATTTTCTGACTATGTATGTGTCTGCGTGTTTTTTTAATATATGTGACTGTTTTTTTTTTTTGTCTTATTAAATCAAAACAAGTGGGCCACGGAAAAATTATCAAATGTTTACCGGTCCGCGGCGATAAAAAGGTTGGGGAGCACTGATATACAGTATTAAGTAAAAGTGACGTTTTTCGCATTTTTTACAAGCGAACGGCACTTTTATGGTCTATATTATTGTTGTAATATGTTTTACTGTTTTAAAACACTAATATTTGTGTTTAGTGAAGTCTCCCGAGAATAACAGTACCCCCCATGTACAGGTTTTATGGTGTTTTGGAAAGTTAGAGAGTCACATATAAGGCTTGCATTTCATTTTTTTCACATTGAAATTTGCCAGATTGGTTATGTTGCCTTTGAGAGCGTATGGTAGACCAGGAATGAGAATTACCCCCATGATGGCATACCATTTGCAAAAGTAGACAACCCGAGGTATTGCAAGTGGGGTATGTCCAGTCTTTCTTAGTAGCCACTTAGTCACAAACACTGGCCAAATATTTGTTTTTTGCTTTTTTCACACAAAAACAAATATGAACGCCAACTTTGGCCGCTTAGGGGTGGGGGCCAGGACAGTAGTTTCTCCCTCCCCCCCCCCCCCCCATTCTTATATAGGGCCCCCACCCACTTTTCAGGGGTGGGGGCCGGGGGGAGGACAGTAGCTCCCCCTCTCCTTATTGTTATTTTGTTGGTTATTTTTGAAACAGTGAGCAGCCACATCGCGGCGGTATAGCGAGTAGGGGCATTCGGGAGATTTTAATCTCCCTTGTGCTATTATGGGGGTCATATTGACCCCCATAGAGTAAGGAGGGGACCTGGGGGGCTTATGAAGTGGCGGGGAGCACTGCTCCCTGCCGCTTCCATCTGTATATTTTACAAGGAGTGAGCTGCGTGCCAGTAGCTCCCTCCTTGTAACAAACTGAACGAACAAACTAACACTGATACTCAGTGTTAGTTTGTTCGTCTGATGTTTTCTATTCATTCATTCGTCTGTCTGATGAATGAATGAATAGATGAAATTCCAGTTTGCATGTCCAGGTGTTTCACTGGGCATGTGTGGGAATCTCACAGTCTGTCTAGTGTGGGCAGATGACGTGTCCCACAGGGACTTCACCTACCCACACAAAGATGGCGGCGCCCTGAATAAAGATCAGGGCAGAAAATACAGATTAATAAATAGGTAATATGGGGGTGACTAGGGGGTCAGTTAGATGTATTGGAGGCGGGAGGGGGGTTAAAAAAAAAGAAAAAGAAATGGGATTCGGCCATGACAGTGCCGCTTTAAAGATGAAAAAGAATTGCTGTATTTATGTCTGGCTAACAAATATGCAGCCTATCAGAGTACAACTATAATTCAGACTAAGATATAAAAAAAAACTAGAAAACAGAAACTGCCCATCTATGCAGATGATGAATTATTGGAGCAATACCAATAGAATAGGCCTTTTCTGGTGTGTTTTTACATATGCTAACCAATATCACAATAAAAATTCTTCTAAAGACATTAATATGATTTGCAATGCTCAAGTCATATTAAGATCAATATAAACAAGACGACAGACACTGCATGGTAAGAATAGGTGTATTTTGCCAACAAAACATATCACCAGTACTTACCAAATACAATACATGGCACCTGTTCGTAACTGTGTGAGAAGGAAAGATTCACTTAGTTGCCATGCCAACGCAGTTTTACCTTCACTTTCAGTGTTGCATATAATTTGTACTCCGTCAGTGCAATCTATTCTACGGACATGCTATGTTTTTAAAAGAAAAAAAAAGGAAAAATAAATAATGCCTACATTAGAAACACTTACAAACAAATACATATAGGAAAATGTTCATTCATTTAATGTACATTAGTTGTAGATAAGGACTCAAGAGGCTTTATCTTAGGATCAGTGTTTTGGCCAATTTCCATAACTAGCATCATGTACATTTAATCTATTTATGGATTGTCACTAATAAAAACTTCCCTAAGATAGCTGATCCATTAATTCATGACTGAGAAAGGAAACCCAAGAGAAGCATTAATTTTAAAGATCCTAACACTAAGAAGGAGAGAAGAAATGTTTAAGAAGATACATTTAATTTCTATTTTATGGGAAAAAATGAAAAGTTATTTAAAGAACTGTAATAAAACAAACAAACATTCTATAGCCGAATGGGTTCTTAGTCTTATGTCAGAGATCAAAATTATGAACATAACATTAGCTTGATGACCCGTTCTTCAAATGTTCAAAAAGTGCAGACAAGTTTGTAATAATACTTATATTAAATTACATCTTAGAAAAAACACCTGTCTCCAACAGAAAGATCATCTAAAATGACCTATTGAACACTTCTTAGAAATTCCAGACCTCGCATAAAGTTCCAGTACTTACATAACATAGAAACATAGAATGTGACGGCAGATAAGAACCATTCGGCCCATCTAGTCTTCCCAATTTTTCAAAATACTTTTAATTAGTCCCTGGCCTTATCTTAAGTCTAATGCCTATCCCACGCATGCTTAAACTCCCTCACGGTGTTAACTTCTACCACTTCAGCTGGAAGGCTATTCCATGCATCCACTACCCTCTCAGTAAAGTAATACTTCCTGATATTATTTTTAAACCTTTGCCCCTCTAATTTAAGACTATGCCCTCTTGTTGTGGTAGTTTTCCTTCTTTTAAATATAGTCTCCTCCTTTACTGTGTTCATTCCCTTTATGTATTTAAATGTTTCTATCATATCCCCCCTGTCTCGTCTTTCCTCCAAGCTATACATGTTAAGATCCTTTAACCTTTCCTGGTAAGTTTTATCCTGCAATCCATGAACCAGTTTAGAAGTCCTTTTCTCTGAACTCTCTCTAAGGTATCAATATCCTTCTGAAGATGCTGTCTCCAGTACTGCGTACAATACTCCAAGTGAGGTCTCACCAGTGTTCTGTACAATGGCATGAGCACTTCCCTCTTTCTACTGCTAATACCTCTCCCTATACAACCAAGCATTCTGCTAGCATTTCCTGCTGCTCTATTACATTGTTTTCCTACCTTTAAATCATCTGAAATAATTACTCCTAAATCCCTTTCCTCAGATGTTGAAAAATAAAAACAAGGCTTACACACTGTTATAGCATTGGGAGATCTTGTTAAAGAAAAATAAATGGCATATAAACAGAAATATCATACCTCACTGAGCAGCTTATCTGTTAAACGTGCCATATAAAGACATGTAAAATAAGCTTGATGGTAATACAAGTTTTTGCTGACTTCAGGATGACTTAAACAAGTTGTTATAAGTGCCATCGCTTCTGGAATGCGCTCACAGGCAATTAGGTATCGGACACGCAATTCAAAGAAGACAGGATTTTCAGACCTCATGTATTTGTCAACTGGAAGAAAACAAATAACAAAACTTCATTATTAAAAATAGGTAACAAAACTACACTTAGAGAAAGTAAAAAAAACAAAAAAATATATACAAATAACTTCTGATGTTTTTCCTTTGTTCATCTAAAATCAGGTTTGAAATTACTACATTACATATTTTGATACCAATATTATGTACTTTTGAACAATCGCCATCAGCACTCAGTAATCTTAATAAATGCAGTATAAAGGTTTTTTATTAACATGTTATTTCAGTCCTATTGTGGACTTTCCTCGGGACAGTATGCATATAAATCACCAGCAACACCAAACAGAGTTTTAAAGCAACACATTCATAAACAAATTAATTTTATGGAAAAATCATTTAGATTGAAGTGAAATTTCACTTAAGAATTTAATGTATAGTTGAATAACTCCATCTACATATTTGGTTTGAGCAATATATATTAGACATGATCACCAGACCAGAAGCATATTAAGACATATGTACATATTTTCACGTACCAACATCTTCAGGTTCAGATTTTCCCTTTAGAATAGCTTGCAACACTGGATGTTCCCATGGACCCCCATCCTTTATTACACCAGTAACTAGCGTTAGGTCTGCACTGTCATATCGGGATAGGAGGTCATGACATTCCTAACAAAATACAAAAATATATATATATAAAAACCTTCAAACCTACAATGTTATAATGTGACCATTTTGCTAGTCAGGATTAGGATAAAAAGGTTATTTAAACTTCTACCAAGACACTTGCTATTGTCTTCAATGTTTTAATATCGAATACAAATAGAACAAGCATAAAGATTTGATTGGTTCTCAAAAATACATAGGTCAACAAATCATTCTATATTCGCATTAGAGTACATACACGATATGGACAAATATTGTTGGACACACCTCTTAATTATTGAAATTAAGCGTTTCAAAAAGACCCATAGCCATAGAGGTATAAAATCAAATACCTAGCCATGAAGTCTGCATTTACAAACATTTGTGAGAAACTGGATTGTTCTGAAAAGCTCAATGAATTGAAGTGTGGTACTGTGATAGAATGCCACCTTTGCAATTAGCCAGTTTGTTAAATTTCACCCCTGCTAGATATTCCACGGTCAATGAAAGTGGTATGATTGAAAAAAATCCCAATAATGTTTGGACATATATTTCTCTATATGGAATGTGTGATCTAGATTGGCACTATACATCAATATGTAGCTATAAAATGCTAGCAACAGAAAAGAAAGAAGTACAAAGTGCACATAGTACATATATCTAGCACAACAGTGTAATACTATACATTAAAATCAAGATATGTCAACATAGTAGGTTATGAATAAACATGGTTGATTATTAATGTTGTGAATTAAAGGTCCAGTCTAAGTCTTGGTAATACAAACAGCGCCGTTTAGGAGACATGGCAGTGCATATATTTTGCAATGTCCATGCCTACTAGTGGCTTACAATCAGACAGCCACAAAGGGGCTTCCATTTAAATAAATTAAATTACTGTATCTGCATCCAAAGTATTGTAAGGAGTTGATGGGTACAACAGCTACATATAGCAGCATAATCTTCTGATACCGCCATACTTCTAAAAATACTGAAGCAAAACCATGTATAAAAGCAGTGAACCAAAGCACCTTTTGGTTTAGTAGTAAAGAAAGCATATAGTAAGGGGCTGTTAGGTACAATTTCTGGCTGGAATATCTCACTCCTATTATACTATCAGAATTTAAAATAAAAGTAAAATTGTGAAATATTGCTATTAATAACAATAAAAAATATATTATGAAGACCACATATTGACCTCAATTTAATATTTATGGATAGGCTTCGAAAATGATTTAAATCTGTCCATAGCTTTCCAAGTGACTTATCTACAGAAGACACCAGTAAAGTCTATGGGAAGGTTTGTGGATAAATCATTTGGAAAGGTTTTCCAAACAGATTTGAATCATTTGAAAAGGCTATCCAAAAATATTAATTCAAGGCCATTATCTGCCTGTTACTAAATGAGCACAAAACAAACAAACAAACAAACAAACAAAAAAACCCACACATTTACACTATATGGGGTTTGTTGTTAGACAGCGCCATCACACATGGGTGATTCCAAATTCACAGATGGGAAACAGGACATGAGGGATGTGTGTGGAACAGGTAGCGCATCCACCACAAACAAAAACAGGCAGGTAAACTTCTGTAAATAATTACATTATAATAATAATAATTTAAAAAGGACTTTTACTCCACAAATAGTGTCTTTTTTTTACTGACAAAGAAAGAGAAAGATACTCTGACACTGAAATATAATTTGGATGCATAACTGGCTTTTGGGTTTTTAATACAGCAGCAGAATATCAAACTTAAAAAAAAAAAATTGTTATGGAATTTAACCTAAGCAATTAAATGGTTCATACTTTGCATAGTGTTTTAATGTTGCATACATTTTCTTTAGGTCTATGAAAAGCTTCCAATGTATTCCGATGCATACAAAATGAGAAAAATATCTAAGCATTCATTACCTGCACTGAACCCAAAATGTCTTTTAAAGGTTCTTCATAGAATTCATCCTTTCCAAAAAACAGCAGCAATTCAAACAGACTCCTGAAAGAAAAAAAAAAAATGATTCACCAAGATAAATATAGAGGAAATAAGATACACATTGATACATTTAGTCTACATTTAAAATAACAATGCTGAGAAACAATGGTTCTTGGGAGGGAACTGCAAACCTGTGTTTAATTATATGTTAAATGCAGAAAGACTGTCCTGATTTTGATGCAAAGAAAATATTAGAGCTCAATTTTACAGCCAGACCTTTGTCTTCACAGAACATTGGAAACATGTATGAGGCACTAATCCTTGCAGTACAGGAACAGGCACTCAGCACCAGAGTAGTAGAAGCTGGAGTCTAGCACACCAGATAAGACCCAAGGTGCAGACTGTGCAAAGAGGCCTCTGAGACAGTCCAGCACCTAGTTGCCGGATGCAAGATGTTAGCAGGAACAGCATACACGGAAAGACACAACCAAGTTGCTGGGATTGTGTACCGAAACATCTGTACAGAATATGGTTTGGACCTGCTGGGAGTCCAGATGGTAGTTGAGAATGGCAGTGCTAAGATCCTGTGGGACTTCAAGATCCAGACAGACAATCAAGTGCTGGCCAACCAACACGACATCGTGGTGGTAGACAAGGAAGGAAAGACTGCAGTCGTGGTGGATGTGGCAATACCCAGTGACTAGAACATGAGATGGTGGAGAAATACCAAGGACTGAAAGAAGAACTAGAAATGATGTGGAAAGTGAAGGCAGTAGTAGTCCCAGTTGTGATAGGAGCACTCGGGGCTGTGACTCCCAAGTTGGGGGAGTGGCTTCAACAGATTCCAGGTGGGATATCTGAGATCGCAGTCCAGAAGAGTGCAGTTCTATGAACAGCTAAGATACTGTGCAGAACCCTCAAACTCTCAGGCCTCTGGTAGAGGACACGAGAATGAGGAATAAACATACCACCCAGGAGGGGTGAGTGGAAACACACACACACACACACATCACCTTTTTACCAAAAACAAAACAAAAAAAGTTTCAAAATGGAATAGGCACTTATCAAGAAAATCACTGTGACGAGAACACAGACCTGTATGGTAAGGGGATAATGGCAAAATAATTTTGTTTAAAAATGTAAGCAATTTTTTTTTATATAGCCGAATAAAAAATTTTTTTGCATAGAACACCCAGATCACTGATATTTTCAGGACTTGAACAGTACGAAAATCGCTACATTTTAAAGATTTGAATTCCCATAAATTGACTTTTGCATCAAAGTATTCTTCATCAATCACTAAATATAGATATTTCTAACGTTACATGGATGAACAAATGTCGTTCTTCAAAAGGGACTTCATAGTTGTCCTAGTTAAATCATGCCCCCCTGCTAATCTATATAAGGAACAATAAAGTAGGGCCAGGCCCCAAGCTAGTGCTGGTACTAGTTAAAGAAGGAAGAGATACACTTACACTTGAAGATTAACAAAATCAACTGTATCAGAGTATGAAGTTCAGGTTTGTGGTTATAGACAACACAAGTGATCACAGCCTTTTTTTCTAATTTTTTTTAAATGTAAAGAAGTACTTACAAAGCTAGTCTACTCAAAACATACTGTACGTGCTCACATTGAGCTGGTAACGAGACACTGGCAGATGTGAAGCAGCACAGGGCCGTCTGAAGAACTTGGACTTGAGGTAAAGGAACCTGCCAACGTGCAGTATAATCTTCAACAACCTGATAAAGAAGGAGGAAATGTTGTGATTATAATTTAATATTATTTTTTTACATTTATCCATATTCACAAGTCCATGATTTCCCTGCTCACATCTACAAAGTCTGGCAATTTAAAAATGTAATCAGTTTATTTCAATACTATTTTAGCAGGTTTCTAGAAGGAAACAAAAGGTGAAAAGTAGCTACAGAAAGAGAGAAGAAAAAAAACAAAGATGTGAAGGATCAGAGAGACTGGCAATGGATGTAATATTCAAAACATGAGTTAAATTACCATAGAACCATAGTTCTTCAAACCACATAAAACTGTGTGGGTGTTACCCATGACTAGAGATATTTAATATGAACAATGAGAAGGAGTTTGTGTTAACATCTACTATTACTTGGACTGAAGGCCAGAGAGAAATGCAACTTCAACTTTGCTTCTGTTTTGAACACTAAGATCAATGAGTGTGAGATTTTATATATCTAAGTTTGTCGCATCGAAGAAATGTGAATATTGAAGACAGTGTCTAGCAATCCACATGACTGAAATAATCTAGGCAGTAAATTGTGGTAACACACACACAACATAGAAAATCAGATCTTTATTTCAGGCTGAAAAAGTGAAAAAAAAAAAAAGGATAGAATTTGGTTTTCTTTGTTACGGTTGCTCTGTGCCACTCTAAGCAACATAACCCCTTCAGCTAACTGAAATCGCTATGGAGCAAGGTGCCTGAATTTCCGTTCTCCCCTTTCAAGTTCATTATCATTCAAGATAATGAGCTTTGTAACATGTCGCTCCCACCCCTGGCAGTCAGAAAGCTGCGGAATTTATTTTCCTGATTAAGAATATCAACTTTTCCCAAGAGTTGTGTGCACATGCAACATGCAGTTTGGAGTTAGCTCTCTCTCCTGCTGCTGCACAGAGCCCACCCAGGTTATTGTTCAATTTGCTATGGCTTCTGTTAGATCAGAGAGCAGTTCCAACCATCTACGTGCTAGGGGAAAATATCAGCATTCGGGGTCTGGAGACATCAAGGGTTTTTGGATTATAATAAAACACTAGACTGAAGGTTTATTTTTCCCATAATACCAAATTCACTTCTATGTATCTTTATACAATTTGTTTTTAAACAGGGTTATGGCCATCGTTCTTTAATATCAGGGCAGCATCAGGATAACATGTCCCAGTCTGCCGACATTCATGGAAGTTACACGTCCAGGTGGCAGACGCTATGTGTGGTTGTGGGTGCTGTCCTTAAAGGGTCACACTTATCACAACTACAACTTTGCATCCTTGAACCAACTTTCAGCTTGGCAATGGGCTTAGAACTGCCTTTGGGCTGTGAATCACACAATGGAACACTCTGCTCATGCCATCTATATATTTATTCCAAAGTTTGCATGCAACAAGGAGGGAAGGGAAAGAGAGAGCAAAGAAGATTGCATATGCCTGGAGCTCAAACCTCTAGTGAAGCTCCAAGCAATAGTAGCTGCGGTACAGGCCCTTCTCCCAATAAAGAGAGAGAACTTTTGATTAATGGTGGCAGCTCCCACTAATTTCGGGCAGCATGCCCTATACAGCCATGTTCTCCTGAGATTTTGGGGACCTAGCACCATATGGCATCAATCATACTTTGAATTACAATTTTTAATCGAGTGGCATCAATGAAAGAGCCACATGCTTTTTAATGTTAACATGACATTTTATAACCTATATAAAATGTTTTAAAAAAAATTAATCTAAGCCATACAGGAACCAAATTAAAATAAAAGGGTATAAGTACCCCTCCTACCCACTGACCCCCAGTTTTTGTTATAGATCAACAGAAAGCACTCGTTTATAAAGGACTGCCTGAATACATTTTATATATTTATAAACGAAAAAGAGTGCTTTCTGCTGATATATATCCCCTACTGTTGCAGCTGTATCCTTCTAGGGCAAATCACCTAAGAAGATATTAATCTGTCTTTGCCACCAACATATTTCAAATAATACTTTCTGCCCTGAAAAGCTGTAAGAAGTTACAAAGCACCAATTACTAAAGCCCTACATACCATGATGTCATAAAAATAGCTAGCTTTGCAAAGAATGCTGAAAGGTGCCATTGTATTCTGCAGTGAACAAGATACACAGATTATAAAAATATATATGGCAGTTAAAAAAAACTCATGTTTCTATTGTCTTAAAGGTTACATGATTGACAAAAAAACAACTAATATCATCTATAACTTGTGTTAATTGTTTTGAATGTAATGATAGAGAGAATATATATATATATATATATATATATATATATATATGAAAAACCACACACACAACCAACAGAGAGGGACCATAATATTCTACAGACAAGTTTGAATAGATAAAGAAGTAGTACTTGCCTGTGTAATTATGATAAGGAATGTGTGTGTGGAATGCACCAGTGATGGATTTTTTTTAATGGGACACCGTTGGCTTAAACATGATATGTGCAAGTTACTGTAAAAAGATTTGTTGTTACATAGAATTATGATATTTAAAGAAATTATATTAGCTGTATGAAATAGCTTTCTATTTTGGGATTTGCATGACCATGTGAAGGCTTACTCTAAGCATCATGACCCCTTCAGTTATCTGAAGAGGTCATGGTACTTGAAGTCTGTACATGCAGCGTTTTAATGTGCATTTTCTATGAAATGAGAGTAATTCATTGGGATCAATGAGAGAGACATCAATTGACACACTTAGCCAATAAAAGTGCAGCAAGATTGGTGCCTTCGGACCACGGTGTCTGGCAGGTCCCAGGAAAGAAGGCAAACTTCTGCAAAACTGCTTGCCCTGTTATCATGTAGAGATGCCAGGATAGTCCTGGCATTATAACCACTACACTGGGCGTTAGTGGTTACGATGCTTGGAGTAACCCTTTAATACAAGATAACCAAAGCTTTTGATACCTTTCAAAGGAAGCGAATTGAGGTTGGTCTTACCACTGTTTTGCAAAAAACAAAATTAATCTGAGTGAAGCTTTAGCACACATGGCATTATATAGGATATTTATGGATGAAGACAATAACAGCAAGGATGGACAGGATAAGCATAAGATCCCTGGACAGCAATACAATGTTAAGTACATTCTATCCTGGATGTTCATTTTAAAGTCAGTGTATAAATGGTCAACTTTATTCAGTGCACAATGCAAATCACCATCAGCTCACTATAGTGGTTGGAAGCGGAGTCATTAGACTCACGCCTCGGCACAAATATGGGTGAACATTTGACTAAAGGTTATCTATGCAAAGAGCTACCTTTTGATTTTTTGCTGCGGCACAAAGTCACAAATCAAGAAGAGCACCCTCCCAGCAAACTGACAATTGAAAGTGGGCAGCTTAACACCAATTATAAAAAAGTGCTTTAGGGGGTTGAAGTGTTCCTTTAAATGCAAGGCCAAGCCTGGCACCCAATATAACTACTAGACATCTTATAATAAACTGGGTGAGGCACATTAACACATATTTATGAAAGCAAGGAATCATGATAGAATGCATGACTTACTATGGATAGTAAATGAGGAACTGGGCAGACCAAACTTTTTTTAAGCATATTTAGTTAGACTTCCTAAAGGAATTACTTGTTAATTTAGAAAACTGGATACCATCATAGAATAAAGCAAACATACAAAATGCCCTTCTATAAAGTTCATATCTTGGTATTTTAGAAAACTATTTTTATATGTTAACCTTTACAATAAGAGTTTCGGTAGCATGCGTTATTAGTTAGAAACGGGGAATACAATTCATTACAATACGTATTTATCCAACTGACTGTTGACTTGTTTCTGATCTCTATCATGCAGTCTAAGACATTTCTTTAAATAATTAATCAGCCAATGCCCTAAGTGAAGGTGAGAAAGAAAAAAGGTGAGACAGGATTATTTATTCATTAAATCGTATCAAACTTAAAAGTGAAAGATAAAAAGAAGAACAATGTTCCATGTCAGCCAGTTGTGCTTAAATTCTGCAATTTGAATTTAAATAAGCTACAATTCAGAGTTTAATGAATAAGCCTGAGATTATCAGGTTTATTGACTTACCGTAAGTAAGAATTCAAAGTGAATTTAAAACTTTAGTGCAAAGTAGCTCAACCAAAAGCATAGCTGAATTAGAGAATTATTTTCAAATTCTGTTATTTTAACCTTATGTTTGGAATTCACATGGAATTCTCACTTTAGTAAATAATCCTGTTTAAGAGCAATAGAGAAAAGGAAAGAGAATTACTCTGTATTTGTGTGAGGCTGTTAGAGAAAAAGGGACAGATAAAGAGAAAGAGGTGATGACTGGAGAATGGCAGAAAAAAGGGTAGAAAGAGAGAACGGCTCTGAAAAAGAGAGACAGAGATAGAAGATGAGACAATGACAGCGAGAGACAGAGATAGAAGATGAGACAATGACAGCGAGAGACAGAGGAGATAATGACAGCGAGAGACAGAGATAGAAGATGAGACAATGACAGCGAGAGACAGAGATAGAAGATGAGACAATGGCAGCGAGAGACAGAGATAGAAGATGAGACAATGACAGCGAGAGACAGAGATAGAAGATGAGACAATGACAGCGAGAGACAGAGATAGAAGATGAGACAATGACAGCGAGAGACAGAGATAGAAGATGAGACAATGACAGCGAGAGACAGAGATAGAAGATGAGACAATGACAGCGAGAGACAGAGATAGAAGATGAGACAATGACAGCGAGAGACAGAGATAGAAGATGAGACAATGACAGCGAGAGACAGAGATAGAAGATGAGACAATGACAGCGAGAGACAGAGATAGAAGATGAGACAATGACAGCGAGAGACAGAGATAGAAGATGAGACAATGACAGCGCGAGACAGAGATAGAAGATGAGATAATGACAGCGCGAGAGAGTGGAGATAATGACAGCGCGAGAGAGAGTGGAGATAATGACAGCGCGAGAGAGAGTGGAGATAATGACAGCGCGAGAGAGAGTGGAGATAATGACAGCGCGAGAGAGAGTGGAGATAATGACAGCGCGAGAGAGAGTGGAGATAATGACAGCGCGAGAGAGAGTGGAGATAATGACAGCGCGAGAGAGAGTGGAGATAATGACAGCGCGAGAGAGAGTGGAGATAATGACAGCGCGAGAGAGAGTGGAGATAATGACAGCGCGAGAGAGAGTGGAGATAATGACAGCGCGAGAGAGAGTGGAGATAATGACAGCGCGAGAGAGAGTGGAGATAATGACAGCGCGAGAGAGAGTGGAGATAATGACAGCGCGAGAGAGAGTGGAGATAATGACAGCGCGAGAGAGAGTGGAGATAATGACAGCGCGAGAGAGAGTGGAGATAATGACAGCGCGAGAGAGAGTGGAGATAATGACAGCGCGAGAGAGAGTGGAGATAATGACAGCGCGAGAGAGAGTGGAGATAATGACAGCGCGAGAGAGAGTGGAGATAATGACAGCGCGAGAGAGAGTGGAGATAATGACAGCGCGAGAGAGAGTGGAGATAATGACAGCGCGAGAGAGAGTGGAGATAATGACAGCGCGAGAGAGAGTGGAGATAATGACAGCGCGAGAGAGAGTGGAGATAATGACAGCGCGAGAGAGAGTGGAGATAATGACAGCGCGAGAGAGAGTGGAGATAATGACAGCGCGAGAGAGAGTGGAGATAATGACAGCGCGAGAGAGAGTGGAGATAATGACAGCGCGAGAGAGAGTGGAGATAATGACAGCGCGAGAGAGAGTGGAGATAATGACAGCGAGAGAGAGAGTGGAGATAATGACAGCGAGAGAGAGAGTGGAGATAATGACAGCGAGAGAGAGAGTGGAGATAATGACAGCGAGAGAGAGAGTGGAGATAATGACAGCGAGAGAGAGAGTGGAGATAATGACAGCGAGAGAGAGAGTGGAGATAATGACAGCGAGAGAGAGAGTGGAGATAATGACAGCGAGAGAGAGTGGAGATAATGACAGCGAGAGAGAGTGGAGATAATGACAGCGAGAGAGAGTGGAGATAATGACAGCGAGAGAGAGTGGAGATAATGACAGCGGGAGAGAGTGGAGATAATGACAGCGAGAGAGAGTGGAGATAATGACAGCGAGAGAGAGTGGAGATAATGACAGTGAGAGTCAGACAGTAAACAGACACTATATATTTATATATATATATATATACACAGTGGCCATATTGCAGTTGAGGTAGCCAGGCTCTCTCTCACTGGGTGAATGGGGTGTTGCACAGTGTCTCTGTATCCAGTGCTGCTCCCTGCACAGGGCAGCTCATTCAGCTCTCCCTGTGTTTGGGACTACGTCTCCCATGATGCTCTGCTAGCTTGGAGACGCACTACAGAGCAAGCGAGCCCAGGAGCAGCCAGTCTCCATGTCCTGGGTGGCTGGGCCCCTCTGTCACCGGCCCGGCCCGGCTCACCTCGCAGAAGCGGCGGCAGTACTCCCGGCTCCTGATGTCGTCCGCGGCAATGCCCTGCAGTTCCTCCTGTGTGATGGCTTCCAGCTCTTCCCCCAGTCTCTCCGACTCCTGGTCACTCTCGTCTTCCGCCATGCTGCTGTCCCCGACCTGCGCGTACAGCTACCGCCGGGTAACCGCCCCCTCCTCTTCCTGCTCTGCCCACGCCAAGCCGCGATTGGCTACAACGGATGCCAATCACTAGAGAAACTCCTAAGAAGGGCGTGTCCAGGCGAACCAGGAAGTGAACCGAGTGAGCCTATTGGGCGCTTGCGATATCCGTCAACATTCTGTATCCAAGAGAGATGACGCTTGGAAGCAGCCGCTGCTGATTGGTCGACGTGCTGTTGTCATTAATACTTTTAGCAGTGGCTTGTCATAAACTTAGTGATGGGCGGGGAAGCCTCTGCTGGTTACTAAGGTGTACTGACCTGATTATCAGGACAAGCCAACTCCATTAACTTTACATAACATGAGCTAATGTGTTTAGCATCGAGACGGACCTGTCAGTGTGCTCTTTGTTCAAATGTTTCAAATACAATAATAAAAATATATACATATTATTTCCCTATTTTTGTGTCATGGGCAGTAATTAAAAAAAATTAAATAATGTCTTTGGAGGTATTGGTACAAGTCCTATGCAGATCCTGTGCCCTCTTTTACCCCCTCCCCCCCCCCCCAAAAAAAAAAAATATAAACTTTTCATAAATTCTCCCCAAGACTCCCTGCTGACAGCTTCAGCGCCCTATGCAGAGTCTGTGCCCAAAACAACTGCCCCCATCAGCCAAATTTAAAAAAAAAAAGTTTCCAACAACACTTTAAGAGAGATTTATCTTAGAGTAATCAACACTTTTTTACCGTCTAATTTTCAGGGAATATTTGGAGCAATTTATTAGATCTCTCTGTTTTGGTTTTTTGTATTTATGGCTTCTTTTGCACCCTATTCATCATATTACGCCATTTTTCTTTCCAAAATAACAATAGATTTTTTTTTCTCCTATTCTAAATTTAACAGTATTCTGAAATGGGAACTTCATTGAAAATTGGAGGAATTTACTATTAAAAAAGCATCACTTTTCAGAACACTAGATAATCATAATGATGGGATATAGAAAGCAAAACAGTCAAGAGAAGCCAAGTTCAGTAAACCAGGAATTACATGGACACCTCACCAGGGCAAAGGTCAGGTAGCAAGTTGAAGCTTATATAGACCTATGTGGATAGTGATTGGTTGGTGTCACTTCTGCATACCAAAAGACACTTAAACAGTGTCGCATAAATGAAGCAGGAGCTTCAGAGCCGTAAATTACTCAGGGCCTCCATGTGTCATGAATGTGCATAGCGTTCGAGCGAGCAGAGTGTGATGTGATGCATGACTGGTGCAAGGTTGGAGCAAGTGGGTGTCTCGCATCTTGGATGTCACCTGTCAAGGTACTACCCCAACACACAAACTACAGACATAATAAAAGATAAAGTATTACCGGACCTTAGATTGGCTGGGCTTAACGTAAGCTGCAAGAATATAGTGATAATAAATAGCAGGGATAACCGGAGACTGGTGTCAGGATTCCCCCATGTTGTTTCGTAATTCCTCCATATTGTTTTCAGACCGATTGGCATTACCCATATGACTTCCGGGTATCACTGATGCGTCTCCTCCCATGCGTCTGACGCCAAGCGCTTCCCTTCAAAAGGAAGCCGCGTCCGCATCCAAATTGCTCAATCAATGTTTGTTCATCTTTGATGTGCTCTCGGTGCTTACTACATTGTTGCCGCTTCCGACGGAGCTCTGCTAACTTATTTCCTGTGTACCGAACCTCTGTGGCTTTGATCCTGGCTCTGCTCTACTCTCAACTCCCTGACAAGGAGCAGACTTCACTTCGGATTCCTGCCTCTCTCCACTTACTTCAGGGAACAATAACCCACTCTACCCTGGAAAGGACTATAATGCTCATCATCCAAGAAAGACAAGATAAGTTCTCCAGTCATTGGGATTACTAATTGGTTCTTACCTAAAGTTATTTTGGAAGGAAAAGGAATACTAAAGTCTGCTTTCTGGGATTCCACTTGCTATCTCTATTGAAATTCCCATTTGCTAAATGGCTCATATATGTTATTCATTATTATTGGAGTCTAAAAGACTATAACCACTTCTCATACCAGGGAGAGGTATTAGCAGTAGAAAGAAGGAAGTGCTCATGCCATTGTACAGAACATTGGTGAGACCTCACTTGGAGTATTGTACGCAGTTCTGGAGATCGTATCTTCAGAAGGATATTGATACTTTAGAGAGAGTTCAGAGAAGGGCTACTAAACTGGTTCATGGACTGCAGGATAAAACTTACAAGGAAAGGTTAGAGGAACTTAAAATGTATAGCTTGGAGGAAAGACGAGACAGGGGGATATGATGGAAACATTTAAATACATAAAGGGAATGAAGACAGTAAAGGAGGAGAGTATATTTAAAAGAAGAAAAACTACCACAACAAGAGGACATAGTCTTAAATTAGAGGGACAAAGGTTTAAAATTAATATCAGGAAGTATTACTTTACTGAGAGGGTAGTGGATGCATGGAATAGCCTTCCAGCTGAAGTGGTAGAGGTTAACACAGTGAGGGAGTTTAAGCATGCGTGGGATAGACATAAGGCTATCCTAACTATAAGATAAGGCCGGGGACTAATGAAAGTATTTGGACAGACTAGATGGGCCGAATGGTTCTTACCTGCCGTCACATTCTATGTTTCTATGTTTCTATATATATATATCATTGCCAACATTTACTAGTTCAAGTAAAAAGACTGTGTTACTTCCCTACAAGAGGAATCACTTGCTCTGTCAACTCTGTATTGAAGTCTAACGGACTATATTGCTAATTGAGCATTCCTTATTTTCATTTATTACTAAATGCTATATTCTTGTGAAGCAATACTGAAACAATATTCTCTTTATTTATGCATTATTATTTCAAATCCTTATTGGTGCAGAAGTCTGCCAAAGTGAAATAACGTTATTTTTAATAAGTTATATTTTCTTAAAGTGACAGTATCCATCTCTTCACTTGCGGTTGAGTTCCAAATAATTTTCCCCCGAGAGTATTACAACAGGTCAAGGATAGGAGAATGATACAATATAGAAATTGGGATACAGCTGAGTATCTAAGAAAAAAAGATAACAAATAATAATGCAACACTGTTGAAAATCAAAAAGTGGTGCCCTCACTAATTGTGGAACTCACAGACTCCAAATGTTTAAAGGGACACTATAGTCACCTTAACAAGCTGCAAGTTATGATTGAATTGTAACTCACATGACAACTCTATTACTCCAGTAATAGAGTGATGGAAGTAGCAGCACCAATGGCCAAAGGCTGATTTAATCATCATAATAAATGTATTAATATAATACAAACGAGTGCACATGTTGATACATACACATATAGAGTTACTTATAATAACACAGTAAAGGAGTTTAAGCATGCGTGGGATAGGCATAAGGCTATCCTAACTATAAGATAAGGCCAGAGACTAATGAAAGTATTTAGAAAATTGGGCAGACTAGATGGGTCGAATGGTTCTTATCTGCCGTCACATTCTATGTTTCTATGTTTCTAACAACTTTAGCTTAATTAAGCAATTTTGGTGTATAGACCATGCCCCTGCAGCCTCACTGCTCAATCCTCTGCCATTTAGGAGTTAAATCCCTTTGTTTATGAACCCTAGTCACCCCTCCCTGCATTTGACTTGCACAGCCTTCCATAAACACTTCCTGTAAAGAGAGCCCTATTTAGGCTTTCTTTATTGCAAGTTCTGTTTAATTAAGATTTTCTTATCCCCTGCTATGTTAATAGCTTGCTAGACCATGCAAGAGCCTCCTGTATGTGATCAAAGTTCAATTTAGAGATTGAGATATGATTATTCAAGGTAAATTACATCTGTTTGAAAGTGAAACCAGTTGTTTTTTTTTCATGCAGGCTCTGTCAATCATAGCCAGGGGAGGTGTGGCTAGGGCTGCATAAACAGAAACAAAGTGATTTAACTCCTAAATGACAGTGAATTGAGCAGTGAAATTGCAGGGGAATGATCTATACACCAAAACTGCTTTATTTAGCTAAAGTAATTTAGGTGACTATAGTGTTCCTTTAAGGCATTTAAACATTTGGAGTCTGTGAGTTCCACAATTAGTGGGGACACCACTTTTTGATTTTCAACAGTGTTGCACTATAATTTGTTATCTTTTTTCTTAGATACTCAGCTGTATTCCAGTTTCTATATTGTATCATATTTGTATGAAGTCGCCAACAGGGAAGGGACCTTGGAAAGCTGCAATTTCAAGCTAAGTAGCTTTATCCTTGTTATACACTGGTGTGGTGTAAAGGGATAATTTGTTGTACATCAAGGATAGGAGAAGGCAGAATGATTAAGTACACATAGCCAAGGTCAGGTATTCCAGAGGTAAAAATACCCATGCATCAGAGCTAATAATAGGATTCCTTTTTAAGTTGTGTGACTGACATCAGTTGGCCACTGTTTTATTTTGTTTTTTGTTTTTTTTGTTTACTGATTTGTTGGTCACAGTTATTTCTATTTCTTGATAACTTGTCAAGATGTGCAACTTAGTGAGATGACAAACAGAGTGAATATACTTCACTGGTCACATAGAAAGTTTGTGAAGAAAATCATAAGGAAATCATAAAAAGCAGGTGGAAACCTAACCAAAGGAAGTATTTATAAAGTGCGCAAGTGGTATCTGCAGACTAAGTTAATTCAAAACCAAACTGGTAAAGGCAGGAAAAGATGCACAAAAGCATAAAGTGAACAAAAAAATGTAAAAACTATATTTAAGTGACAGAAGAAAAATCACCTGACCCAGTTAAAAAATTATGTCTCAATGTGGCTTGAGAATAAGTGCTAGGACTGTTAGATGTAGACTTAAAGACTGTTAGACGTAGACCTAAACACTTTGGTTTAAATTCTATAATTCCAAGGAAAAGCCATTTCTATCTCCCAGACAAAAAAAAAAAAAAAAGAAGTTATTCAAACAGGCTAAAAACTATGTTACTTGGTCTGAGAAACAATAGGACAGAGTTATATGGACTGATGAGACTAGAATATCAGTATTTTGGTAGTGATGGAATAAAGTATGTAAGAAGAAGAATTGGAGAGTTGATGCCTAAATGCACTACAGCTACTGTGAAGCATTCAGTTAGCTAATGATTTGGGGTGGTATGACAGCAAAAGAAATGTAAAGATTATGTGTGATTGATACTACTGCAAATGGTAAAAATGCAGCAGTAAGTATACTTGAGCCAAAATGTAAGAATTTGTGATCTTTTCTCAGATAGGGAAGATATTGAAAATATTTCAACAGGATTCAGCTCCATGTCCTGTTGATGCTGTGTGAAAAAGTGGCTTCAGGAAAATCATATTACACTGCTAGAATGGGCAGGTACTATCTCTGACCTGTATTCAATAGAAAATCTGTGGAGCCGATTAAAAAAAAATTATTAGAAGCAACCAAGGAATATAAGTGAGTTGATAGAAACAATTGTGAAATCTTTGTTTTACATTCTAACAACTGATGAACTAAAACACTTGGTTCACTCCATGGGATGCTGTTGTAAGGCGGTTCTAAAAAGTTTGTGAAAAGTGACAAGTTAGGAAATATGCTTTACTATGATTTTCTTAGATTTTTCATGGTTTTCTGTGTATAATAACTACTTTGGTAAATAAAGTGTGTTGCATTACTTTCTTCATTAACCTATCTTTCTAATAATATATAACTGTATAGTATTATTCTAAAAAATGCTGATGTTGTGAGCCATCAAACCTCAGAAATACACATTTTTTAAAAGGTTGGAACAATTTTGGCCACTATTGTATTTCGTTCTTTTTTCTAACTCCCCCCAAAAAACATCTGTGTGAAATTGGTTCGCATCTAAAACCCAGAGTATCAAACCTGTGAGTTTTACATGACAAACATTGTTGAGAGAAGGCAAGATGAACCTGCATTAATAAGCGTGCAGCATCATCATAGTTCTATCCATGTTGTAATCTTTTTTTTAATTTAAATGTGGTTACAGCGTCCAGAATTAAGGTTAAGGGTGCTTAGCCTGTACCTGCTTTTGAGAAGCTGTGAACTATTCTCAGCAAGGCATCGTTATAAATATGGCTATCATTTTTCCTGCACCATTATAAAGCTGCTATCATGACACTTATGCTTTCAAAGCCTGCATTTTAATGTCTGCATTTTTACAGCGAGTGCATTTTCTCAGTTAAATGCACTCACTGTAAAAATACAGAGAGATTAAATTGCAGACAAGACCAAGATAGACAAAACTTTCCACAGCTTTTTTAAGAACTGCACCAACTTTTGTGGAGATGGATGCCATACAAGATTTCCATGACTGGTAGTGTATACTTCTTGTAAACAATGTGCTTGCCTAAGATTCTTTATTGTTTTAGAATTCTTCCAATCCCATTGGTGACACACGATCCGTGCAAACCTCAAAGAGATATACTAATATTTAGGCTTATATCTGGCCTAACAAGAGACCACGGTTTCCAAGCAGAGTAATGTATAGGCCACATGTAGCTTTGGGATGTCTACATGTTGCCTACATGCTGAAGTGGTCGCACCTTGTTGCATTTATCTGTGAGGTGGCACGTCAGTGTCACTTATTACTATGATTGGCATGGTAGCAGGAAAAACGATCCCTCTGGGATTCAAGCTTCAAACTAATGGAAGCTATCCCTGAGGTAGTGTTCATAGCAGAACTCTTGGTGGCATTGCTGAGCAACAGTGATGTCGCGAACGGCGAACGCGAACTTCCGCAAATGTTCGCGAACCGGCGAACTGGGCGAACCGCCATAGACTTCAATGGGCAGGCGAATTTTAAAACCCACAGGGACTCTTTCTGGCCACAATAGTGATGGAAAAGTTGTTTCACCTGGACTGTGGCATGCCGGAGGGGGATCCATGGCAAAACTCCCATGGAAAATTACACAGTTGATGCAGAGTCTGGTTTTAATCCATAAAGTGCATAAATCACCTAACATTCCTAAATCACAATGGATATGGATTGACACCTGACATATGACATATTGACACCTTGACATATGGATTGACACCTGTCCTCAGAGACCCTGATACACACTGACACAGAGCAAAATAGGGACTGTCCCCCTACATAGGGTCACTTGGCAGATATGTATTGACACCTGTCCTCAGAGACCCTGATACACACTGACAGAGAGCAGAATAGGGACTGTTCCCCCTACATAGGGTCACTTGGCAGATATGGATTGACACCTATCCTAAGGAACCCTGATACACACTGACACCGAGCAGAATAGGGACTGTTCCCCCTACGTAGGGTCACTTGTCAGATATGGATTGACACCTGTCCTCAGGGACCCTGATACACACTGACACAGAGCAGAATAGGGACTGTTCCTCCTACATAGGGTCACTTGGCAGATATGGATTGACACCTGTCCTCCGAGACCCTGATACACACTGACACAGAGCAGAATAGGGACTGTTCCCCCTACATAGGGTCACTTGGCAGATATGGATTGACACCTGTCCTCAGGGACCCTGATACACACTGACACAGAGCAGAATAGGGACTGTCCCCCTACAATGGGTCACTTGGCAGATATGTTTTGACACCTGTCCTCACAGACCCTGATACACACTGACACAGAGCAGAATAGGGACTGTTCCCCCTGATTGGGTCACTTGGCAGATATGTATTGACACCTGTCCTCAGAGACCCTGATACACACTGACACAGAGCAGAATAGGGACTGTTCCTCCTACATAGGGTCACTTGGCAGATATGGATTGACACCTGTCCTCAGAGACCCTGATACACACTGACAGAGAGCAGAATAGGGAATATTCACTAAGTGCCAAACATTGTTATACAGGGGAATATTCAGTAAATAAGGATAAAGGGGGGGACCTACTGTCCTTTTCCCCCCGGCCCCCACCCCTGTGAGGTGGGTGGGGGCCATAAATCACAATGGGGGGGACCTACTGTCCTCCCGCCCGCCCACACCAGTGAGCGGTGGGTGGGGGCCATAAAAATAATGAGGGGGGGACCTACTGTATGATGTTGTATCGATCAGGTAATGTAAGGGTAACGTCCGCTTCACAGTGACAGATCAAACTCCCCATTTAACGCACCGCAAACAACCGCAAACAGTCCATTTGCACAACCGCAAACTCCCCATTTGCACAAGGTTGGATACCAAGCTAGCCATGTCCGTTCCTTGTCCTCACTGATTTCATTGAAGGTCTCTTCCTCCACCCAGCCACATAAAACACCAAGGGTCCCCGAAAGGTGACAACAAGCCCCCTGGGACGCCTGCTGTGTTTGGTCTTCCACCTCCTCAAAGCCACCTTCCTCCTCTGACTCCTCTTCTTCAGACTCCTCTCTCTGCGTTGCCTCTCTCTGCATTATTATAAGGTGTGTTAAGTAGTACTATTCTTATCAGTTTAATCCCTGTTACAAGAAGAGGACTATTTCCTTGTTTCGCCAAACCCCTTCAAAGATAGAAAAAGCGGTATGAGTGGAAGAAACGAGTAAATGTGGTCAGGTGGTGGTGCCAGCCCCACCGAGGGCTTGTACCCAGGTATGCTAATAAACTGAAAAAAATAAAAAATCTCCCAAGAAGGAGATCTAAAACTGGCATAGGAAAAGGTTAGACAACTATAATAAAGTGATACCTACAAATCCTAGTGAGCATAGGTGTATAATAGAGGGAGAAAGGGAAAGCAGAGTAATGCTTTCTAATACTGTGGTTAGTACCCTTTGTTAAAGTAAATTGAGTAATGGACAAAAGTCTTTATTGTATCATTTATAAATAACAAAGGGATACTATACTCATTCCCCTATAGTAGCTAATTGTGTAATAATGGTAATACTATTACCTATTATATAATATTGCCAGGGGCAAGAAAATTCCCTCTAAATAGATGGGTATAGGCAGAGAGTATGGAGACCGGAGTGATGCTGTCATAAAAAGTGTCAATAAGGTGATATCAAGTTAAATGTATCACAGACACACAGCCACCCTTTCTCTTAGCTAGTTTCCAGAAATGCTGGATAGGTAGAAGGGCTATAAAGACTCAGAGAGGTCTAAGAAGAATCCTCTAAACTAGCCCTAATCTCCTTAAACACCTTCAAGGGTGTTCTAAGCTAAAGCTCAATCTAAACGTTTAGATGACTGCCTGATTTCCCATCACAGATGCTGGCTAGGAATAACACTGTGCAAGACAAAGAGTGGGTCTAAGTGCCCATAGTGCAGTAAAGTGTCCCTAGTGAAGTGAAAAAGAGAATAACGAGCTGGCACCCAAGAGAATAACGAGCTGGCGCCCTATCAGGGGACGTGTATATGGCATCGATTTTAGGAACCGTGAGATGGAAAAAGATGCTTCGACGGTCCTCCTACTTCAAATTTGGGGCACTGCGCGTGCAATCTAATGTGCCACCAGATAGGAATAGTACTACTTAACACACCACTCCTATCAGTTTAATCCCTGTTATGTGCCTTTATTTGGTTTGGTTTTTGAAGCCACAGTGCAGCACCAGAGGCCTGAAAAATTAGGCATGTACACATGCCTGAAAAATTAGGTATTGTTGCAGCCGCTGCTGTAGTAGCGGCCAGAAAAAATTATGTTTGTTTCCCAGGCAAAAAGTGCCCTAAAACATTGCGGCTTGAACCCTAGTTGGTGGTGGATAAGTCACGCAAGTCAACCGGCATTCAGAGCTTAAATACAGCAGCATGTGGACCATTTTTAGCCCAAGGCAGCTCATCTCATCCTTGAGATGAACTTCTCTGAAACACATCAGACTGGTCCGATCGTCTGGGGTTGCTGTATCTCTCGTGCAGAGAGAACTTGCTGGCATTTTGGATCTGGACTGCCCGTATGGGTGGGACCAGTTTGATATGCTTCAGATATGTTCGCTCTGTAATGTCACAAGATGAGCTAAAACCAGCTTGAGTTCTGAGCGGGAACCCACCGAAGGGCAGGCTATTTCAGCTGCTGTCCGTTCTCAGAATACTCTTGCAAACCCGTTTTTTTCTCTCCAAAGGTAATCTAGACTTTTTTGACCTAGGCGATTTCTCTTCTCAGTGACAATACCTCCTGCTGCACCGAAGGTCCTTTCTGACAGGACATTTGAAGCGGGGCAGGCCAGAAGTTCTATCGCAAATTGGGATAGCTCAGGCCACAGGTCAAGCCTGCACACCCAGTAGTGAAGGGGTTCATCGCTCCTCAGAGTGTCGATATTTGCAGTTAAGGCGAGGTAGTCTGCTACCTGTCGGTCGAGTCGTTCTCTGAGGGTGGATCTCGAAGGGCTGCGACGATGCGTAGGACTTAAAAAGCTCCGCATGTCCTCCATCAACAACACGTCTTTAAAGCGTCCTGTCCTTGCCGGCGTGGTCGTGGGAGGAGGAGGATTACTTTCACCTCTTCCCCTGTTAGATTCCCGTTGTGCTGTGACATCACCCTTATACGCTGTGTAAAGCATACTTTTTAATTTATTTTGCAAATGCTGCATCCTTTCCGACTTGTTGTAATTTGGTAACATTTCAGCCACTTTCTGCTTATACCGGGGGTCTAGTAGCGTTGACACCCAGTACAGGTCGTTCTCCTTCAGCCTTTTTATACGAGGGTCCCTCAACAGGCACGACAGCATGAAAGACCCCATTTGCACAAGGTTGGATGCCGAGCTACTAATTTCCCGTTACTCCTCCTCAGTGATCTCAATGAAGGTATGTTTTTCCCCCCAGCCACGTACAACACCACGGTTACCAGATAGGTGACAATGAGCACCCTGGGATGCCTGTTATGGTAAGTCTTCCTCCTCCTCCTCAAAGCCACATTCCTCCTCTGACTCCTCTTCCTCACAATCCTCTTCCAGTGTTGCCGCAGGTCCAGCAAGCGATGCTGATAAGGCTGTTTCTGGTGGTGATGGTGACCACAACTCTTCCTCTTCCTCTTCACGCTCATCTACGGCCTGATCCAGCACTCTTCGCAGGGCACGCTCCAGGAAGAAAACAAATGGTATGATGTCGCTGATGGTGCCTTCGGTGCGGCTGACTAGGTTTGTCACCTCCTCAAAAGGACACATGAGCCTACAGGCATTGCGCATGAGCGTCCAGTAACGTGGCAAAAAAAATCCCAGTTCCCCAGAGGCTGTCCTAGCACCCCGGTCATACAAATATTCATTAACGGCTTTTTCTTGTTGGAGCATGCGGTCGAACATTAGGAGTGTTTAATTCCAACGTGTCGGGCTGTCGCAAATCAAGCGCCTCACTGGCATGTTGTTTCGCTGCTGGATATCTGCAAAGTGCGCCATGTCCGTGTAGGAACGCCTGAAATGGACACACACCTTCCTGGTCTGCTTCAGGACATCCTGTAAGCCTGTGTACTTATGCACAAAGCGTTGTACGATCAGATTACACACATGTGCCATGCACGGCACGTGTCAACTTGCCCAACTTCAATGCCGCCAACAAATTTGTTCCGTTGTCACAAACCACTTTGCCGATCTCCAGTTGCTGCGGAGTCAGCCACTTTTCCACCTGTGCGTTCAGGGTGGATAGGAGGGCTTGTCCGGTGTGACTCTTGCTTTTAAGCAAGTCAAACCCAAGACGGCGTGACACTGCCGTATCCGGGATGTGGAATAATACCTGGGGAGCTGGGAGGGGTGCCGTTGATGTGGAGCAAGATTCAGCAGCAGAAGAGGACTCAGCCGAGGATGTTATGGAAGAGGATGGAGTAGGAGGAGTAGAGGAGGTGGCAGCAGGCCTGCCTGCAAGTCGTGGTGGTGTTCTTTTGAGAAAATAAATTTCGTCCGGGTACCTTCCACTGCGGTGTCCCAATAGCTAAAAAATTTTTTGAACGCCTCAGACTCCACCAGCTTGTATGGTAAAAGCTGGCAGGCTAATAGTTCAGACAAGCCAGCTGTCAGACGCTGGGCAAGAGGGTGACTTTCTGACATTGGCTTCTTACACTCAAACATGTCCTTGACAGACACCTGACTGTGGGCAGATGAGCGGGAACTGCTCAAGGCGAGAGACAGAGTGGCGGATGGTTGAGAGGGGGCAAGGAGGACAGCAGTGGTTGATGTGGCTGAAGATTCTGGACCAGGAGGAGGATGGCGGCTTTGAGTTTGTGTCTTGCTTGTACTCATGTGTTGATCCCATAAGCGTTTGTGATGTGCGATCATGTGCATTGATTGGCGTGCTGTCGGGCTGATCCCGGGTGCCGATGCATGCTGTCTGACCGTGCCACTAGCTCCTTGCGATGACCTCCCCCTGCTTCCAACTCATCTCCTCCTCCTCTCTGTCTCCCCATCTGAACTTTCTCCCTGTTCTTCTTCTTGCCGAGCGGGCACCCACGTGACATCCATGGACGCATCGTCATCATCAACCACTTCACTTGTATCTGACAACTCAGAAAAGGAAGCAGCAGCGGGTACAACATCATCATCATCACACCGTACGTCCAAGTGTGTAATGCTGCCTGACTGAGACCTATCCCTGTTATCTACATTCTCTGGCAATAATGGTTGCGCATCACTCATTTCTTCAAACAGATGTGTAAATAACTCCTCTGACAGATAAAGTGAAGCGGCTGTGGTGCTAGTGTTGGTGGTCGCGGCAGGCGGGTGAGTGGTATCTTGAGAGGTGCCCGAAGCTAAGCTGGAGGAGGATGGTGCGTCAAGGTTCCGAGCAGAAGCTGTAGAAGATTGGGTGTCCTGTGTTAGCCAGTCAACTATGTCCTCAGAACTTTTCAAGTTCAGGGTACGTGCAGTGGTGTATCCTGGTTTTGTGCTGCCCTAGGCAGGACAAAACTCAGGCGCCCCCCTCTCCCCCCGCGCTACCCCCACCCAACCTTTCCCCCCGCCCCGCATTCTAAATACACACACACACACTCGCTAACAGAAACACACACACACTAACAGACACACTCACACTCACTAACAGACAAACACACTCACTAACAGACACACACTCACTAACAGACACACACTCACTAGCAGACACACACTCACTCACTAGCAGACACACACACTCACTGACATACACACACACTCACAGGCAAACACACACTAACAGACACACACAGTCACACACTAACAGACACACACACACTAACAGACACAGACACACACACACTAACAGACACAGACACACGCACACACACTAACAGACACACACAAACACACTAACAGACACACACACTGACACACACACACACTAACAGACACAGACACACACACACACTAACAGACACAGACACAAACACTAACAGACACACACTAACAGACACACACACACTAACAGACACAGACACAAACACTAACAGACACACACACTGACACACACACACTAACAGACACACACACAGACACACACTAACAGACACAAACACTGACACACACACACTAACAGACACAGACACACACACTAACAGACACAGACACACACTAACAGACACACACACTAACAGACACAGACACACACTCACCCACCCACATTAACACATTTTTTTTAAATGTATTTTTAACACATTTTTTTTTATTTTTTTTTAACACATTTTTATTTTTTTTTAACACGTTTTTTTTTATTTATTTTTCACACATTTTTTTTTCACACATTTTTTTTAAATTTATTTTTCACACATTTTTTTAAAATTTATTTTTCACACATTTTTTTTTTTTATTTAACACCCCCCCCCCCCCCCGCCTCCTTACCTTTGGGAATGCTGGGGAGGGGGGTGTCTCTTCCTCCCTGGTGGTCCAGTGGCTGCTGGGCGATCGGGCGGCACTGCCTGGCGGGCGGCCGGCCGGCCGGCCGGCGAGGGAGCACTTCCCCTGAGCTGTCTGCTCAGCTCCCTCGCGCGCCTCAGAGTGAGGCTGGGAGCCGGAATATGACGTCATATTCCGGCTCCGCCTCCCAGCCTCACTCTGCGGCTGGCGAGGGAGCTGAGCAGACAGCTCAGGGGAAGTGCTCCCTCGCCAGGCAGTGCCGCCCGATCGCCCAGCAGCCCGCCGGCATGTCAGTTAGCCGCAAGGCTAACAAGGCATTTGCCCTGGGCATTTGGGGGCGGCTTTTTTTGCCGCCCCCTGGAAAATGCCGCCCAAGGCAAATGCCTTGTTTGCCTCGCGGCTAATACACCCCTGGGTACGTGGCATCTGAAAACTGGGCATTATTCTAGGGCAAAAGGGAATCACAGCACCACGACCACGATGGCCCCTGCTGGGTGGCCTGCCTCTGCCTGTCATTTTTTGGGGGATTAGTGGTACTATGCGTGCAAGCTACTGTGAGACCAGATATGAGTGGCACTGTGCAGTGGCAGAGGTTGGCAGAGTACACGCTGTAGGCCTGACACACCTGCTTGAAGACAACTACCTGCTAATAAATGTATAACAGTGAAAAAAGTTTTGGGGTTTTTAAATACACGCTATTGTGACACCAGACCAGATATGAGTGGCACTGTGCACTGGCAGAAGTTGGCAGAGTACACGCTGTAGGCCTGACACACCTGCTTGAAGACAACTACCTGCTAATAAATCTATAACAGTGAAAAAAGTTTTGGGGTTTTTAAATGCACGCTATTGTGACACCAGATATGAGTGGCACTGTGCACTGGCAGAGGTTGGCAGAGTACACGCTGTAGGCCTGACACACACGCTTGAACACAACTAACTGCTATTCAATCTATAACAGTGTAAAAAATGTTTTTGGTTTTAAATGCACGCTATTGTGACACCAGATAAGAGCGGCACTGTGCACTGGCAGAGATTGGCAGAGTACACGCTGTAGGCCAGACACACTCGCTTGAAGACAACTAACTGCTATTCAATCTATAACAGTGAAAAAATTTTTTTTGTTTTTAAATGCACGCTATTTTGACACCAGATATGAGTGGCACTGGCAGAGTACACGCTGTTGGCCTGACACACAGACGCTTGCAGACAACTAACTACTATTCAATCTATTACAGTGAAAAAAAGTTTTGGGGTTTTTAAATGCACGCTATTGTGACACCAGATATGAGTGGCACTGTGCACTGGCAGAGGTTGGCAGAGTACACGCTGTTGGCCTGACACACAGACGCTTGTAGACAACTAACTGCTATTCAATCTATAACAGTGAAAAACATTTTTTTGTTTTTAAATGCACGCTATTGTGACACTAGATATGAGTGGCACTGTGCACTGGCAGAGGTTGGCAGAGTAGACGCTGTAGGCCTGACACACACGCTTGAAGACAACTAACAGATGACACAAAACTTTGTAAAATAATACAATGTGAGCAAGATATTACTTTGCTGCAGAAGTATTTAGATAGACTGGAGGACTGGGCACTCAAATGGCAGATGAAATTTAATGTTGAAAAATGCAAAGTTATGCACTTCGGCGTAAAGAATACACAAGCAACGTATACCCTTAATGGAAGTGAATTAGGGATAACAACACACGAAAAGGACTTGGGAATTGTTATAGACAACAAACTATGCAACAATGTGCAATGTCAATCAGCAGTGGCCAAGGCCAGTAAGGTATTGTCATGCATGAAAAAGGGCATTCATTCTCGGGACGAGAATATCATTTTGCCTCTCTATAAATCACTTGTAAGACCACATATTGAATATGCTGTGCAATTTTGGTCACCTGTTCTAAAGAAGGACATCATGGCACTAGAAAAAGTGCAGAGGCGGGCTACAAAATTAATAAAAGGAATGGAACATATCAGCTATGAAGAAAGGTTAACAAATTTAAACCTATTTAGTTTAGAAAAACGTCGCCTGAGAGGGGATATGATAACATTATACAAATATATTCGGGGCCAATACAAACCATTGTGTGGAAATCTATTCACAAACCGGACTTTACATAGGACACGAGGCCATGCGTTTAGACTGGAAGAAAGAAGATTTCGTCTAAGGCAAAGGAAAGGTTTTTTTACTGTAAGAACAATCAGGATGTGGAATTCTCTGCCTGAAGAAGTGGTTTTATCAGAGTCCATACAGATGTTCAAACAGCTACTAGATGCATACTTGCAAAGACAGAATATTCAAGGATATAATCTTTCAATGTAGGGTAATAACTGCTTGATTCAAGGATAAATCTGACTGCCATTCTGGGGTCAAGAAGGAATTTTTTGTCCTAGCTTGTTGCAAAATTGTGCTTCAAACTGGGTTTTTTTTGGGGGTTTTTTTGGTTTTTTTTTGCCTTTTGGATCAACAGCAAAAAACAGGTGTGAGGAAGGCTGAACTTGATGGACGCAAGTCTCTTTTCAGCTATCTAACTATGTAACTATGTAACTGCTATTCAATCTATAACAGTGAAAATATTTTTTTTGTTTTTAAATGCACGCTATTGTGACACCAGATATGAGTGGCACTGTGCACTGGCAGAGGTTGGCAGAGTACACGCTGTAGGCCTGACACACAGACGCTTGCAGACAACTAACTGCTATTCAAACTATTGCAGTGAATTTTTTTTTTTTTTTCAAATGCAAGCTATTGTGACACCAGATATGAGTGGTGGCACTGGGCAAGTGGACACAGTATCCACTGTGAGCCTGACACAGAAGCTGGCAGGCTGGCAACTGCAATTTGATTGCACAGGAAAAAAAAAGCAAACTGATGTTCTAGCCCTAAAAAGGGTTTTTTGGGGTGCTGTCCTTACAGCAGAGATCAGATGAGTCCTTCAGGACTGTAGTGGACACTGAATACACTAGCCTAGCTATCCATTTCCTTATCAAATGAGCAGCAGCTACACTTTCCCTCCTCTATCTAAGAATGCAGCTTCAGAATGAATATAAAATGGATGCTGTAGAGGAGGTGGGAGGGTCTGGAAGGGAGGGTCTGCTGCTGATTGGCTGGAATGTGTCTGCTGACTGTGAGGCACAGGGTCAAAGTTTACTCAATGATGACGAATAGGGGGCGGATCGAACTGCGCATATGTTCGCCCGCCGTGGCGAACGCGAACACGCTATGTTCGCCAGGAACTATTCGCCAGCGAACAGTTCGGTACATCACTACTGAGCAGTAGTGTTTGCCATTCCAGTAAATACTTAATCCTCAACAAAACTGCCCCAGGATCTGTAAGACATGGAGAATGTAACTAGCACACATAAAGATAATCTTTCCCTTCACAGTCAAATTTGGTACTCATGGAAAGTATACAATCGAATGTCTGCTTAGAGGTGTGTTTGGGAAATATACACAGAATTATTCATTTGTGCCTCTTGCTGATTCTGCAACTAGTATTTTCCCATCAGGGCCTATTGACATTTACTTGTTATCCTAAAAACAACCTTCATATTCCCATTTTTAAGGTTTATTTATTTTTTTTTCCTCTACACCCCCTTCTTTTTGTTAAATATTGGCTTGGCAAAGGCCTGTATGGTAATTTGTAATACTTTTTTGAAGAGTTCAATATAATTTCACAATTTTTCATTTACATCAATTCTGAATGACAAGAAGTTTTCTGTTAAAAAAACAACAAAAACATCTGCAAAACCTGTGAAGTGTCACCATTGAAAAAAAATAGGGTATTTGAAACATACTTGGGGGTACATATTTATGATTCATACACTTGTGATTTCTAAAAATGTATTCCACAGCTTCAGCAACAATGGGTTTGTATATCTATACGTACAACCTTTTAATTTTTCACTGAACCAGAAAAAAATGATTTACTGCAGATTTAGTTACTACCGTCTTTCTCCGAATATAAGACCGGTCTTATATTAAATCCCCCCCCACCCCCCTGAAAAAAAACGCACTACGGCTTATTTTCGGGGGATGTCTTATTTTGGGGAAAAACACTAGCAAGCATGTGCTAGAAAGCAGGTCTACATTCGCAGGAACTCCCCCGAACATAGACCAGTTCACGAGGGCATGGAATCCCACGAATCTATGTTTGGGGAAACTTTCCCGAACATAGATTAGCTTACTTGTGAATGGAATCCAACGAATCCATGTTCGGGGAAAAATACCCGAACATAGATTAGCAAACTTGCGAGTAGCAACTAGGGCTTATTCTCAGGGTAGGGTTTATATAACGAGCATCCCCCCAAAAATAAGTTAGGGCTTATTTTCGGAGAATGTCTTATTTTTGGGGAAACCGGGTATATGAAAATAATTCACTTATACTCTCCTTTCTTCTATTGTTTCTGTCCTTTGCAGATTCTGTGCTCATATGTTAATGTGATTTATATTCTATTTTATATATTCTATTTACCCTCAATCAGTAGCAGAACTAACGGGCTCTGGTGCAGAAATGTTTTGTCTCCACCCATTGCAAGGGTGGGCAAAAGATAGATCTCCATCTGTCGGACAGCTTCCACAATGCTTTGTCAGCTCGGGATCTACCATTTGCCTATCCTTGCTGGGTTATACAGTATTTATCACTGAGCAGTGGTTGTGTGTTAGAATGAAACACAGACACATAGATTCAAACACTGACACACATACAGATACACGGACTGACAAACAAATATATACACACAGATAATACAAACTTGTATTCCTAATGATTTATCACCCTAGTCTGTAGTTAGTTCCAAGGGATGCTGCCCCCCCAACTGCGATAAAAATTATTTAAAAATTGGTTGAATTACTTTTGCTCCAGCACCGAGACTCCCAATCTCCAACTCCTGCAACGTTATCCAGCAGGCATTGCTTTTAGTTTCATAGAGGAGCATTGGTGAATCATGAGTATGCACCGTAAGTACCTGTAACGGACCGTTTCGCTCACAAGATGATAAAAAACGTTTAGGCGATAATCCCCTTCCAGATAGACAAGCAGCTACTGCAATCACCAATCTCCCGAACTGCAAACTGCACGAATTCACCAACTCCCGAACAAGAGACACACGAACACTGGAAGCAGCCGAACAGGAAAACCATGCAAAAGGATAACACTCCTGGCAGTCAGCATACAATCCAATTCCCCCAATAACGAGACAACACTTTGTTTTGAGGGTTAAGCAGAATCTCCTTTACTGGGGCTACCTGCCCGGCTTTTATCCAGGTCTCCCACCTGGTGGACACTCCCCTAGGGGACCAGATGGGAAACTGGGAAACATATAGGACACTGACCAATCACAGACATACACCTTTAAACAATTCCACAATGCATCACAATCCCTCCTCCCTGGCCTGGAGATATTTGGAGAAGTAATCCAATTATCTCCAAGGACAGAGGCAAAACTCCATTACCCACATGGCAGACAAAAAGACAGTAAAAGACACAAAATTACCCACTGACACATTTAGTACACAAAACACATACATGCAACATATCCCCAGATAGCTTAGATCTGAGCGCACAATATTACCGAATGGCGCTCAGATCACATACATACAGTTCAATCGCCATGGAGCCAAAGTCTTTCACATAGTCTTTTGTTACATGAATAGGCTCCATGGCATGGCTATCTGGGGTGAGGCTGTTCATACGGTCAAACTACCGAATGAACAGCCAGTCGGTTCCACTACCAAATGCCGAGGTAAGGAGGCTGGCGGCTCAGCGGTGTTCGCACAATAAAGTGTCCGTTTTCAGTTCCATAGTTTGAACACCGCTGGCCATTCGGGAGTTAAAAAGGCCGCTGCCACGTGTTCGGCAACCGAACAAAGGCCACCCAGCGTTCCTCAATTAAGCTGCAGTTAACCGCAGCTTCTGGGCGGTCAATTGACGGCACTCTCCAGCTCCCTCATACTCTCCAGCTCCCTCGTACGGTAATTTGTTCGGTAGCTGGAATCTACCGAACACCCCGGCAGAACGGCACGAACAAGCCTTTCTGCAGGGAAAATAAAAGCTTTAATCTGCAGGGCCATAGTCCAAAGGGAGCAGGCGAGCAACCAGGCTCCTCCAGTGAACAGTGGCGAGGTTGGTTTCGCCACAGTACCGCACTTGCATCCAAATGCTTTTCATAAGAAAACATTGAATTAAATGCTTTCCTATGAGCTGCATTTGGTCACATGACTGAGTTTTACTTGCCCGTTACAGAGGAAGATATAACCTTAATTTGTCAACAGTTAGAAAAGTTCCACCTCTAATTATTGCAAAAAAAGGTAAAATCGCAATGTCAATGTGTAAAACATGTCTATGTGAGATTAGTTCCTTTCTCATGCTCAATTCATGAAGTCATTGTGGTGAAAGACTTCAAAATTTCCATGAGAAATACATGGATGTGTTTATTTTGGATTTTTTATAATTAGTATTATTATTAATATAATTATCATTTACATGTCACCAACATATTCCACAGCACTTTACAATATTATAAAGGCCGATAATTAATAATAAACGAGACAATTACAAAATGTTACAGAAACAATTGTTTGATGAGGATCCCGATCAAAAGAGTTTACAATTTAGAATAAAAAAATGTGTGCAATTTGATAACCGAAGCAATATAGCACTGTTGCAATGCATTGTGAGGTAAGGTTGACTGTGCACACTTACTGGGCACATCAGGACTTATGGGACATTTACTGGTCTCAAAATAACAAATAATTGTCGGCATAACCAGAAAATGTATTTCTTAATCAGAGGCGGCTCTAGACTTTATGAGGCCTTAGGCGAAACGCAAACATGAGGCCCCACTAACAAAAAAAGTGTCACATATACACATTGATGCACTGTCTACCTGTGTATGTGCCTGAGAGTGTGTCTGACAGAGAGTATCCTTGTGTGTGTGAATGTATGTCTCCAAACATGTTTGCGTTTTTGTCTGAGACCCTATGTGTATGGGGTAGCTGCTTGAAGTGTGTTGTGTGTATGGGGGGGGGGGAGGGGCGGGTGATGGTGAGGGTGGTGGGGGATAAGGGTGAGGGTGGTGGGGGATGAGGCTGAGGGTGGTGGGGGGAGGTGATGCCGAGGGTGGTGGGGGGTGGTGAGGCCGAGGGTGGTGGGGGGTGGTGAGGCTGAGGGTGGTGGGGGGTGGTGAGGCTGAGGGTGGTGGGGGGTGAGGCTGAGGGAGGTGGGGGGTGAGGCGTAGTGATGCTGAGGGCGGTGTGGGGGGTGATGGTGAGGGGGTGATGCTGAAGGTGGTGGGGGTGAGGCTGAGGGTGGTGGGGGTGATGGTGGGGGTAGTGAGGCTGAGGGTGGTGGGGGGTGATGGTGAGGGTGGTGGGGGGTGAGGCTGAGGGTGGTGGGGGTGGTGAGGATGAGGGTGGTGGGGGTTAGGGGTGGTGAGGCTGAGGGTGGTGGGGGCTAGGGGTGGTGAAGGTGGTGGGGGGTGGTGAGGCTGAGGGTGGTGGGGGTGATGGTGAGGGTGGTGGGGGGTGAGGCTGAGGGTGGTGGGGGTGGTGAGGCGGAGGGTGGTGGGGGGTGATGGTGAGGGTGGTGGGGAATGAGGGTGGTGGGGGATGAGGCTGAGGGTGGTGGGGGGAGGTGATGCTGAGGGTGGTGGGGGAGGTGAGGCTGAGGGTGGTGGGGGAGGTGAGGCTGAGGGTGGTGAGGCTGAGGGTGGTGGGGGTGGTGAGGCTGAGGGTGGTGGGGGTGGTGAGGCTGAGGGTGGTGGGGGGTGAGGCTGAGGGTGGTGGGGGGAGGTGATGCTGAGGGTGGTGGGGGGAGGTGATGCTGAGGGTGGTGGGGGGAGGTGATGCTGAGGGTGGTGGGTGGTGAGGGGTGATGCTGAGGGTGGTGAGGGGGTGATGCTGAGGGTGGTGAGGGGGTGATGCTGAGGGTGGTGGGGGTGATGGTGAGGGGGCTGGGGGTGGTGGGGGGTGGTGAGGCTGAGGGTGGTGGGGGGTGATGGTGAAGGTGGTGGGGGGTGAGGCTGAGGTTGGTGGGGGCTAGGGGTAGTGAGGCTGAGGGTGGTGGGAGGTGAGGCTGAGGGTGGTGGGGTGAGGCTGAGGGTGGTGGGGGGTGAGGCTGAGGGGGTGGGGGTGAGGCTGGGGTGAGACTGAGGGGGGTGATGCTGAGGGTGGTGGGGGTGGTGGTGAGGGTGGTGGGGCTAGGGGTGGTGAGGCTGAGGGTGGGTGTTGGGGTGTGATGGTGAGGGTGGTGGTGAGGCTGAGGGTGGTGGGGGGGTGATGGTGAGGGTGGGGGGGTGAGGCTGAGGGTGGGGGCTAGGGGTAGTGAGGCTGAGGGTGGTGGGGGGTGAGGCTGAGGGGGGTGGGGGTGAGGCTGAGGGGGGCTGGGGGCGATGCTGAGGGTGGTGGTGAGGGTGGTGGGGGCTAGGGGTGATGATGGTGGTGAGGCTGAGGGTGGTGGGGGTGACTGGGGGGGGTGAGGCTGAGTGTTGTGTGGGGTGATGGTGAGCCTACCTTGATTTCCCTGGTGGTCCAGTGGACTCCCTGGTGGTCCGGTGGCCACAGCTCCCGGTCTGCAGCTCCGTAGAGCTGCAGACCGTGTAGTCTCGCGAGATTTCAGAGCGTTGCCGTGGTAACCCGCGGCAACGCTCTGATTGGCCAATTCTCGCGAGTCACATGGTCTGCAGCTCTGCACACTGCGGAGCTGCAGACCAATGTCTGTGATGGTGGCCGGGCAGCCAGGAGGGGCCTCGCACCGGGCGGCATACCGGCAAGCCGCCGGGCCCCCTCCTGGTGTCAGGTCCTCGGTCAGTGACCGAGGACCTGACACACTCTGCCCACAGGCGGTTTAGGCGGCCGCGAGGCCCCAGCCAGCGCGAGGCCTTAGGCGGCCGCCTAAACCGCCTAATTAGAGAGCCGCCTCTGTTCTTAATAATGGTGCTGCAAAATGCACATTAAATAATGTGCAAATAGAAGAGAGCATTGAACACTCATAAAATACAGTTTCAAATCAAATGCAGGGAATGTGAATTATGCTACGCACTGTTACTCAGACTGTTACATAGTAATAAAAAAAGTAGTACGATATACACACACAACACAGAACAGGAATAGATTTGCTTGTTTATAGCTTTTTTTATGATCACGGTGGTGTCCCAACTCAAGGCCTTTGAAATTCTATCATTGCTTTGCTCTCTGCAAATGACTCCCATTACAACAAATGGATACTATTAAGCTACTAGAATTTCTTTGCACCCGTCTGCTTTGTGAGTCTTGAATCTAGCTGGCACCCACAACACTGTTCTGGTCTTATATCTTGTTGCCTTTAGTCACCATTTTTGAATTTATACCTCGTGGACATGTCATTATTATACTATAAGTCCAAGGATATTTCATGTTTGGAGGGCACTGGTTTGCTCCTTGCAATTTAGAAGGATTTCTATCGGTTTTCTGTCTGTTGATTAATTCACCGGCTGCTGGATCGATTTATTTGTTGCTCAACATTAAATGTGTTACCTTTAAATTTCCACTAAGTTGTTATTTCTTTGGAGAAAATTGTGCTTTCCGAGAACTAATTGTATTTTATGCTCACTGTTGCTCAGGGCATAGCTATTTTTCTATAATGTTGGGGGAAGGGGTGACTTGTTTACACAGATGGTTAATGTAGTACTGAAGTGTTGAAAAAACCCTTTGGTCATACCATTTATGGCCAAGATGCCAGTATACAAAATCATTGTACGTGACATACATTGATAACGGAGCATTTTTCCTTTGGTATAGATCATGTCCTAATTTACTAATTTGTGCACAAATCCTTTTAAGCTGCGACAAAAAAATGAAATGAATGATGTTAATCTGTGCCCTATTTAATATAGCCATCCGTGATACCTGTGGGGATTAACAGGAATTTCATGTTTTTGTCGCATCTGAAAAGGAGTTGCGCGCATGTCTATTATACCGAGCTTTCACAGGCAATCGTACGAGGCAGAAGTGTTAAAATTTCTGCAGCAGTTAATAGGTGATTGGCTTTTATCCAGCTTGATAGGTGGAACTGGGTCTCATCATAACCATGGCAGTAATTCCTATCTGCTTTGAGAATGGGTAACATGGTGTATATCCCCTGCTTTGGCTGTCAGGGTTATCCACTAAAGAAAAGGTGCATTCAAGAGAATTAAAAATTATTTTAAAAGGTAAATTTAAAACAGAGAATTTAAAATGTAAGTCCAGTAAATTCGAAGAGAATTTTAAATTTAAGTCCAGAGCAGCCGAATTGAAAACATAAGTGACTTTTTTCCAATCCAACTTTTTTTGACCTTATTATTATTATTTTAGTAAATAAGTCTTTATGTCACAAGTCTTTTTGATATTAGGTTGCTTACTGAACACCTGGACCCAGATTCAGTGTTGTCATAAAGAATAAACACAAATTCCTTAAGATTGCCATTTGGGTATTCAGGCCAAGCTGTCAGTGCACTTTTGATTAAAAACGCTTACCAAAACTAAATACACCAATTGCGGCAAAATTTGAAAAAAGTATCTGAAAATAGAACACCAAGTTCCAAGAATGGAGAGGGAAACTATGGAGTAAATAGGAAGGGGAAAGTAAATGAATTAATACAAGTGAATAAATATTAAATAAACAATAAAACTCAATTAAATTAAGAGAATTAACCTATGCACTGAACTTTACTGGTATCTCAGGCCACCACCCAAAGCTGAAAAAAATTACACACTTTAATATTACAGGGAAATTGATCCTTGTTCTATACCAGGTGTGATGCCTAGGTGGGAGAGAAAAAAAAAAGAAAAAAAAAAGGAGAACGGAAGGTTCTATGACCCAAATATACTAAGTATACATAAAACACTCAGAAAGAGCATTAAAAGCTATAAAATATGTAGAGTGTGTACAATAGTCAATACTAGTAACACAATGTTGCAATTCCTAGTAAAAGTTACACATATTAGTCCAAAAACATGTCCAGAAGCTGTAAGCTGGTTACAATAGGTTCCTGTCATAATAGCAGTTGGAGTCTCTCTTGATAAAAGCTGACAAAATATAGTAGCTACATTTGAGTATTAAACACTGTATAAAAAATATTAAATGCACTGATCACCCACAATATTAAAACCACCTGCCTAATATCATGTAGGTCCTGCAAGTTGCGAGGTGGGGCCTCCATGAATTGTTGTTCCAGCACATCCCACAGATGCTCAATCAGATTGAGATCTGAGGAATTTGGGGGCCAGGGCAACACCTTGAATGCTTTGTCATATTCCTCAAACCATTCCTGAACAATCTTTGCAGTGTGGCAAGGTGCATTATCCTGCTGAAAGAGGCCACTGTCATCATGGGTGTATGTGGTCATAAAGCGGTGTACATGGTCTTCAACAATCTCTAGGTAGGAGGTATGTGTCAAAGCAGCATCCACATGAATGCCAGGACCCAAGGTTTCCCAGCAGAACACTGCTCAGAGCATAACACTGCCTCCGCCAGCCTGCTTTCTTCCCATAGTGCATCCTGCTGCCATTTCTTCCACAGGTAAACAACACACATGCACTTGGTCATCCACCTGACCTAAAAGAAAATGTGATTAGCAGACCAGGCAACCTTCTTCCATTGTTCCATGGTCCAGTTCTGATGCTGACATGCTGATTGACACTTTTGACGGTGGACAAGGGTCATCATGGGCACTCTGACCAGTCTGCAGCTATGCAACACCATATGCATCAAATTGCCTTTTCCCACTGACACCTTTCTATCATGGCATTCATTAAGTCTTTCAGCAATTTGGGCTGCAGTAACTTTTTGGTATGATCAGACCAGATGGGCTAGCCTTCGCTCCCCACATGCATCAAAGAACCTTGGGTGCCCCTTACCCCAGTTCACCGGCTGCCCTTCTTTGCACCACTTCTGGTAGGTACTAACTACTGCATACTGGGAACACACCACAAGACTTGCCATTTTCGAGATTCTCTGCCCCTCTCTGATTCTCTAACCATCACTATTTGGCCATGTCAGAGTCACTCAGATCTTCACTTGACTATTTTCCCTGATTTCCAAACATGAAATTTAAGAACTGACTGCTCACTTGCTGCCTAATCTATCCCACCATTTGACAGGTGCCATAATAACGATATAATCGATGCTATTCACTTCATCTGACAGTGGTTTTAATGCTGTGGCTGATCAGTGTATGTACTAACTAAAAAGCACTGACTAAACTCTCAAATGGCAGCTTTGCTGCAAGCTCTAAAATAAATACACATACATGACTACATGACGTTACATTAACCTAAAAATCTCACTTGGGAATCCCCAGGCCTAATAAAAGGTCAGTAAAAAGCTTGTGCGGTGCTAGTGGTGGTTCAGCCCTGCTCACTTGCTGTTTCCCCTATCACACTAAATGGTAGACTTGGGCTCCTCCAAAACTTTTGTTTTGTCCAAACACATGCATGCAAAAAAAAAAAAAATGTGTTTCTTCCAAACTGAAATTTGGTCATTATTTTAATTTTGGAATTTCATTTGGACAAATACAATTCCAATCCGTGCCACATGCCTGTATTTTGAAGTTGTTTAGTGCATAAGTCCCTAAATTGGTACGTGGGATTGCCATATTAGAGAGAGCTGTTTATTAGCTCCTTTTTCTGATATCCTTATAGCAATTCCACAATAATTAGGGAGCTATCTACTAGGAACCTGAACAACCAAAATTACAAAATGCCCTTACTTTTTGTAATGATGGTTTTTCAAACAAATTGACTAATACTAAGTAAAGAAAAATGTAGGCTTAGTAAATAAGGGAGGTTAAATCTCCATCTTGTCTCTACCTGTCACGCTGCGAGTAGGGGCATATCTATTAAACAGCAAGCAGTTAGAGGCTGCTCTTTGTCATAAGAAAAGACTAGCAACTGGGCAGCTATTGTGGCCCGGTCTATTTTCCAATAAAGGGGTAGCTGGCACAGGTCCCCCATGCCTCCATTAACTTGGTGAGGAGTATATCCAATGTTAAAAACACATGTTATGTGCGTTTAATGTTACTAAACAAAGGGCTGCATGTTGGTGTGTCTCAGTGGACGTGATCGGAGCTGCACAGTGATGTTAGTCCTACCATGCAAATATTCCAATGACCTACTGAAAAAAATAAACATTATATAGCTGACTGACCATCTATGAGAGATTATTATTCTGGTACAGACAGCACATATAGTTTTGGAATATGTAACTGACACATGTCCTGTTTATCTAACTGTATTGTTATTTGTATTTTATTTGGGTACTGTACACAGACAGGTGCTTTAATTAGGAGATTCCAATGCTCTCCTATACAATTGAAAAGTAGCCTGTCCTACGCATATGTATTGGTTATTTTCAGCCATTATATATCACCCATATGTTATATTCACTTTGGCTGCCACTAGAGGGAGATCTAGTAGTGCATATGGAAATCTGAGAACATGAATAGGTTGTGTGCTGCGTTTTGTGTATGACAGCAATGTAGGATTCTTTAGGTCAGTATTCTTTAACCCCTTAAGGACCAAACTTCTGGAATAAAAGGGAATCATGACATGTCACACATGTCATGTGTCCTTAAGGGGTTAAACTTTTGTTTGTCAGGGACCCAAATCATGTACAGTTGACTAGCTTTTCTCTGCATTTCTCAGTTCTAAAACTCGCTCAAAGACATATTCCTGATTTGTAATCAGCAAATGCCATCATTAGGCTGACTCCATAGGGTTATTTACTAAAGTTGGAATTGTCAAAAATTCAAAGTTAATTAAAATTTGATGGCCAAAACACAATTTTTTTTTCTTAGCCATCCATTTTGGCCTTAAGTTTGAAAATCACTTTGTACTCACTGTGGGTTTAAGGCAATGTTCCCTTTAGTGAGTAACCCAGTTCATGTGTTTTTAGATTAACACAAGTCACTTTGTTGCATGTGTTTGATTAATGAGGGGTGCACGTCTTTTTCTAATGGACTAGCTAAATGGTGATGAATGGCTGCCGAGAAAGTGCCAGCAGGTGCAATTCTCTCCTGTACGGCAGGGTTTATAGCTTTAATATAGACCTTCCCACACACGTTAGATGAGTCTGAATGCAGGAGGTAGAATTAATTTATTAATACAGAGCAGTGTTGACTGTCCCTGCAAGGGGATCATCCATAAAATAGAATTTGCAGTACAAATATCCCTCTCCAGTGCCACTCTGACTGGGAAATTTAATTGCATTATCCCCAACTAATACAATCGGCTCCCTGCTGTGCTTTCACAGTCCTAAAGGCACTGCACACAAAATGTTCACCAGAACCCCTTTTCCCTGGACTGTACCCCACACAATATATATCCCAGTGACGAGTGGTTGACAAGAGATCCACACCCTAAGGTTGTTGGCTGTAAAAAAGTTCCATCAGGGTTTTTAGTAATAGTTAATTCTAGCTATTTTTTCATGCCTCCATTGAAAGGGATGTAGAGAGGTCAAGTCTGCTTGGATATTGTTCGGGAGTACTATTCCTAACACTCGCGTCTTATATTGTTTCAGGGTATTACATATACCATATTTGATTTGGAGTGCTGGTAATATAGAGCAGAGCACGCATACTCTTAATGATATAGACAGGCATGTGTTGTAAGGTTTCTTGTGCACCCCTCTGACACAAAACTCAACTGATCTTGATGTATGAGCCTAGGAAGGAGAGGGCTAAGGCAGATCTTCATGTCCACATAGATAAGAGGTATCGGTCTGTAGTCATATCATGAACCTTTTTAGGTTTTGTGATGACAATGAATTTGGCCTCCAACATCTTTTGTATGCCTGTCAGTTTACCTGAAAGAATGTGTATGTCACGAGTGTGCACTTATATTATTATTATTATTATTATTATTTTATTATTTATATAGCGCCAACAAATTCCGTAGCGCTGTACAATGGGTGGACTAACAGACACATAATCAGACCACTGGACGTACAGGAACAGAGGGGGTTGAGGGCCCTGCTCAATGAGCTTACATGCTAGAGGGAGTGGGGTATAGTGACACAAACGGGTTAAAGTAGGGGAATTAAATAGTTTGTTAGAGAAGGGTTTATTGAGTGCTTGGTAGGTCATTTTTGACAGTTGCAGGAAAGGAGTCATGGGGTGGGGGATGAGAAGCCTGCTGACAGTTTAATTGATACGCTTTAACGAAGAAGTGAGTTTTCAAAGATTTTTTGAAGGAGTGGAGTGTGTATGTGTTAATATGTCTAGACTTGGTGTGCTTGTATACATGTTGTGTATGTCTATCTATGAGTGTGTACTTGTATTTATAAGTAACTCTACATGTGTATGTATCAACATGTGCACTCGTTTGTATTATATTAATACATTTATTATGATGATTAAATCTGCCTTTGGCCAATGGTGCTGCTACTTCCATCACTCTATTACTGGAGTAATAGAGTTGTAATGTGAGTTACAATTCAATCATAACTTGCAGCTTTTATAGTTTTGTTGTGTATCTTGACGAAGCATTGTATGTATGTTTGTTTATACTCCAACTGCAGGTTCAGTTTCATCAAAATGTATTGTGCTAATGCATATTTTAGAATTTTCAGTTGGAGTTGCCATGTGAAACTTCTTACGTTGGGGAGACCCACTTGCTTGGATGGTGTTAGGATGATCCTGTGCACAAACCACTGTGTTGTATTCTCCCCCGAAACAGTTACATGTATTCTCGGAGCAGCTAAGTGTCAGATTATTCTGTGTAAAGGAAGAGAGACTGATGATTTTCCTTGTGACCAACACATTAGCAGATTGATCTTGTAGCACATACAGCAAAGTAATTTCAGCAGATGAGTCATTTTATTCTTTCCTCTATAGGTTTAAACACATCGAGCCAAGACACAAATAAGTTAAAAAATTGTGCTATTATGGTCATAATGCCTTTTATCCTATTAGTGCCCTCTCTGTGTTTCACAAGGCTGAATGATAACATTTATCAATCTCGATGGAACTATAAATAGGGCAAACTCTGAAATGATTAAAAATCTATTAGTGGGAAGAGACGAGGATATTTTGTATGTTATTTTCCTTTATTTAAATGTTAGAATTTGTAGACTAACAGGGTTACTCACTTAACTCCAAATTCTAGTGAACTAAATCTGAATGGCAAAACAAAACAATCTGTGACTATAGCTGAGACAGAGAAGTTGCCAAAAAATTCAGTTACCGTAACTCATAATTCAGATTTAATCTAAGTAGGCTAAAGAACACTAATTTAAAAACTGTATGCCCTGCATATATATTACAGATTATTAGTCCTGAATATAATGAGGTTTTCTTCACATAGTTATCTCCTACGGTTTAACTTATATCATGTTGTAGTTCTTAAGGCAATTAATATGGGATTAGATTGGGTGTTCTTCAATTTAAATGAGTGGCATCAAAAGGTAAAGAAAAACTCATTTCCTGTAAAGAGTCATCTAATGTTTAAATTTCCAATATTGCAAATGTTGTTTAATTTAGAATCTCTTGGCTCCTTCTCTGATAATACCCTTCTAGATCTTGCATGAGCCTCCTGCATGTTATTAAAGTTATTTTTTTCAGAGCAGGAGATACACACGTCTAAAGTAAGTTACATCTGATAGAAAATGAAACCATTTTGTATCAGTCACAGTCACAGTCAGGGGAGGTGTGACTAGGGCTGCATAAATAGAAACAAAAGCAATTTGACTCCTAAATGGCAGATAATTGAATAGTGAGACCACACAGGCATGGGCTATGCGCTATAACTGCTTAATTAAGCTAAACTTGTTTAGGAGACTATAGTGTCCCTTTAAGGAGAGGAAATCATAAACGTTGTGTGAAGCGCAGGTTTATTTTAACCTCTTTCATATGAGACTCATATTTAATTAACAAAGGTACTAGTACTGTATAGAAAATTCAACAGAATGAAAATGATTACAAAAGGAAAGCTGATATAATCTCAGATTAAATTAAAGGATTAAAAATGTCAATAGCTTTGTGTTTTTGTTTTTGAAAACGGAAAATATTAATGATGACTTAAGTACCATGGCCCAAACTATATGAACGGTAGCAGAAATTTACCGGCGGGTACTGTCTGAAATAAAAGAAAAAAAAAATGTCAATAGCTGCTAATTTATGTGCAAAACTGAGTGTATTATATATGTCTTCTTGTCTAGTGGTAAATTATTACTTTATGTGATTAAATTATTATTAATATGATCATAAACACATTTATTAGTATATAGCGTTTCTTTATATATCTCATCGTACAGTGCTATTTCATATGTTGAGCCTTTATGAAAATATCAATGGTATTCATAAAAGCCTTTCAAGATATGATGCAATTTGTATAGTTACCATTAGAGGGCGATGTTGGCTTGTGTGTTAATAATAATGGTTACCAATACCGATCTCACCTGTAAATGACATTAAATCTGACTGCCATTCTGGGGTCAAGAAGGAATTTTTTCCTCTAGTTTGTTGCAAAATTGGAAGCAATTCAAACTGGGATTTTTTGCCTTCTTTTGGATCAACAGCAAAAAACAAATGTGAAGAAGGCTGAACTTGATGGACGCAAGTCTCTTTTCAGCTATGTAACTATGTACTTAGCAATCTTATATCAAAGCAATTGCAATGAAAAAAAATATCTATTTGTAGTTACATTTTATAAAAAATACACACCATTTTTTTTTCTATCTCTGACACACAAGCATAATGTTGTTTTGCAATACTTGTTTTGTGTAATTAAAAAATATCTATTTTTTTTCATCCTTTCATTTTCGCTGTCATTCTAAAAATAAAATGTGCAGGAAAAGTAATGCAAAGCAGTTAAAAGAACTACTACAAAAGAAGAAAATAGTATCAGAGTTTACAATGTAAAGTGCACTTTTTAATTTTATTTAATCAAAATATCATTTATGATCAGAGTTATTCAATTAGGAATCGGGAATCACCAAGTAATTTTACATTTTAGACCACAGGTGCCCAAAAGGTAGATCCCCAGATGTTGGAGAACTACAACTTCCATCATGCTTTGCATGCCTTTAGAATGACAAAGCATCCCGGCAGCTGTAGTTTTAAAAAAAAAATCTGGGGATCTACCTTTTGGGCACCCCTGCTCTAGACCATAATCACTGAATATTAAAAACATTATACCTTAACCAGGGCTCTTCTCTAAAGTGTGAATTGCTGTGAATTGTAGACATAGGTATCCAAGCTGAAATAGTGCTAGCTACTATTTCATCTTGGCTATTTTTGAGTTCAATTCAAATTATTGACAATTCACACTTTAGGAAATAAGTCAAAACTGTTTTCCAGATTGATTAATTTGGTTCTAAAATTTTACCGTTCCTGGCCAATTACCTGTTTAGTGAATATTTCCAATAGTTTCTACGGGGGCTTGAATTTGATTGATAGTGGTGGAGGATGCCCCGTTCCTTTGGCACTGTGGGACAACATGAAAGAACCCTACATTGTTTACCTGCCTTTATGTTTATACGTTAGCATGGGGTGACATACCATTTCCGTATAATAACGGAATTTACTATGTCAAATAATGCCCATGTGTCCTCGTTTAAATATATATTTTTAAAAATAGAAACTTGAGATGGAGGAGATTTATACCCATAAAGGAGCAATATAGTCAACAAGACAACTTCATCTCAATTAAGTGGTTTGGGTGCATTTTTTTGAATTTATTTTTATTTTATAAACTGGAATGTTTACATTGCAGAATAGGAGGATATCAAAGGTGATGTAATCATAAATGCTGACATCACTGTAGGCGAAGCTGGAGGCTGCAGCAGGGGTGTTAAGGTACAATCCCTTTAAAATTGTAATTATTTCTAGCAAAGGAGGAGGTGGGGGGCTGGGGGGTGGACAGTAGGGAACCTATAGTCCCAATATAAAAAATGTTATTTTCAGGATTATAGTTTCCCTTTAATAAATGATAATGGGCAAATATATTGTGGATCATTTTTTAAATCTACACTAATGTGCAAGTGAATTTGTCTAGTCTCACGTGGCATACCATAAGCATATTATGTAGCAGGGCAAAAGGAAGGTTTAAAATCTCCCTTATTCTAATGTGAGGGTCTTGTTGACTCCCTTATGCTCTTTTACAAAATATTGCCCCTCCGGTTACTAATGCTGCCAGCGTGCAAATAGTAAAAAATATCCTTTATTAACTACTTTTATGTTGTTTATTGGGTATTATGTGCCGATAAATGGATTTAAATTGTCTCATTAAATATTTTCAATGTAAAGTAATTCTATTGGTTTCGAAATTCGACCTGATAATTATCAGCTCCCAATAAGCCCTTAACAGCAGTAATATAAGTTGTTAAACGGCTTATTGAGAGCCGATAAACTGTCGATAAATGTGATTAGCTCTAATTAATTTGAGGCCATGGTTGTTAGTATGATAAATACAACCAGTTAGTACATAGATCTTTAAACAGAATATTTTTCCTAGATCTGATTATCCTTTCTCTTATTCAGGTTGGCCACTTTACAGAGTACAATAATGACAATTATATTAGGCAAAGTTTCAAGGGAAGAAGAAGATAGAATATACTATTTAAAGCCAGGATAATGTTCTAGTGTTGGTTGACAGATTCATCTAACAAACGAGAAACTTGTAGCTGATTCATTAAAGGACCCACATAAGAATTAAGCAGAGAGTTTGGTCACAGAAAGGGAATACAAGATTAATGGGATCTGTTCTCTGACTTCCCTCTGACTAACTTATGTTCCAAGTTAATTATTAACCTGAGGGAACAATTCTAAACTTCATTGTATCGATTTCACCAGAGTATGTTTATAAAGAGATTGCATTTTAATTGGGAAAAACAGACCAACATTTTTCTTTCTCTCTCTCTCTCTCTCTCTTTTTTTTTTTTTTTTTTTTTTTTTAACAAACATTCCTTTCAAATGCTCCTGCTGAGGTATTTTGTAAATGTTGGTTTGGGTTTCTCTCCAACCCTATACATAAGAAAGACTCCATATTTTATTTACGTGCCCCTGACATGTATTACTTCTCACGTTCCTGGCTTTCAAATGGTTAAAGTAACATTTTACAATGAGCTGTATGAACTTGTTTTAAAGTGGTACTGTCTCTTGCGTCGTCGTTGCATTTTTGGGAATGGCCTCTTAAGGAAGCATGACTTCTTGAATAATGATGCCAAAAGGAAGATAGGAAATGGAGGTATTCTGATCCCTCAAAGCTGCTGTATTCCCGTCCAGATAATATCTTCAGATCCTGACAAATCTCGTGAGAAGGGGGAAATTGTTTGCATCAAGAAGCAGCACAAATAGTGGCTCTTAGAAATGGTATGATGCAGCACACAGATACTCTGATTGTTTTCACATTTTGAGATGTGTGCTTTGCGCATAGTGCAAAGATTTTAGTATTTTGTTCAGATAACTTTGTAATCTTTCGACATTTCAAAGCAGCCTATAAGGATTTCTCATAAAGACGAAACAGAAAAGTGACTGCTGCTTTAAAGGACCACTATATTGCCAGGAAAACATACTCGTTTTCCTAGCACTATAGTGCCCTGTGGGTGCCCCCACCCTCAGGGTCCCCCTCCCGCCGGGCTCTAGGGGGAGGAAGGGGTTAAACTTGCCTCTTTCTCCAGCGCCGGGCGGGGAGCTCTCCTCCTCCTCTCCACCTCCTCTCCTCCTCTTCGGCTGAATGCGCATGCGCGGCAAGAGCCGCACGCGCATTCAGTCAGTCTCATAGGAAAGCATTTACAATGCTTTCCTATGGACGCTGGCATCTTCTCACTGTGATTTTCACAGTGAGAAGCACGCAAGCGCCTCTAGCGGCTGTCAATGAGAGAACCACTAGAGGCTGGATTAACCCTAATATAAACATAGCAGTTTCTCTGAAACTGCTATGTTTATAGAAAAAAGTGTTAAACCTAGCTGGACCAGGCACCTAGACCACTTCATTAAGCCGAAGTGGTCTGGGTGCCTATAGTGGTCCTTTAAGCTTCCTCAAGGCAACATTATGGAAAGTGCAAACTAGATACATTCAGGAAGTCATAATGATTTTATACTTAGTAATAATTCCAAGCTCTGGACTGATGGCCATTTTGACCAATAGCTTCAGCTGTGAGATTGTCAATTGCTTTTCAATTTTACTAAATTTGTTTAGTACGCCAACAAGCTCATTGCTTAACACTACAAATAAGCACAGGCTCATAATGCCACAATGCCCTATTTTGTTCCTACTATTTTTAGTAAGTCGTAGTTCATCTCCTTTTATGCTTTTTTTTTTTTTGCTTTTTTTATAGCCTTAAGGTAGCTGTCTTGTAATAAAACGTAACATAGCTTAATGTGAATTATTTACTACCTCACTAACTCAAACCCTACGGCGGTTTGTTTAAACTCGGTTCTTAATTTGGGGTGTTTTTTTTTTTTATTGATTTCTCTAGTGGGAACATATGTAAGATCAGGCTGATTTGTCCAATTATGTGTACACAGCTCTATATTGCATAACCGTAACTGGTGTAGTGATATATTTGAATTAGAAAGACATCCTACAGTAAATACTTGTCAGTTTGATTCAGTGAGTAAGTCTCCCCTTAGGAATGTACTGTTTCTTCAAGTGTAAACATTTTCATTGCTTAATTTAAAGTCAATTGAAAGAATAACCTGTATCCACATAATGTATTTTATCTCTATACTAATAAGTAGCAATTTCTGAGGGCGTTTGCATATTTTAAACTAGGCCTGACATATTCTTTGATGCCAGAATCACACAGAGCAATCTTTAACTGCCTGACAGAAAACACTGGTCTGCCAGTTCTTATTGATTATGATGAGGGCCGGACTGGGGATACAAAGCAGCCCTGGAAAAAAAATCTATGCTAGCCCCATAAGTCACTGCGCCATGTATTGTCACATGTAATACGTACGGCTATGTGTTGCCACCCTAGATGATTAAGTAATATATAAACACAATATATATATATATATATATATATATAGAAAGGTAGAAAATGATAGCACTCCCAGGACTCCAATTTAAGATTTAACTTTTAATCATTAGTAAAATAAAAAGATCGACGTTTCAGTCTGCCATTTGCAGACTTTCATCAGGACCTGATGAAAGTCTGCAAATGGCAGACTGAAACGTCGATCTTTTTATTTTACTAATGATTAAAAGTTAAATCTTAAATTGGAGTCCTGGGAGTGCTATCATTTTCTACCTTTCTACATTTTGGCTTGACAAGCACCGGGCAAGTATTTCCACTATATGGAGTGCAAGATTATTTTCTATATTTATATATATATATATATATATATATATAACACATTATAGATATATATAGATATATGTGTGTTATAGATTACTCAGTCATCTGGGGTGGCAAGACATGAATACATATACGCCTTACATATTATTGAAATATATTTATTTTTCTAATATGGTGGGTAGGGGGACTGTGAGGTGTTTAGGAGTTCTGTATAGTGGATAGGGTAGCTGTAGGGGGCTGTGAGTGGGTAGGGGTTCTGTATGGTGGGTAGGGGGACTGTGAGTATGTAGGAGTTCTGTATGATGGGTAGGGGATCTGTAAGGTGGGTAGGGGAACTGTAAAGTGGGATGTGAGGTTGTTAGGGGGCTGTGAGGTGGGTAGGGGGCCTGTGAGGTGGGTAAGGGGGCTGTAAGGTGGGTAGGGGGCCTGTGAGGTGGGTAGGGGGCCTGTGGCTTGTGGGGTGGGTAAGGTGGCCTGTGAGGTGGGTAAGGGGGCTGTAAGGGGGCCTGTGAGGTGGGTAAGGGTGCTTAAAGGGGGTTGTGAGGTGGGTAGGGGGCCTGTGAGGTAGGTAAGGGGGCTTAAAGGGGGTTGTGAGGTGGGTAGGGGGCCTGTGAGGTGGGTAAGGTGGCTTAAAGGGGGCTGTGAGGTGGGTAGGGGGCCTGTGAGGTGGGTAAGGGGGCCTGTGGGGTGGGTAAGGGGGCCTGTGAGGTGGGTAGGGGGCCTGTGGCTTGTGGGGTGGGAAAGGTGGCCTGTGAGGTGGGTAAGGGCGGCTGTAAGGGGGCCTGTGAGGTGGGTAAGGGGGCTTAAAGGGGGCTGTGAGGTGGGTAGGGGGCCTGTGAGGTGGGTAGGGGGCCTGTGGGTGGGTAAGGGGGCCTGTGGGGTGGGTAAGGGGGCTTAAAAGGGGCTGTGAGATGGGTAGGCGGCCTGTGAGGTGGGTAGGTGGCCTGTGGGGTTTAAAGGGGGCTGTGAGGTGGGTAGGTGGCCTGTGATGTGGGTAGGGGGCCTGTGGGGTGGGTAAGGTGGCCTGTGAGGTGGGTAGGTGGCCTGTGAGGTGGGTAGGTGGCCTGTGAGGTGGGTAGGGGGCCTGTGGGGTGGGTAAGGGGGCCTGTGAGGTGGGTAAGGGGGCTTAAAGGGGGCTGTGAGGTGGGTAGGGGGCCTGTGAGGTGGGTAAGGGGGCCTGTGAGGTGGGTAAGGGGGCTTAAAGGGGGCTGTGAGGTGGGTAAGGGGCCTGTGAGGTGGGTAGGGGCCTGTGAGGTGGGTAGGGGCCTGTGGGGTGGGTAAGGTGACCTGTGGGGTGGGTAAGGGGGCCTGTGAGGTTGGTAAGGGGGCTTAAGTGGGTTGTGAGATGGGTAGGGGGCCTGTGAGGTGGGTAGGGGGCCTGTGGGTGGGTAAGGGGGCCTGTGAGGTGGGTAAGTGGGTTAAAGGGGGCTGTGAGGTGGGTAGGGGGCCTGTGAGGTGGGTAGGGGCCTGTGAGGTGGGTAAGGGGGCTGTGGCTTGTGGGGTGGGTAAGGGGGCCTGTGAAGTGGGTAAGGGGGCTTAAAGGGGGTTGTGAGGTGGGAAGGTGGCCTGTGGGGTGGGTAAGGGGGCTGTAAGGTAGGTAAGGGGGCCTGTGGCTTCTGGGGTGGGTAAGGTGGCCTGTGAGGTGGGTAAGGGGGCTGTAAGGGGGCCTGTGAAGTGGGTAAGGGGGCTGTAAGGGGGCTTGTAAGGTGGGTAAGTGGGCTTAAAGGGGGCTGTGAGGTGGGTAGGGGGCCTGTGAGGTGGGTAGGGGGCCTGTGGGGTTTGTAAGGTGGCCTGTGAGGTGGGTAGGGGGCTGTAAGGTGGGTAAGGAGCTGTAATGTGGGTAGAAGGCCTGTGAGGTGGGTAGGGGGCCTGTAAGGGTGGGTAGGGGGTCTGTGAGGTGGGTAAGGGGGCCTGTGAGGTTGGTAAGGGGGCTGTAAGGTGGGTAAGGGGGCTGTAAGGTGGGTAGGGGGCCTGTGAGGTGGGTAAGGGGGCTGTAAGGTGGGTAGGGGGGCTGTAAGGGGCATGTGAGGTGGGTAGGGGGCTGTAAGGGGCCTGTGAGGTGGGGAGGGGCCTGTGAGGTGGGTAGGGGGCCTGTGAGGTGTGTAAGGGGGCTGTAAGGTGGGCAGGGGGCCTGTAAGGTGGGTAGGGGGCCTGTGGCTTGTGGGGTGGGTAAGGGGGCCTGTGAGGTGGGTAAGGGGGCTTAAAGGGGGTTGTGCGGTGGGTAGGGGGCCTGTAGGCTGGGTAAGGGGGCTGTAAGGTGGGTAAGGGGGCCTGTGGGGTGGGTAAGCGGGCTCTAAGGAGGGTATGGTGGCCTGTAAGATGGGTAAGGGGGCTGTAAGGGGGCCTGTGAGGTGGGTAAGGGGGCTTAAAGGGGGCTGTGAGGTGGGTAGGGGGCCTGTGAGGTGGGTAGGGGGCCTCTGGGGTTGGTAAGGTGGCTTGTGAGGTGGGTAGGGGGCTGTAAGGTGGGTAAGGAGCTGTAAGGTGGGTAGAAGGCCTGTGAGGTGGGTAGGGGGCCTGTAAGGTGGGTAGGGGGTCTGTGAGGTGGGTAAGGGGGCCTGTGAGGTGGGTAAGGGGGCCTGTGAGGTGGGTAAGGGGGCTGTAAGGTGGGTAGGGGGCCTGTAAGGTGGGTAAGGGGGCTGTAAGGTGGGTAGGGTGCCTGTGAGGTGGGTAAGGGGGCTGTAAGGTGGGTAGGGGCCTGTGAGGTGGGTAGGGGGGCTGTAAGGGGGCCTGTGAGGTGGGTAAGGGGGCTGTAAGGTGGGTAGGGTGCCTGTTAGGTGGGTAAGGGGGCTGTAAGGTGGGTAGGGGCCTGTGAGGTGGGTAGGGGGGCTGTAAGGTGGGTAGGGGGGCTGTAAGGGGGCCTGTGAGGTGGGTAGGGGCCTGTGAGGTGGGTAGGGGGGCTGTAAGGGGGCCTGTGAGGTGGGTAAGGGGGCTGTAAGGTGGGTAGGGTGCCTGTGAGGTGGGTAAGGGGGCTGTAAGGTGGGTAGGGGCCTGTGAGGTGGGTAGGGGGGCTGTAAGGGGGCCTGTGAGGTGGGTAAGGGGGCTGTAAGGTGGGTAGGGTGCCTGTGAGGTGGGTAAGGGGGCTGTAAGGTGGGTAGGGGCCTGTGAGGTGGGTAGGGGGGCTGTAAGGTGGGTAGGGGGGCTGTAAGGGGGCCTGTGAGGTGGGTAGGGGCCTGTGAGGTGGGTAGGGGGGCTGTAAGGGGGCCTGTGAGGTGGATAGGGGGCTGTGAGGTGGGTAAGGGGCCTGTGAGGTGGGTAAGGGGGCCTGTGAGGTGGGTATGGGGGCAGTAAGGGGGTTGTGAGGTGGCTAGAGGAAGTTGTTAAAAGGTAAATATAAATAACTTTCCTTCTGGTCCGGTGAGCAGCTTTCTCTCTGCAGTCTGCCTGGCCCCAGCTTGCTGCGGCCCACCGGGAAATTTCCCGGGATCCCGGTGGGCCAGTCCGGCCCTGATTATGATGACAGTCTCTTTCTGGCCGGGTGTCTGTAAGAGACCTCTACCTTCTGGTTTCTAACAATAAAAAAAAGATCCCAAGTCCTTAATTAAATTAAATTAATTAAATTAAATTTTAGATTTTTTTTGGCACCACCATGGTGAACTGGCAACATTTCAACCTTTCAGGTACTTCTAACATCTATTCTTATTCATCATTACTAGACTTGTGCAAAAAAAAACTATTTGGATCAGTTCATCCGTATCAAACTCCTTTTAATCCACCATGACTGAACTAATTGGTGCATCTATTCTCAATTTATCTGAATGAATAAGACTCCACAGGTAAATCTTGGGCAAATCAGTTTACTAACAGTTGGACTTTTTACCACTGTCTGCTAGGCACTGCTCCCTAACTCTTCTCAGCCTTTAGAGAGCTTGACACTCCTGCTTAGGAACTCCTGGCAGAGAGGACATGTGGAGTGTCACCCGTAGTGTCCCAGGTAAGGAGTCCACCCATTACTAAACAATCTGACTACTTATATTGGGATGGCACTAGGCAACCCTGCCACCATAACCATTATGGTGTGCCTTAGTGGTTATGGTGCTTGGAGTGTTCCCTTAATGATACAAAGTACAAATTGTCAAAATATCATGTTTTCTATTACATCAATAAATTCACAATAAATTGTGAATATAAATGTGTATAAATAAAGGAAGTGCAATGGGGACAGCTCTCTGTGGGCGTGAGACCATGGCAGGTGCTGACAGACACACGTTTGGGTGGTAGGAAGGCTCAAGCAGAGTGCGCCCCTACCACACCCATTAGCTGGAGCAAACTGAATTAGGAAGAAAATCTCTCTGGCTGACTGGGAGGTGTTTCTGATATTAGTTATAAAAGTGCTGATTTTTTATGAATTGCAATTAAGAGAAAATGCTTCTCTACGATTCTTACTACAGAGTTGAGAATAAAATAGTGATCTTCAAGAGGACTGAAAGTGAGAGGTGTAGCTAACATTTGCACCTCTTTTATTCTAATTCGATTAAGAGCGGGAGAGTTTTCTTTTGTTTTTCTTACATGTGCTATTTTAAGCACAGGTTACAAATCTAAAGGTATATACATCAAATGCACCAAGAGAAAAAAATAAATAAATCCGTGTCTATTGGGGCTGAATACTGTGAGTGGTATCCAATGACGTATTTAAGTATTCATTTCCTTTTTTAATTTCAAAAATGATTATTTTTATTATTATTCCAGCTGTGGGAAAAGCATTTACAAAGGCAAATGAAATGAGACTAAGGTCAGGAGCATGTTATATTGAAAGGCTAATTGTTTTATTTCATGTCAGGGCAGAAACACTATGTCGTTCAATACACAGTGTTTTATAAATCTCATGTACATTTCAAGATGACTTGAAGGTAGTCAAGCTTCTTTGAAATATACAAATGTATTTCTTTTTCACAAGGCTCCAAGCAAACTTAGCATGTAACAACACTACAATACTAAACTGTCATTTCCCAGCATGTTCATATATTGCTGACTTACCCTATATTAACAAATATTTATTGTGAAGTATGAACAATAAAAGTAAATGTAGCCATGTCCCCCGTTTTCTAAACACGTGCCCTGGCTTTGTATGTTCTGGCCAGCAGCTGACAATATCTGGGCCGAGGCTCCTCTGGCTTGTGCTGGGCTAGGCCACAAAACCTTGTTATACTTGCCAGAATACCTAGACAATGTAGAATAATTTGTGTATTTTTGAAGTTGGTCTCTTCCACCCCCCTTCCATCCATGTCTCTATTTCTCATCCATGTCTCTCCCTTCCCTTCCATTCATGTCTCTCCCTTCCCTTCCATCTATGTCTCTCCTCCATGTCTCCCTTCCTCACATTCCCTCCCTGTTTCTCCCCCATGTCTCCCTCCTCCCGTTCATCAATAAATCCCTCCCCCCTTCCATCAATGTCTCCCTCCCATGTCTCTCAACCCCCCTCCTCCCATCCATGTCTCCCACCCTCCTTTCCATACATCCCCTCATCCATGTCTCTCCCCCATGTCTCCCATCCCTCCTCCCATCCATGTCTCCTTCCCCTTCCATCCATGTCTCCCTCACATTCATGTCTCCCTCCATGTCTCCCCCATCCATGTCTCTCCCCTCCATATCTCCCTCCATGTCTTTCCCCCAACCTGAATGTTTGCCTCATAATAACTTTAGCCAGCTACAGACATCACAGTGTACTTAACTACTTACACAGGTGTCCCTTGCACCTACACATGCTATAGATACAGAGGCAGCCCCAGAGCTAGGCCAAAAAAGGGGATTGCTTAAGATCTCATTCAGGCTGGGGCCATACCTCAGTCTCAGAACATTAGATGTTGGTGCACAGACAGACACTTTGAAGGACTGTCAATTTGGGCTATCAATAAGCCCCAGTCAGTTTCCCCTCAGTATGCATGTCTCTGCACCTCTCCATCATGTTGCTTAGAGTGAAAGGGTGTTTAGGGAGAAGGAATGTGACATTGTAACTCTACTCTTCCCTTTCTGGCTACACCTCTTGCACAGCATAGAGTAGAAATATGCAATCATTGGCACTCCAAATGTTGTGTACTACATACCCTTTAATGCTCTTACAGCCATTATGCTCGCAAGGAATCATTGAAGCTATAGTAACAACATCTGGAGTGCTAAAGGTTGCCTATCCCTGGCACAGAGAAACATCAGAAGACCAGCTGTAATAGACACTTACCCATGTAGAAATTTTGTGGCCAGGGGATTAAGGTGTAGATATTATAATGAGTGGTGGGGCTGGGGTTGATGGGATGTGGTAATTCAGTTGGGGCTGGAGTGATGTAATAAATATGGGATGGGGTAATGTGATTGGGCCTGGGGGAAATAAGGATATTATGGGATGGGATTATGTGAGTGGGGCCGGAGATGATAAAGACATTTTGGGCACAGTAATGTGATTGGAGTTATGTAGTTACTAAATGCAATGTAGTTGTAGGATATATAATCTGCATCTCTAAGGCATACATAGATCTCTGTGAATACTCCATTCATTCTGATGTATGTTGCAAGGGTTATACTATAACACACCTCACTACTCCAATAGTACCCATCTTTTAAAGTCATAGATCATGCACCGACTAAACAGAACCAACCATGCAAAGATGTGAGTTTTGTGAGAAATGGCAATTTGTTTGTACTTGCCCTAAGCCAACAGTTGGTCAGCCCTCTCCTGACTTTAGCATTGTTTCCCGTTAAGGCTGTCCTTTGGCCTTCAGATGCTCTGTTCCCCAAATGCCTACACACTATTTGTTATTTCGCAACTTGATACTAAAATGGAAAATCATAAATATATTTTAACAGAAAAGCATTGTATTCCTTCCCACTCAAGCTTAAAAACACTTTCACTGACATTCTTTAAGACTAAGCTAATTCAGTTATTGTGACTTAAAATGTGAAATTCAATTTGAATTCTCTACAATTTACACTGTAATGAAAAACCCTGACAGTCTTTTGAAAGAATCCTAGAACTGAGCATTTTCTGTCTCAATTCATTATGAACCTGATTCCTTTCTCACCGTGGTGCCTGGACAAAGCGATTAAAAAAGACACAAACAACTGAGGTCGAAAATTGATGTTACCAAGAAAAAGTCAAAACCTGCTGTGCTAAATAAACAGTGATAGAATATTGAATTTCAAAAAAATACTTATATATTTATAAAAATCATGCAAATCCGTTAAATTAACTTTTATTCCATCCCCCAAGTGGGATTACTCTTGTGGCTCTGGAACAGGAACCTGGAAGATTGGCCTCAATCCACTAGACGTTTTTTCTTATTCTTCCATTCAGACCTCTCAGATGTAGAGAGAAATAAAAAGGAAACAATGTGTGTAAAAAAAAGTCAAAATATGCTGTTTGTTAATACATAGAAGGAGCCTTACTTGTAAAGATGTGTGAGCTACAATTCATTCTCACAAACAGTGCTTTTGCATCTAAATTTGAAGTCCCACAACTTACAGCTGTGTGAGTCAATGGTTGTCGTACACCAACAAGTGGAGACAACTGCATGCACTCGGGCTCTTCCCCCTATTCACCTGTTATGTATTTCACCGAGGTGTGGATTCTTCAGAACTTCTTTATATATTTACCAAATACATTAAACCTCCCAGAGTCACACAGACAGCTGGTTTCTCACAGAACACTGAAGACTAGGTTTTCTGTTGTCTATAACAGCTGTGTACCTCATAGTGCTGTTAGATATAGTGTAAACCAGGTTACCATCTAAACAATCTTGGACACGGGCAAAGAGATCTTCTACTGCGAACAGTAACAGTGGTACTTCCTTTATCCCCCTGCAGCACTATGCATATTTTTGTTGGGGATGTTCATAGAACCCCTCTCCTTTTCATGGTGCATAGGTCACCAGCTTTTAAGGATTTGTATTTTTCTTAAATATTTTTTTTTCTATTTTATTCCTGCATTGTGTGTTATGCTTTAGTTTTCAGTTTTTTTTCTTTTTTTTTGTTACATTATCCTTTTAAAAATGTATGAGCATTCTTCCTATTAAAAGTGAAGTCATTGCTCATATTCCATTAATTTCAGATTGGCCTCGCCAACCTATATTGAAAAATATACAGGAAAGTCAGAAAATAAAGCTGAGCAAATACGACAATCTTGTATGTGACTGGCATCGAAATGTTTAATAATCCATTCTATGTATGATCTTCTATTTTATTCATACACACAACAAAGAAGGAAATGTAGATATAACTAACACAACATTAAGCATTTTGCATGGGTATAGCTACCACCGGGTATCTTTTAACAACCAGTGAATGTATTAAAAGTGATGCGAATATGGAATAAGCTCAAATACGCGACTCCAGAGAAATGGGTGAAACAGTTGCCTTTGAAATGTTTCCAAGCTTCTGCTTCACTCATGACTACTTGTGAATAAACGCACATATACTTAAAAGTAAAACTTCATTAAAAATGTTATTAGATTCTGAATATATATTCCTTTTTTAATTCTGTGTGTAGCAGCAAAACACAGTTTTGCATTCATATTAAAATATATTAAGAAATTTCATCATTTATTTTAGATGCATAACTGCATCACCACCAAAGGTCATATCAGAACGTCACATTCGGAGATCCTTGCAAAGACTAATTAAACGTGACTGTGCACAAGCCAAGGAACAAGTTGTACACATTGTAACATATTCATCCTCACCTTGCGGTATCTGCAGTATTTGCCTTCCTAACAAATACGGAAGTACCGTTCAGCGGCCATGCGTCAATGTATTTGACTCCTGCAGCATGTTGGTGGACGCCGGCTGCTGCGCATCCACACCAATTTGTAACCCCACGTACGCCCCCGGTATTGACGACGTCATCGTGCATGTGTGACGTTGCGTAAAGGACGCGCATGCACGTTCTGGGGTCAAAGGCTGGGTACAGCCAATCGGATCTGAAGGAGGCTTATTTAAACTCCTTTTGCCTTTTCCTCATTGCCCTGTCGTGGTTTCCCTTAGTGGTTGTTCGAGAGTGTGTTCCTGAGCGTTTATTTCTGGTTATTGACTTTGGCTTCGTTTTGACTTCCCGGTATTCTGATATCCCTGACTTTTGGACACAGACTTTTTCTGTGTCCCTGACCTCGACAAGTATTCTCACTATTCTCTGGTACGTTAAGCCATTCTAAGGCCCGGTAAGACGTTACCTTTAGTCATAGGTGTGGCATAATTCTACGTACTGGATCAACTAGTGATCCTGACACATATGACTTTGATAATCATACCATTATTTATTAAAAAAAAATATATATTAATTTATGCTAGATGCAAGAAGTCTATGGTCAAATAATATTTTAGGCTGTTCATCTTGTAGTAACTGGTAGGTGATGCCCCCTCTCCTACATAATCTACTATTGCAAACAATAGTCAATGGTAAATGTTAATTTCTCTATGTTTATAAGAATGTATCCACCCACAGTGCTAGTGGCATGTGCTGTTATCAATATTGGATTGATAATTAAAATAATGCTAGTCTTTAATGACCAAATTGCGTTATAGTCACTTCACCCTCCTACTCTGGGCTGCCATCATAAATTTTGGGGCCCCTGACAAAGCACAAGGTCTAGCCTCCCCCCTGCCCCCTCCCTCCCGGGCCCCTCCACACCCTACCTAGTCCGCTGACAATGATGCGGGACTGAATGTAGTGTGTATAGTGGAAGTGAATTAGAATGTGTGTAATGGATGTAGTGTTTGTGTGTATTAGATACTGTTTGTGCAGTGAATGCAGAGTGTGTGTTTGTGTAGCGGCTGCAGTGTGTATAGTGAACGCAGAGTGTGTTTGAGTAGTGGATGTAGTGTGTTTACAGTGATGTAGTGTGTGTTTGTGTAGTGGATGTAGTGTTTGTATGTACTAGATGAAATGTGTTTAGTGGATGCAGTGTCTGTAGTGGATGTAGTGTGTGTATTAGACGCAGTGTCTGTGTATAGTGAATGCAGAGTGTTTCAATTTGTGGTGGATGTAGTGTGTGTACTGTGAATACAGGATGTTTGTGTAGAGGATGCTGTGTGTACAGTTGATGCAGAGTGTATGTTAGTGTAGTGAATACAGAGTGTGTGCATAGTTTAGTGAATGCAGAGTGTGTGCATAGTTTAGTGAATGCAGAGTGTGTGTAATAAATGCAGAGTGTGTGTTAGGGTGTAGTGAATGCAGAGTGTATCAGTGTAATGAATGTAGTGTGTGTGTAAATTTGTAGTGAATGCAGAGTGTGTGTTAATGTGTAGTGAATGCAGAGAGTGTGTTAATATGTAGTGAATGCAGAGAGTGTGTTAGTGTAGTGAATGCAGAGTGTGTGTTAATGTGTAGTGAATGCAGAGAGTGTGTTAGTGTGTAGCGGATGCAGAGTGTGTGTTAGTGTAGTGAATGCAGAGTGTGTGTTAATGTGTAGTGAATGCAGAGAGTGTGTTAGTGTGTAGCAGATGCAGAGTGTGTGTTAGTGTAGTGAATGCAGAGTGTTAATGTGTAGTTAATGCAGAGAGTGTGTTAGTGTGTAGCGGATGCAGAGTGTGTGTTAGTGTAGTGAATGCAGAGTGTGTGTTAATGTGTAGTGAATGCAGAGAGTGTGTTAGTGTGTAGCGGATGCAGAGTGTGTGTTAGTGTAGTGAATGCAGAGTGTTAATGTGTAGTGAATGCAGAGAGTGTGTTAATGTGTAGTGAATGCAGAGAGTGTGTTAATGTGTAGCGAATGCAGAGTGTGTTAATGTGTAGCGAATGCAGAGTGTGTTAATGTGTAGCGAATGCAGAGTGTGTGTCAGTATAGTGGATGCAGTGAGTGTGTTAGTGTGTAGTGTATGCAGAGTGCATGTTGTATTAGTGAATGCAGTGTGTGTATTGTATTAGTGTATTAGTGAATGCAGTGTGTGTATTGTATTAGTGTATTAGTGTACGCATTGTGTGTGTTAGTGTATGCAGTGTGTGTGTGTTGTATTAGTATATGCAGTGTGTGTGTTGTGTTAGTGTATGCAGTATGTATGTTGTGTTAGTGTATGCAGTGTGTGTGTTAGTGTATGCAGTGTGTGTGTTAGTGTATGCAGTGTGTGTGTTAGTGTATGCAGTGTGTGTGTTAGTGTATGCAGTGTGTGTTGTATTAGTGTATGCAGTGTATCTTGTGTCAGTGTATGGAGTGTGTGTGTGTGTGTGTGTGTGTTGTGTCAGTGTGTGTGTTGTGTCAGTGTGTGCAGTGTGTGTTGTGTCAGTGTATGTAGTGTGTGTGTGTTGTGCTAGTGTATGTAGTGTGTGTGTTGTGTTAGTGTATATAGAGTGTGTGTGTCAGTGTATTCAGTGTGTGTGTGTTGTGTCAGTGTATGTAGTGTGTGTGTGTGTGTTGTGTTGTGTCAGTGTATGTAGTGTGTGTGTGTTGTGTTAGTGTATGTAGTGTGTGTGTTGTGTTAGTGTATATAGTGTGTGTGTGTGTCAGTGTATGTAGTGTGTGTGTGTGTGTGTGTTGTGTCAGTGTATGTAGTGTGTGTGTTAGTGTATGCAGTGTGTGTGTTGTGTCAGTGTATGTAGTGTGTGTGTGTGTGTGTGTGTTGTGTCAGTGTATGTAGTGTGTGTGTGTGTGTGTGTTGTGTTAGTGTATGCAGTGTGTGTGTTGTGTCAGTGTATGTAGTGTGTGTGTGTTATGTCAGTGTATGTAGTGTGTGTGTAAATGTGCAATCTGGGGTGAGGGGGGGCATTTTAACATAATTAAAAAAATGTAATTAAATTGTTTCTCCCCCCTCCCTGCTTACCTGTGTCTAGGGAGGGGGGAAATTCCATCCCTGGTGGTCCGGTGGCATGGTGGGGCCCCCCGGCTTCCCTGTTACCGCAGAGGGGGCCCAGGCAGCACACAGCCTCTTCTCTTCTCTCCTCCAATAACTCTCGCGAGACCCGCGGAGCGTTGCCATGGCAACCGGGTCTCGTGAGAGTTATTAGCAGAGTCGAGAAGAGAAGAGGCTGTGTGCTCCCTGGGCCCCTCTGCGGTAACAGGGAGCCGGGGGGGCCCGCGGCTGCACACATAGATAGCGATATTCGCGATCTATGTGTGCAGAGAGGGAAAGTGGGGCCCGGGACTGCCAGAGCAGTCCGGGCCCCCCAGGGCCGCCGGGCCCGTGACAACCGTCATGGTTGTCACCCCCTGATGGCGGCCCTGCTCCTACCAACTGTAACTAGTTTTAGGATCTGATATACAACTTTAACACCTTAAGTACCAATGAAATTCCAAGCAAATAAAGATATAAAGAGGTTTGACTATCCCTAAATCATGGTCCTTAAGAGGTTAATGATACTTAGATGTCAACATAGATATTCTCAATACCTGCATTATTAGGAGTTATAATGATGCACCGATGTTACCTGACATTTAAAACCGAAGAACAACAAAATTGTTTAGCAAAGTAGCATTATTATATCAGAATAACAAATTAGAACAATTCTTTTTAAAGTGATCACGAAACGTCACCCTAACATTGACCTTAACCAAGCAATTGCAAAAATAATAATCAAGATGTTGTAAATGGAGTTTAATAATTTGGATGCTTATGTGATAATTATGCTTAAATTACATGTCTCTTGCACTGAAAATGCAAACATACTATTTTTTTAATGCTACTATAATTATTTTTTCCCTACAAAGTTCAAATAACTTTTAAGACTTTTAAAACTTTTCTACATATCACTAGTCTCTTCTTGTGTCCTGTGTCTTCAGAAAATAGGGATTCTATTTGAATAAAAACAGTTTTTGGTCATCATTTTTTAGTTCCAAATAAGCAATTATGAGGTGATTAGTTATATACCCTAGTTGTTGTTGTTTTTTTTTTTTTTTATATATTGATTTTCTTAAGCAGAAAATAATTACTCAATACCTGCTTTTACTTGAAAACCTCCTGAATGTCTATGTTTGCATTTGTTGTAGAATGCTCTGATGACAGGTGGTAAAATCGGAAGCTAGAAAGAAATCCATGTCCTAAAGGGTTTGCACATATAGCAAAGAATAACACTTATAACAAGCTTTGAGACTTTCTGAAGTATTTTAAAAGAACAACTACAAAGATTGCGCAGAACAATTTGTTAGCATGTGCACTCCAGGGAAATCACATCATTTTAATCAAAAAGTGAGTATTTTTTTTGATAATCATTCAAAAATGACATCGCATATTTAAAAAAACAAAAAATTATTATTTAAATCAAATATGGCTAGTGCAAGAAGATTCATTTTCTGGTATCCTGAAAACCATTTATAAAGGTATGCAATGAGGTTGTCTAGGAGGAAATCTCACTTACCTTGAAAACAAACACAATGTCGATAATTTAAATGTTAACTGTCTGGAATTCTCCAGGGAAATTACAATTTTAGGTTATAATCACCACAGTAAATACATTCTCCAAGTCAGATTTATTTCCTGACCAGTTATTTTTGACTAGAAAAGATTAGTTTTTGTCTAACTGGACAAAAGAACCTTTTTGTTTGCATTATCTGCCACGTGGCTTTTGACAATGATTTTCTTCTAGACATACATACTTGAAGCCCAGCTTTGTGGAACGTCAGGGAATCAATAGTGATATATATATTTTACCCAATCTCACTTACTGATCTCTTCTTAGGATTTAACATGGGCCTTTTGGTTTAATAATAGAATTAATGATACTCTAATGGTTGCTCAAAGTTTGAGACTTCTTTGTATACCCCATTCCTCAACCTTATCCCAGACCTGTTTTGATAGCTCTTTGTTTATCCTGATGCAGTTTTTTTATTAGATCTATAGAAAAATCTAGACCTTTATGGTACAGATACATTTGTTTTAAGACAATGAACCAAGGTGGACTCCATTCATTATCTAAGTTCTAAAGGCAACTGATTACACAAAAATGTATTAGGAGATTCAGAACAATAAAAATTAATACTTAATAACCTTTCGTGGTACAATACAACATACTTTGAATCTTCAAACTGAATTCTGTCTAAACCAAATAGTAATAATAACTCAAAAATACCCCCTAACAATTTGAATTCCAGGTCGTAACACATCATAATCACCTTCACCTTTCTGTCAGTAGAGTGTTTCTCACTCTAGAGGGGGTCTTTGTACAAGATATTCTTATATTGCAAATTACACCCCCAAATTGGTAAAGGTGGAAATTATTATCAGTATAGGGGAGAGGTGGGAGGCCTCATTGTTTATATTTTCTGTGATACGCCTTAAATTATCTGTAATAATTAATATTAAATTGATTCTAGTTTTAACAACTAATACCCATATTTTATTATTATTATTATTATTATTATTATTGTTATTATTATTAATAAGCTGTAATAGCCCAAACCTCTCTAAATAGGTATTTCCCCATTACCCACCACTATAGATAAAACAACTGCTGAGACGGAGATGCCCTAGTTCTATAAGACTGGAGAAAAAAAATCAAATGGTACAGTCTACTCTAAATATTTAAACATACATGCCTTTATTGTTTTTCATTTAGTTTTCTATGACAAGAAATCATGTTACAAAATTCTATACATCAAGTTAAATGTACTGATGCTATTAAGCTGGGGACAGGAAACTAAAAGAGTTGATCGTTCTTGGAGAATTCCAACATGCACATTTTCACTGCAATAAAAGAGAGAAGAAAGGAAGATTACACGCTCTGTTAACCCGAGATGTTATCCGGTCAACCCGCACGAGACAAATCATATGCTATTTAACACTTTCGATTCCGCAAAACCGAAATAATTCAATAGAGAGCATTATGTTACTATTCTTGTAGTGCAAAATGAAGAGTCAACATATCTTCTGTCTTTTTTGCATAAGTTTAAATGACAATTTAAAAAATTTAAGTAATTACTAATTTATGTCTCTTCTGTGTAAAGGTGGGGATTAGTCCTGGATTTAATAACATGACAGTGACCAGATAACTCATCTATTATTACTAATATGCATCCAAATAGTCCGTTTTAAAAATCCAAGCAAAGAATCTTTTTTGAAACAGTTGACTTGTTACGTTTCACTTGACCTGCATATGCAGTAATAGCATAATATGTTCTGACAGTTACTTTCTGGCTTCCTTGTTTCACCTTCATTAAAAACCCATATTTAAAATGCTGCTCTGGAAAGACATGTATAGGTCAGCTGGGAAATAGATACCTCTTATATATGTCTTAATGCGGTTCTTCTCACTTAACAATTTGGCTGGTCTTACTTAAAGAAACACAAACCTGTATTCCTAACAGTATAGTGTCCCTGTCCCTAGTTTTCCAAGTATGTTCTGACCTCAGCGAAAAAAGACTTGAAACCCCTTTTTTACTTTTACCTTAATTTCAGCTCTGAGGCTCCTTTGGTACTTGCTAGTTCTCCTCCTCCCACAACATCATAGAGCAGGTGGGACTTAATGAGAGGAGCTTGATGAGCTCTCATTGAAGCATCCCCATTAAAAAGCATGGAATCAATGCTTTACTAAGGGGAATTTGAAGACATTAGACGTCCTCTTCAAAGTGTGAGGACCGCTAACACGCCATTAGGCACCAGGAAACGCCACTAGTTGTCCGGAAGACAGGAAACGCCACTAGTGGAGGTGGACTTAATCTTGAAATGTAATCAATGCAATTTCTCAGAAAATGTATTATTTTACATTGCAGGGTTAAACAGACATGAACACTGCACCCAGTCCATTTCAATGAGATGAAGAGGTCTGGGTGCCTAAAGTGTTGGTTTAAATTCCATAGTCTCCTATTTTTGTATATATAAATCCAAAATAACTTCTTGATATTTAAACTAATATAAAGCTCATCTGAAGAGTATATTAAGCTTTAACTAATTCTGAACTAATAAAGAAAGACTGTTCAGCTGAAGAAGACCATGAACTATTTATTAATTTGAATTTAGGGAACAAATTTGAAAAACACCCGAAATATGGGTAATTCATAATAATTATGATGAAATGTGTCAGTTATAATTTATTACGTTTACAGACTCACAATTTCAGAAGGATGTCTTTGAATTGCCTAGAATCAGCCTTAGAATGAAGAAACTTCAAAATATTCCAGATTTTCCAAAACTGAGGCTGCATAATGCGAAATATGTGCAGCACTGGACTAGGAAGCAACTCCAGTGGCCGTCTGAGTGACTGTCACTAGAGATGTTCCTAGGCAGCAATGTAAACACTGCATTTTCTCTAAAAAGGTAGCATTTACAGTGCCTACAGGAACAGGCTATAGACACCAGAACCACTACATTAAACTGTATTGGTTCTGTGACTATAGTGTCCCTTAAATAACAACGTCTTTCTCTCACCGGTCGACTCAGAGAGAAGGAGACAGGGAGAGCAGGAGACAAAAGTGAATATGCATTTTGTTTGTGTCTTTTTCCCGATGCCCTTCTGTGATCCTCTTTCCCAGGCCCGAGCACCTCTGTGTGGTTCTTTCCCCACAGCTCCTCTGTGTGCCTTATTCTTCCCTTCCACAGCCCTTCTGTGAGTCTCTTTCCCAGGCCCCAGCACCTCTGTGTGTTTCTTTCCCCACTGCTGCTCTGTGTGTGTTATTCTCCCTTTCCCCAGCCCCTCTGTCTCTTTCCCCCCACTCCCCTCCGTGTATATTTTTCTCCACAGCCTCTCTGTGTCTTTTTACTCCTAAGCCCCTCCATGTGTCTTATTCCACCCTCTCCAGTGTTCCATGTGTCTCATTACCCCCAGCCCTCCATGTGTTTTATTCCACCCCCTCCAGCCTTACACGTGTATCCTTACCCCCCACCCCTACATGCTTCTCAATCCACCCCCCTGTCTTTCATGTGTCTCAATCAATCTCCCCAGCCCTCCATGTTTCTCATTACCTCCCAGCCCTCCATGTGTCTCATTAGCTCCCTCAGCTCCTCCATGTGTCTTATTAGCCCCTCCATGTGTCTTTTTAGACCAGCAGCCCTCCATGTGTCTCATTAGCCCCCCATGTGTCCCTATAGCCCCATCCCAGCCCTTGATGTGTCTCATTACCCCCACCCAACCCTCCATGTGTCTCATTCCACCCCCTCCAGTTTTCCATGTGTCTAATTCCGGCCCTCCAGCCTTACATGTGTCTAATTAGCCCCCTTTCCCTTCATGTTCCTGAATCTGTCCCCCCCCCCCCAGAACTCCATGTGTCTTATTAGCTTCCTCAGCCCCTTCATAGGTAACTAAAGCCCCATCCCAGACCTCCATATGTCCCCATAGCCCCCTCCCGGCCTTCCATGTGTCCCTATACCCCCCTCACAGACCCCCAAGTGTTCCTGTAGCCTCCTCACAGCCCTCCATGTCAGACCGGGTAGGAGAACAGAAGCTCCTCTACCATGGTCTGCCTGCTTGGCCACGCTAAATTCTGTGACCGGCACGAGGGGAGCCCATTCTCTCCTGACGGTTACCCTGTAGTTGCGCCATGCGTCCCACGGGCCGGTGCGCACTAGGCTGCTGCGCACTAGCCCGATAGTATGCCAGCCCACCAGTAAATTTCCCTGTATCCCAGTCCGACCCTGAAATAAGATGCATTGTTCATGCTCTAAATTTAATTTTAGTTGCATAAATTGTTAATAGTAAGTCATCCTGAACATTTTCGGAAGAGACCCACCCCTTGCCACACCCCCAGTGATGCCTCTAAAATCAAAGTGTCCCTCTTTGGCCATTTAAAATGTTTGGAGGTATGCATATAGTAAAGCACAGACTCAATTACAAGTATACAATAACCCAAACAGATCAACTCTCGGCCATAATATTAGGTGTTGCCAAAGGAGGGCTGCCCTCCCTTGATTGTGGCTTGCCCCTCTGTGTGCCCATACACCAATTTTCATGGCCGGTGAGGAGATCAAAGACCAGGCTTCAAGGCTTTTAAATGCTTATTAAATTAAGGCTCTAGACTTCAATTACATTCACGCTGATAGCGTTTATTGTCAGTTTATAACCTCCTGATAGGCCTTTTATCAGGTGGAATAGATTTTTTTATTGCCATTAACCCCTTAAGGACACATGACATGTGTGATATATCATGATTAGCTTTTATTCCAGAAGTTTGGTCCTTAAGGGGTTAAAGACTTAATAGGGAGACGATAAATATCACTTCGAAAAATATAGATTAAAAAAAATGTTTTATTACAAGTAAAAGTAGGGGGGGAGGGAGGGAGGAAATTTGAGGGGGGAGGGGGGGAGGGAGTAAATTGGAGGAGGGAGGAAATTTGAGGGGGAGGGGGGGAGGGAGGGAGGAAATTTGAGGGGGAGGGGGGAGGGAGGGAGGAAATTTGAGGGGGGAGGGGGAGGGAGGGAATTTGACGGGGGAGGGAAGAAATTTGAGGGGGGAGGGGGAGGGAGGAAATTTGAGGGGGGAGGGGGGAGGGGGGAGGGAGGAAATTTGAGGGGGGAGGGGGGGGAGAGAGGAAATTTGAGTGGGTGGGGGGGAGGAAATTTGAGTGGGTGGGTGGGCGAGGGAGGAAATTTGAGTGGGTGGGGGGGCGAGGGAGGAAATTTGAGTGGGTGGGGGGGCGAGGGAGGAAATTTGAGTGGGTGGGGGGGCGAGGGAGGAAATTTGAGTACGTGGGGGGGAGAGGGAGGAAATTTGAGTGGGTGGGGGGAGAGGGAGGAAATTTGAGTGGGTGGGGGGAGAGGGAGGGAGGAAATTTGAGGGAGTGGGGGGGAAAGGGAGGGAGGAAATTTGAGTGGGTGGGGGGGAGAGGGAGGGAGGAAATTTGAGGGAGAGGGAGGGAGGAAATTTGAGGGAGTGGGGGGGAGAGGGAGGGAGGAAATTTGAGTGGGTGGGGGGGAGAGGGAGGGAGGAAATTTGAGTGGGTGGGGGGGAGAGGGAGGATATTTGAGTGGGTGGGGGGGAGAGGGAGGAAATTTGAGTGGGTGGGGGGGAGAGGGAGGGAGGGAGGAAATTTGAGGGAGTGGGGGAGAGGGAGGAAATTTGAGTGGGTGGGGGGGAGAGGGAGGGAGGAAATTTGAGGGAGTGGGGGGGAGAGGGAGGGAGGAAATTTGAGTGGGTGGGGGGGGGGAGAGGGAGGAAATTTGAGTGGGTGGGGGGGAGAGGGAGGAAATTTGAGGGAGTGGGGGGAGAGGGAGGAAATTTGAGTGGGTGGGGGGGAGAGGGAGGGAGGAAATTTGAGTGGGTGGGGGGGAGAGGGAGGGAGGAAATTTGAGGGAGTGGGGGGAGAGGGAGGGAGGAAATTTGAGTGGGTGGGGGGAGAGTGAGGAAATCTGAGTGGTGGGGGGGAGAGGGAGGATATTTGAGTGGGTGGGGGGGAGAGGGAGGAAATTTGAGTGGGTGGGGGGGAGAGGGAGGGGGGGAATTTGAGGGAGTGGGGGGGAGAGGGAGGGAGGAAATTTGAGTGGGTGGGGGGGAGAGGGAGGGAGGAAATTTGAGGGAGTGGGGGGGAGAGGGAGGGAGGAAATTTGAGTGGGTGGGGGGGAGAGGAAGGGAGGAAATTTGAGGGAGGGGGGAGAGGAAGGGAGGAAATTTGAGGGGGGAGAGGAAGGAAATTTGAGGGAGGGGGAGAGGAAGGAAATTTGAGGGAGGGGGAGAGGAAAGAAATTTGAGTGGGGAGGAAGGAAATTGGAGGGGGAGAGGAAGGAAATTGGAGGGGGGAGAGGAAGGAAATTGGAGGGGGGAGAGGAAGGAAATTGGAGGGGGAGAGGAAGGAAATTGGAGGGGGAGGAAGGAAATTGGAGGGGGGAGGAAGGAAATTGGAGGGGGGAGAAGGAAGGAAATTGGAGGGGGGAGAAGGAAGGAAATTGGAGGGGGGAGAAGGAAGGAAATTGGAGGGGGGAGAAGGAAGGAAATTGGAGGGGGAGAAGGAAGGAAATTGGAGGGGGGAGAAGGAAGGAAATTGGAGGGGGGAGAAGGAAGGAAATTGGAGGGGGGAGAAGGAAGGAAATTGGAGGGGGGAGAAGGAAGGAAATGAGAGGGAGGGGGAGAAGAAGGAAATTGGAGAGGGGGGAGAAGAAGGAAATTGACGGGGGTAGGGGGAGAGATTGACATCCATCACACACACACACAATGCACCCCTTGCACACAGAAAAACACAATGCATTACACACAGACACACATACACAAGCAATGCATCCCTTACACACAGCAACACACAATGCACCCCTTCCACACACTCAGTGCATCCCTTACAGCAGTGTTTCCCAACCCAGTCCTCAAGGCACACCTACCAGTCCAGGATTTAGGGGTGACCCAGTTGTGTCTAAGGTGTTTTTTCTTTTTTTTCTAAAAACACCTTAGACAAAACTGGGTAATCCTTAAATCCTGGACTGGTAGGTGTGCCTTGAGGACTGGGTTGGGAAACACTGCCTTACAGACACACACACTGGCACTTACACATACAAACACAGATTCACACAATGCATTCCTTACACACATCAGGACACACACACCTGTGAACAAACTCATTGGTGGAACATGAAGGTGGACCCAGGGACCCAGACCTTGAGCTGTGTAAATGGCCCTCAAAAAATGGAGCTGCTTCCCGTTCTCCCAGAACATTGATTTTTTGTGACCACAGTTACAAGCCGCCTCCAGAGAGCCTGTTCTACACCAGACCAGTGGAGCCAGACGGCAGCTGAAGCCCATCATCATCCTCATCTGGTTGTAAGTAGGCAATCTACTATATTATTCGTGGCACTAATCTCTAATTTACCTCACATTAAAGGGACACTATATTCCCCAGAACCACTGCAGCGTAATGTAGTGGTTCTGGTGTCTATAGCCTGTCCCTGCAGGCCTTTTATTGTAAACACGGCGGCACTGCAGCACTGTGTTAGTTAACATGGCAGATCATATGGGTGGGGCACTGTGATGTCACATGGGGGGCGGCAAACTTTACTTTTGCCTAGGGCGGCAAAAATCCTTGCACCGGCCCTGCAGACACTGCATCCCTGTGGGCGGACTCGGGGGGAGGGGGGGAAGGACCCGGGTGCAGGCGCCCTGTAGGCCTTGCGTGCATTTAGGGGGTGGGGGGGTTGGAGTTTGGGGGGGCCTCCATGTCCATTTTGCTTGGGGCCCCCAAATTCCTTCAAACGGCCCTGCTTGAAGGGTGCAGTTTGTAAGGAGTGTAGTGTTTGTGTGTGTATTTGGTGTGCGGGGGTGAGTGCAGTGTAGGGCTGTGGGTGAGGGTGCAGTGTGTGTGTGTGAAAGGTGCAGTGTGTATGAAGGGTACAGTGTGTATTAAAGGTGCTGTGTGTATGTGTGTGTCTGTGTGAAGGGTGCAGTGTGTATGAAAGGTGCTATGTGTATGTGTGTCTGTGTGAATGGTGCAGTGTGTATGAAAGGTGCTGTGTGTATTTGTGTGTCTGTGTGGAGGATACAGTATGTATTAAAGGTGCTGTGTGTATGTGTGTGTCAGTGTGAAGGGTGCAGTGTGTATGAAAGGTGCTGTGTGTATGTGTGTGTCTGTATGAAGGGTGCGGTGTGTATGAAAGGTGCTATGTGTATGTGTGTCTTTGTGAAGGGTGCAGTGTCTATGGAAGGTGCTGTGTGTGTGTGTGTCTGTGTGTTGGATACAGTATATATTAAAGGTGCTGTGTGTATGTGTGTGTCTGTGTGAAGGGTGCAGTGTGTATGAAAGGTGCTGTGTGTATGTGTGTGTCTGTGTGGAGGGTGCAGTGTGTATGAAAGGTGCTGTGTGTATGTGTGTGTCTGTATGAAGGGTGCAGTGTGTCAGGAGTGAAGTATGTGAAGGGTGTAGTTAGTGTATGTATGTTTGGTGTGCAGTGGGGGGAAGATTAAAGAAATACATAAATATGTTTGGTTTTTATTTAAAAAACCCCAAAAACTATAGTTAATATGCCTCATCCCTTCTTACCTTTGTCTGGGAGGGAGGACATACAGGTGAATCCCTTGAATCCCTGGTGGTCATAGTGGAGGTGAATACCTGGTGGTCGTTGTAGAGGTGAATCACTGGTGGTCGTGGTGGTGAGCTGACTGTCGCGAGATCGAAGCATTGTCATGGTAACCACAGCAATGCTTCGACCTCACGAGAGAAACCTGGCAGAGCTGCTTTGATCTCCCTCACCAGCCCATGAAGGCACAGTAGGTCTGGCACTCTCTCAGTGTCGGCCCTGCATGGACCAGCCGGGACCAGCCGGGGAGATCCTGTGATCACCAGCCAGGGAGATCCTGTGAAAGCCCATGGCCTATTGCAACCTACGGGGTATTTGCCCAGTTTGCCCGATGGCCGATCCGGTCCTGTCACCCATTGTCCCTCTGGGCTCTCACTCTTTTTTGGCCCTCATATCCCATATTTATTGTTAAATATCTTCTAATTCTCCTCTCATGTGTTTACTTTATTGGTTTCCTAACTTTCAGTTTTCTTGTGCCACTCTATATAATTCAATACAAATGAATCTACCATTAAATTTACACATTTGTTACTTTAACAGACCTTGGACACATATTTGCTAAGATAGGTCAACTTGAAAATGCTTTGACTTGTCCCATCTTTATTCTAAAGTCTGTGATTCATCCTAGTGCAGCAAAATATAGTGGTGTGTGTCATTAATCTGCCAAAGATGAGTGAACACTGCTAAGCTTTTACTGGCTGTATTTCTTTCGTGATTAATTTACACATACATTGCAAGGGTACGAGGCTTATTTCCCAGTTGTACAAGAAAGTGATGTCATGGAGAGATTTCTTATTATGCATATATTTGCAATCAGAATACATCAGCCACCAAAATACACATTCAACGTCCCTTGTGTATCATTTAATATACTATAATCTGTCTTCAAACACTTTAATTATGCAACCTTTCTATATATCTAAGCAAGTGTTTCCTGAATTATACAGAGATAGACAGAGGCCAACAGAGGAAATAAAATACAGCGAAAGCAATAAATACTTTGTTTCTCCTGACCTCAGAATCACTCACATTCTATATCCAATATGCACAAAATTGTCATTAGCCAAACCAGAATTCTTGTTCCAGACTGGCTAATGATTATCTAATGATGCTGCCATATGCAGAGTTGGATCCAATGGGTTGGATCTCTTTGTGTGCTGCGTTTCATAGTGAGACCCAAAGCACCATGACTTCTTCAAATCACTGAAGCAGTCGTGGTGCTTGTAGTAATGCTCTAAGTGAACAGTTGTCTAAGTTTCTTGTGTTTGTGAGTAAAGAAGCCACAGGAAGGACTGGCCTGCATATGACAAGTAGGAGATAGATCATGGAAAAAGTAAGAGGATGGAAGAGCAAGAAAGGAACCTTACACTCTCTGCACATCAACCAAATTGTGCTTTGTATCTCTGAACTGGATATCTGATATTTTCCAGAGCCTGCATGTGTGACTGCAAGATTGAAGGGATCCACTCAGAATACTATGCTTCATATAGGCAATACCAGCACTGGTACTGAGAACTAACATCCAATCTCAGTTAAGGTGATGGTAATGCTGCATGGTAACTCTCCAAAGGCAAAGAGCCCCAGCTAGTGAACCAGTTTATATGGGACATACAGTATGGAGGTTATCTGAAAATAGTTCAGGTTTTTGATCTACTCAAGCTAAAATGTATGGTTCTTAAGGTCTAATTCAATACAGCCATCAAATGCAAACCACAAATATTGAAAAGGAAGATGTGGCCTGCTCCCATACGAAGCAGAGACATAAGGCCCCATACTTTTAGTTAATTATTTAAAGCTGACATTGAGATTAGTCTTCTTTTCATTATGACAAGCATGTAACCCATTTTCTACTGAGCATTTTAATAAAGGAGAAAAAATAACAAGATATCTGAGGTGTCATAGAAGGTAATGATCACAGTTTATATGACACATTGGTTGTATTTAGCACATCAAATAAGAACAATTCATCATTTTTTATGTAGACTGCTATTTAGTTATCACCCTTTTCCACTTTATATTTTCATTTACTGGTTCATGTGTTCCTCAATATAACTGTTATCTGATAGTCCTGATTGATATAGTCATATCAATCCCAGCCAGTAAGTGCCCCTCATAACCCCCAGTTATTATCAAACTCAGCCAGTGTCCTTCTGAAGTCCCTACTCTATCAATTCCAGACTGAAAGCAATATGGGAACGTGTGATATGTGTGATATGTTTAATGCTAAGATAACTGTAATGTTCCTCATGTTTTTCAATCACAAAGTGTCAAACGATCAAAGAAAAATACAAAGAAGAAGAAGAACAGGAAGAAAAGAATAAAAAATACATACAATGCATCTGCAATTTTTTTCTAGTATAGGTATCCATAAGATATTTTTACACAACCTAAAAGAAACAAGAAAACCAAACTAAATAAACACACCAGTGCACAGTTTGCAAACATAAACCCATCTGTATATGCACAGCATCATCAGAACTAAGATCTAAGTATTACCTATGGTCACCTGAACCATTTAAACCCTTAAAGTACAGTGTAGCCTTAACATTCACTTGTACTAGTTATTAGAACCAAAATTCCAACTACACCAAATCTTCTCTAATTCTTTCCCCAGCCCACACAGCCTGCTATCCATTTCCTTATAAATTTTTGATCACGCCAATCTTTCTCAAACTTGAACAATGCTTGGTGGAAGTGACGACTTGCATTGAGATGATATGGTGCTTTTAGCTGCCTTTAAAATCTGCAATACTGCCATCCTGTTCCATTTAGAAATATTTTATGGCAATATATTTAGAATAGAAAATTTTGGGTGTAGCGGTGGCCTGTGTCCAGTAGAAATTAAAATTAATTATGGAATTTGGTGCCAAAATGAATTAAGTTCCCCAATCTATGGCTTGTCTAACCTATTTCTTTATGAATTCTCAAACAATAATCTGAAGTTCCAGGATATGTAAATGTAAATGTAGTTTCAATATGATCTAAACAATGCATGCCTTGTTTTAATTGGGTAAATGCTGAATGCCAATGTTCTATTGAACATTTAATATAGAATTATATAGTATAGTAAACAGTAAATTTAAATATTTTTCCCAAAACAGCATATATGTAGGTTTACTGAATTTAGAGAAATTGATAAGTTCTCTATAACATAATGATAAAGGTTTCAAGTTACAACCTATGCCCATACATAACTTTGCAAATGTATTCATTTTATTTTGATCTATACAGATTACATTCATTTTCTCTAAGATATGTTGTAACAGAACCTACAGTATTGCCTGGAAACCTCAGCCCAATGGGGTACCGAAAACCTTTTCTTTACAGTTCTTAATATTGTTTCCTATCACTGTTCATGCATTTGCATTCCCCAAAGTGACTAATCGTGCATTTGGCCCTAACTGTTCGAATACCGAATATTTTGTCGAAAGACTGACCACCCAGAGCAGGAGTGTGCCAGCAATTAACCCTCTTGACCTATAAAAAATGCAAACACATCAACGTTCCAGTGGATTGACAGGGTGGTCGGTGTTCGTCTATGTGAACATGTGGCAGTGGCCATTTTGTTTAGTCGAACGCACTCAGTGGTGTTTGGTCATCGACCACGTAGAACTGTTTTTGGCTACCTTTTTCCACGAACACCGCTGAACTTCTACCTTTTGTGCGTTCGACTAGACTCAAACGAACAAGGCGCTAATTCGTGAGTTTATTCATCCAAACAATCTGCATCCAGTGATGGCAGGCACGAACAGTTCCGTTGGTGCATTTTATACTTATTACAAAGGGAGAATAGACCGACCACAGAGACTGAAATTTTGGAACTATTTTGGACAGAGAAATGTGCGAGTGGTCGGTCACATCCACCTTTCACTTACTCCCGAACCACTGTTCCCATTCGTGACATTTTTGGATATGTTGCTTCCCTGAATGTATGGGTTATTAAGATCCTATGCATAGTTTTAAAGTTATGGAAAATGCAGAAAAGTATATTTTTTAGCTTGGAGATAATTAAGCCGATATAACGATTAACTCAATTATCATCTAAGCAGAGGGGAGGAATGTATTGTAATTCATGGGTGTGCTTTTACTGTACAATTGTAACTGATTGGCTGCTGTATTTCATTTGTCAGTGCCCCACAAGGTCCACGTGGGTGGTAACCTTACTGTAAAACCTGCATAAAAGCAGCTGCTTGTGTGGTCATTAAATCAGTTCTGCTTAACCCTTCAAAACCTAGCCTCGTCTTGTTATTGAAAGGGAACCTGCTCAGCATAATCACTTGCTCTTTTAAGAGCTCTGCTTTACTCTCTACTCTAATCCAGTGGATAGGATAGCGCAACTGCACTACAGCACAGGATCTTGCCGGGAAGAAGGACGTCTCCAACGGCTGATACCCCTCTACAACCTGGGTAGCTGTTACATATGTATTAAACACAAATATGAAGAGCATAATTTTGTTGAAGGTCTGAAAAATTCTTGATCCTTGCCTTATCCACCAAGTTTAAACTTGTGGAGCCACCGGACTGACTCTCTATTGTCTGTACTGCTGTACATATTTATATAGGAGATTTATATAATAGATGTGTTTAAGAGATGTGTTCATCCATATCAGTATTATATACTATTTCTCAAAAGGGAACAAATGTTCTCAGTGAGCAGTTCAGAGGTTTTGCTAGGATGTATTTAAACTAGGAGGGGGGGGGGGCAAAAGGGTGATAAAACATCAATCCAATTGTCCCCCAAAACAAGGACAGAAGGTGCCTGTAGCAAGTGTGTTAAAAAATGATAAGCTTAGAGTCATGTCTACAAATGCTCGCAGTTTAGGGAATCAGATCCATGAACATGTGGCAATAATGGCAACTAATAGTGTAGATTTAGTCGCTGTTACTGAGACATGGTATAAGGAGAAAAATGACTGGGACATAGCAATACCAGGGTACTCTTTATACAGAAAAGACAGGGAAGGTAGGAAAGGGGGAGGGGTGGCCCTGTATGTGAAGGATAGCATAAAATCTAGCCTAATCAAAGTTAGTGAGGCGAACATACGTTAGAATTTGGTAATCACACAGTAACTCGTTTATTGAATTGAAGAGTTAGATAATCTAATAGTTGAGGAAATAGCTAAAATGACAATGAAGGGGGAAGTTATCATCATGAGTGATTTTAATCTTCCTGATGTGAATTGGAAAACAAAAATAGCTGCTTGTGCCAGGAGCACACATATTCTAAACTCACCACTGGGATTGTCTCTAAAACAAGTCGTTGAGGAGCCAACTCGTAAAGAGGCCATACTAGATTTAGTGTTAACAAATGGAGATTTGGTATCCAATATTACTGTAGGTGAAAGTTTAGGATCCAGTGATCATCAGTCAGTGTGGTTTAATCTAAGAACAGTGACTGAGTCACACCACACAAAAACAAAAGTTTTAGACTTTAGAAAAACAGACTTTTCTTAAATTAGAATATGTGTAAAGGAGTCATTAACAGACTGGAGCAATTTAAATGGAGTCCAAGAGAAATGGGATTATTTGAAAGTTGCACTACTGAAGGCAACAGAAAATTGCATTAGGCTTGTCAGTAAAAGCAAAAAATTCAAGAAACCACTGTGGTACTCCGCAGATGTGGCCAAAATAGTAAAAAACAAAAAGTTAGCATTTAGTAATTAAAAAAAAACCAGAGTGAGGAAGACAGAATGATCTATAAGATTAGGCAGAAAGAGGCTAAGCAAGTTATACAAGCTTCCAAATCACACACAGAAGAGAAAATAGCACAGTCAGTAAAAAAGAGGGACAAAACTTTTTTTAGATACATAAATGAGAAAAGAAAAGTAAAACAAGGATTAGTTAGATTAAAAACAAAAGAAGGAAGATATGTAGAAGAGGATAAAGGTCTAGCTGACTGCCTCAATGACTATTTTTGTTCGGTATTTACAGATGAAAATGAAGGAAAGGGACCTCAGTTAAGAAAAAGGATAAATGAGTCATTTATTACACGTGAGTTTACAGAGGAAGAGGTTCTATTTCAACTCTCAAAAGTAAAGACAAATAAGTCAATGGGACCAGATGGAATACATGGATTTCAAGATCAGAGACAACATGGATTTACTTCAGGGAGATCATGCCAAACTAATCTTATTGATTTTTTTGATTGGGTAACTAAAATTATAGATCAGGGTGGTGCAGTAGACATTGCTTACCTCGATTTCAGTAAGACTTTTGACACTGTTGCACATAGAAGGCTTATCAATAAACTGCAATATTCCAATATTCCAATATTCCAATATTGTTGAATGGGTAAGGCAGTGGCTGAGTGACAGGCAACAGAGGGTTGTAGTCAATGGAGTATATTCGAAGCTTGGGCTTGTCACCAGTGGGGTACCTCAGGGATCTGTACTTGGACCCATTTTCTTTAATATTTTTATTAGTGATATTGCAGAAGGTCTTGATGGTAAGGTATGTCTTTTTGCTGATGATACTAAGATATGTAACAGGGTTGATGTTCCAGGAGGGATAAGCCAAATGGCTAATGATTTAGGTAAACTAGAAAAATGGTCAGAGTTGTGGCAACTGACATTTTATGTGGATAAGTGCAAGATGATGCATCTTGGACGTAAAAGCCCAAGGGCAGAGTACAGAATATTTGATAGAGTCCTAACCTCAAAATCTGAGGAAAGGGATTTAGGGGTGATCATTTCTGATGACTTAAAGGTAGGTAGACAATGTAATAGAGCAGCAGGAAATGCTAGCAGAATGCTTGGTTGTATAGGGAAAGGCATTAGCAGTAGAAAGAGGGAAGTGCTCATGCCATTGTACAGAACACTGGTGAGACCTCACTTGGAGTATTGTACGCAGTACTGGAGACCGTATCTTCAGAAGGATATTGATACCTTAGAGAGAGTTCAGAGATGGGCTACTAAACTGGTTCATGGATTGCAGGATAAACTTACCAGGAAAGGTTAAAGGATCTTAACATGTATAGCTTGGAGGAAAGACGAGACAGGGGGGATATGATAGAAACATTTAAATACATAAAGGGAATAAACACAGTAAAGGAGGAGACTATATTTAAAAGAAGAAAAACTACCACAACAAAAGGACATAGTCTTAAATTAGAGGGACAAAGGTTTAAAAATAATATCAGGAAGTATTACTTTACTGAAAGGGTAGTGGATGCATGGAATAGCCTTCCAGCTGAAGTGGTAGAGGTTAACACAGTAAAGGAGTTTAAGCATGCGTGGGATAGGCATAAGGCTATCCTAACTATAAGATAAGGCCAGGGACTAATGAAAGTATTTAGAAAATTGGGCAGACTAGATGGGCCGAATGGTTCTTATCTGCCGTCACATTCTATGTTTCTATGTTTCTATATGTCATAGTATACATCCGGTCTGCTTTCTTGATTTTTGATTTCTGCACCCTTCTGCATATTTCTTAGCCTTTTTTTGACTGATTCACAATTTTTCTACTCATAGTAATAAATATATACATTTTTGATACTGCCTTAAACTTTTTTTGTCTTCATTAAGACACAATCTATATGTTCGAGTGTGATATTTACACTTTAATTTTCTTCTTTTTTTCCACATCAGAATATGGTATTTGTTATTTCATGTTTTACTGATATCTGAGTCAACAATATCAGATACCCAATCATCATTTGTTTTGTTTCTATTTTTCTTTACTTTTCTTCTTTGTATATATATTTTTCCTTCTCATAATTAAAAATTTTTCATCCCCTTTTTTCCCTCCTTTTTTTCCCCAATTGTATTTAACAATTAAATACAAACAACAGACTAACCTAAACTAACATAGACAAACATTTGTTTGGTCACAGTGCACCGGTAACATATGTAAAAAATAAATAAGGAAATTACAATATAAGGGACTAGAGGCGGAAAGATATCCACAAAGAGAAATTAATTGATTAAAGGTAAATACAGAAATTCACTGTACAGGGTCTAATTTTTTTATCCATCTGTCCCAAAAACTATAATTATGGCCCTTCATCTGGGCAAAGTTGGTAACAAAACATTCCATTTTACATTGTATAATGCTTTGGGAGTTAATCTTAGGCCAGCTATCCACCTTAGAGGACTTCCAGTTTCTGGCTATTGAGGTTTTAACAGCCATTAGAATATGCAAGACTATTGATCGTCCCCATGTCCATATGTAATAAAGCCATATTTGGAGTCAGTTTGAACTTCATTTCTAGAAAAATTGATAAATAATGGTTTGTCATCTCCCAAAGGGATCTAATTATCGGGCAATCCCACCAGATGTGTTTGAAGTCTGCAATGGGCTCAGTGCATCTCCAGCAGTTGGAGGGGGCTGCAGGATACATTTTTGCTATTTTTTTGGGGGGGTTCTATTCCATCTATTTAGTATCTTGTAATGGATTTCATGTAAATTTAAACAATGACAGGTTCTATATAATGTTTTGAGAGAATTATTCCATTCTTTCATTGTTATATCTATTTTCAAATCATAATTGCATTTAACAATTGACGATGGAATTGGTTTAATCTGGGCCTTATAAATGTATTTTTGTCATTTATTAACTAAATGAATATAATCTGTTTGTTCAAATATTTCTGAGAGAAACTTAACTGGTGTTAAAAAGAGAATTATATCTTAAGTATGTTTTCAAGAAAGATATTACTCTTTTATATAATTAAACCATTCTGTAGAAGGTATACTATATTCAGTTTGAAGTTGTTTGAAAGGTTTTAATGTATTTCCTCTCAAGAAATTGGAGATCTTTTCCATACCCTAATGGGTACATACTTCCAGATTTATATCTATCATTAAATTTGCTAGCATATTAAAATTTATACCGGGAATTACTTTCATTTTTAAACCAATTTTTTTTTTTTTTAAATAAAGCCCAGGTAGGGAAAATTTGTTTAACTATTAGCGATTTGGAGTTTTTAATGTATTGATTTTTTTTTTTTATCTAAAGGCCATAAGAGGGTTTTATAATCCCTATCTTCCAGTCAGTTTCTGTTCACTTTTATACCAATTTTCATTCATAGAATCTTTTTTATTTACAATTAAAATATGCGCTAATAAAGTGGCTTGTGCAATATCTTGAATAATTGGGATACTCATGCCTCCTTCATCTTTTTTCCTTGACAAAATAGTTTTTTACCTGACCAGATGAATTTAGTAAATGATGATTGAATTAATTCTAACCAGCTATCAGGAATCTTTATAGGGATCATTCTCATCACATATGAAATGTATGCTTTTTATGTATTTATCTTCCCTGACCAGGAAATTTCCAGATTTTTCCATTTTTTTAAATTAATATTAGTTTCTTTAATTAACGGTTTAAAGTTAATTTCCATCCATTTGGATTTTTATCCCTAGATAATTATAATTTACTGTAATTATGAATAATTTCCACAACATGGTCAATAGATTCTTCAGGTTTCTGAATAGTTATCAATACATCATCAGCATATAACTTCATTTTTTGATTATTTTTTTTCTCCAAACCCCATTATGTCTTGATTGGACCTTATATCTACTGCCAGAGGTTCAATCGACAAAATATACAATAACGGTGATAGTGGGCAACCCTGGCGTGTGCCGTTTGTAATCCAAAACCATTTAGATTTAATACCAGGACCCACAATTCTGCCTTGTTGGCCACTACATACAGCCATGATAGCTCCAAGTATCTCACCCAAAAATCCAAAAGACAACAAGGATTCTTTTCCAAAATCCCAACTGACCCTGTCAAAGGCCTTCTCTGCTTCCAGTGACAGGGTCAGTATGGACATATGTTTATCTCTGGCCTGCTCCAATATCCCAATCATATTTCTTGTGTGGTTAGTAGAGAGTCATCCTGGAAGAAATACCACCTGGTCTTTATGTATTAAATAACTAATAACTTAATTTATTCTACCTGCCAATATTTCCGCATATAACTTTATGTCTTCATTCAATAAGGAAATCGGCCGGTAGCTATCTACTTTCTCTGGATTATTTCCTGGTTTTAATATTGGGACAATATTATCTTTAAGCATTTCCTCTGAAATTTTAGTTTTCAGTATAAATTCATTAAAAGTAGTCTCCAGATAAGGCGATATTTCGTTTTTAAATAATCTGTAAAAAATCCCCATAAACCCATCTGGGCCTGGTGCTTTATTATGTTTCATTATTTCTATCCATGCATGTATTTCTTGTAAGGAAATTGGTGCATTTAATTCCTGCAATTGTATCTCTGAGATCCTTGGTATGATTTTATCTCTAAAGAAATCCCTTGGGTCTGCCTGATTATGGGGTAGATTATATAACTGGTAATAATAATCACTGAAAGCCATCCCAATTCTCTTTGGAGCTAAGCAAGTCTCACCCTTATATATAATTTTTGAGATTTTTTTTGTTTAATTTCTTTTTTAAAGGACCACTATGGTGCCAGGAAAACATACTTGTTTTCCTGGCACTATAGGGTCTCTAGGTTCTCCCCAACCTCAGGGTCCCCCTCCCGCCATGCTCTAGGGTGAGGAAGGGGTTAAACACATACCTTTTCTCCACCACCTGGGTTCCTTCGGCGGTGGGGACTCTCCGCCTCCTTTGCCTTCATCGGCTGAATGCGCATGCGCGGCAAGAGAATGTGTTAAGCATTCTCAATGCTTTCCTATGGATGCTGGCGTCTTCTCACTGTGGAAATCACAGTGAGAAGCGCGGAAGCGCCTCTAGTGGCTGTCAATGTTTACAGCAGAAAGGGTTAATCCTAGAAGGACCTGGCACCCAGACCACTTCATTAAGCTGAAGTGGTTTGGGTGCCTATAGTGGTCCTTTAAGTCTATTAGATAACAGTCTATCTGCCCTGTTACCTCTATAATAGAATGTTGCTTTTAATCTTTCCAGTGTTTTACTTACTTTCTTTATTAAGAGATCGTTAATCTTGTTTTGTAGGATTGAAATTCTATTAGACAACAACTCAGAAGGGGATACTTTATTATATCTTGAGAGATTATATAATTGAATTTGTAGATTATTTAAATATTTTTCTTTATAATCTTTATTTTCAGAGGCAAGTTTAATTAATAGTCCCCTTGTTACCGCTTTATATAAACACCATACAACTGAAGGGAAATTTCTTCAGTTTGATTCTCTTTAAAAAATAATATCCAGTCTGTTTCCTAATTAATTCTACATTATTTGTATTTGAGAAGATATAATTATTTAATTTCCATTCTGGTCTTGGAATTTCAAAAGAATCCTTAACATCCAGAATAACCGCGTTATGGTCTGACCATGTAATCTCATTTATGTTAATCACTCTTGTCAATACGAGAATATGCATAGTAAGACTTTGAAAAACAAGTAAAATCTAGATCCGTTGGGTGGAAAATGCGCCATATATCTAATAAGGAATAGTTTTAACTGTCTAAATTTATCAGAGGGTTTTAAGATTCCTCTGTCTGTTATCTGGCCTAAAAGTGAATCAAATACCGAATTAAAGTCTCCCAAAATCACCGGAATTCCCTGTTTAAACATTTCTGTCATTTTTAAAAACTTACTTATGAATGGTAATGATGAATGGTTTGGAGCATAAAGATTGATTAGTTTATATATAATATTATCAATCTCACAAACTACTGTTATAAATCTTCCTTCAGTATCTTGTTTTGTATAAATAATTCTGAAATTTAAGTTCTTAGATATCAGTATAGAAATCCCTCATTTTTTTTATGTTCAAGGGATGCGAAAAAGATGGTTGTATAAATTTTAGAATTGAAATTAATATTATCCTTCTTCCTCCAGTGTGTTTCCTGTATACCACAAATATCAGTTTTCTGTTTCCTCAGATACTCTAATAAAACAGATCTCTTAAATGGCGAATTAAGTCCCTGGATATTAATCATAGCAATTCTAACCATAGTCCCTCAGTATCCTTCCCCTCCGGTCCCTGGGTCCCCCCGCCTTGTATCCGGTCCTCAAAGTTCCAGTTTCACTGCAAACCAAACAACATGTTTTACACCCGACTTCCTATAGAATGTAAGCTTCTTTAAATAGGGTCCTCTTCAACCTATCGTTCCCGTAAGTTTTTTGTAATTGTCCTATATATATAGTTAAATCCCCCTCTCATAATATTGTAAAGCGCTACAGAATCTGTTGGTGCTATAGAAATGGCAATAATAATAATAATAACATAAATACAAATAAAACATTAAAACCCCTACAAATCTTGGGGTACCCCACCCTGAGGCATCAAAATAATTGCCATTAACAAATAGCAACCCGAATGGAATTCTGCTTGGAGGAACATATTTCTAATTTCTCTTACCCTTTTCTCACTCTCCCTGTGCTATATTTCCTTTGTAAGTAAGAAGGACAGGAAGAAGAAAGAGAAAAAAAAAGAAAAAAAGATCTTTGGTTAAATCTTCTTCCTTCTTTTTCTTCCCCTTCCTCTCCAATTTCCTCTCCCTTTCTTTTAGGTTTTATAAAATTTATATTTATAATTCATCTTTCCCTTTTTTTTATTGTATCAGTTCTTTCTCCTTATTCATTCTGTCCTCTCCCTCTCTCTTCCCCCTTTTCTCTTTTCATCTTATTTTATCATATAGGGGAGAAGGAATAGCTAATTATCGTGAAACCGTAATTATTCATTTCTTTGTGTTAAGATGTGTATTTAGTGATTGTGTCATGTTCATGATATGTGAGTAAGAAAAGCACATTTTATAATATTTACATTGTAGTGTCATCCCTTTTTTTTCTCTTTACGTTATAATTTCTTTAGGTCTCATTATTAAGTGAAAGTGCAAGTCGTCAAGTTAAATTGTCCCCTTTTCCTTCCCTACTTCCATTTCTCTTCCCTCCTCCCTCCCTTCCCCTCTTTATTACCTCGTATCTCCTTCCCATTAACTTCCCTTTTTCTATTCTTTCTAAGAAAAAAAAAAGATTGTGTAACAATTAATAGGTCTCAGGACAGTCAGATATTTCCATTTCTCGTTTCCCTTTTTTATAATCATATATATACATATATATATATATATATATATATATATATATAGCCAAAGAAAATCAGCACTCCCAGGATTTGTATCAAAAATGAAAATAAGTCTTTATTCCAACGGTCAACGTTTCAGTTCCGCTAGGGAACTTTCATCAGGACAGAATACACACATTTAAAAAATGGACATTGTTTAAATAAGGAAGGTAATCAGTGAAACTCACAGTTCAGATGTGCAGGGGGCTAATCATCCTTCCAAACGAGCGTCTGGGCGAGTGCAGGAGGCAAATGTCTCTCTGTTCGCGCGCTCAGGTTACTTCCTGGTTGCTCGCGTCCTCCATCACCATGGAGACGTCGGGCACATGCGCAATAGGTTTATCTGCTCTCACTGCAGTCACCCCTCGCTCGGAAGTTAGGATTTGTGCATTGTATCAACTGAAACATTGTTTCAAAACCCTCAAACTGCCGGACAAAATTATATACTCATTTGGTTAATAGCATACAAAGAAACACTACTATTATATATAGATAAATGTGCTTACAAAAAAATCAAAGCGTGCTATTGTATATGAATGCCATATTCCATGGCCCAATATTCCATTATTACATTAAAGTGGACAATATGTCTTATCATTATGTCTCTCAATTAGAATATACAATATATACAATATGTACAATATATATATATATATCTATAAAGAATTATAATTACGTGAACCTTCTAGGTGTTACTAAATATATATTAGTTATAAATGTATTGTCATTATTATTATAAAAAAGGAGTTAACTAATCAAACAAACTGGTATGGTGCATATTGAAAAAATATATATTAGTGCCTAACAAGTGCTATTTTTACAAAGATACTCCAAAGACTCCCTGATACATAGCTACATCAGGATATTTAAGAGAAAAATATAAAAACTTAATTAATGTGACATGATCTGTGCCGAATCTGTGCATAAGTTCCTGTATGCCACTGTCCTGGACTGTGGGGAAAATTCTTTACCTCTAAGAAACCCAACGATATGAAACATCACAAGCAGAAAATCCTTAACTCCTCCTGCACCATGTCCAGAACCATGGTCAAAACCAATTACCCTAATGATATATACTGATTAATAATCAATACAACCTCATAAATTTAGTTTAAAAACCAAAAAAACATAAATTAAAAAATCAAAGAGGGCCATCAATACATTTTGGACAACTCACTATACACTTATAGTCATAATGTATTATATTATGACTAGAGACCTCTCCATTCTATACATCGTTCTAGAGTAGAGAGTTAACGGATTTCACCATATGACCAAACTGGGTTGGAGTCCATACTGATCCTTTGCGGCTAAAGACTTCTCTTTCGCATGTCCCTTTATAGGAAGGAGGTATAGGTCAATTTTTCATTGAGTCCGTCTGGAGCTACTGTTCCCAGTTTTTGAATCCACCAAGCCTCCTTCTGTAGTAGCTGTTCCCGTCTGTTACCACCTCTTCTGGATATTGGGAGATGATCTATCGCCACACATGTTAAAGAAGCCAGCAAATGGCCTTTCTCCAGAAAGTGACGTGCCACAGGTTTATCTGACTTGTTGTCCCTATAGGCCAACCTAATGCTTGACCTGTGCCCTCTTATCCTTTCACACAAGGCCGTTTCTGTCTTGCCTATGTAATTTAAGCCACAAGGGCATGACAATTTATAAATTACATAATCTGTACGGCAGCTTATCCTGTGTTGGATTTTGAAAACTTGGCCCGTGTGTGGATGGTTGAAGCTCTTGCAAGAGATGAGGTGTCCACAGGTCACACAGCCTAGACATCTTACGCAGCCATGATTTACTACGTTCTTGCTAGCCGGCATGTAACTTTGAACCGGATCAGTGTGAACCAGAAGATCCCTCAAATTTCTGTTGTTCCTGTACGAAAACATCGGTTTGCGATGGAGACTCTCCGGCAAACTCTTATCGTTCTCCAAAATATGCCAGTTTTTCATTACTGTCTGACAAATTTTGGTGGTTGCTGTATTGTACATCATTGGAAATGGAATTCTCATATTCTTCTCTCGCGGCTTCCTCTCTGTCTCTGTATTTAGTTCTCTGGCTTTTCTGAGTGCTCTATCCAACACCCACGATAGGCAGGATGAAACCCAAAGTTAGGAAAAACTGGGTGTCGGTTATGAACAAATGCTCTATGGATTTTATGCTCATCATTATCCAGGACGTAAGAGAAGATCTACAAGATATCAGACTAAAGATACAACAAGTGGAAAGTGAAAATGCGATCATACTAAATTCCCAGGAAGGTATAAATCTTAACATCAAATTGAATGAAGAGGTATTGAAATATAAGAACCAGCTGGTGAAGTTTAAGCAACAAAAGATGGAAAGAGTACGGATGGATTATGGGGAGAACCGGGTATACAAATGGCTAATGGGTGAGCAAAGACAAAGACCCAGACGCTTTCGTAAGAAAATAATAAAACCGGATGTCTCCACTATAGACGTGACCTCGGGAGAATCTGCTTCAGAGAATGAAGGTGTATCTGCACGTAGATCAGTCACTTTTTTAGGGGTCAGCGATCAAATGGAAACTCTATCCCCTCCACGCAAAGTAACGAGGAGCAGTCGCAGAAACGAAAGAGACATGTCACAAGAAGGGGCCAGAGGGGGCATCCCCACTGGACTCAAGGACAAACCACCTCTCAGAAGATAATTCCGGTGTTTAACCTATCAAAAAGATCTCTGACTATAGAAGAAATGGAGGTTCTGAATAAAGGCCTCTCCTTCATCCCTATGATGCTGCCCAACAAATTTCAATGGGACATTGAACTCTTCAAATTTGGGAGGAATCTTAGATTAAAAGATTTTTTTCACAAATCCCAAAAAGATTTAATGACGGATAATGAGAAAAGCACACAACATAGATTCAAAGCCATCAGTAAATTTGATCCGCCCATTTGCCATCCTTCCATTAAGACTTTCCTAATGTCAGTAAAAACAGAGATGGAAGATATCATGTCAAGACATCATCTAAAACACTCTAATATTTCAAAAAACAAAAACAGATTATCCAAGCACTATCAGAAGATGCTACAATCACTATACGACCTGCTGACAAGGGTGGAGGCATAGTGATACAAAATTATGAGGACTACGCAAGTGAAATATACAGACAATTGGAGGATGGAAATACCTACCAACTCCTAAAAGATGACCCGACTAAGGAGATAGCTCAAAGAATCCATGATACCCTTACGTTTGGGTATATTGATCTACAATTATTCCAATTTCTGTATAAAGATAGTCCCCGGACTCCTATCATCTACACACTCCCAAAAATTCACAAGAATCCAAAAAAAAACCCCTGGACGTCCCATTGTCTCGGCCGTAGGGGGCATACTAGAGCCCATTGCAAAGTACTTGGATTTTCTGTTTAAATTACCCGTCAATGGAATACCGACTTGTGTTAAAGACACGGCCCATCTGATAGAAGAATTGAAACAATTGCAAACCCTTGAGGGACCTGTCACATTAATTACTCTTGATGTTTCTAGTCTATACACAGTGATACCCCATGAGGGGGGGATTGAAGCAATGAGGGAACTGCTGTGCGAGACGGAACAATACAGTGGACCACCCATTGAATATACCCTGGATCTCTTATCACTAGCATTGAGAAACAATTATTTTCGATTCGAGACAAGGTGGTACCTACAAATGGCAGGTACATCCATGGGGGCGGCTATGGCCCCCATGTATGCTAATGCTTACATGTACCAATTTGAAAAGGAATACATCTTTAAAAAGTATCCTGACAGCATTATTAAGTATTTCCGATATATTGACGACATCCTGATCCTGTGGAAAGGGAGTACTCAGGAGGCGGCAAAATTTGGAGAAGACATCAACGGACTAGCCACAACAATAAAAGTGACTTCCGATATCAACAACCATGTGATACATTTTCTGGATTTGGAGATATTAATCGAACAGGGAAGGATTGAATATCAAGTGTATACAAAACCTACAGATCGCAATACATTGCTCTATTACGAGAGTGCGCATCCGAAACATGTGAAAAATTCTCTACCCCTCTCCCAATTTTTGAGGGTAATTCGAAACAACTCAAGGGAATCACAGTGTGATAAACAACTACAGGAAATGTACAATAAATTTACACAGAGAGGATATACTAACAAGGTGTTGGATAGAGCACTCAGAAAAGCCAGATAACTAAATACAGAGACAGAGAGGAAGCCGCGAGAGAAGAATATGAGAATTCCATTTCCAATGATGTACAATACAGCAACCACCAAAATTTGTCAGACAGTAATGAAAAACTGGCATATTTTGGAGAACGATAAGAGTTTGCCGGAGAGTCTCCATCGCAAACCGATGTTTTCGTACAGGAACAACAGAAATTTGAGGGATCTTCTGGTTCACACTGATCCGGTTCAAAGTTACATGCCGGCTAGCAAGAACGTAGTAAATCATGGCTGCGTAAGATGTCTAGGCTGTGTGACCTGTGGACACCTCATCTCTTGAAAGAGCTTCAACCATCCACACACGGGCCAAGTTTTCAAAATCCAACACAGGATAAGCTGCCGTACAGATTATGTAATTTATAAATTGTCATGCCCTTGTGGCTTAAATTACATAGGCAAGACAGAAACGGCCTTGTGCGAAAGGATAAGAGGGCACAGGTCAAGCATTAGGTTGGCCTATAGGGACAACAAGTCAGATAAACCTGTGGCACGTCACTTTCTGGAGAAAGGCCATTCGCTGGCTTCTTTAAAATGTGTGGCAATAGATCATCTCCCAATATCCAGAAGAGGTGGTAACAGACGGGAACAGCTACTACAGAAGGAGGCTTGGTGGATTCAAAAACTGGGAACAGTAGCTCCAGACGGACTCAATGAAAAATTGACCTATACCTCCTTCCTATAAAGGGACATGCGAAAGAGAAGTCTTTAGCCGCAAAGGATCAGTATGGACTCCAACCCAGTTTGGTCATATGGTGAAATCCGTTAACTCTCTACTCTAGAACGATGTATAGAATGGAGAGGTCTCTAGTCATAATATAATACATTATGACTATAAGTGTATAGTGAGTTGTCCAAAATGTATTGATGGCCCTCTTTGATTTTTTAATTTATGTTTTTTTGGTTTTTAAACTAAATTTATGAGGTTGTATTGATTATTAATCAGTATATATCATTAGGGTAATTGGTTTTGACCATGGTTCTGGACATGGTGCAGGAGGAGTTAAGGATTTTCTGCTTGTGATGTTTCATATCGTTGGGTTTCTTAGAGGTAAAGAATTTTCCCCACAGTCCAGGACAGTGGCATACAGGAACTTATGCACAGATTCGGCACAGATCATGTCACATTAATTAAGTTTTTATATTTTTCTCTTAAATATCCTGATGTAGCTATGTATCAGGGAGTCTTTGGAGTATCTTTGTAAAAATAGCACTTGTTAGGCACTAATATATATTTTTTCAATATGCACCATACCAGTTTGTTTGATTAGTTAACTCCTTTTTTATAATAATAATGACAATACATTTATAACTAATATATATTTAGTAACACCTAGAAGGTTCACGTAATTATAATTCTTTATAGATATATATATATATATATATTGTACATATTGTATATATTGTATATTCTAATTGAGAGACATAATGATAAGACATATTGTCCACTTTAATGTAATAATGGAATATTGGGCCATGGAATATGGCATTCATATACAATAGCACGCTTTGATTTTTTTGTAAGCACATTTATCTATATATAATAGTAGTGTTTCTTTGTATGCTATTAACCAAATGAGTATATAATTTTGTCCGGCAGTTTGAGGGTTTTGAAACAATGTTTCAGTTGATACAATGCACAAATCCTAACTTCCGAGCGAGGGGTGACTGCAGTGAGAGCAGATAAACCTATTGCGCATGTGCCCGACGTCTCCATGGTGATGGAGGACGCGAGCAACCAGGAAGTAACCTGAGCGCGCGAACAGAGAGACATTTGCCTCCTGCACTCGCCCAGACGCTCGTTTGGAAGGATGATTAGCCCCCTGCACATCTGAACTGTGAGTTTCACTGATTACCTTCCTTATTTAAACAATGTCCATTTTTTAAATGTGTGTATTCTGTCCTGATGAAAGTTCCCTAGCGGAACTGAAACGTTGACCGTTGGAATAAAGACTTATTTTCATTTTTGATACAAATCCTGGGAGTGCTGATTTTCTTTGGCTATATCTATTTAGTGCAATCTAGCACCGGGTCTACAATCAAGTAAGTTGGAGTGCAAGGTCTCTTTTTCTTTTTTTCTTTTTTTTTATATATATTTATATATATATATATATATACACATGGAACATGGGGGGGGGGGGGGGGGGGTTGCACTCACCTGAACATGCTTAAATGGGGTGCTGCTGGGGGCCATATTATACAATAAACAATACACAGGATCCAGCGCACTCTCCTATCTACTAAACAGCAACTTCAATGTTGACAGATTTTATTAGTTTTTAAAAGTTTTTTTTTAAAAACACCTTATCTAGGCAAAAAATAATGGGGATTTAGTTACATTATATGATCATACATTGCATAAGCCTGCCACAACGTCAATGTACCCCATCTTTGGCAGGTCCTACTCTCACAGTCTAATGCCTGCTCTTATGAGATTAACCCACTTACTTGGGGGAAAAAATTCCATCTGAGGCTCTCTGCAGTACAAGACTAAATAGGGACCTGAGATGAGGCACCTGTGACAGGGAGAGGTGCAAAACCAAGGAGCTGGCTAGACTCCCAAATATATACATGGAACATGGGGGGGGGGTTGCACTCACCTGAACATGCTTAAATGGGGTGCTGCTGGGGGCCATATTATACAATAAACAATACACAGGATCCAGCGCACTCTCCTATCTACTAAACAGCAACTTCAATGTTGACAGATTTTATTAGTTTTTAAAAGGTTTTTTTTTTTAAAAAACACCTTATCTAGGCAAAAAATAATGGGGATTTAGTTACATTATATGATCACACATTGCATAAGCCTGCCACAACGTCAATGTACCCCATCTTTGGCAGGTCCTACTCTCACAGTCTAATGCCTGCTCTTATGAGATTAACCCACTTACTTGGGGGAAAAAAATTCCATCTGAGGCTCTCTGCAGTACAAGACTAAATAGGGACCTGAGATGAGGCACCTGTGACAGGGAGGGGTGCAAAACCAAGGAGCTGGCTAGACTCCCAAATATATACATGGAACATGGGGGGGGGGGGTTGCACTCACCTGAACATGCTTAAATGGGGTGCTGCTGGGGGCCATATTATACAATAAACAATACACAGGATCCAGCGCACTCTCCTATCTACTAAACAGCAACTTCAATGTTGACAGATTTTATTCGTTTTTAAAAGTTTTTTTTTTTTAAAAACACCTTATCTAGGCAAAAAATAATGGGGATTTAGTTACATAAAATCTGTCAACATTGAAGTTGCTGTTTAGTAGATAGGAGAGTGCGCTGGATCCTGTGTATTGTTTATTGTATTTTATTCCCACTCCCCCTTCTTTCATGCTAAGGCTCATTGTAGTAAATTAAATTCATGGGGGTCTATATCTGCAAACAATGCTATTTTTTTAAATTCCAGTTGGTGTAGACACCCCCTGAATCTGTTGATTATTCTTCATAATGTGGATCAGTGGTCCTAGTGCCAAAATAAAAACCAGTGGAGATAGGGGACAGCCTTGGCGAGTTCCATTTGTTATATAAAATTTCTCTGACAAAAATCCTATGCTAAGGATCCTTGCTAAATGTGATAAATGTAGTGTCACAATTAAATTTAAAAACTTTTGCGGAAGGTATTTTCTTAATACTGACGACATAAACTGCCAATGCAAATGGTCAAAAGCTTTTCCAGCCTCCATCGCTAATAACAGACACAATTTCTGTTGTCTGTTAAGAATTTCCATTAGATTTTTTTAATCTCCTAGTGTCATCACCTGCTTGGTGCACAGGCAAATTGCAGGACAATGCAGAATCAGGACTGTGATCACGTGCTCAGATGCTATATAATGACGTTCATTGGTACATACACAGGATACAGATAAAACATGTTTCGACCCACATGACCTTAATCATGCAATGTAAACACAACAAAAAACAGTATAAATGCCTATGAAAATGAAGCCAACATTTTTAGCCCTGCCCCTCTCAATTAGCATCCCTATTGTAATAACGTGGTTTAGGTTTTATAATTTTGGCTCTATTTTACACTGATGTTTTTATAGACTCTACTGCCATCTAAGAACCAGATTTGTATATACTACTTAGCAGTTATCTGAATCAATATACTGAATTCTGGGTTCTTAACAACAGTGGTGCTACTTGAGAGGGGCTGGGACAACATTTTGGAACCATTTTCATAGGCATTTACAATGTTTGTTGCTTGTGTATTACTTTGCATTATTAAGGCCAGGTTAGGCCAAAATGCTGCATGTTTTTTCTGCATCCTGTATGTACAAATACACTTCATTATTAGCTGCATAGCTCATAGACTATACCTGCATTCTTAATTTCACTGCTTATTCTGGGAGTGTTTCAGGATACTCCTGTCATCAGAACCACTACAGAAGATTGTAGTGGTTATGGCGCTTTGATTGCTCCTAAAAGTGATTCTACAATCATGAAAGCATGGAGGTTGGAAATTAAGTTGTGTACTTGTTTTAATCCTTTAAAGAAATATTGCCTTTTGTTTTCCTTGTACTTTGTGTAACTTTGCTGGCGTATGTATTGTTTAATTAAAATTACTATGAGTGTTAAAATTCTGACCTAGTGCAATATACCAGCCATTTCCGCATTGAGAAAAATATATATCTATTTATTTATTTTTAAACATATAGTAAAATGTGTCAGTAACAACCAGAATTGTTACAAATTATAATTTTTTGTTTTATCCAGATTATTAAGCTTTGGAAATCTAAAACTTTAATATAATTTTATTTTACATTTTTGCTTATAGGTTTCAAACATCATGGATTGTCACCATATTGTAGACTGCTATGTTTTGACAAAAAAAAACCTTATAAAAAAAAAAACTTAACTGGCATTTTATAGAGTTTTACTCATCCGGACAAATTAAAGAACGTTAATGTCAAATGCTGACACATGCTATGAAAGCAACATAAAAGCAGAGAAGTGAATGCCCAACTGTTACAAAATGTTCAATGTCAAAATGGATACCATATGTCTGTGTCAGTCCCTGACCTTTATTACTCAATTATTTAACCTGATTGACAGCGCAGTGGCTGCAGCAGTAAGTGTGTAATGATCTATCTTATAAGACATGCACAATTATTTTCTGCTTAGAGGTAACCAGGAACCAGTGGCATCTGAGGACTCTGCTGGTGATATGCAAATATTTATGCAAATTATGTTATAATTTTATACTAAAGGCTTATATCATACAGAGAAAAGTGACCTCAGATGTTTTTTAAGTGAGAATGCTTTCTACTCATAATATTGTATTCAGGACAATTCTCCATGGTTTCTAACTATATGTTGGGACAAAGAGAGAGAGAGACTACAACTATAAATAGTTTTTCACCAAACTAAATAAAGGCAAAACAAGTTATATTTTTAGTGAGGTAAGGGGTAAAATAATGCCTTCTTTTAACTTAAATTAAGAATAAATAATTCCGATCTTTACTCTCATCTTGATCCTTGAACTTGTCAGGTTTCTGTCTTATTTTCTGTTAGGTATTAATGAAATGAGACCAATCTTTCACAGAGTACTTGATAGATTCTGAATCATTAAATAATTGTGGTAAATAGTAGACATGTGCAATTCGTTTTGTTCTGAATGTATATTTGGACGAATTTCGTGCAATTTAGACATTTGGATCCTTACGAATGTCCAAAGTTCCAAAGTGCCTAACCGAACCGAAGTGCCGAATTGCTGAAGTTCCAAAGTGCTTCGGATTTTTGAAAAGTGCCAAAACAAGAGAGAGGGAGGGAAAATTACGTGAATGATGACAGGAATCTTGCCTAATAAGCTAATTCCTGGCACTGGGAGCACTATAGATATGTAAGTGGTTGTGGTGGCAGTCCTGGAACTGGAAGGTGGGAGCCCTACAGATGTGTAAGTGGTTGTGATGGTAGTCTGGGCACTGGGAGGTGGCAGCCCTATCGATATGTCAGTGGTTGTTGTGCCAATCCGGGCACTGGGAGCCCCCTGCCCATTAGAGAAATGGACAAGGGGCTCCCAGTGCCAGGACTGCCGCCACAACTACTTACACATCTGTAGGGCTTCCAGTGCCCGGACTGCCACCACAACCACATACACATCTATAGGGCTCCCGCCTCCCAGTACCAGGACTGCCATCACAACTACCTAAACATCTATAGGGCTCCTGCCTCCCAGTGCAAGGACTGCCACCACAAGTGGCAAAGTTCTGAAGTGCCGAACCAAAAAGAATGCTGTTGGTCCGAATTGCTGAAGCTGATGATTATTTTTACTTACCCGGATTTCCGAACCAAACCGAAACAATTTTTTTGCCCATGCACATCCCATGCACATCCCTAGTAAATAGATTAAAAAGACCCTGTTTTAGGATTTTTACCATTACTTAAGAAAATAAGTTATTTAGTTACCGGTTACAGTATCTGCATTTACAGAGTTCTTTATAATGTTCGTTAAATGTTGATAGATTTCTACGGTCACTATTTTTGCCGTTATATCAAGAGATTAGGTTGATGGCAATACTGCCTGTGTATAACAATATCCGTTTTTTTTTTTTTTTTAATTCTTTATTTATTTCAGTGCAAGATGTGACATACAAGTTTATGATGCCACAACAGCATTAACAAGCATATTTTGAACATTCGTTTACGTACAGTGTCATGGAAGAGTGTTGCACTTTTTTAAGTATAAGAAACAGGCTGAACTACAGGTATAACCGTAAGAGGCAAGATAAAATCAAAACATATGCATAGCTAAACTTGTTCGATAGATTCAGTGACATAGTATTCAGATTATTCTGACTAGCTGCACCCTCTGTTATATAGCGAGTAAAACCAAAATGTCTACTCTTTTAGTATTACTCTAGGCATGAGAAGCGTGGCGCACTGGTAGACATTATTAGTGATATGTCACAGCAGACTTGAAATATTCTTTAGGGGGTTGGTGTGAGCGCTTAATTAGCCTGTTGTGTTATCCACTAAAATAAGAGTATTAACCCAAGTTAAAACACAGTGCTTTAACATGTTACAGGTGCCTAAGTCAGTGTACCATCACATTCAACAAATACAAATTCATAATTATACTAGAAATGCATAGAGTGCAGAGGTAGTGTAAACTATATCAACTGGCATTTTTGGTAATTGATACCACTGGGCATGAGAGTGTACATATAATGAGCTGGTAGCCTAGATTGTCAGGTAGGAGCTGCATCTTATTATCAGTGAGTTCAGCCTACACCCTTCATATAATGGACAATATCTTGATGAGAGTAAGAAAGAGGGCCCCCACAAGCGATACCCCTCCATTCCCCAGCCAAGATACCGTCCCAGGAACTGATTCCACAAGTCCCTTGTTGAACGGCAGGTAGGTCTTGGTGCCCTGTGTAAGGCTTTTCAATCACGCGGTGGCAAGAAGCCTTGGATGGATAGAGACGACGAGTGTGGGGGGAGTCCCATAATGTTCCGTGGTCCAGGAAGGTAGCGGTTCAGGGCTGGGTAGTGCCGGCTGGATCTATGCTGTGTTCGAGGCATTTGCCTCCGGTTCCCCGCTATCAGCACTGTGTCAAAGACTTGCCCGGCTGGTCTTTACTTCGCTCTGTGTTGCGGTGGGTCAGACTGAGGCGAAGCCTCCATGAAAGCACTTGGTCATCTTTGCAGATCTCGGACTGGCAAGGTAGAGGCGCCTGAGCGGTGGGTTATATGGGCCCAGAAATCTTGGCAGACTTTGTCGAATCTTGTCTTGAAGTCTTGTACCCAATCCCTGGTCTCTGGGCTTGCCTCACTGAGCAGAAATGGCAGCCTGTCGGCCATCTTTGAGTCACCATGCAGCTTCATGAGCGGCATAGTCAAGTGGCCACTGGTGCTTCGGTAGTGATCCCAGTGGGGACCGGGATATCCCCCACCGGTCCAGAGGGGGGATGACAGGGCACCAAGGGGGTCATTTCAGGATGCTCGGTCCCAGGCGGGAGATCGGACGCCTCTTCCAGGCTGGAAGCCTGCTATCTGGGTGAGTCACAAAGCCAGACTGCTGATTATGCTTGTGCAAGCGGTAATTTCTGGATTCTTAATGTTTCCTCCGTGAGAGATGTGTTCTGTGCTTGGTTTAGAGCTTTTTGCGGCTCAGGGATCGCTGATATAGCAGGTTTAATGCTTATTTTTGCAGGAGCATCAGGCAAACACGTCTGACCTGCTTGAGAGTCAGGCCCCGCCCCCACAATATCCATTTAGATAAAAATAAAAAATACACATTTTTTAATCTTCTACTAAATGCATGATTGCTACAATTTTTACATTTTGATTACGTATGTTGTTATACATTTAATGACACAGAAGCCGCTCGCACACAAGATACTTGAAAATTACTATTCGATAGGTGATTCTAAGTAAATATTTTACACATGGGACATAGAACACCATTTACACTATTTAGATATTGGATACAGAACTCTTCTACATAGGGATCTAACTCATAGATAGGACACATGTAAACTGCAAGATCATTCATCCTGCTGTGATTTAATTTCTAACTACTGCCTGAACCTCTCCCGTCCCTGCAAATAATATTGACAGCATCTGTGTCCCAGAAGCCAATTGATGGATGCCTTTCTTGTGCACACAATCGTTTAAGCTCCGGTGATTTAGATCGAAAGCTCTCATCACTCGCATGGACTCCACATAAATCATCCAATAGAGGATAAACAATTCAGCACTTCAAGCAAATGCCATTTAGCCTATTATGTGAATTTCTATAAATATATTTTAAAAAAATATTGTTGATCTTGCAATATGCCCGGTCCTTTATTAAACCAATTTTTTTTGTCAGGTTTTCGAATTTGAAGGGGGTCTAGCATGACAAACATGAAAGTATTTCTAAACATTGGAAATACTGTCATTTGTGGGTGCCCCTTACTTACATTTCCAATGGCTATCTTTTAGGTAGAATATATGATCTTCAGGAAATCCTGCCCTTTATTCTATATATTTGTTGTCGCTTTCACAGCCAAATAATTATGGTCTTTATTCCCTAAAGCAGGATTTCTAGAAAATAAACAATACAATGTAAACTTTGACAAAATATTAAAAAGCACACTCTATACCCCAAAACCATTGTAGCTTAATGAAGAGGTTTTGGTATATAGACAATACACCTGCCGTCTCTCTTCAATTCTCTGAGATTTTGTAGTTAAATCATTTCTGTTTCTGTTTGTGCAGCCCTAGCCACACCTCCCCTGGCTGTGACCCACTCAGCTTCCACACAAAAAAAGGTTTCATTAACCCCTTAAGGACAGAGCTTCAGAAGCTTGTCTTTTACTTAATGACAACGGCATTTTTTGCTGTTTGCGTTCAACTGCAATTTGCATTTTACTAATTTATTGCACCGACGCATATTACATACCGTTTTTTAAAGGACAGAAAGGGCTTTAATTTGATGTAAAATATATATACATAAATGCTTATTTATTATAAAAAAATACAGAAAAATGCAAAAAAATTAAAAAGTTTGAGTTTTATTTTACAGTTTTTGCAATAATAATGTGTGCACAATTAGTGCAGGTTAAGGAAAGTAATTAAAAATAAATTCATTTAGTTGTTCTGATTTAAAAAAATATATAATGTGTCTGGGATTTAAAGTTTTTTTTGGTAGTTACAGGTCACAAAGCACAAGGAGTAAAATAAACTTTTAATGTGGAGCGATTTTAGAATTTGGTATGTTTGTCTTGTAAGCTTAATAGCCATAAAAGAAAACAAAATTGCCACACAAAAGTATATATTTATATAGAGTAGACACCACAGGCTGTTTACCTAAGGTTGTTTTGCCACTTTCTACGCAGCCATTTCACCGCCAACCTCTGCTAAATATTGGAGTAAAATTGTGTTTTTGGGGGGTTTTGGCACACAAACTTATAACAAAGAACTTCTCATGTGTATTTTGTAAAGTTGGTGTGTGCTATTCCTGTACAAAGTTTTATTTTGTATTCAGTTACATCTGCTGAGTAAAATGACACCCCCATTGTATGTCTTTGGCACTATTTTGTAAAGCTACAGTGCCATATAGGAGACCTGTCCTTTTCAGTATTCACAATCGAATTTAGAGAGACGGATTTAATGAGCCTATGCCCATTTGGGGTATTATAGTAGTTTGTCTGTTCAAAAAAAAACCACAAAGGCCTACCATTTGTAAAAGTAGACACTCCAGGGTATCTCATAAGGTGCATATTGTGCCTTAACATGCCCCCATTATTTCACCAATATATGCCAAAGTATGTGGTAAAAAATAATTTTGTGCATTTTTTACATACGGATTGCATTTTTGCTGGGCATTTTGTATATTTCATATGTGCCACTAAGTTCAAACCCCCCAAATTATGCTCAGCTAAGTCTTCTGAGTAAAAGGACACCCCCATTGTATGTCTTTGGCACTATTTCGTGAAGCCACAGTGCCATATAGGAGACCAAGCCATATCAGTTTTTACCGAACTTTGAATTTTGACGCTGGGCCTATGTGCAATTTCCAAGCATCTTTGCAGGTTTTAAATTCAAACTACCCCACAAAGGCCTACCATTTCTTAAAGTAGACACCCCAGGGTATTTCAAAAGGCATATTTTTCTGCCTTTTTGACACACAAAGTGAGTTTGCACAGTATATTTTGCAAACCGTATGTGTACTATCACTGTATAATACTTCATATGTTGCTCAGCTATGTCTGCTGAGTACAAAAATACCCCCGTATGCAGTGGCGTACACATGACCCATGGGGCCCCGGTGCGAAAATTGATCCGTGGGCCCCCCCCCTCGCGCTTACTCTGCGCGGGCCGGGGCAGCAACACATGGCGGCGGGCACCTGGTCGCAGGGGTTGCGACCGCGGTATGTACGCCACTGCATGCAGATGCACACACACTTAAAGGACCACTACAGACACCCAGATCACATCAGCTCAATGAAGTGGTCTGGGTGTCAGGTCCCTCTAGTTTTAACCCTGCAGCTGAAAGCATAGCAGTTTCAGAGAAACTGTTATGTTTCACTGAGGGTTAATCCAGCCTCTAGTGGCTGTCTCACTGACAGCCGCTAGAGGCGCTTCCGCCATTTTAAGACACTGAACGTCCATAGGAAAGCATTGAGTAATGCTTTCCTATGGGCGGTTTGAATGCGTGCGCGGCTCTTGACGTGCATGCGCATTCGGAGCTGAGAGGCGGAGGGATCCCCAGCGCCATGGGAGTCCGGCGCTGGAGAAAGGTAAGTGCTGAAGACACACACACACACACACTCTCAAGAACAAATGCATACACACTAGCTAACAGACACACACATTTACTGACAAAGACACACTCAGCGGCAGACATACATACACACTCACTTACAAAACATACACTCTCACTGACAAACACACACTCACTAACAGACATCAAACAGACTCACTAACACACACACACTCAGTAACAGACACACACAGTAACACACTCACTGACACTCACTAGCAGACACACACTCTAACACAAACACCAACACTCACACTAACACACACACACACACTAACGCTCACACACTAACACACACACTCACACACACACTAACACTCACACACACACACACACACACACACTAACACTCACTCACACACACACTAACACACACACACACTAACACACACACACTAACACTAACACACACACACTAACACACACACACTAACACTCACACTCACACACACTAACACTCACACACTAACACACACACACTAACACACTCACACTCACACACACACTAACACTCACACACACTAACACTCACACACACTTACACTTACACATGTTTTTTTTAATTTAATCCCCCCAGCCTCCTTACCTTTTGGAGTGCTGAGGGGATTCCCTGGGGTCCAGTGGTGCTGCTGGGCTCCTGGGGGGGCTGGTCACCCGGCGGGCTGGCTGGTCCTGCGGGCGCGCGAGGGAGCACTCTCCCCTGAGTGCTTCCTCTTCAGCTCCCTCGCGCGCCGCGTACTGATACCGGCGCCGGAAGATGACATCATCTTCCGGCTCCGGTATCAGTGCAGTGCGCGAGGGAGCTGAAGAGGAAGCACTCAGGGGAGAGTGCTCCCTCGCACACCAGCCGGCCACCGGGTATAAGCAGGGCCAGCCTCGGGGGGCCCGGAGGTGGCCGGCTCCTGGGCCCCCCAGGAGAAGAGGCTGGCCCAGAGCGTACATACCGGGTCGCAGGGGCGGCCGGGCCCCCTGGTGGGCCGGGCCCGGTCGCAGCCGCGACCCCTGCGACCCTGGTATGTACGCCACTGCCCGTATGTACCTTTGCCAGGTATATGTGGACATCGGAGGGGCACATTTGGGACACAGCCATTCCATTTTTTTCAAACTTTACATTTTTACGCTGTGCCCATGTCCCATTTTAGAGTATTTTACCAGGATATATAATCCAAATACCCCATAAAGCCATACCATTTCTTAAAGAAGACATCCCAGGGTATTTCAAAAGGCATATTTTGAACCTTAGCGTGGGATAATTTCTCCGCTAGCTTGTACCAGGTGTAGTGGTAATAAGCGTTTTTTCTGCCTTTTTGACACACAAATTGAGTTTGCACAGTATATTTTGCAAACCGTATGTGTACTATCACTGTATAATACTTCATATGTTGCTCAGCTATGTCTGCTGAGTACAAAAATACCCCCGTATGTACCTTTGCCAGGTATATGTGGACATCGGAGGGGCACATTTGGGACACAGCCATTCCATTTTTTTCAAACTTTACATTTTTACGCTGTGCCCATGTCCCATTTTAGAGTATTTTACCAGGCTATATAATCCAAATACCCCATAAAGCCATACCATTTCTTAAAGAAGACATCCCAGGGTATTTCAAAAGGCATATTTTCAACCTTAGCGTGGGATCATTTTTCCGCTAGCTTGTACCAGCTGTAGTGGTAATTCGTTTTTTCTGCCTTTTTGACACACAAAGTGAGTTTGCACAGTATATTTTGCAAACCTTATGTGTGCTACCACTGTATAATACTTCATATGTTGCTCAGCTATGTGGTCTGAGTACAGCAATACCCCCGTATGTACATTTGCCAGGTATATGTGTATGTTGAATGGGCACATTTGAGACGCAGCCATTCAGTTTTTTTCTAACTTTACATTTTTACGTTTTGTGCTGTGTCCATGTTCCAATTTGGAGTAGTTTTGATGGTTGGTTATTGAAACTTCCCCACCAACACATACTATTTATTAAAGAGTACACCCTGGGGTAATTCAAAAGGCATATGTAGTGGTAACGAGCGTTTTTAAATGTATTTTTTAACTTTTTAAAACTTTTTTAACTTTTTAAAACAATTTTTTTTGTCAATCTGTATTTTATTGAGGTATAGTGGTTGGGATACAGAATAGAGAGAGGGAAATGTGCATTTAGGATACAGTATAGGGTTCAATATCAATGGTAACTAACATTTCCTTAGTATTCGTACCTCTTTTTTTTTTTTTTTATATATTATGGTTTAACGTCGACAGGTAAGCAAAACAGAAAATAATATTAGCAAAATCAAGTTGGGTGCAAGCTAGTCAGTTATGATGAGTATTTCAGTCGATTAAGGCTATGTAGGCATGTGGGAGTTCTATAGGGTAATATTCACGCTGGGTTACATTCTAGACATGCATATGACATCCCTAAGTACATCAAGATTTAGTAACATAGTTAGCAAAGTATCGTTTAATTATTAAGCTGGGGCAGCAGCTGTACTATCATATTAATAAAGTTAGGTGGTCGCTATGTAACACTGTTTGATTGGATGAACCATGCTAGGGAACAACAAGATAAACGGCACATTTTTCCGAAGACATAACAGTAGTGATGGTTAGGACAGGTTATTAGTGCCCTTGACACGACTAATAAACTTAATCAGCATGCTGAGTTGCACGGTCATAATAATAGACTAGGGAGTGGCCTAGAGTCTGAGGCTGGGTGTGTAGTCGGTAGCATTATGTGGTAAACAAACACATGTTCAGACATTTATATCAAACGAATAGCTTAGTTAGGTCGTTGAGCTTAAGTAACGTTTAGCAATATTATGGATTATTTCTAACCGCTGTTTAAGTCCTGGCAGGCTGGGGTTTTACTACACGTCCTTAAGGGGACATGGGTACCTTGCTCGAGGGTATGTAGCACGGTCAGCCAATACCTCGGCTTGGCAGATCCATGTCTACACCTGGGTTTCCCCTGGTCGCCTGGGTGTTGGCGCCGCTTCTCTGGAGGGTCCACATGGGAGCAGCAGGGTGCGGATGGGTGTCGGTCGCCCTCCAGCCCCAGGTCGGTGGGAAGGCCTGCACTTGTGTACCACTGACTCGGTGTCTCGGTGAGGCCGGGTCATCCCTTTGTCGGGCGCCATGGGGAGCTCGGGTGTCTTGCCGCCGCCCGCGACAGGCGCTCCTCCGGCGATGTGGTCAGTGCCTAGGAGATTTACTCCATGTGGTCTTCGGCCTGGGAAGGCATTGTGGGCGGCCAACGATGTTCGCCTCAGTGCGGTAATAGAGGTTCCGGGTGGTCCGTCGTAGCTTATGGGTGCCGCGCTTCTGCCGCTGTGGGGAAGGCTGTGGGTCCGGAGGCGGGTCACTAGGCCTAGCCAGGATCCTGCAGACGGTGCCTGTTACTGTGGCTTGTGGTCGTGAGGCAGGTCGTGGGCGGGTACGCCTTGTGTCTGTCATTCCTGCTTGTCTGTGCAGATGTGATTTGCTTTGCCGCCATAGTGGAGCTTGTTGTTGCGCGGGCTCCAGGTGTACGTGTCGTGAGTCCGGTAGTCGCTTCCGTGGCAGTTCGGCAGCCGAGTAGGTCTGGGCTGGAGGGAGCATCTTGTCTTGTAGTTTACGCCAAAAATCTTGAAAGATGCTCTCCAGCCTGGCCGCATATCCCTGTTCGTCCTGGCTGCTGGCAAGCCGCGTGGTCGCCGCCATCTTTGGTGAGTCTCTCGGCCCACCAGCGGGTTTCTGTGAGCCTATCATGGCTGGGAGGACTCCCATTAGTGGACCGGGATCACCCCCACCTGGGGGGGGGGTTGCGGGGTACCCGCGTGTGGCATTCAGCTCTCGGGTCACTCCGGGCTGAGAACTCGGCCGCTGCTCCCCGCCATTGCGCACCCGGCCACATGCCTCCGCGTGTATAACCTGTTGCCTGTCATCCGTGTACGGTCCGCATTACCGGTTCCCCGTGTGGACTGAGTGTCAGGTCGTCGCTTTGGGTCATTATATGCCGTTTCATGCTGTTTGGAGGTGCCTTTTTAGCCTGTTTTTCGTAGCTTAGGCGGGAGCTCCAGTTAGGCACGTCTTCCCTCCATGGCAGTCAGGCCCCGCCCCCTTTAAAACTATTTTTTAAACTTTTGTTTTGCTTATTAATTTTTTTAAAGTTTCTAAACTTTCTTAAAACTTTTTTTTACAGCTTTAACATTTTTCTAAGCTTTTTTTTTACAGTTAACCCCTAACTAGCAGTAAGCAGCACTAACAGTAAATTCCCCATTTTCCCATAACTCCCACCCACCCCAGCTAGCAAAATATTTAATTATACAATATTTAAATTAGTTAATTAAATAAATTTAACCCCTGAGGGTTAAAAAATAAATAAAAGTTAATCGTCAGGGGTTAAAAAAAAATCGTCAGGGGTTAAAAAAAATCTGTATTTTGATCACTGTAGGCAGTGATCGACTGGCAGGGAAGGGGTTAATTTTTATTTGGACTGGGTAAAGTGTTTTTATTTTTTTATTTTCTACTTAAACGTTATTAAAACTTTTTTTTCTTAATTTTTTAACTTTTTAAAGCTTATTTTAAAACTTTTTTAACGTTAACCCCTAGTTAGCCTAACACTAAATCCCACAATTCCCCACTAACTTCCACCCTCCCCAGCTAGCTAAATTTATAATTTTAAAATATTTAAATTAATTAATAAAATAAATTTAACCCCTAAAGGTTAAAAAAAAAAAAAGAATTAACCCTCAGGGGTTAAAAAAAAATCAGATCATAGTAAAATTTAATCTCTGCCAATTGATCACTGTAGTCAGTGATCAATTGTCAGGGAAGGGGTTATTTTTTTATTAAAATGGGTAAAGGGGGGTGGGATTTTAATTAAACTTTTTTTTTTTTTTTTGACAGGAGGCAGGATCACTGATGATCCATCTCCCTGCACTTCACAGTGAACCCGGAAGTGCAGGGAGGCGGAAGGTAAGTATACACCACACATGTGCTCGCTCTGACATGCTGTGGGTCGGTGCTCCCGGTCTGCCTCTAATACAGAGGCAGACCGGAGCAAAATTAACCACATTAATGGGGTTAATTTTAACGGGTGACGGACGAGGTCCGTCACGCGTCGCTATGGCAATCCCCTGAGTGACGGACCTCGTCTGTCACCCGTCGTTAAGGGGTTAACAGTCATAAAAAGTAAAACCTTAAAGGAAAGTACAAAAATAGAGGGGACCTCCAATCGTTAAAATTATCTTTATTCACAGAGTTAAAAACAACAAATATTGCATACACCAGATCTAAGTGCAATCCAGCACAAAGCAAACACTGAATGTGCTTTTGGAGTCTTCAATACCCCTTAGGTATTAAACAGAGTGAGCGCGTCAGCAAGGTCAACTACTGAATCCCTGTTTCCAGATTCGCCTACAAACATGCCTCTCATCAATGGATTTCATGGGTAAATGTCCCACCCTCAGGATATGAAGCTGTTTGCCTACCTCCTATTTATATAGTAAAAACAAAAGAGAATTAGGAGCACACCTGGAACATGCATCTAGTGACCAAAATGTATACATAATACAAATTAAAGAAACAAGACCCGGACAGCCTGCTACAATAAGTATTCAGACCCTTTGCTATAACGCTTTCAATTTATCTTAAATGCATCCTATTTCTCTGGATCAACTTTCAGATGTTTCTGCACTTTGACTGGAGTCCACCTGTGGCAAATTCAATTAATTGGACATGACTTGGAAAGGCACACAGCTGTCTATATAATATGTCTCATCTGTAAATACATATCAGAGCCAAAAAAAATGCAAAAAGAAATCAAGCCATTAACCCCTTAGTGACCAGGCTATTTTTAAATTTTCTTACCGTTAAGGACCAGTGCTGTTTTTACATTTCTGCGGTGTTTGTGTTTAGCTGTAATTTTCCTCTTATTCATTTACTGTACCCACACATATTATGTACAGTTTTTCTCGCCATTAAAGAGTCTTTCCAAAGATAGCATTATTTTCATCATATCATATCATATAATTTACTATAATAAAAATTATAAAATATGCTGAATTTTTTTTTTAAAAACACACACTTTTTCTAACTCTGACCCCCGAAATCTAGTGACCAAAATGTATACATAATACAGATTAAAGAAACATTGGAATTTTAAAATACATTTTAAAATTCTATAAAGGTTACTTAAAATCGCCTATCTTAGCAAACAACTATGGGGATTCAGTTCCACCATGTAGCCATAAAGTGGTAAGCCTACCACTACTTCACAGTACCCCAATATTGGTGGGTCCTACACTAATTCCAGCGTGGGAGACAAATAATTGCATTGTGAGTATATACATAAAAACACTATCACATTAATTGTTTTGTTTTGAAACTGAATTTTTCATTTTTATTTGCATTTATCACATGAATTTTGCATTATATATATTCAGAATTCTTTTACATATTATTTAAATACACTTCAGTTTATTTAGCACTAGCACTATTTAATTAATGTAGGACCCACTGATACTGGGGTACTGTGACGTAGTGGTGGGCTTAACGGAATCCCCACATTTGTTTGCTTAGATAGGTGATTTTAAGTAGTTTTGTAACATTTAAAATTGTATATTTTGTGCGAACTACTACTTAATCTGTATTTTGTATACACAGTATTTTGGGCTTTCCGGCAACACCACTACAGAGAAATGCATGCTCTGGGTGTGCCCTCAGTACCCTTTTTTATGTGTATATTTGGAATCCAGGCCTGATTCCTTTTGGGTTGAGCACCCCACTCATCCAATATAGGTGCCCTTTTGGAGGTGACCACATAAAAGAATAAATTGAGCAGAGTCTCTGGAAGCCGTTTAAGCAGTAAATATTGCAGTTAGTATATACATCTCCCATGACAAAATTATTGTAGGACCCACCAATAGTGTTGTCGCGAACCCGAAATTTTCGGTTCGCGAACGGCGAACGCGAACTTCCGCAAATGTTCAAGAACCTTGACTTCAATGGGCAGGCGAATTTTAAAACCAACAGGGACTCTTTCTGGCCACAATAGTGATGGAAAAGTTGTTTCAAGGGGACTAACACCTGGACTGTGGCATGCCAGAGGGGGATCCATGGCAAAACTCCCATGGAAAATTGCACAGTTGATGCAGAGTCTGCTTTTAATCCATAAAGGGCAGAAATCACCTAACATTGACACCTGTCCTCAAAGCCCCTGATACACACTGACACAGAGCAGAATAGAGACTGTTCCCCCTACATAGGGTCACTTGGCAGATATGGATTGACACCTGTCCTCAAAACCCCTGATACACACTGACACAGAGCAGAATAGGGACTGTTCCCCCTACATAGGGTCACTTGGCAGATATGGATTGACACCTGTCCTCAAAACCCCTGATACACACTGACACAGAGCAGAATAGGGACTGTTCCCCCTACATAGGGTCACTTGGCAGATATGGATTGACACCTGTCCTCAAAACCCCTGATACACACTGACACAGAGCAGAATAGAGACTGTTCCCCCTACATAGGGTCACTTGGCAGATATGGATTGACACCTGTCCTCAAAACCCCTGATACACACTGACACAGAGCAGAATAGAGACTGTTCCCCCTACATAGGGTCACTTGGCAGATATGGATTGACACCTGTCCTCAAAACCCCTGATACACACTGACACAGAGCAGAATAGAGACTGTTCCCCCTACATAGGGTCACTTGGCAGATATGGATTGACACCTGTCCTCAAAACCCCTGATACACACTGACACAGAGCAGAATAGGGACTGTTCCCCCTACATAGGGTCACTTGGCAGATATGGATTGACACCTATCCTAATGATCCCTGATACACACTGACACAGAGCAGAATAGAGACTGTTCCCCCTACATAGGGTCACTTGGCAGATATGGATTGACACCTGTCCTCAAAACCCCTGATACACACTGACACAGAGCAGAATAGAGACTGTTCACCGTCCACAGAGACCATGATACACACTGACACAGAGCAGAATAGAGACTGTTCCCCCTACATAGGGTCACTTGGCAGATATGGATTGACACCTGTCCTCCAAACCCCTGATACACACTGACACAGAGCAGAATAGGGACTGTTCCCCCTACATAGGGTCACTTGGCAGATATGGATTGACACCTGTCCTCAAAACCCCTGATACACACTGACACAGAGCAGAATAGGGACTGTTCCCCCTACATAGGGTCACTTGGCAGGTATGGATTGACACATGTCCTCAAAGCCCCTGATACACACTGGGGGGAGCTACTGTCCTCCCCAACCCCTGCGCGGTGGGTGGGGGCCATAAATCACAATGGGGTGACCTACTGTCCTCCCCCCCTCGGCCCCCACCCCTGCGCGGTGGGTGGGGGGCATAAACCACAATGGGGGGGCCTACTTTCCTCCCCCCCGGCCCCCATCCCTGCGCGGTGGGTGGGGGGCATAAATCACAATGAGACGGACCTACTGATAGGAGTGGAGTATTGTTCATATCAGTTTAATACCTTCCGCGTCTCCTATCAGTGGACGTGTAAATGGCAGAGATTTTTAATTGTTGAATCACCTCCCCTTTTTGGGCCAAGGTGGGAAGATGCTTAGACCACTGGTATATTGGTGCCATCTTGGAGGATTTTAATTTTTGGTTTGGTTTTTGAAGCCACAGTGCTGCACCAGTGGGCCTAAATATTAGGCATGTACACATGCCTGAAAAATTTGGTATTGTTGCAGCCGCTGCTGTAGCAGCGGCCAGAAAAATTGATGTTTGTTTCACAGGCAGAAAGTGCCCTAAAACATGGCGGCTTGAACCCTAGTTGGTGGCGGATAAGTCACGCAAGTCAAACGTCATTCAGAGCTGAATACAGCAGCGTGTGGACCATTTTTAGCCCAAGGCAGCTCATCTCATCAGGCCTTTTTTAATCAAATGTATCGCCCAGTGTCAGTCCCTTTGGGATCCATCCCTCATTCATCTTAATAAAGGTGAGGTAATCTAGACTTTTTTGACCTAGGCGACTTCTCTTCTCAGTGACAATACCTCCTGCTGCACTGAAGGTCCATTCTGACAGGACACTTGAAGCGGGGCAGGCCAGAAGTTCTATCACAAATTGGGATAGCTCAGGCCACAGGTCAAGCCTGCACACCCAGTAGTAGGTTCATCGCTCCTCAGAGTGTCGATATCTGCAGTTAAGGCGAGGTAGTCTGCTACCTGTCGGTCGAGTCGCTCTCTGAGGGTGGATCCCGAAGGGTTGTGGCGATGCATAGGACTTAAAAAGGTCCGCATGTCCTCCATCAACAACACGTCTTTAAAGCGTCCTGTCCTTGCCGGCGTGGACGTGGGAGGAGGAGGAGGAGGATGACTTCCACCTCTCCCCCTGTTAGATTCCCGTTGTGCTGTGACATCACCCTTATACGCTGTGTAAAGCATACTTTTTAATTTATTTTGCAAATGCTGCATCCTTTCCGACTTGTTGTAATTCGGTAACATTTCCGCCACTTTCTGCTTATACCGGGGGTCTAGTAGCGTGGACACCCAGTACAGGTCGTTCTCCTTCAGCCTTTTTATACGAGGGTCCCTCAACAGGCAGGACAGCATGAAAGACCCCATTTGCACAAGGTTGGATGCCGAGCTACTCATTTCCCGTTCCTCCTCCTCACTGATGTCATTGAAGGTATGTTCTTCCCCCCAGCCACGTACAACACCACGGGTACCAGATAGGTGACAACGAGCACCCTGGGATGCCTGTTGTGTTTGGTCTTGCTCCTCCTCCTCCTCCTCAAAGCTACAATCCTCCTCTGACTCCTCTTCCTCACAATCCTCTTCCAGCGTTGCCGCAGGTCCAGCAAGCGATGCTGATAAGGCTGTTTCTGGTGGTGATGGTGACCACAACTCTTCCTCTTCCTCTTCACGCTCATCTACAGCCTGATCCAGCACTCTTCGCAGGGCACGCTCCATGAAGAAAACAAATGGTATGATGTCGCTGATGGTGCCTTCGGTGCGACTGACTAGGTTTGTCACCTCCTCAAAAGGACGCATGAGCCTACAGGCATTGCGCATGAGCGTCCAGTAACGTGGCAAAAAAATTCCCAGCTCCCCAGAGGCTGTCCTAGCACCCCGGTCATACAAATATTCATTAACAGCTTTTTCTTGTTGGAGCAGGCGGTCGAACATTAGGAGTGTTGAATTCCAACGTGTAGGGCTGTCGCAAATCAAGCGCCTCACTGGCATGTTGTTTCGCCGCTGGATATCGGCAAAGTGAGCCATGGCCGTGTAGGAACGCCTGAAATGGCCACACACCTTCCTGGCCTGCTTCAGGACGTCCTGTAAGCCTGTGTACTTATGCACAAAGCGTTGTACGATCAGATTACACACATGTGCCATGCACGGCACATGTGTCAACTTGCCCAACTTCAATGCCGCTATCAAATTTTTTCCGTTGTCACACACCACTTTGCCGATATCCAGTTGCTGCGGAGTCAGCCACTTTTCCACCTGTGCGTTCAGGGCGGACAGGAGTGCTTGTCCGGTGTGACTCTCTGCTTTCAAGCAAGTCAAACCCAAGATGGCGTGACACTGCCGTATCCGGGATGTGGAATAGTACCTGGGGAGCTGGGGGGGTGCCGTTGATGTGGAGCAAGAAGCAGCGGCACAAGAGGACTCAGCCGAGGAGGTTATGGAAGAGGATGGAGTAGGAGGAGTAGAGGAGGTGGCAGCAGGACTGCCTGCAATTCGTGGCGGTGTCACCAACTCCTCTGCAATGCCACACATTCCTTGCTTGTCAGCCATCAGCAGGTTTACCCAATGCGCAGTGTAGGTGATATACCTGCCCTGACCATGCTTTGCAGACCAGGTATCAGTGGTCAGATGGACCCTTGCCCCAACACTGTGTGCCAGACATGCCATGACTTCCTTTTGCACAATCGAGTACAAGTTGGGGATTGCCTTTTGTGAAAAGAAATTCCGGCCGGGTACCTTCCACTGCGGTGTCCCAATAGCTACAAATTTTTTGAACGCCTCAGACTCAACCAGATTGTATGGTAAAAGCTGGCGGGCTAATAGTTCGGACAAGCCAGCTGTCAGACGCTGGGCAAGGGGGTGACTTGGTGACATTGGCTTCTTACGCTCAAACATGTCCTTGACAGACACATGACTGTGGGCAGATGAGCGGGAACTGCTCAAGGCGGGAGACGGAGTGGCGGATGGTTGAGAGGGGGCAAGAAGGACAGCAGTGGTTGACGTGGCTGAAGATGCTGGACCAGGAGGAGGATGGCGGCTTAGAGTAGGCGTGCTGCTTGTACTCATGTGTTGATCCCATAGGCGTTTGTGATGTGAGATCATGTGCCTACGCAAAGCAGTTGTACCTAGGTGGGTGTTGGACCTCCCACGACTCAGTTTCCTTTGGCACAGGTTGCAAATGGAATCGCTGTTGTCCGAGGCAGACACACACAAAAAATGCCACACTGCTGAGCTCTGCAATGACGGCATTCTGGTGGTGGACACAGCATGCGCTGATTGGCGTGCTGTCGGGCTGACCCCGGGTGCCGATGCATGCTGTCTGACTGTGCCACTAGCTCCTTGTGACGACCCCCCCCTGCTTCCAACTCGTCTCCTCCTCCTCTCTGTCTCCCCATCTGAACTTTCGCCCTGTTCTTCTTCTTGCCGAGCGGGCACCCACGTGACATCCATGGACGCATCGTCATCATCAACCGCTTCGCTTGTATCTGACAACTCAGAAAAGGAAGCAGCAGCGGGTACAACATCATCATCATCACACCGTACCTCCATGTTTTTAATGCTGCCTGCCTGAGACATATCCCTGTTATCTACATCCTCTAGCAATAATGGTTGCGCATCACTCATTTCTTCAAACGGGTGTGTGAATAACTCCTCTGACATACCAAGTAAAGCGGCTGTGGTGCTAGTTTTGGTGGTGGCGTCAGGTGGGTGAGTGCTATCTTGAGAGGTGCCTGAAGCTAAGCTGGAGGAGGATGGTGCGTCAAGGTTCCGAGCGGAGGCTGTACAAGATTGGGTGTCCTGTGTTAGCCAGTCAACTAAGTCCTCAGAACTTTTCAAGTTCAGGGTACGTGGCTTCTGAAAACTGAGCATTATTCTAGGGCAAAAGGGAATCACAGCACCACGACCACGACGGCCCCTGCGGGGTGGCCTGCCTCTGCCTGTCATTTTTTTTGGGATTAGTGGTACTATGCGTGCAAGCTACTGTGAGACCAGATATGATTGGCAATGTGCACTGGAACAGTTCTGCAGAGCACACGCTGAAGGAAGGACTGACAGAGCCGCTTGAAGACAAGTAACTGCTATTCAATCTATAACAGTGAAAAACAAATTTTGGTTTTAAAAGCACGCTATAGAGACACCAAATATGATTGGCAACTGTCAAAGCACGCTGGAACAGGTCTACAGAGCACACGCTGAAGTAGGCCTGAAACACAGACGCTTGCAGACAACTAACTGCTCTTCTATTATAGCTCAGGCCACAGGTCAAGCCTGCACACCCAGTAGTAGGTTCATCGCTCCTCAGAGTGTCGATATCTGCAGTTAAGGCGAGGTAGTCTGCTACCTGTCGGTCGAGTCGCTCTCTGAGGGTGGATCCCGAAGGGTTGTGGCGATGCATAGGACTTAAAAAGGTCCGCATGTCCTCCATCAACAACACGTCTTTAAAGCGTCCTGTCCTTGCCGGCGTGGACGTGGGAGGAGGAGGAGGAGGATGACTTCCACCTCTCCCCCTGTTAGATTCCCGTTGTGCTGTGACATCACCCTTATACGCTGTGTAAAGCATACTTTTTAATTTATTTTGCAAATGCTGCATCCTTTCCGACTTGTTGTAATTCGGTAACATTTCCGCCACTTTCTGCTTATACCGGGGGTCTAGTAGCGTGGACACCCAGTACAGGTCGTTCTCCTTCAGCCTTTTTATACGAGGGTCCCTCAACAGGCAGGACAGCATGAAAGACCCCATTTGCACAAGGTTGGATGCCGAGCTACTCATTTCCCGTTCCTCCTCCTCACTGATGTCATTGAAGGTATGTTCTTCCCCCCAGCCACGTACAACACCACGGGTACCAGATAGGTGACAACGAGCACCCTGGGATGCCTGTTGTGTTTGGTCTTGCTCCTCCTCCTCCTCCTCAAAGCTACAATCCTCCTCTGACTCCTCTTCCTCACAATCCTCTTCCAGCGTTGCCGCAGGTCCAGCAAGCGATGCTGATAAGGCTGTTTCTGGTGGTGATGGTGACCACAACTCTTCCTCTTCCTCTTCACGCTCATCTACAGCCTGATCCAGCACTCTTCGCAGGGCACGCTCCATGAAGAAAACAAATGGTATGATGTCGCTGATGGTGCCTTCGGTGCGACTGACTAGGTTTGTCACCTCCTCAAAAGGACGCATGAGCCTACAGGCATTGCGCATGAGCGTCCAGTAACGTGGCAAAAAAATTCCCAGCTCCCCAGAGGCTGTCCTAGCACCCCGGTCATACAAATATTCATTAACAGCTTTTTCTTGTTGGAGCAGGCGGTCGAACATTAGGAGTGTTGAATTCCAACGTGTAGGGCTGTCGCAAATCAAGCGCCTCACTGGCATGTTGTTTCGCCGCTGGATATCGGCAAAGTGAGCCATGGCCGTGTAGGAACGCCTGAAATGGCCACACACCTTCCTGGCCTGCTTCAGGACGTCCTGTAAGCCTGTGTACTTATGCACAAAGCGTTGTACGATCAGATTACACACATGTGCCATGCACGGCACATGTGTCAACTTGCCCAACTTCAATGCCGCTATCAAATTTTTTCCGTTGTCACACACCACTTTGCCGATATCCAGTTGCTGCGGAGTCAGCCACTTTTCCACCTGTGCGTTCAGGGCGGACAGGAGTGCTTGTCCGGTGTGACTCTCTGCTTTCAAGCAAGTCAAACCCAAGATGGCGTGACACTGCCGTATCCGGGATGTGGAATAGTACCTGGGGAGCTGGGGGGGTGCCGTTGATGTGGAGCAAGAAGCAGCGGCACAAGAGGACTCAGCCGAGGAGGTTATGGAAGAGGATGGAGTAGGAGGAGTAGAGGAGGTGGCAGCAGGACTGCCTGCAATTCGTGGCGGTGTCACCAACTCCTCTGCAATGCCACACATTCCTTGCTTGTCAGCCATCAGCAGGTTTACCCAATGCGCAGTGTAGGTGATATACCTGCCCTGACCATGCTTTGCAGACCAGGTATCAGTGGTCAGATGGACCCTTGCCCCAACACTGTGTGCCAGACATGCCATGACTTCCTTTTGCACAATCGAGTACAAGTTGGGGATTGCCTTTTGTGAAAAGAAATTCCGGCCGGGTACCTTCCACTGCGGTGTCCCAATAGCTACAAATTTTTTGAACGCCTCAGACTCAACCAGATTGTATGGTAAAAGCTGGCGGGCTAATAGTTCGGACAAGCCAGCTGTCAGACGCTGGGCAAGGGGGTGACCTGGTGACATTGGCTTCTTACGCTCAAACATGTCCTTGACAGACACATGACTGTGGGCAGATGAGCGGGAACTGCTCAAGGCGGGAGACGGAGTGGCGGATGGTTGAGAGGGGGCAAGAAGGACAGCAGTGGTTGACGTGGCTGAAGATGCTGGACCAGGAGGAGGATGGCGGCTTAGAGTAGGCGTGCTGCTTGTACTCATGTGTTGATCCCATAGGCGTTTGTGATGTGAGATCATGTGCCTACGCAAAGCAGTTGTACCTAGGTGGGTGTTGGACCTCCCACGACTCAGTTTCCTTTGGCACAGGTTGCAAATGGAATCGCTGTTGTCCGAGGCAGACACACAAAAAAAATGCCACACTGCTGAGCTCTGCAATGACGGCATTCTGGTGGTGGACACAGCATGCGCTGATTGGCGTGCTGTCGGTCTGACCCCGGGTGCCGATGCATGCTGTCTGACTGTGCCACTAGCTCCTTGCGACGACCCCCCCCTGCTTCCAACTCGTCTCCTCCTCCTCTCTGTCTCCCCATCTGAACTTTCGCCCTGTTCTTCTTCTTGCCGAGCGGGCACCCACGTGACATCCATGGACGCATCGTCATCATCAACCGCTTCGCTTGTATCTGACAACTCAGAAAAGGAAGCAGCAGCGGGTACAACATCATCATCATCACACCGTACCTCCATGTTTTTAATGCTGCCTGCCTGAGACATATCCCTGTTATCTACATCCTCTAGCAATAATGGTTGCGCATCACTCATTTCTTCAAACGGGTGTGTGAATAACTCCTCTGACATACCAAGTAAAGCGGCTGTGGTGCTAGTTTTGGTGGTGGCGTCAGGTGGGTGAGTGCTATCTTGAGAGGTGCCTGAAGCTAAGCTGGAGGAGGATGGTGCGTCAAGGTTCCGAGCGGAGGCTGTACAAGATTGGGTGTCCTGTGTTAGCCAGTCAACTAAGTCCTCAGAACTTTTCAAGTTCAGGGTACGTGGCTTCTGAAAACTGAGCATTATTCTAGGGCAAAAGGGAATCACAGCACCACGACCACGACGGCCCCTGCGGGGTGGCCTGCCTCTGCCTGTCATTTTTTTTGGGATTAGTGGTACTATGCGTGCAAGCTACTGTGAGACCAGATATGATTGGCAATGTGCACTGGAACAGTTCTGCAGAGCACACGCTGAAGGAAGGACTGACAGAGCCGCTTGAAGACAAGTAACTGCTATTCAATCTATAACAGTGAAAAACAAATTTTGGTTTTAAAAGCACGCTATAGAGACACCAGATATGATTGGCAATGTGCACTGGAACAGTTCTGCAGAGCACACACTGTAGGCCTGAGACACCCGCTTGAAGACAAGTAACTGCTATTCAATCTATAACAGTGAAAAACAAATTTTGGTTTTAAAAGCACGCTATAGAGACACCAAATATGATTGGCAACTGTCAAAGCACGCTGGAACAGGTCTACAGAGCACACGCTGAAGTAGGCCTGAAACACAGACGCTTGCAGACAACTAACTGCTCTTCTATTACAGTGAAAAAAAAATATTTATTTTAAATGTAAAGCTTAACCAATTGTTAAAACAGATATGAGTGGTGGCACTGGGCAAGTATGCACAGTATCCAATGTGAACCTCACACAGAAGCTGGCAGGCAGGCAACTGCTCTTCTATTACAGTGGAAACAAAATTTGGGTTGTAAAAGCACGCTATAGAGACACAAGATATGAGTGGCAACTGTCAAAGCACGCTGGCAGGGTTGTGCAGGGCACACGCTGAAGGAAGGTCTGACAGAGCCGCTTGAAGGACACTGACTGTCTGCTATTAGCTTACACTGGAAACCTTTTTTCTTTGTAAAAGCACGCTAAAGAGACACCAGATATGATTGGCAACTGTCAAAGCACGCTGGCACAGGTCTGCAGAGCACACGCTGAAGTAGGCCTGACACCCAGACGCTTGCAGACAACTAACTGCTCTTCTATTACAGTGAAAAAAATATATTTATTTTAAATCTAAAGCTTAACCAATTGTTAAAACAGATATGAGTGGTGGCACTGGGCTAGTGGGCACAGTATCCAATGTGAACCTCACACAGAAGCTGGCAGGCAGGCAACTGCTCTTCTATTACAGTGGAAACAAAATTTTGGTTGTAAAAGCACGCTATAGAGACACAAGATATGAGTGGCAACTGTCAAAGCACGCTGGCACAGGTCTGCAGAGCACACGCTGAAGTAGGCCTGAAACACAGACGCTTGCAGACAACTAACTGCTCTTCTATTACAGTGAAAAAAAAATATTTATTTTAAATCTAAAGCTTAACCAATTGTTAAAACAGATATGAGTGGTGGCACTGGGCTAGTGGGCACAGTATCCAATGTGAACCTCCCACAGAAGCTGGCAGGCAGGCAACTGCTCTTCTATTACAGTGGAAACAAAATTTTGGTTGTAAAAGCACGCTATAGAGACACAAGATATGAGTGGCAACTGTCAAAGCACGCTGGCAGGGTTGTGCAGGGCACACGCTGAAGGAAGGCCTGACAGAGCCGCTTGAAGGACACTGAATGTCTGCTATTAGCTTACACTGGAAACCTTTTTTCTTTGTAAAAGCACGCTAAAGAGACACCAGATATGATTGGCAACTGTCAAAGCACGCTGGCACAGGTCTGCAGAGCACACGCTGAAGTAGGCCTGACACCCAGACGCTTGCAGACAACTAACTGATCTTCTATTAAAGTGAAAAAAAATGATTTCTTTAAAATCTAAAGCTTAAGCTATTGTTAAAACAGATATGAGTGGTGGCACTGACTGTGCAAATGGGCAAGTTATCCAACCTCACACAGAAGCTGGCAGGCAGGCAACTGCTCTTCTATTACAGTGAAAAAAAAATATTTATTTTAAATGTAAAGCTTAACCAATTGTCAAAACAGATATGAGTGGTGGCACTGGGCAAATAGGCACAGTATCCAATGTGAACCTCACACAGAAGCTGGCAGGCAACTGCTCTTCTATTACAGTGGAAACAAAATTTTGGTTGTAAAAGCACGCTATAGAGACACAAGATATGAGTGGCAACTGTCAAAGCACGCTGGCACAGGTCTGCAGAGCACACGCTGAAGTAGGCCTGAAACACAGACGCTTGCAGACAACTAACTGCTCTTCTATTACAGTGAAAAAAAAATATTTATTTTAAATCTAAAGCTTAACCAATTGTTAAAACAGACATGAGTGGTGGCACTGGGCTAGTGGGCACAGTATCCAATGTGAACCTCACACAGAAGCTGGCAGGCAGGCAACTGCTCTTCTATTACAGTGGAAACAAAATTTTGGTTGTAAAAGCACGCTATAGAGACACCAGATATGAGTGGCAACTGTCAAAGCACGCTGGCACAGGTCTGCAGAGCACACACTGAAGTAGGCCTGACACCCAGATGCTTGCAGACAACTAACTGATCTTCTATTACAGTGAAAAAAAATGATTTCTTTAAAATCTAAAGCTTAAGCTATTGTTAAAACAGATATGAGTGGTGGCACTGACTGTGCAAATGGGCAAGGCATCCAACCTGACACAGAAGCTGGCAGGCAGGCAACTGCTCTTCTATTACAGTGAAAAAAAATTATTTATTTTAAATCTAAAGCTTAACCAATTGTTAAAACAGATATGAGTGGTGGCACTGGGCAAGTGGGCACAGTATCCAATGTGAACCTCACACAGAAGTTGGCAGGCAGGCAACTGCTCTTCTATTACAGTGAAAAAAATTATTTATTTAAAATCTAAAGCTTAACCAATTGTTAAAACAGATATGAGTGGTGGCACTGACTGTGCAAATGGGCAAGGCATCCAACCTGACACAGAAGCTGGCAGGCAGGAAACTGCTCTTCTATTACAGTGAAAAAAAATTATTTATTTTAAATCTAAAGCTTAACCAATTGTTAAAACAGATATGAGTGGTGGCACTGACTGTGCAAATGGGCAAGGCATCCTACCTGACACAGAAGCTGGCAGGCAGGCAACTGCTCTTCTATTAGAGTGAAAAAAAATATTTATTTTAAATCTAAAGCTTAACCAATTGTTAAAACAGATATGAGTGGTGGCACTGGGCAAGTAGGCACAGTATCCAATGTGAACCTCACACAGAAGCTGGCAGGCAGGCAACTGCTCTTCTATTACAGTGGAAACAAAATTTTGGTTGTAAAAGCACGCTATAGAGACACAAGATATGAGTGGCAACTGTCAAAGTACGCTGGCAGGGTTGTGCAGGGCACACGCTGAAGGAAGGCCTGACAGAGCCGCTTGAAGGACACTGACTGTCTGCTATTAGCTTACACTGGAAACCTTTTTTCTTTGTAAAAGCACGCTAAAGAGACACCAGATATGATTGGCAACTGTCAAAGCACGCTGGCACAGGTCTGCAGAGCACACGCTGAAGTAGGCCTGACACCCAGATGCTTGCAGACAACTAACTGATCTTCTATTACAGTGAAAAAAAATGATTTCTTTAAAATCTAAAGCTTAAGCTATTGTTAAAACAGATATGAGTGGTGGCACTGGGCAAGTGGGCACAGTATCCAATGTGAATCTCACACAGAAGTTGGCAGGCAGGCAACTGCTCTTCTATTACAGTGGAAACAAAATTTTGGTTGTAAAAGCACGCTATAGAGACACCAGATATGAGTGGAAACTGTCAAAGCACGCTGGCACAGGTCTGCAGAGCACACGCTGAAGTAGGCCTGACACCCAGATGCTTGCAGACAACTAACTGATCTTCTATTACAGTGAAAAAAAATGATTTCTTTAAAATCTAAAGCTTAAGCTATTGTTAAAACAGATATGAGTGGTGGCACTGACTGTGCAAATGGGCAAGGCATCCAACCTGACACAGAAGCTGGCAGGCAGGCAACTGCTCTTCTATTACAGTGAAAAAAAATTATTTATTTTAAATCTAAAGCTTAACCAATTGTTAAAACAGATATGAGTGGTGGCACTGGGCAAGTGGGCACAGTATCCAATGTGAACCTCACACAGAAGTTGGCAGGCAGGCAACTGCTCTTCTATTACAGTGAAAAAAATTATTTATTTAAAATCTAAAGCTTAACCAATTGTTAAAACAGATATGAGTGGTGGCACTGACTGTGCAAATGGGCAAGGCATCCAACCTGACACAGAAGCTGGCAGGCAGGAAACTGCTCTTCTATTACAGTGAATTTTTTTTATTTATTTTAAATCTAAAGCTTAACCAATTGTTAAAACAGATATGAGTGGTGGCACTGACTGTGCAAATGGGCAAGGCATCCAACCTGACACAGAAGCTGGCAGGCAGGCAACTGCTCTTCTATTACAGTGAAAAAAATTATTTATTTTAAATCTAAAGCTTAACCAATTGTTAAAACAGATATGAGTGGTGGTACTGGGCAAGTGGGCACAGTATCCCATGTGAACCTCACACAGAAGCTGGCAGGCAGGCAACTGCTCTTCTATTACAGTGAAAAAAAATATTTATTTTAAATGTAAAGCTTAACCTATTGTTAAAACAGATATGAGTGGTGGCACTGGGCAAGTAGGCACAGTATCCAATGTGAACCTCACACAGAAGCTGGCAGGCAGGCACCTGCAATTACATTACACAGGAAAAAAAAAAAAAAGCAGCCTGATGTTCTAGCCCTAAAAAGGGCTTTTTGGGGTGCTGTCCTTACAGCAGAGATCAGATGAGTCCATCAGGATTGTAGTGGACACTGAATACCCTAGCCTAGCTATCAATTTCCCTATCTAATCAGCAGCAGCTAAACTTTCCCTCCTCTCACTAAGCATGCATCTTCCGAATGAATCAAAAATGGATGCTGGGAGGGAGGTTGGAGGGTGTGGAAGGGAGGGAGTGCTGCTGATTGGCTGGAATGTGTCTGCTGACCGAGAGGCACAGGGTCAAAGTTTGCCCAATGATGACGAATAGGGGGCGGATCGAACTGCGCATGTGTCCGCCCGCCGCGGTGAACGCGAACACGCTAATTTCGCCGGGAACTGTTCGCCGGCGGACAGTTCGGTACATCACTAATTGTGACACCAGTGAGTGAGTGGTGGCACTGGGCAGGCCTTGAAACGCACACTCGGGAAGGAAACTGACTGCTATTATATTACAGTCAAAAACGTTTTTTTTTTTCAAATGCAAGCTATTGTGACACCAGTTAGTGAGTGGTGGCACTGGGCAGGCCCTGAAACGCACACATGTGAAGGAAACTGAATGCTATTATATTACAGTCAAAAAAGTTTTGTTTTTTTTAAATGCAAGCTATTGTGTCACCAGTGAGTGAGTGGTGGCACTGGGCAGGCCCTGAAACGCACACGTGTGAAGGAAACTGACTGCTATTATATTACAGTCAAAAAGTTTTTTTTTTTTTTTAAACGCAAGCTATTGTGACACCAGTGAGTAAGTCGTGGCACTGGGCAGGCCCTGAAATGCACACGTGTGAAGGAAACTGACTGCTATTATATTACAGTCAAAAAAGTTTTTTTTTTTTAAATGCAAGCTATTGTGGCACCAGTGAGTGAGTGGTGGCACTGGGCAAGTGGGCACAGTATATGCTGTGAGCCTGACACAGAGGCTGGCAGGCAGACAACTGCAATTACATTACACAGAAAAAAAAAGCAGACTGATGTTCTAGCCCTAAAAAGGGCTTTTTGGGTTGCTGTCCTTACAGCAGAGATCAGATGAGTCCTTCAGGACTGTAGTGGACACTGAATACTACCTAGCTATCAATTTCCCTATCAAATCAGCAGCAGCTACACTGTCCCTACTCTCACTAAGAATGCAGCTTCACATTGAATGTAAAATGGATGCTGTCCAGGAGGTGGGAGGGTCTGCTGCTGATTGGCTGGAATGTGTCTGCTGACTGTGAGGTACGGGGTCAAAGTTTACTCAATGATGACGAATAGGGGGCGGACCGAACATCGCATATGTTCGCCGTCCGTGGCGAATGCGAACAAGCGATGTTCGCCAGGAACTATTCACCAGCGAACCGTTCGGGACATCACTACCACACAGAAATAAAAAAAATTAGATTCCATATTGAATTACTGATTAGTTATTGAGAATGCTGTCCTAATGTCACAGAGCTAAATGGAGAATTTATGTTTTTACTATTTCCTCTGTTTGGGATCATTGTACAGACCGTTTTGGACGCACTGTTAAATGGCAAGAAGCAACACATAAAATCAATATTTTTTAAAGAATTTATTTTCACTTGAGATATTTAACCACACTATGCAAGAATGAGCATGTTGCTGTCTTGTTAAAAAGAGTGAGATGGGAATAAAATAAAGATCTTTTTAAAACAATAATGGAAACACAGCTGGCGATCCTTTTAAAAGACATGGATTGCAGGAACCATGCTGTGAAAAAGTGAAGAATTATAGATTGTGACATTCACTTTTACCAGAAGCAGTGATTCCTGGGTTTTACAACTGTGGAAGAATCTCAAGAAGACAGATAAGAATATGTCCTATTATGCGTAATAACATGTCTTTAAAGAATCTTCATGCACATTAAATGTTTGTTCTTTTGCCTGGGAAGTACTGTAGTAGCTCAGTTTGAAGAAATTAAAATATATCAACTATAACTTTGCAAATGGATTAAACAGAATCTTAGGAAATATCACAATAACATAAGCATTCAGACCCTTTGCTATAACGCTTTTGATTTAGCTTAAATGCATTATATTTCTCTGGATCAACTTTCAGATGTTTCTGCACTTTGACTGGAGTCCACCTTGGGCAAATTCAATTGAATGGACATGACTTGGAAAGACACATAGCTGTCTATATAATGTGTCTCACCTGTAAATATATATCAGAGCAAAAACCAAGCCATTAAGGGACTGCCTGCAGTGCTCAGAGACAGAATTGTGTTGAGAAACAAAGCTGGGGAAAGCTACATATGTTGCTACGTTGAAGGTTTCCAAGCACACAGTGGCCTCCATACTTTTTCAATCGATGAAGTTTATAACATTAATCATTTTTGCTGGAGTCCTAGTAATCAAAGGGTCTTGGTAAGTTAGGTGACCAAGAACCAAATGGTCACTCTGGGTGAGCTCCAGATATTATGTATGGAGATAGGAGAACCTTTTATAAGGAAACCATCCCATCAACACTCCACAGATCTGGTCTTTATGGCAGACTGACCAGATGCAAGCCTATCCTCACTGCATGACACATAAATGTCTGTGTGGAATTTGCAAAAAAAGCACCCACATGACTCTCAGACTTTGAGATACAAGATGGTCTCTGATCTGATGAAGCAAAGATTAAACTGTTTGGTCTCAGTTCAAATCATCAAATCTGAAGGAAACTGGGCATTGCTCATCAGCTGTGCAATACCATCCCAACGGGGATGAAACATGTTGGTTGTGTCATCATGTTTGGGGTGTTTGTCAGTGGCAGTGACTGGAAAACTGGTCATGGTTGATGGAAAGCTGAATGCCGGCAAATACAGAGATATCATTAATGAAAATCTTGTTCAGATTGCTCAGCACGTTAGATTTGGTCAAAGGTTCACCTTCCAACAAGAAAAATACTCTAAGGATACAGCCATGACAATGCAAGAGTAGCTTAGGGACAGCTCTGTGAATGTCCATGAGAACCCAATTGAAGATTTCTAGAGGGACCTAAAAATGGCTGTCCACCAACAGTCCTGATCGAACCTGACAGAACTTTGGAGGATCTGCAAAGATGAATGGCAGAAACTACCCAAATCCAGGTGCGCAAAGTTTGTCACATCATACCGAAAAGACTTGAGGCTGTAATGGCTGCCAAAGGTGCTTCAACTTAGCACTGATTTAATGGTCTAGATAGTTATGGCTTGGTGATCCTGTTAAAATATTTGCAGTGGTATCAAAAATCCGTTTTTTTAGCTTTGTCATTATGGGGTATTGAGTGTAAATTGATGTTAAAAATGTATTTAAACAATTGAAGAAAATGAAAGGAACACTATAGCGTTAGAAATACAAATATGTATTCCTAACGCTATGGATCCCTAGTCACTGTTTAGGTGACTAGGGCCCCGTCCCATGGCGAATAAATGGTTAATTAACCATTTATTTGCTTACCTTAATCCAGTGCCTGTGCTGCTTCGGCACTGGTGACCTCTCCTCCTCCATCAACGTCAGCTTCCAAGTGGAGCCAGAGGTACGCGCGCATTCAAACCCGCCCATAGGAAAGCATTACTCAATGCTTTCCTATGGGGATCTTTTTTTTTTTTCAAATTGACATGTATTTTTATTTTCTTGTTTGTCATATTTAGTTTGCGGCGCTTGCTCGCCAGGGTACAGAAAGAAAAAGGGATATTTGTGCAGGAACATTTGGTTACATCGTAGGGAATTTACACATAGTAATACAAGTTTTTCATCCTCAACTTAGCAATCTCAGCTATGTTTTGTGACCGCTTTAACTCTGGGAACCTGTCCCCTGACCCTTGACACCCTCCCCCCTTCTAGTTTTCGGTTTCGCCTGGGTTTCTCTTGCCTGTCTTTCATGGCCTGTGGATGGGTGCTAAAAGTGTAGCTGGGTTCAGTGAACAAAAAGAGCAAAGAGCACTGCCTATAGAGTATATATTGGTATATACAGCTATATTGATTTAAAGTAAAAATACAAATAAAAAATATATTTATTGGTGAACAAGATACAAGGTGATTATTTCATACATCTACTCCTGAGCCGTCTGTATAGATACATACAGGGGCATACAGAGATGCTATGCAGAAATAAAAAGGTTTAAAAGGACAGTCAACAGCACCTAGATCACAGCTATTCTCAGATCAGTCGTTACAATGTCTCCACCGTTACAATTAGTAGTACTTGTGGCAGTTCGTCCAGCTGCACAAGATACTTTCTGTAACTATAAACAAAGTGCATGAGACTTAAGCCGTCTGAGTAATATCTCTTCCGTTTAGGTTAATGATATCTCGATATGGTTTCAAATTGAAAAAAAAAAATATATATATACATATATATATATATATATATATATATATATATATATATCCAAGAAGAGAAGAGAGCACTCCAGAGGACTTGTTTGAAGCAATTTATTCCGTGAGGAAAATCGTGCAGAAAATCGATTTTCTGCACGATTTTCCTCACGGAATAAATTGCTTCAAACAAGTCCTCTGGAGTGCTCTCTTCTCTTCTTGGATATACATGTACGCTGTGTAGCACCGAGGCTTTTTTCTGCGGTTCTATTTAAAGGTAGAGTGCCAGACTTTGAACATTTTATTTATATATATATATATATATATATCAACTGTAATTAGAATTACAACGGGAGACCAGTGCTGTCTGAATGCTGTCTTAGAGTTATAATAGGCTGCAAGCTATGGTAGTGGTACGTTCGATTACTGCAATGGTCCCGACTCCGGGCAGTAAATTTAAATTACCCCAAATATAGTGTGGAGAAAAGACAGAGAAAAAAGGAAATATATATCTCTGTGCCTTCAAGGGCACCTGCCAGATGGGAGAGCTAACTGCAGAAAAAGGAAAGGTACAGAAGGAGAGAGGTATTAAATTAAATTAATCACAGAGTAGTCAAATTTGTAAGTACTAACTGTGCCTTCAAGGGCACCTTCCTTTCAAATCACTAGCTGGCTTGCGTCTAAATAACTAGGATATCAACACAATAAAGTATTATCAGATGTCCAATATGCATGTGTTAAACACATGTATGACGTTATAACCACAATCCGTGTCAGTGGTTATAACCTTAGTGTCCCTCCCGATACACCCACGACCTATATTGATATCATTAGTAATCAGAATAATCTTAGGTATTAGCTGCTGGTGCAGAGAGTATAATGCTAGGTCTCTCCTAGCATTATACTCTCTGCACCAGCAGCTAATACCTAAGATTATTCTGATTACTAATGATATCAATATAGGGAGGGACACTAAGTATCGGGAGGGACACTAAGGTTATAACCACTGACACGGATTGTGGTTATAACGTCATACATGTGTTTAACACATGCATATTGGACATCTTTTTGTTCACCAATTTTCACGTAGGGTTAACCCCTTCACTGCCTTGATACCTTGACACTAGGCTTTCACTTTGTGTAGCTGGGTTCAGTACCTGCCATTCCCCCATACCTGTTTCGGCTATATCCCTATCTGATCCCTATTTTTTGCTTGTCTAGGTTGCCTGTGGGGTTGACAGATTGCGATCTATGGCATCCCGTTTCTTATATTCCTTCCACCTCTCTCCCGCTATTTCGGTGTGCATTTGTGGTGTCAAATATTTAGCAGCCATTAATTCATATTCCCAATTAAGGGCGGTTTGAGTAATGAGGGCCTCTCTCGATGGTGTCGCTGCGGATTTCCATGCCCTGGTTATAAGCGTCACCGCTGCTATCAGCAGTTGAAAGATTAATTTACCCTCCACCTTGTCTAAGGTCCTTGGTAGCATAAATAGCACACATTGTTCAAGGCTTAGCGGCCACCTCCTGCCTAGCAGTTGTTCTGCCATGCCTTCTACCTCTCCCCAGAATGGTTTCAACCTGGAGCAAGACCACCATATATGTGTCATTGTACCTCCCTGTGCCCCGCACCTCCAGCAGACGTTTGGTGTATTTGGGTATATCATTGATAGCCTTTCGGGCACCATATACCATCTGTACTGAAGTTTTCTAACTGTCTCTAGATGTGTGGTGCACCTTGTATTACCCTTGTGGATAATGAATGCCCTTTCCCAGGTAGGTTTTGATATGGTGTATCCCAATTCTTTATGCCACGCCTCTTGGAATTGTAGTGTGGTCTCTGTCTCCTCTTGTTGGAGCACGTTATACAATGCCGATAGGATCTGTTTAACCGGTTTGGGCGACAAGCATAATTGCTCTGTTCTATGTGTTTGTTGGTGTGTCAGGTCTCGTATCTTGACCCCTCCAAGGAATGATTTGGCTTGTAGGTATGGGAAAATAGCTTTGTTGGGTAGATTATATAGTCTTTGGATCTCAGGGAAAGGCTTTATCGTCCCTTTCGTGTATAAGTGGTGGATAGTGGTGCATCCTCCCTCCTGCCAAGGCTTGTGGTCAAATGTCTGGATTCCCATCGCCAGTGCAGATATTGGGGCTTGTGGTGATATATCTCCCTCAGATTTCTTCCCAAGTGTTAACTCATCCCAAAGTTTCAGAGTCAGTGAGGTGGTCGGCAGGGGGTCCATGTGTGTCGGGCGGTGGTTGTGTGGGAGCCAGAAGAGGTTATAGAGATCCCGTCCACCCACCCAATATGCCTCTAGCTGTGTCCATTGTGGGGCCTCCCCTTGTGCTGTGGACACTTTGACCGCTGTTAGTTGCGCTGCTCTGTAGTATGTGTAAACGTTAGGCAATCCCAGCCCCCCCTCTTTGATCGAGCGCTGTAGGGTTGAGGATGCTACTCTGTTTTTTTTCTTTGCCCATATGAAGCGTGTAAATAGACTTTGTATTGCAGTCAGGTAGGTTTTCTGTAGTTGTATGGGAAGTGTTCTTAATAAGTATTGTAGTTTTGGCAGTAACATCATCTTTATTGCTGCCATTCTGCCCACCCAGGATAGGAATTTACCTTCCCAGCTATCTAGCGTTTTTGCCAGCTCCTTCTGGAGTTTTATGTAGTTTTTTTCCAGGAGCTTGTGTAGGTTTGTTGGGATGTCTATACCCAGGAAAGTAATGTGGTCCGTCCTCCAGTCAAATTTGAACGCCGTCTTAAGTCTGTCCAGGGTGTCTGTCTGTAGTCCTATCCCTATCGCTTGTGTCTTAGTGATGTTCAGCTTGTAGTATGAATGTCGACCATATTCTAGGATGGTCTCCACCAGGTTGGGGAGGGATTTATGTGGCTGTGTTAGAGTGAGCATTATGTCGTCAGCAAATAAGTTTGCTTTATACTCCCTATCTCCCACTTTTACCCCGTGTATAGAGGTATGTTGCCTTATTACCTCTGCCAGTGGCTCCAGGGCCAGTACATACAAGAGCGGAGATAGCGGGCACCCTTGCCTCGAACCGTTAGATATTTGAAGTGGGTCCGATATGAATCCCGCGTTCACTACTCTGGGCGTGGGTTTGGTGTATAGGGCCCTGACCGCTGATAGGAAGACCTCCGGCATCCCAAACTTTGTTAGAAATGCCTCAAGGAAATCCCACCCCAGTCGGTCGAAGGCCTTTTCTGCATCCAGGGCTACTACCACGGTTCCCACCTTCATGCGTTTGGCGCTGTATATGGTGTCTAGTACTTTCCTGGTGTTGTCCCCTCCTTGTCTGCCCTTTACAAATCCCACTTGGTCATTGTGGATGATGTATGGGATTATGTCGCTAAGTCGTTGGGCATATATTTTGGCATACAGCTTAGCATCAGTATTTAATAAGGAGATAGGGCGGAAATTTTGAGGGCAGGTGGGTGATTTTCCTGGTTTCGGGATGGTTATAATGTGTGCCAACAGTGTTTCTTGTGGCAGTTGGCCTATTTTAGTGGCTTTGTTGTATGCTTTAGTTAAGTGTGGCGTAAGGGTGGTGTTACATGTTTTTGCCATCTGGACCTGGGGCCTTGCCTGTCGGCAGCCTCTGGATCGCTTCCGTCACCTCTTTTTCGGTGATGGGAGATGATAGGATCTGACTTTGTTGCGGTGTGAGTGAGGGTAATGGGATCTTGCTCAGATAGTCGTTAATGTCTAGAGGCTGTGGTTGAGGAGTTTGCTTGTCATCTGCTAAGTTATATAGGGAGGTATAGACATTGCTGATGTCTTTAGGTGCTGTGATCTTGTACCCACTGTCTGATTGAAGATACGCTATCTTTTGCTTGGATTGTAGTGTTTTGAGTCGTTGGGCGACTAGTTTGCTAGCCTTGTTGCCCTGTGTTTATTGGGTCACTTTGAGTTTGTGTAGGAGCTGACCTGTTCAATCTAATGCCTGTTTGTGGATGTTGCGTGTAATCTGGATAATGCGTTTTTTTAAGTCTCGCGACGGGCTCTTTTGGTTTAACATCGTGAGGTCTGCTAGCTCTTTCTGCCATTTACGCCTTTGGGCTTCTGACTATCTCTTAAGGTAGGCAGCCCTTTGTATCAGTAGGCCCCGGGCCACCGATTTGTGGGCTTGCCATATTGTGTTAAATGAGGTGTCCTCTGTAGTGCTTTCTCTAAAATATTGCTGTAATTCCTGCTCCAGTGACTTCTGGAAGTGTTGGTCAGCTAAGAGGGATCCGTTTAGTCTCCAGGGGCTTCTATGGGAGGAGTCATACAAGTCAGTTAGGGTCACCAGCATTGGTGCATGATCAGACCAGGTAATCTGTTTGATGAACACAAAAATAATTCAGCGCTAGTAATCACAAAATTAGTCAAGGTAGGCAGCAACCCAAATGAAGGAAAACCCCTCGGGTCCTTCGGTGTATAGATACAAAAAGATATGGAAGGGCTGCGCCAAATAAGGGTAGATAGTCCAGTAAAGTATTGATAGGGTGCCAATAGATGGTCTAGGACAGGGGTAGGCAACCTACGGCACTAGTGCCATGCACGGCACTCAAGGTGTCTTTGCACGGCACTCAAGGCTGCTAGAGCCAAACAGACTCTGGCCTATCAGGAGTCCCAGTGAAACTTCAGATATCTGCTAATACGAAAAGGTGGTGAAGGACAATCCTCAATTTATGCATTGCAGCACATAGAGGAAATTATCTCAGATCACTTCCTCCCAGCACTCGTGAATGGGAATCCACACAGTAGTAGAGCAGCTTGAAGCTGCTGTTGCAGCTCCTGTCCTTGACCTGTACCTGGCCAGCCTGGTCCCCACTGGAACCCAGGGAAGCTACTCACACTGCTAGATATACACAGACCTGCACAATAACCCTCCCCTCTTACAAATAATACGAACAGCCCACACACAAACATACACACAATCCGCACAAACGTAACCCGCTAACAATCCACATACATGCACACAACCCCACGTGCAGCCTCTCACATGCAATACCCCAAACAGCCCCCACACATACACACACTACTAAACACACAAAGTGACATATCCATCCAAACACAATTCCACAAGCAGCCCCCATACACAGCCCACATTCGTATGTATCACACGATACCAAACTACTAATGTACATATACAATATAATAGCTCATATACGCACAATTACAATGATACAAAGCAATTACAGTATAAATAACACAAGCAGAATACGGCAGCATACACACCTCAATTTAAAAAAAATAGGACCGGCACGCTACGGGACATCACAATCTTATATTGGCACAGTGCTGTTAAAAGGTTGCCTACCCCTGGTCTAGGATACTTGATAGAGTTCCTCTGTGGATGCGTCTAGTGTAGACCGTTCCGTATATGTAAATACAAGAGAGGTAGAGGCGACTAATGGTATAGTATGAAAGTTTAGGGTGTGATAGGTATCAAAATGTAGAGAACTCACATTCAAGAGAGCTATGGCCAGCTCTGGTGTGGATTGCGTACAGCGGTATAATCCCTGCTTATAGGATATGTAGGGAGGGGGTCTCTGTCAACACCGTCTGGTAGTCCAGAACTCGGAAAAGAAAGACAGAAAGCGACAATAGTGCTCTCAATTTTGATGTGGTTCAGTGTGCTCAGATTAGAAGAGGTAAAAAACTCACATTTGAGGGAGCTATGGCCAGCTCTGGTGTGGATAGCGTACAGCGGTATAATCCCCGCTTATAGGATTTGTAGCGGCGATACGTCCGTCAGCACCGTCTTGTGATCCAAGGCTCCAATATAGAAAAATAAAAAGCAGCAATAGTGCTCTCAATTGTGATAGGTTAAGAGAGTAGTAGAGGAAATAAAATAATACTCACAAAGATAGAGCAGAGGTACTGCTCTATGGATAGGCGCTGGTGGTATGATCCCCACCTAGGATTTCTTGGAGTACTGGAACTTTAAAATTGCCAGTGGAAGTAAAAGTAACCAGGAAAGGTTAAAATGCCAGGAATAGGTAAAAAAAAGTTTAAAGTGCAAAGAGAGTGCAATAAAAAGAGGATTAGTACAATAAAGTAGCCAAAAAACTTTTATTGATCTAAAATACACAATAAAATACAGAATTAATAACCATAAACGCGTTTCACCATAAGTGGCTTCTTCAGAATGGGATAATTTATACTTGGTCCAAATATTGCCCTGTTACTAAAATTCCGTCTATCCTGGAGTATGTATTATGGACCGTAGAGAAGAATGTGTAGCCTCTCTCCCCAATGTGTGTCGCTCTCCATGTATCGTAATAGTGGTATGAGTGTAGTAGTTTCTGTATTGCTTTACCTTGCCTTTTGAGTGTTCTCATCCTGGGTGCAGTTGGTGGCACTGTGGTGTCCATTGTGGGGTCTATAACATGGTTGAGGTCACCACATATCACACTAACACCTTTCTGCATCTGTTTTAACTTGTGGAGCACTTTGTGTATGACATTTCTTTGCTCTGTGTTTGGGGTATAAATGCTTGTGACTGTATATGTAACATCATTGAAAGTGCCCACTACAGTGACATACCTACCCCCTTCATCTATTTCCACCTGGTGAGTTCAAAGGGCACGTCTTTGCTGATGAGAATGGATGCTCCTTTGGACTTGTTTGAGTGTGTGGCGTGAAACTGGTGCGGGAAGTCTCGTGCAAATAGGGGGGAGTGTGCATCGGTTTTAAAGTGCGTTTCTTGTAAGCAAACTATATCTGGCTTGTTTTTCCTCAGGTCACGGTGTAATAAGCTGCGTTTGGAGGGGCTGTTAAGACCTCTGGTGTTATGTGAGTATATTTTCATGGGGGTTTGCGGTCGGTTGTCTGCTTTTTCTGTTGTGTTAGGTTTCTTGTGCGGGGGAGTACCACCCTACCCAGCCGATTCGAACCGGGTGGCCCCTCCCTCTCTGTATATTCTCTGCTTCGTGTTCCCTTATTTTGGGTGTTACCCCTAAGTGAGACGGTGGGTTGAGGATCAGTGCTGAGTATGTGTACTTTGTGACAAACATTGGGGTGAAACAATAAAAACATAACTACATAACCTATCAAAACTAAACAAAGTGCCATGTATTTGGCTTGGCTCCTGCCTGAGGTGCCCTGGGGGAGGAAGCTATACGCTTCCATGCCTGAATGGAGCATGAGTGCGGCCTACTCGCTACTGGTTGTTCTCTATTACCCTTAACAGTGATGCGGGTGGCAGTACACTAGGGGTGATGCGTGGCTACGCTGCTTACCCTTAAACCATAGGGTGTTCTCCTTTGTGACTTGTAGCCATTACCCTTAGCTTATCATCCCCTTGTCTATCTTCTCAATGACATAAATGTCCTTCCTTAGTATTGTAGCGTAAAGTAGGGTAAAATAATATAAGGTAAAGTAAAACTACGTAACGTATAAAGTCCCATAGTCTTTGCATAGTACTTGCCACTCTCTGTGGGTGCCTCTATTTGTTCCTGGTCACTTTTCGCCATGACGGTGGCGGTCCACTCCGTTTCGGTGGCGGTGTTATGGTCTGCGGGGTTTTCAGGCCCCATTCCTGTAGTGCCTTTAGGCCTGCTTCTGGCGTACCCATGGCCGTGATCTTGCCTTCGTGTGATACCAGGAGCTTTACTGGGAAGCCCCACCGATACGGTTTCTTGTGCTGTCGGAGTATCTCTGTTATGGGAGCAAAGGTCTTCCGTTTTTTCAGGGTTGCTGCTGAGATGTCCGCATAGATTGCGATTCCTTGGTAGGGCGCCGGGAGTGCCAGGCGCTGCCTGCTGGTTCTCATGATAATCTCCTTGACATGGAAGTAGTGTAGCCTCACCAACACATCTCTCTGCGCCTCCGTCGTTAAGAAGCTGGGCTTTGGGACCCTGTGGTAGCGGTCCAACAAAAGCATGTCCTGAGGTATGTCTGGTGCTAGGAGTTTAAATAGGCCTTGTAGGTAAGCATGGAGATCGGTCGGTCCCACCGCCTCCAAGATGCCTCTGATTCTGAGATTGTTGCGGCGCGACCTGTCTTCTATATCAGCCATTTTATTTTCAAAGGCCATCATGTTATCCTGCATTTCTTCCATTTCTGCGTGCAGGGCATTATAGGCCTCCGCCTGGTCCGACATTTTGTCCTCTAGTGTTGACGTCCTATTGCCCAGGTCCTGGACTTCCGACCTGATTTCTTTCAGGGTTGACTGTATTGTACATTGCAGCTTGTCGTGCATAGCATCTAGTAAGCGCTGCAGTATCCCCTGGGTCACTGGCTGCTCCGCCGACGGGCTGTCTTGTATGTTTCCTGTGTCTTCATCGGCGCCATCTTGCGCTTCGTCCTGCGCGCCCATATGTTTAGTGTGAGTATTACGGACATTAACCCCTTAAGGACCAAACTTCTGGAATAAAAGGGAATTATGACGTGTCACACACGTCATGTGTCCTTAAGGGGTTAAAGAAGTTATCTCTCCCTTGTCCCCCTGGCGCCTGCCCTTCTGTTGGGACATCGTTGCGGTTCAGTTTTCACGATTTCGGGTGTTTGTAATGCTGAGTTTCGGCCACTGTAGCACGGAGCTACTCTAACATGCGGCTGCTCCGGTTGCGCTCCAGGCCACGCCCCTTATGGGGATCTTTTTTTACACTGGACTCCGTGAGGTTGTCCAGCATCAAATAAGTGCGATTTACTCCATGTAAATTGCGGAAGCTACCTCTAGTGGCTGTCAGGGAGACAGCCACTAGAGGCTGGATTAACCCTGCAGTGTAAACATAGCTGTTTCTCTGAAAACTAGGGGGACCTGACACCCAGACCAGTTCATTGAGCTGAAGTGGTCTGGGTGCCTATAGTGGTCCTTTAAGGTGTCTGAATACTTTCTGAATGCACTGTATGTATACAACACATATAAAACTTAGAATAAACAGTTAGCATATACAAATATTTTAGAGCACATCAAAAAATACCAAATAATGATGTTGCCATTTTTATTAGTTTAACAGGGTTATTCACTAAAGTCCTAAAGTACCTGTACTGAATGGGCAAAACCATACAGGGCCATTCGAACTACAAGATCTGGATATTGTTAATGCTATTCAACAATGTCCAGATTTGCAATTCGTGCCCCCTAACGAAGACAGCTAGCTGAAATCCAGATCCGAATGCTTCAAATGCCAACCTAAATTATTCAAATCTGGGCAGAAAGTGGGGACTCTGAATAATTAATCAATGGGGGACTGGACATGCCATTTATGCCCAGTTGCTAGTTTTAAACGTTTTAGTAGATATATCCCCACCTGCTGCATGGAAGGGTGAGGACATAGTGACATTTTAAACCTCCTTTTTATAACTTTTTTAATGTGGCAGCTGGCCAGGTGCCACATGGTTAACCCTCACACTGCCATCGGTTATTTAGATTTTTGCCCACTCACTGCTAACACTGCCAGTGGTAAAATAGTTATTGTGTGCTTACAGAAAAGCAGTCAGCGATAATTTGTGAATGTGCATCTTGTCGGATGTATTTAGTCCTGAATTTTATTAAAACCAGTGATTTGTAAATCTTCGTAATCCTATACTTTGTATAGGATTCAGATGAAAAGTCACTAATTTTAAATCAGACACCGAATGCATCCAGGCAAATACTGTAGATCCACTCGGGCTGACCAAAATCCGACTGTGTTTGGCTTCAATAAATATGAGAATTGACTTTGTGGTTGGAATTTTATCAATGTTGACAGATTTTTCATTTATTTGTTCATTTTTTGCAGATATATTTTGGGGGGAGAGGGGAAGAGGAGGGGGTTATAAAGAGTTAAACATTACACAATGTTGTAGACCAGTTAATTCTTCATACAATTAAAAAAAAAAATTCACAATAAATAAAAAATTTTAAATAAAAAAAAATAGTAGGTATCACAGAATGTATACATAAAAAATGTCAAATTCTCTGCCAATGGGTATTTGTAAGGAATCTGTTAATATTTTAGGGAGAGAAGACTTCACATAATGACAAGCATAAAGTCTATTACAGTCTAATACTCTAGCCAGCAAAGTCGACCTTATGTGTACCCACAGCTTCCATATGTCTACTCGTCCTAGAATGCTGATCAGAAGCTCTTTCTTCAATGATATTTGGATGGGATGGATGGGGGATGGTAACAGATTTTTTCATTCCTATGCTTGATTCTAGTAGTGACAAGATGTCCTTTTCATAATTGGTATTTCCTTAATGGCATTAATGTGAAGCAAATTTAGACCATACAGTATTCAGAGAGAATGAAAATCTCATCAACTGATCTTTGTCCTTTGATTAAGCAAATTATATTCATGACTTTTTCTATTAAAATTGATAATTCATATCGGCAATATAAATTGATGATATCGGTTGACTTATTGTTATAAAAATGTAAAGTCAATTTCCATAAAGAATAAGGTATTTGAATATCAAGTAGGCAAAGCAATTCAATAAAAAAGCAATTAAATAATAATTAGAAACTTTTTTTTCAGAAATGATTCAAACCATTGGTATAGACTCAATCGGCATTAAGGTATTATTTGGCAAACTTCTGTCACATCTCATACTATGATAAAGGCACATCTTGTGTGTAGTTAATCAGGTCCTTTCAATCATTTCCCTGTAATTTTAGCAATTATGACTTTGAATACTTTAAGGTCTTAATCAAGCCAGATATGATATTGGTTCTGAAGTGTACAATCATCTTTGGATTTGCTAAGTCCGTGGGTCTGGATTTCCTACATTACATTTATTTCTCAGTAATTATCAATTTTTTACAAAGCACACTTAAGTTGTAATTGGGAAAAAAAAATTCCACAGAGTTTATTTCCTATTAATACATGAAGGAAGAAGATTGGGGCAGCTGATTCATGCATGTAAATAGAGTAATTGAAGTGAGAAAGAAGATATATTAATGTCCATTAATGAGGTGAGATTTATTGTGGTCCACATTGTGCAATTCATGCACAGATAGATTACTTATCTCATTGCCACTTGAACTGAGAACAAAGCTAAAATATATTAAAGAGAAACTGCCACCTGAATTTTACTTTGCCTAAAATAGTTTGTAATAATATATTATAAGAGGATGGGAGAAGAAATATGATGGGGGTCGAAGGGCAAAACGGGCTTGAACCCAATAACGTTACTACTCCTAGTTTGCAATAATATTCCAAACAAATAAATATTTCAATTACCACGTCCTTATATGGCATTTTTTCACGTCCATATATGGCATTTTTTGGAAATGGCCAGCTAAAAATGTATTCCAATATTTAAACCATCAGTACAGTGACAAAAAATACAGTGCTGGGGTACCCTGCAGCCTGTGTTTACAGATCCCCACTGTCCAAAAGGTATACTATATTGCTAAACATAATCAAGCAATAAAATTTACATGGACAGTAGTATAATCTATAGTACATGGAAAGTGCATGTTTGTTGTCTAGATATAACACTGCCAAAAAGTAAAAGGCAAAACACCACCACAGACTAAGAGAAGGGTAAGGTAATGAATATTGGAGATAGCAGATCGAATACTCTTCAACAATATATGGGGAATAAACTTAAAGGAACACTATAGTCACCTAAATTACTTTAGCTAAATAAAGCAGTTTTAGTGTATAGATCATTCCCCTGCAATTTCACTGCTCAATTCACTGTCATTCAGGAGTTAAATCACTTTGTTTCTGTTTATGCAGCCCTAGCCACACCTCCCCTGGCTATGACTGACAGAGCTTGCATGAAAAAAAAACCTGGTTTCACTTTCAAACAGATGTAATTTACCTTAAATAATTGTATATCAATCTCTAAATTGAACTTTAATCACATACAGGAGGCTCTTGCAGGGTCTAGCAAGCTATTAACATAGCAGGGGATAAGAAAATCTTAATTAAACAGAACTTAAATAAAGAAAGCCTAGAAAGGGCTCTTTTTACAGGAAGTGTTTGTGGAAGGCTGTGCAAGTCACATGCAGGGAGGTGTGACTAGGGTTCATAAACTAAGGGATTTAACTCCTAAATGGCAGAGGATTGAGCAGTGAGGCTGCAGAGGCATGTTCTATACACCAAAACTGCTTCATTAAGCTAAAGTTGTTCAGGTGACTATAGTGTCCCTTTAACCCCTTAAGGACACATGACATGTGTGACATGTCATGATTCCCTTTTATTCCAGAAGTTTGGTCCTTAAGGGGATAAAGGGACACTATAGTCACCAGAACAACCACAGCATTATCAATGTGAATTCCTTCCACCCTGGACAGTAATGATTGAATGAGAGTGCTGATGATAGTCAAATAGTCTTGTGGTGTAGCATCGTTGGCAGGAGAGGATGCAAATTTCCAGAGAATTTCTTAATGGTGTGGCATTTTTTTCAAACTGTTTTTAAATGATTTAACATAACACCAGAGGATTATTCCTATATAGGCAACATAAACATTACAGCATGCTATAGGGCGATGCAGCTTTGATTGTCCCTTTAACAAAACAGGTTAGTTCTTATTTTAGTGTTAAAGGTTAAATATGCTTTAAGATGAATTAAAATGAATACTGGATTTCCACAGAAGCAATAAGTAACAAAGTTATTGAGATTTTTGTTTTCATGACGGCTGCATTAAATTGGTCTGTGGGGCTATTACTAACGACACGTAACTTATATTAATGAACAGTGCTTGTCTGACAGTATAAAATATTCACATGTGATCTTTGAATTTAATTGAGCAGTAAATAGTAATAAAACGTGAACAAAAAATCTAGCATTTAACATCCAAGAGTAATGGCAATTATTTCAATATATGTTAATACCTCCAGCTGTTATTATCTATACCCATTGGAAAACTGGATATACACATGCACATGTAGTGCGACAATTCAAAATATTTTCTAATTTATAATGTCTTTATCAGTCGTTTATCATTGTGTACACATGTCTTTAACTTTGCATATTTGATGTATTTAAGAATGTGTCCATTGGAGGGCATATCACTTCAATCGCCAGACTCTAAACTTTAGGTTCCGGACTTATAGTTTCAGAATAACCATACATTAATTTACATGTGTGTTGTTTTCTACATTTGATTACAGTGTTAAACATGATCATCAAAAAAAAAAAAAAAAGTCCACATACATATGGATTAAATCATATAATTACCTCCAGGCAGATTCAGTGGTTTGCGATACATTGTATGATGCTGCAGACATGAGTATCTCTAGGGGATGTTTCCAGATAATAAACTTGAAAGCTTGATGTTCTTGTGCTAGGTGGGTCTGTGTAGATAAGGAGGAAAGTGGGACTGTGGAAGAGTAAGAGATTTTTTGAAGCACATTGGGAAAGGCCAGAGGGGTGCTGGCAAGGAGAACATCAGGTATTTTGCCCCCCAGAACATTAGTATAGGGAGGTCTGTGGGCTGCTGTCTCATACTACAAAATATTGTTTTTTTGTTATTTATTATTATTATTCCAATATTAGTACAATACATTTAATATAAAAAAATAAGTAAGGGAGTGGTGTGTGGTAGCATAATGTGCTGTTTTGACCTCAATATATGCTGTTTGTAGTTGCCTCTCCATGCCAAATGTAGCCAGCCCTCCCCTGGGAATGGGGCTGTCTTTGGAATACATTTGGGGATAATTGGATGTGGATGATATCAGGAAAAGGATATCAGGAAGTGTGACGGTAGTAATCTGTATCACTGTCTAGTATTCCCTTTTTCCCAATAGCAGAATAACTCCAATAATCCACAGAGTAAAATAACGCTGGTATCGTCAAATAATCCACACATGAGCCAAAGATTAATGCTGGAACAAGACTGATTTACTGGGATACAGGGCACACAATTTGTACAATACAAAACTCCTCCTCTGGGCCAGGCTAGATAATTGGGTTTGAGCAACATGCTAAACTCAATTATCTACTGGCCAGAAAAATTACAGTTTTTAAAAATTTTTAAAACAATACTTTCTACATAACATATCAAAATCTTACATCCCTGTGTATCTGATGGTCTGGGGAACAACATACTCAAAATTCACGAAAATCCGTTTGGTAGTTTTCGTGTCGCGTCGTGTGGAAGTTTGACCGGCTCACCGCGTGTTGGTATCCGATTCAAAGTAAATTGGGGCCAAGAGCCGGTCTCCGTTTGGGTCAATTTACATGAAAACTACCATGGTTAGAATCCAGAGAGTTAGTGGAAAGTGCTCCTCTCATTCGGTACTTTGAACTTCCCGAACACTGTTAGCTGCCTCTTGTGTTTTGATCTTTTTTTAAAAAGAGTATACTAGATAGTATTATTTTTTCTGTTTAATTGTGTAACTACTCTCTTTGATTCATCAGAAACCTTCAGTGGTATACATATTTATTACCTATTAAGCGAAGTTCCACTAGTCTGTTTTTTTAAAACTTTTTTATTTTATTTCATTGGAGTGGACATATCTCTGTATAGTTGTTTTACCATATCTGGTCCCATGTTCTGCTGTTTCTGCTGTACTATGCCTTGTCTGGGTCATTCAGTAGCCAATCACATTGTTTAACTGTATGCATATATTTTAATCACAATTGTTCTATGTCAATTCATATATATTTTCATCTGTTTGTCATGCATATACCTCAATAAAAAAAAAGAGATTTACAAAAATAACTAAATAAATAAACAATAATTAGTAAAATATAAAAACGTTCTCTGACAACAACATACAGATTGTCCCATATCAAGATTAAAATAGTGTTTCTTCTGATCATAATTGTGAAGAGCTGTAGCAAAGAGCTATTTATCCATAGGCGTGCGCACGGGGTGTGCCGGGTGTGCCTGGGCACACCCTAATCCCCATGGCACGCACTATGTATTGAGTCCTGCAGGAACAGCGTTCCTGCACTTTTATTTGAGCAGGAACGCTGTTCCTGCAGGCACTCAGTGCCCCCCAAATGCCCCCTTCCGGACCCATGTTCCCCCTGTCAAGGGGGGGGGGCAAGAGGTGATCGACCCCCCCCCCACCCCCGTCGGGTGCCCGTCTTCATCTCAGCCGCGGCGAGGGAGCTGTGTGTTCTGTCTGCTTCCTCTCGCCGCAAGGATCATGGCAGCAAGGATCCCCCCTCCCTACATAAGGTAGGGAGGGGGGATATTTACTAATCTGCCCCCACCTCCACAATCCCTCCAAACATACAGCCCACACACACACAGCACCTAGACACATACAGCACGCTCACACACACAGTACACTAACCGCACCCTCACAAACACACACAGCACCTTTACAAACACACAACACCCTCACACACAGCACACTAACAGCACCCTCAGAAACACACACACACACACACAAACAGCACCCTCACAAATACACGACACCCACACACATCACACAAACAGCACCCTCACAAATACACAGCACCCTCACACAGCACAGTAACAGGACCCTAACAAACACACAAACACCCTCACACACTACCAGCACCCTCACACACAAACAGCACCCACACAAACACCCTCACCCACATAGCACACTACCAGCACCCTCACACACACTAACAGCACCCTCACGCCACCCTCACACAGCACACTAGCAGCACACACACACACAGCCGTGTATGTGTATATGTATATATATATATATATATATATATATATATATATATATATATATATATATACACACATGCGGCGTGTGTTTGTGCTTTAGGGTGCACACCCTAATGCAATAGGCTGCGCACGCCTATGTATTTATCTGAAGCAGCAGCTACACATTTTGTTATGTGGAGATGGTAATATCACAGTCAATAAAGCAAAAAGCCCACCAGTTCCAAACAGTGATGCCTAATATTAGTCAGTATTGTATTAGTTACACCCTAAACATGACAGCCATCTTTCACAACAATGTACTGCTATATACTCATACCCTCAGTGCAACTAGCCATGATATACGCACGTTCAGCCTAGCATGCTCAAATATAACACTTCTGTCTAAAAAAAAAAAATGGATGCTGTCCAGGAGGTGGGAGGCTCTGGGAGGGAGGTTCTGCTGCTGATTGGCTGGAATGTGTCTGCTGACTGTGAGGTACAGGGTCAAAGTTTACTCAATGATGACGAATAGGGGGCGAACCGAACATCGCATATGTTCGCCGTCCGTGGCGAACGCGAACAAGCTTTGTTCGCCAGGAACTATTCACCAGCGAACCGTTCGGTATTTGGATTCTTGGGTGAGCTATGAACTAAAGTGGTAGTTGTGGAGAACTGACACAAGAATTGCAAATTGTATGCCAAAATATCCAAGTTATTTTGGTTTCAATTTTACTTTAATGATTTAATGAATAAAACTCTCTCTTCGAATGGCATTAGTATTAAAGGAACATTGTGGTAAATTCTTTTTACTATCTTAATAAAATCTGTTAGTATATTTTGACATATTATAAAATTATCTCATTTTTTTTAGATTAATCTATTTAAATGTAATAAAAACAAATGACTTTCTGACAGCCAACTTTATATATCTTCAGATAGACTTTCAGTTAACTGACCCAATGCTCACTATTTTGCCACAATGTATTGCTTTCCAAATCCCCATGATTTTAGAATCATGTGCATTTTCTGCCTTCAGCACTTTTTGTCAGGCAATATTGAAAAGGAATGGACGGCTGCAAAACAGTGAGCAGTCGGTGGGATAACTGACAATCTAGCCACAGGTGCCTAAAGATGTATTAGGCACCTGGTTATCAAGTGATAAAAAAATAATGAGATTGTATATTACAATATAAAGATTATAATAAGATATTTACAGGGGACCTCTCATGCCCCAAAGAACTCACTAGACTGAGAATAGAATCTATCAATAAATTGTGCTAGCGGGTTTGCTCCCATAGGAGATCCCTCTGGTCCCCACTCATAGCAACCACAGCCCATGCACTGTGGTTGCTATGGAAAATCCCTAGCCGCTAGGTGCTGACTAGGGAGAATAGGAACAAAGCGAAGTGACATCACTGAAAAGATTTGCCCTGCTTTGGGGAGCCATCCCAAGTAGGGCAAATCAAAGAAGACTGCCGGAGGAGTGCAGGCACGATGTCCCGGAGGTGGGTGTTACATAAAGAGTAATTACCTATGAAGTGCTGCTGCAACAGAGGAAAAGTATGTAAATCTCTATAGTTTACATTAAATACACAATATATCTTTGTGATATACGGTGTATTCTATGTATATGGGAGCAATTTAAAGCAAGTGAAAGTTTGCAATACAGGTTCATTATTCACTTTTAAAAATGACGATCATGTTCCTTTCAGCATCCAACCATCACTTATAGAAGATATGTATTTTTACATTGTCTTTACATAATAAATGTAGAGCACAGCAAATGTTGTGCCAGTAAAATGCAAGACAGTTCATAATGCAAGAGAACGCAATATTTCACATTTCTTTGCTATCCTCCCATTTGTTATATAATGACTGTGTGAATGAATTATTAAATATTTTTTACTGCACTTCTAAAAATGTTGTTAAATCAATCCTTATGTTAAGATAAACAGCACATCAATTGTTTTTCCTAGTGCCAAACGGATTTTATAGTAATAATTGATGTTCACACATTTAAAGAAAATATTGAATTAGATTAAAATGTGATACATGTTTTGCACTGGGGATGTATGTGTATATGCTCTTTAAAATATTGTAAAAAAGTAATGCACAAATAACATAAAAATATTATTTTTATTCAATTAAATACTATGAAAAAATGTTACACAATAAATATTTTGTTGCATGTCATAAATGCACACAGAAATTGTTGGATTATGTTGCTATTGTGTCAGCCATAATTATCTAAAAATCGGCCAGACATATGTTGTATAATTATACAAAATGAAAAGCAAAAAACATTAACCATATAATTTTCATTCGGACAGTACTCGGGTCATAAAAGAAACAAAATCTATTTCAACACAAATGTTCCCACAATTGTTTGCTGTAGTTTAGATTTTATTTTTATGTCTTTAGGGTTCAAATCATGTCAATAGCATTAATGGTAATGTTAAATCTAACTGGAGAAACCTTAAGTTAAATGTGTTATAGGTTATGGAAAAATTTTTAGTAGTAAGACACTTGAATTATTAAATATAAACCAATGTCAAACCAAATATCAAACCAATGAGCTGTCAGATATTTTCAAACTTTCTCTCATATTTTTAGTAGTCTCAAAACTGGCTCTATATAACATGTTATCTATATTTGAGGTCATGTCTAGTTTAACACCATAAACATATAAATACACATATTGTGAATCAAACAACCACTTTAAAGAGATTCAACTCCATCCCATGATTCTGTTACCTAATGATAGCCCTAGATCAGGGACAGGAAACCTTTGGCACTCCAGATGTTGTGGACTACATCCCCCATAATGCTGGCAAAGCATCATCGAGTGCTGAAGGTTGCCTATGCCTGCCCTATATTATGACATCAACAACCCAATATCAAAACTATAATAAAAGGCATGCAATTTTAGTTTTAAAATCCTGTTGGACTTAGATTTAAACATAAACATGGAATTCAGAGTTTATGTTATCAAGCCTTGTATTTTTTAAGCAAAATCTGTGTTGGTTACTTTAGCATTAAAATTGCGTTAATTTTGCTCACCCCAGAAAAGTAGCCCTTTTGCTATACATTGTGAGACATGGTTACTAGAGACATTGGGCTCAGGGCACGATTGTTGGTTAAATGGGCTCTTTGGCAGTCAAGAGCAAGGCTACATGGTGTAGGAAAGTGAAAATGCATGCGTGGTGATTATTTGTAAGTCATGGCACTCTTGTTGGGCACAATTCTATAAGAATTGGCACTTTTGGCAAATATCATTGTGTTTTCCTATAGCTCTGAGCTGGCTTTATTTGATAAAGGCTTGTTGTAGCTGAAACACTGCCACTTGTTGGTGTGGATTAAAACAAATTTTACTGCCTTTTTATTTTGTATGGATAGCTGGAATAAATAGTAACAGTGTGATTGGGGAGTCTTGGATTTACAAATACATTGCTAAAACATAAAAAAAATACATTATATGTATTGCATATATAGCAGCCAATGGAAAATTATTTTGAGAGTTTATTCACTATACAGTAAATTATAATGAACCAACATTAATGTAAACAATTTAGGGTAAATGGCTGAATTAAAAATAGGACATTATTTGATGAACAGAGGATTATAGGGAATATAATTGATTTTAATATGAGGCTAAGCATGCTGGTATAGAAAAAACTGTAGTCATGAATTTTGCAATTCAATTTTAAATTCAACACAACTCTATTCATAATTTTAATGAATTAACCATATAGTTTATGCTATTGACTCCATACACCACAATATATTGCATTTGTCACATAAAGCATTTCATAATGTTGAAAAAAAGAGAAATGCACGTTACATTGACAACATATCTTGAATTATACAGATTAGGGTGAAACACGCACGCAAAAACTTAATATATAGTTTAACATTTTACAAGACTACTTAAAATCACGTATCTTAGCAAACAAATCTGGGGATTCACTTACACAGTTTGGCCATATTGTAATAAGCCCAGCACTATGTCACAGTACCCCAATATCAGTGGGTCCCACAATGATTTTAACATGGGAGATAAACATGCTAACTGCAATACTTACTGCTTCCAGAGACTCTCCTTAAAGGGACACTATAGTCACCAGAACAGCTACAGCTTATTGAATTTGTTCTGGTGAGCAGAACCATTACCTTCAGGCTTTTTGCTGTAAACATTGTCTTTTCAGAGAAAATGCAGTGTTTACATTACAGCCTAGTGATAACTTCACTGGCCACTCCTCAGATGGCTGTTAGAGATTCTTCCTGGGTCATGGCTGCCTAAAATGCATCCAAATATTCAGTATCTCCACCCTCTGCATGCAGACACTGAACTTTCTTCATAGAGATTCATTGATTCAATTCATCCCTATGAGGTGATGCTGATTGGCCAGGGCTGTGTTTGAATCATGCTGGCTCTGCCCCTGATCTGCCTCTTTGTCAGTCTCAGCCAATCCTATGGGGAAGCATTGTGATTGGATCAGGCTACCACTTCTGATGATGTCAGCAGACTGCTTGTTTTTTTCCGAGTCTAACAGCATGCAGATCTAAAGCTTCTGGCTTGAATACAGTGAGATTTCTATATTTATGGAGGCATGAGGGTCCAAGGGGGGCTAGATGGTGGTTTTATCACGATAGGGTCAAGAATACATGTTTGCTCAACCCAAAAGGCATCTGGTCTGATTAAGTATTTTTGTAGTTATTTTAGGTGCTGTTCCCTAATCTGTATTTTGTATATATTTGGATCTTTTTATGCCACACCGTTACTGAGAAAGGCATGTTCCAGGTGTGCCCTCAATTCCCTTTTTTCTATGTACCCCTTTGAAGGTGAACAAAGGAAAGCATACATTTAAGGAGAGTCTCTGGAAATCATTTAAGCAGTAAGTACTGCAGTTAGCATGTCTATCTCCCATATTAAAATTAGTGTATTACCCACCGATATTGGGGTACTGTGAATTAGTGGTGGGCTTACCACAATATGGCCATATGATGGAACTGTATCCCCATATTTCTTTGCAAAGATAGGTGACTTTATGTTGCATTGTAAAATTACGCTGTTCTTTAATTTGTATTTTGTATATATTTTTAACTTTACAGTAGGGCCACTACTGAAAAATGTAAGTTCTATCAATACTAGTATTGACTGTTAATATTTTGGCTGAAAAATAAAGCATGCTTATCTGTTTCATAACAAAGATGCACTCTTTTTACACTCAAATTTTCCGTTAGTAGTTTCCTTTACTGGATTTAAAACGGGTCCCCCTCTTTTTGGGTTAAAAAAAAAACCCCTTCTAAATGATCATCAATCAAAAGAGAAGGATGTATGGCATAGGCATGTGAATCACCATAATCCACCAATCTAATGTTTCTCTGTGAGAAGCATTGAATGCAACATTTCACACACTCATCATCCAGGATCAGCATACTTGATATGCTGATGCCAGACATGAAATAGATTAATCTATTGAATCTATTTTAGTCCAAATCCTTTAGTGACTATGTGGAAATTCCAAAATATACACTGTTTCTCCTAAATGGTACTGTTTTCATCTGCAATTTGCAGGGGCAGCCTCTATTCACCAAAATCACTTAATTTTTGTTACTTGTGCTTAGAGTGTCCCTTTTGTGTAAAACAACAGAAACATTTTAATCTGGAAATAATGGTCACATATGACTCTATGGAGGTAATCAGATTAATTCATATTTTGTAATGTTGCTGACACAGGTACAACATTTAAATTTTTAAGTTTAAAAAAAGAAACTTCAAGTATTTTTTTCAAAGATAATGTCTGCATCTCATTAATTTTTGGAATGCCTTTTTAAAGTCTTCATTGAAGATGGTATAGATTAGAGGGTTAATGAGGGAATTGAGGTAACCAAGCCAAGTAAGAAGGTTTGACATATCATCGGAGATGTAACATGTTAAACAAATGTTCACAATGACTTCTTTTACAAAGAATGGAAGCCAGCAAATAACAAAAGCCCCCAAAATTAATCCTAACGTAGTGGCTGCTTTACGTTCTCTTGAGCTAGATATTTTTTGTTTTCTCCACATTTTTTCATGTCTTATTTCTGCTCTTGTGCTCCTCAGTGTAATATGGATTTTATCAAAATCAGTCGAATGATCTGAAAAAGACTTTTCCGCTATACACAAAGTCGAACTTTTTCCACAAGCTTCTAAAAGGACTTGCCCGTTTTGTTCTCTTTCAACTCTGCTGATGTTCCGTTTGTGATATAATGTTTTTGCTGCCCTATAGATTTTATAGTAAAGCAAAAGTATCAGCGTCAGTGGGATATAAAACGCTCCGAATGTAGAGTAAATGGTGAATACAATATGGTCATGCTTAATGAGGCATTCGTCTTCTCTGTTGTTGCTTTGGTGACGCCAAAACAAAATCGGCATCGAAATGAAAATAGAGAGTACCCACGCCACGGTAATCATAATTGCGGCATGCTGAGCAGTTCTTTTCCGGGCATATTCCACCGCATCTGTAATAGCTCTGTATCGATCTAGTGCAATAGCTGAGAGATGCAATATAGAACATGTACAACATGTTATATCGACACTTAGCCAGATATCACAGACCACTTGTCCCATAAGCCACGTTTCCTTTACGATATATATGATGCTAAAAGGCATCACCAACACAGCAACTAGAAAATCTGTCACTGCCAGAGAGCATATCAGATAGTTGGCAGGATGATGGAGTTTCCGTGTCACAATTATCGCAGCAATTACAAGGGAGTTTATTGCAGTTGTCATTAATGTCAATATAGATAAAGTGAGTGAAACCAGAATTTTGCTGGTAATCCCATTTGTTAGTTGTTCCGAAGTACAATTATATTCCGTGAAATTTTCTACATCCATTTTATTTTCGCTAAAATGGTAAGTCACATCCTGTTGATGATATCTAAACAAAGACAAAAAATGAAATTATTTTACTGCATCACAATACAACAACATATTTCATACACACGTGTAGTGTAATACATGCACACAGTTGATTTACTGATGACAGGCTGTATTACCTAGCGCTTTGTCAACAGCAAAATTAACTCTAACTTTATATGTAATTATGTTAAAAATCTAGAGAAATAATGGAGCTAAATGCTTTAGTTGGAAAGTCATGATCTAAGAAAAATAAATAAAAAATACGAGATAAACACAGAACAGAAGTTTTAACTGTAAGGGTATAACTATGAATTAAGTCCCAATTTTCAACTTAAATTTAAACTTTTTATTGTGGCTGTATAGAATATTAGTGCTTTGTATGTATAGACTTCTTTGTCACTCTCCAGCACTCTTTATTAAAAATGTAATAAGTTAAGAAAAGATGCCCCAGGGGTTTGATCACTTAGAGATCTTTATTGGCAAAAGGCCTATTCAGTAATATTAAAAGTATTTATACACCTGTCTCTGTTCAGCATGCACTGATGCTACGACATCACAATTGATTCCTTTTATCGAAATGAAAGCAAAATCCAGAAGAGAAGCCTTATTTTTAAGAAACTAACAGAGATTTTCTTTGCATCATCAGCAAATACTATAGCAGACACATGCAAGGTTGAAAAGAAGGGAACTATTTATGCACAAGTCCCCTGTTGTTCTGTCATGCTATTGACTACTAAGAAGTTGAACAATTCTTTTATTCCTTTATTCTCATCTTAATCTGTATGTGTAAGCATATTCTATATGGAGACCGCTTTTCTTTTCAAACCTAAATTGATATTATTTTTTTAATCTTGTAATAATATTTTTGCCAGAACCAATGTAATATTGTATGTTACATTACATTTTCTAAACATTTATGTGTAACTTTTCCTCGAAGTTCTATTATATACAGGGAGTGCAGAATTATTAGGCAAATGAGTATTTTGACCACATCATCCTCTCTATGCATGTTGTCTTACTCCAAGCTGTATAGGCTCGAAAGCCTACTACCAATTAAGCACATTAGGTGATGTGCATCTCTGTAATGAGAAGGGGTGTGGTCTAATGACATCAACACCCTATATCAGGTGTGCATAATTATTAGGCAACTTCCTTTCCTTTGGCAAAATGGGTCAAAAGAAGGACTTGACAGGCTCAGAAAAGTCAAAAATAGTGAGATATCTTGCAGAGGGATGCAGCACTCTTAAAATTGCAAAGCTTCTGAAGCGTGATCATCGAACAATCAAGCGTTTCATTCAAAATAGTCAACAGGGTCGCAAGAAGCGTGTGGAGAAACCAAGGCGCAAAATAACTGCCCATGAACTGAGAAAAGTCAAGCGTGCAGCTGCCAAGATGCCACTTGCCACCAGTTTGGCCATATTTCAGAGCTGCAACATCACTGGAGTGCCCAAAAGCACAAGGTGTGCAATACTCAGAGACATGGCCAAGGTAAGAAAGGCTGAAAGACTACCACCACTGAACAAGATACACAAGCTGAAACGTCAAGACTGGGCCAAGAAATATCTCAAGACTGATTTTTCTAAGGTTTTATGGACTGATGAAATGAGAGTGAGTTTTGATGGGCCAGATGGATGGGCCCGTGGCTGGATTGGTAAAGGGCAGAGAGCTCCAGTCCGACTCAGACGCCAGCAAGGTGGAGGTGGAGTACTGGTTTGGGCTGGTATCATCAAAGATGAGCTTGTGGGGACTTTTCGGGTTGAGGATGGAGTCAAGCTCAACTCCCAGTCCTACTGCCAGTTTCTGGAAGACACCTTCTTCAAGCAGTGGTACAGGAAGAAGTCTGCATCCTTCAAGAAAAACATGATTTTCATGCAGGACAATGCTCCATCACACGCGTCCAAGTACTCCACAGCGTGGCTGGCAAGAAAGGGTATAAAAGAAGAAAATCTATGACATGGCCTCCTTGTTCACCTGATCTGAACCCCATTGAGAACCTGTGGTCCATCATCAAATGTGAGATTTACAAGGAGGGAAAACAGTACACCTCTCTGAACAGTGTCTGGGAGGCTGTGGTTGCTGCTGCACGCAATGTTGATGGTGAACAGATCAAAACACTGACAGAATCCATGGATGGCAGGCTTTTGAGTGTCCTTGCAAAGAAAGGTGGCTATATTGGTCACTGATTTGTTTTTGTTATGTTTTTGTATGCCAGAAATGTATATTTGTGAATGTTGAGATGTTATATTGGTTTCACTGGTAAAAATAAATAATTGAAATGGGTATATATTTGTTTTTTGTTAAGTTGCCTAATAATTATGCACAGTAATAGTCACCTGCACACACAGATATCCCCCTAAAATAGCTATAACTAAAAACAAACTAAAGACTATTTCCAAAAATATTCAGCTTTGATATTAATGAGTTTTTTGGGTTAATTGAGAACATGGTTGTTGTTCAATAATAAAATTAATCCTCAAAAATACAACTTGCCTAATAATTCTGCACTCCCTGTATAATACAGATGTATGAAAATACACACAATTAATGATATTCTTCATATAAAAAGACCAATAATGTCTTATTAAGAATTATTAAATTAGGCATAACATAACAGGAAATGTTCTTATTAAGTAAATGATGTGTTTGAAGTTTTCAAACAATCAAAATTTGGTTCAAATCATGGTTGTGAACAGAAAATGAAAAGGTGGATGTGGTCTAATGGTACCCTTCCTGTATGTTACAAATTAAGTCTTCCTGGAGCAACAGATACAAAAAGAAGACATATTCATATTCGTTCATGGCTTATGTGAATTTTTATTTAACTGAACGAGAGTTGAAACATTATTGGCTGTTTAGCATTAATTAAATATCTTTTAAAACATATATGAAGGTAATAAATAAGCAATCAGATGCTAGATTATTTAAAATATATATTTAGGTTTTTTTTTCCATTCCAGGTATGCTGGGAGCTGAGCTTATCTTTGCATGATTATTTTTGTGGGACATACACACTAATCGAGCGCCACCATATTTCCTTTACATTATTGCTTTACACCAATGGTGGGAATTTGTGAACACCTTCTTTTTCATGAAGATTCTCATGGAGGATTTTTTTGTTGAGATTTAGAGCTTTAGGACGAACAGCAGAGCATGTTCTTAAGAGATGTTTTTAAGAAAACATCTTAAGGTATCAGTTACTGTGAGTTTAGTTATCAATATAAATCAGAACAAAGACACTCTAAAGGTGCTACAATCTAGTATAATTTATTGAAGCATGCTGTGCACGATGGGGTTGTTTCCCCCTCCCGACCTTTTAATACACAGTGTTAATTAATTTTATTTATATTGGGAATGTTTCTAAATGCAAAATGCATCCAGTGTTTTCACAGCTTTTTTGCTAACTCCTTCCTCCTTCCTACAGCTGCATAAACTTTTTTTTCCACTTTTTTTTTTATCTATTCCCATTTATTAGGTCTTTACTTTTTAGCAATGCTTTATTTTATATCAATAAACGTGTACTAACAAAGGATTTGCTTCCTGCATGCTATTTGATATATTCTGAGTATGGGTTTCTTTTTTTTTTTTTTTTGCCTACCTATATTTGCTTTTTTGGGAATGTAGGTAATCCACACAGAAGTACAGCATCTGCAGTCTCAAAATTTAATGAGGTACAATTATTTATTTCGTATCTTCTCTATTCATTTGATTTATAATAATATGTGGTTCACCATATTCGGGGTAGCGGCACACCATGTTTATCTTAAGAACATCTTTACCTATCTCAAAATACTGACATACAACACATGTTCTCAGAGATAACAGAAGACACAAAACACAAATTCCGGAGATGTCAGAGTGATTCTGACTTTTTAAACATTCTAATAATATACTGGACATAGCTTTTTTTAAAAGCTTCACAGATCTGTAAAGATGAACATAAAGAGACTACAGTCTAGGTGAGAATTTGGAAACAGAATTTCCATTCCGTTTTCTAGAGCACCTTTGTAACATTAGGAAAGGGGTTCAAAATCACTCCATCCCCACGCACTGCAATAGCTGTCCTAGCTTTAAGGTTAAAAATTTCTCTTGAGTGGTTATAGAACAGGTCACTTTGGATTCAAGAGGTGGTGACCTCATGAAGAAACTGCAATGACGAGTGGGTTTCTGAATACATAAGATTAGAACTCTTCAGCCCTTAGAACTGAATGTTGTTTTTGATTTGGTTTGTTTTTTATAATAATTTTTTAATTACATTTCTTTGAGTTGGAGGAGATTTTTTATTCATTTTTTATTTTTATTTTAATTTTTATTTCTATATTTCTTATTTTTTTATTTTATTTTTATTTTCATTCTTATTTATTTTCTGTCCTATTAGGATTGTATGTATTTATTTATTTTTTTTATTCTTTATTTTTATACATTTTTTTTCCTTTTGTTTTATATATTATTATTATTTTGCACATTCAAGTTTTTTTTTTCTTACATTGTGTCTCCAGATCGCCTCTCAGAAATCTGAAAAATTATGAATTCTATGTTACTCCAATTTGGTGAATTTTGTACACAAGTGGTGTGTTAATAAGGCTGATTAATTATGGAATTGCCTTTAGTATATGGGTCTTTTTTATTTTATTTTTTATTTTATGTATAATTTATATATTATTATTCTGTACACCCAAATGTTAGTGTTTATCCACACTGTTATTGTGGAATGTGAGTTCAAACGAGTATTGAGATGTTTCTCTGATTGATTCTTTTTTTTGCTTATGTATGCCCGCCCCCTTTAGAGAGTTCCTTCGTGCCGATTGACAACGCTGGAATGCAGGCATGCATTCCAGACGTTATGACATCATTACTTATGCCGGAGAGATGAATTGAACTTCCGGGCAAGTGGAACGCAAGTGCGTTCCACGAAGAACCACCGGATCTCCTAATATGGATTGGACTATTAGACGGATTAGGAACAGATGGAGAATAAGGGAACGATTGGCCGACATCGAGAAGAGGGACGTTTAATAGAAATCTGTTTATGTTGTAAGATCATAGCACTTTATCCATGCACATGAAAGCACTTTATTTATACTCCTGAGGAAGTCCAGTTTAACTGTATGAAACGCGTTGAGTTAGCTGACATTTTTAATTATTGTTTTATTTTATTGTGTATGCTGCTGGCTATTTGCTTTGTTCCTGGTTCCTGATTACCCCAGACACCTGTGTTTCTGCTATCTGGATGGGAGACCAAGGATATTGATTGATGGGCATTTTTTGCATTTCTACTTTGTAAGTGTAACCATTAAAGTATACTTTTTACTTTAAAGTCATATTGCACTATGGTTTTTCTCTCAACATGATTGGCTTGAATTGCTGAATATTATACTGAAATCTGGTGGAATCGACAGTCTTGTGATGAGCCTGAATTTTCAGTCACTTTGTGAGTGCAATCTTTAATTGTGGGGGTCTATTTTATGCACGTTACTACCCTATGAGTGTTTTCTTTCCCCCTTTCGCCTCTGCTCTTCATCCTTGCCCTCAAACCCTTCCTGAATGCAGTACAACACAATCCCCAGATACATGGCCCCAAGTGGGAAAGGACAACCGCTCAGTAGCGGCATACGCTGAGGATCTATTGTTCTTTGGGACAAAACCTGAGGTGTCCCTCCCAACAATCATGACAGAATTTGAAACATACTGAAACATCTCAAATCTCAAAATTAATTATGCAAAATCAACCATCCTGAACATATCCATACCCCGAAGGATAGTGAAAGGGCTAAAAAACAAATACCCCTTTACATGGGCAGCGTCGTCACTGAAATACTTAGGGGTCTGGTTAACTAGAGACCTCACACAACTCTATCAAGCGAACCTCCACCACAGACTACCCAGGGTACAAAGAGACCTAGAAGACTGGTCCAGACCGGACATCTCCTGGTTAGGTAGGATAGGGACAGTAAAGATGACACTCTTACCCAGAATACTCTACCTTTTCCAAACACTACCCATCACAGTCCCCAAAGCTTCCTTCACTTCCCTACGCACATTGGTACTTACATTTATTTGGCGCAAAACCAAAGCCAGGATTAGCCATGACACTCTTACATGTCCAAAGGCAGAGGGCAGACTAGCCCTACCGGACTTTAGACAATACTACCTGGCGACACACGTCCACAGAATAACAGAGTGGGCTAAACTAGGAGCTTCCAAACTCTGGAAGACTGTAGAAACAGCGCTAGTGGGATGACCAGTAGAAGTCCTCCCTTGGCTGGACTCAGTACACTGCATGAGAATAGCAGCCCCACTAATCAAAGTCACAACACATGTCTGGCACCTTCTGGTGACCTAATTGGAGCTCACTTCCTTCCCCTCCCCACTGTACCCAATAGTGAACACAGCATTCCCTCCAGGACTGGAGGCGCGAGTGTGGCGAAACCGGCCTCGCCACGTGTCCTTGGAGGGGGCTGCTTGCCCGCCTCTTGCCTTTGGACTATGGCCCTGGGAGATTGGGAGCTTCTACAAAACGTATTCGGCCCTAACAGAGTGCATGTCACTCATTCTGGCCCTTTAAACACAGTGGGGCCATTCGGTACTTGCCCTGTGTGAGCAGTGATACCCCCAGATAGCTATGCCATGGAGCCTATTCATATAATGAAAGACTATGGGAAAGACTTTGGCTCCATGGCAATTAAAACTGTACTTGTGTGGTCTGCGTGCCATTCACCTAATAATGTGCACGCAGACCTGAGCTATCTGGGGATATGTTACATGTCTGTGTGTAATGTATAAAAAGTGAATTTATATATTTTAAAACATAATCCTGTATTTAGGTCCCCACATGTGTAATGGAGTTTGTCTTTGACCTGGGAGATAGTTGGATTACTTCTCCAATTATCTCCAGGGCAGAAGGGAGGAAGCCATGATGCATTGTGGGGATGTTTTACTTTTACAGATTAAAATACTGCCAGCCAGGGGGAACAAAAGATACTTTTACTAACTTTTGAACCCCTGGTCTGATTCATGCCATTTTTTAATATGTTGTTCCCCTGAATGGATTGATTGTGGATATGTATTTTTATGTGAATGTGATGTATGGTTTTAAAGTTACAGAGTATGTGTGGAAACTGTATTTTACTGTATGTAATAATTATGTTAATAGCTTATCTGAGGGGAGGGGATGTGTGGGTTGTATTGTTACTTGATTGGTTGTTTTATGCCTCCCCCTGGGTGTGTCCTGTATGTGCAGAACTGTAATAAAAAGCAGGCTGGGTGTTCCAGACCTGAGATTCTGCTTGACCCTCAAACCGATGTGTCGTCTCGTTCTTGGGGGGAATTGGAGTGTATGCTGACTGCCAGGAGTGTAAGCTGTTCGTATGCTTTTCTTGTTCAGCTATTCCAGTGTTCGTGTGTTTCCAGTCGGGAGATTGGTGCTTGCAGTAGCTGCCTGTGCATCTGGAAAGGGGGATATCGCCTAAACTGGGTTTTATCCTCTTGTAAGTGAAACGGTCTGTTACAATTGGTGGCAAGCGGCGGGATCGTTCCTACAACCAGAGGGACAGCTACAGACAACACCATTCCTGGATTACAAATTGAGGGCAACGCTAGTACCCGTACAGCGACCCTATCTACAAAGGAACTCAGAAAATGGAGGAGAAGTTGCAGGATAGATTGTACGGTTCCGTATTCCGGAGGTCTGGAGCAGTGTCAGAAGAGGACATGTTGATGTACAGAGAGACTGCCAGAGCCAGATTGTGGGACGAAGCCCTAGAGGAAGTACAGTATTCAAGAGGGGATCAGCGCCGCAGCAGAAGGCAGCGAATCCTGGCTCGAATGGCAGAGCGGATGCCCCTCCTGAGGAAAAAGACCGAAGAAGCGTGGGTGACTAGACTCGAGATCTTAGTATATGGAGAACTGGTGCTCGACGACGCATACCAGGCGATACAGTGGTACGCAGCTCAGTGTGTCCCCGAGATGGCAGAGTATGAGTTCCCAGAAGGTGGAGATTACGCTGGCCCTGGCCTATTTTGGGATAATATCGAAGATGAGGACTTTGGGACAGCTACCGACTCTCGTTTTTGGGACCTGTGTTACGACCGAGAAGACATGCTGGGTCTCCCTAGCGCTATTGACCTCGAGGCAGACCTACGGTATTTGGTCACCCAGGAATGGAACCTGGAGTGGGATTACCTGCGACTCATCAATGAGGCCTGGGAAGAGACAACCGGCCCTCTTCCCCAACAGCAACCAGCGGTACCCGAGGTAGCGGACCTCCTAGACTGGTCCTGCGAGGATCCCCAGCGGCAGTGTGTATCCCAGGGAGCAGAAGGTGCCGTCCTTCCTCCCCAGCAGCAGATTGTATCCCAGGGAGCTGAAGGTGTCGTCCTTCCTCCCCAGCGGCAGTATGTACCCCAGGGAGCTGAAGGTGCAATCCTTCCTCCCCAGCGGCAGTGTGTATCCCAGGGAGCTGAAGGTGCCGTCCTTCCTCCCCAGAAGCAGTGTGTGTCCCAGGGAGCAGAAGGTGCCGTCCTTCCTCCCCAGCGGCAGTGTGTACCCCAGGGAGCTGAAGGTGCAATCCTTCCTCCCCAGCAGCAGTGTGTATCCCAGGGAGCTGAAGGTGTCGTCCTTCCTCCCCAGCGGCAGTGTGTACCCCAGGGAGCTGAAGGTGCAATCCTTCCTCCCCAGCGGCAGTGTGTATCCCAGGGAGCTGAAGGTGCCGTCCTTCCTCCCCAGCGGCAGTGTGTATCCCAGGGAGCTAAAGGTGTCGTCCTTCCTCCCCAGCGGCAGTGTGTACCCCAGGGAGCGGAAGGTGCCGTCCTTCCACCCCAGCGGTAGTGTGTACCCCAGGGAGCTGATGGTGTCGTCCGTCCTCCCCAGCGGCAATGTGTAACCCAGGGAGCCGAAGGTGTCTTCCTTCCTCCCCAGCGGCAGATTGTACCCCAGGGAGCTGAGGGTGCCATCCTTCCTCCCCAGCGACAGTGTGTATCCCAGGGAGCTGAAGGTGTCATCCTTCCTCCCCAGCGGCAGTGTGTCCTGCAGGGAGCAGAGACCGTCAGTCTCATACCCCAGCAGCAGGACAAAATAATGAAAGGGGAGACAGCTGGTCCCCCTCTCCGCCAGCAGAGAGAGTGTCAGGGAGAGGAGCGTGTTAACCCCTCTCCCCAGCGGCAGCCTAACCCACTAAGGGGAGATGTTGAGACCCGCAACTGTGCAGATGGGACCGTAGTCTCTGCGCTTACAGCCCAAGGGGTAGGGACGGTCGGTCCTGTTCCCCAGCCCCAGAGCTGTGTACCCAGAGGGGAGACGGTCGGTCTCCCCCTCCCACAACCAGGCTCCAATCAGGCCACTTCCGTGGTAGCGCTGGCACCAGGGCAGAGTACCGCTGGTCTCTGCCCACTCAGCAACCCACCAAGGCAGTCTACCAGCTCCCCGCACAGCCGTGGTGAGGAACCTGAACCTGGACAAGCTGCTACTTTATCCAGGTGGAGTAAACATTTATTGTGGGTGGGTGGTACTGCTGTTTGTGCTTCGTGGGTGGGTTGCTGGACTAACCAGGGCACTGACCGGCAGGAGGTCAGATACCCTGTTAGTCTGGGGGGTAAAGGAGAGAAGTGTGGCGAAACCGGCCTCGCCACGTGTCCTTGGAGGGGGCTGCTTGCCCGCCTCTTGCCTTTGGACTATGGCCCTGGGAGATTGGGAGCTTCTACAAAACGTATTCGGCCCTAACAGAGTGCATGTCACTCATTCTGGCCCTTTAAACACAGTGGGGCCATTCGGTACTTGCCCTGTGTGAGCAGTGATACCCCCAGATAGCTATGCCATGGAGCCTATTCATATAATGAAAGACTATGGGAAAGACTTTGGCTCCATGGCAATTAAAACTGTACTTGTGTGGTCTGCGTGCCATTCACCTAATAATGTGCACGCAGACCTGAGCTATCTGGGGATATGTTACATGTCTGTGTGTAATGTATAAAAAGTGACTTTATATATTTTAAAACATAATCCTGTATTTAGGTCCCCACATGTGTAATGGAGTTTGTCTTTGACCTGGGAGATAATTGGATTACTTCTCCAATTATCTCCAGGGCAGAAGGGAGGAAGCCATGATACATTGTGGGGATGTTTTACTTTTACAGATTAAAATACTGCCAGCCAGGGGGAACAAAATATACTTTTACTAACTTTTGAACCCCTGGTCTGATTCATGCCATTTTTTAATATGTTGTTCCCCTGATTGGATTGATTGTGGATATGTATTTTTATGTGAATGTGATGTATGGTTTTAAAGTTACAGAGTATGTGTGGAAACTGTATTTTACTGTATGTAATAATTATGTTAATAGCTTATCTGAGGGGAGGGGATGTGTGGGTTGTATTGTTACTTGATTGGTTGTTTTATGCCTCCCCCTGGGTGTGTCCTGTATGTGCAGAACTGTAATAAAAAGCAGGCTGGGTGTTCCAGACCTGAGATTCTGCTTGACCCTCAAACCGATGTGTCGTCTCATTCTTGGGGGAATTGGAGTGTATGCTGACTGCCAGGAGTGTAAGCTGTTCGTATGCTTTTCTTGTTCAGCTATTCCAGTGTTCGTGTGCTTCCAGTCGGGAGATTGGTGCTTGCAGTAGCTGCCTGTGCATCTGGAAAGGGGGATATCGCCTAAACTGGGTTTTATCCTCTTGTAAGTGAAACGGTCCGTTACAGCGAGTATTTCAAACACTACTAGCACACAACCTCCCCCAACTAAGACATGCTACACAAGATGGCATCATCAAGCCCCTGACTGACCTCCCAACCCCCACCACACTGAACTTCATGCAACACTTTAGATACAGACAACTAGCACAATTTATCAGCCCAAATAATGCAGACACACTTGGTTTCATGTGAACCCACAGACTTCGAGGCACTGTGTATGGACCGTGAACCCATGGAGAGGGGACTCTCACTTGTCTACCAATTCCTTATGAGACGCAGGACACTATCCGCCCCAAGCTACATGGGGAAATGGGAGACCACCCTTGAAATCACACTCACACCCACACAGTGGTCCAAAATCTGACACTGCATTGTGCACTATCCAGTGGGACACAAGAAATGGCGTATTAGCTGCTAGCTCACTGGTATAGGACACCCCTACTACTACACGCTATTGACCCCTCGGTAATGGACCGCTGCTGGAGATGTAAGCAGGCCACGAGCTCGCTACTGCATATATGGTGGGACTGCCACCTAATCAGACCATACTGGGCCACTATCCACACAATACTACAGAAATTCTCAGACGACCCCACCCTTGCAACCTGCCACATTACTTTTACACCATACAAAACTTTGCACATTGATCTACAAGAAATCACTCACTATAAGAATTCTCAATGTAGCAAAAGGGCTGATCCCCCTCCACTGAAGACAGGAGAGGCCACCCCCGATGGAGCTACGCACTATGGAGGAGCTCACCATGCTAGCGGAAGGTAAAACTCAGACATATATGGAAATCTGGATGCAATGGATCCTCACGGTGGAGTCTGCAGATTTCCGCTTCCTGTTGCATTGATTTTTTTCCACCCACTCCCCTAGACCTTCCCTCTCACCCCCTTCCCCTCTCCCCCCATGCCCACTCTGTGTCGATCTAGGCACCATCTGCAGCTTTCCATATATATTAGCTAGAAGGGATCTGCGCATCCATTCACATCTAGCCATGAATTTTGTGAGGTACCTGTGCATACCAACTATCTAAGTCATTACTTGGAACAGTGCCTGTGAGCACAAACTCAATGCATTCTTAAAGTTAAAGGTACCTACGCGTACCAATGCATGGTCCATAAAGGACCTCTGACAACAATTCGACCTTAAAAGTTTTTAATTTTAATAAAATGTAATTTACAAAAAAAAAACAGAAACAAAACTATTTGATCCTCTGGTACTGAATACCTGGTCATTGCTCAGCCATTTCAGAAGACTGATAAACATATTACTTAACATTTTCTTCAAACTGATGACAGATTGTCCATATCCCACCTCTTCCTCTGGGGATGGACAGTTCAAACGTTCTACTTCAGACAGGGACATTTTGGATCTGTTTTCTGGACACTATGGCTTTTAAGGGTTTAAATGAGCAAATATTTTATTCTGTGTTTTGGAAATTATTTTATTATTTAGTATTATTAGTAGTATATATGATTTTGATATTGTCCACCATCACTGACTTTTTGGAATTTTTAGTACACCTGCTATAGACTTGTTTTGTTTTTCAGTCAGTCTGGATTGTCCCTTTATTGGTTCCTATTATTATAGGACCCATGTGGTTTTTGCTACTTTTTCCATTTCAGGTAGAGTGTCGAGAGAGAGCAAAAGAGAGATATTAATCAGACATTTCTAATATTAAAGCTATAATTAGCATTACAAGAACAAATTCATGCCATGTTCTTGTATTTCAGGAAGCTGCATCTAGTTGATCTCGAATATGACTGCTTAGTAACAGCCATTTCTGTCATAATTATTCATCCAGCATACAATGTAAGAGTTTAATTTGCCAATGTTACATTTCACATGGTAAACTCACTTAATTGAACTATTTGTGACAGATTTGTATAAGATTCACATCAGTTCAGGGATAAATCAGAGGACATCCTCATTGTCTATATTTTTCGTCAAAATATTGTTTTAGTGCTGAGACAGCTGTTACACGTTTTATGTTTAAACTCTGTAAATTGTAGTGAGGATTATTTTGACTGTATACTTAGAAAGGTTCTTGAAATTGGTTTAGTTTGATAAAACTAGGCCATATTGTTATAAAAGAAGCCCTAAACCTATATCTTGCACAGTATTGACAGTATTGACTGTCAGGCTTCTGTTTCTTTCCATCATTCATGCTTGGAATTCTAGGTAAGTTGAGTATTGTTGTAAAAAACTATTTCATTTTCTTTGCCTAGGATTCAATTCCTCTTTCCGATAAGCCGCTATCAGCCCACTTTTATTCATTTTTTTTGATCTTACCATTTTCCAATTACTGTTTACAAAACAACCTTTCTGCTTTGTTTCCATATTTCCGAACCTTTGAGTCACTGGACTGTATTTTCTTTTCAAATGCACTTAAGATGCTGCTTTATTCCATAGACCTTTTTATTCTTATCTCAAATACGATTATATGAAAGTGTGGTCTGCCACTGACAGTAATAACTATAGTGTGTACATACCATTTTTTTATGAAATAATGGGAAAAAGAACACATGGGATGACATATCTTCTGAATAAAAAACAATCTAATCTTTTTCTTTTTTAACTAAAAAATTAACTAACTTTGAGAATTGTATTTTATTTTGTATTCTGAAATATTAATCCTTTACCAAACTAATATGTTGATCACAATTTTCGACTGGTTTTTTAACTGATGATATTTTATGAACTATGAGTAGAATTGAATGTGTTTTCAATATGATCACAATATAAAAATAGACCACTTGATTCTGCTTATTCTGTCAAAGTTAGGAGTTACATTTTGTCATTGTGATAATATAAACTTCAGATCAATATGATTACGAGGCTGCCGTAAAAAAAGAATGGTGATTTTGCAGGTTTTGTGATTACAAAACAGTAAGGATGGCAATAGGTGAAATGTTTGACATTAACATGTCGTATTTGAGGTATATGTAGTGCTTGTTTTACTCATGTATATTTAAGTAATTTTGCTAAGTTTGATTAAATGCTCAATTTTATAAAGGAAAAATGGCTCCACGAATGTGCCAATACATCTTATTGGGGGTAAATGTGATCATTAAAAAAGGGGGCACTGTAAGGAACCAAAACCACTAGAACTTGATGTAGTGATTTGGGTGCATAGACCTCATCCCTGAAGTCTAACAAACGTAAGCAATTCCATTTGTGAGAAAAGCCAATGTTTACAAATGCTGCTAAGGGTGGCTCTATTGTCTACCAATCAGATAGGCACTTCTTCATGAAGACTTTCAATCACGTGATTCAATGCATCTCTATAAGAAGAATTGACTGAGTGTGGAAACTGCTGCACATGCCCAGTTGATCCCCAATCACCCATCAGGATTATCTCACACTGGAAGAAATGGCTGCACCGCACAGACAGGCCTGCACTGCATTACCATTACTGTCATTTACTATCTTATTATTATTTTTTATTTATTTATTTCAATTTTAAAAGAGGGTTATGCCAAGTAAGGAACACTCTAACATCAGAAATAAATATTTTTGAAGGAACACTAGTCAAGCAGACTACGTCATCTCAGTTAAGTGGTTTCTGTGCAGTGATCCTGTTCATTTAACCTTGCCATTGTCTACAATCAATGTCTACATCGCATGTTTAAATCCACCTCTTGTGGCTATCATACTGACATGATTTCTCCTCCAGACTGAGTAAAACCTGGTCTGTGAATTCAATTCTACAATTGCATTTGATTGGAGGTGCATGCGTGTCTCCAATTAATTTATTTTCTATGAGGAGCAATGGATTGGAGGAGATTATGTAGACGTCAGCTGGCACGCTGACATCATCAATGGCTCAGATGAGTCTGCAGCGGAGAAGTCCTAGTGCTGGAAATGAGGAAAGTAAACTTTATTTAACTTAATTATTTTTAACGCAAATGAGGTGGTCAAAAGGGAACCTACCGTCCTAAAATAATGACTATTATTTTCAAGACTGTAGCTTCCTTTTAAATAATTATTTCTGAGCGATCCATTAACAGTAGATTACGTTTGCAGGACTCTTGTAATTCTGGTCTGGGCATATCTGAATCCCCTGTGGCCTTTTTAGTATGCCACGGACATTTAGCAACCTTTTATTTACTACACATCATTTGAGAAATGACAATTACACATTTATTTATTTTCACAAGAGAGAGCCTGGAACTAATTTCATTCACGTTTTTCTAGATACATTAAAGCATGACATAGTCTGCTAACTCTAGTAATAACATTCTAAATGTATATCCCAGTTTTATGAATTACTGTAGTCCAAAAGCATACTGTACAATTCCTTTGCATATTGAATTTAGATGATATGATGACATAACCTTTAGGTTCATAGATGAAGCTTTCACAAGCTATTAATCAGTTCTCATTACAGCTGACTTGCTTTCTTCAAGCATCAAATTATGGACAAATGGCTAATGAAGCACTGATTACATAGACTAAATGGATGTTAAAGATAAAGTCTTTGTTTGTTGCTAGTTGTTGGCATTCCTGATTATTTTAATAAATATGTGTAGACATAACACAAGTGTCTGCAAAATAACGGGAAACATTTTTGCAGCCTTTTAATTTTCTGGGCCTGATGTGTAATATAATTAGAGGTGACATTGGAATGTGTGTCTTCCTTTTTCTGTATAAATGTAATGCTATGAGATGTGCCTAGAGTGCGAGCCTAGTTGCTATTGCTATTCTCTCATATTTGTGTTAATGGTTTTTGGGACCTTAACTGTTAATGGAGAGTTGTGATAATATTTTTACATTATTATATTATGAAGTAATATTCTACACATCCTGCTTGTCGTTCAACAACAGCAGTGTTATGCATTTCCTAATTCTGTTCCCGTGGTGACACTGATAATGCCTTGAGGGCTTGGTTATGAAGACAATCCCTTTACATTAAGTATGCTTTTCTGTGTCTCTTTGCTGTCTACATTTGTATCCTGCCTATTTATGACCATTTGGTTTGCTGCCAACAATGGCTTGTCTTGTGTTCATCTATGTGTATGTTTCCACACTAGACCTTAGTTATAATGACTTAGCTCTATCCCGTTTGTTCTATGGTCTATCTCATATATCAGAATAGATTACGGCAAGTCTCCCAAAGATCAATGATCTGTTGGAAGGTAAATAACATTATTATAATCCTGAAATTTTCATTCCTTTATTTGACAGTATTACGGTCTCCGTATTCCTTGTTCCATCTACCTGAGAAACATGACACATATGTTCCCTGTCATACTGTCATTCATCAGACTAATTATTCCAAACTCAAATTCTATTTTGGTTTAATTGCATATTTTTCACTAAGGTCTTACTTAGGTAATCCAGATGTAGATCCTTTGCTCATTGTATTTAGAGAGGTATTTCTGGGTATGATGAGACACAATTCACTGCTGAGACCCAGAAAAGCTCCAAAATTTGTCTGTGGGTACTATATATCTAATGCTAAGGGGACGTGCCAAAAAGGTGGGTCTTGGACTACCCTTCAGGGTGGGATCAATTTGATATGAAAGTGCTTCAGCTTCCCGTTGTTATAACACAAGAGAACTAAAACTTGAAGCCTAAGCTGGGACTAGCCAAAGAGCCATCTATTATGTTTATATTTGTCCTCTATCAGTATTTGAGGTTCTAATGTAGCTTTCAGTAATGTAAATCGGTTTTGGAAAATGTTATGGCATTTTGATACAGGTTACTCATAATTATCACAACGGGGGGAAAGGGCTGCGCTAAAAAATAAGATACAGTAAAATACAGTACAGTGTAAACCAGACCAAATGGTCACAATTTGGTAACAACGGAAAGTGTAGGTCTCTTTGAACCAGGTGAAAAAATAGTCTGTAGAAAAATATATATTTGAAGAGAGTCTTTGCAGATAAAAAAAGTATACAATGTAAAAAATGGTAAAAAAATGAATGAATGAATAAAAAATGAATAAAAGATGAATAAAAAATTAGTCTCACTGATATAGCTTGGTGGGATATCTGTACAGTCCTCAGGAGTTGATCCGTCCGGGTAGTAGGATAATCCGTATATGTGGAGACAAAATAGGAGACACGACAAACTGCCAATAGTGAAGAATTGTGGCTCCAAGGGTGAAGTGAGAAAATAATATGATAATACACTCACATTTGTGGGAGCTTTGGACCAGCTCTGGACTTATAGGCGTTGCAGCGGTATGATCCCCGCTACCAGGATGAACTGGAGAAGACGTCTGGCGATCCAACCTTGGTACTCCGGAATGGATAGGAAACAACAATAGTGCTCTCAGTAGGCAGGGTATGTGAAATAACAGTAGATAAAAATTATACTTACAAATATAGAGCAGGAAATACTGCTCTATTAATAGGGCACTGGTGGAATAATCCCCACCTAGGATTTCTTTGGATCAGGATCCGAGTGTGAAAGGTAAAAATAGTAGTGGTTGTAAAATAAAATAATAATGATAAGAAATATATGTATATATATAAAAAGGAAAAATAAAATTATGGAACTATATATATATATAAAAAAAAGGAAAAATAAAATGTAGAACTGCCAGGATTAATAAAAATAATTGTCAAATAAAAAAGGAATTGGTCCTATAGAGAAGGTAACCAAAATCACTTTTAATATTTAAAAATACACAATTTAAAACCATTAACGCGTTTCACCTAAACAGGCTTTTTCAAAATGGTAATGTAGCATTATACCTGGCAAGATACAGTTATATAAGACAATGTAAATTGTTAAAATTTGCGCCAAAGAATGATTGGCCAATCAAAAAACACTTAGATTGAAACACTGTTATACCCTAAATAAGTTGAAAACAAATGTGCATATAAATAGTCATAAGTAGTATATACATAAAGGAACACAGGAGTATAAAAAACGAAGCTTAAAACATAACTTTAAGATTATTGAACTTGTGTCACATGACCGGACTTAGGGTGTATGGGAAACGTAGTATCCGAGCGCTATGCGCGTGCGGTATAAGCCCCTCCCCGTGAAAACTTTATTCCGCCGGCACTACTATAGGGCTAAGCCTCATGGGGCTTGTAGTAGTGCCGGTCAGATGTGCGCACGCACGGGGGGGCGGAGACCAGGAAGCAGCTCGCTCAGTGAATTACCAGCGAGCTGCTTACTCAAGGGCACGGACGGGTGCCTGTGAGATTCAAAATACTAGACGGCGAAAAACGCCGTCAGAAGGGAAATAGATAAAGGGAAGGGGACAGGACTTGATGGCAATAGGTTAAATGGAATAAAATAAAATAAAATAAGATAAAATGAATACTTAGGATAAAACTGGTGACAATGGAAGAATGGAAAGTTAATCAAAATATAACCAATAGTTATTAGGAATATAAAAATGAAATAGAAAGTAAAGCAGTATATTCATAAAAAATTATGCAGATCAAAGTCTGCATTTAGACCCTGAGGTGAGAGGGTCTGTAGCTTGTAGACCCACTCCATTTCTGTTCTTCCTAAAACATTTTTAATATCTCCCCCTCTCCAGGGTAAAGTGCATCTTTTTATCCCCATACATTTTAACATTTTAGGATCTTTGTTATGGTTAATAAAATGTTTGGATACTGTATGATTTAAGTATCCATTTTTGATGTTTCTACAATGTTCGCTCAGCCTGATTTTCAGGCACCTTGTGGTCATTCCAACGTACTGGAAGCCACAGGGGCATTCGAGCAAATAAATTACATTTTTGGTATTACAGGTAATAAACTCTTTAATATTATACACAGTGTTAGTCTTATTTGAAACAAACTGCGTCACCTTAGATGCAACTGTGGGATCTGTAGTTTTGCATACGATGCATGTTTTACATTTGTAGAACCCTTTAGTTTGCGGAAAGAAGGATACAGGATTTTTCTGTGCAATAGTTTTGGTAAAATTCGTAGTTAAGATCGTTCTAAAATTGGGAGCTCCTCTAAAAACTATATTTGGTTTTTCGGGAATAATTTTGTTAAGTTTATCGTCTTGTCTTAAAATGTGCCAGTGTTTTTTAATGATTTTTTTAATTTCACTGCTTTTGTTATTGTAGTTAAAAGTTATAGGGAGGGATATAGATTCGTTTGTATTTTTTGTTTTGTATGTTAAAAGTTCACTCCTATTCTTGTGTTTGATCAAGTTAATATTTTCTAATAAGTCGGTCTCTGAATAATTTTTTTCGATAAATTTATCTTTTAAAATATTTGCTTGCTCATTAAAATCATCTAATTCGGTACAATTTCTGCGTAGCCTCAAAAATTGGCTTCTCGGAGCACTGTCTAGCCAGGGTTTGTAATGGCAGCTGTTTCTGTCAATTGCTGTATTTACGCAGACTTTTTTGAAAAAGGTTTTAGTATGGATCTGCCCGTTATTGACAAATATATTTAAATCTAAAAAGTTAATTTGTACTTTACTAAATTCGTGGGTTAAAATTATGCCTCTATCATTTTTGTTAAGATCATGAATAAAAGAAATAAGACTATCTTCGGATCCATTCCAAATAAAAAACAGGTCATCAATATATCTAAAATATGAGACCAGGTTTGCCCTTAGCTTGTCTCCATCGTATATAGCTGAGGACTCCCAGTCTGCCATAAATAAATTGGCATAGCTAGGGGCAAACCTGGTACCCATAGCGGTTCCTCTTTTTTGGAGATAAAACGAGTCAAGGAACCAGAAATAGTTGTTTTTTAAAATAATATTAATACCGTCTAGTATAAAATCAATTTGTATTTCTGAGATCCTTTTTTCTTTTGTTAAAATGTTTTTTATCGCTTGACAACCTATATTGTGTGGTATGATTGTATATAATGATTGCACATCACAAGTTACTAGAATAAAATTTGGGTCCCATTTAAAATGACTTAAAAAGTTTAAAAGAGACATAGAATCTTGTAAATAGGATTTCATTTGTTTGACAGCAGGTTGAAGAAGAGTGTCTAAATATTGAGAAAGATTGCAGAGGACAGAACCTATACCCGATACTATTGGTCTCCCTGGGGGTTGGTTCATGTTTTTATGTATCTTGGGGAGAAAATAAATGACTGGAATAATTGGAAATTTTTTGTTTAAAAAGTTGTACTCTTGTTTGGTTATAATGTCTTGGGCCTGTCCTCTATTTAAAAAATCACATAAAATATTTTTAATAGTTGTAGTGGGGTCTGTTTTGAGTTTTTCATAAACGTCAGTGTCATTAAGTTGTCTATGTGCTTCCTCAATATACATAGTGCTTGATAAAATAACCAGGCCACCTCCTTTGTCTGCCGGTTTTATTACAATGTCATTGTCGTCTTGTAGTTCTTTAAGTGCTTTTTTTTCTGCATTTGTCAAATTATGTGTGTCAAATTTGTTTGTTTGTATTTTGTCGAGATCTTTAGTGACCATTTTTTCAAATACTGTAAGTGGTGCTGATTTCATAAAAGCAGGGTAAAATTTAGATTTTTCTTTGAGATGTGTATTGATGATATGATTGTCTTGGGAGGGGGAAGGGCATGAGGTAGAAATATGTGCAGTCTTATCAATAAAAAATCGTTTTAGGGTGGCCTTCCTAACAAATTTGTTGACATCAATAAAAGCTTCAAAGGGTTTAAAAGGATTGGTAGGGGCAAATTTAAGTCCTTTTCTTAAAACCGATAGTTGGGCAATAGTGAGAGTTTTTTGAGAGAGGTTAAAAATTCCATTGGATTCTTCACTTTGGGGGATTATTGTCTTTCTAATCTTTCTCTCTTGTTCACGTCTACCACTTCTTCGTCCTCTAGGCTTAGTGTTCGTTTTTGGGATCTTGACTGGTGGGGTGTTGGAATAAATGTGCTGGGGTGGGTGCGAATTTCTAAAAAATGATCCTCATTTTCAAATTCGGAATCGATGGACAGTAATTGGTATCGGTTGTGATGGTGGGGGATAGTGGGTGATATGGGATGTTCAGTGCGTTCATTTATATATCTAGATCTTTGGGGTTTGGGTGAGAGTGGTCTTCTATGGGAGTAGGTGGTGTGATGATGTGGTCTGGATGGTGAAGGGTAGGATTGTCTGTGAGAATAAAGCGTTTTGGCTTTAGTGTACGGTAGTGATGAAGGGCCTGGATAGGAATTATATTTGTGTGGTCGCTGTTTGTAAGGTGAATGTAAAGGTTGTCTGGTGGCATAATTATGGTATTGTCGTGAATGGTGATCATAGTGACGAGTGGTGGTGCTGTGTTTGTTGGTTGTTTGTGAAGGTTTCTCTATCCCTACATAGTGACTGCTTGTTTGGAGATGGTCTTTTTGGACATGGTTGTATGTGGTATGCCTTTTATTAAGATGATATGTTCGTACTTGCTTGTTTGAATAGTCTGTCTTATCTCTAATGTACTTCTTGATTTTAATATGTTTGGTGTCTGTTTCAACCTTTTCAATTTTACTCTGAATTAGTATACAATTTTGGTTATATGCTTGGGTTTCTGTGAATGGCATAAGTTTGTCCCTGAGATTATTAATTTCGGAATCTAATATTGATAATTTTTTACTTTTTTTAATTATCAGTGTTTCCATTAGACCAAGAGTGCATGATTCTAATTTATTATTCCATTCCTCCATGAATTCAAGATCATCTTGGTCGGAGGTCGGTAATTTAAGTAATCTTAACCCTCTTGGTGTAATTCTTTCATCGATGTATTTTTTCAAAGTGGCTATTTCCCATTTAAGTTTAATCTCAGAAGTAAGGGATCTTTCCAATTTAATAAACAGTTCTTGTTGGCTTAAGCTTGGAATATTAATTGGAATTGGGCTGGTAATTTCTGTGTCAAATACATTTTCCACATCAATAATGTAATTGTTTCTGAACTCAAAAATAGACATAATAAGGTAGCGTAAATACAGCAATTGACAGAAACAGCTGCCATTACAAACCCTGGCTAGACAGTGCTCCGAGAAGCCAATTTTTGAGGCTACGCAGAAATTGTACCGAATTAGATGATTTTAATGAGCAAGCAAATATTTTAAAAGATAAATTTATCGAAAAAAATTATTCAGAGACCGACTTATTAGAAAATATTAACTTGATCAAACACAAGAATAGGAGTGAACTTTTAACATACAAAACAAAAAATACAAACGAATCTATATCCCTCCCTATAACTTTTAACTACAATAACAAAAGCAGTGAAATTAAAAAAATCATTAAAAAACACTGGCACATTTTAAGACAAGACGATAAACTTAACAAAATTATTCCCGAAAAACCAAATATAGTTTTTAGAGGAGCTCCCAATTTTAGAACGATCTTAACTACGAATTTTACCAAAACTATTGCACAGAAAAATCCTGTATCCTTCTTTCCGCAAACTAAAGGGTTCTACAAATGTAAAACATGCATCGTATGCAAAACTACAGATCCCACAGTTGCATCTAAGGTGACGCAGTTTGTTTCAAATAAGACTAACACTGTGTATAATATTAAAGAGTTTATTACCTGTAATACCAAAAATGTAATTTATTTGCTCGAATGCCCCTGTGGCTTCCAGTACGTTGGAATGACCACAAGGTGCCTGAAAATCAGGCTGAGCGAACATTGTAGAAACATCAAAAATGGATACTTAAATCATACAGTATCCAAACATTTTATTAACCATAACAAAGATCCTAAAATGTTAAAATGTATGGGGATAAAAAGATGCACTTTACCCTGGAGAGGGGGAGATATTAAAAATGTTTTAGGAAGAACAGAAATGGAGTGGGTCTACAAGCTACAGACCCTCTCACCTCAGGGTCTAAATGCAGACTTTGATCTGCATAATTTTTTATGAATATACTGCTTTACTTTCTATTTCATTTTTATATTCCTAATAACTATTGGTTATATTTTGATTAACTTTCCATTCTTCCATTGTCACCAGTTTTATCCTAAGTATTCATTTTATCTTATTTTATTTTATTTTATTCCATTTAACCTATTGCCATCAAGTCCTGTCCCCTTCCCTTTATCTATTTCCCTTCTGACGGCGTTTTTCGCCGTCTAGTATTTTGAATCTCACAGGCACCCGTCCGTGCCCTTGAGTAAGCAGCTCGCTGGTAATTCACTGAGCGAGCTGCTTCCTGGTCTCCGCCCCCCCGTGCGTGCGCACATCTGACCGGCACTACTACAAGCCCCATGAGGCTTAGCCCTATAGTAGTGCCGGCGGAATAAAGTTTTCACGGGGAGGGGCTTATACCGCACGCGCATAGCGCTCGGATACTACGTTTCCCATACACCCTAAGTCCGGTCATGTGACACAAGTTCAATAATCTTAAAGTTATGTTTTAAGCTTCGTTTTTTATACTCCTGTGTTCCTTTATGTATATACTACTTATGACTATTTATATGCACATTTGTTTTCAACTTATTTAGGGTATAACAGTGTTTCAATCTAAGTGTTTTTTGATTGGCCAATCATTCTTTGGCGCAAATTTTAACAATTTACATTGTCTTATATAACTGTATCTTGCCAGGTATAATGCTACATTACCATTTTGAAAAAGCCTGTTTAGGTGAAACGCGTTAATGGTTTTAAATTGTGTATTTTTAAATATTAAAAGTGATTTTGGTTACCTTCTCTATAGGACCAATTCCTTTTTTATTTGACAATTATTTTTATTAATCCTGGCAGTTCTACATTTTATTTTTCCTTTTTTTTATATATATATATAGTTCCATAATTTTATTTTTCCTTTTTATATATATACATATATTTCTTATCATTATTATTTTATTTTACAACCACTACTATTTTTACCTTTCACACTCGGATCCTGATCCAAAGAAATCCTAGGTGGGGATTATTCCACCAGTGCCCTATTAATAGAGCAGTATTTCCTGCTCTATATTTGTAAGTATAATTTTTATCTACTGTTATTTCACATACCCTGCCTACTGAGAGCACTATTGTTGTTTCCTATCCATTCCGGAGTACCAAGGTTGGATCGCCAGACGTCTTCTCCAGTTCATCCTGGTAGCGGGGATCATACCGCTGCAACGCCTATAAGTCCAGAGCTGGTCCAAAGCTCCCACAAATGTGAGTGTATTATCATATTATTTTCTCACTTCACCCTTGGAGCCACAATTCTTCACTATTGGCAGTTTGTCGTGTCTCCTATTTTGTCTCCACATATACGGATTATCCTACTACCCGGACGGATCAACTCCTGAGGACTGTACAGATATCCCACCAAGCTATATCAGTGAGACTAATTTTTTATTCATCTTTTATTCATTTTTTATTCATTCATTCATTTTTTTACCATTTTTTACATTGTATACTTTTTTTATCTGCAAAGACTCTCTTCAAATATATATTTTTCTACAGACTATTTTTTCACCTGGTTCAAAGAGACCTACACTTTCCGTTGTTACCAAATTGTGACCATTTGGTCTGGTTTACACTGTACTGTATTTTACTGTATCTTATTTTTTAGCGCAGCCCTTTCCCCCCGTTGTTTCATTCCCAGTTTGTTTTTAGGGTTTTGTGGGATTCCCTAATTAGGGTTGCAGCTTTTCTTTTTGTTATTGAGCGCAGACTCTTCCCTTTGTATTTCTATTTGTGTAATTCCCTCTAGAGTCAGCTGCTTTCTAACTACCTTATTATGTCTATTTTTGAGTTCAGAAACAATTACATTATTGATGTGGAAAATGTATTTGACACAGAAATTACCAGCCCAATTCCAATTAATATTCCAAGCTTAAGCCAACAAGAACTGTTTATTAAATTGGAAAGATCCCTTACTTCTGAGATTAAACTTAAATGGGAAATAGCCACTTTGAAAAAATACATCGATGAAAGAATTACACCAAGAGGGTTAAGATTACTTAAATTACCGACCTCCGACCAAGATGATCTTGAATTCATGGAGGAATGGAATAATAAATTAGAATCATGCACTCTTGGTCTAATGGAAACACTGATAATTAAAAAAAGTAAAAAATTATCAATATTAGATTCCGAAATTAATAATCTCAGGGACAAACTTATGCCATTCACAGAAACCCAAGCATATAACCAAAATTGTATACTAATTCAGAGTAAAATTGAAAAGGTTGAAACAGACACCAAACATATTAAAATCAAGAAGTACATTAGAGATAAGACAGACTATTCAAACAAGCAAGTACGAACATATCATCTTAATAAAAGGCATACCACATACAACCATGTCCAAAAAGACCATCTCCAAACAAGCAGTCACTATGTAGGGATAGAGAAACCTTCACAAACAACCAACAAACACAGCACCACCACTCGTCACTATGATCACCATTCACGACAATACCATAATTATGCCACCAGACAACCTTTACATTCACCTTACAAACAGCGACCACACAAATATAATTCCTATCCAGGCCCTTCATCACTACCGTACACTAAAGCCAAAACGCTTTATTCTCACAGACAATCCTACCCTTCACCATCCAGACCACATCATCACACCACCTACTCCCATAGAAGACCACTCTCACCCAAACCCCAAAGATCTAGATATATAAATGAACGCACTGAACATCCCATATCACCCACTATCCCCCACCATCACAACCGATACCAATTACTGTCCATCGATTCCGAATTTGAAAATGAGGATCATTTTTTAGAAATTCGCACCCACCCCAGCACATTTATTCCAACACCCCACCAGTCAAGATCCCAAAAACGAACACTAAGCCTAGAGGACGAAGAAGTGGTAGACGTGAACAAGAGAGAAAGATTAGAAAGACAATAATCCCCCAAAGTGAAGAATCCAATGGAATTTTTAACCTCTCTCAAAAAACTCTCACTATTGCCCAACTATCGGTTTTAAGAAAAGGACTTAAATTTGCCCCTACCAATCCTTTTAAACCCTTTGAAGCTTTTATTGATGTCAACAAATTTGTTAGGAAGGCCACCCTAAAACGATTTTTTATTGATAAGACTGCACATATTTCTACCTCATGCCCTTCCCCCTCCCAAGACAATCATATCATCAATACACATCTCAAAGAAAAATCTAAATTTTACCCTGCTTTTATGAAATCAGCACCACTTACAGTATTTGAAAAAATGGTCACTAAAGATCTCGACAAAATACAAACAAACAAATTTGACACACATAATTTGACAAATGCAGAAAAAAAAGCACTTAAAGAACTACAAGACGACAATGACATTGTAATAAAACCGGCAGACAAAGGAGGTGGCCTGGTTATTTTATCAAGCACTATGTATATTGAGGAAGCACATAGACAACTTAATGACACTGACGTTTATGAAAAACTCAAAACAGACCCCACTACAACTATTAAAAATATTTTATGTGATTTTTTAAATAGAGGACAGGCCCAAGACATTATAACCAAACAAGAGTACAACTTTTTAAACAAAAAATTTCCAATTATTCCAGTCATTTATTTTCTCCCCAAGATACATAAAAACATGAACCAACCCCCAGGGAGACCAATAGTATCGGGTATAGGTTCTGTCCTCTGCAATCTTTCTCAATATTTAGACACTCTTCTTCAACCTGCTGTCAAACAAATGAAATCCTATTTACAAGATTCTATGTCTCTTTTAAACTTTTTAAGTCATTTTAAATGGGACCCAAATTTTATTCTAGTAACTTGTGATGTGCAATCATTATATACAATCATACCACACAATATAGGTTGTCAAGCGATAAAAAACATTTTAACAAAAGAAAAAAGGATCTCAGAAATACAAATTGATTTTATACTAGACGGTATTAATATTATTTTAAAAAACAACTATTTCTGGTTCCTTGACTCGTTTTATCTCCAAAAAAGAGGAACCGCTATGGGTACCAGGTTTGCCCCTAGCTATGCCAATTTATTTATGGCAGACTGGGAGTCCTCAGCTATATACGATGGAGACAAGCTAAGGGCAAACCTGGTCTCATATTTTAGATATATTGATGACCTGTTTTTTATTTGGAATGGATCCGAAGATAGTCTTATTTCTTTTATTCATGATCTTAACAAAAATGATAGAGGCATAATTTTAACCCACGAATTTAGTAAAGTACAAATTAACTTTTTAGATTTAAATATATTTGTCAATAACGGGCAGATCCATACTAAAACCTTTTTCAAAAAAGTCTGCGTAAATACAGCAATTGACAGAAACAGCTGCCATTACAAACCCTGGCTAGACAGTGCTCCGAGAAGCCAATTTTTGAGGCTACGCAGAAATTGTACCGAATTAGATGATTTTAATGAGCAAGCAAATATTTTAAAAGATAAATTTATCGAAAAAAATTATTCAGAGACCGACTTATTAGAAAATATTAACTTGATCAAACACAAGAATAGGAGTGAACTTTTAACATACAAAACAAAAAATACAAACGAATCTATATCCCTCCCTATAACTTTTAACTACAATAACAAAAGCAGTGAAATTAAAAAAATCATTAAAAAACACTGGCACATTTTAAGACAAGACGATAAACTTAACAAAATTATTCCCGAAAAACCAAATATAGTTTTTAGAGGAGCTCCCAATTTTAGAACGATCTTAACTACGAATTTTACCAAAACTATTGCACAGAAAAATCCTGTATCCTTCTTTCCGCAAACTAAAGGGTTCTACAAATGTAAAACATGCATCGTATGCAAAACTACAGATCCCACAGTTGCATCTAAGGTGACGCAGTTTGTTTCAAATAAGACTAACACTGTGTATAATATTAAAGAGTTTATTACCTGTAATACCAAAAATGTAATTTATTTGCTCGAATGCCCCTGTGGCTTCCAGTACGTTGGAATGACCACAAGGTGCCTGAAAATCAGGCTGAGCGAACATTGTAGAAACATCAAAAATGGATACTTAAATCATACAGTATCCAAACATTTTATTAACCATAACAAAGATCCTAAAATGTTAAAATGTATGGGGATAAAAAGATGCACTTTACCCTGGAGAGGGGGAGATATTAAAAATGTTTTAGGAAGAACAGAAATGGAGTGGGTCTACAAGCTACAGACCCTCTCACCTCAGGGTCTAAATGCAGACTTTGATCTGCATAATTTTTTATGAATATACTGCTTTACTTTCTATTTCATTTTTATATTCCTAATAACTATTGGTTATATTTTGATTAACTTTCCATTCTTCCATTGTCACCAGTTTTATCCTAAGTATTCATTTTATCTTATTTTATTTTATTTTATTCCATTTAACCTATTGCCATCAAGTCCTGTCCCCTTCCCTTTATCTATTTCCCTTCTGACGGCGTTTTTCGCCGTCTAGTATTTTGAATCTCACAGGCACCCGTCCGTGCCCTTGAGTAAGCAGCTCGCTGGTAATTCACTGAGCGAGCTGCTTCCTGGTCTCCGCCCCCCCGTGCGTGCGCACATCTGACCGGCACTACTACAAGCCCCATGAGGCTTAGCCCTATAGTAGTGCCGGCGGAATAAAGTTTTCACGGGGAGGGGCTTATACCGCACGCGCATAGCGCTCGGATACTACGTTTCCCATACACCCTAAGTCCGGTCATGTGACACAAGTTCAATAATCTTAAAGTTATGTTTTAAGCTTCGTTTTTTATACTCCTGTGTTCCTTTATGTATATACTACTTATGACTATTTATATGCACATTTGTTTTCAACTTATTTAGGGTATAACAGTGTTTCAATCTAAGTGTTTTTTGATTGGCCAATCATTCTTTGGCGCAAATTTTAACAATTTACATTGTCTTATATAACTGTATCTTGCCAGGTATAATGCTACATTACCATTTTGAAAAAGCCTGTTTAGGTGAAACGCGTTAATGGTTTTAAATTGTGTATTTTTAAATATTAAAAGTGATTTTGGTTACCTTCTCTATAGGACCAATTCCTTTTTTATTTGACAATTATTTTTATTAATCCTGGCAGTTCTACATTTTATTTTTCCTTTTTTTTATATATATATATAGTTCCATAATTTTATTTTTCCTTTTTATATATATACATATATTTCTTATCATTATTATTTTATTTTACAACCACTACTATTTTTACCTTTCACACTCGGATCCTGATCCAAAGAAATCCTAGGTGGGGATTATTCCACCAGTGCCCTATTAATAGAGCAGTATTTCCTGCTCTATATTTGTAAGTATAATTTTTATCTACTGTTATTTCACATACCCTGCCTACTGAGAGCACTATTGTTGTTTCCTATCCATTCCGGAGTACCAAGGTTGGATCGCCAGACGTCTTCTCCAGTTCATCCTGGTAGCGGGGATCATACCGCTGCAACGCCTATAAGTCCAGAGCTGGTCCAAAGCTCCCACAAATGTGAGTGTATTATCATATTATTTTCTCACTTCACCCTTGGAGCCACAATTCTTCACTATTGGCAGTTTGTCGTGTCTCCTATTTTGTCTCCACATATACGGATTATCCTACTACCCGGACGGATCAACTCCTGAGGACTGTACAGATATCCCACCAAGCTATATCAGTGAGACTAATTTTTTATTCATCTTTTATTCATTTTTTATTCATTCATTCATTTTTTTACCATTTTTTACATTGTATACTTTTTTTATCTGCAAAGACTCTCTTCAAATATATATTTTTCTACAGACTATTTTTTCACCTGGTTCAAAGAGACCTACACTTTCCGTTGTTACCAAATTGTGACCATTTGGTCTGGTTTACACTGTACTGTATTTTACTGTATCTTATTTTTTAGCGCAGCCCTTTCCCCCCGTTGTTTCATTCCCAGTTTGTTTTTAGGGTTTTGTGGGATTCCCTAATTAGGGTTGCAGCTTTTCTTTTTGTTATTGAGCGCAGACTCTTCCCTTTGTATTTCTATTTGTGTAATTCCCTCTAGAGTCAGCTGCTTTCTAACTACCTTATTATGTCTATTTTTGAGTTCAGAAACAATTACATTATTGATGTGGAAAATGTATTTGACACAGAAATTACCAGCCCAATTCCAATTAATATTCCAAGCTTAAGCCAACAAGAACTGTTTATTAAATTGGAAAGATCCCTTACTTCTGAGATTAAACTTAAATGGGAAATAGCCACTTTGAAAAAATACATCGATGAAAGAATTACACCAAGAGGGTTAAGATTACTTAAATTACCGACCTCCGACCAAGATGATCTTGAATTCATGGAGGAATGGAATAATAAATTAGAATCATGCACTCTTGGTCTAATGGAAACACTGATAATTAAAAAAAGTAAAAAATTATCAATATTAGATTCCGAAATTAATAATCTCAGGGACAAACTTATGCCATTCACAGAAACCCAAGCATATAACCAAAATTGTATACTAATTCAGAGTAAAATTGAAAAGGTTGAAACAGACACCAAACATATTAAAATCAAGAAGTACATTAGAGATAAGACAGACTATTCAAACAAGCAAGTACGAACATATCATCTTAATAAAAGGCATACCACATACAACCATGTCCAAAAAGACCATCTCCAAACAAGCAGTCACTATGTAGGGATAGAGAAACCTTCACAAACAACCAACAAACACAGCACCACCACTCGTCACTATGATCACCATTCACGACAATACCATAATTATGCCACCAGACAACCTTTACATTCACCTTACAAACAGCGACCACACAAATATAATTCCTATCCAGGCCCTTCATCACTACCGTACACTAAAGCCAAAACGCTTTATTCTCACAGACAATCCTACCCTTCACCATCCAGACCACATCATCACACCACCTACTCCCATAGAAGACCACTCTCACCCAAACCCCAAAGATCTAGATATATAAATGAACGCACTGAACATCCCATATCACCCACTATCCCCCACCATCACAACCGATACCAATTACTGTCCATCGATTCCGAATTTGAAAATGAGGATCATTTTTTAGAAATTCGCACCCACCCCAGCACATTTATTCCAACACCCCACCAGTCAAGATCCCAAAAACGAACACTAAGCCTAGAGGACGAAGAAGTGGTAGACGTGAACAAGAGAGAAAGATTAGAAAGACAATAATCCCCCAAAGTGAAGAATCCAATGGAATTTTTAACCTCTCTCAAAAAACTCTCACTATTGCCCAACTATCGGTTTTAAGAAAAGGACTTAAATTTGCCCCTACCAATCCTTTTAAACCCTTTGAAGCTTTTATTGATGTCAACAAATTTGTTAGGAAGGCCACCCTAAAACGATTTTTTATTGATAAGACTGCACATATTTCTACCTCATGCCCTTCCCCCTCCCAAGACAATCATATCATCAATACACATCTCAAAGAAAAATCTAAATTTTACCCTGCTTTTATGAAATCAGCACCACTTACAGTATTTGAAAAAATGGTCACTAAAGATCTCGACAAAATACAAACAAACAAATTTGACACACATAATTTGACAAATGCAGAAAAAAAAGCACTTAAAGAACTACAAGACGACAATGACATTGTAATAAAACCGGCAGACAAAGGAGGTGGCCTGGTTATTTTATCAAGCACTATGTATATTGAGGAAGCACATAGACAACTTAATGACACTGACGTTTATGAAAAACTCAAAACAGACCCCACTACAACTATTAAAAATATTTTATGTGATTTTTTAAATAGAGGACAGGCCCAAGACATTATAACCAAACAAGAGTACAACTTTTTAAACAAAAAATTTCCAATTATTCCAGTCATTTATTTTCTCCCCAAGATACATAAAAACATGAACCAACCCCCAGGGAGACCAATAGTATCGGGTATAGGTTCTGTCCTCTGCAATCTTTCTCAATATTTAGACACTCTTCTTCAACCTGCTGTCAAACAAATGAAATCCTATTTACAAGATTCTATGTCTCTTTTAAACTTTTTAAGTCATTTTAAATGGGACCCAAATTTTATTCTAGTAACTTGTGATGTGCAATCATTATATACAATCATACCACACAATATAGGTTGTCAAGCGATAAAAAACATTTTAACAAAAGAAAAAAGGATCTCAGAAATACAAATTGATTTTATACTAGACGGTATTAATATTATTTTAAAAAACAACTATTTCTGGTTCCTTGACTCGTTTTATCTCCAAAAAAGAGGAACCGCTATGGGTACCAGGTTTGCCCCTAGCTATGCCAATTTATTTATGGCAGACTGGGAGTCCTCAGCTATATACGATGGAGACAAGCTAAGGGCAAACCTGGTCTCATATTTTAGATATATTGATGACCTGTTTTTTATTTGGAATGGATCCGAAGATAGTCTTATTTCTTTTATTCATGATCTTAACAAAAATGATAGAGGCATAATTTTAACCCACGAATTTAGTAAAGTACAAATTAACTTTTTAGATTTAAATATATTTGTCAATAACGGGCAGATCCATACTAAAACCTTTTTCAAAAAAGTCTGCGTAAATACAGCAATTGACAGAAACAGCTGCCATTACAAACCCTGGCTAGACAGTGCTCCGAGAAGCCAATTTTTGAGGCTACGCAGAAATTGTACCGAATTAGATGATTTTAATGAGCAAGCAAATATTTTAAAAGATAAATTTATCGAAAAAAATTATTCAGAGACCGACTTATTAGAAAATATTAACTTGATCAAACACAAGAATAGGAGTGAACTTTTAACATACAAAACAAAAAATACAAACGAATCTATATCCCTCCCTATAACTTTTAACTACAATAACAAAAGCAGTGAAATTAAAAAAATCATTAAAAAACACTGGCACATTTTAAGACAAGACGATAAACTTAACAAAATTATTCCCGAAAAACCAAATATAGTTTTTAGAGGAGCTCCCAATTTTAGAACGATCTTAACTACGAATTTTACCAAAACTATTGCACAGAAAAATCCTGTATCCTTCTTTCCGCAAACTAAAGGGTTCTACAAATGTAAAACATGCATCGTATGCAAAACTACAGATCCCACAGTTGCATCTAAGGTGACGCAGTTTGTTTCAAATAAGACTAACACTGTGTATAATATTAAAGAGTTTATTACCTGTAATACCAAAAATGTAATTTATTTGCTCGAATGCCCCTGTGGCTTCCAGTACGTTGGAATGACCACAAGGTGCCTGAAAATCAGGCTGAGCGAACATTGTAGAAACATCAAAAATGGATACTTAAATCATACAGTATCCAAACATTTTATTAACCATAACAAAGATCCTAAAATGTTAAAATGTATGGGGATAAAAAGATGCACTTTACCCTGGAGAGGGGGAGATATTAAAAATGTTTTAGGAAGAACAGAAATGGAGTGGGTCTACAAGCTACAGACCCTCTCACCTCAGGGTCTAAATGCAGACTTTGATCTGCATAATTTTTTATGAATATACTGCTTTACTTTCTATTTCATTTTTATATTCCTAATAACTATTGGTTATATTTTGATTAACTTTCCATTCTTCCATTGTCACCAGTTTTATCCTAAGTATTCATTTTATCTTATTTTATTTTATTTTATTCCATTTAACCTATTGCCATCAAGTCCTGTCCCCTTCCCTTTATCTATTTCCCTTCTGACGGCGTTTTTCGCCGTCTAGTATTTTGAATCTCACAGGCACCCGTCCGTGCCCTTGAGTAAGCAGCTCGCTGGTAATTCACTGAGCGAGCTGCTTCCTGGTCTCCGCCCCCCCGTGCGTGCGCACATCTGACCGGCACTACTACAAGCCCCATGAGGCTTAGCCCTATAGTAGTGCCGGCGGAATAAAGTTTTCACGGGGAGGGGCTTATACCGCACGCGCATAGCGCTCGGATACTACGTTTCCCATACACCCTAAGTCCGGTCATGTGACACAAGTTCAATAATCTTAAAGTTATGTTTTAAGCTTCGTTTTTTATACTCCTGTGTTCCTTTATGTATATACTACTTATGACTATTTATATGCACATTTGTTTTCAACTTATTTAGGGTATAACAGTGTTTCAATCTAAGTGTTTTTTGATTGGCCAATCATTCTTTGGCGCAAATTTTAACAATTTACATTGTCTTATATAACTGTATCTTGCCAGGTATAATGCTACATTACCATTTTGAAAAAGCCTGTTTAGGTGAAACGCGTTAATGGTTTTAAATTGTGTATTTTTAAATATTAAAAGTGATTTTGGTTACCTTCTCTATAGGACCAATTCCTTTTTTATTTGACAATTATTTTTATTAATCCTGGCAGTTCTACATTTTATTTTTCCTTTTTTTTATATATATATATAGTTCCATAATTTTATTTTTCCTTTTTATATATATACATATATTTCTTATCATTATTATTTTATTTTACAACCACTACTATTTTTACCTTTCACACTCGGATCCTGATCCAAAGAAATCCTAGGTGGGGATTATTCCACCAGTGCCCTATTAATAGAGCAGTATTTCCTGCTCTATATTTGTAAGTATAATTTTTATCTACTGTTATTTCACATACCCTGCCTACTGAGAGCACTATTGTTGTTTCCTATCCATTCCGGAGTACCAAGGTTGGATCGCCAGACGTCTTCTCCAGTTCATCCTGGTAGCGGGGATCATACCGCTGCAACGCCTATAAGTCCAGAGCTGGTCCAAAGCTCCCACAAATGTGAGTGTATTATCATATTATTTTCTCACTTCACCCTTGGAGCCACAATTCTTCACTATTGGCAGTTTGTCGTGTCTCCTATTTTGTCTCCACATATACGGATTATCCTACTACCCGGACGGATCAACTCCTGAGGACTGTACAGATATCCCACCAAGCTATATCAGTGAGACTAATTTTTTATTCATCTTTTATTCATTTTTTATTCATTCATTCATTTTTTTACCATTTTTTACATTGTATACTTTTTTTATCTGCAAAGACTCTCTTCAAATATATATTTTTCTACAGACTATTTTTTCACCTGGTTCAAAGAGACCTACACTTTCCGTTGTTACCAAATTGTGACCATTTGGTCTGGTTTACACTGTACTGTATTTTACTGTATCTTATTTTTTAGCGCAGCCCTTTCCCCCCGTTGTTTCATTCCCAGTTTGTTTTTAGGGTTTTGTGGGATTCCCTAATTAGGGTTGCAGCTTTTCTTTTTGTTATTGAGCGCAGACTCTTCCCTTTGTATTTCTACTCATAATTATCAAGCTTGGGCATTTGCTTTATCAGAATATTTTGTACATATTTGAAACTAAACCCAAATTAATTTAACTCCCCTTTCAGTTCAGTTTAATTTTGTTGGTAACATGATGTTAGATGAAGGGATCCAATATGGGTGGAGACTTGTCATAGGGGTATGAAGGTGCATCATTAGGGATTGAGAAAGAGAGAATGAAGATATAGTGTTATAGTGTTTTGGGCATTTAAAGGTTTTGGAGAGCTACCAAGGGGTTTGTGAACTGCAGCTTTATATTATTAACATTATAATTAAAGGCAGCAGGAGGTGTGTTGGAGGTCTGTTGGCTGAGTACTGGAAGTGTGAATAAGCAGGCAGAAATTGTGCAGAGCCATTATTAGCTCATTATTGTCCTGATTTGTGCTATGGCTGGTGGTCTACAATCTCAATGTTCTCCAGGCACAATGGGATATTCCCTGTTGTAATGCAGCGTCTGAAGTTGATCAGAAATCCCCACTATGATGATTATCTATTATGTACCTGAAGATTGGGTAAGATGGGTAAGATGAAACAGTGACATACCAGTTGTCATTGATGGCAATGGAGTTGCAAGAAATATAGTAAGTTTTTATAAAGCATAAAGAGATCACTGTAAATGTTCTCATGTGCTGTACAGATCATACTGATAGAGGTTACACGGATGTCACACCTCACACCTTAAAATTCACCTCTCCGTAGGTAGAAACGTTGCTATCTTTGTTCTGTTTTTCCAATAAAACTGCTACATAATTGACCTTGCATGCCTGTACCACATCACTTTTTCTACTTTATGTATAGGGTTTCCCTTTATCTACATATAAGTGTGCATATTTTTTCTTCGTGTGAAACGCCTCACAACTCTAGCCAGAATCTGTCAAATCCCCATACGTATGCTCCACCTGAAGAGAACCATTCACATAGAGGTTAGTGAGTTTAATTTGTGCATTTCTGTGCAGGCCAAGAATTGCCAGCCCTCCAGAGAAGGAAATATTATTATAATTTAAAGGTATGACTGGAATATAGGGGGAAATCTTATTACTAGACTACGAGAAAAGAAGGCATATTAATCAATAGGCTATTAGGTGAAACAGAAAAAGCCAAGGTATGCAGGCAAAAAAGTGTTATGGCTAAAGTGTGCAAAAAGGAAGGTAGATGTATCACTGATATACGAAACTTAAATCATATATAAAATAAAAATATATATACTGGTAATTCAGTCCTGGAATAGGCAGATTAAATCAATATTTCACAATCTTATATTGTCCTATTTGTTAATCCAATATTGAAAACTGTTTTACAGTAATTTTTTTTTTTTAAATATAGGCTCAGATAAAATCATTAAAGATGACTGCTATATACCTGACGTCACACTGTTATATAGACAGGTAACTTCAGACTGCTATATAGACTAATGCATGTTTGTATGTATAACTTTTAAAACAAACTGTAGTAAATGTTATCAGATTTTTCTTACACTGGTAATTTTTATGCAATTTTACAAATATTTAAAGAGATGGGTGATTGTTTTAAAAGGGTAGACTACAAATATTTACCTCTAATAATTACAGTTCATAAATATATATCAGTTTGATTTTAAAGTAGTTATATATTTATGAGAAACATAACAAGAAACAATCGGGCCCTAGAGCGAAAATTGCCCTGCCCCCCCCCATGTATCCACCACCCAGCCCCTCCATGTGTCTCATTCCCTCCCCAACCCCTCTATGTGTCTCATTACCTCCCCAGCCCCTCTGTGTGTCTCATTCCCTCCACAGCCCCTCTGTGTGTCTCATTACCTCCCCAGCCCCTCTGTGTTTCTCATTCCCTATCCCCCAGCCCTTCTGTGTGTCTCATTCTCAAGCTCTACCATCCCCTCCATGTGTCTCATTGCCTAGCCCTCCATGTGACTCTCTGCCCTAGCCCCCCCAGCCCTTTCATGTGTCTCTCTCTGTCCCCAACCCCCGCGGTAGGTACACCACTGTTTGTTATTATTAAATGCTGTGTTAAGTTTGTTTACTTAAAAAGTGACTTTACATATGTCATGTTTTTATTATGTAAACTTAAATGCACAGATAGTGTAGTGAGCTACATATCTACCTGACATCTTAGTAATCATATTGTCAGCTTGCATACTCATATTATATGCCGTTAACAAGCACGTATAATAATTTGTCCACTAAAAGCAAACAATTTTCTATATCTTGCTGTCAATCTAATATACTTAATGTACCGTTATGTTACTTTGAGTATACACTTTAAGTTTACAAGCTAAATAGTTTCAGAAAAAAAGCATTTCTTCAAATAAATATCTCTAAAAACACAATCATAAACATTTTAAACAATTAATGAAGCTTGTAGCATTCTAATAAACAGACTTTTGGTATATCTGCAGATTCAATGGCTTTCTAACTAATTACTGACTTTGCATGACAAATGGGAGCATTGTCCGTCATGTTTAATATACTGTGATAATCTCTATATGATTTTTTGGGACACAGTAGCATTAGGGTGCTAATCCCAGATTCACAGATAGACTCATACAAAGAAAGAAAATTGTAGCACTCAGCATATTTTATTTGAGATGCTGCTTAAATTACCCAAACTAATATACTAGACACAAAGGAATCCACATTATCCAGGCAGGGGAATTCCATGTTAGAGCTGATAATTACAATTACCATTGTTTAAATCCATTTAATTTATAAATGATTTCCTATGACGCCAAGTCTCATTTCCAAGATTCTGATATTCTTTCCTAGATGTGCTTGTTGAATTAGAAATTATAAAAATGATAATAGATATTTTGAAATCAATGTAAATTCTGTGGGCTTTTTAAATATCACTATGTCATAATTTACAAATGTATGACAAATAAGACATAATGAAAAAGACACACACCAGAGCTTAGGGCTTGAGGAGGGGTTACAATCTGTCATCCTGCCTAGGGCCCTGGAAAGCCTAATCCAGCTCTCTTCACAGATATTGCGTTTTAATGTATAAAGATATCTCCACACCCCCAGCTACTTCAGAAAAACGAATATAAATAAGCTACAAAAAAATAAGATTTTTAAAAGTCAAAAACATGAAAATGACAGAATAAAACTTTTTTCAAGTGAACATCCAGATAAATGAGTCATTTGCACTACAGTTCACAAAGCTTTTTATGGATGGACATTAGCTATGGTGAAGCAGGTTCCTTGTCTCAAGTTAGGAAAGACTTGTAGAATTTTCTGTGATGAATCTGAAATCATAGCACTATAAATTGTTTGGCACAAACATCTCTTTCACTTATTTTCAATGACTTATAAAAAAAAACAAAAAAAACCCTATAAAAAATGGATTTGACATTACAATTGACGATAATGAGGACTCATGGGAAGTACTGAGAAGGACTCTAAGGATCTGCTACTGAAATTGTAATACTTGTAATAACCTTGTCTCTGAGAACAGAAACATAAGAGTACAATCACAAAAAAACAGAGTTGTCAACCGGTGATTAAGAGAAAGAACTGTGACAAAAGTATTTTTTTTTAGTTAGTTAAAGATGTATTTTATCCAATACTTGCCATATGCAAACACTGCAGAGCACTGAAACGTTTGGAGACTTGAACATTAGATAGCTCAAAACGACAAATGTTATATTTCACACTGATTGGCTGTTAAGTAGTGCCTTTTAATGACCATATCAAATATTTATAAGACATCCAGCCCTTGCAAGCAACACAGAGCTCCATCAGCTGTATGAGCACTGCAACATCCACAGCTTACTCCCTACATTGGATGCACTACAAGCTTGATGTTTCTATTACAAACCCCAAATCATTGTGCTCTCAGAATAATAGTTAACAAAAATACCTGATTCTGCCATTGCAATACATGAGTATTTATGCTTCAGAAATGACAGAGCAAAGAGAGGAGGTATTGTTATTAAAGTTGACAAGTCCATAAAGTTCACCACTTTACAAAACTATAGGTATACTACCACTTTTCTTTTACTTTCTGGTACAATCGATATCCCATTCAGTAAACCGATCATTGCTGCTGGAGTCCTACGTCCACTTAACTCTCCAGTGCATTCCCTCTCAGACATAACCCAACTCCTTATTGAAACTATAACTCAAAACAAAAAAAAGTGAACTGTTGGTTTTTGGAGATTTTAATGTTGATTTGCTGAATCCTAAAAATAATAAATCATGTTCGAGGTTTAAAACTTTGCAGCTAACACAACTCATTTCCTCCCCAACTCACATTAATATGAAAAGCCCTAACCGTAGTTTGAAGGATTGTGTTCTCTCTACTTGTCCTGATAGAATCCAGGAGACGGGCGTTTTCCATAACAGTTTCAGTGACCAGTGCCTAGTGTTCAGCATGCTCAAAATAAAAGCCACTAAATCCATTCCCAAGGTTAAAATTACCAGGTCTTTCAAGAAATATAATCCTGTAGCCTTTCTAAACTATCTCAAGAATCTACCAAGGCACCGATTATGTCTAATTCCAGATCTAGACTCTGCAATTAATTTTTTTCAATCTGAGCTCTTGCAAGTTTGGAAAGTTCATGCCCTGCTGCATAAAGTGCCAGTTAAAGGAACACATCTGCCCTGGGTTACAGCTGACCTCATTCAAATATACTAGTGGTCAAAGTTCAAGCATGAGTGGTCACTGGCTCTATGAATGATGATTGTGCCTACAGACATGCCCAAATTCATGCACAAAACTAACCTGGGCCTAATATTTCAGTGAAAATTTGAACAATAACATATCCAACCCAAGAAACTTTTTGAAAATCATAAGTAACATACAAACACCAACAATCCACTCACAACCATTCACTGTCAAAATGGACAACCAAACTCTGCAACACCCCTTAGATGTAGCAAATGGCTTTAACATTTTTTTTGTTGGATGTGCCACCACCCTGATTGTAGTTCTGTAACTACAAATGCAGATCAGCTCCACTAAATTTGCAAAGAGGTCACATAAGGAAATTACATTTTAGACCTGTGCCTGTTAGTGTCATTAATAAACACCTCAATAATCTAAAATTGATAAACCAGTGTGGAGCTGATAAAATCGCAGCAATGTTGCTGGAGCTCAGTGCGTCGGAAATTGCTAAACTGGTCGCTACATTAATCAATGAATCCTTGGTGTCTGGATACATGCCCATACTTTGGAAGTCTACAAGAGTAGTACCTATCCATAAAAGTGATGACAATACTTTAGTACATTGCTCCCTGTACTGTCAAAAATCTTTGGAAAATGCATTCATATGCAACTATGAGTATTACCAACAATCATACCCCAACAATCAGGGGTTATTACCTAACCCCTGATCAGTCAAACATTCATCCAAATCACTGAACTACAACTGCCCTCTTAAAAGTTTGCAATGACATCCAAACTGGCATGGAACAAAGTGGCCTAACTGGGGCTATTGTTCTTGATTTTGCCAAGGCCTTTGACACAGTAGACCATGACATTCTATTGCAAAAACCTCAGATATTGGTGATTGTCCGCTAAACTGGTTTTTCGATCATATATATCAGATCAATCCCAATATGTTTTTTTGGGAAACTCCCACCCTACCTAAGAAGAATGCTCTCCCCAGCTGTTCCCACCACCTATAACCTCTGATCCAGTACCAGCACTTTATTTAGCATACTGCAATACAACAATAAAGTGGGTGGATCCTCATTTTCCTACAGAGCATCACAATTATGGAATAACCTCATGTACACTAAAATCTACATTCAATCTAAAATCCTTTATGAGATCTATGATATATATATATATATATATATATATATATTGTATTTCTTTGTAATATTATATTGTTCCTTATTGTAACAATGCACTCTTTGTGGATTGAGTAAATACACATATATAAATTTAAAACAGAACAGGTAAGAAATATAGGCAACCATGATTACAGGTGCTGTAACTGATGTTGCCATAGATCTCGTAAAGGATTTTAAATTGAAGGAAGATTTTAGTGTACATGAGGTAAGAAAATGAGGATCCACCGACTTTATTTTTGTGTGTGTGTGTGTGTATATTGTATTTATTTGTAATATTATAATGTACCTTATTGTAACAATGCATTCTTTGTGGGCGCAAGACATATGTGAAAATTAGACAAATCTCAATGTATCCTTCCTGGTAAAATATTTTATAAATAAATAAATTAAATCACTAAATGTGCTAAAACAAACAAAAACAACCCTTAAATACCTAACTGTAACAAAAATGAAAAAAATCCATTAACATAAAAATGTAAATGTTGTAATAGATAAGCACACTTCAACAGCAGGGCCGGATTTACCATTAGGCAGAGTAGACACCTGCCTACAGTACATGTCCTGTAGGGCGTGCCTGTGTTATTTATTTATTTATTACCTGTATTTATAAAGCACTAACTAACATATTTACCAGCAATATACAGTTAGTGGGGGAACATACAATATACACAGCCAAATACATAAGGTAGAGAGGGCCCTGCCTGTAAGCTGAGATCAAGTAATTGAAGCTCTTTTATACAACGTGCTTAGTTAGATAGCAAATTAGCTAAATGGGGATTTTAGGCAAGAGTTAGCAGGTGGAATTTGATAGTGATAGCTTAAAGAAATTAACAGAGAGTTTTCAGCACTTTTCCCTTTTTGGTTGGGAGAGAACAGTGTTAGGAGCCTCTCCCATAGTCCTCAGTAGTCCAGTCAGTCTCCAATGCTTGATAGTAGACTTGCACCTACGTACTTTATAGATGGTGTAAAACTCAGTAATGCTGGACAGGAATTTGCTCACTAGCAGAAACACACAGGAAATTATTTAAAGGAAGAGCAGGAAAATCCCTGAGTGATACACACTGTATAAAAGTTACTGCAACACAGAAATAATGCATAGGAGGGTGGCAGGCCCACAGAAGACTAGATGATGAGTACTTTGCAAATAACCATTAAAACTTCAGATTCTATAAACAGTATTTCTACCCTAACCCTAAATTTAACCTCTCTAGCAGAGCGGTCACATGGCCGCAAATTCTGTCCAAGTGTCTGCCTGCAGGGGGACTGCCTGTGCTAAGTGACTGCTAAAAAAGACTGGACATACCCCATATTGAATACCCTGGGTTGTCTACTTTAAAAAGATATATACATGTGAGGTGTGATTCAGAGATTTATAATAGATAACAGTGTTACAATGTAATTATTGATACATTTTAACCCCTTAAGGACTGAGCCAAATGTACACGTTGTGATCAAAACAAAACGTAAACAAAAACTTAAATTTGCGCTATATGTTTGTTCAGGCGTAATTCACCTCTTTCATATTATGTGCACCCACACTTATTATATATCATTTTATTCCGGGAAAACAGTGCATTCATTTAACATACAAATATTTAGGTATAAAACATAATTTAATATGAATAAAATATTTAAAAATGGGAAAAAATACGAATTAAATTTTTTTTTTAGTTCTACGTGACATTCTAACTGTGAATGTCATAATACTGTTTGATTTTACTGCAATAAAATACACATATTTGTATTCAGCGATGTCTCACGTGTAAAACAGTATCCCCTATATATAGGTTTTATGGTGTTTTGGGAAGTTACAGGGTCAAATATAGCATGTTATATTTTTCAGTTTTTCACATTGAATTTCGCCATATTGGTTACGTTGCCTTTGAGAGCGTATGGTAGCCCAGGAATGAGAATTACCCCCATGATGGCATACCATTTGCAAAAGTAGACAACCCAAGGTATTGGGCGAATTTAAATGTGAAAAATCTGAAACGCAAGCCTTATATTTGACTCTGCACCTTTTGAAAACACCATAAAACCTGTACATGAGGGGTACTGTTATACTCGGGAGACTTCGCTGAACACAAATATTAGTGTTTCAAAACTGTAAAACGTATCACAACAATTATATTGTCTGTGTAAGTGCCATTTGGGTGTGAAAAATGCAAAACAATTTAACTTTCACTGACAATATCGTTGTTGTAATACATGTTACAGTTTTGAAACACTAAGTCTTCCGAGTAAAACAGTACCCCCCCATGTACAGGTTTTATGGTGTCTTGGAAAGTTACAGGGTTTAATATAGTGCTAGCAAATTAAATTCCCTGGACTTTTGGCCTGGGTTGTCAGGCTGGTCCTGCTAATTTTAATTAATAAAATTAACTTATTATGTAAAATTGTTACATAAATATATACGTAGAATTATTATATATACGTGTGTATATATATATATATATATATATATATATATATATATATATATATATATATATATATATATATACGTCCCAGGTCCCAGCACTCAATGCTCCCGGTCTTTTAATGCTTCGGTGCGGTCTTCAACCAAATTGCTCAATAAAGCAACAGGTGAAATTTACCTTGAAAGACTGAGTGCTCTCTACTGGTATCGTAAATATATATATGTGTGTGTGTGTGTGTGTATATGATTTTTTAAAATTATTTTTATTTATATATAGGTATATATATTTAGATATATACGTATATACTTATGTATGTACATATATATATTATTTCATTATACATGTATTTGTATATCAATATAATGGAAAATTTATTCATACTTACTGTAATTTTCTTTTCCTGGCTATTATTCATGGCAGCATATACACATGGGTTAGCTCCTCCCCTTACAGCCGATAGGACAGGAAAACCACCAAGGTTTTAAAAGGAGGCTCCATCCCTAAGGTCCTCAGTCAGTTTACAAGCTCTACAGTACATAAATAGAGACATTAATGGGTGGGAAGTATATGCTGCCATGAATAATAGCCAGGAAAAGAAAATTACAGTAAGTATGAATAAATTTTCCATTTTCCAGGCTAATCATGGCAGCATATACACATGGGGAATACCCACGCTTACAAAGGGAGGGACAGAATAGCCAATCAAATAATCAGAATAATTCAACAGATAGAAGAATTAACTGAGTTAAGTACTTGAGTACCAAATTGTGCATCATAGACTGTTTTAACAAACAGTATGAAATGCCAGACAAACGTGTCTAAAGAGGTTCAAATGCTAGCTAACAAAAAGTGTCAGCGGAAACCATTACCATGGCAACCCATGATGCTGCAACAGCATGAGAGGAGAGTGCCCTGATACCCTCCAGCACAGGTAGAGAACGGACGTGATGTCCAAATTGTGCCTCACGAATTACTTCAATGTCCAATATGTAATGCAGGACAAACTAGTTCAAAGAGGTCCAAATGCCAACTTTACAAAGTTTCAGCAGAGACCATTGCCATGGAAGCCCACGAGATGCTGTAACAGTACTAGTGGAGAATGCCCCAAATCCTTTGGTACAGGTAGAGAATGGCATTGAAAGGCTCCCACTTTAGGCAGGATCTCTGGTGCTACCAGCAAGACAACCATATCCTGTTGAAATGCAGTGAATGGGGATACACAGGATCAAGCCTGGAGTTCACCCATTTTCCTTGCTGGGGTACTAGCCACGAGCACTTTCTGTGCTACCACCATGAAAGCACCTTCTAGAGGCTTGAATAATGGTTCAGTCAGGGCCCATGAGAGCAGTGGTACGTCACACATTGGCTTCACCACACGCCGTGGAGGCATGATTTCATTCAATGCCTATATGAAGCAAAGTGCAGCTAAGTGCACACATTCACCTTGCTGAGGTACAAGTCACCAGCAACAGCAACGTCTGGGCTAAAATCATGGAAGCTCCTGCTAGAAGTTCAGTCAGAGTCTGTGAGACCAGTGGTACGTCACATATTGGTTTCAACACCCTCAGCGGAGGCTTGAGTTCAATTGTTGCTTACATGAAGCAAAACACAAGGGATATCAACGCTCAATCGGTACCCTTCAGTACAGGTAGAGAATGACCTAGATAAGCATTCACCATAGGCAGGATCTTCAGATGCCAAATGCAAGATGACCATATCTGTTGAAAAGTAGTGAAAGGGGGTTCACAGGATCAAGCCTGGAGTTCACCCATTTTCCTTGCTGGGGTACCAGCCACCAGCACTTTCTGTGCTACCACCATGGAAGCTCATTCTAGAGGTTCGAATAATGGTTCAGTCAGGGCCCGTGAGACCAGTGGTACGTCACATATTGGCTTCACCACACTCAGTGGAGGCATGATTTCAATCAATGCCTATATGAAGCAAAGTGCAGCTAAGTGCTCCTCTAGAGTGTTATAACACAGAACCTTTCAAGGCCTGAACGAGGAGTAATTCCAACAGACAAAAGCATGTCAAGCTTAGTAAAGCCTGTATAGGATTGTAAGAGGATCTCAATGACCGTCTCAGGGATGCCTATACTAATATGGACCCCTGCATCAACACCAGAACTTGAGGATCCTGGTGTGTCATGGGGCCTTGTAATAGGTCTGGACATACAGGAATTTCCCTTGGAGGTTCCAGAATCATCTTATTCATCATAGGAATTTGAGTCGACACGGTCTTCCACTGTCACCTTTTGCATTGCCTTCTTAGGAAAGTCGAAAACAGGAAAATATGTACATCAGACTAAAATTCTAAATTTGAGTCAGTGTATCCTGAACCTGAGCATTCTGGTCCTAGCATGTAAAAATTACTTCTGGACCTGGTAGGTCCAAGAAATGGCCATCAGATCTATGTAGGGTATCAGACAATCTGCGTCAACCCTGAGGATACGTCAGGACCTGGTTGCCAATCCACCTTGTCCACAGTTATTCAGCTCTAGCAAACAGCCATTGTATTCTGAGCCACTGGTTGTTCTTCTGTGCCCTGATTATGGGCTGGAATTCCATCAATACGTATCTGTGAGACCCATCTTGGTAAATATAGGATACAGTTGCATTGATTTTTGAGCAAATTTGGACCCACTCATTCTTCAGCAAGCATCTGAAGTGAAGAAGAACCTTGAAAATGACTTAGTTCCATACAAATGAATGGAAATATTGTGCAACATGTTCCAAACACTGTGCAACCAATCTTATAAAAACTGGAATTCGAGCTAATAATCGACCAATGAGGTTCTGTTCACAGGAAACTCAGAGATCTAATCCCTCTTTCAGCTGCCAGGGAAGGTGTAACTCCACTGATGGGGGACATAGTAAGTGGCTGACTCCAATAATCTTTCTCTTGTTGGATCAAGATAGGAAGGATCTGTAAGGAATCCAGAGATGCCATTGGGCCCATCTGACAAGTCTGCTGGTGGAAGCCAGGATTCCTAGTAGTTGTATCTATTTTCTTGCTGTTACCAAGCAGAAATGAAGAAACTGGGAGAGAAAACCTTTACAATCTGTGGAACTGTTCCCGAGATAGGGAAAAGCAGAGCATAGAATTTTCCACTCGGGAATGTCAACCACTGAGCTGGTCTGAAACTGCTTTTCTTGATATTCATCAAGCAGCCAAACTTTAGGAGTTATGAAAGAACTATATACCTCTGTGTGCCTGCCTTCTGAGGGTCTAAGGCTATCAGAAGTAGATCCTCCAGCTAATGGAACCAGGTGGAGTTCTGGACTCTCAATAACACTATAAGCACATATAAAGATTCTTGGGGCCACATTGAGGCCAAATGGTAGGTTCTCTTCTGAGCTAATGCCGAAGATCTCTGCAGATTGGACTGAAAATAAGCATCCTTGAGATATATAGAGGTAAGGAAATTATCCTTCCAGATTGCTTGAGATATGGATCTGCTTGACTCCATCCCGAAGACTGACATTCAGCCTCTTGTTGGCCCCTCTTATGTCCAATGTAGGCTTTCCTGTGCTTTTCCTCTAAGCACCAGAAGAGAGGCGAAACTTGTCCCTGGAACTGCTCTTGTTCTGGGACCTAAAAAAAAAATATCACCTCTTCGTCCAGAAGGCTTCTTCCTTCAGTGCTTTACCTTTTGATTCATTGGTCTTAATACTCCTGTTGGTATGGGGACTCCTGTGCCCGTTAAGAAAAAACTCCAGTCTATATCAATCTGGACCATGGATACCACACACGCCTCCAGAGTATGATGAGCCCAGGTATGTGTGATCAGAAAAATGAGGCTCCTAGTACCGGAGGAGATATGTTCATTGCTGAAGAGCAAAACGACTGCGTTATAGCTCCATTAGAACCTTGAAAGGCAGGTTTACCAACTGCCATGAGTCACCTCTGGAGTATTCCCTGCAGGGCCAGTAGCTCCATGTATCTCAGAAATACTGGTCACTGGAGGTTCTCCGGTCTGACTATGACTATGAGGAGCTGGGATCCTTGGAACTTCCATCCTAAGGTACCAATATCTTGCAGCCCTCATTCGCCTTTTCAATGGAATTATCCAAAGTTTCCCCAAGCAGCACCACCCCTTCAAATAGAATGGTGTAGAGGGCAGACTTGGAGGATGAGTCATCATCCCAGAAATAGAACCATAATGCTTTCCTAGGTGCTATAGACAAAGCCATTTGATCCAGAGAATATCCTAGTTACATCTAGGGAAGTTTCTGTGAAGAAGTCAGTTGTAACCTGAAGACTTCAGACTGCCTCTTCAATCTTGGCTTTTAATATCTCTCTCCATAGTAGCCTTGAGATCTTTAATCACTTATTTCATGTTTGTAGAAACAGCAGCGGAAGTCACAGCTGGCTGGCCTCCTGCAATGGTAGGCGTAAAATTTTGGATAGGTCTGCGTCCACCTATGATCCATAAGTGTGCAACTTAGGTGGTGTAGTTCTGGGGTTGGAAATAACTTCCTCCACAGGGTAAAGCCTGGCCTCTTTTCTTACCCCTAAGGCCTCTGGAACTTACTTTGTAAGCCCTGCCTGCATGTCATGTGGCTGCACAGTGATAGGTCATGCTGAAGCGACAACCTTCTGGAGGAAGTCAGTGCATAACCGATTCCTTCCACTGTTTTCACCTCATAACCAGATCCTGGTGAAGAATCAGACACCTGACAAATAATAATAACTAAATATTACCTGTGGTAAGTATTAAGAAAAAATGTGCACTGTTAAATTCTATAAGAAAACAGCGAAACAGCTTTAAAACAGGCTGAAGACAGCACTTATCCATGTCTGGAGACACTGCAAATACTTACCAAATAAGTGTGGTAGGTTTACTGTACTTTTCCCTTTATTTTAGGCACTTTCTGGCAATTGCCCTTATCCAAGATGGCTGCCACAACTTGTATTCCCACAATGCAAGTCATCTGTATTAGGCCCAATAAGGCACAAACTGCACACATGTGGGCCTATTCCGAGTGTGTTTGCTGTTTAGAGACCAGGGAGAGGACTCTGTCTGAAGCCTACATGGCCCCTAAACACCCAGGGTACCGGGAATAAATCACTGGGACCGAGGGGAAGCAAAATAGATAACAAAAGTGCCTGCAAGGGAGTTGAAAAGGCAACCACGTGCAAAAAGTCAAAGTTTATAGGCACCACAGTCTAAAGGCCTCAAGATATAAAAGGTAACACAGTTTTCAAAATGTATCACAGTTTTAAATATATCAGTCTTCAAATGCACTGCAGTTTTCCAAATGTACTGCAGTTTCAATACATGCAAAAGTATTAAATGCAAATTTAAATGAAACAGTTTTAAATGCCACACAGCTGAAATGCAACACAGCTTAACCCCTTAAGGACATATGACATGTGGGACATGTCATGATTCCCTTTTATTCCAGAAGTTTGGTCCTTAAGGGGTTAAATGCTTCCTAGCAAAAGCACAACCGCATAATGTACCACAATCTTAAAAATAAGGTACAGCTGTATAATGCACTAGTTTAAAGATATCAAAGCTTAAATGCATCACAGCATAAAAGCACAACTGCATAATGTACTACAGTAAAACAGGCAAATAAAGTAATGAAGATAAAAAACATACATGTCCGTAAGTTAAGGGAGCAAATTGCTCACGTCCTAAGGGCTGTAGGACAGGAAAAAGACTGAGGACCTTAGGGATGGAGCCTCCTTTTAAAACCTTGGTGGTTTTCCTGTCCTATCGGCTGTAAGGGGAGGAGCTAACCCATGTGTATATGCTGCCATGATTAGCCTGGAAATATATATATATATATATATTAATTTTAAAATACAGTCAGAACGAATTTACACATATATATATATATATTTTTAATTTATTTATTATTATTTTTCTTAATTAAATTTATAACATATTTACAGATTTGTTTATTTTATAGTATATATAAATATATATAATGAAAAATATATATATATTTAATCAATATCATTGTACATGTATTTTGATATTAATATGTTTATAATTATATATATTAATATTAAAATACACATAGACAGGGTATGTGTATTTATGTGTGTGTAAACATATATACGTAGATCATATATATAATAAATATATATATGATCTAAGTATATATAATGCAATTTTAAACTGTTAAATTTTAAATATATAATTTTTTCAGACAGCAGGGGGTGTACCTGTCATTACAGGCACTCCCCCTGCTGGCAATGCCTTGGACGACTATGCCGTCCATGTGATTGCGAGGTCCTCTCAAGGACCTCGCGATCACATGGCCCAGGCGGGGCCGAAGTAGACGGAGGGGGGGAGACTCCCTGGGCTTGCCGGCGACCGGGTAAGTGGAAAGGACGGTTTGGGTGTTCTATGCCGCCCTCCGGCGTTTAGAGCCAGTTCGTAAAGGACGACATAGAACGCCCGCCGTCCTTAAGGGGTTTAATATATATTTTGAAAAAGAAATGCCCTACTTATACTTATAGCTCTATAACTTGCAAAAAAAAGCAAAAAAGCATGTAAACACTAGGTGTTTTTAAACTCAGGACGAAATTTTTAATCTAGTTAACAGTTTTTTCAAGTAAAAGTCAAAAAACACATTTTTTTTAATTTTTCATCATATTTTTTATTTTAAAGTAAATTATATGACATTACACAAATAATGGTATGTACAGAAAACCCTTCTTGTCCTGAAAAAAAAAAATTGTATGGGAACAGTAAATGAGAGAGAGGAAAATTACAGCAAAACACAAACACCACGAAAGTGTTAAATCAGCCCTGGTTCTTAACCCCTTAAGGACGCAGCTTCAAAAACTGGACTTACACATAAGGACATAAGCAATCTTTGCATTTTTTGCTGTTTGTGTTCAAACGCAATTTAAATCTTTGTCATTTATTGCACCAACACATATTACATAGCGTTTTTTAGAGGGCAAAAAGGGCTTTAATTTGATGTGACATACACATAGATACATTTTCATTAATTATAAAAAAATGGCAAAAAATGGGGAAAAAAAACCCCCAAAACATTTTGTCACTGTTTTGACAATAATAGCGTGTGCATATTATATCCAGCTTAGAAAAAGTAATTCAAAATAAATTCATGTATGTGTCTTGATTTATAGAGTACATCATATGTATAGGTTTTCAGCGTATTTTGAAAGTTACAGGTCACAAAACAAAAGGACTAAAATAAAATTTCAATGTTAAACAATTTTAGAAGTTGGCATCTTTGTCTTGTAGGTTTAGTAGCCATCACAGAAAGCAAAATTGCCACCTAAAAGTATATATTTATATAAAGTAGACATCACAGGCTATTTACCTCAGATTATTTCAACACTTTTTACGTAGCCATTTCATCGCCAATCTCTGCTAAATATTGGAGTAAAACATATTTTTTCTCTATTTTGGCATATACACATATAACAAGGTTTTTGTAATGTGTATTTCGTAAAGCTGGTGTGTGCTATTCCTGCACAGAACCCAATATTGTGTTCATCTACACTTACATCTGCTGAGTATAATGATACCCCCATTGTATGCCTTTGGCACTATTCTGTGAAGCTACCATGCCATATAAGAGACAAGGCTATTTCAGTTTCTATAGTTAGAATTTTCATAGATGGATTTGAGGGGCTTATGTCTCATTCTGGGGTATTTATATCAGTGTGAGTTTTCAAATAACCCCACAAAGAGCTTCTATTTGATAAAGCAGACACCCAGGGGTATCTCATATGGCATATGTTGTGCTTTAACTTGTCAACATTTTTTCACCAATTTATGTCAATGGTAGGGGGAAAAATTGAATTTTTACATACATGTTGCATTTTTGCTGAGTATTTCTTACACTTGATATGTACAACTGTCATAAAATTCCACAAATTATGCTCAGTTACATCTTCTAAGTAAAACAATATGCCCAATGTAGAACCTAGACACTATTTTGTGAAGTTACAGTGCTGTAAAAGAGACGTGACAGGTTCAGGTTTTTAAGTGTGAATTTTCATGGAGGATTTTGATGCGTCCGTGTCCCACTTTGGAGTATTTTAGCAGTCTATATATTCCAACTATCCCATAAAGGCATATCATTTCTTAAAGAAGACATCCCAGGGTATTTTAAAAGACATATTTTGAACCTTAGCGTGGGATAAAGTTTCTGCTAGCTTGTACCAAGTGTAGTGGTAGTAAGCATTTTTTCTGCCTTTTTTAACACAGTATATTTTGCAAACCCTTATGTGTGCTCAGCTATGTCATCTGATTACAGCAATACCCCCGTATGTACCTTTGCCAGGTATATGTGGATAGTGAAGTGGCCATTCCAGTTTTTTCTGGAATATTCCAACTATCCCATAAAGGCCTACCATTTCTTAAAGAGGACATCCCAGGGTATTTCAAAAGGCATATTTTTTTTTTATAAATCTTTATTTGTGTTGTGCAGAAAAGTAACAAACAGCCCTGTTGCACCACAACAGTGACAGCAGGGTAAGTTGGAAAACATTTGCAAGACAGGTTGTGGCATATGTGAGTCAGGCACATTTTTACGTTTTTAAGGTTATTAGTTCAACAGAGTAGGTTCTCGCTTATGTATCTATGAAACATCATTAAACATTACTGAGGCAACGCTTGTAAGAGTACAATAAATGTACCAGGCAGGATAATTCTATAATGTACCACGCTAGACTAGGCATGCTTATATCAAACTTGTTATGCCTCAGATTGTATATGCATAGCTTGTATTCAATGCAGTATATAGGTAGTTAGAGCAGTAGGTAGTGTTAGGTTATTAATCTAGCAGAGGTGTCTTTCTATTGTGTGTGGCATGCTAGTTGTTTTAAAAGTTATGTCTAGTGACAGTTGCGTTAAAACCTATTAACAATACAGGGGCGGACTGACAGGTCGGGCAGATCGGTCATGGACCGAGGGCCCGAGGCAGTCAGGGGCCCGGCAGCACAGTCATGCTCTGGCTGTGGAGATCAGAGATCTCCTCAGCCAGAAAACATGATTCCTCCGTTATTCCAGTGATATGCTGCAGGGCCCCTGCAGCATATCACTCTGTAGTGAACCCCCTTCCTCCCTCACCCGTTTCCTCTCTCTCAGGGAGACCTGGCAGTGAGTATTCAGTTCTTGCTGCCAGGTCTCCAGCCGCGGTGCTGTGTGTGTGAGGAGGAAGAGGCAGGGGCCAGGAAGTGACATCACTTCCTGACCTGCCTGAAGAGCACTGGACGATAAGGAGCTGGAGCAGCCTGGCATACAGCACAGGTAAGCTTCTTATAATTTTAATTCAGGTCAGCACCCCCCTGTTTCCCTGTACCGACATCAGCCCCCCCCCCCAGTACCCATATCAGCCCCCCCCCCAGTACCCATATCAGCCCCCCCCAGTACCCACACCAGCCCCCCCAGTACCCACATCAGCCCCCCCAGTACCCAAATCAGCCCCTCCCAGTACCCAAATCAGCCCCCCCTGTACCCAAATCAGCCCCCCCTGTACCCAAATCAGCCCCCCCAGTACCCAAATCAGCCCCCCTGTACCCAAATCAGCCCCCCCGTACCCAAATCAGCCCCCCAGTACCCAAATCAGCCCCTCCCAGTACCCAAATCAGCCCCTCCCAGTACCCAAATCAGCCCCCCCAGTACCCAAATCAGCCCCACTATACCCAAATCAGCCCCCCCGTACCCAAATCAGCCCCCCGTACCCAAATCAGCCCCCCCATACCCAAATCAGCCCCCCCAGTACCCAAATCAGCCCCTCCCAGTACCAAAATCAGCCCCCCCAGTACCCAAATCAGCCCCCCTGTACCCACCTCAGCCCCCCGTACCTACATCAGCCCCCCCAGTACCCACCTCAGCCCCCCTGTACCCACCTCAGCCCCAGTACCCATCTCTGCTCCCACCTCTACCCCTCATTACCCACCTCAACCTCCTTTACCCACCTCAGCCCCCAGTACCCACTTCTGCTCCCACCTCAGTCCCCAGTACCCACCTCTGCTCCTACCTCAGCCCCCCTGTACCCACCTCAGCCCCCAGTATCCATCTCTGCTCCCACCTCTACCCCTCATTACCCACCTCAACCTCCTTTACCCACCTTAGCTCCCAGTACCTACTTCCGCTCCCACCTCAGCCCCCAGTACCCACCTCTGCTCCCACCTCAGCCCCCCTGTACCCACCTCAGCCCCCAGTACCCACCTCAGCCCCCAATACCCACCTAAGCTCCTCCTCCACACACCACATCTCCCCTTGCACCCACCTCAGCCCCCTTTCTCCCTGTACCCACCTCGACCCCCCTGTACTAACCACAGCTCCACCTGCACCCACCTCAGCCCCCCTGTACTAACCACAGCTCCCCCTGCACTTGCCTCAGTTCCCGTGCACCTACCTCAGCCACCATTCCTCTTTGCACTTACCCCAGGATCTACCTATCCCTGTACCCACCTAATCCCCTATGCACCAACCACAGCCCCTATGCCACCTCCACCTACCATAGCTCCTATGCCTTCCAGTACCCACCACAGCCACTATGTCCCTCCCTGTGCCCACTACAGCCCCATCCTGTCCCATCCTGTGCCCACAACAGCCCCTTGTCTATCCGCACCCACCACAGCTCCTTCTGCACACACCACATCTCCCCCTGCACCCACCTCAGCTCTCCCTTTACCCACCTTAGCCTCCTGTGTCCCTGCACCAACCACAGCTTCCCCTGCACCCACCTCAGCCCCGTCTGCATCCACCACAGCTGCTCCTGCACCCACCTCACCCCCCCTGCACTCACCTCAGCCACCATTCCTTCCAACACTCACCCCAGGATCTACCTATCCATGTTTCCACCCAAGCCCCTATGCTCCCCCCACATCCCTTATGCCACCTCCAACTACCATAGCTCCTATCCCTTTCAGTACCCACCACAGCCATTATGTCCCTTCCTGAGCTCACCACAACATCTATGTCCCACCTCATACTCTGTCCAGCCCCACCCCCACTTCAGTCCCCGTGCCTCCCTGCGCCCACCTCAGTCCCCGCGCCTCACAGTGCCCACCACAGCCTCTGTGCCTCCCTGCACCTATTTCAGCATTTATCCCCCTACACACACACACTACAGCCACTATCCAACTTATACACAGTAGAACCTCTATTATCCAAACATGCACACACTACAGCCCCAGTAACCACCAGATGCCTACTACAGATTCTATCCCACACACACTGCAACACAGCCAGCCCTCTCTACTCACATAATGCACTGAAAATAGCCCCATTCACACATGCAAAAACCCACAAGGAGCCTCACTGTATAGACACACCACAAGCAGCATCCCCAAACATACAAAATGACATGACACAGCCTCCCTTCACATACACATCACAAACGGCATACCAACCATTGCAATACTGCACACAGCCTTCACACACACAACTTTTACAATCTCTTATAAAGCGCCAACATATTCTGCAGCGCTGTTCAATAGGTAAAACAAGAGAAAGGATTAATCTAACACAACACTTTGACATACAGGAACACATCACTAACCACATCCCCCACACACGCAACCCCACAAGTAGACTCCAAACACATGTGTCTAGTTTTAAGGTTGTACATGTGGGGGATGCTGCTTGTGATGTCCAAAGCAAAAGTAGTGGAAGTGTGTATTAAATTTGCTTTATTTTAATTGCTGGGGAGGCACGCCAGCAAGGGTTACTCCATCTAAAAACAGTGTTTATTAAAACACTGGTTTTGGTTGGATTAACCCCTTAAAAGTAAATCTGGCCATTTTGGGGGGCACTCAGGGATGTGTGACTCTCACACATCCATTCTGTGTGCTGGGCATCCTACACATAATATATGTGTAAAAGCACCAGAAAGAAGGGGTAGAAGAATAGCAGGGAACCAGAAAACCTTGGACCAGGACCAGGAGGGCGGGCCCTTGATCACCCACTGCCCGAGGGCCCTGTGAGGTGTCAGTCCGCCCCTGTAACAATATATAGTTATAACAAGCTTGGCTAAACAGTGTAGGTGCTAGAGTAAAGTTAGCTAGTTTTTGCTTAACAGTGCTAGATTAATCTTGTCTATGTAGACAGCAGGTCAGTGCGCTACTATATGCCAGACAATGTTAAACAGAGTGTCACGTTAGCCTCCAACACATGCTAAACATTATGCTAGTAACCACTTGCTGCTTAGTATCTATCGGTTGGGACAGAAGCTGTACACATTTAGTTATACTGTCTGCGTGTCTGGCTAACTATGTATAAGGTTGCTTTATCATGGTTATGCTTTACATGCACATGGTTGTATGAGTAGATGAAACGGTATAGGCTGAAACAGTAAGGGTCAATATCCGCAGATGTGTGCTTAGCATTACATTACGTGAGGCCATATACTGCTCAACATGGCGCTGAAGGTTCTTAGTGTCCAGTCCGGGTCATTCACCCTCCTGATGCTTTGAGGGTGTAGCTCGCGTGATGGCTCGCTTGTTGCCTTCCTCTTGGTAATCCGGGGGTGCAGGGGAGCGCTTCTCCGGTAAGGAGGTCTGGTTCACTCGTTAAGTACGTCATAGTCCCGGTCGTGGGTCTTACTCTGTAAATTGCTCAGTGTTCAATGAAGTAGAAATCGTATAGCAATGTATGTGCTTATAAATGTTAATTAAACCAAAACATGAGCTTGACACATTCAGGGGGTAAGTATCTGAGCCTTAAGTTTCTGCTAACGGTGTTACTGTCCCATAAGATATAAAGTGTGGAGACAATACCCCTGGTCTTTATGCCTATTGAATTAATCTGAGTGACTAGTGAGATTGATAATAACAGGGGAGGTAACAGACAGAAATAACCTACAGGAGGGAGCACACAGGTGTGTAATGGTTCTTGCAGGCATCAAACCGTGGAGGCTGCAGAAGTGACTGGAATGCGTCCATTGCAGCTAGGGAGGGATTTGAGTGGGATCCGCTGGACTATCCCTGCGTCTGTGTTTACCCCTCAGCCTATACCCAACCGAGGGAGAGGCATTGGAAGTCCATGGTTCTGCTTCTGGGTATAGCCATCGGCTTGATATTTGCTGTGGGAGCTTCTTGTGTGGTCTCCCCTCCCGCCCCAGATCTCAGCGCACTTCCGAGCACTTGAGCTGTCAGCCCCATTTTAACTTGCCGCCAGAGCTCGAGGCCCACTAGTATGTAGCTTTCTCTTGCTTGGAGTGGTGTTTCCCCGGAGGGAGGGGGGTGAAGCTTTGATGGGGTAGTCCTGTTTGAGCGTGGTGTGGCACATTGATGGTCTGGGCCTGTGGCGTGTAGGCTTTCACCGGATTGGTTGCCTTCACCTTCCCGCTCTCCAGGCCGCGCCACTGCCATGTTGAGGAGCCTCAGGTTGTGGTATAGTCACGCGTGGGGTTATATTTGGTGGGGCCATTACAGCAGCGTCCTCATGAGGGTTAAGTTTGGCCCAGAAGGTGGCAAATAGATGGTCAAGCCGTTCCTCCAGAGAGGGTAGCTGAGAGGCAGGCTTTGGGTCACATGTGGCGTCCGCCATGTTACTCCCCTCTGTTCCGGCTGTGCAGGTATGTCCCCGCTGGGGTTTTGTTGCTGATTTACAGGCTTCAGTTACCGGGATATCCCTCCCGGCAGGGGGGGATTGGGAGGTGTGTCGGGGGACCTTCAGGCTAGTGAGCTCCAGGCAGCAGAGGGATCCGCCACCTCCCCCGCGCCGTCTGAATAGGCCTCCCATAGGCCTCAGGTCTGACCCCGGGATGGATCCGCCAGTTTCGGTCAAAGGACCTCTCGCCAGCTGTCGCAGCTGTGTGTCTCCATCTCCGGGTCGTATGAACCGGTAAGATGTGAGGTTTTTGCTGTAAAGTGGCGGAATTTGAGTTTGTGAGCACGGAGCTTCCCTCAAAAGGCATAGTTTGAACCTTAGCGTGGGATCATTTTTCCGCTAGCTTGTACCAAGTGTAGTGGTAATAACCATTTTTTCACTTTTTAAAACTGTTTTTTACTTTTTACCCCCGTATGTACCTTTGCCAGTTATATGTGGATGTTGAAGGGGCACATTTGAGACGCAGCCATTCACTTTTTTTCTAACTTTGAAGTTTTACGCTGTGTCCATGTTTCATTTCGGAGTAGGTTAGCTGGTTGGTTATTCAAACTACACCACAAACACATACTATTTATTAAAGAACACACCCTGGGGTAATTCAAAAGTCATATTTTGAACCTTACCATGGGATTGTTTTTTCGCTAGTATGTTCCAGGTGTAGTGATAATGTGCATTTTTTAGACTTTTTTTAACTTTTTACTTTTTAAAACTTGCTTTTAAACTTTTTTTAAACTTTTGTAAAATTTTCATAAACTTTTTTTTTACTGTTAACCCCTAATTAGCAGTAAGTACCACTAACAGTTAACACTCCACCGAGGCAGACCGGAGGAGTGTTAACCCGTGATCATCGCGATCTGGGGTTAATTTTAGCGTGTGACGGACCCAGTCTGTCATGCGTTGTTAAGTGCTTCCCCAGCAGGACGGACTAGGTCTGTCATGTGTCCTTAAGGGGTTAACGCACAACATAGCCAAAACAGTCTGGTCTTTAAGGGGTTAAAGCAAGGCTCTGTTTCAGTTGCCAAATCAGATTTACCCGCAGTCCTCAGTAAAATCAATCACACAGCAGGGCCAGCACTTTATATGTAAGCCCTGCTCAATAGCGGTGAACATATAAAGACCACAATACCATCTACACAGTAGGAAGTTGTAACATATACCCTAAAAAATTTTGAGAATAGGAAGTGATTTGACACGAATAACTGGGAATAATCACTTATGTGCAATGCAAATCAGGGCTGCCGTTGCTAGTTGATCTTTTAGATCAACAGTTTGACGGCAGCAACAGTGATTTATTAAAGGAGAACTTGAGTCTCTTTTGAACATAAATGACTGTTACTTATTTAATGAAATGCTTGCATAGCACATACATAATTTATGCTGAGTGTGGATAACATTCATCAAATGTGAATAAAAGGGTAATCCCCTTTGTAGGTTTGATAGCTCATAATGATTATAAAATCATGTCAGCCGGAATCTCCTTACTTAATTGTTATATTTATGTGTGAGTTTCGCTATTATGCATTCATCCCAGTTTGATGTCACTGCTTGGGACTTGCAGCTGAAATGAACTGTGAATGCCTCATGTGATTATAATGATACAAAATACATTTGCATATCTTATGTCTTTCAGATATGAGCCTTTCTGTTCAGAAAGTAGAAAGAATGTTAACTCTACAAGTGCCAGGTGATAGAACAAGTATTTCCAATCTCTCGCTCTTTCTCTATTATCCCTAGATCACAAGTACTAAAAGGTTTATACTAAATGAAATGGCATTGTGATACTAAAACATAGAGGGTGTTCATTCCAGGTTAGCAATATTGACTCTGAAGGCAGTTGCATCTTGATATCAGAAACCCTGCACCCAGTGTGTTTCTATGTCTTAAATGGACACTATAGGCATCCAGACCACTTCAGCTCATCAACGTGGTTTAGGTGTAGTGCCCCAGTCCCCCTTATCTCTGCAATGGAAAACATTGTAGTTTTAGAGAAACAGCATCATGCTGTTCACAGTTTGACATTCTCCATGCATTGCAGCACCCTCAAAATCCCCATAGGAAAGCATTAACAGATGAGATGAAGCAAAACATGTTTTTTGATCTGTAACGTGCTCTACTCCAGCAGCACAAACAGAATCCCACTGCAAATAAGTTGGTGGAAGTTCTGTCAGCAGTGCAATGGTGCTTGCTAAATCTGTATTTTGTTATTATGCAGGATTTGTTCTGTTGCCAGTGCTTGGATAGGAAAAACAAACAAACAAAAACTTTTCTTTTTACTAAGTTTAGGTGACTCCCCCCACTCCCCGCCTGCATCTAAAAAGTGTCAGGAATTTTACTCGACAATTTTCCCATGCCATGCAGATCTTGCCACAGCAGGTCCAGCCACCTTGGCTGAGATCATTCAATTTAACGATCTCAGCCAATCCAATGCTTTCCCATAAAAAGCATTGTGAGGCTATTGTGCATGTGTGACAAAACACCGCGCTGCGCCAATCAGCATTTGCTCATGTCTTGAATCAATGCATCTTTAAGGGGAGCATTCAGCATCTCTATGCAGTTTTCACTGTGTAGCAATGACGCTTGAAGCACATTTAGGGGCCATCTGAGTGACTGCCACTAGAGGTGTTCCTAGACAGTAATGTAAACTTAAAAAGCCTGCAGGGGCATACTATACACACCAGAACAACTAAATTACACTGTAGGTCTAGTGACCCTAGTGTCCCTTTAGTAGCAGCTTGAATTTTGCTGGGATGTAAAGAAACTCTGTACTGTTAGAAATACGGACATGTATAAAAGTAATTTAAATCATTAATGGCAGAGAATTGAACAGTACGACTGCAGGGGCATGATCTATACAACAAAACTACTTCATTAAGCGAAAGTTGTTTTGATGACTATACGGCTCTTTATGTTGTAATGATTCTTGTGCGTGGTGTAGTTTTAAAGGGACACTCCACTGCTCCCAAAAGATAAATGAATTACTGCTCAGTAGATATACCACAAATGAAAACATGCATTTAATTATGGGGCATATCTAAAGTCAGCTTCGTAAAGCTGCCATTATATTAATTAATTAATTTATTTATAAACATTTTACCAGGAAGGATACATTGAGATTTCTCTAGTTTTCAAGTATGTCCTAGGTCCACAAACATTGCATTGTTACAATAGGGTACACTATATTATTTAAAATACAAAAACAATATTAAAGGAACACTATAGTCACCGAAATTACTTCAGCTAAGTAAAGCAGTTTTAGTGTATGTATCATTACCCTGCAATTTCACTGCTCAATTCACTTTCATGTAGGAGTTAAATAACTTTGTTTCTGTTTATGCAGCCCTAGCCACACCTCCCCTGGCTATGATTGACAGATCCTGCATGAAAAAGAAAAAACTGGTTTCACTTTCAAACAGATGTAATCTACATTAAATAATTGTATCTCAATCTCTAAATTGAACTTTAATCACATACAGGAGGCTCTTGCAGGGTCTAGCAAGCTATTAACATAGCAGGGGATAAGAAAATCTTAATTAAACAGAACTTGCAATAAAGAAAGCCTAAATAGGGCTCGCTTTACAGGAATGTTTATGGAAGGCTGTGCAAGTCACATGCAGGAAGGTGTGACTAGGGTTCATAAACAAAGGGATTTAACTCCTAAATGGCAGAGGATTGAGCAGTGAGGCTGCAGGGGCATGTTCTATACACCAAAACTGCTTCATTAAGCTAAAGTTGTTCAGGTAACTATAGTGTCCCTTTAATACAAGCCATATACAAATTTAACATAGAACAGGTAAGAAAGATACAATCAACAATGACATGAGCATTCTGCTTTGAGAGATGTAGAGAGGGATCTCTTAAAGTATTTAAGGCTGGGGGAAGATTTGGAAGTGTGCGGGAGGTCGTTCCATAATTGCGGTGCTCTGTAGGAAAAGGAGGATCGGCCGCTTTCTTTTTGTATTGAGTTAGATTAATTAAAGTGCTGCTACTGGATCGGAGGTTATAGGATGTGGGAACAGCCGGGAGCGCATTCTGCTCAGTTAGGGTGAGAGTTTCCCAGAAAAGCTCTTAAACACAAAGCTGGAAGGATGATGGGTGAATCTGAATTCCAGTGGTAGCCAGTTTAGCTCTTTTACTATATCACAATGGTGGGTCATGTAATTACATTGTAGCACAAAGTGGCTAAATGAGTTATACAATGTAGTTAGTTTATAAAGGTAAGATTGCAGGGCAGATACATACACAACCTAACCATACGCAATGACTGGCATTAACATTTGCTGTACAATATTTTCCTTTACTGGCAGGCAGGATTTGTTTCTGTACAGGGCACCTAGTTTTGGATAACGTTTCGATGAGAGTTTTTCTATGTGGAGGCCAAAAGATAGACTGGCTTTTAGCAATATACCTAAGTATTTGAAAGAATGGACTGCGGTCAGTGTGTTATTTGATTTTATTCTCATAGATAGATGGGAATTTTGTAATTTGTTTAATTTAGGTCATATTCAAAGAACATTGTGACAGTTTTGTCAGTGTTTAGAAAGAGTTTGTTTTTTGCAATCCACTTTTATACCTCTGTGGACTCTGTGAACCTCTGTGAACTGCTTTCCAGACATTAGGCAGATTATTTATGAATAATGTGACTAGTAGGGAGCTGAGTATGGAGCCTTAGGGAACACCACACTGGGAGAGGGAGGGAGTCGCTGTCAGAAATGGACACATATTGCGATTGATCCCATACATATGATTGAAACCAGTTTAGCGAATGATCACCAACACCTGAGTTTTTTTGTTTTTTGCAGTAGAATGTCGTGGTCTACTGTGTTAAAGGCCTTGGCAAAATCAAGGAAAATAGCTCCAGTTAGGTCTCCTAGTTACATGCCAGTTTGGATGTCATTGCTCAATTGCAGTTGAGTGATTTGGGCGGATGCGTAATTGATCAGGGGTTAGATAGTTTGATTGTTGGTAATACTCACATAGTTGCATATGAATGCATTTTTCCAAGATTTTTGACAACACAGGGAGCAATGATATTGGGCGATAGTTAGAAACCAAAGTAATGTCACCACTTTTAAGAATAGGTACTACTGTCACAGTCTTCCAAAGTTTGGGTATGTATCCAGACACCAAGGATTTATTGATTAGGGTTGTGACAGGTTTAGAAATTGCCGACAACATTATTGCTGGGATTTGATAAGGTCCAAACTGTTTTTTCATTTTTTTATTATCGAGGTGTTTATTAATGACTTTAATAGGTCTAAAATGTAACTTCTTTATATTGGGTCGTTGCAAATTTAGTGGAGCCTGATCCACATTTGTAATTTCAGAATGTGTGTCATTTATTAGTCTAGCAATCAGGGTAGTGGAACAAAATAATTATTAAAGGCATTTGCTACATGTAAGGGGTGTTGCAGGGTTTGGTTGTCCATTTTGATAGTGTAGGGTTGGGAATAGATTGGGGGCGTTTATTTATGATTTTCCAAAAGTTTCTAGAGTTTGATATGTAATCATTTTCACTGAAATACTGGGCCATTGCCAATTTTGTTTGTTTTGTGCATGCATTTCGCCATTGTCTCTATGCACAATGATCGTTCGTAGAGCCAGTACGCTTAAACTTTGACCACTATGAATCTCTAAACTGGTACATTTGAATAAGGTCAGCTGTAATCCAAGTCATATGTGCCCCTTTTAATTGCACCTTATGCAGCAGGGCATGCCAATTCCAAACTAGGAATTCGGACTAAACAAGTGCAATTGTACAGTCCAGATCTTGTATTAGGCTTAATCTGTGCCTTGGGAGGTTCTTGATGTCGTTTAGAAAGGATTCAAGATTACATTTCTTGAAGGGCCTGGTGATTATAACCTTGGTAGAGGATTTAGTAGCCTTTATTTTGCACATGCAGTACACTAGGCAATGGTTCCTGAAACTGTTAGGGAGAACACCTGCCTGATGGATTCTATCAGGAGAACTGGAGAAAATTCAATCCAGCAAGGTATGGCTATGGCTTTTCATGTTAATGTGAGCTGGGGAGGAAATTAATTGTTTTACCTGCAGAGTTTTAAACAGCAAGCATGAACTATTGGTTTTATGATTCAGCCATTCAATAATAAAATCTCAAAAACCAACAGTTCACTTTTTTGGTTTTGAGCTACGATTTCACTATGGAGTTGGGCTATGTCAGATAGGGAACGTACTGGAGAGCTAGGTGGGCAGTAGATCCTAGCAACAATGATTGATTTACTGAACAAGATCTCAATTGTACCAGGAAGGAAATCAAAGTTGTCAGGGGAGCTATAGTTTTGTATAGCAGCTCAAAGAGAAGTATTTGCAAGGCAGGTGCTCTGAGCAAGTACCTGTTTCTTGAGTTTAGTCCTACATAGCTAAACAAGCCATAAAGTAGCAGGACCATTAGCCAGTTGTCTGCTTGAATGCCAGAGGGTTGTGTTATTAGTTATTATGTAAACTTTTATAAAAGTGTAATTTTTTTATTGAAATCTAATAATTTTGTAAAATGAAAAAAAGTAGGACAGACTCTTCACATATAAAGCATTTCAGCAAGCTGAAGTGCGTTAGTGGTCCGGAGTGTCCCTTTAACAAAGCTGGCACATTTCCACAATGCCGTAAGATACCCTTACTCTGAGCTCAAATATAAAATGGGAGTTGCGTTTTTTAGAACTTCTAATCAGAGGCTTGAAATGTTTGATATTTTTTGTTTTGTTTATTTAAACATTTTAAAGAGAAACTCCAGTGCCAGGAAAACAATCCGTTTTCCTGGCACTGGATGTTCCCTCTCCCTCCCACCCCCCAATCCCCGGTTACTGAAGGGGTGAAAACCCCTTCATTCATTAACCTGAGGCAGCGGCGATGTCCCCCGTCGCTGTCTCCTCCGCGCCGCTACTCCTCCTGATTCCGTCGGCCAGTGGGTGAGACTGATCCCGCCCACCGGCCGACGAGACCTAATGCGCATGCGCGGCAATTGCCGCGCATGCGCATTACGTCTCCCCATAGGAAAGCATTGAAAAAGATTTCCAATGCTTTCTTATGGGGAATTGAGCAACGCTGGAGGTCCTCACACAGCGTGAGGATGTCCAGCGACGCTCTAGCAAATGCTAGAAATCAGGAAGTTCCCTCTAGTGGCTGTCTATTACACAGCCACTAGAGGTGGAGTTAACCCTGCAATGTAATTATTGCAGTTTATAAAAAACTGCAATAATTACAGTTGCAGGGTTAGGAGTAGTGGGAGTTGGCACCCAGACCACTCCAATGGGCAGAAGTGGTCTGGGTGCCTGGAGTGTCCCTTTTATATTAGATCTGAATTGGAGAGAATATAAAGAAATATACAGATCAATATTTGGTATTTGGCAGATACATTGCATCGTGCATTGTGACATCATCATTGATCCCAGTATAAGGAAAGCTCACCACAGATTTATGACAAAACAATATTTGAAATTGGAGGAAAGGGGTAGCATGCTATCAGACAGATAATAAAGCTGGAGATCAAGAAAATAACCCCCTCAATTGTGGAAACCCCCCATGTAAAGAGAATGCTTGATATTTTATCATGATATTTGTATATGGACATTTTTGTGTCAGGAGTCAATTCTATTGTGGCCAAATAGTAAAGAGACAGATGGGCCAAAATTGAATAAACTGTAAAATGGAATCTTAGTTCAGTCCTGTTGACAATCATTTTTACCATCTCGTGAAATTCAAATACCATATACTTTGATGAACTTCTATTACCATAAAATATTATTTATGTGCTCAGGAAGCCCATAAAGGGGTTAATATAAGTCATTGGTGAGAATCAGTTATTACCATTATGCAATTACATTTTTAGAGAAAAAATAAATAAGTTGCAATTTTATTATATTTTATTGTCATGGTGACAAAGGCATTTTGCAATGTATATGTTATATTGTTATATTTTGAAGAGATCACAAAAATCTTTGAACTTGCAAACAGTGCAACATACCTTCATAATTTATCGGCAAGGTGACCATAAACATTAAATTCAGGTAGGTGTCTATTCTCTAGCAAAGATTTTTTCCTTCTTTTTGGTCTTTTTTGCTTCATACATCTGAGAATAGTCATAACCTCAATTCAAGCCTCTTCAGAATTCCAGCTATTAATTACTCTGAAAAAAAAGAAAATATAATCTTTTAGGCTAACAATGAGGAAAATTACTTTGTTTTTCAGGACTGTCTTCAGTCGTTTTCAGTAATTTTATGTCTCCAAAATATTATCAGCTAAAACAACAACATTTGAGCAAATTTAAAAACACTCTATGGAAATGGCAAAACATCTGCTCACAGTTAGAATTAATTTCATTTTATTGGTTATGAAACTTTATTTGAAACGTGTGGTTTGGTTAGATTTAAATAATTTTCTTAACTACCACATGAAACAGTATGGTCCGAAAGTCACACTAGCTATACCTGGGAAGTCTCTGAATTTGCTTAGGAGGTTCTCTTCCCGTAGATTAACCTCCAACTTGTTTGCCAATGTTTCATCTAATTCCACAAATTCTAATTCCATAAACATCTGGCCTACTTTAGAGGTTTCTTCACTAAATGGAGAGCAGGTGAGAGTTGAGGACTAACTTGAAAAATGTAGCATAAAAATGAAATGAAGGCTCCCATTTGTTGGATTTTTTTCTCATCGTATGTAGTTTAAATTTGAAATGAACACATAGATGGCTACTCCCTCTTGGAGGCTAGCTCCAACCCACTACCACCAAAAAAAAATCACAAATCTATCTAGGTATGCAAAAATATAAACTTTAAATAAAATGAATGGTTATCACAAATCAATAATATATTATAATGCTCATTATTTAACAGTACTGAAGTTTGTGTACATAAAATAATACCAGATGGCATGAGCATTTGTCAATAAAGCTGTAATATGGGCAATCATCATAAAGACACATACACATGTAGAATCTCCAACCTTATGAGATCATTATGATGCTGCACCTACAGCAGAGTTTGCCATCTGGCAGAGAATCTGTCATCCCTTCAACAGATGTAAAAGATTCCACCCCTAACAGAAAAAAAAGCTAATTACACTGCTTTTAATCTAACTAAAGGCATTGAGCTACTTTATTATGATTTTTGTTTAAAGATCTTAAAATTAATACTTTTGTAAAAATAGAATAAAATGATTTATATAGTTCTTAACAATTGTAAGGCACTATTAAGACAAAGTAAAATTGATCACACCCACATTGCTTATCTGTATTGTTAGTACAGTTCCCGTTTTAGAAAATGATTTGAAAGGTATGGTATATTTGAATTCCCAAATGTCAGCTATAATTTTATACTATGTCTGTAACATATTAGAATTGAATAATGATTTGTCAAACAAATGAATGCTCCAGTCATTCAAATACAATATAATTAAAGTTTGAATGCATTCTATATATTTTCTTAATAGATATCATATAGACTCCATTTCTCTTTGCGGCTTACTTGGTGCTCCTCTTCAGTCTGCAAAACCCTTCCAAAATCCTAATTTTTACTGGATTCCGATCTGAAACTACCCTTGCTCTACTTTAAAGTGTCTCTGTTACCTCCTGGGTAACTAATAATAATAATAATAATTTCTAAAGACCAACGATGGTGACTACTCCATTGGCAGTACAGAATACTCCAAACACTATAATCACTACAACACATTATAGTGGTTATAGTGCCATATGGCCCTAGCAGTCTCCCCACACTGTGTGATAGACAATGGTTTGACTTCTGATATAGCGATTAATTTGCTGGGCACTGCTCCCTGCCTCCTCACAGGTTCTAGCGAGAAACAACGGATACAGCTGGGCTTTGGTCAGAGCTGAGAACTTTAATTATAGTTTTATGTTTACAATTCTGAATAAAGATTCTATATAAGAAATACTAAATAAATTGATAAATTACACACTTGTGTACTTATCCATTATTGCAATAAGGAAAATAATGAACTATAAGACTACAACTCAATATATAAAGGAAAAAGCAGAGAAAGTGCTAAAACTGAAAAATCATTATCTTATATATAGTGGTATATACAATATAAATATACAATAAACAAAGTATGGAGAGACCAATTAACTGAAAGCATAACCATCTGGGTGCTAATCCTCACTGGTATTCCCTCAAATACCAACATAAATAGTAATCTAACAAGAAAGAGAATGCACACCAAAAAAAGCCACAATAGTCACTTAACCTGGTTTAATAAGCCAATATCAGATACAGGCAAAAACAAACAATTATAATTAAAGTGACAAAATTAGGCACAAAAAATAAATCAAAAAAATCAATGATAATTACCAAAAGTTTTCACAAGCCTAATAGGGCAGAAACAGGACACAAAAAGTAACCCCCCAACGTTTCGGCACCTCCTGGTTGCCTTTATCATATGTATATACAATATAAATAAACATAAAATAAAAGTCATCTATTAGAACAATTCTTAATAACTTTTTAACAGATTTTATGATTCTAGCGAATGAATCCAACCCTTGTTGTTTAATGTTTAATGTTCTGCATTCACTTTTTTCCAAGCAAAGAATAACTTTTATATCACTGTCTCATGCCTCCCTACCATCCTGATTTCATTGGGACAATCCCGATTATTAAGTCCTGTGCTGCCGTCCCTCCTTAATACCCTGGCGTCCTGCTTCTGGGGATACCAGGGGACTGTCCCCAACAATCATAGCACTATGAATCTGCAGGGAGCACTGAAACAGTTCTCCCTGTATGGTTGCACCTCAGTGAGCCTGCTGAAATTATTGGTAGGTCGCCTGGTGTGTATTCACTACCAGTAAAGTGGGCAGGCATGCTCCGTTTCTGGGTGGGCCTTCCTTGTTTCTGGGCAGGCACAACCCCTTTTGAGCTGAGCCAGTGCTGCAAACACATCACTGACCCAACCCCAGGGCCGGTGCAAGGATTTTTGGCTACACAGGCGAAGATTAATTTTGCCGCCCCTCCCCCCACACACAAATAAGATGTATCTTTAGCGGTGTCTCATATCCAGCCTTTTGAAATCCCCATGTAGTGTATTGTACCCCCCTTTAGTGTGTCTTACACCCCCTTGTATGTCTCTTACAACCCCCATGTGTATCTCCTTTCCCCCCAGCCCCTTTGTGTGTCTTTCTTTCCCACAGCCCTTTTCCGTGGGTCTCTCCCCTCAGCCTGTTTTTTGTGTGTCCCTCTTCCCCTCAGGCTCCTTTGTGTAACTTTTCCCTCCCAAGCCATACAGGCACACAGTCATACAATCAACACATACAGGTACACAGACATACAGTCATACAGACACACACACAGAGACATGCAGACACTGGCATATAGATAAATAAAGACACAGTTATACAAACACAGACATACAGAGACATGAAGATGCAGGCATACAGAGACATACAGAACAAGGCATACAGGCATGCAGAGACATACTTACACAGGCATGCAGGGACATATATACACAGACAGTCACACAAAGATATACAGAACAAGGCATACAGAGACATATGGATACGGTCATACAGAGACATACAGACACAGGCATACAGTGACATTCAGAAACACACGGACACAGTCATATAGAGACATACAGACACATACATACATACACTTTCATACACAGACAGTCATACAGAGACATGCAGACAGGTATACAGAGCAGGGGCAGATCCAAAACCTAATCATGGGGGGGGGGGGGGGGGTGGTAGTGAGTTTTAGTGGGGTAATAGGGGCTCTAATTATGGAGTTAAGGGCTGCAGTAGGGGGACAGGGGCTGTAGTTGAGAGTTAGGGGCTGTAATTGGAAATGTAGTGGGGAATTGGGGCTGTAGTAGTGGGTTAGGGACTGAAGTAGGTTGATGGCTGCAAGTGGGAACAGGGGCTGTAGTGTGGGGGATATGGGCAACAATTGGGGGAGAGGGGCTGTAGTGGGGGTAAGGACTGTAGTAAGGGAATAGGGGCTGTACTGGAGTTATGGGGTAATAGGGAGTGGAAGGGATGTGAAGTAAGGGAGTTAGAGGCTGTAGAAGGGAGTATAGGGGCTGTGGTGGGAGCAAAGGGGCAATGTGGTTGGAAACGGGCAGTATGGTGGGAAACAGGGGCAGTAGAGGGGGACACAGGGGCAGTATGGTGTGGGCACAGGCTGTAACGAGGGACACTGATGCAATAAAGTGGTGTCACAGGGACAGTATGGTAGGGGCTAAATGGGAAGTAGAGGGGGGGGCAGGGGCTGTTGAGGCGGGTAGAGGAAGTAGAGGGGGGAGACAGGGGCAGTAGAGGCGTGTGAAAGGGGGGCAGAGGCAGGGGCTGTAGAGGGAAATAGAGGAGGCACAGGGGATAAAGAGGGGGGCACAAAAGCAATAGGGGGGCATGGGCAGTATATAGTGGGGACAGGGGCTGTAGAGGGGGGCATGGGCTGTATAGGGGGCGCATGGGCAGTATGGTGGGGCAGAGGCTTTAGAGGGAAAGAGGGGCTGTAGACAGGACAGGGGCTGTAGAGGGAAATAGAGGAGCTGTAGAGGGACAGTATGGTGGGGCAGGGGTTATGGAGGGAAATAGAGGTGCTGTAGAGTGGCACAGGGGCAGTAGAGGAGGACAGGGGCAGTATGGTGGGGGCAGGGGCTATAGAGGTGCTGTAGAGGGGCACATGGGGCAGTATGGTGGGGCAGGGGCTATAGAGGGACTTAGAGGGGACATGGGCAGTATGGTGGGGGCAGGGTCTATAGAGGGAAATATAAGTGCTGGAGAGGGGCACATGGGGCAGTAGAGTGGGGACAGAGGCTATAGAGGGGCTGTTAAGGGGCAGGGGTAGTATGGTGGGGCAGGGGCTATAGAGGGGCTGTAAAGGGGCAGGGGTAGTATGGTGGGGTAGTTTGGTGGGGCAGGGGCTGTAGAGGGGCTGTAGAGGGGGCAGGGGTAGTATAGTGGGGCGGGGTAGTATAGTGGGGCAGGGGCAATATAGTGGGGCAGGAGCATAGAGGGGCTGTAGAGGGGGCAGTATGGTGGGGCAGGGGCTATAGAGGGACAGAGGGGCGGGGGCTATAGAGGGGGCAGTATGGTGGGGGCAGGGGCTATAGAGGGAAATAGAAGTGCTGTAGAGGGGCACATGGGGCAGTAGAGGGGGCAGGGGCACTATGGTGGGGCAGGGTCTATTGAGGGGCTGTAAAGGGGGCAGGGGTAGTATGGTGGGGCAGGGGTAGTGTGGAGGGGCAGGGGCTGTAGAGGGGGCAGGGGCAGTATGGTGAGGGCAGGGGCTATAGAGGTGGCAGGGGAGTATGGTGGGGGCAGGGAGAGTATGGTGGGGGCAGGGAGAGTATGGTGGGGGCAGGGGGAGTATGTTGGGGGCAGTATGGTGGGGGCAGGGGTAGTATGGTGGGGGCAGGAGGAGTATAGTGAGGGCAGGGGGAGTATGGTTGGGGCAGGGGCTGTAGAAAGGGGCTGGAAAAAAAACGTTTTGATTTAAAAAAAAAAATACAAAAAAAAATGCTAAAAGTTCTTTCCCCACCCCCTTCCCCTCCCAGAGGCTTACTTTGGGCCAGGGAGGGGAGAGCCTTACCCCTGGTGGTCGGCTGGGACAGGCTGCACTGGAGGCTGGAGCTGCAAACAGGACTGCTGGGGAGTCTGGGAGCAGTAGAAGTACCGCCCCCTTCTGACATCATCAGAGGAGGACGGCTGACTTCACTGCCAGGCTCCTGCTGTGTGCTGGCTGCAGGGAGAGAGGTGAGATTAAAAATCCGAGTCTCCAGCCAGAGGCAGGGGATTCGGATTTTTGCGCCCCCCTCCTCTGGCGCCCTAAGGCGGCCGCCTGTGCCGCCTTATGGACGCGCCGGCCCTGCCCAACCCCTTTGCTCCATTCCCACTAGCATCTCAATTCTGGGACTGCCAATGTTGGGAGGCATACTGTCAGACACAGAACAGACTGCAGGAGTAGACAGTGAACTGTTTAGTAGCTGTGGTTGCTACATATATATTCAAATTCAGATATCTGTAGTGTTTCTTATCAAAGCACCTATAAAGCTGATGGTGGTTTTGTCTACAGAATGCAGAAGGGTATTAAGGGAAAACAGGGCTTTCATTTAATATCAAATATTTAGCTATGAAACACAATTTAATATGAAAAAAATGGGAGAAAATAAGAAATGTTGTTATTTTTTTTAGTTCTACATGACATTTTAACTGTCAATGTCATAATACTGTTTGCTTTTACTGCAATAAAATACACATATTTGTATTCAGCAAAGTCTCACGTGTAAAAGAGTACCCCCTATGTACAGGTTTTATGGTGTTTTGGGAAGTCAAATATAGCACGTTACATTTGAAATTGAAATTCACCAGATTGGTTACGTTGCCTTTGAGACTGTATAGTAGCCCAGGAATTAAATTCACACCCATAATGGCATACCATTTGCAATAGTAGACAACCCAAGGTATTGCAAATGGGGTATGTCCAGTGTTTTTTGTAGTAGCCATTTGGTCACAAACACTGGCCAAAGTTAGCGTTAGTATTTGTTTGTGTTTGAAAAATGCAAAAAACGACAATTTTGGTCAGTGTTTGTGACTAAGTGGCTACTAAAAAAGACTGGACATACCCCATTTGCAATACCTTGGGTTGACTACTATTGTAAATGGTATGCCATCATAGGGGTAATTTTCATTCCTGGGCTACCATAGGGTCACAAAGGCAACATAAGCAATCTGGCGAATTTTAATGTGAAAAAATGAAACACAAGCCTTATATTTGACGCTGTAACTTTTAAAACACCATAAAACCTGTACATGAGGGGTACTGTTGTACTCGGGAGACTTTGCTGAACACAAATATTTATGTTTCAAAACAGTAAAAAGTATTGCAGCAAAAATATCGTCCGTGTAAGTGCTGTTTGTGCGTGAAAAATGCAAAAAACTTCAATTTTACTGGCGATATCATCGTTGTAATACATTTTACTGTTTTGAAACACTAATATTTGTGTTCAGCGAAGTCTCCCGAGTAAAACAGTACCCCCCATGTACAGGTTTTATGGTGTCTTGGAAAGTTATAGGGTTAAATATAGTGCTAACAAATTAAATTCCCTATACTTTCGGCATGGGTTGTCAGGCAGGTCCCACTAATTGCAATTAATTAGGAAACCTAATTATGTAAAAATATTACATAAATATATGTGTAGAATTAATATATATATATATATATATATATATATATATACATATGTGTATATATACGTATATATATATATATATATAATTTTTAAAAAATATTTTTGTTTATATATAGGTATATATATAGTGATATATACATATATATTTATGTATATAGATATATATATTATTTCGTTCTACATGTATTTTGATATAAATATATATATATATATATATATATAATATCACAATACAGTTAGAACGAAATAACACACATCTATATATTTTTTAATTATTTATTTGTAATTATTTTTTTAATTTATTTTTTTTACGTATTTACATATTTATTTTTTATATTATATATAAATATATATATAACAATAATTATATATATATTTAATCAGTATCAGTCTACGTGTAATTTGATAATATATATATATATATATATAATTATATATATATATATATATATATTAATAGTAAAATACACCTAGACAGTGTATGTGTGTGTATGTATATGTGTATATATATACTTAGATCATATATATATATTATATATATATATAATCTAAGTATTATTTATATTTTTTTTTACACTTATTTAATTTATTTTAATTTGATTTCCAGCCAGCAGGGGGACTAACTGTCATTACAGTTAGTCCCCCTGCTGGCATTGCTGCAGCCAGCTATCCCGGCCATGTGATTGTGAGGTCCTCGCAAGGACCTCACTCTCACATGGCCCGGGGGGGCTGAAGAGGGCGGACGTGCCGCGGGGGGCTCCCTGGGAGTCCCCCCAACCGCGATCGCCGGCGTGGGATCGCCGGCGACCGGGTAAGTAAAAAAAAAAAACGGAGGGCGTACAATTACGCCCGGCAGGGTTAAGAGCCGCTTAAAAAAGGACGTAATTGTACGCCCTCCGGTCTTAAGGGGTTAAGCTATTCAATTAGATTAATGGAGAAGTGTGTTTTGTTGGCCAGCCTATTTATTTCTGCTCTGAGATTCAATTCCCAGCACATCAAGCGAGATACTAAGAGTTATTTCCCTGTCCTCGGAGACAGCTGTGTGCTTTTTTCCTCGGGCATATTATGCCCCACGGTGCTGGCAGCCACATGGCTGAAATTATGGCCCTTAATCTTTATTCATGTGATTTTACAGAAATTGCAACAATTAGGGTGACTGGGCAAACAACAAAAAATAGTGATAACTAACAAATTATGAATCTTCTAAATGGAAATAGATAAAGCATAAATGATAGGAAACATATGAAACTAGTCAAATATATTTTGTATATTGTTTTTCAAGGAAGAACTGCTGTTTTGAATTGACATTTTAACTGTTCAAGTTATTTGCTCTTTTGGGGGCAGATCTGCCATTGACACATGAAACGTGTTATTCACTGAAATGAGAATTCAAGGTGAATTCAAAGTAAATTTGAAATTTAAGGGCCCAATAGCAAAACTGGACAAAATGATCTAAGTCCAATATGCTTACAATTTAGATAGTCTGGCGTAAAATGTGAAATTCACTTGAAATTCTCACTTTAGTAAATATCCCTGATAGTTTAGTCTATTTACAGGATTTTGTGTTTAAATACATCTTATGTAGTTATAGTAGGGTGTGGAACTGCACTCAGTCCCTTTACGTAGTATATAGCTGGGTGCAACTCGGACAGTCTCAGCACCAGAGACCAAATGCTGAGTAACAAAATAGAAGAAAGGCCAGGCACTCCAAGGTACAAACCACGCAATTTTATTGAACCCACTCCATCAAAATGTTTCGACCTACACGGTCTTTGTCAAGCATGACAAAGACCGTGTAGGTTGAAACGTTGTGATGGAGTGGGTTCAATAAAATTGCGTGGTTTGTACCTTGGAGTGCCTGGACCTTTCTTCTAAATTAATATTATGGCATAATAATATCCTATACCTGCACCTGCCATCATCAAGAACTCTCACACAGAACAAGACATAAATAAAATGGTTCCTACAAATATTTATCCACCAAACTGACTGGGTTGAGTTACCATTTCCGAAACACCGGTGGGATTAGGGGATTATTCAATGTTCACTTTTTATTAATAATTGGAAAAAGGCTTCAGGAATGGGGAAAAAACAAGTGGGTTTTTAAGAAACAAGTAGGGACAGATAAACATAAGGAGGGGCAAATGGTGAGAGTCAGTCAAAAACTTGGGCAGCTGATATAATTCATAATTCATAATGATAAGACCACTTCAAAAGTATCATGTAGATACATTGTCAGATTTTAAAAGTATTTAAATTAATGTAACATGCATTTCAAATATTTCCAGGAGTGTCATAAGCGTAACCAATGTCATTTCAACATATTTTTTTAATTTTACATAGTAATAACATCACTGTGTGTTATTTTGCAGAATCTGCAACAGACACATGTGGACAATCAAAGAACCATAACCACTACTGCTGAGTGAAGCAATTATAGTGCATAAGGTTTTTGGATGCCATAACCATTTTTTTTTCAAGTGGCTTGAAGGCTTTCCTGGTTCCCAAAGTCTGGCTTCTCAGCCACTGACATAAAGGTGATGCAGTTTCTCTTCTGTAATAACCAGCCATCTTTTTGACAGCAATGATAGTCTGTGAGTGCTGGGTTAAATCACCTCTCACACATTATCATTGCTATCCACAGGTGAAGGGATAATGTCTAGAAGAAGCTTTTGCACAATGAAGTCTGTGGAAGAAGGACTGGCCTTTTGGAGCTGGGAAAGTCCCAGTTTTTGTCATATTGTTTGGAAATATTTTAATAAAAAATTGATGAATAGCACCTACAAAATCCTTGCATGATAACTACTACAATATGCAGTAGAGATTATGGTCATCAGAGCATCCAATTTTCTTTTTCTGTCACTATAATGAATTTAATACATGTATTAAAGAGAATGATCATGATATGCAATACTTGCACAGATTATCAGGGAAAAAATATGATGATATCACATAATGTCATTAACCTTTACATGTTTTACAATAATACACTATGAATCAGAGGAGTTTTGACAAAGGTCATCATTAAATTTCATCAGAGATAGTTACATAGTTATATAAGCGGAAAGTCACTGTTCCAAGAAAAGGCAAAAAAATAAAACCAATTTGAAACATTTTCCAATTTTGCAACAAACTAGGAATTTTTTTTTAAAAATTCCTTCTCGATCACAGAATGGCAGTCAGATCTCTACTTGGATGAATAAGCTGTTACCCCATAGAGGTCATAGAGGTATATCCCTGAATATTGTTTTTGCAAGAATTCATCCAGTTGCTGTTTAAATCTGTACAGACTCTGACAAACCCTCCAAGTACTTATCGTTCTTACTGTAAAGAACATTTTCCTTTGTCTTAGGCTAAACCTCCTTTCTCCCAATCTCAATGGGTAACTTTTTGTCTTTTGTATAGCCCTGTTTACAAATTGATTTCCAGACAATGACTTGTATTGGTCCTTAATATCTTTGTATAATGCAATCATATCCCCTCTGAGGCAAATTTTTTCTAAAGTAAACAGATTCAAATTTGTTAACCTTTCTTCGTAATTAAAATCTTCCATTCCACTTGTTGATTTTGTAGACACTTCTACAATTTTTCTGGTGTCATAATATCCTTCTGTAGAACAGGTGCCTAAAATTGCCTGGCATATTCAAGGTATGATTTATAAAGATGCTACATTATATTTTCATCCCAAGAATGAGGTGCCTTTTTATGCATGACAAAACCTTACTGGCATTAGGAACTGCTGATTGACATTGTACTTTATTGCCTAGATTGTTCTCTATAACAATTCCCAAATTCTACTCATGTGTTGTTATCCATAATTCACTTCCATCTAGGGTGTAAGGTGGTTGTATAACTTTGCATTTATTTACATTAAATTTCATCTGTCATTTCAGCAAAGTAATATCCTGCTTAAGTTACATTATTCTACTTAGTTTTGTGTCATCTGCAAACACTGACACCTGCCTTTAAATGTCTATTTCAAGGCCATTTATAAATATGTTGAATAGAAGTGGTCCCAAAACAGAACCCCGAGGGACAACAACACCACTTTTTTCCAACTTGGAAATGTACCATTAATGCCAAATCTCCCTACTCTTTCTATCTTTTAGTCAATGTTCTACCCAAGACAAGAATTTTCATCTAGATCATTTTCTGTTTACTTTGAACAGTAACCTGTTGTGTGGAAACATATTGAAAGCCTTGGCAAAATCAAATAGATCGCATCCATGGCAACACCCTGATCTATTTTTCTACTTATTTCTTTAGTGAATTCAATTAAGTTAGTTTCACATGATCTATGTTTCATAAAAAAATGCTGAGTTTTGCTAATGACAAATGGATCCCTATGGATTCCTGAGTATTATCACTTAATAACTCTTTAACCCCTTAAGGACACATGACATGTGTGACATGTCATGATTCCCTTCTATTCCCGAAGTTTGTTCCTTAAGGGGTTAAATACTTTCCTGTGGTAGAGGATTGGATTGGCTGAGATAGTCAATTCTGATGATCTCAGCCAAGGAGGTGAGGCGGGAGCAGAGCCAAACACCATGCTGGCCAATCAGCATCTTCTCTTAGAGATACATTGAATCAATGCATTTCTAGGAGGAAAGTTCAGCACCTCTATGCATAGCTAAGAGATGCTGAACCTCAGCAGCACTGACCCAGGAAGCACCTCTAGTGGCCGTCTGAGTGACTGTGCTAGATGTGTTCTTATGCAGCAATGTAAACACAGTGTGTACATGAAAATGTCTGCAGGGAATGACTATACTCACCAGAACAACTACATTATGCTGTAATTGTTCTGGTGACTATAGTGTCACTTTAAGTACTTGTTGGTGAATTACATCAGGCCCTGATGCATGGTTTATTAACTTTCTTTAGTTGCTGCAGTACCTTTTTTTGTGTGTTACCCAATCAGAAATGCAAGACAATTACCATTACTGCTCTTTGATATGCTTGAATAATGAGGATTGTAGGATTTCATTTTCACTTATTTGACTTAAAATATAATTTAATGCAAGACTCAAAGCAATTTTATTTTTTAGACCATAACTGTTTTGTAAGTTTATGAGTGGGCAGATCTGTGTGTTCAGAGACTAATGAACTGTGTCATAAAATGATTTCTCGTGAAGGATACACACAGACGAGCTAGTGTTTTAAAACAGGCAATAATATACAAGTTGACATTTATTTAAAATTCTGTGTGGGTTTCTTGTGAAAGTATATGGCACCCACTGGGCGGATTTCAAATAAAAGTTATTGTCCAATTTAAAAGGCAAGAAATAATTTGTAAGATCACTTACTGTTGCCTAATATAGGATGTGAAATTTTGAATTATTCGAGATTCTAGCTGTTTCCCCATGGCTGTCAAATGGTTAAAAGGGACACATATATGCAAATGTAACAATAGTACAGTTTTTAAGCATGAGCTTTTACAACAAGGTTGCATTTTATATATCTATCTATATATGTATATATATACACACACATAAATATACATTATGTTAAACCTTGTCATGAATCAAAATAGCCCAGTGACACTGAGATGTCTTGGTTTATTAAAATCATTTGCATCTTAATTGTGCAATGACCTGAGGGGGCAGTGAATCAAGCGGTTTAGGAGAATTGCTTTAATCCATAAACCATTTATCGAGAGGATTAGTGATTTTTTATTGTGCATTTCATGATCTGGAAAGAACAAGACTCTTATTTTATTTGAAGAATATTTTTATGTGAAAGAAAATAAAAAACAAAATGCTAAACACAACGATGTTTGATAGTGAGTTTTATGGTTGTTTTTTTTTAATATTCTCTTTTTTGACATCTAAAAAAAATCACGCCAGCATAGAAGCATTGTGAATCTGTGATCACCCGAAACTCCAGCATTCAATTTTCTGGATACATTTGCAAAACAAAAATACCCCACTCCCCCGCCAAATAAGGTTTAATGTGTATTTACTGTGTTGCCATGCAAGGGTTAATATATTCTAGTTTGTTCTACAGCACCATCTCATAAAAAGGCCCAAACAGATAATAATGAATACAGCAAAGCTATATTGTGGAAAAGCTTATAACATTGTATGTTAAAAGTGCATCTGCATCACACTCAAGTACCCCCTAACAGTCCAGGATTTAGGGATTACCCTTGTGTCTATCGTGCCTTTTTTTTTTCTCATTCTAAAAACACCTTAGACACAACTGGGTAATCCCTAAATCCTGGACTCTTAGGGGGCTCTTGAGGACTGGTTCGGGAACTACTGCACTACAGCAAGGAGGCTCCTTGTAATGGGACAACATAGTAGAATGTCTATAATGTACTTGGAAATACTTTGTTGAGCTCTGTTCCACCATAGGGCCTCTTTCCCACCTAATTACATTAACACAATATGAGGAACAGGTATCACAGTGAGATGTGCCAATTTAAACCATGTATGAAGCCACGTAGGACCTGGTTCAGGGTAAAAACACTAAATTTGTTTATAATGAACTGGGCCATCTTCAAAAAAAAGTGTCATTTTATTTGTACACCTCACTGTGATGCCCATTCTTCATATTGTGTTAATGCAATGGGACAAAGTGATATGTAGCTTATACGTGCATGCAATTTTGCCAGATCAACTGGCATTACAAAAAGTGTAATATCGCTTTAAAACAGACTCTTTTTACAACACAACAAAAGGCATAGAGATAATGCATACAGGGGAAATAGATGGGAATTAAAGGAAATGTATAGCAATTCTCTTGAACGATATCCTTTGATTATATTGCAACAGTTGCCATAGAAATCCATCATGCTTTACTTGAGAGACACCATTAAACCAAACCACGCATGCTTCACCTAAATAACCCTTGAAATCTGATAACATATCAGAATAATGAGGTAAGGAACCATACCACATCCTTGTAGTTGAGACAAAAATGTTACTGTAAAAAAAATATCAAAACAAAACTAGGAACCATAAGGTACAGAAGATTCCAAGCAAACAAAATATATATGTTGGTGTTTTATGTTCAGTCACTAACCCTTTCACGAAGGTTGACATACCCTGTTTGCCACTGTCACACACACATATACATTTGGTGACAGCTGATGTATCTGCCTGACATTTTTACATAAACCAAAATCATGAATCATGCCAAAGCGACTGGACACCTTCTCCATTAAAAAAATCATTGATGGTGTATGAGAGTCCATGTACAAGCTTATTGTGACTTTATCTAGATTATATTGCTGGCTGCCACAGACATTAGGCAGTTCAGTAATACATTTCTTTAAGCTGCCCCTGTCATCCCCCGCTCCCCTGTCATTCCCCTGTCAGACAGAATGCCTCAGCTCATTCTGCTGGGCTGCAGGCATCCACTTTACAATGCAAGAAAAGATCAGAATGTACCGGGCTATTGCTAGACTGCAACTCTAGAAAAGTAGTCTAGCAGTCACAATAATGTTTGATCCTCTCCAAGGATATTTGATTGTTCTTGGAACCAATGACTGTAATTTAGCTAAAAGCATGGCTACATAGTCACGAGATTTGCTCCCACAATTATTACTTAGCCTCCAATAATATTTAGTGTTAGATATTCTTAGGGTTAGTTAGGGTTAGCTAGGTTTAACTAGAGCTAGCTAGGTCTTGGGTTAACTAGAGTTAATGTAAATTATGCCTAACTAGGATGAGATTTAGCTAGGGTTGGGGATAGCTAAGGGTAGCATTTCCAGTGGTTAGATAGGATTAGTTTGGGTCAAAGTAGCATCACATTTTGATTCTGGACTGTATGTTCACACAGATATGTCAGTTCGCTAAATAGCATTTCTGGGGAAGAAACATGTCTTGACCTATAAGTTCCCCCAAAACCTGGCAAAAGTTTACGTGTTGGGTACTCTACTCAGGAAATGTAGCAGAAGACAAATCTGTGGTCCTGGAAGTATCAGGACACACAAGGCCTGTGAATTCACCATTAAAATTCAACATTCAGGTTAAAAAATAAAGTTAAATGGAGAATAAACTGATGATGAAAGGGACAATGTGAAAAGACTCGGAACCCCCAAGGCCACCAAGCATGCTGTATTGGTTTTGGTGCCCTAGGGTCCACTCAATAGTAAGTAGTAAAATCTTTTTTGAATGGTTTAACTTATTTCTTGGGGTCCAGGCTCCTCTTTCCACCTTCACTAATTCATACAGAGAAGAGCTAGCTAATTGGTCAGCTCTCAGTCAATAAGCTAATCAATGCACTGCCTGGCGTTGATTAGCTTTGATATATATATATAGGTATACACCAAGTGACTATAATATCAGGAAGAAGGAACATGAGAAGATGGGCACATAACAAGCATTGACAGAATAGCTAGAAAGGATGTTGAAACTGAAGACAGTAATAGTCTCAATTGGGATAGGAGCACTCAAGGTTAGGACCCCCAAGTTGGGGGAGTGGCTTCAACAGATTCCAAGTCAGACATCTGATACCACTGACCAGAAGATTGCAGTTCTAGTAACAGCCAAGATACTGCGCAGAAACCTCAGACTCCAAGGCCTCTGCGAATGAGGAATATATACAACCCAGGAGGAGTGAGAAAATCATTTTTTATAGATGTATGCACTTAAAGAGGTGGAATGAACACATAACAAAACAACCAAAAAGCATTATTCACAAACAAATGGGACCTCAGAAAAACCATGTTTAAAAATAGGTTAAAGTTTACTTTGAATAGAGTTTCTGGCAGGGCCGCCATCAGAAATTTGGGGCCCCTAACACAGCTCAAGTTCCCCCGGGTACTCGCCTCCAAGCCTGCCCCCAGGGCCCGCCTCTAAATCCCACCCACGGGAATACACACACAGACACACACACAGAACGATACACACATACTAACAGACACACCGACTGAAACAGACATACACACATACAGGCATACTGACACACATATACAAACACACTAACACATTCTGACATACATACAGACACACACATGCATAATAAGATACAGACACTCATACACACATGCATACTGACATACACACATACTGACACACACACACATATACATACAGACATACAACTGATAAACAGACATACATACATACAGACATACATACTGACAAACAGACCTACATACTGACATACATACATACTGACATACAGACACATACATACAGGCATGTATACATACATACTGATATACATACATGCATACTGGCATACATACTGACATATATACATACTGACATACACACACATATATTTATATATATATATACACACACATACATGCTGACATATATACACACACACATACATACCGATATACAGACACATATGTACATACACACTGACATACAGACACATAAATACATATACTGATATACATACATACTGACAAACATACACACACACACACACACACACACATACATACTGGTTGCTGGTATTTCTATATATTATTGATTTATGTGGCTATGTCTTATGATGCAGCTGGTATTAGTTTTCATTACATTTAGGAACTGAATCCTTCTTTGGGTGACTTCTTACTAATAATAGTTTATTCTCTATCTTTCATGTTTAGCAACTAAGCATTAGCTACATTGCAGCGTAAAGCTAACTCAGGTGTTTGTGACACCAACTGCCAGCAGTGAATTTACTTTGAATTGGCCCCAATAGGATGAGAAGTACCAATTTCAGTTAAAATGTCTCCCAAAATAGAACCTGTGTTCACCTAACTAAATATTAACTCATATTAACAGGGATGGGGAAGGTATAAATGTGTTACTCAGAAAGAGACCATAATAATAAATGAAAAATACAGTATGACATTCTGTGCATTCTGCTTGTGAACTTCATTTATTGTGTGAAAAAAAGTGATACAGGTTTCTGGACTTTGTGACTAAAGAGGCCAAATTAATGAGTTGTCTATCCTAACTGGAGTCATGTGACACATATGGTCAATTCGGGTGAAACCAAAGCCCAAAGGAGGCAGAAGAGGTTAGATAGCAAGAAAGAAGAAAACTGAGTGCGAAAACAAAAAAAAAAACTGATACTACACTCTCTGCATGTTAGATTGGTTAGATATATCTGGAGTGAATATTTGAAAGATTAGTAATATGTAGAACTGTAGATACTGAACTGTTTTCCTATAGCAGGGGTAGGCAACCTTTTAGCAGCACTGTGCCGATATAGGATTGTGATGCCCCGTAGCGTGCCTGCCCTATTTTTTTAAATTGAGGTGTGTATGTTGTCATATTGTGCTTGTGTTATTTATACTGTAATTGCTTTGTATCTTTATATTTGTGCGTATACGAGCTATTACATTGTATATGTTCAGGAGTAGTTTGTGGTATCGTGTATGACACATATGAATGTGGGCTTTGTATGGGAGCTGCTTGTGGAATTGTGTGTGTGGATGGATAAAAGTCACATTGTGTGTTTGGTAGTGTGTGTATGTGTGGGGGCTGTTTGGGTTATTGCATGTGGGGTTGTGTGCATGTATGTGGATTGTTAGCGGGTTACGTTTATGCGGATTGTGTGTATGTTTGTATGTGGGCTGTTTGTATTATTTGTATGAGGGGAGGGATATTCTGCATTTTTGTGTATACCTAGCAGTGTGGGTGGCTTCCCTGGGTTCCAGTGGGGGCCAGGCTGGCCAGGTACAGGTCAAGGACAGGAGCTGCAACAGCAGCTGCGGGCTGCTCTACTACAGTGTGGATTCCCATTCCCAAGTGCTGGGAGGAAGTGAGCTGAGATCACTTACTCTATGTGCTGCAATGCATAAATTGAGGATTGTCTTTCACCACCTTTTCGTATCAGCAGGTATCTGAAATTTCACTGGGACTCCTCATAGGCCAGAGCCTGTTTGGCTGTAGCAGCCTTTAGTGCCGTGCATGGCACTAGTGCCGTAGGTTGCCTACCCCTGTCCTAGAGTAATAATATTTTGAATTAACTTGTGTAGTACATGTAACTTTAATAAGCATTTGTTGGTATCACTGTTGTATATTTTGGAAATGATTCAAGATGGCTAATCCAAACTAGGAATTTCCATGGGTGATCCTCTTATCTCCCAACACTTCATTGTTTAAGGAACAAGACCTTTTCAGGGTTATTCTTTAACGTAAGAATGGCTAGAAGTTCAAAGTGAATTTCAAATATAAAGCCAAAACGAAAACCTAATAGACTAGAACAGGGGTAGGCAACCTTTTAGCAGCACTGTGCCGATATAGGATTGTGGTGTCCCGTAGCGTGCCGATCCTATTTTTTTAAATTGAGGTGTGTATGCTGCTTGTGTTATTTTTACTGTAATTGCCTAGTAGCGTTGTATTTGTGAGCGTTGTATTATATTGTATATGTTCATTAGTAGTTTATGGTATTGTGTATGATACCTATGAATCTGGGCTGTGTATGAGGGCTGCTTGTGGAATTGTGTGTGGGTGGATATGTCACATTGTGTGTTTGGTAGTGTGTGTATGTGTGGGGCTGTCTGGGGTATTGCATGTGAGATGCTGCATGCGGGGTTGTGTGCATGTATGTGGATTGTTAGTGGTGTTGCGTTTGTGCGGATTGTGTGTATGTTTGTGTGTGGGCTGTTCGTATTATTTGTATGAGGGGAGGGTTATTCTACATTTCTGTGTATATCTAGCAGTGTGGGTGGGTTCCAGTGGGGACCAGGCCGGCCAGGTATAGCTCAAGTATAGGAGCTGCAAAATCAGCTGCAGGCTGCTCAGCTACAGTGTTGATTCCCATTCACAAGTGCTGGGAGGAAGTGATCTGAGATCACTTACTCTATGTGCTGCAATGCATAAATTGAGGATTGTCCTTCACCACCTTTTCGTATTAGCAGATATCTGAAGTTTAACTGGGACTCCTGATAGGACAGAGCCTGTTTGGCTCTAGCAGCCTTGAGTGCCGTGCAAAGACACCTCGAGTGCCGTGCATGGCACTAGTGCCGTAGGTTGCCTACCCCTGTCCTATAGTTTGCAACCATGTTTTGATAAAACAGTGATTGAGAGCTCTCCAATGTACTCAGTTACAGAGATACTCTAATCACCAAAACACTTTTTTATGAAGCAGTTTTGGTGTATAGATCATGCCAGGCTGTGACTCACACAGAATGCATACAAACGGTTTCATTTTCAATCAGATGTAACAGCACATTGTGTTTACTTGAGAAGTTTTTATTTTCTGCTCGTTTACTGAAGTTTAAAAAGCACAGGAGGTTCTAGTAGGACGTTAACACAGCAGGAGACAATATATTCTACATTAAATAGTCTGTGCAATAAAGGAAATGTAAATATTAGATCTCTCTTTACAGGAAATGTATTTGGAGACTTTGTAGGTCACATGCAGGGGATGTGTGACAATGCCTGCAATACGCCTAAAGGGCAGAGAATTAAGCAATGGTACTGCAAGAGCATGTTCTATACACCAAAACCACTCCATTAACCTAAAGTTGTTTTGCTGCCTAAAGTGTCTCTTAATGTAGTGTAAACTACAATTCAGTATAAAGTTTTACCTAAGACAGACAAGGAGCATGTAGAGATAGTTATTCAGGGCAGGTTTTACAAAGTTACCCTGCGTATTTGATCTCAGCTCAGCTTTACACGTATTGCTATTTTAAGATACTTTATGTAATTATTGAAATAATCAAATAGCAAAATAACATTTTATTTAACTCTAAATTATAATGCCATTGAATAAAAACTGTTTGAAATATGTATTTATTTATTTTTGTTATTCAAAGTATATTAGTTCACAAGTGTGAAAGTGAAAAGATAGAAAAATTGTATATAACAATTATTAGTAGTACAAAGTCAGCACAATATTCCAAAACATGTTTGTGCATAAGTGGCAGTATGACAGTTCAACAATATATAGGCAAAGCTATGCTTATGCATCCAATAGGTAATGCTAAAATAAAATATCATAAAGCAATACTATAAAACTAAAATTATATGTATAAAAGGAAGGGTCATATAGGCAAAAGCCAGCACAATAAACAGAGCCTAGCAATGCATAAAGGACTGGATGAGGACATAACAGAATGTAGGCAGATATCTGTATAAAAAATGAGGAGTAATTTAGCTCAGTAAAACATAATCCGAGTACACATTAGGGAAAGAGTGGTGATGCAGCGTTATGTGTGCAAGGATAGTACCTAATAGAGGTAATGTCTGAAACAGCAGCATTAAAAGCAACATATCACTACAGTAATCTCTAATATATTTAATATATAGTTATATATAAATAAATAAATAATTGGTACATTATTTAGGCAAGAAAGGACAGAAAAAAGAAGGGCCTACGTGAAGACTCACCCCACGGTATAGGAGCAATATGTTGCAGCCTTTCAAAGCAGGTAAGTTTTCCCTTGTGCATTGCAGGCACTGAGCATATGAGGAAACATACAAGCAGCTCATGGACAGGGCAGAAGATATCCAATGAAGGGGATCAGCACCTTTGGTGGCAGTTAGAATGAAAGCTCCATCTCACGGGATGGGATAACCCCACCGGCTTGGGGAGAGCGGGGCTGGACCCCAACCATCCCTGCCCTGCCCCGCCACCTGCTTAAAATATTTAAATAGTTAAATATATTTTTTTATTTGTTATTTAACAGTCTTGAGTTGTGTCTTATATATGTTTGTGTCTGAAAGTAAAAGTGTTCCTCAACAGATAAATTGCTGTTTTTCTGTTTAACCCCTTAAGGACACATGACATGTGTGACATGTCATGATTCCCTTTTATTCCAGAAGTTTGGTCCTTAAGGGGTTAATCACCCATTGAAAGCAGAGGCTAAGATTCATGTGAGACCCACATATTAGGAGAGGCAGGTTAATCATGAAGGAACTCAAACATGACTTTGGATGTTATTGGTATGCCTTGAAAGACCAACTGTTGATTGAAAACTGTATTATACCACACGTGGACCATACTAAAACATACAGTATATCAAAATAAAAGACATGCATTAAAGGGGAAGGGAAGAAGGAGAGCAAAGGAAAATAAATTAAAGGAGAAGGGAAGAAGGAGAGCAAAGGAAAATATAGCAAAGGAAAATATATTAAAGGAGAAGGGAAGAAGGAGAGCAGGGAAAATAAATTAAAGGAGAAGGGAAGAAGGAGAGCAAAGGAAAATAAATTAAAGGAGAAGGGAAGAAGGAGAGCAAAGGAAAATAAATTAAAGGAGAAGGGAAGAAGGAGAGCAAAGGAAAATATATTAAAGGAGAAGGGAAGAAGGAGAGCAAAGGAAAATAAATTAAAGGGGAAGGGAAGAAGGAGAGCAAAGGAAAATAAATTAAAGGGGAAGGGAAGAAGGAGAGCAAAGGAAAATAAATTAAAGGAGAAGGGAAGAAGGAGAGCAAAGGGAAAAAAATTAAAGGAGACGGGAAGAAGGAGAGCAAAGGAAAATAAATTAAAGGAGAAGGGAAGAAGGAGAGCAAAGGAAAATAAATTAAAGGGGAAGGGAAGAAGGAGAGCAAAGGAAAATAAATTAAAGGGGAAGGGAAGAAGGAGAGCAAAGGAAAATAAATTAAAGGGGAAGGGAAGAAGGAGAGCAAAGGAAAATAAATTAAAGGGGAAGGGAAGAAGGAGAGCAAAGGAAAATAAATTAAAGGGGAGGGGAAAGAGCACATGGAAAATAAATTAAAGGGGAAGGGAAAGAGCACATGGAAAATAAATTAAAGGAGAAGGGAAAGAGCACATGGAAAATAAATTAAAGGAGAAGGGAAAGAGACCATGGAAAATAAAAAAGGAGAAGGGAAAGAGACCATGGAAAATAAATGACAGGAGAAGGGAAAGAGCACATGGAAGATAAATTAAATGGGAAGGGAAAGAGCACATGGAAAATAAATTAAATGGGAAGGGAAAGAGAGCTCATGGAAAATAAAGGAAAGGTCCCTTTATCCCTGCAGGCATTTTCATGTAAACACTGCCTTTTCAGAGAAATGGCAGTGTTTACATTACAACCGAGGAGCACCTCCAATGACTACTCCTTAGTCTGCCAGTACAGGTACTTTCTGGGTTAGTGCTGCACTGACGTTCAGCACCTGCACGCTCTATTAGGAGATGATATTTAACCATGGCAGTCGCCCCTGACTTGACTCCTTGGCTGACATCAAAATTGAAGATCTTAGCCAATCCAATGGGAAAGCATTGTGATTGACTGAGATCATCAGTTTAGATTATGTTAGCCAATTGGGCGGATCCGGCGCTGGCGGACTTGTGCAGCTCTAGAAATTAGGTAAGTTTTTACTACATTGGGGGGGGGGTTTACTACATTGGGGGGGGGGGGCTAAATAGTTCAACACAATAGGGTCAGGAAAACACACTTGTGTTCCTGATACTGTAGTGTTCTTTTAATACTCTGTTGACAACTTTATTTCAGTTTTAGGAGACATCAACAAGAATAACTAAGTAGTCAGCCACAAACCTTTTATATATACCCAATGTTTGTGTATAGGTATTTTGTAGAATCATTTAATAACAAAAATAAGTTTGTAAATAGTGAGATTATGAGGTTTATTAATGTTTGCCTTAAAATATGCAATTTATACAGTTGATTTTAATATCGCCTGCTTATTATTTTTATTTTTAGCGCGCGTGGGGGGGGGTGGGGGGGGGGGAGGGGGGCTCTTATTTGATTTTCGCCTAAGGCCTCCAAAAGTCTAGAGCCGCCTCTGTGATAAATGCAGGGCACAGAACCACTAGAGAAGTTCAAACTATAAGAGAGACACACCATTGAAAATATGTGGATGTATTAACCAAATCTGGTTAAATTACCCCCATGCATTTATATATATATATATATATAGTATACAGAGTTACCCAGCACACACACTCAAAATCTTGAAAAATGCCGGGTGCTTAAAAAGCCATAGCCAAAAAATTATAGTAAGTAATAAATGTAGGCTTGCACTCACGGTCTGTAGATAGATAACATTTCTTGTTTATTTCAATTCATTAAAATATAGTTGCTGCCATCATCATCAACGTTTCAGCCACTCCTGTGGCTTTCATCAGGACCAATTCAGCTGAATTGGTCCTGATGAAAGCTACAGGAGTGGCTGAAACGTTGATGATGATGGCAGCAACTATATTTTAATGAATTGAAATAAACAAGAAATGTTATCTATCTACAGACCGTGAGTGCAAGCCTACATTTATTACTTACTATATATATATATATATATATATATATATACACAGTTTAAAAGTTGACCTATTCCTATAACACAGGAAAATGATCTTGACGTTGCCAAAAAACAATACTTTATGAATAATAAAACCAACAGGAAAACTCATTGTTTGACTGCACATATAATGATATTCTAAGTACAGTATTTGGATAAGTTTAATAAAACTGCTTTCATATATAACAGTCATAGTTAGTGATTCACTGAAGCTAGTCACATTATGTTTTCCTCATGTGTGCAATTCTTGGTAATGGTGCTACATAAAAATGCCACCAGATTGTTAAAGGAACACTCTTCTTTAAAATGTTGTTGTAATGGTGCAAGGAGGTCTCCGGGTGCTGTCCTACCTGAAGGGGTTAAATTGTTAACCCCAAATATTATTTTATTGTTTATTGTTTTTTAAGTCTATGGCGCCATGTTTGAAAACCCCACATAAATTAAGGAAGGTGTAATTACTCCCTTATGTCCCACCCATTGGAATGTGTCAGCCGTTGCTTACTGTAATTAACAGCTAGCCACTGGGCAGCTATTGAGGCTATTGAGAGTGAGGGCAATTAATATATTAATGGGGGGAGGGGGGCATCCTATTGAGCCCACTCAGCCTCCACTTATGGGGCTTGTGGGGGATATTTAGTAGACATTGGAAGGGGATGGACGTGCTAACGTTCATGATGCAGTTATCTTGGTTTTCTTGGGAGCAGTGGTGACTGCATTATATATTTGTAACATTATATTTATTTATAACAGTATTGTGTTTATGTATTTGCATGTTTTTTTAATATTGTGCATTTTGATGAGGTCCAGATGTTATTAAAGGAACACTCTGACATTTAACATAAATATATTTTTAACATCACAATCTTAATGTATAGGTTACAACCCAAGTTGTTGGTATTTTTTTTTAGCTATAAAACTTACATATTTTAGTGACAGGTCAATGTCCATGGAGCATCTTTTCTACTTTCAGTATAGTCATGAGTAATGTCCAGTCTACTGCTTCTAGTAGAGAAGGACTGGAATGGAGACAAAGGACGCATGCATGGAAATTATTACTACCCTCCGCCAATCGGATGCTTCTCATTGAATTCAATGATTTTCCAATGGCATTGAGTCTGGCTCTTAGTAGAAGCATGGAGTTGGACTGATATGGATATAAAGTTACCAAGAGATATGTTCAGTTGGAAACCAAATTGTAGTTTTATTTCTCAAGCAGATAATATAAACATGAAGATAAATAGAGAAAACATCTACGTAAGAAAACTATTTTATGAAGATGAAGTTGTTTTGGTGCCTAGAAACTGTCCCTTTAGGATTTAGATCATCCAGCATCAATGTTTTCTATTATGTTTGTCATTATTTTTTCATTCATTAGAATTGATGATATCCATTCACATTCCTCATATTGGCCATTATCACTCTTTGTCTTCCCTTTGTGCTTATTTAAATCTTATCATGATAAAAATGTCTTATTAAAATGCACTTATTACATATTTTTTCATTGCTCCTACAAATACCACATTAATATGCTAGTGACATAAATGTAAAAACTTTACCAGCAGCGTTTCACTACTTATACGTTAGCTATCTGCTCACTTTTTTTTTTATTTTAAACAGCTGTGCACATTTATGTGTGACATCATAATCTATTCTGTGAAACTAAGCACTGGAAATTATGTTGGCTATAAAAGATTTCACTTCTCCTGAATTGCTATCCAAAACCAGACTTGAATACTGACACCACAATTTTTCTTAATGAAGCACAAATGAACCTAGCATCAACAACATACACAAACAGGGATTGGCATATAATATATTCCTTTAGAAAGCTTTTTAGAAAATAGCACAATATCTCAAATACTGTACATATGCAAATGATCCGTGTATAGAAAGCAGACTTTAGTTTGCTATGCAATGCTTGCTTCCTTCAGTAATAAAACTAAAAAAACATGCATGTTAACGTATATATATATACATTTTAAATATACATTTTACAAATGCAGGAAAATAAAGTAGTGGACAATTTGTTGCCTCAAGTCTTACTGTAACAAAATATTTACATAGTAATAACCCCAAAAATATGATTGTGATGGAGCTGCAGTACTCCGACCGAATACCTCTGCCAAGTCCACTTCCTCGCTACCAAAGGATGCTGACCTCTCCTCTCTGGAACAAATGCTGCTGCTGTGGAGTGAGAATGCTGGCTTCTCCTCCCTGAAACTCACACTGTTGCTAGGGAGTGAGGTTGCTGGCCTTCTCCCCTTCTTGAACTCACACTGCTGCTGGGGAGTGAGGATGCTGGCCTCCCCTCCCTGGAACTCATACCACCACCGGGGAGTGAGGTTGCTGGCCTCTCCTCTCTGGAATTCATACTACTGCTGGGGAGTGAGGATGCTGGCATTTCCTCCCTGGTACTCACACTTACACTTGGAAGGAAAGTCGGCTACTTCTACCTCCTCTTGCTGTGATGCAATCTGCCGCTGGGGAGTGAGGCCAACTACCTCACTTCCCTGTGTGGCACTTTGCTGCTGCGTGAGGCCAACGACAACCACCTCCACTTGTTGGGATCAGCCACTGGGGAGTGGGGAGGGGGGCCAGCTACCTCCACTCCATTAGTTACACTCTGCCACTGTGGGGGGATACTGACTGCCCCTACCTCTGCTTACTGGATTCCTATCTACCATTGGGGAGGGAGGCTGACAACCTCCATTCCCTTTAGCTCAATCTGCTGCTGAGGAAGGAGGCTGACTACCTCAACTCCCTATAGCCCAAGCTGCCACAAGGCAGGGAGGCTGGCTACCTCTGCCTCCACTTGCTGGGCTGTTATCCGCTGCTGGGAAGGCAGGCCGAAACTCTCCACTCCCGGTAACACAAGCTGCCACTGGGGAGGGAGGCCAACACTCTCTGCTCCTGGTAACACAAACTGCCACAGGGGAAGGAGGCAGACATGCTCCGTTCCCAGTACACAGGCTGCCACTGGGATGGAGACCGACACTCTCTGCTCCTGGTAACATAAGGTGCTGCTAGGGAGTGAGGCCAATACTCTATACTTCCAGAAACTCAAGCTGCTACTGAGGAGGGAGGCCAACACTCTCTGCTCTCGGTAACACAAACTGCCACTAGGGAAGAAGGCCGAAACACTCCATTCCCGGTACACAAGCTGCCGCTGGGGATGGAGGCCGCAAATCTCTGCTCCTGGTAACATAATCTACCGCTAAGGAGGGAGGCCAACACTCTCCACTCCTGTTAACTCAAGCTCCCACTGGGAAAGAAGGCAGACACTCTCCATTCCCTGTGAATGCCCTCTATTCATGATCCCCAACTTCACCTCAGCTAAAATATACTCGGGTCCCACTGTGCTTGGAAGTCAGCAGTTGCCAGGATGGTCTCCACTGAAGGATCAGGGCCATACCTAGCCAGTCGCTTCAATACCTCATCCACGAACGCTGTGCCATTGTAGAAAACTGCCACTCTGGAGCCACCACATTTGCCGACAGATTGGCTCAGAAGAACGCCAATCCCTCTGATCCTCACCTCTTGAATTCCTCTCCAGACAGGGATGCTATTATAGTGCTTGCTCTATTCCTCTTGCCAGGATCTTAGAAGATGTGCTGGTGTCCCAGGGATATTTCCCCAATTGCTAGGAAGCCATCCCACTGCTACCACCAGATGTGACAGATCTGCCGTACTTAGAATGTGTACTCCACTGAGTATGCTTCCTAGCTGCTCTCAGGGACCTTGGAATGTTTTAGCCCCAGTCGTTAATGTTTGACAGGGGGCTCTCCTAGAACTCTTCCACTCAACTGGGTAGACAGGTATCCACACCTGTGCCTGCACTGTGAATAGCTATTGCCTTTATAAAGGCACTTGCAGCTCTCAGGACAAGCTCTTTTGTTTTTGTCCCATCTACAGGGACCTTGCAGCCAGTCAACAGGTCAAATAAGCAGGAAAATAGGACACTAAATATGAGAAAGATGTAACAGATGTAGATATGTGCACTAGGGAGAAATAAAGTAAATAGCACAAATGTAACATAAAAGAATAAATAATCAAAATATTAATAAAATAAGATGAAAATGAAATAAAAAGAAAAAGAAAAAAAATGAAAAGAAAAAAAAAGCTAAAAATTAAATAGGGAATAGAAATTGAAAAAAATAATAATATTATAGATATGAAAAAAAATAATAATAAAAATAAAGGAACAGAGATGAATTAAAAGTGAAGAAGAAAGGTAAAGAAAATGTGCTGTGAAAGAATGCACAAAATAATGTGCGTAAAATGTGCTCCTGTCTTTACTTTACTTGTAAAAGTAAAGTGAAGGCAATAGTAGTCCAAGTTGTAATAGGAACACTTGGGGCTGTGACCCCCAAGTTGTGGAGTGGCTTCAACAGATTACAGGTGGCACATCTGAGTTCAGAGTGCCGTTCTAGGATCAGTTAAGACACTGTGCATAACCCTCAGACTACAAGACTGCTGGTAGAGGACCTGAGGATGAGGAATAGGAGGGATGATAAAATCAATTATATATATATATATATATATATATATATATGTATATATATATATTAGATCTACAATTGGCACTATTCTCAAAATACTTTATTTGTAGGGTTTGCTTACATCCGGGATAGGCAAGCTTCTGCACTAGAGATGTCCCGAACAGTTCGCCGGGAACTGTTCGTCGGCGAACATAGCTTGTTCGCGGCCGCCGCGGCGGGCACACATATGCGATGTTCGGTCCGCCCCCTATTCGTCATGGAGGTGGGAGGTCTGGGAGGGAGGGTCTGCTGCTGATTGGCTGGAATGTGTCTGCTGACTGTGAAGTACAGGGTCAAAGTTTACTCAATGATGACGAATAGGGGGCGGACCGAACATCGCATATGTTCGCCCGCCGCGGCGACCGCGAACAATCTATGTTCGCTGGCGAATAGTTCCCGGCGAACTGTTCGGGATATCTCTATTCTGCACTCCACATGCTGTGGACTACATATACCTTTATGTTTTGCCAGCATTATGGCTATAAAAGTATTCTGGGAGATGCAATAAACAACATCTGGAGTGCCGAAAATTACTTACCCCTGGCTTAGATAATAATAATAATAATAATAGGAAAGTTATTGACATTAAATGTACATTTAATCTTTCTGACTCTTCAAAAATGTCCATGAATTCAGATTATACTCATTTTATTGACCTGTGACTCTGAGATGCTGCAGTTGGAGTCCTAACCAATGAGCTGTCGCTCAATCATGATACCTGTGGTAGAGGCAGATTATTAAATTAAACATTGTTTTATTACACTAGAGGATATAGCATGAACTACAATTCTTCATTTAAGCAATATGGTATATACTTTTTATTTTGTTAATACTATTTAAGTATTTTGTTACACTAAGAATTGGCACACATATTGTCCACTACTTGAATTAGCGTGTTAAAAATGCTTTAACAGATATTGTTTATGTTGACATATAAATACCGTCACAGGAGAAAGAAACGTTTTTTCATCTAATATAGTCATGTTACTTTCAGCTATGATTAGATTAATGTAATACTGTGGTGTATTTTATTTAATTTATAAAATGTCACTTTTAATTTCTTTCTCCATAAAGCAAAATATTAATAGCTACAACAACGTGACACACTGTGAGTTCATTTGCCCATGTAATAGATATTAATATAATGTTATATATTAAGAATTGATTGTATCTGCCACATATCTAGTCCTCATGCTCCTTAGTGGGCAGTTTTGATGCATATTTGTCTATGATCACAGGTGGTTCTCATGTAATGATTGACCCAAGTGATTCATTCATTTTCATATAATGACCTCAAAGGAAAACTTAGCACGTGCACAGGAAATACATTTTCCCTCATCAACTCAAGTGTCTTTTGTTTTAATGGATATTCAGTGAAATCTATTCACTGATTATCTATAAGTATTTAATGTATTTATAGAATCAGTCTACCTAATCTAGCGATCTAATATTTCTGTTAGTTTGAACCCATCTATCCAGAATGTAGATTTATGAAATTACTTATTTGAATAATGTACTGTAGGAGTTAATTTCCTTTGTAATTTAAAAAAAAAAAAAATAGTGCTTGGATATCTAAACTCTACACAAAGTAGAAGATTCTGAATATGCAAAAGTGTAGAGAAGAGCTACAAAAATTAATAAGGGAGATGGAAAACATTAGCTATGCAGGAAGGCCAGAAAAGCTGCATTTAGAAAAAAAGGTACCTCAGAGGGGATATGATTTCACTTCTTAGAGTGGCCTTTTATTGTGGCCAGCCTAAGGCACACCTGTGCAATAACCATGCTGTCTAATAAGCATCGTGATATGCCACACCTGTGAGGTGGATGGATTATCTTGGCAAAGGAGAAGTGCTCACTAACACAGATTATACAGATTTGTGAACAATAGTTGAGAGAAATAGGCCTTTTGTGTACATAGAAAAACGTCTTAGATCTTTGAGTTCAGCTCATGAAAAATGGGGGCAAAAACAAAAGTGTTACGTTTATAATTTTGTCCAGTGTATGTACAAAGCGTTAGTTTTAAACATAATAAGGATCGACTGCATCCAGCACAATACACATTTACAAGTTATCATTAACTTCCTTTTAGGCAAAATTGAAGTACAGTGGGCAAATAGTTAAAAAAAAAAACATTGGCTGTTAAAGGATTAACCATGTGACGACTGGTCAACACTGGCCAAATTAAAAATGTTGGAAAAAAAAAAAATCTAAGTAAGGGTCAATATGAGCATGGAGTGAGGGCTTAAATTGAATAATAATGGGGACAAGTCGCTGTCCATCCTCTGCACCCACCCCTGGCCTGCGAGTGAGGACTCTATAAAAAGTAAAAAAACACAAGGTAACTTGCTAAAGTACCCCATCCATGGGTAGCAGGTGTACACTAATAAAAATGGGGTAAATAGAATTGTCACCCCAAGCCCCCATACATGGTAGGTGCTATTAAAATCAGTGCAGGGGTGAAAATGCTATTGACCATACCCCACTGAATTTCCACCCACCTCATATTAACCCCCATAGGCTTTTTTATTTTTTATTTTTTACTTTTTAAATGTGACAACTGACTAGCAAGCACTGGCGGTGAGATGAAACAGTTCTCATGACATTCATACACATGCTGGTGTCATTGGTGGCATTGGTGAACGATCCCGTATTCTGTACAAATTATACTGAATTGTAAGATATATATACACCTTGAAATTATAGCATCCTCCATCTGTCAAACTGATATATAACATGCACTAAATGACCAGGACTAGACTCACTGGGATCGTATGTCCTTCTTCTTTGCACTAACCCCAGGCCAAAAATTACCTGCCCTCATCTGTTCAACGACCTGAATTAATCAATATTAAACTATACAATGATAATATAACTGAATACAAATGCCAGGCAAGAGACCTCTGCACAAGAGTATACTTGAGATATTTTAACCTACATACATACCAGTAACAGTAAATTATGGTTGGTACCATTGCACACAGTGAGCAGATTATCAACAACTGAATTGCCATTCAAGAATATGTCAATAAACCAATTCACATATGTGTAATAGCTGACAGCAGTCTGCTTGCTTCTGTGGGAAGCAGCTGCAAGAGAAATATGTTTTTCTTATTTTTCTGTTTTTAATAATTTTTTTAACTTTATATTAGTCTTTTGGATTGGTTCACTGATTCATTGGTAGGCCATGCACTAAATTAAATGCCACAAGTGTAATTTTGTGCTCTTGCCCAATTATTTTTCCTGAACACCATGAAAATTGTGATCAAGTAAAAGCTGAGTGCCATATGAGGAAGCATTTTGTTTTGAATGAGCATCTCAGGCAATATAAGACCTCTCCTCACCCAGAGTTAATATATCACAGAATTACTGGTATCTCTCCAAACACGTGTCCTACTCATTTGTTGAATAAAGCATAAGTTCCTCTCTTTTTGTGATGTTCTTTGGATCGTTTTAGGATTCAGGACACTTTCACAACTAAGATATTTAACCTGAATTTCACTTTCAGGTTAATAAAATGTCCATGAACAAAAATATACACTGATTTCTTAGTTTATTCAAGGTTTACTAGAGTCTGTAATAATGTAATATTGAGAATTAAGCAGTATTACACTCTTAACATTGACATGGCATATGTGTAAGCTAAACTGACTGTTCTATTTAAATATTATATATATATATATATATATATATATATATATATATATATATAATAAACAGGCTGCTGAAAATGTAAGACATACAGTGTCACTTTCCTTTAGTGGATACTATATGAGTAATGGAACACTTTATAATATATACATAGCATACATTAATTTTATCATAAAAAATAGAAAAGACCACCCCACCATTAAACTCCCAATGTAATCAATCATCCAAGCTCAGACGACCAAGTAATGAGGCATATCATTCTTACTTATTGCTTGAATTGATCTGTACACTACAAATACATTATATTCGTTTAAGCTAGGCTCATTGTATATTTTAAGGTAAATCAGAAATTTAATCTGTTGCATGAAAGCAGGCTAGTAATGTGAAGGAAATATAAAAAAATTAAAGGTAATCATTCAAAATATGTTTGTTTCTCATTGGCTAAACTAGATCAACTGATTGAATATCATCTAGCTGCATTTTAACATGCAATAATTAGCTGTCAGCTACTATATTTATGTGTCTGAAGGAATAAAAAAAAGAAATAGGATATATAATACATATTTAGAGGGGCAATCTAAGCACTATAATGACAACATGCATATGTAATCGTCATAGTACTATAATACACCATCATTCACCAGTTCTGGATCCAACCATTTTCAAGTGGTTTGATCCAGTTGGTGGTTTCCAGGAGTTCCATGTCAGCAGTAGCAATATTGATTCCATCCATATTTGGATGATATTGAATGATGAAGTGCATCAGTTGACCCATTCTGCCATAAACTACCATCCAAATATGAATAACATTTATATTGTTAATGCAGGAATTGAACTCATGGACCACTGGTTTTGGTCAAACTACTTAAAGGTGGCTTCACCAAGTACCAGGGTATGCTGTCCACAGCCAGAGAGTACCATGGCCACTATTTTGGCATGCAGTGGTATTTTTGCGTTAACCATTTCTATATTAATTTGTTCTGTTGTAGTATTGTAAGCACACAAGTATGTGATTCATCATTCATATATAAAACCCAATTGTTTAGTTATACAGATATTCAATTTCATCTTCTCAGATGTCACTGGTTACATTTCCATATAATAAACTCCTTTTGCACAGTTAGTAGCACTAATAATTAGAGAGGAGATCTAGGATGCATAAAATGTGTTTTTAAAACAATTCATAATTATTTTAGGACTACAATTTCGATATAAAGTTTAACTTATAGTATTTTTGCTAAATACAGGTGGATTATGTCAATATATGTGTCTATTTGCATGTTTCATCTATCAGCATAATTGTTTGTCCAGAAGCAGGTAATCTGTCCAGATGCATCCATAATATCTAAGGGATTAACTTCAGTGTTAATGGAAGTAAGTTTCCAGGAAAATTAGTACAAACAAACAAACAAATAAAAATAATAATACACCATGCCAATGGCTGAATAAATTTTCATAGGACAAATTGAGCTAGTTCCTATAAAAAGAAAAGTTTTAAGGGTAAAGTTGGATTAAACTAGTTGGGAATTTGTAACACAAGGTCAAACTGAGTTATATACAGTTGCAATCAAAACTATTCAACCCTCATTGAAAATCAAGATTATTGTCAAAATGTACAGACTTTCAGCTGTTTGCAATGAACAAATCAAACAAAAGCAATTGAAATAGCTCAACACAAAATTATTCAACTATTGAATAAATATTCAACTATTCAACAGTTTGACAATTGAATAATTATTCAATTATTCAAAAGGGACTCAATTGAATAGAATCCCCCACAACAGCAGAAATATGCAAATCATGTGTTGTTTCAAACACACATGATGCAACTAATCAAGGGCTTCATTAGTGATTGAGCTGGAACACTTGAAATATCTGAACTAGGGGTTAGGGGTTTGTTGAGTGTAACATTTAACTGCATGTTAAAAATATGGTCAAAAGAATGGTCCACAAAGCTGAAAGGAGAGAACATCGCCCTTCACAAACAAGGAACAGGATACAAAAATATATCAAAGGTGCTGAATGTTACAAGAGGCACCATTGTAAGCACAGTTGGTAAGTTGAAAGTTGGAGGAACCATGGTTATACTACCTGGATGAGGCAGAAAAAGAAAGCTATCAATGGCTGCAACCAGATTTCTGTGAAGGCAGGTTGTGAAAAACCCTCAAGTTACTGCAAAAGGCATGCAGCAAGACTTGGTGGCAACAGAAACTGAGGTTACAGTGAGCACAGTAAGACACATACTAAACTCAGAATGTTTCCATGCCAGATTTTCAAGACGTACACTACTACTGACCAAAAAGGCACAAGAAAAGTCAGCGCCAATATGCTCAAAATCATATAAATAAGCTACAGAAGTTATGGGTTTCTGTTTTGTTGAGCAATAAAACAAACTGTAACTTTTCAGCCCACTTGATCAGTTTGAAGAAGGTGTTTGAAGCAAAGAAACCCAAGAATATTACTGAACTGGAGGACATTGCTCATGAGCAATGGGCTAAGATTCCACGCTGCCAGAAGTTGGTGTCTAGCTGTGCATCTCATTTGTAGCAGGTAATAGCAACAAAAGGGTGCTCTACTAAGTACTAAAGAGGATTGCCATGAAGGGGTTGAAAAAGTTTGAGACTGGAAAAGTCATTATAAGTTGCATTTTCAGTTGAATTTGGGAAAACCACTTAAAGTATTTGTTTTGTTGAGCTATTTTAGTTGCTTATATTTGATTTGTTGATTGCAAACAGCTGAAAAGTTTGACAATAAACCAATAAATCTGATTTTCAATGGGGGTTGAATAATTTTGATTACAACTGTATATCAGTCTCAGTTACCAGGAGAGGCAAAACATAACATATAAAGTGTAAAAACACCAAATAGCGCGTGTGAAGTATTTAATGCTCAACATTTGCTATTTATTTATATCAGGACTGTGCATGCACCATATGGACAGCTAAATATATTGTGTAGATTACAGTATATATATAGTTACTGCCGCACAGTATAATTCCAAGCCCATACTTACATTTTAGTATTGCACATTGAACAAAAAAAGAAATACCAGATTAACTATATTAACTCAAGACTATTTCCAAAGACAGTTTTCTTTTATGAAAATAAAAAACTAATTTGGAACATGTCTTTACTTTGAATTGCTGATTTTATTGCAAGACACGGAGGCCCATATTACATATAATTTTCTTTACTGTCCATCAATAGCAGCAAAGAATGCAAACAGAATGAAAATATAATGCATAAATAGTAACATAGGCCACTCCTAGCCAAGTCCCAGTATAACAGAAGGCACCACCCTCAGATCTTCCTCTTTCTTTGCTGCTCCACAGTCAGATAAGTACCTAATTTTATCTGTTCTGTGGGTTTTGTAAATTTTTGTGGTTTGTTACTATTTTGCTGTATATTACATGTATTTTCAGTCTGTGTTTACTAATGTTTATGGTAGACTCAGGGTTCCAGACCAGTTGAAGGCTCTTTTTGTCTGTTTGGGGGTCTTTTGTTGTTCTTCTCGCTTTTCTCTGTGTCTATTACCCCTACTTGAGGCTTCTGTTTCTTTGTTACCTTCTGTCTGGTTATGCTCCTGTCTTGTTCTGGTCTTTTTCCTCTGGTGTCCCTGTGTTTTCCCTCTGTTTTTGTGGCTCCCCGGGGTCCCGGGCAATTTGGACACCATTTGGCACCCTTTTTGACTCCCCTGTTTTGCTCTGTTCAACCAGGGTGTGGCTGGCTTCGCCAGTTTGCTCGCATGAACACCAGAAACAACTTGTAGCCGAATGTTTGGCTGTTTTGACCCGTTCGTGGGTTTTGCTTTACGGGACACGTTTGACCCGTGAACGCACTTCGTTTGCGAGCCATGCGCACCCGTTCGGTAGTGGTTTTGGCGTAGTTTGCAGGTTTTTTTTGCCTCCCGCAAATCACGCGAGCTTTGGGGACTGTGTTTTTCCTTACGTTTTTTTCTCTCCTCCCTCTCTTTCATTTTGCCTCGCCTGCTTTGTGTAGTTACTGCTGGTCTGTTACTGCTAGTGAGAGCTTTCCTATTTACCTTTCCCTGGTTTGTTTAGTTTGGGTGATTGCATTGCAGCTCTTTAAGTGTCAGTTATTATATATATATTTCTATCTATATAGTGTGGGTCATTGTATTAAACCTAAGCCTAAGGTGTCTACCTGTTCACCTAGTCCTGGGGAGATGGATACCCCACTGGCCCTGGGAGAGACCCACACTACCTCGGGCTCCCCGCTCCCATTGGTGGACCTGTCTGGCCATGATGAGGGAGCACAGGTTTCAGCGCTACAGTGCTGTGTGACGGAGGCCATTATGGCAGCCATGGGGTCCATGTCATCTCCCCTGTCTCAAACTATCTCCCAGGCCCTGTTCGTGCGTCCGATGGATGCTTAATTTTCTGGCTCCACGGTGCGCCACGCACGTCTGGCAGTGGATGCTTTAGGTGTTGCACCCAGGAAGGCTCTACACAAAGCCAAACATATCTCCCCCTCTGCCTCCAGAACCCCTATGACTGGCATTCCTTCAGGTCACCCCAGAAAGTGTGTCTCATCCATGCAAGAGAGCCTTTCCGTGCCAGGCAGAATGGGCATGGCAGTGGAAATGTGCGAGAGAACAAAAAGAAAGCGACTCCGCTTCGGAGTGGCCCGATACCTTGAGAACTGGGTATGGCGCCCACTCAGCAAGGCAGCCCGCAATAACAAAGTCTGTGACACCCCGGAGGTAGATCCTAAGATGACCCAGTTTCTGGCTAAATTGGGTTGGAACCAATGCAAAGGACTAGATTCAGCACTTAGATTATGCCAAGACAAACACCTAGATGTGTTTGGTGTCCTAGCAAAGTTGTTTGACTTGGCGGAGGAACTCTGTGGTTGGGTCCAGAGAGTGATTTGCATCTCCAGGAGTGTTAATGCCTCCTTGTCCATGGAATGGCGTAAAGCCATTCTGTTTATAATAAAGACCAAATTGGCCAATCTCGCCCTCACGGAAGCTGGTAAGGATGCCCAGGGCTTATTATTTGGCGATTCCTTTATTAAGGGTCTGGGAAGCTTTGTATGAGAAGGGTATTCCACGGGCGGGTCTCTACCAGGGCCGGCAGATTCAGGGGCCATCTGGTCGGCCACAATTATTCTCTAATTTCCAGGAGATGAGGACCCAGTCCCCCTTTTTTCCATCTCGGGGTCGACCATGGCGGTCGAGAGGTTTCCGTGGACAAACCAGCTCAAGGCGCCCATACAGTGAGTTTACATACACCTAGAGTTTTTTCTTATGTTTGTGTAGGGGGCAGACTAATTTTTTTCCCAGTTTGGTCAACAATTACCTCAGACACATGGATACTCGACACTGTTCAAGGTTTTTATATAGAACTCGTAAGCATACATTGCAATATTCCAACTCCTCGGCCAATCTGTTTCTCACTCAGAGGCGGCAGGTTGATCGACGAGGAATTATCTGCCCTCCGCGACAAGTAGGGGTCATAAGCAATATATTCCTAGTGGAAAAGAAAGGCAGGCAGATGCGCCATGTCATCAACTTATGCATGCTCAATGCTATAGTGTGCCACCACCATTTCAATATGGAGGGCATCCACCTTCTGAGGAACCTACTCCTATGCAGAGATTGGTTAATTAAACTAGTTTTGAAGGATGCATATCTGACGGTGCCGGTAGCCGAAACCTCGAGATCTACTTCGCTTCCATTGGAAGGACAGAGTTTGGCGCTTTACATGTCTTCCTTTTGGTCTCTCCTAGGCGCCCTGGTGCTTCACAAAGCTGCTGCGCCTGGTGATAGCCTGGCTATGCAGCCGGGGCCTATGCCTGATCGTCTACCTGGACGACATCCTGATCATAGCTCAGGAGCGCTCCATCCGTACGCAATATCGCCATGGACCATAGAGCTACTCAGTCAACTGGAGTTCATCATCAACTGGGAGAAATCCTGCCTGAGCCCAACCAGGCACATGCAATTTCAAGGTTTCCTCATGGATTCAGTCGAGGAATCATTGAGCCTTCCGTCCTCCAAGATTCGGACGATCTGCAAGGAACTTCGCAGGGTGCTCCTCCGTCCGGGGATCACACTGTGTCATTTGGCACTGCTCATCGGCCTGCTGGCCTCGTCTATCCAGGCGGTGTTCCCAGCCCCTCTCCATCACAGGGCTCTCCATTGGTTAAAGATAGCTCTTCTGTGAGAGTGCATGTCTTACGTGGATCTGGATACCCTGGATGGTGAAACGAGGGATGAACTGCAGTGGTGGATCATAAACCTGTCTGCGTGGAACAGCATAGAAACATAGAAACATAGAATGTGACGACAAATACGAACCATTCGGCCCATCTAGTCTGCCCAATTTTCTAAATACTTTCATTTAGGATAGCCTTATACTTATAGTTAGGATAGCCTTATGCCTATCCCACGCATGCTTAAACTCCTTTACTGTGTTAACCTTTACCACTTCAGCTGGAAGGCTATTCCATGCATCCACTACCCTCTCAGTAAAGTAATACTTCCGGATATTATTTTTAAACCTTTGTCCATCTAATTTAAGACTATGTCCTCTTGTTGTGGTAGTTTTTCTTCTTTTAAATATGGTGTCCTCCTTTATGGTGTTGATTCCCTTTATGTATTTAAATGTTTCTATCATATCCCCCCTGCCTCGTCTTTCCTCCAAGCTATACATGTTAAGATCCTTTAATGTTTTCTGGTAAGGTTAACCTTGCAATCCATGAACCAGTTTTGTAGCTAATCTCGGAACTCTCTCTAAAGTATCAATATCTTTCTGGAGATACGGTCTCCAGTACTACGTACAATACTCCAAGTGTACAATGTACAATGGCATGAGCACTTCCCTCTTTCTACTGCTAATACCTCTCCCTATACAACCAAGCATTCTGCTAGCAAGTCATCAGAAATAATCACCCTAAATCCATTTCCTCAGATGTTGAGGTTAGGACTCAATCAAATATTCTGTACTCTGCCCTTGGGTTTTTACATCCAAGATGCATTATCTTGCACTTATCCACATTAAATGTCAGTTGCCACAACTCTGACCATTTTTCTAGTTTACCTAAATCATTTGCCATGTGGCTTATCCCTCCTGGAACCTCAACCCTGTTACATATGTAAGGTACATAAGACATACCTTACCATCAAGACCTTGTGCAATATCACTAATAAAAATATTAACGCAAGGCGATCTTTGGCTCTAAACCGGAGTTCACCATAGACTCGGACGTGAGCTCCACTGCGAATGGGGGTTCATTGTCAACGGGGGTTCATTGGTCAGACTTCGAATCCCGGCTCCACATCAACGCGCTGGAACTTCTGGCATGTTCTTTTGCGATCCAGAGCTTTGCGAGGGACCAAGCACATGCGTGCATTCGCCTCCACATGGACAACATCTCAGCGGTGAGATATGTCAACCATATGGGTGGCACAAAGTCAGCAGTCCTGGCCAGATTGGCAAAATAATTTTGTAAGTTCTGTCAAGCTTTAAATTGGACACGTTCTCAACTGGGTCATCTCTCTGGGGTTCTTTTGTTATCAACCTCTTCACCTCATGGCCCAACGCCCAGCTCCCATGGTTTTTCAGCTGGAGACCAGACATAACGGCAGAGACCATAGATGCTTTCCTGCAGGACTGGCAAGGGGATCTCCTATACGCATCCCCCCTTTTTTCCGTGATTCCACACATGCTCATTCAGGTTTGACGCCAACAAGCTTGTTTATTTTGGGGAATGCAGTTGGTTCCCTCAACTTCTGGTGCTGTCAGTAGACTGTCCCAGATGTTGCCATCTTTCCCAGATCTGCTTCGCGATCTGAAGGGAGGTTGTCATCCTCTGTTGGTGGAGGGATCCCTTCTTCTCATGGTATGGCAGATTTCATGGGTCCCTGGGTAGTCCAGGGAGTTTCGGAGACTACTAAACAATTGTTGGCGGATGCTTGGGCTCCCGGAACTAGACGATCATATGGGTCAGTTTGGCGAGCTTGGGCTGTCTGGTGCCTGGCTAGAGACATGGATCCATTTCAGCCCCTTTGACAGCGATTCTGGGATTCCTGACTACTCTATTTGACGCTGGCAGGGCTTACCAGATGTTCAATCTGTACAGGTCGGCTAATTCTTCGACTCATTGTGGTTTTGATGGTTGTCCCGTGGGACAACATCCTTTAGTGTGTCGCCTTCTACGCAGTTCCCATCTCTCTCGTCCACCTAGGCCGCGTTATTCCAAGTCTACTTGGGATGTCTCTGTTGTTCTGTCTTTTATCAATGCCTGGCCTTCTAACCAGAATCTCTTGTTACGCCAGTTGTCGCTAAATTGGTTTGTCTCTTTTGCCTCATCTCTTGCAAAAGGCTGTCAGATGTCTGTGCTTTGGATTTTGATGCCAGACCATACACTCCGGAGGGTGTGACTTTCAATATTTCCAGGCGTACTAAGACTTCTATTAAGTCTGTGTCGTATCCAGCATTCCCTTCGAGTGTTTACGCGAATATGAGAATCATACCAGGCCACACCGCTCTGCGTCTACGCCTCAACTTTTCTTATCTTTTCGCCCTCCTTTTGCTCCAGTTGCGAACGCTACATTGTCCCGATGGTTGAAATGGATTCTGGACCAAGCTGGTATCGACGTTTCTGTTTTTGGAGAGCATTCTGTTAGGGGAGCCTCTGCCTCCTCGATTATGGCATCAGGCGCACGTTTGGAGGACCTTATGAGGATGGCCGATTGGTCGCGGGCATCAACGTTTCATTAATTTTATTTTCGGCCTATTACTCACATGTTTTTTGGGGGGGTTGATCAGCTTTAAACGTGCAATATGAGCCTCTGTGTCTTGCAATAAAATTACATGATTTTCCTATTACATGATGAAAAGTCATGATTTTATTAAAGACACGGAGGCGAGTATTGTCCCACCCGATATAAAACAATTTATCAGCTTTTATTTTTCTGTTTTCCCACCCATGTTGTTCGTTATAGGTGCTTGGATTTGATGGTATGGTAAGTGGGGCATTGTATTTATGAGGTTGGGTTTTGATTCTACCGGTTTAGAGTTTTGGAATGGGCTGTTTGGGATGTAAATTAATGCCTATAGTTATTCTGGCCTTGATGTTGGTCTATAGTACTGATTTAACCCTTGGGCTCCCTTTCTTAATGTTTTCACAGCATGATCCAGACCTGTTTGATGTCTCTTTCATCTGTCTAAGAGGAGCATTATTTTGATGGAGCTGTTCCGTGGATGTTCCAGATTGGTTTTCCTGTTGTTGATTAAGTGGCCCTGTGTTAGCAGTTATGAACTTCTACATTTCGTTTGCTGATGGATTATGTCTGCTGGTTTCCTGTTTGGCGTACTTTCTGTTTCTGTTTGCGGTGTTTCGCATCTTCAAGAAAGAGGAAGATCTGAAGGTGGTGCCTTCTATTTGTCAGGGTCTTACCTGTGGTGGGAGTCCAGTAGGCAGAGCTTTGTGCTCACCCTTGCAGATATACACAGTCCAAGATGATAATGTTAGAAACCACCAGGACTGTGAATCTGTGCACAGGGGCTGTGCATGAAAGGGAAGAAATAGCACTTTTCTCACTCCCTGCTTCTCCAACCCTGTTATTCCCAAACCCCCTATTGTAGTTGTTGAATCTATGTAGTTGGGAGTTATGAGGTTATCTGAAGCAGAGAGACAATTCAGGAGGAGTGAGGGTCTGTATATGTATTGTGGCAAGAAGGGGCATATGAGGGTAAATTGCCTCAACTAGTGATGTCGCGAACATGAAATTTTCGGTTCGCAAATGGCGAACGTGAACTTCCGCAAACGTTGGCGAACCGGGCGAACCGCCATAGACTTCAATGGGCAGGCGAATTTTAAAACCCACAGGGGCTCTTTCTGGCCACAATAGTGATGGAAAAGTTGTTTCAAGGGGACTAACACCTGGACTGTGGCATGCCGGAGGGGGATTCATGGCAAAACTCCCATGGAAAATTACACAGTTGATGCAGAGTCTGGTTTTAATCCATAAAGAGCATAAATCACCTAACATTCCTAAATCACAATGGATATGGATTGACACCTGACATATGACATATTGACACCTTGACATATGGATTGACACCTGTCCTCAGAGACCCTGATACACACTGACACAGAGCAGAATAGGGACTGTTCCCCCTACATAGGGTCACTTGGCAGATATGGATTGACACCTATCCTAAGGATCCCTAATACACACTGACACAGAGCAGAATAGAGACTGTTCCCCCTACATAGGGTCACTTGGCAGATATGGATTGACACCTGTCCTCAGGGACCCTGATACACACTGACACAGAGCAGAATAGGGACTGTTCCCCCAACATAGGGTCACTTGGCAGATATGTATTGACACCTGTCCTCAGAGACCCTGATACACACTGACACAGAGCAGAATAGGGGCTGTTCCCCCTACATAGGGTCACTTGTCAGATATGGATTGACACCTGTCCTCAGGGACCCTGATACACACTGACACAGAGCAGAATAGGGACTGTTCCCCCTACATAGGGTCACTTGGCAGATATGGATTGACACCTATCCTAAGGATCCCTGATACACACTGACACAGAGCAGAATAGGGACCGTTCACCCTACATAGGGTCACTTGACAGATATGGATTGACACCTGTCCTCTGGGACCCTGATACACACTGACACAGAGCAGAATAGGGACTGTTCCTCCTACATAGGGTCACCATTTTTAGCCCAAGGCAGCTCATCTCATCAGGCCCTTTTTAGTCGAATGTATCGCCCACTGTCAGTCCCTTTGGGATCCATCCCTCATTCATCCTAATAAAGGTGAGGTAATCTAGACTTTTTTGACCTAGGCGACTTCTCTTCTCAGTGACAATACCTCCTGCTGCACTGAAGGTCCTTTCTGACAGGACACTTGAAGCGGGGCAGGCCAGAAGTTCTATTGCAAATTGGGATAGCTCAGGCCACAGGTCAAGCCTGCACACCCAGTAGTCAAGGGGTTCATCGCTCCTCAGAGTGTCGATATCTGCAGTTAAGGTGAGGTAGTCTGCTACCTGTCGGTCGAGTCGTTCTCTGAGGGTGTATCCCAAAGGGCTGTGGTGATGCGTAGGACTTAAAAAGCTCCGCATGTCCTCCATCAACAACACGTCTTTAAAGCGTCCTGTCCTTGCCGGCGTGGTCGTGGGAGGAGGAGGATGACTTTCACCTCTTCCCCTGTTAGATTCCCGTTGTGCTGTGACATCACCCGTATACGCTGTGTAAAGCATACTTTTTAATTTATTTTGCAAATGCTGCATCCTTTCCGACTTGTTGTAATTTGGAAACATTTCAGCCACTTTCTGCTTATACCGGGGGTCTAGTAGCGTGGACACCCAGTACAGGTCGCTCTCCTTCAGCCTTTTTATACGAGGGTCCTTCAACAGGCACGACAGCATGAAAGACCCCATTTGCACAAGGTTGGATGCCGAGCTACTCATTTCTCGTTCTTCCTCCTCAGTGATCTCAATGAAGGTATGTTCTTCCCCCCAGCCACGTACAACACCACGGGTACCAGATAGGTGACAACGAGCACCCTGAGATGCCTGTTGTGGTTGGTCTTCCTCCTCCTCCTAAAAGTCACATTCCTCCTCTGACTCCTCTTCCTCACAATCCTCTTCCAGCGTTGCTGCAGGTCCAGCAAGCAATGCTGATAAGGCTGTTTCTGGTGGTGATGGTGACCACAACTCTTCCTCTTACTCTTCACGCTCATCTACAGCCTGATCCAGCACTCTTCGCAGGGCACGCTCCAGGAAGAAAACAAATGGTATGATGTCGCTGATGGTGCCTTCGGTGCGACTGACTAGGTTTGTCACCTCCTCAAAAGGACGCATGAGCCTACAGGCATTGCGCATGAGCATCCAGTAAAGTGGCAAAAAAATTCCCAGCTCTCCAGAGGCTGTCCTAGCACCCCGGTCATACAAATATTTATTAACGGCTTTTTCTTGTTGCAGCAGGCGGTCGAACATTAGGAGTGTTGAATTCCAACGTGTCGGGCTGTCGCAAATCAAGCACCTCACTGGCATGTTGTTTCGCCGCTGGATATCTGCAAAGTGCGCCATGGCCATGTAGGAACGCCTGAAATGGCCACACACCTTCCTGGCCTGCTTCAGGACATCCTGTAAGCCTGTGTACTTATGCACAAAGCGTTGTACGATCAGATTACACACATGTGCCATGCACGGCACGTGTGTCAACTTGCCCTACTTCAATGCCGCCAACAAATTTGTTCCGTTGTCCCAAACCACTTTGCCGATATCCAGTTGCTGCGGAGTCAGCCAATTTTCCACCTGTGCGTTCAGGACGGACAGGAGTGCTTTCAAGCAAGTCAAACCCAAGACGGCGTGACACTGCCGTATCCGGGATGTGGAATAGTACCTGGGGAGCTGGGGGGTGCCGTTGATGTGGAGCAAGACGCAGCAGCAGAAGAGGACTCACTCGAGGAGGTTATGGAAGAGGATGGAGTAGGAGGAGTAGAGGAGGTGGCAGCAGACCTGTCTGCAAGTCGTGGCGGTGTCACCAACTCCTATGCAGAGCCACGCATTCCATGCTTGGCAGCCGTCAGCAGGTTTACGCAATGCGCAGTGTAGGTGATATACCTGCCCTGACCATGCTTTGCAGACCAAGTATCAGTGGTTAGATGGACCCTTGCCCCAACACTGTGTGCCAGACATGCCATTACTTCCTTTTGCACAATCGAGTACGGGTTGGGGATTGCCTTTTGTGCAAAGAAATTTCGTCCGGGTACCTTCCATTGCGGAATCCCAATAGCCACAATTTTTTTGAATGCCTCAGACTCCACCAGCTTGTATGGTAAAAGCTGGCAGGCTAATAGTTCAGACAAGCCAGCTGTCAGACGCTGGGCAAGGGGGTGACTTTCTGACATTGGCTTCTTACGCTCAAACATGTCCTTGACAGACACCTGACTATGGGCAGATGAGCGGGAACTGCTCAAGGCGAGAGACGGAGTGGCGGATGGTTGAGAGGGGGCAAGGAGGACAGCAGTGGTTGACATGGCTGAAGATGCTGGACCAGGAGTAGGATGGCGGCTTTGAGTTTGTGTGCTGCTTGTACTCATGTTTTGATCCCATAGGCGTTTGTGATGTGCGATCATGTGCCTACGCAAAGCAGTTGTACCTAGGTGGGTACAAAATTTCTTTTGGCACAGGTTGCAAATGGCATCGCTGTTGTCAGAGGCAGACACACAAAAAAAACTATGCGTGCAAGCTACTGTGAGACCAGATATGAGTGGCAATGTGCACTGGCACAGGTTGGCAGAGTACACGCTGTAGGCCTGACACACCCGCTTGAAGACAACTAACTGCTATTCAATCTATAACAGTGAAAAAAGTTTTTTGGTTTTAAATGCACGCTATTGTGACACCAGATATGAGTGGCAATGTGCACTTGCAGAGGTTGGCAGAGTACACGCTGTAGGCCTGACACACCCGCTTGAAGACAAGTAACTGCTATTCAATCTATAACAGTGAAAAAAGTTTTTTGGTTTTAAATGCACGCTATTGTGACACCAGATATTAGTGGCAATGTGCACTTGCAGAGGTTGGCAGAATACACGCTGTAGGCCTGACACACCCGCTTGAAGACAACTAACTGCTATTCAATCTATAACAGTGAAAAAAGTTTTTTGGTTTTAAATGCACGCTATTGTGACACCAGATATGAGTGGCAATGTGCACTTGCAGAGGTTGGCAGAATACACGCTGTAGGTCTGACACACCCGCTTGAAGACAAGTAACTGCTATTCAATTAGTTATATTTAACTTATTATATCACAAGGTAAAATATCATATAACTAAATACAGTTAATAACAAATAAAGCCAACAAGTGCTCATGTTTTATAATAATTTCATCAAATTAGCATTAAAAGCTTTCAGTGTTTTCCATTTCTTTACATTATAAATCATACTATATTCTAAAGAAATAGAAAAAAAATGTCTCTTAGTGAGTCTCAATACTATAAATGTTGGTTACTGGAAAATGAATCAATACTATGACTATATTTGTATATTTATACAATAAAATAGATAACACATCATAACCCATTATTAATCATCAGTTAGAATAGCACAGCATTTACTTCCTATATAATTACATATGGTAAGACATTCACACACATTTTTACTATACAACTGAAATACATGCTTTAAATACTTTCAGCACAATTCACCCATGATTCTATTATTCTATTATTCTCTTTATTTGTTTGTACTTTATATTTTACCAGTCTGATTTTTTGTAACTTCAGACATTTATCATAATAATTTAAGACATTCATACATAAAAAGAACCAGGGGTTTAGTAGAATTAATATACCAGAAATCTTAGTCAGAAAAATATCTAAATTTTTAAAATATATTTGACATTGAACGACTTAAATCACACTCCAACATAACTGCTTGAGGCTAGTGTCACAGGGAAACTAGCCACGAGCATTTTTGCTGCAGATGCACGTTTCTCGAAGACATAAATTCAAAATTCTTCATCTTTTTGAATATGTCAAATCTGCTTTGTCAGATGTCATATTTAAACTCCCCATAAAGAATTTTCTCTCCATCACTCATGGATTGGCGTCTTGTTATTAAATGTCACAAACAGAAAAGGACTAAAAAACTGATCAACCTATGGAACATCACTACACTTAATATTAAAAGATGCATGTGTTCGCTATTTAGAACTCTTTAGAAGACTACTTCATTCTGATATTGCCATCTATTAATCCTATTACCGAGGGGTATCATCCTTTGTACTAAAAAGGTAACGAAATTTTATAAAACTGCTAGAGGACAATCTCGCTTGATCACGCATAACAAAGCTTTCTCTACAACTCTACATCCATGTCCATGTCTCCATCTTTTTTGAGAATTCAGTTGGGAAACGAAACAGAAATAATTGGTGCTTTCAAAAAGATCTAGATCATATTTTCTCTAGTGTAAACTCTTTTTATTGCCTTCATTGTCAATGAACATAGTAACAAGGAAAAAAGGGATTTGAAAATAGAAAAAACACCAACAAAATTAAACAAAATATGCTTTTCAGAAATGCGTACAACCATCTAATAAAAAAACATGCAAACAAGAAAAAAAGGATTTAAATTGTTAAATATGTCGTTCTGAGCATCAGAAAACATCTCTCCTGTTGCTATCTCTTAAAGGTTGTAACATTGCAAAATATATATTCTGCATTGTTTAGTGGATATATTTACTATTTTCCATTATAGTTCTATTTTGTTTTCTGCTGCTTCGCCGACTGTCATTTTACAATTTCTTATGGAGAAGAATAACTGTGAACTAAACTTTTGTTTTTTGACAAAAAAAAAAAAGAAGTTGAAAAGTGGAGCACTTGAACATTATTATTATTATTTTATTATTGATATAGCGCCATCAGATTCCGTAGCGCTGTACATAAAATAAAAGTACATATATATAAATATGTTTCAGCAATAATGCAGTCACTGTGATATAAAGTGAAAGTACATACAACATAATATATACAATTCTATATTTGATATAATTCTGTAACACTCACATGTATCTTGAGGACGCAGGTGTATATTCTTTAACAAAAATGGCACCTTTTACAATAGTGTTATGTTATATACTGTACTGGAGTTAGTTCACATAGGCTGACTTTGTATTGCAGTTTTATTCTAATACATCAGATAAATAGCCAGGATTTCTAGCGCTAATTTGAAATAAAAAAAGATAGGCAGCTAGAAATACCCAGGCCAGAGTATTTTCTTTCTACTAGTTGGTTTGGTGTAGGATAGTGATGCGGTAGCAGCGCCTTTTGCTTGTGCTCAGGTCCAAGTGACAGACAGTGAATATGTAAAATAAGATGACAGACGAATACCATATAGTGTAGTATTTTTCCGTGATCAGTAAAGGGAATATAAAAAGCACTTACAATTTATTGGAGCTTTCGACTAGCTCCAAGTGTTTGCACTTGGGCGGTATAATCCCTGCCTGTGGATATACTGGTCCTTTGGAGACTTTTGTGAATGGTGTATTCAGATATGAATGCCAGTAGGGGGTGCAGAATTCAGAGCTTTGTAGGGGCAGATCACCGATAATGGGAAAAGAATAAAACAACCAATAGTGCTCACTGATAAAACGTGATAAAATAAATAAACTAAAAAGAGAGGTACTCCCCAAGGGAGAGGAAAGTTAGGTTTTGGCATAATCCCCACCAGGGATGTAAAAGGTGGAGTCCTCTCAGTAAAATCTTCTTGTTTTTTTAAATTAACTCTTTTTTTTTTAAAATTAATCAGAAAGCTACGAGTAGATAAAAAAATCTATGCTTATTTATTAGAAAATAAAACATAATATTCACTTAACGCGTTTCGCCAACACAGCAGGCTTTTTCAAAAGTGTTTTCACTTTTTTTTTTTAAAACACTTTTGAAAAAGCCTGCTGTATCCGAAAGCACAAGATGTATTTTGATTTTATTTCCTTCAGAGGGCAGCACTTTATTTATCTTACAATTTCTTGAAATTTTCAGATGTAATAAATATCTGTTCTTTTTGACTCAAATAACTAGTCTGGATCAATATATTATTCCAAATTTACCTGTATCACTTACAGATGCTGAATAGCTTTACTTGTATTCAGAGTAAATCACAGCATTAAACTCCGTATTAATGCCATCTATAAAGATATTTACCATACTAATTGTACTTACTTATAGTATTCAAAAGTTAAGAGGTCTCCTTTTTTCACTTAGCAGTAAAATGAATTACTATTCATCCATACCTTCCAATTGTCCCTATTTAGGAGGGACAGCTCTTATTTTAGGACCAAATAACACTGTCCCTCTTTTCTATCCTAATGTCTCTCTTTTTTAGTATATAACAGAGCTCCACAGCAATAAAATTCACTATAATGAATTTTTAAACAAAAATAAATGTGTTTATAAATCAGTCTGTGCAAATAAGATACATTGTTCTTGTTCTAAATTATATTTTATTTTTATAAATTGTTAGTAGCAAGTCACCTAAAATTTTTCCGGATAGCCCTGCCCCTGGCCACACCCTCACACACCGTAAAAAAAATCAAGTGTCCATCTTTGTCCATTTGAAGAAATGTGTATCATCTGTACAGTATTCCTATCAACAATGTATCACTGTTTATTCAGAATCTCCAGCTTTCACAAAAGTCTCTTCAGAGTAAAACTTATTTCACCTAGAAGGCAGGAAGGAGGGGGGATTCTATGTATGGTATTTAATGGACAGCATTTTGCATTGACCAATAAAATACATAATCAGTGTGTTTTTACTGCATTTTAATGGGAATTTAAAATTTCTTGGCCAAATAGTCGAAAACTGAAATGTCACTGCCTTTCTTTAGTCTGAGAACAAGGTATTTTTAGTTTACAAAGCTAATGATAATAATGTGGAGTAGCTTTAATAAAAAAATCATTTAGTGCACCCTCATAACAAATCTCCTTTTTAAAGATTCAGTCCTTTGCACATGGCAGTTTTCATTAACATCACACATATTCCACAAAAAGCATTTCCACTTTAGAAAATGTGTCTGTATTAACATGCACAGCTCCAGGATATCACTTAGGATTTAGTTTAAATTCTAATGGGAAGTCTGCTGGAGTTTGTTTCACATTTAAAGGATTCTTGTAGTGGTTTCTAAAGTCAGTGGATTTTAGTTAAGTGTGATTTTAAACAATGTGTTCAATGCTTCACGGTTTACAAAAGCTAACAAAGCATCATGGAAGTTGATAGTTAACTGCTAGGGATCTACCTGAAAGGAACACTATAGTCACCTAAATTACTTTAGCTAAATAAAGCAGTTTTAGTGTATAGATCATTCCCCTGCAATTTCACTGCTCAATTCACTGTCATTTAGGAGTTAAATCACTTTGTTTCTGTTTATGCAGCCCTAGCCACACCTCCCCTGGCTATGATTGACAGAGCCTGCATGAAAAAAAAAACTGGTTTCACTTTCAAACAGATGTAATTTACCTTAAATAATTGTATCTCAATCTCTAAATTGAACTTTAATCACATACAGGAGGCTCTTGCAGGGTCTAGCAAGCTATTAACATAGCAGGGGATAAGAAAATCTTAATTAAACAGAACTTGCCATAAAGAAAGCCTAAATAGGGCTCTCTTTACAGGAAGTGTTTATGGAAGGCTGTGCAAGTCACATGCAGGGAGGTGTGACTAGGGTTCATAAACAAAGGGATTTAACTCCTAAATGGCAGAGGATTGAGCAGTGAGGCTGCAGGGGCATGTTCTATACACCAAAACTGCTTCATTAAGCTAAAGTTGTTCAGGTGACTATAGTGTCCCTTTAAGGCCATCCCATACCTAAAAGACAAACATTTTTATTGTGTCCAATAGTTAAACCATGAACGTCTCTCTGGTCATGAATTTTGCCCCCCCCCCCAAACCATCGTGGCCTGTGTAGACAGATGTGTCTCTTATTTCCCGTTTAGCCACCTTTACCTACCAATTTGCCCCATTTTGTATATCTTACCCCCTTGTATGTCTCTTTCCTTCTTTTCAGTATTGTATCCCTCTTTATTACTCTTATTCCTGCTTTTGTGATTTCCTAACCTCTTTTTGATGCTCAACTCTGCCATTTATTAAATATATAAATTTCACTGTAATATGATCTATACATTGTATGTGATCAAATGTTGCAAATCAACAAAAGTTAATTCCATTATTTTTCTCAATTACTGATAAAAAAAATATTATATTTGGCAGCTTCTGTTGTAGCTTCCTGTGATGTTATCATTACATTTCAAAATGTGGCAGAAAAGAATGCCATAATAGGTGCCACAGAAGGGAAACAACCTTACCAGTTTGAAACTCATTATTTAATGTTTCTACTGGACTTATGCTTATGTCTGCATTTCCAGTGAGGGTCCCCTCAATCCTTGTTGGTCTTCGGGGGAAGATATTTTAACTTGGTATATCTCGGAGTCACAAGCCCATTTGCATTCTTTAAAACTAGTCTCTAGACTTCTAGATAGTCATGGAGATATGCCTACAAGCTTTGAAGACCTGACCACAGACTGTCACTTAGACTTAGTCTAAGACTGTCACTTAGAGATCCGTAATGACAGATGTTAAGTGTGTCCTGATTTTGTTTCCAGTCATTTCTTTGTTTCCTTACTTTTTACTGGCTTATCAATTTCCTAAAATATTTTTCTTACTAATTCAGTTTTTTAGCATCGACCCACTGGGTAGTATCTTTCCCATACTATGACATACATGTTTTTATTCTTTTATTATTGCACATTTTATCTTAGAGGATGCACTTATGTTACTCATTTCCGACAAATGATATGTAGAAATTATGAAACTACCTACATTGCTAACTTAACGAATTGAATGGTGTACGGTCTACAATACAGTTAATATGTTTGCACCTTATATAGCAATTGTTTGCTGCAGTGTAGGTCCGATAGGCCATCATGTGACAATAGGAAGTGTGACGCTGTAACCTGCTAATGGAGTTAGCGTATTTCCGGTCTGGAGAAGCCATTTTGGTTCAAAAGTAAAGTTCTTCAACCTTTGCTTTTTAAATAAACATATGCCTGTAAACTCATTAACTATTTGCTAAAGACTGTTTTGCATATGTTTAAGTTGAAGATTTCCATTCTTGTATGTTTTCTTAATTTTTTAACATAGCATGTATTTATCATTGTAAGTATGCAGATTGTGATACCGGTTTGTTTTATTTATGTTGCAGTTTTAACAAGGAAACCCAGGAATAAAATCAGTATTGGTTAAGACAAACAGCTATTTCTGTCTGCTTGTCATCTTGCTGTCTAGCTAAAGTGTAACAAGCACAGCATACATGGTCTGTTCCTTAAGCTGCTTCACTTAACTAAAACAGAATAAAGAAAAATGAAAATAGAATCAAAAAACCTAAATCTAATAATTTAAATTTTACATTTTTATCCTGTCATCCATGCCTTCCTTTTGTAACTGCATTATAACGAGCTACACAACTAACAATATTTCAGAAAAAATTAATGAGAGTATTTAACGGTTAAACGGTAATTCTTCAGTTAATCCCATAATCGTTTAATCTTATACAATGATCTGATACCTGGACTGGCTAAATTACAATCACCTAACATTCCTTATTCATTATAGCTCCTATTTTTTCCTGTAAATATATAATATTTTCAGTTTATAAAAATAGTTTTTTCCATTCTCCGTAGTTAAGGAGTTTAATAACTTTGTATATACAGCCCTAACCACAACTCCCATAACTCCATAAAAAATATATTTTCAATCAAATTTTATACCACAGTATATTTACTTTAGAAGTTCTAACCTTTTTACTTACATTTTCTCCTTCATCTTGCCACAGCGTATTTTTACACTTTATTTGCTTAATTAATTTATTTGCTTAATTAATTAAAAATGGATCAAATCCAACCTGGAGGGCCTTTTTAACCCCTTAAGGACTGGACTGTTTTTGCGATGTTGTACATTTGCAACCAGGCCTCTTTTTACACTTTTGTGGTGTTTGTGTTTAGCTGTAATTTTACGCTCTCTCATTTACTGTTCCCATACAAATTATATATATTTTTTTCAGGACAAAATAGGCTTTCTTTACATACCATTATTTATATAATCTCATGTACCGTATATACTCGAGTATAAGCCGAGTTTTCAGCCCATTTTTTGGGCTGAAAAACCCCAACTCGGCTTATACTCGAGTCATAGTCTGTATTATGGCAATTTGCATTGCCATAATACAGACTGGGGGAGAGGGGGGCTGGCAGAGCTGTAACTTACCTTTCCTGCAGCTCCTGTCAGCTCTCTCCTCCTCTGCGCCGTCCGGTCAGCACCTCGGTCAGCTCCCAGTGTAAATCTCGCGAGAGCCACAGTGTAAGCTGACAGAAGAGCAGAACGGACGGCGCAGAGGAGGAGAGAGCTGACAGGAGCTGCAGGAAAGGTAAGTTACAGCTCTGCCAGCCCCCCTCTCCCCCCACTGAACTGCCACTGGACCACCAGGGAAGGAGAGCCCCCCTCCCTGCCATATATCAAGCAGGGAGGGGGGACGAAAAAAAAAAATATATAAATAAAATAAGAAATAAATAATAAATTTTTTTTAATAATAACAAAAAAAAGGGGTATAAGGACCTCTATGGGAGAAGTGGGGGGGTATAAGGACCACTATGGGAGGGATGGGGTGGGTTAAGGACCACTATGGGAGGGAGGGGGGTATAAGGACCACTATGGGAGGGAGGGGGGGGGATAAGGACCACTATTGGAGGGAGGGGGGTATAAGGACCACTATGGGAGGGGGTGGGATAAGGACCACTATGGGAGGGAGGGGGGGTATAAGGACCACTATGGGAGGGAGGGGGGGTATATGGACCACTATGGGAGGGATGGGGGGGATAAGGAACACTATGGGAGGGAGAAGGGGGATAAGGACCACTATGAGAGGGAGGGGGTGGGATAAGGACCACTATGGGAGGGGAGGGGGAAGTAAGGACCACTAGGGGAGGGGAGGGTAAGGACCACTAGGGGAGGGGTGAGTCAGGACCACTGGGGGGGGGGGTGAAGGAACACGGGGGTGGGGAGGTAAGGACCACTGAGGGAGGAGGGGGGGAAGTCAGGACATATGGGGGGGGGAGGGGGCGGCAAAAATTTTTTTGCCTACGGCGGCAAATATCCTTGCACCGGCCCTGCACACACTGCATTCACACACTGCATTCATACACACACACACTGCATTCATGCACACACACACTGCATTCATGCACACACACACTGCACTCATACACACACACACTGCACTCATACACACACGCTGCACTCATACACACACACATACGCACACACTGCATTCATTATACACACACTGTAAATAAATATTCAATTAATATATTTTTTTTAGGATCTAATTTTATTTAGAAATTTACCAGTAGCTGCTGCATTTCCCACCCTAGTCTTATACTCGAGTCAATAAGTTTTCCCAGTTTTTTGGGATAAAATTAGGGGCCTCGGCTTATATTCGGGTCGGCTTATACTCGAGTATATACGGTAATTTAATTTAAAAAAATAAAAAAAAATGATGAAAAATTGGAAAAAATACATGTTTTTTGACTTTTACTTGAAAAATCTTTTACTCATCTACAAAAGCAAATGAAAAAAACTGCTAAATAGATTCAAAATTTTGTCCTGAGTTTAAAAATATCCAGTGTTTACATGCTTTTTTGCTTTTTTTGCAAGTTACAAGGTACAAGTAGGATATTGCGGTTTCAAAACATACATTTTTAAAATTTATCAATAGTGACATTGGAACACTATTATCTGTCATAAATCTCTGAATAACGCCCCACATGTACATGTTTTTTTTTAAAGTAGACAACCCAGGGTATTCAATATGGGGTATGTCCAGTCTTTTTTAGTAGCCACTTTGTGTGTGAAAAAACTAAAAAACTAAATTGAACGCTAATTTTGGCCAGTGTTTGTGACTAAGTGGCTACTAAAAAAGACTGGACATACCCCATTTGGGTTGTCTTCTTTTGCAAATGGTATGCCATCATGGGGGTAATTCTCATTCCTGGGCTACCATACGCTCTCAAAGGCAACGTAACCAACCTGGCCTTTTTCAATGTAAAAATATTTGACCCATATATTTGACCCTGTAACTTTCAAAAAACGCTATAAAACCTGTACATGGGGGGGGGGGGGGGGGGTACTGTTATACTCGGGAGACTTTGCTGAACACAAATATTAGTGTTTCAAAACAGGAAAATGTATAACAATAATTATATCATCAGTAAAAGTACCATTTGTGTGTGAAAAATGCAAAAAAAGTCATTTTCACTGACAATATCATTGCTGTGATATGTTTTACTGTTTTGAATCACTAATATTTGTGTTCAGCAAAGTCTCCCGAGTAAAAAGTACCCCCCATGTACAGGTTTTAGGGGGTCATAGAAAGTTACAGGGTAAAATATAGTGCTAGAAAAGACACAGGTGTAGGCGCTCTCTAAAATGTATGGGTGAACGGCAGCAGTAAACCAGCAGGACTTCCCAATACCTGCTATTAACCAGAAAGTGCAAAAACAAAGTGGTAAACCGCGCCACACAATAATAGGAGATAATTTAAACAAAAATGTACATACATACAAGTGGTCCCAGTATTGAGGTAGTAGATATAAACCTTAAAAGGATAAAAATGGAAACAATAGTGCAATATGCCAATGTATAATAGTACAATAGTGTAATAATTTAAAAAGCCAGTAGGAGGACCAACTCACACTTTCCAGAGCTGCTAAGAGCTCTGCTGAATAGCGCCTGGACGGTATGATCCCCGTCTAAGGATATGGTGGTGGTATCTGGTATCTGAGGCTCCACAGACGTATATACAATAAAAGCACAAAGCGAATCCAATAGTGTATTATGTATATATAAATAAGTAAAAGGCAAAGGGTAAATACCCTACTTACAATTTCCAGAGCACTAAACCTGCTCTGGTGGTGAGTGCTTGTGGTGGTATAATCCCCACCAAGGGATATAAGCAGGATCCAAGGTGCACAGGAATGAGAGGTAGATCAAGAGCTGGAAACAAACTGCAATTTTATTATTAAAATAGTGCTCTGGAAATTGTAAGTAGGGTATTTACCCTTTGCCTTTTACTTATTTATATATACATAATACACTATTGGATTCTCTTTGTGCTTTTATTGTATATACGTCTGTGGAGCCTCGGATACCAGATACCACCACCATATCCTTAGACGGGGATCATCCAGGCGCTATTCAGCAGAGCTCTTAGCAGCTCTGGAAAGTGTGAGTTGGTCCTCCTACTGGCTTTTTAAATTATTACACTATTGTACTATTATACATTGGCATATTGCACTATTGTTTCCATTTTTATCCTTTTAAGGTTTATATCTACTACCTCAATACTGGGACCACTTGTATGTATGTACATTTTTGTTTAAATTATCTCCTATTATCATGTGGCGCGGTTTACCACTTTGTTTTTGCACTTTAAAATATAGTGCTAGCAAATTAAATTATCTGGACTTTTGGCCTGGGTTGGCAGGCAGGTCCCTCAAATTGCAATAAAAAAAATTACTTAATTATGTAAAAATATTGCATAAATATGCATGTAGAATTTAAATATATATGCATATTTATATATTTGAAGTCTACGTGTATATTTATATAATTGTTTATGTAATTTTGTATATGGACATATGTATATTTCATATTATTTTTATTTATTTATATATACATAGATATATATACAATTTCATTCTAAGTGTATTTTGATATAAATATATATATATATATATATTACATATATATTTATTATATTACATCAAAATACAGGGAGAATAAAATTTCATATAGATATATATTTTTTTTAAATTTGTATTATTATTTGTACATGTTTTTATTTAATTTAAATTACTTATTATTTGTATTTTATAATACTATTTATATACAATATATATAGTTATTATATATAATATATATACATATACGTGTGTAATTTAATTATATGTGTATAGACATATATAATTTCTTGTTTTATTAACTTTAATTTTTTTTTATGATTTTACACTTGCAGGGAGACTGCCTGTCAGCACAGGAAGTCCCCCTGCAGTCAGACACATGGACACCTATTGTGACCATGTGACCGCTCTTTTGAGCGATAACATGGCCCCAGGGGTCCTAATCCGCCAGGGAGGACTGCCTGGGCTGCTGGCAGTCTCCCCACAACGGGACCAACGCCGGGGGAATGACGGCGATCGGGTAAGTACATTGGACCGTTAGGACGGTTCAGGACCGTCACCGGTCGGCAACGCAAAAATGCCGATGACGGTCCTGAACCGTCCTCGGTTCTGAAGGGGTTAACATATGCTGTAAGTGCAAATCTTTTTACTAATTCCGTCCAAGCAAAGTTTACACTTATGTTAAATATATATTTTGAATTGTAAATTAACCCCTTAAGACCGCAGGACGTACTATGCCGTCCTTATTTTGGTGGCTCTAAAAGCCGCAGGACGGCATAGTACGTCCTGCGATCTTATGTACTTACCCGGTCGCCGGCGAGCCCACGCCGGCGATCGCGGTATGGGGGACTTACCTGGGAGCCCAGGGAGTCCCCCTGCGTCCTCTTCAGCCGCCCAGGGCCATGTGATCGCGAGGTCCTTGCGAGGACCCCGCGATCACATGGACGGCATAGCCGTCCAAGGCATTGCCAGCAGGGGGAGTGCCTGTAATGACAGGTACTCCCCCTGCTGTCTGAAAAAAAAATAAAAAATGTTAAAACAGTGTAAAAATAAATTATATATACTTAGATCATATATATATTTATTATATATATGATCTAAGTATATATATACACACATATACACACATACACATAAATATGCATACACTGTCTACGTGTATTTTAATATTAATATATACATAATTATATATATATATATTAATATCAAAATACACGTACAATGATATTGATTAAATATATATATAATTTTCATTATATATATATTTATATATAATAAAAAATAAATAAATATATAAATACGTTAAAAAAATAAATAAAAAAATAATAAAAAAATAATAAAAAAAAATAGATAAAAAATATATAAACATGCGTAATTTCGTTCTAACTGTATTTTAAAATTAATATATATATATTGATATCAAAATACATGTAGAACGAAATAATATATATATCTATATACATAAGTATATACGTATATATCACTATGTATATACCTATATATAAATAAAAATAATTAAAAAAAATGATATACATATATATACACACATATATATATACACAAATATATATATAATAATTCTACGCATATATTTATGTAATAATTTTACATAATTAGGTCATTTTATTAATTACAATTTGCAGGACCTGCCTGCCAACCCAGGCCAAAAGTTCAGGGAATTACATTGTCTAGCACTATATTTAACTCTGTAACTTTCCAAGACACCATGAAACCTGTACATGGGGGGTACTGTTTTACTCGGAAGACTTCGCTGAACACAAATATTAGTGTTTCAAAACAGTAAAATATATTACAACGACGATATCGTCAGTGACAGTGACATTTTTTGCATTTTTCACACACAAATGGCACTTACACTGACGATATAATTGTTGTGATACGTTTTACTGTTTTGAAACACTAATATTTGTGTTCAGCGAAGTCTCCTGAGTATAACAGTACCCCTCATGTACAGGTTTTATGGTGTTTTCAAAAGTTACAGAGTCAAATATAAGGTTTGCGTTTCAGTTTTTTCACATTAAAATTCGCCAGGTTGCCTTTGAGACCGTATGGTAGCCCAGGAATGAAAATTATCCCCATGATGGCATACCATTTGCAATAGTAGACAACCCAGGGTATTGCAAATAGGGTATGTTCAGTTTTTTTAGTAGCCACTTAGTCACAAACACTGGCCAAAATTTGCGTTCAAATTAGTTTTTTGCATTTTCAAATATTAACACTAACTTTGGCCAGTGTTTGTGACCAAGTGGCTACTAAAAAAGACTGGACATACTCAATTTGCAATACCTTAGGTTGTCTACTTTTGCAAATGGTATGCCATCATGGGGGTAATTCTTATTTCTAGGCTACCATATGGTCTCAAAGGCAACGTAACCAATCTGGCGAATTTCAATGTAAAAAAACTGAAATATGTAACACGCTATATTTGACCCTGTAACTTCCCAAAACACCATAAAACCTGTACATAGGGGGTACTGTTTTACACGTGAGACATCGCTGAATACAAATATGTGTATTGTATTGCAGTAAAAGCAAACAGTATTATGACATTCACAGTTATAATGTCACGTAGAACTTAAAAAATTTAAAAAATTCTTATTTTCTCCCATTTTTTAAATATTTTTTTCATATTAAATTATGTTCCATACCTAAATATTTGATGTTAAACGAAAGCCCCGTTTCCCCTGAATAAAATGATATATAATAATGGGGGGTGCATTTAATATGAAAGAGGTGAATTATGGTTGGACAGACATATAGCGCAAATGCCAGGTTTTGTTTACGTTTTTTTGGATCACAACTTGTACATTTGGCTGCGGTCTTAAGGGGTTAAATGGACACTATAGTCACCAGAAAAACTACAGATTATTGTATTTGTTCTAGTGAGTCTAATCACTCTCTTCAGGCTTTTTACAGTAAGCACTGTATTTTCAGAGAAAATGCAGTGTTTCGTTACAGCCTTGGGATAGCTCCATGGGTCACTCCTCATATGGCTGCTAGGGGTGCTTCCTGGAGCAGTGCTGCACACTGTGCAGCACTGCCATTCAGTGTCTCCACCTTCTGCATGGAGAACTGAACATTCCTCATAGAGATGCATTGATTCAAGGCATCTCTATGAGGTTATGCTGATTGGCCAGGGCAGTTTGCTGGCTCTGCCCCTTATCTGCCTCCTTGACAGTCTCAGCCAATTCCATGGGAAAGCATTGTGATTGGTTTAGAGAACCAATTCTCATGATGTCAACCACACAGGCAGATCAGAGCCTGAGACAGCAGCTGCAGACATTAACAAAAGTAAGATTATACTATATTTAGGGAGGGCAACGGATGACCAGGGGGGCTAGATTGTGGTTTTGTGCCTGTCCCCATTTTGTTGGCATGCCTTCTTGAACAAGATCATCAATCTTGATGATATCAGCTAATCCAATGCTCTATCATAGGAAAGCATAGGGAAGTTAGTGCACATGTGGGCAAGTATGAGACCATCTAAATGAAATAGCCGTGTTTTACTCAGCTATTTTGGTGGAAGCGCCTCCAGTGGCTGTCAGTATAACAGCCACTAGAGGCATGTAAACCATGCAATGGAAACATTGCCGTTCCTGCCAAATGGCAATATTTTCAGTTGCAATGTTAAAGCGACAGGGATATGGTAATCGGACTACTTAATTGAGATTAAGTTGTCTGGATGCCTATAGTGTCCCTTTAAATATGCCCCACTTATTGTTCCTTGCACTACCATTTATTTTCACTCTGTAAAGGAATAAAGTTCCTGGTCAGCTTTAAATTTCATCCTTCTGCATTTGTACTTATGAGCTGTAAACGTTGATTCTGCTCTACTGTAATCTTTGTAAAGATCGATGTATTCAGTAGAACAATATATATCACTCAGTAAATAAATGGGTAATCTGGAGTATAAATTATCAAATTAGTTCACTCAATTTATTATCCTCTGCCATTTACCAAACTACATCTGAATTGATTGGAACTCATCCGAATCAGTCCAAATTGCTTGAAATAATTAAAATAGCTTACAAATCATGTAAGAATGGATTACTGAGCTATTTTCCCAAATAAAAGGAGCACTATAGGGTCAGAAACACAAACATGTATTCCTGACCCTATAGTATTAAAACCACCATCTAGCCCCCCTGGTACCCTCATGCCTCCCTTAATCTAGTACAATCTTACTTGTATTCAAGTCTGCAGCTGCATACTTTGTCACTGTTTCCTTTAGACCTGCCCACTATCTGCTGACATCAGCAGAAGTGGCGTTCTGGGCCAATCACAGTGTTTCCCCATAGGATTGGCTGAGACTGACAAGGAGGCAAATCCAGCACAATTCAAACCCAGCCCTGGCCAATCAGTATCTCCTCATAGAGATGAATTGAATCAATGAATCTCTATGAGGAAAGTTCAGTGTCTGCATGCAGAGGGAGGAGATACTGAATGTTTGGATGCATTTTAGGCAGCCATGACCCAGGAAGAATCTCTAACAGCCATCTGAGGAGTGGCCAGTGAAGTTATCACTAGGCTGTAATGTAAACACTGCATTTTCTCTGAAAAGACAGTGTTTACAGCAAAAAGCCTGAAGGTAATGATTCTACTCTACATTTAAATCCAGGATCTCTGACTGTAGCTCATTAGATATTGAAGGCCTAATGCTTCCAGAATTCTTTGAATGGAATATATTGTCAGAAAATCACAAGAGTTACAGTTTAGCAACATCTGGCTGGGGAAGATTGAGATATAAAAAAATAGCAATGTGAGAGTTAATAAAAGTGGTTCCACACCCACTCTATTATTAACCCTTACACGGCCATCTGTGGTGTGAAGCGAATAGGAGGAACCACACAATTCTGCTTTGGCAGGGGTTCTTATTCCTAGTTGCTTAATTAATTAATTTATTTGTATTTATTTATTTTTAGCTGCCTATGTGGCTAGTAGACAAATTGCATAACATTCGTGTCTGCAGAACGCAAATGATTTATTTTAATATTCACTAATTAAAAAGAAGAAAATGTTTATAATAGGTTTACAAAGCTTGCAAAGCCCTGGGTATTCACATATCCACCTGACTACACGTTTTACATTTTAATTCTACTAAAATCCTACGGGTAATTTTGTTTTATTTCACATTCAACCTTTTATTTCCCAAAGTAATGTAATGCAACGTTATTTTTTAAAGGGGCTGGTTTATTTTTAATAATTTGGCCTTTTACATATTTATTTCTATTTTCCATGTACAGGGTTCCATATTAAAAGGGGATCCGTGGTCATGTCATCAACAGGATATCTCTGCAGTCTGCACAATGTACATCACTAATAATGTACACTGTCATCTCTGAGAACTGTCTGTAAACACTCTGGGTTATTTATTAAAAGTGAGAATCAGCTTGGAATTTGAAATGGATTTCAAATTTAAGACCAAAATAGTCAAACTGAAAACAGAACTGATTTGGGTATTTTTTCTACTTTGGCTATTTTGAACTTAATTTTGAAATTCATTTAGAATTTCCAGAAATGTTCTCTTTAGTAAATAGCCCTGATTAATTTCACTCCGATATGCTGCTTAGCAAAGCTCTATGACTGATTACAAAGCTGAGGCTTACCGAGACCAGTGTCTCTCCATTTTAAATGGACGTGGCAATGCTCACTTTGAGTGCTCATCACATGCAGTTGCTCCTCTTGGGTCCAATACATTTGCCCCTACTGACAGAAGAGAACCCCAGATATTGATTGATGCTTTATCTTCATAGTATAAGTAGTAATTAAACCTCACTTGCACCAAAGACATTCTTTAAATCCCCAAATTTCCAAAATGGTATGGAACACCCAAAGGACATTAGGGGGCTACACATTGTACTACAGAATTTGTAACCCTCTAAACTCCTTTGGCTTTGATAAAACAACTATTTCTCAAGTATTGTTTCAGCAAAAAAGTTTTGTTTGAATTGTTTTAATTCTAGAGACAGGGTTATTCACTGTGTGCTTTACAAGTTACTGCAAATATTTCTAGCTACCTCACTTCAAATTCTAGTTCTCCTACTATCTTGGGATGCATAATTAAACATTTTAACCCATGGCAGAAACCATATATGGGGAGTGGTGGGAGAAGGGGGTGGGGGGGGGGGGGTGGAATGGGGAGGGGGCACACAGGCTGTTAAACAGAAGTCAAATAGAGGGAGGACAATAATATTGGCAAATACCAAAAACCTACTGAAGATTGCAGGATGCACAAAGATTTTTTTTCTTTGTAGCTCCTTGATGCTCAAACATTCCACAAAATATTGTTATGGTACTTTCCAAAATGGTGTAGTATGGAGCACTCTTGTAAATTTCCAAAGCTTTGGAAAACCTTTAAAAAGGTTTGAAGCTCATACTGCACAGAGATGGACCTATTTTTTGTTGTTGCTTGGGGTTTTTAATTTTTGTGTCCGTTTTTTTTTTTTTCTCGAATCTGGTGTTTTTATATTTCCTCTTCAAATAATGTTTATTAAGAAAAAAAATGTAAAACTTACAAACAAATTAAATCATACATATATTGAGTGAACATACAACACAGTATATGTTTACTTAAATAAAAAAACAATATTTCAAAATAAACAGGCTTATTATTTGTATTTTGTTCCTTGTATAATGACCCATAATTCTTATCTATTGCACAACTGCATTAATATGTAGTAATTAAAACCAATTATAAATGGAATATCTATGAAAAAATAAAAGTTTATATTTATGCACAAACAAAAAGAAGAAAACCAAACAAACAATAAAACTGGAAAAGGGGAGGGGGCAAGGGCATCCACCTTAAATAGTTGGTGTTTAGCTTAATTCTGAATGTACTATTATCCATATAACTTTGATCATGACTTTGGGTAGTAGAGCCAAATAAAACAAGTCACATAACTATGGCTGATTAACAACATGAACACTAACTTTACAGAAAACATTTAAAGCTTTTATTCCTTTTTAGTAATCAAGATTGTCTCGTAACTGAGAAGGCTGTCTAATGGTCAATTCATGTAATTACTGTAAAGGATACCACACTCTCCTGGATCCCGGGGTGCAATAGGGCCTGAGGTTGGCCAATTCTCACAATGTAATTTGCAGAAAATAAATTATGTCCAGGCACTCAAGGTAAATCTAAAGTGAGCTGGTTTATTGGAGCACATGAAAGCAACATTTTGTATCATAGCATTCCACAGTAACAAAATTCAATCAGTAAGGTAGTGGATCTATGTGTGCTATATGAGTGTCAGGGCTGAGTGTGTAGTAGTTGGGTGTGTGTGCTGGCTCTGTGTAAGGGGTGGCTGTGTGCTGTCTCTGTGTATGAGGTGGCTGTGTGTGTAGGGCCTCGGTATGTATGCAAGATGCTTGTAATGTGTGAGGTGCCTGAATGTGTCCAGATGTTTGGGTTGTGGGGATTGTTTTAGGTTTTGCCTCCCTCCTGCTTAAATTCCTGCATGGAGGAACCCATGGGCCAACAGGCAGAGAACAAGGGGTCTTTGCCTCCCTGTAGCAATGTCACTACAATTATCTAGATAATTTATGCTTAACAATAATTACCAAAAAAAAGCACGCTAAATTGATCTGTAAATATAAAGAGCATAAATAAAGGACTCCTCCCACTATGCAAATTTATTCATGTCCCACTGGGAGGAGTCCTTTATTTATGGGGACCATAGCTGGGCGCGGAGCCTGGTCACCTATCGCCGTTACATTGATGATGTATTTTGGATCTGGAGAGGCTCTAGAGAGGAGCTTGCTTTGTTTTTGCTATCCCTTAACTCCAATTCATGGGGAATTCGACTTACCATGGACCATAGTGACAGCCAAGTTAATCTTTTGGATTTACGTATTTTTATTTCCAATCATCGGATTTGTACCGAGACCTTCTTCAAGAAGGTAGATGTTAATAGTTTTATTTTTTATGATAGCTGTCACTATGGTACCTGGCTGAATAATATCCCCAAGGGACAAATGCTGAGGTCGAAAAGAAACTGCACCACCAAGGAAACTTGCGAGTTCCAAATACATAAGTTAATGGATCAATTTACAGCTGAACACTATCCAAAGACTTTATTGGATAAGGCCTACAAAGAGATAGAGAATGTAGACAGGAAGGATCTTTTGAAAAATTCCAATAGGAGGATGAGAGATGAAGGAAATGTAAATAAGAATGAAAATAAAAATAAAAACAAGAATGAGGAGGTTTCCTTGATTTTTAACTATTCAGGGAAAAATAGAGAACTAAAGAATATTATCAACAAGTATTGGTTTATTCTAAAAGAAGACCCTCTGTTGGAGCAGATAGTCCCAAAAAAACCAAGGATTATTTACAGAGGGATATCAAGTATTAAGAACCATCTAGTGCAGCCTCAAACAGGAAAATCAAAGTAAGAATTTCCTTAATCAAGATATAGGTTTCTTCCAATGTGGGTACCGTTTGGCCTGTAGAACTACAGGATCTCCCAAATGTGTTAAAAAAGAGTTGATAGGAGGAAATACACAACAAGTATACCGTGTTAAACAACTTATAACTTGTCACACTACTAATTGTGTTTATGTCCTCACATGCCCATGCAACATGCACTATGTGGGCAAAACCACTAGACAAGTGCATGTTCGCATTGAAGAGCATGTACAAAACATCAAAATGGGCTTTAAGGAACACCCTTTATCCTCACACTTCATTAATAAACACCAGGGAGATGTTACTAAACTGCAGTTTATTGGAATGGAAAGAGTAAGTAGGAATTGGAAGGGTGAAAATTTGGATAACAAATTAGCAAGGCAAGAAATGAGGTGGGTGTTTAAATTAAAATCACTGTCCCCTAGGGGCTTAAATGGAGAATTTGAAGTTTGCCACTTCCTATAAAAATCTCTTTGTAACTGTTTTTCCACTTTGTATATTGGAGGATGTTTTCATTGATTCATCTACTCATCTTTTTTCTTTATTTTGAGGCTTAATGTTTGTTTTTTCCTCCGTTCCTCTTTTTAGTAGGTACTTCAATCAATAGATATATGATTGTCGTTTGGTGTGATTATATTTTGATGTTTTCACTCTATGAAAACATAGGTGAAAGTGTTCCTCACCAATGTTCATAAATTCAAATTGGGAATACCTTATTTAAGAAGATGACTCATATTGTATAAAATTTATAAAATTCATAATAGGATGTCTAACTCAGTGTATTTGCTGCTTGAAGTGTTTCTGTAAAATGTTGTATAATTATCTTTTTGGGGGAAAATGTCATTGCCATACACCATTTTTGGATTTTGCAATTTTATATTTTATATTTATTTTTGTCTACTTGTTTTCAATGAAGCGAATTGATGAGATCTCATTGGCCCTTTAAGGGTAAATACAAAATAGAAAGAGGTATCCCTTTAAGAGGTACGACATTGGAGGGAAATATCCCTTTAAAGGGGAAATCTGAATGCTCTTTAAACAACTGCATTCAGATATATTGAATTATATTATGTATGAAGCAATGATATTTTGTCACTGCATAGGATAGTCCTCTATTGCATATGTTTTTGTATATGTAAAAATGACATCTAAGACTTTATTTGTTTAAAAATGCCATCTAATATGTAAAAATGCCATCTAAGATTTTATCTGTTTGCAGAGCTTTTATTCATATAGTATTAGACCCAATAATAGGTGGATACTGAAATTCTGGCTGTTTTCAGACTGTGTGTAATAATATGATTAGTTTTGAAGCTGATGTAGGAAGTTCAATAGAAGTTTATACATATGTTAGTTAAAAAAAAAGGCAGGCTGGTGTACTGGTAAGGAAGAGGTTTAGCAGCATGTAAACCAGGGTTCGAAACCCAGCAGAGTCAGTTCCTCACAGGCACACGATCCCTTCCTGTGGACCATTGAACAGCAGAAGGCATTTGAGGATGTTAAGAAGGCATTGATGAGCGCCCCAGCATTAGGTCTACCTGATCATACACCTCCATTCTACGTCACATTCTATGTAATTGACTAGCTAAATGCGATCGAGATAACCACGCCTCCCGACCAATGGAGTGACAAAGGGGGAGGAGATATGCACTCAAAAAGAGGACTGGAACTTCATGACGTCGGAGAAGGAAGCCTGTGGAGGCGGGCGAAACGCGTCACACGTACGTCATCAGAGGGGCGGACCCGGAAGCAGACCACGTGATCAGAACGAAACCAGGAAGTGATTCGTATCCTTGATTGTTTTACATGCTTTTATGTGGGTGACTCTGTGAGTCTATACCCACTAGATCCCAAGTAAGGGTTTTTAACTTGTTATTAAATAAATTGCCTGTGATATTGTCTGTATTACATCCCACAGCGCTTATACATTGGTTTCTTTTGTGAATTTATGCTTAACCTTCGCACCTCAAATGTTTCTAAGCTATATTTTCCATTATGCTATGCCATCCTTAGGCCTGTATAATCTGCACAAAATGCCATTCAAAATGAGTCATGACTGTTTGACTGTTTTGATAGTCATACAGATAACCCTGCTTTTAGTGGGTTTTTCAAAAAAGTTTTCTTTGTATCTTACTGTTCCAGGTTTTTAAACATGTATTTCATACGTAATATATTGAATTGAGATCTGTTGGGGTGATTTATTAATAGATCAAATCATTCTACATGCCCACATCCTAAAATATGCCAACTGTCCTCTGGCTATGGCTATTGCTGAGATGGAACATGTAGATTTGATTATTCAAAATTAGGAATGTATTGAATAACCATGTAAAGGTGATCTGCAAAAAGCTAATTGGAGTCAATCCACTAAGTAATAGATTGGAGAGTTTATTGTCATCATGTACAAATGAAGACCAGAAGAACAAATTAGAATTTCTCTAACATACTTTAGAAAAATTATTTCACTCATCTCAACTATTTATTTAGTAAATATACTTCTCGTCTTCTTCATTAAAATTCTGGGTTTCAACACAGTATGCTTTTCTGTTGTTGATTTTTAATTTCCATTATGTATGCTAATGTTTGCACTGTAAAAAACAGAAACTGAGAGTGCTGGGATTTGAATTTCAGCAATATCTGGCAATGTACCTGCTGGCTCCTCGTGCAGCCGAAACAGTATGATCTATTACCTACCCCTGCTTTGAACTGCATTTATAATTAATTTAATTAAAATACTAAGATACACTGTTTAACGAATAGAATGTTTACAACAAATATGGTTTTGTTTATGTGTCTACATGCATTATATTTCATGTGTTAGGTCATTATATAACACAAAGAAAGTAGAGGGAAAACAAAGGTTTTGCAGAACCCATTAGCAGTTCACAAAATTGTTTTCGTAATCTGGAAATTAGTCGTTTTTATCTACATACACAGTCACTTTTAGAAAAATTGGGCACAGCCCAGGCTGCCTGTTAACGGCACTTACTTAATTTGCTAATGGAGTGCTGCAAATTTTCAGAAACACAGGAAGCAAGTGTTAACTTTCATATGAAACCCTTAATGAAGCAAATTCTCAAACAGCATATGAGTCATGCGGCTCCCGAGGCAGCATCCAGTCTCTTATTATATATCAGCATTAAAAAGCCAGCGTACAAATTAATGTAATTATTTTCTCGGAGTCAATATAATGTAATTGTTACTCCGTGCGTTTCTGTGCCCTACTGAGAAAATCTGACTATCAACAAATGCAAAACATTTCATAAAAGCTGTTTAAAGTAAAGCAGATACACAGAAAACTCAAATATACTGTTGTCACTTTGTCCTTTATGGTTAATACAATTGTATTTAAAATGTGGAATAGCTAGCAGATAATTACTGGATAAAAATCTATTTTAAATTTAGATAATTCATTTTTATTTATTTTTTATTTTAAAATTCTTTATTTTACATTTTTATTCACTAATGTATTCGCTCTTTACCGAGATATTAAGGGTTAAATATTTTTGAAGATTATATTGTATATTACTATTTTATTGCAGAAGTCTGAATGATCAGGATCTAAACTATGATCTGTGCCTTATAGCATAACAAAGACTGATAAAACCAAAAATATCAAATATCCTGCTTCTGGATATTTGAAAAGAAACTGATTGTATTTTGGGGAATGGAGCTTCCCAAAAATGCCACTAAAATTTAAAAAGTGTCAAAAAGATAAATAGGAGTCTCACAGTATCAACATATATTAACTGAGGTAACCAGCAGTTAAAATGCTGGGTATAAATGGGCAAATACGGAGGCAATTTTCTTTTTACATTGGTTTGCAAATGCAAATTAAAATGTAACCATTGAAGAAGGGGTTTAATCTTAAATAATAATTCCCATGAATTTAAGGCATCAAATAAAAGGACTGCAGATTTAATTTATTATAGTTTGTGACTAATGTATTTTTAAGGAGTAGTGATGTACCGAACTGTCCGCCGGCGGACAGTTCGTGGCGAAATTAGCTTGTTCGCGTTCGCCGCGGCGGGCGGACACATGCGCAGTTCGATCCGCCCCCTATTCGTCATCATTGGGCAAACTTTGACCCTGTGCCTCTCGGTCAGCAGACACTTTCCAGCCAATCAGCAGCACTCCCTCCCTTCCACACCCTCCAACCTCCCTCCCAGCATCCATTTTCGATTCATTCGGAAGATGCATGCTTAGTGAGAGGAGGGAAAGTTTAGCTTCTGCTGATTACATAGGGAAATTGATAGCTAGGCTAGGGTATTCAGTGTCCACTACAATCCTGAAGGACTCATCTGATCTCTGCTGTAAGGACAGCACCCCAAAAAGCCCTTTTTAGGGCTAGAACATCAGGCTGCTTTTTTTTTTTTTTCCTGTGTAATGTAATTGCAGGTGCCTGCCTGCCAGCCTGTGTGTCAGGCTCACAGCATATACTGTGCCCACTTGCCCAGTGCCACCACTCATATCTGTTTTAACAATCGGTTAAGCTTTACATTTAAAATAAATATTTTTTTTCACTGTAATAGAAGAGCAGTTGCCTGCCTGCCAGCTTCTGTGTGAGGTTGGATGCCTTGCCCATTTGCACAGTCAGTGCCACCACTCATATCTGTTTTAACAATCAGTTAAGCTTTAGATTTAAAATAAATAATTTTTTTTCACTGTAATAGAAGAGCAGTTAGTTGTCTGCAAGCATCTGGGTGTCAGGCCTACTTCAGCGTGTGCCCTGCACAACCCTGCCAGCGTGCTTTGACAGTTGCCAATCATATCTGCTGTCTCTTTAGCGTGCTTTTACAAAGAAAAAAGGTTTCCAGTGTAAGCTAATAGCAGCCAGTCAGTGTCCTTCAAGCGGCTCTGTCAGGCCTTCCATCAGCGTGTGCCCTGCACAACCCTGCCAGCGTGCTTTGACAGTTGCCAATCATATCTGGTGTCGCTTTAGCGTGCTTTTACAAAGAAAAAAGGTTTCCAGTGTAAGCTAATAGCAGCCAGTCAGTGTCCTTCAAGCGGCTCTGTCAGGCCTTCCTTCAGCGTGTGCCCTGCACAACACTGCCAGCGTGCTTTGACAGTTGCCAATCATATCTGCTGTCTCTTTAGCGTGCTTTTACAAAGAAAAAAGGTTTCCAGTGTAAGCTAATAGCAGCCAGTCAGTGTCCTTCAAGTGGCTCTGTCAGGCCTTCCTTCAGCGTGTGCCCTGCACAACCCTGCCAGCGTGCTTTGACAGTTGCCAATCATATCTGGTGTCTCTTTAGCGTGCTTTTACAAAGAAAAAAGGTTTCCAGTGTAAGCTAATAGCAGCCAGTCAGTGTCCTTCAAGCGGCTCTGTCAGGCCTTCCATCAGCGTGTGCCCTGCACAACCCTGCCAGCGTGCTTTGACAGTTGCCAATCATATCTGGTGTCGCTTTAGCGTGCTTTTACAAAGAAAAAAGGTTTCCAGTGTAAGCTAATAGCAGCCAGTCAGTGTCCTTCAAGCGGCTCTGTCAGGCCTTCCATCAGCGTGTGCCCTGCACAACCCTGCCAGCGTGCTTTGACAGTTGCCAATCATATCTGGTGTCTCTTTAGCGTGCTTTTACAAAGAAAAAAGGTTTCCAGTGTAAGCTAATAGCAGCCAGTCAGTGTCCTTCAAGCGGCTCTGTCAGGCCTTCCTTCAGCGTGTGCCCTGCACAACACTGCCAGCGTGCTTTGACAGTTGCCAATCATATCTGGTGTCTCTTTAGCGTGCTTTTACAAAGAAAAAAGGTTTCCAGTGTAAGCTAATAGCAGCCAGTCAGTGTCCTTCAAGTGGCTCTGTCAGGCCTTCCATCAGCGTGTGCCCTGCACAACCCTGCCAGTGTGCTTTGACAGTTGCCAATCATATCTGGTGTCTCTTTAGCGTGCTTTTACAAAGAAAAAAGGTTTCCAGTGTAAGCTAATAGCAGCCAGTCAGTGTCCTTCAAGCGGCTCTGTCAGGCCTTCCTTCAGCGTGTGCCCTGCACAACCCTGCCAGCGTACTTTGACAGTTGCCACTCATATCTGGTGTCTCTATAGCGTGCTTTTAAAACCAAAACTTTGTTTCCACTGTAATAGAAGAGCAGTTGCCTGCCTGCCAGCTTCTGTGTGAGGTTCACATTGGATACTGTGCCCACTAGCCCAGTGCCACCACTCATATCTGTTTTTACAATAGCTTAAGCTTTAGATTTAAAATAAATAATTTTTTTCACTGTAATAGAAGAGCAGTTAGTTGTCTGCAAGCGTCTGGGTGTCAGGCCTACTTCAGCGTGTGCTCTGCAGACCTGTGCCAGTGTGCTTTGACAGTTGCCACTCATATCTTGTGTCTCTATAGCGTGCTTTTACAACCAAAATTTGTTTTTCCCTGTTATAGATTGAATAGCAGTTACTTGTCTTCAAGCGGGTGTCTCAGGCCTACTTCAGCGTGTGCTCTGCAGCACTGTTCCAGTGCACATTGCCAATCATATCTGGTGTCTCTATAGCGTGCTTTTAAAAACAAAATTTGTTTTTCACTGTTATAGATTGAATAGCAGTTACTTGTCTTCAAGCGGGTGTCTCAGGCCTACTTCAGCGTGTTCTCTGCAGACCTGTGCCAGTGTGCTTTGACAGTTGCCACTCATATCTTGTGTCTCTATAGCGTGTCTCTTGCCTTTCTTTTAACCAATTCGTTCCTTCCATATGGTTTCAAAAGATCTCTGGCATCATTACTTTCAACGCAAATAACGTCATCATAGTTAGTCTCCTCATTATTCACCGGGAAGAGAGTGTTTGCACTGACTACCCACAGCATGCTCTTGCCATTGCCTACTCCACCTTCAACGACAGGGTGCAAGTCCCAAGGAGAAGGATCATTCACTTTATTATCTGTCTTTATTTCACAAGTAGTGCCTGGAACATCCTCATGGGTCACAAGATGTAAATCTGGACTAATGTCAACCCCAGGGTCTGGAAAATCTAAAGAGTCCTGTATTGTTATTTGTCGTCACTACCTTCCCGCGTCGGGAAGATTTCTTGCACAGGGCGCCCAAAGGCCTAAGGCTGGCCCTGTGCATGGGTCAGTGGCTCTGCACCAGACTTCCCTCCAATTGATCAAAGTTAAAGGATTTCAAGTGGACTGATTACAACCACAGGGCCTCTAAAGAGTCCTGTATTGTTATTTGTCGTCACTACCTTCCCGCGTCGGGAAGATTTCTTGCACAGGGCGCCCAAAGGCCTAAGGCTGGCCCTGCGCATGGGTCAGTGGCTCTGCACCAGACTTCCCTCCAATTGATCAAAGTTAAAGGATTTCAAGTGGACTGATTACAATCACAGGGCCTCTAAAGAGTCCTGTATTGTTATTTGTCGTCACTACCTTCCCACGTCGGGAGTGGGTCATTTGCGCCCCTGCTGCCTTCCTTGCATGTGGTAGCTGTTTGTCAGGGATTTGTCAATCCATATCTGCCAAGTGACCCTATGTAGGGGGAACAGTCCCTATTCTGCTCTGTGTCAGTGTGTATCATGGTCTCTGTGGACAAGGAACAGTCTCTATTCTGCTCTGTGTCAGTGTGTATCAGGGGTTTTGAGGACAGGTGTCAATCCATATCTGCCAAGTGACCCTATGTAGGGGGAACAGTCTCTATTCTGCTCTGTGTCAGTGTGTATCAGGGATCATTAGGACAGGTGTCAATCCATATCTGCCAAGTGACCCTATGTAGGAGGAACAGTCTCTATTCTGCTCTGTGTCAGTGTGTATCAGGGATCATTAGGACAGGTGTCAATCCATATCTGCCAAGTGACCCTATGTAGGAGGAACAGTCTCTATTCTGCTCTGTGTCAGTGTGTATCAGGGATCATTAGGACAGGTGTCAATCCATATCTGCCAAGTGACCCTATGTAGGAGGAACAGTCTCTATTCTGCTCTGTGTCAGTGTGTATCAGGGATCATTAGGACAGGTGTCAATCCATATCTGCCAAGTGACCCTATGTAGGAGGAAAAGTCCCTATTCTGCTCTGTGTCAGTGTGTATCAGGGATCATTAGGACAGGTGTCAATCCATATCTGCCAAGTGACCCTATGTAGGAGGAACAGTCCCTATTCTGCTCTGTGTCAGTGTGTATCAGGGATCATTAGGATAGGTGTCAATCCATATCTGCCAAGTGACCCTATGTAGGAGGAACAGTCCCTATTCTGCTCTATGTCAGTGTGTATCAGGGATCATTAGGATAGGTGTCAATCCATATCTGCCAAGTGACCCTATGTAGGGGGAACAGTCTCTATTCTGCTCTGTGTCAGTGTGTATCAGGGATCATTAGGATAGGTGTCAATCCATATCTGCCAAGTGACCCTATGTAGGGGGAACAGTCTCTATTCTGCTCTGTGTCAGTGTGTATCAGGGATCATTAGGATAGGTGTCAATCCATATCTGCCAAGTGACCCTATGTAGGGGGAACAGTCTCTATTCTGCTCTGTGTCAGTGTGTATCAGGGATCATTAGGATAGGTGTCAATCCATATCTGCCAAGTGACCCTATGTAGGGGGAACAGTCTCTATTCTGCTCTGTGTCAGTGTGTATCAGGGATCATTAGGATAGGTGTCAATCCATATCTGCCAAGTGACCCTATGTAGGGGGAACAGTCTCTATTCTGCTCTGTGTCAGTGTGTATCAGGGATCATTAGGATAGGTGTCAATCCATATGTGCCAAGTGACCCTATGTAGGGGGAACAGTCTCTATTCTGCTCTGTGTCAGTGTGTATCAGGGGTTTTGAGGACAGGTGTCAATCCATATCTGCCAAGTGACCCTATGTAGGGGGAACAGTCTCTATTCTGCTCTGTGTCAGTGTGTATCAGGGCTGGGCTTTGAGGACAGGTGTCAATGTTAGGTGATGTCTGCCCTTTATGGATTAAAAGCAGACTCTGCATCAACTGTGCATTTTTCCATGGGAGTTTTGCCATGGATCCCCCTCTGGCATGCCACAGTCCAGGTGTTAGTCCCCTTGAAACAACTTTTCCATCACTATTGTGGCCAGAAAGAGTCCCTGTTGTTTTTAAAATTCGCCTGCCCATTGAAGTCAATGGCGGTTCACGCGGTTCGCCGGTTCGAACATTTGCGGAAGTTCGCGTTCGCCGTTCGCGAACCGAAAATTCCGGGTTCGCGACAACACTATTAAGGAGTGCACATTTAGCACTATTAGCAAAGTAATAAAGCAAATTATGCTAAACTATACAGTGTGTCTTTTGAATCTTGGAGGAATTAGGAGGTGAACGATTCTTCCAGGCCTCTAATGAAGGTCTATAGGAGAAAAGTGAAATGCTCCACTGAAAAGAACAGAAGTCAACTTTTCCTGATGGAACCCAAACAGTTTGATTAGTTATCCTTCAAGGATGCTCTGATGCAAGAATTTATTGGAGCATCCCTATCGCAAGGATGGAAAAAAAGGTAGATCCCCACCTGTCATACAAGAATGCTTTGCCAGCTGGGGATCTGCTATCTCCTCATCCTTGCAGGGTTGTACATAGCACTGAATGTTTTTGTATGGAGTATATGTGTGTGAATATAGATGTGTTTTTCTGCGTAATGTTGTGTTGTGTGTTTTTATGCACTGTTGCCATTTGAAAGCAGTGGTTTACTTGTGTGTATTGTTTGCCTTTGAATGTAGGGGTGTATGTAGTATTGACGTTTGAATGCAGGGGTGTATTTGTGTGTAGTGTTGGAGTTTGAATGCTTAGATGTTTACACATATACACTGCCACACACACACTGATACATGCACACTCACATATACAGACACACACTGAAATATCCGCATATACATACACACAAATACACAAAGACACACTTGCAGGTACACAGATACACACTGTGATAAAGTGAAGGCAGAGAAGCCATTTAACCCCAGGGGGAGTATATGTAGTTTGTGTGTTGCACAACACAAAGCTTTGTTTAGTTATGGGCCCCTGGGGTGGAGCATTTGGAGAGAAGGGTGGGCCAATGCTCCACTCCACAGTTTAGTGGTTTTCTTGCGAGACATAGATCCAGGCCAGGGTTTTTTGGACTGTCTCCAACCCACTGCTCAGCTGCAGAAAATCAGCTGTAGCAGTGGGAATAAACCCCTCCCTGCTAGGCAGGTAAAGGGGGATTGCTGGCTTCCTCCCAGGAAGCAGGTAGGAGAGAGGCTGTTCTCTCCAGTGTGAGAGAGAGTCAAGGAGACTGTGTGCACTGGGAGTGCAGAAAAGGAAGCAGTCAAGGCTGGCTTGGAGCACTGGGAGTGCAGAAAGTGAAGCAGTCAAGGCTGGCTTGGAGCACTGGGAGTGCAGAAAGGGAAGCAGTCAAGGCTGGCTTGGAGCACTGGGAGTGCAGAAAGTGAAGCAGTCAAGGCTGGCTTGGAGCACTGGGAGTGCTGAGAGCAGACAAAGAACTAGGTTGGTGAAACCAATATTGTTTTGTTCTAGTTTAACCCCTGAGAGATAGGGAACCTGAAGTGAGTCAGTGCTCAGACGAGCTAGGTTTTTGTTTAAAGGGGAAACCTGTTATGTTTATGTTTTCATTTGCTGCTGTCTCCTGTGTGGACTTACAAATAAAGTGCCTGAATTATATGAAAATAAAAGGACTGTGCATGTTTTTGCCCTAGAGGACCGTGCTATCTACTAACAAGGATCACAACACACTGACACACATACATATTCACACACACAAACACACACTAACACACATACAAATACACAGACACACATGGATACACATGCAGATACACAGGCACACTAATACACATGCAAATATACAGACACACACACTACCACACATGCAGATACAGAGGAAAAACAATGATACACAGACACACACATACCGAAGGGCCCACAATGACACACAGATACACAAACAGATACACAGACACACATACACACACACACACACACAGATCACACACAACACATCATATACAGATTCCTTTCTGGTACAGGAGGATGGGCTCCCAGGGGTCCAGTGGTGTCTGGCTGAGTGGGATGGGAGTCTAGGCCAGGCTTTCCCTGTTCTGGTCCTGGCTCTCAGACTTCCTCCTGTTTCCCTCTCCCACGTACCTCGTGGGTACACAGGGTAGAAGTAATTTGTTCACTTCCTCCCAACACTGAGGCTTCTCATAGACCAGGGGAACCGATCACGCTGCTAAAGGGCCAAGGCGCCTCCCTTGGTCAAAGATGTCCATCATGTGTCAACTGATGGTCCCCATGAGTGTTCATTTAAAAAAAATGTCTTAAGAATATCATGTTCCAGTATTTTAATCAAATTTCTATTGTAGAGTAAGATTATACTGTAACAAGAATACATGCTGTGACAAAATGGCTTTTGTCACTGGGTCTGCATTTGACAAACTGCCCTACCCCCCTATCGCTTGGAGGAGCCGGATTGCTAGCCTCTTACCCTGGGATGCTGGCCCGTTAAGTCATGGGGTCTTAAGGCACTTGGGACAGAGCCCTCTGTCTCTGGATCACATCATTCGCCTTACTTGCTTGGATTGTACATTTCCCCTGTTACACTTGTATGTGGGTTCGTGCAGTTTAACTTCCACTACAGCTGGAGAACTTAAACTTTACTCGACGTTATTGAGAACTGTGTTCGTGGGATCTGAGCGCTATTCGCCTATAATATGCACTCAGATCCAAGCTATCTGGGGGTGTGTGGAACATGGGGACTTCGTTCAGCGAAACATGAGTTATTGATTTTAATACAGTTTTGTTAAAAGGTAAAAAGCACATGTTTCTCTCTGCCCGGAGATATATAGGTTCACTGCAACCACTTAAGCTAATTATCTCCAGGATAGAGAGGAGAGGTAAGTTAATTATCTCCAGGATACAGAGGAGGGGTTACACTCTTCCTGTGGGTGTGTATAAGAATTGTACTGTATACTGATTGGTTCTGCATATTTTGTTACAGTCTTCCACAAGGTCCCATGTGGGAGTTCCCTTGCTGGGAGACCATCATAAAAGGGCTGATTTTGGCCATCAATAAACACATTCGTTTTACCCCTTCATGAAGTCACGACTCATGTTTGGGGAATTGGGAGCTATAATCACTACTTCACTCTTTTCAGCTTGGATTTCAGGAGACGCTACAAGGATCAGCGCTGCACGGATAGCAGGATCCTTTACAAATGCGTTCAATAAACCTCATCTGTTAGAGCCACAGGCAGTACTGTCCCAACAGAATGTGGATCACTGCTTCAAGAATTTGTCTGTTTCTTTGCATTTATTATTTCAATCTTAAAATAAATTAAGGAGTAGTGAATGATATATACCTTTAAGGGTAAGAGCAGTTTCATAAATGTGTAAAACAATATATATATAAAACTGAATTTAACTTGATGAAACTTAATAAAACTTAATACAATTCTATTAAAATACCAATGTATGAAAATCCCAATGATTCCAATAATTGCAGTCTCAGTTTGATAGAAGTATCAAAACAAAATGTTGATACAGTTTATGCAATGTTAGCTAGTATCAGTTCGCTCTAGCTATTAGTCCAGCTGGGGTTAATCTGCTGAATGAGCTATTTGTATATCGTACAATAACAGTGATATCTTCTTCAATTGGTGTGGTATCAAAATGTTCACTGCATATAAATTGATATACTTTAAGATCATATATGATGGTCTTAAGTTATGGATTTTTTCCTCCGTTCTACAAAGAAATAAAGTAGAGATCCATAGTGTTTACTGTGTTGAATACTTTAATAAAATTGCTAGATTAAAATGCACTCACTATTTGCAGAATTCTACCAAGTGTTTATGGAAAAGCTTGTTGTTGGGGACTGCTCACGAAACACGTAAGGACAGGACACTTTTCGGCACTTACAACAAACTGCTACACTACCGAGTTGTATTTGGAATGCAAGAGGGGAGAACAGTGACACACACGCGGCACCACACAGTTTATTCATCTACCGGCCGAACTGCAGGACCGTGATAACTACCCCCAACAACAAGCTTTTCCATAAACACTTGGTAGAATTCTGCAAATTATGAATGTATGAAAGATATTCACCAAAAAACAATAAAGACTTCAGACTTAATAGGTGTTGCCACCCCCTAGGTCTTCTGTCTTTAGGAGTGCAGCGCTATGTAATCTGTGAGGACACAGTGTATTTACCTGTGGTTCAAAGACAACTTATCCTCTATATTCTCCAGTGTAATATACATAAAAAGAAAACAGAAAAAATATACAGATAATTGTGCAGTATGTTAAATACTATAATCAAAGTTAAGTGAGTAACAGATGTATCTACACTCACATTTTTTAGAGCCTTTTCAAGTTTACTAGGCTCTAAACTTCCAAGCGTCTGTTTTCTTTTAGGGTAGATCACACAACCCCTCTCTCCAAGGAAAAGTGTGTGTGTTCCTCTCCACAATGTATGTAAAAGACAGATATTTCACACTAAGTGTAGCATCTTTGGTAATAATTTCATATAAATCAAATTAGATTAAAGTGCTCACCTTTTTTAGAGCCTTTTGGTAACTGGCTCAAAGTATATAAGCCTAGTGTCAATTTGTGGGGTGACACTACCCCTTCCCTGGAATCACTTGTGCAGGATACAAAGGATTAGGTAAAATAGGGAAGGTGATAGAAGACGGGAATTTTTGGTTTGATGATATTCAAATATCTGTATTCCTTTTCATTTAGTATTTCTATTTCTTTTCCTTTACTTCCCAAAATCCATAAACACTTAACAAACCCTCCAGGTAGACCGATAGTCTCAGGGATAGATTCCGTATCAAGTAGCCTATCGGAATACCTGGATAAATGCCTTCAACCCCTTGTCCAAAAAACTCCAAATTATTTAAAAGACACATTAAACATTATACAGACACTACAACCTATACAATGGGAACCCAACTATATCTTAGTAACGGCGGATGTTAGTTCCTTCTACACCATCATCTCACACACGAAAGGTTTAGAGGCAGTAGCATTTTTTCTCAAAAAGGATAACACTTACCCAGATGAACAAATAAACTTTATTATGGAAGGAATAGAACTTATCCTCCAGAATAACTATTGTTGGTTTAATAACGAATTGTTCCTACAGAAATTCGGTACCGCTATGGGGACGAGGTTCACTCCAAGTTATGCCAATTTATTTATGGCCTAGTGGGAAACCCAATTTATAGAGAACAACAAGGACTGGGGAGCGAACCTGGTCTCCTATAAGCGGTACATAGACGACATATTTTTTATCTGGAATGGCTCAGTGGATCTTTTAAAAACTTTTTAAACTTTTTTAAATACGAACGATTGGGGAGTGATATTAACCACGGAGCATAGTAAAGAAAGTGTTTATTTTTTAGATTTAACTATTTTTATAGAAAATAATTGCATCAAAACTAAAACTTTTTTTAAACCGGTGGATGTGAACAATTACATCTACCTAAACAGTTGCAATTTTTCTCCCTGGCTGAAAAAGATTCCAAAAGCACAACTAATGAGAATTCGTAGAAACTGCACAGACCAAAGCACTTTTTAGACTCAAGCCATTAACATCAAAAAAGATTTCATGGAAAAGGGGTATGAAGAAACCTCCCTTGAAAATACTATTAAAGAAGTGAATACTATGGAGCGATCTACCTTGTTAAAATATAAACATAAAAACAAAAATGAGAATAACAATTTGCCTTTTATTTGCAATTTTAATCAAGAAAGCCATAAAATTTGACAAATAATAAATAAACATTGGCCTATGTTAAGGAACGATCCCATGTTATATTCTATATTACCAGAGAGACCCAAATTAGTATATAGAGGAGCCCCAAACCTGAGACAAAAACTAGTACACAATCACATTAAAGAAAATACACCCACCCCCTTTTTTCAAAAAGAGGTTTTTTTTGGCTGCGGACAGTGCTTAGCTTGTAGAAACACAAAAAGCACAAAAAGACATATCACAGAATTCCATGACCCAAAAGGGGAAAAGAAATATAAAATACGTCAAATGATCACGTTTTTCCAAAAGGGTAATATACATACTGAAATTTTCATGTAATCTGTTTTATGTAGGCAGAACCAAACGTCCCTTACAAACAAGAATAAATAAACACATATGAAATATCAAAAAAGGCTATGACAAACATAGTGTTTTGGAACATTTTAATTTGATACACAATAGAGATCCCCAATTTTTAGAATTTATGGCAATCCAAAAAGTTACACTGAACTGGCGAGGGGAAGATGAAATTAAAAAAATAGCAAAGATTGAAACCAAATGGATTTTCAATTTGAACACTTTAGCCCCTTCAGGTCTAAATGCAGATTTTGAATTATGTAATTTTCTATAAATCAGATTATATGCATATGTCCAGAATTCTTCAGTCATTATCACTCTTTTTTCACTGGTTAAATATTTATATGTCTTTCACATTTGAGTTATCATAGGATTTATAACTATGTATATCCATATATTAATTCATGTACATTGTCATTGTTATTTTTATTAACTTGGACAAAACCAGTATTCTACTGACTAAATCTGTATACATAAGACACTAAATGAAGAACATATGGGACAAAGTGCAATATGTATATATCTATAACTTGAATGTTTGTTTTAACACAATAACATGCAATTATACTTTCGTCTCCTTTTACTCTGATCCCCATATTGCTTTGAGCGTAAGCAGGCTCTTATATGGACTTGATAGCCCCGCGCTCATGAACTACATCCCCCATAAACAACCGGACGAAAACCGGAAGTTGCGCACGGTGCGCAAAGCATCATGGACCTTGTAGTGCCGAAAAACCGGAAGTGACGCGACGGGTTCTAGCCGCATCACGTGACACAGAGGACCAACCCGATTGGAAAACGAGATTTTCGGCAGGATTTTGAACATTTATAATGCAGTACAATGAGAGGACCTTCACAAGCTGACTGAGGAAGCCGTTTTTACCGGCGAAACGCGTTTTGGCTTTTAAAGTGGACACATTATTTCTTGGACCACCAACATTTGAAATATACTGTTCATTTATATACTTGTTTTTTATTTTCTAGAAATATATATATTTTTATAGTGTTTTTATATACCGTATATACTCGAGTATAAGCTGACCCGAATATAAGCCGAGGCCCCTAATTTTACCCCAAAAAACTGGGAAAACTTATTGACTCGAGTATAAGACTAGGGTGGGAAATGCAGCAGCTACTGGTAAATTTCTAAATAAAATTAGATCCTAAAAAAAATATATTAACTGAATATTTATTTACAGTGTGTGTATAATGAATGCAGTGTGTGTGTATGAATGCAGTGTGTGTGTATGAATGCAGTGTGTGTATGAGTGCAGTGTGTGTATGAGTGCAGCGTGTGTATGAGTGCAGCATGTGTGTATGAGTGCAGTGTGTGTGTGTATGAGTGCAGTGTGTGTGTGTATGTGTGCAGTGTGTGTGTGTATGTGTGCAGTGTGTGTGTGTATGTGTGCAGTGTGTGTGTGTGTGTTGCAGTGTGTGTGTGTATGAATGCAGTGTGTGTGTGTGTGTGTGTGTGTGTGTGTGTGTGTGTGTGTGTGTGTGTTGCAGTGGTGGGGGGGTGGGCAATTTTATTATTTTTTTATTTTTTTATTATTATTTTTTTATAATTATTTTAATATTTATTTTTTAATTATTATTCATCTTATTTTTTATTTTATTATTATTATTTTTTTTCGTCCCCCCTCCCTGCTTGATATATGGCTGGGAGGGGGGCTCTTACTCCCTGGTGGTCCAGCATTGGTAGTTCAGTGGGGGCTGTGGGGGCTGCAGAGAGCGTTACTTACCTGTCCTGCAGCTCCTGTCAGCTCTCTCCTCCTCCGCACCGTCCGGTCAGCTCTTCTGTCAGCTCACACTGTAAGTCTCGCGAGAGCAGCGGCTCTCGCGAGATTTACACTGGGAGCTGACCGAGGTGCTGAACGGACGGCGTGGAGGAGGAGAGAGCTGACAGGAGCTGCAGGACAGGTAAGTAACGCTCTCTGCAGCCCCCACAGCCCCAGTCTGTATTATGGCAATGCAAATTGCCATAATACAGACTATTGACTCGAGTATAAGCCGAGTTGGGGTTTTTCAGCACAAAAAATGTGCTGAAAAACTCGGCTTATACTCGAGTATTTACGGTACTTTGTAATAAATTTCCCTATTTTACCTAATCCTTTCTATCCTGCACAAGTGATTCCAGGGAAGGGGTAGTGTCACCCCACAAATTGACACTAGGCTTATATACTTAGAGCCAGTTACCAAAAGGCTCTAAAAAAGGTGAGCACTTTAATCTTATTTTATTTATATGAAATTATTACCAAAGATGCTACACTTAGTGTGAAATATCTGTCTTTTACATAAGTTGTGGAGAAGAACATACACACTTTTCCTTGGAGAGAGGGGTCGTGTGATCTACCCTAAAAGACTCAGACGCTTGGAAGTTTAGAGCCTAGTAAACTTGAAAAAGCTCTAAAAAATGTGAGTGTAGATACATCTGTTACTCACTTAACTTTATTATAGTATTTAACATACTGCACAATTATCTGTATATTTTTTCTGTTTTCTTTTTATGTATATTACACTGGAGAATATAGAGGATAAGTTGTCTTTGAACCACAGGTAAATACACTGTGTCCTCACAGATTACATAGCGCTGCACTCTTAAAGACAGAAGACCTAAGGGGTTGCAACACCTATTAAGTCTGAAGTCTTTATTGTTTTTTGGTGATTGTCTTTGTATGGTGGGTTTTGAGGAGTACCCATAGAGTGTATACAACAGCTAGAATTTACTTTTCCCCCAGACACATTTATCATATAGCACCACATATCCCACACCTATTGTAAATATATTCAATTCTGTTATGAAATACATTGGCATTTTAATAGAATTGTATTAAGTTTTATTAAGTTTTATCAAGTTAAATTCAGTTTTATATATATTTTGTTTTACATATTTATGAAACACTGCTCTTACCCTTAAAGGTATATATCATTCACTACTCCTGGATACTCATTAGATCATATCTAATACTCTACTCTCATTCTGCATTTTTTTTTGTGGGAGTCCTGACATTTCCAGTAGAGTAGTATCTCTAGCCATATTATCTACTCAAAATCTGAGACCTCCAATCTCAACCACAACCACATTAAAATAAATTAAATCTTCATTTGGCATAACAAGAACACTGGGGTAATTTTAATAATTTCCAAATCTGGCATTTGAACTTATCATACCAATTACATCTGTTCAATAGTTGTAATCAGTTATATGTTATGTTATGTTATGTTATGAACTATAATTGCAACATGCCATTAGCAGTGAATCAAAGGTAGCATTACACTTGATTAATGTAATGTTGATTATGCTATCACTATAATAACTTTGTGAAGACCAGCATGGTTTTATACCATATACCTAATTTCTTGAGTTAAATTAGCTCAACTATTACTGGGGGGTGCTCTTGAAAACAAATGTTATGAGTCGCAAGTAAAGTTAAGCCTGCAGTGCATAATAAAGCATTTGTAAATATCCCTAATTAAATGGGTGGTATGTTAACTGCAAACATTAAAATGGTTAATAGAGTCAAAAAATAATAATAATACAATTTAACTAAAACGTAATGGAAATTATGTAGAAGCCTTGCAGAATAACTCAATGAGCCACATTTTTTTCCCCACCAGTTTCTAGTTAAACTGAGAAGAATAAGATTAGAGACAAATACTGCCTTTTTAAAATAATAATTTATTGTAAACTTTCAAAATTTGTTATCAGTCATCATCAGTAATGTTTTAGAGTCCCGAACACTTAACCAGAGACAATTGCATACACATAATTACATATCCCTATTTGGAATGAACATATATATTTATAATATGGTGGTACAGTTATGGGGATCTTTCTACTGTATGTACTAGATTTTAAATAACACAAGAATCTAGGATAAGGAAAAAGGAGTTTTTGCTTGGGATAATCTGAGTTTCAAAATGCAAACTATCACCCTTTTAGTGATTAGAAATGGCAGGGTAGCAAAATAGATGAAAACCAGAAAAATACTCTTGAATACCTGTCATTTTCTTTAAATTCTTCAATCAACTCTTTTCCAGGTTTCAGAACAAGGTGAGGCATATCTAATGCTCAAATCATTTTAAATATAAACAAGAGGCACAATTTTAATAAATCATTTTTTTCTCTTAATAATATTCATTTATGAGATGCAAAATAACTTAGTGATTATGTTTAGGAAATGGTTAGTTATTAATTAATCATGCTAATTTGTTAAAATCTAAGCGGGAAGTTTCTCCAGGGAGCAATCGCAAAAGCCAATATAAAGAAACTCATTATTCCCTCATCAAGGTTAAATTGCCAATCACTTAGATGGAGTTTCCTTTTCTGCTTATTCTCAATTAATGAAATGTTAAACCCTGATATTAAAAACTTTTTGTAAGGTCTTCAACTTTGTAAGTATACACTTTTTTCAGTGTATATAATAGCTGTGTCAACTATATAATTCCTGAATTAAGTAGCAGAAGATTAAGACATTTTACCCAGAAAATCATATAGTAATTATCCTAAAGCATACCAGGGTATTTTACAGAATATAAGGTGAAATCTCTATTTTTCTCTTCAAAACATGGATATTTTGTGTTCACAGTATGACTAATGTTAATGAATAATTATGTAGCCCGAAAATTACAAAGCTCAAAGATGAGACTTAAGCAATTATTATCAGCTCACGACAAGAATATGCACAAATCTTACAATTCATTGCCTGATTGAGCTAATACAGGTAAAACCAGTAATTTGCATAAAAAGAAAACTTAAAATAGTTATTTGAGGTGACATCCAGTAGTTTTAGGCTAGTTACAAGTCTGAATAATTAATCACCTTAAAGCACATTTTTTGAACTTTGTAATGTGAATACGGTTTTTCATTTTCAGAATATTTGGAAAAGCAGATAGTCAAAAATATATTTTGTGGCACAGATTCTTACAAAATGTAAGGAGTGTAATAGAAGTATAATAGAAAATAATGTTATAAGAATGTATAGAAAATTAAAAGACACTTGTAGACAAATAAATCCATATTCCCAAAGAATGACTACCGGGTCCTACTCAGGTTAAGGGTTTTACCCCTTCATTCTTCATGTAAGGATGGTGAATGAGGTCAAGCAAATTCATGGTAATATGACCTCTATCTAACCCCTGGAAATTAGGAGAATCCTATCCTGACGACAGATAATTGTGTTTCTTATATTTCTGTTTCTTTAAAACATGTTCCAGTTTTCTCCACTAGTAGCCTCCTTAGCCACTAGAGCCAGGGATAGGCAACCTTCGGCACTCCAGATGTAGTGGACTACATCCCCCATAATTCTCTTACACCCATCATGGGGGGTGTAGTCCAAAAAATCTGGAGTGCCGGAGGTTGCCTATGCCTGCGACTAGACTGAACAAACTTTCTCTCACCTGCCTCTCATATCAGTTCAACCTGCTGTAAGAGGCCACCCCCTGCTACACAATTTGCTTTGACATTGAATGTAGTTGTGTTCTGATGCTGGCAAGACTACAGATCCTGGCTCCTACAAAAAAAAACCTGGTATATCCTGGAAGTATTTCTTTCAACCTTCTACTTTCCAAGCTTACCTATTCAGTCTCATCTCTGACCTGATCAGAAGCATGACAGAGGCTGGCTAGATTCAGACTATGATTAATCTTGCTCTGCATATTCCACTAAATTAAAAATAAATTATATCTCAAGCTTCAAAGAAATTTGAGTTATTTGGATCCTTCATGAAAGGCCACACTCCATAGATCACTAAACCGCAATGTCTTCTCTTACAATATTATTTTGCTCCATAATCAGGATTAGAAGACAGAGACAAAGAATATTATACAAACTGAATTAATACAATGAAAAAAAAAATAGCATATGCATAAAATAACTCCTGGATTTTGATTATCCTTTAGTAATTTGCACAGCATAGTGTACATTTATTTTCTGTGATAAAAATTCACATTGGAGTATGCAATATGCATTTCATGCAGAATATTGAAGCATCAACTGCGTTCTTGCTTTGACTGTGTAGGACAGGCATAAGCAACCTTCGGCACTGCAGATGTTTTGGACTACACCTCCCATGATGCTTTGCTAGCATTATAGGTATAAAAGCATTATGGATGATGTAGTCCACACCATCTGCAGTGCCGAAGGTTACCAACCCTGGTGTAGGATATATTATGTCAGAACCCGGTACTCTCCCTAGGCTGTGTCCTCTGAGCAAAGTGCTGTTCTTTCAGTTATATGTATTTGCAAGATGTGTGCACAAGCCAATAGCTTTTGCTGTAGAGGAAGTGGGTTGTGAGGAGTGTAGCGGACTGGACCCTGCACTAGAGTCTGTCCCAGTTTTTCTGGAGGGGACTGCTTGCTCGCCTCCTGCCCAGTGATTATGGTCCCAGGAAGATGGGACCCTTTAAAGAACTGCATTTGGACATATTGTATTTTATTGTACTGTGCTGGCCTTTTAACAACAGTGAAGGGAAATACTGAAACTTTTGGGCCACTTTTTCTTCCCCTTTGAATCCCTGGGAAGGTGAGGCTCTTCCCCTCCCCCAGCTCCATTGTTCTCCAGCAGGGCGTTGTCCCAGGGACACTGCCAGACCAGGTAAAGCCATGCTGGCAAGGGATAATAAAGGGACCTCACCTAACTTTTTAACCCCTGGACGGATTCATGTGATTTTTACATATGTTGCTCCCCAAGTTATGCTGATCACAGAAATATCCGTATGTGATGTAAGATCAGGGAGTTATTAAAATGTATAAAAAGTGTAACTTTTCAGCTTGGAGATAATTGAGTAGATACAGTAATTGACTCAATTATCTCCTAAGCAGAGGGGAGGAATATGCTGGGTGTGTTTCTATTGTCCCATTGTGTCTGATTGGCCGCTGTACTTGCATTGTATGAGTTGTAATGTGTTTATTGGTTGTTCTGCAAAACCATGTGGCCTGTAATGTTTTTGGGGATTGGGAATAAAAGAGGCTGTATGGGCCAGTACAGGGAGTTCCTGTTTTAACCCTGAAAGTGAAGTGTCGTCTCATTCTTGGGGGAGGATTTATTGTATGCTGTTCCAGTTTGACTGCTAGGAGTGTAAACCTATTCGTATGGTTTCCTATTCAACGGTCTACAGCATTCATATGCTTGAGAGGATTTATATGCTTCTTAGGTTCGGTGATTGTGGTGTCTGCCAGAGTGCTTGGAGTCCTCAGGAAATGCTAGAAGCATCCTTCAACGGAGGTACCCAGTCGGGGTGCCAGGCGATCGGTTACATTGGTGGCAAGCGGTGGGATGGCGTCCTAGTGCGAGGTAGAGCAGCTCAGAGACACAGTTCGTTTGGAGTTACAATTTGAGGGCAACGCTAGTATTCGTACAGCGCACCTGGTTACAGCAAACATGACCTATCGCTTTGAGGGCGACGCGTAAAGGGACGAGGTCATGAGACGGTTAACCAGATATGGCCCGAATCCTTCATAAGAGGTGCTTATGGCAACTGTGCACAAGTTGGATGCGGAGAATCGAGCAGCATGGGAATGCGAGTGCCGATTGCGGAGATTGGGTCTGTGGCCAATTGGTCTCTCTGCCCAGCGGCAGTGTGTGTTACAGGGAGCTGAAGGTACCGTCCTTCCTCCCCAGCGGCAGATTGTATCCCAGGGAGCTGAAGGTACCGTCCTTCCTCCCCAGCGGCAGTGTGTACCCCAGGGAGCTGAAGGTGCCGTCCTTCCTCCCCAGCGGCAGTGGGTATCCCAGGGAGCTGAAGGTGCCATCCTTCCTCCCCAGCAGCAGTGTGTGTTACAGGGGGCTGAAGGTGCCGTCCTTGCTCCCCAGCGGCAGTCTAGCACACCAAGGGGAGACAGTAAGCCCCACAACAGTGCAGATGGGACCGCAGTCTCTGTACCTACACCACTGGGGATAAGGACAGTCTGTCCTGATCCCCAACAGCAAGACAAGGTATTGGAAGGGGAAGCAGTCAGTTTCCCCCTCCAGCAGAGAGAGCGTCAGGGAGAGGAGCCTGTATGAGTATGTTACCCCCTCTCTCCAGCGGCAGCGTAGCCCACCAAGGGGAGACAGTAAGCCCCTCTCCAGTGCAGATGGGACCATGGTAACTGCGCCCAAGCTACAGGGAGTACGGAGGGTCAGCCCTGCTCCCCAGCGGCAGAATATTTTACCGGGAGGGGAGAGTCTCGTTCCCCCTCCCCAGCGGCAGCCTAGCCCACCAAGGGGAGACACTAAGCCCCTCACCAGCGCAGATGGGACCGTGGTCTCTGCGCCCAAGCTACAGGGAGTACAGATGGTCAGCCCTGCTCCCCAGCGGCTGGAAGTGTGTAAGGGAGAGGAGTTTGTTACCCCCTCTCCCCAGCGGCAACCTAATCCACCAAGGGGAGATGTAAAACCAACTGTGCAGATGGGACCGTAGTCTCTGCACTTGCAGCACAAGGGGTAGGGACGGTCAGTCCTGTCCCCCAGCCACAGAGCCATGTATCCTGAGGGGAGTCAGTCGGTCTCCCCCTCCCACAACCAGGCTCCAACCAGGCTACTTCCGGGGTAGCGCTGGCACCAGGGCAGAGTACCCCTAGTCTCTGTCCACTCAGCAACCCACCAAGGCAGCCTACCAGTCCCCCACACAGCCGTGGTGAGGCACCTGGGCCTGAACAAGTTTCTCCTTCATCCAGGTGCAGTAACTATTTATTGTGGGTGGGCTGTACTACTGTTTGTGCTTCGTGGGTGGGTTGCTGGACTAACCAGGGCACTGACCGACAGGAGATCAGATACCCTGTTAGTCTGGATGGTAAAGGGGAGAAATGTAGCGGACTGGACCCTGCACCAGAGTCTGCCCCACTGTCAGGGTACCTGAGGTCTCTACCTCCGAAAGAGATAGAGACTTAGCCGTTCATCCATCCAGACGGTCTGATTTCCCCCTTCCTCGCGGTTTATCCGGTCATGCAAAGCCGGCCGCGAGGGAGTGACTCGCTTTTATAGCATGACGTCCGGAAGTCGACGTCAGGACGCCAACCCGGAACGACCTGTCACTCAATTGCTTCAGGACCAATCAGGACGCCTCGGAGGCGTGTTTACTTATCTGAACAGGGCATTTAACAGTGCTTCTTTCATTAGCTCATTGCCCTGTCGTGGTTCTAGCTTGTTCTAGTCACTCAGTGCTCGTGTATTCTAGTTATCCCTTTTGGTTTTGACCCGGCTTGTTTGCTCTACTCTGCTTATCTCTGTTACCCTTGATTCGGCTTGTCTCTCGCTTACCTGTCTTCTGTTACCCTCGACCTCGGCTTGTCTTTGACCATTCTCTACTGTACTACTTACGTTAGTCCGGCCATTCTAAGGTCCGGTATACGTATCTGGCTACTGTTTGTACTCTGCGTGTTGGATCCCTGTCCCGATCCTGACATTACGACAGGGCCAATGGATCCTGCAAGTACAAACAGTCAGCTTGCTTCTCCTGATCCTAGGTTTGAAGCCATGGATCACAGAATGGATCAGATGGCGCTAGCGCTACAGGCGTTATTATCTCGTGCCAATAACCCACCAGAGGAGATACGTACTACTCCTATCTCTCCTGTAAGTTCAGGCCTAGAGGTAGCCACAGTAGGTGCTTCTTCTCGCATTACCCCACCAGTACGTTATGGTGGGGCTCCTGAGAAATGTCGTGGTTTTTTAAACCAAATTAGCATCCACTTTGAATTGCAACCTCGCTCCTATCCTACAGATAGGGCAAAGGTAGGATTTATTATCACCTTACTCATTGAGAAGGCTCTGAGATGGGCCAACCCACTATGGGAGAATGATAACCCGTTAGTATATAACTATAACGCATTTGTAGCTGCTTTTAGAAGAACGTTTGACCCTCCAGGTAGAAAGGTTAATGCAGCCAGATCACTGTTGCGCCTGAGACAGGAGAACCGAACACTTGTGGATTATGCACTAGAGTTCAGGTCTCTGGCTTCAGAGGTCAAGTGGAATGAGCAGGCGTATATGGATGTATTTTTGAATGGGCTATCAGATGTAATCCTTGACGAGGTTGCTACTAGAGAACTTCCTGAAAATCTAGAGGATTTAATTTCATTCATTTCTCGTATAGATGAACGTTTAAGAGAGAGACAGAACACTCGAGAGAGGAACCGGAGACCTTCCTTTAGGTTAGCCCCCGCATTTCCCAGCCCTGAATCCACGGTCTCTCTGCTTCCTGAACCTATGCAGATAGGCTATATCCGCCTCTCTGAGGAGGAGAGACAGCACAGGAGAAGGGAGGGGTTATGTATGTATTGTGGAGCCAGAGGTCATTTACTCTCTAACTGTTCTAACCGCCCGGGAAACGCTCGCACCTAAGTTTCTCTTGAGGACAGGCCTTGGGTGTTTCTATTTTGTCCTCTACTCCTAATTATAAAGATCACAGGCTTCTGCTACCAGTTTCCTTAACTTGGGAGAAGGAAGTAGTAAAGGCTATGGCGTTGATAGATTCCGGAGCTGCTGAGAATTTTATCGACCAAGCCTTTGCCACTAAACACAATTTCCCATCCCAGTTAAGGGAGACACCCTTGGCCGTTGAAGCCATAGATGGTAGACCACTACTGGACCCTGTTATCTTTCGTGAGACCATACCCATTAATTTAAATGTTGGTATCCTACATGTGGAGAATTTCTCTCTTATGCTCATTTCGTCCCCTTCTGTTCCCATAGTTCTGGGGTATCCATGGTTGAAGAGACATAACCCTATTATCGATTGGGAATTAGGGGAGATACTCTCGTGGGGCCAGAACTGCCAGGAGAGGTGTTTACGCAAGGTTTCTCCATTGGCTAATATTAACACACATGGTAGTCCTACTCAGTCCACAGAAAAGCAGATACCGTTCCTGTACCAAGACTTAAAGGCAGCATTCAACAAGAAGAATGCCGATTCTTTACCTCCACACAGGTCATTTGATTGTAAAATTAAGCTTCTACCTGGGACTATGCCCCTGAGGGGTAATGTATATCCTTTATCTGTTCAGGAGAACTCTGTTCTAGAGGAATATATTCGTGAGAATTTAGAGAAGGGATTCATTAGGAGGTCTTCTTCCCCTGCTGGGGCTGGGTTCTTTTTCGTTAAGAAAAAGGATGGCACGCTGAGACCTTGTATTGATTACCGAGGCTTGAATAAAAGAACTATCAGAAATGCGTATCCTATCCCATTGATTACCGAGTTGTTTGATCGTCTTAAGGGCTCCAAAATCTTCACCAAGTTAGATCTCAGAGGGGCATATAATTTGGTGAGAATCCAGCATGGACACGAGTGGATGACGGCGTTCAATACCCGGTATGGCCACTATGAATACACAGTTATGCCGTTTGGACTTTGCAATGCTCCTGCAGTATTTCAAGATTTGATTAATGAGGTACTTAGGGAGTTTCAACATGATTGTGTTATTGTCTACCTGGACGACATACTGATACATTCTAGGGAGATTGAGACTCACCATAGACAAGTCAGAAAGGTATTACACAAACTTCTGCAACATGGCCTATACTGTAAATTGGAGAAATGCAGCTTTGATCAGTCTCAGATAGACTTTCTTGGTTACGTGATTTCTGGGGAAGGTTTTAAAATGGATCCTGACAAACTCCAATCTATTTTAGATTGGCCTTTGCCCAAAGGACTCAAGGCTATTCAGAGGTTTATTGGTTTTTCCAACTACTATAGGCGCTTCATTAAGGGATACTCTTCTATCATTGCGCCTATTACCAATATGACCAAACAAGGGGCTGATACTAGGACCTGGTCTACGGAGGCTCTTGTTGCTTTCAAGACTCTCAAAGAACGTTTTGCTTCTGCGCCCATTCTAGTCCACCCTGATACGACTCTGCCGTTCCTACTCGAGGTCGATGCTTCTGAGACGGGAGTTGGGGCTGTTCTGTCTCAAAGGTTAGGGGTGGACAAACCGTTACACCCTTGTGGGTTCTTCTCTAAGAAATTATCTGGGCCTGAAAGCAGATATGACATCGGCGACAGGGAACTGTTAGCGGTCATTAAGGCTTTAAAGGAGTGAGACATTTACTAGAAGGGACATTACACCCTGTTACTATTTTAACGGATCATAAGAACTTGTCTTATATTGGGGAGGCTAAGCGCTTATCCGCCAGGCAGGCTCGTTGGTCCTTGTTCCTCACTCACTTTAATAATGTACTTACTTATAGACCTGGTTCTAAGAACTCTAAAGCCGATGCTTTGTCTCGTCAATATGAACCGTTCACTATAACTGAGCCAGTCCTTTCCTCCATAGTTCCTAAGGGTAATATCATCGCTAACACGAATCTCAGGATTCACTCTCCGTTGCTTGCCGAGATCATGAAATTTCAGCATCTTGCGCCCAAACAGACTCCTGGGGATCGACACTTCGTTCCTGCCACTCTCCAACTAGAAGTATTACGCTGTTTCCACAACAGCAAGGTGGCTGGACATCCTGGCATTCGCAAGACGTATGCTCTGATCTCTAAAGATTTCTGGTGGCCTGAGTTACGTAAAGATATTAAAGAATTCATCGGGGCATGTGAGGTTTGTACCAAGACCAAGCAACCTCATTCGCTTCCATGCGGATTTCTGCACCCTTTAGAGGTTCCTGAAAAGCCATGGTCCTGTTTGGCTATGGACTTCATTGTTGATTTGCCTGTCTCTAAAAAGCAGACTGTTATCCTCACTGTGGTGGACAGATTTACTAAGATGGCTCACTTCATTCCCTTACCTAAACTCCCATCTTCGCCCGAATTAGCGGAGATATTCGCTAGGGAGATTTTCCGTTTACATGGGATACCTTCCCAAATTGTATCTGACAGAGGTTCCCAATTTGTTTCCCGTTTTTGGAGATCCTTCTGCTCTCAACTAGGCATCAAATTGAATTTCTCTTCTGCCTACCATCCTCAGTCCAATGGAGCTGCTGAACGCACCAACCAAAAGGTTGAACAATATTTACGTTGGTTCGTTTCTGAACACCAGGACGATTGGGTCGGTTTGATTCCTTGGGCGGAGTTTGCTCACAACAATCTCGTCTGTGATTCTACGCATTCTAGCCCCTTCTTCATGAATTATGGCTTTCATCCTTCCATTCTTCCTTCGGAGCCCTCTTCCGGTGGATGTCCATGTTGCCAATTTAAGGAAGTTATGGGACCAGACTCGACAAATTCTTCTGCACAATTCTATGCTGGTTAAAAAACACGCTGACAAACGTAGAAGGGCAGCACCGGTGTTTGTTCCAGGCGATAGAGTATGGTTAAGTACTAGAAACATTCGGTTAAAAGTGCCTTCCATGAAGTTCGCTCCTCGCTATATTGGACCTTACAGGGTACTGACTCAAATTAACCCAGTTGCGTATCGTCTAGCTTTGCCTAATGCCTTACGCATTCCTAACTCATTTCATGTTTCCTTGCTAAAACCACTAGTATGTAACAGATTCTCCTCCACGATCGCCCCTCCTCGCTCTGTTCAGGTGGAGGGTCAGGAGGAGTATGAAGTCAATTCCATCGTCGATTCTCGAATCTCCCGGGGGAGAGTACAATATCTGGTCGATTGGAAAGGATATGGTCCTGAGGAGAGAAGTTGGGTACCTCAGGAGGAGGTTCATGCTCCCCGTCTCCGCAGGGCATTTCACTCTCGCTTCCCTTCTCGCCCTGGTGCCTTCCGCCCGGTGGGCGTATCTGAGAGGGGGGGTACTGTCAGGGTACCTGAGGTCTCTACCTCCGAAAGAGATAGAGACTTAGCCGTTCATCCATCCGGACGGTCTGATTTCCCCCTTCCTCGCGGTTTATCCGGTCATGCAAAGCCGGCCGCGAGGGAGTGACTCCCTTTTATAGCATGACGTCTGGAAGTCGACGTCAGGACGCCAACCCGGAACGACCTGTCACTCAATTGCTTCAGGACCAATCAGGACGCCTCGGAGGCGTGTTTACTTATCTGAACAGGGCATTTAACAGTGCTTCTTTCATTAGCTCATTGCCCTGTCGTGGTTCTAGCTTGTTCTAGTCACTCAGTGCTCGTGTATTCTAGTTATCCCTTTTGGTTTTGACCCGGCTTGTTTGCTCTACTCTGCTTATCTCTGTTACCCTTGATTCGGCTTGTCTCTCGCTTACCTGTCTTCTGTTACCCTCGACCTCGGCTTGTCTTTGACCATTCTCTACTGTACTACTTACGTTAGTCCGGCCATTCTAAGGTCCGGTATACGTATCTGGCTACTGTTTGTACTCTGCGTGTTGGATCCCTGTCCCGATCCTGACACCCAGTTTCCTGGAGGGGACTGCTTGCTCGCCTGCTGCCCAGTGATTATGGTCCTGGGAAGATGGGACCCTTTAAAGAACTGCATTTGGACATATTGTACTTTATTGTACTGTGCTGGCCTTTTAACAACAGTGAAGGGAAATACTGAAACTTTTGGGACACTTTTTCTTCCCCTTTGAATCCCTGGGAAGGTGAGGCTCTTCCCCTCCCCCAGCTCCATTGTTCTCCAGCAGGGCGTTGTCCCAGGGACACTGCCAGACCAGGTAAAGCCATGCTGGCAAGGGATAATAAAGGGACCTCCCCTAACTTTTTAACCCCTGGACGGATTCATGTGATTTTTACATATGTTGCTCCCCAAGTTATGCTGATCACAGAAATATACGTTTTATCCGTATGTGATGTAAGATCAGGGAGTTATTAAAATGTATAAAAAGTGTAACTTTTCAGCTTGGAGATAATTGAGTAGATACAGTAATTGACTCAATTATCTCCTAAGCAGAGGGGTGGAATATGCTGGGTGTGTTTCTATTGACCCATTGTGTCTGATTGGCCGCTGTACTTGCATTGTATGAGTTGTAATGTGTTTATTGGTTGTTCTGCAAAACCATGTGGGCTGTAATGTTTTTGGGGATTGGGAATAAAAGAGGCTATATGGGCCAGTACAGGGAGTTCCTGTTTTAACCCTCAAAGTGAAGTGTCGTCTCATTCTTGGGGGAGGATTTATTGTATGCTGTTCCAGTTTGACTGCTAGGAGTGTAAACCTATTCGTATGGTTTCCTATTCAACTGTCTACAGCATTCATATGCTTGGGAGGATTTATATGCTTCTTCGGTTCGGTGATTGTGGTGTCTGCCAGAGTGCTTGGACTCCTCAGGAAACGCTGGGAGCATCCTTCAATGGAGGTACCCAGTCGGGGTGCCAGGCGATACGTTACAAGGAGTACATTTGGCTATAGACGGTTTTTCCTCAAAGTGAATTTCACATTTAAGGTCAAAATAATTGAAATTAAAAATTAGCTATCCCAGCTATGCTTTCAGTTCAGCTCCTCTGGCCGTAAATTTGAAATTCAGTTTGATTTCACTTTGAAATCTCACCTTAAGTAGCCCTGAATGTCACTGGTAACTATGAATATGGGGATAATATATATATATTCTCACAAAAGTGAGTACACCCCTCACATTTTTGTGAATATTTTATTATATCTTTTCATGTGACAACACTGAAGAAATTACACTCTGCTACAATGTAAAGTAGTAAGTGTACAGCCTGTATAAAAGTGTAAATTTGCTGTCCCCTCAAAATAACTCAACACACAGCCATTAATGTCTATACCGTTGGCAACAAAAGTGAGTACACCTCTAAGTGGAAATGTCCAAGTTATCCATAGCTGTTGGGCAGAGCATTACAGCAGAATGAAATGGATATGGGCTAAAGCATTTTATCATACCATGAGAGATGCAACACAAATTCCCTGTGAACATGTTTAGCTAAAAACTTCAAAGTGAATCATTAACCTAATGGGATACTCCAAGCACCAAAACAATTTTAGTTTCATGAAACAGTTATTATATATAGTTCATTAGGGTTAGAGGAAGGTTGGGGTATGGGTTAGGGGTAGGATTAGGGGTAGGGCTAGGAGTAGGAGTAGGAGAAGGGTTAGTGTTAGATTCCTGTCATCATTCCCTAATTTTCCCTCCCTCTCCTGTTTAGCCACTTTTCAGAAATCCTAAGCACTTCAGCACTTCCGAAATTCGGCATTTCAGCAATTCGGTTCATTTCGGCAATTCGAAAATTCGCAACTTTGGCACTTCCGAAATTCGGCACTTCAGTACTTTGGCAATTCAGACATTTGGAAGCATCCACATGTCTGAAATTTGTCCGAATTTAAATTCGGACCGAAACAAATTGCATATGTATAGCAGCTAAGACTGCATAAGCAAAGTGATTTGACTCCTAAACGGCATGACATTCAGCAGTGACATTCCAGGGGCACGATCTATACAGCAAAACGGCTTCAATAAGCTAAAATTGTTTGGGTGCTTGTAATGTTCCTTTAAATATAGTCACAGTGTAATTCAGATGACACACTTAGGATAGGGGAATCCCATGAATGTATTTTTTTATAGTTTTTATATAACTCTTCCAGTGGTTAAAATCCAGTGATGATAACTGATAAGTACTTGTAAAAACATACCACATACATTAAGCAATCCAAAACAGTGACACATCTGAATGAGAAAGAAAATATATTATTTTTTGTCAGGAGAGTCATGTAGGCCTTTGTGACGGAGCGCCTGGCACCCTAACCGGGTGCCTCCGCCAACCGATGCTCCTAGTGCTCACCGATGACTCCAAGCACTCCCCCCGACACCATCAACATTGTAGTCCCCACGTCCAGTGTTATAGCTTGGCTGGGAACTCGCCGTCCCCCACCTTCTCAGAACCCAAGACCAGGATCCAACTTCCAGTGGGCGATCCTCTCCTACTCCAGAGAACATAGCAGGAACAGCTCTTAAAAGAGCTAGTGATTATAATCCATGGGGAGTATAGTTATATAGCAATCCCCAGGGCAGATACAGCCGTTTCCCCCACACATGAGATGAGACTCTATGTTGAGGGTAAAGCAGGACTCAATTTTAATGGTGCCACACTGGCCTTTTATGACAATCCCCATGCAAGGGACCTTGTTGGGGACTCCAACACAAAGACACAGACCAATAAGAATAGTTATTAAATGCATGACACTCCCATAACAAACATACATTCCCTCCCCTATGCTTGGGAGATAATTGAGTCAGATACTGTATCAATTCAATTATCTCCAGGCATAAAAAAACACATGTAACGGACCGTTTTAGCAGACAAGGGGTTAAAATCGTTTAGGCGATAATCCCCTTTTCACAGACAGGCACAACTACTGTAAAATCACCAAACCTCACAAATTGGATATAGGTGAATACATCAAACTCCTGAACGGCATACAAGGGAATAAGGTAGCGCTCCAAACTGGAAACTCACGAATAGCTGCTAGCAGACGAACAGGAAAAGCATACATCAGCTTACACTCCTAGCAATCAGTCTCCAACAGCATACAGTGAATCCCCCCAAGAACGAGACAAGGCTCCGTGTTGAAGGTCAAGCAGTGGTCTGTTTATTGAGGGCTACCTGCCCCTGTATTTATGCAGGTCTCCCACCTGCTGGACACTCCCCTAGGGGACCAAATGGAAGACTGTAACAAAAGACAGACATTTAGCATTTCAGGACAAACAGAAGTAAAACATCCCCACAATGCATCCTGCCTTCCTCCCTTCTGCCCTGGAGATAATTGGAGAAGTAATCCAATTATCTCCCAGGACAAAGACAAAACTCCATTACACATGTGGGGACCTAAATACAGAATTATGTTTTAAAATATATAAAGTCACCCTTATTACATTAAACACAGACATGTTACATATCCCCAGATAGCTCAGGTCTGGGTGCACATTATTAGGTGAATGGCACCCAGACCACATGAATACAGTTTAATCGCCATGGAGCCAAAGTCTTTAATCACACGAATAGGCTCCATGGCATAGCTATCTGGGTTACCACAGTTCACATAACAATACCGAAGGTACGGCTGTTCGGATACATCCCCACTAATGGGAACCAGGAGACGGACGGCTCAGCGGTGTTCGTGCAAATAAGTGTCCGTTTATAGTTCCATAGTTTAGGTGCCGAACACCGCTGGCCGTACGGGACTAGTAAAATGGCCGCCGCCACGTGTTCGGTCGACGAACAAAGACCACCCTGCCTTCGTCAATTAAGCTGCGGTTAACCGCAGCTTCAGGGTAGTCAATTGGCGGCACACTCCAGCTCCCAGGTGGCCGTGCAATCGGTAGCTTGTTCGGTAGATAAAATCTACCGAACACCCCGGCAGAAAAGGCACAATAAGCCTTTCTGCAGGGCAAATAAGTATTTTAAAGTCTGGTACATAGTCCAAAGGCAGCAGGCGGGCAACCAGGCTCCTCCAATGCAATGTGGCGAGATTGGTCTCGTCACATCTCTCCCCCTTTCCAAAAAGACTAACAGGGTACCTGACCTCCTGCCGGTCAGTGCCCTTGTTAGTCCAGCAGCCCACCCACAAAGCAGAAAAATCAGTACAGCCCACCCACAATAAATGGTTACTACACCTGGGTAGAGGAGAAACTTGTCCATGTCCAGGTGCCTCACCACGGCTGTGTAGGGGACTGGTAGGCTGCCTTGGTGGGTTGCTGAGTGGGCAGAGACCAGCGGTACTCTGTCCTGGTGCCAGCACTACCACCGGAGTAGTCTGGTTGGAGCCTGGTTGCTGGAGACGGACTGTCTCCCCCTTAGGTGCATAGCTCTGCTGCAGAATGGGGAGACCGGTTGTCTCCCCCTTGGATACACAGCTCTGTCGTGGGGGGGGTAGGACCGACCATCCCTACCCCCTGTGTGGTAAGTGCAGAGACCACGGTCCCATCTGCACAGCTGTGGGGCTTACAGTCTCCCCCTGGTACATTGAGCTGCCGCTGGGGAGAGGTGGTAACAAGCTCCTCTCCCAATAGAACACTCTGCCACTGGGGAAAGGAGACTGAGCTCTCTATTCCCTGCCCATTAGCGATCCGCCGCTGGGGAGAGGTGGCATTAAGCTCCTCTCCCATACATACTTCCAGTCTTTGTGGAGGGAGACCGACTGTCTCTCCTCCCAATACAGAGTCCTGCTGTTGGGGAAAGGAGACTGGGCTCTCTATTCCCTGCTGGATACTCTGCCGCTGGGGACTGGAGACTGGGCTCCCAATTCCTGGCACACCACACTGCCGCTAGAAAATGGAGACTGGGCTCCCCATTCCCAATAAATCCCACGGCCGCTGGGGAATGGAGACTGGGCTCCCAATTCCCCAAAAATCACGCTGCTGCTGGGGGGTAGGACCAACTACCTCTGCCCCCTGTTACTCAGCCTGCCGCTGGGGAGGGAGGACGCTGCTCTCCTCTCCCTGCACTTCACACTGCCTTCCTGGCATATCACTCTGCTGCTGGGGGGTAGGACCAACTACCTCTGCCCCCTGTAACTCAGCCTGCCGCTGGGGAGGGAGGACGCTGCTCTCCTCTCCCTGCACTTCACACTGCCTTGCCGGCATATCATTCTGCTGCTGGGGGGTAGGACCAACTACCTCTGCCCCCTGTAACTCAGCCTGCCGCTGGGGAATGGAGACTGGGCTCCCACTTCCCTGCAATTCACACTGCCGCTGGGGAATGGAGACTGGGCTCCCAATTCCCTGCAGGACCGGTGGAGAGACCTCGGTCCCATCTCTACCGGCCACCTGGGGCACCTGGGGTTCTTCCCAGTAAATCTCTACAATATCTTCCCAGCGGAAAGGGTCTGGATCTGGGTCTGTCACCTTACTGTCCTGCTGAGCCTTCCCAATGGAGTGGAAGAGATCTCGGTAGTCCTGCTCCAGTTCCCACTCCAGGGTTGCTAGGTGAGCCAGGTCTTGCTCTACCTCATGGGGGTCATCCCACTCATGCCTAGCCTCCCTCTCATAGAAAATGTCCTGAAGTCTGGTTTGCGCAGGGCTCCCGAAGCCAAGCTCTGCAAAGGACTCCCATAACAAGCCAGGACCATCAAACTCCTCTCCCTCTGGCTTGTCATGTTCGGCTGTCCAGGGTATATACTGTGCCATATACCACCAGAGCGCCTGGTAGGCATCCTCCAGCCATAGCTCCTGCCATACCCGGTGCTCGAGCTCCTTTACCCATTGCTCCAGAGGCTGCTCTCCCAGGAAGGGCATCCGCAGTGCCAGTCGTTTCTGCCATCGCTGCTCTTCACTGGGGAGACTCTTGCCTCGCTGGTACTGTACATTATCCAGGGCCTGGTACCAGATGCCTTTCCTTAATGCATCCCGGTCATCCATGTCACCCTCATCGTACTCCACTGCTGGTTCCATCCTGGTGCTGTCAGGGTCGCTGTACTCAGACATGCGTTGCCCTCAAATTGTAAATCCAAAGAAATGGTGTCTCCTGTAGCTGTCCTTCTGGCTGTAGGAACGATCCCGCTGCTTGCCACCAATTGTAATGGACCGTTTCAGCAGACAAGGGGTTAAAATCGTTTATGCGATAATCCCCTTTTCACAGACAGGCACAGCTACTGTAAAATCACCCAAAACTCACAAATTGGATTTAGATGAATGCATCAAACTCCCGAACTGCATACAAGGGAATAAGGTAGCACTCCAAACTGGAACCTCATGAATAGCTGCTAGCAGACGAACAGGAAAAGCATACATCAGCTTACACTCCTAGCAATCAATCTCCAACAGCATACAGTGAATCCCCCCAAGAACGAGACAAGGCTCCGTGTTGAGGGTCAAGCAGTGGTCTGTTTATTGAGGGCTACCTGCCCCTGTATTTATGCAGGTCTCCCACCTGCTGGACACTCCCCTAGGGGACCAAATGGAAGACTGTAACAAAAGACAGACATTTAGCATTTCAGGACAAACAGTAGTAAAACATCTCCACAATGCATCCTGCCTTCCTCCCTTCTGCCCTGGAGATAATTGGAGAAGTAATCCAATTATCTCCCAGGACAAAGACAAAACTCCATTAAACATGTGGGGACCTAAATACAGAATTATGTTTTAAAATATATAAAGTCACCCTTATTACATTAAACACAGAAATGTTACATATCCCCAGATAGCTCAGGTCTGGGTGCACATTATTAGGTGAATGGCACCCAGACCACACGAATACAGTTTAATCGCCATGGAGCCAAAGTCTTTCATCACACGAATAGGCTTCATGGCATAGCTATCTGGGTTACCACAGTTCACATAACAATACCGAAGGTACGGCTGTTCGGATACATCCCCACGAATGGGAACCAGGAGACGGACGGCTCAGCGGTGTTCGTGCAAATAAGTGTCCGATTATAGTTCCATAGTTTAGGTGCCGAACACCGCTGGCCGTATGGGACTTGTAAAATGGCCGCCGCCACGTGTTCGGTCGACGAACAAAGACTACCCTGCCTTTGTCAATTAAGCTGCAGTTAACCGCAGCTTCAGGGTGGTCAATTGGCGGCACACTCCAGCTCCCAGGTGGCCGTGCAATCGGTTGTTTGTTCGGTAGCACCCCGGCAGAAAAGGCACGAATAAGCCTTTCTGCAGGGCAAATAAGTATTTTAAAGTCTGGTCCATAGTCCAAAGGCAGCAGGCGGGCAACCAGGCTCCTCCAATGCAATGTGGCGAGATTGGTCTCGTCACAACACATATTTTACCAAACCTCAAAGGTACCCCTAAAACACATGATATAACCACAATTGTTACATCCCCTGATAGCCCTGATTTGGGTGACCAACAAATCCAAAAATCTCCCAGAGCAGTTCAGGGGTTCAGGAATTCTATGGAAGTCATATTTTGACCGACCGCATGCATGGTCCCATGCCCAAAACAGTTCCAGAGTATCAGGCTGTGCGGCGGGTCTACTTTGCGGATTTGAAGTACATTTCGAAATAACGATGTAGCCATTTGTGGATAAAGTCAGTATATCTCTCTTGTTCGTGAGTTTCTTTTTACCGAATGCAGTTCGACTCCCGTTTGAATAGCCGAACATCCATGTAAGGTAAAGTTTAGCGGTGTTCGCGCCATCGAGTGTCTGATTTGAGTTCCATGAATTTGACGACCAAACACCGCTCATTGTACTCACGGCTTTAGATGTCCGCCGCCACGTGGTCGAATGGCACTTTGAATGGCTTCAGGAGTTCGAAGTGCCCCTTTGAAAGTTTTAATTGTTCCTGTTAATTGTCCAAGAGGCACAACCAGAGTCTTTATCCCAAAGTTCAGTGGTGAGGTCACTTTCGCCACAGCCCTTGTTATCCATTAATAATGGATAGGAAGTTGCATGCCAAACTGCAAGAGAAGAATAGTGCTGAGATTGTCAATTATGATGACCTCATCCATGGAGGCAGGGTGGGGGGGGGGGCAAAACAAAATATTAAACAGTGCAATAATTTGGTATCATAAGTAGGGAAACCCCACATCAAAGTAGCAAATTAGGAGAGTCATCAACTAAACAGTGCCCTCATTTGGTATTCTAAGTAGGGGAACCCCAACATCAGGGTGCCAAATTAAGGAAGCCACCTACAAAAGAGCACCCTTGTATGGTATCCTAAGTAGGGGAACCATCTATCCAGCAGCCTATAGGAAATAATTGATGTGTTAATTTCAGAAAATTTCTGGACTAATTTCAGGTAATTCCTGAATTGGCAATTAGCAAATTTCACTGAAACTAATTTCAGAATTACTAAAACAAAACTGAAAGCTAACAATTTTTTTCCACTTGCACATGTCTAATTATCATGGTAAAAGTACTATAAACCTATCGAAATAATACATATTTTTATATAGACAAATGTGTTTATATGTGTTATGGCTAGCCTAACTCTAACATGCAAACACAGGCAAAGACCGGACAGAAGCTTGTACCAGTCTTTAGAATGGTCCAGTTGGTGCAGAGTACTGTTAGGCAGAATGACTGCAAGCCATCAGATATAAATGTAACACAGGCCGAGGTCAAAAGGAATACAGAGAGACAGAACAGCTAGGGACAATTTGAAGTCAGAATTAAATAAGTCAAAAATAGTCAAACAAGCTAGAGTTAGAAACCAAATAAGGCAATCAAACATGGAACACTCTCTCAGGTTTACAAGAACAATGACAGGACAAGGAACCAGTGCAAACCCAGAAGATATATTTCCTTCATGGAATACTAAAGGTCAGCATCATGTCTGCGATACAAGATTGATGCACTGTATGACTACGTAAAAAAATATTGCAAACTCTAGGGTATATAAGAAGCAACTAGTGCAGAGATATCCCTGTCACAATAAAAGCCATACTGGCATGCAGCATCGATATGTGTGCAGGAGAGACATCGTAAGGCAATACTGAGGCAAGCGTGATGTATGGTATCAACATGCACGGTTGAGTAACCCTGGGATAGACCAGCCACCGTGACAATATGACTTTTACTCTGTTAATTAAAGACTGTGTAATCTTAAATAATTGGAATTTGAAGAGGGGCTATATAAACCTATAGCAGATATCCCCAACAAGACAAAAACAAACATTCCAGTAACAGTGTTGTGGGGATTGTAAAAGCACAAATGACAAAACAATTATTATTGTGACTGCCTTATCAAAGACGAGAGAGTAAGTAAAGTTTAAAAATTGCACATCCACACATCTCATTTTAATGTTACTCATGTGCTCTAATTTTCATATATCTTAATTACAATGTATCATAAAAATATATTCTCATCACTAACAAAGCAAATTAACACAATGTTAGAAAAAGCCTAACACAATTTCTATTGTAGGGTTTACCTCTTTAGGGGCTACTGAATTCAAAGACATTGTCTGTGTCATGGGAAGTTTTGTCAATTATGACACTAATGATAAATGAAAGTTTGTAGTCGATGAATCATGTTAACCCAAACAAGCGTCTTAGCAAATAAAAAGGACAGTAAAGACAGGGTGCATAAAATCCCCATTCAGTCCCTTAACCATCAATCACCTTTTTTTTTTTTTGGTGCCATGGGTGGGAATCCAATGTATTAAACAAATGAAACAGTTCGACCAGTTTCTGTTTTTTATTTATATCTATGATACGTCCATATGGCATTTTGGACGTTGGAATTTGGACATCTCATGGATTACTCAAAATTTGTGCATATCCTAATTTGTTTGAAACTGAATGCACAGGTCTTCATTTAAGCCATGAAGCAATAGAGTACAGAGCATGAGTGCGAAGGTATACATACACTTTTGATTGCAGTCTTCGCGATGATGATATACCATGCAGCTCCAGGCACAAGAAGCAGCGAGAGTGCAAGTTATCACAGTTTGTTGTAATTTACATTTTTGGTTAAACATAGCTACATATTATTTAATTTAGTTCTGCTTTTTTGATTCCAGAATGTTTCGGATCCCCTTATAGTTATTAGCTGCTTTATTATTTATTAAGACAAATCACCATATATTCTTGTTTATTACTTTAATATTAATTACTTTTCTACTTATGTAAAGCTGGGTAACAATATGTAATCCAAGTACAATATAATATATATTAACAATTTATCTCTCCTTATCCTTTTCATTCCTTTTTATAGACACACAAATATAACTGTCTGTCTGTCTGTCTATCCTAATTAAGATTGTACTTGTATTAGATATTTCTACCCAGGTTTAAATATGTAGATAGATATACATTAATATATTTATTAACCAAATAAAACTATTCTTACTATTCTTCGTTTTAGCATATTCCATATACATTCAATAATTTAGCCCTTCTTTAAATGCAGGGTAACTTGGTGGCCTAAAAGCAGTGAGATCTTGATTCAACGTCTCGGGCCTCAGTTCTGTCTTTTTATTATTTTACCTACTTACTTACTTAATCTTCTTGCAGTTCCTCTTCATCGAAGATTCAATCAGAGTAAAGGTCATCTGGCATGAGTTTTCAATATGGGATCTTCATACAGTGGAATTATCGGTGGAAGCCTTTAAGGTGTTCAACTGATAGCTGTGATATCCTCTTGGAATTTAATCTCAAATGGCTTTCATGGTCTCTACACAATCACAATTTTGAAAACATGATTGGCATTGTCTGCTCACATTTCAGACAAAAACTGGAATAATCAAATAATTGGTCTTTTATTTTTAAATTTGCAAAACAATACGAAATATAACAATCAAAGAATATCAATCTTAATTGCCTACGTTTTATACATTCTCCTTGCACCACATCTGTCTCCGAGCATGTTCAGCAGGCTGTAATTAATGTTTTTATCTACTTTATTTCTCCCTTTCATGTCACATTAGCATATCTTATAATAATATCATAATTATCAAGGTATTATTTGTAACATGTCGAAAAAATAAAGTAGTCCTGGTTAAGATAACAACAGAGCACTTTTTAATACTGTTGTGGGTGCTGGCTTATCTTCAGCATGTGCAATTTAATTATAAATAAATAATTCCAGTCGTGTACTGCAGATCTTCACTGTACAATATGCAGACGGAAACACAATAGGCAAGATAGACCTTTAAGGGCATGCTGTGGAAATATGTATCAAAACTGGCTTTTGCATGCATGTTTTTGGCTGTGTTAGTCCTTTCTTATAAGCATCATTTATGAATAACACATACAATCGGATTGTTTATTTTTCTGCAGTTATAGAATGCAAGTAGCACTGGGTTAAAATAAAGCTTACCATGCAATATCAGAGTATGATTCGTATACCATATTTGTTATATATTTGCAGCAATAAGCAGTTTGATTAATTTGCTTAAAGGGATTAATTTTCTTAAAGGGATCCTATAGTGCCAGGCAGGGCCGCCGCTTCCCTGTAGCGTGGCCGAGCTCCTCTCCAGTCCGCGACCCGGCAGGACTGATAGGAAGTGCACACTCATACAAGGCTGCTGGCAGAGGGTATATAAGAAATGTATAAACACTAATAAGTGAGTGAAAGTAGTAATACATAAAAAGTGAAATCCCAGGTGTACCTCACAAAGACACCCACAATGAATACAAAAGATAACGAATTTGGAAAAACACAAAATATGTATAAATAAAATGATAACAACCTGGAAAGATATAGAATATTCAACTGAACATATATTAAATATATAAATCCTACAAAGCGTAATACAGTATTAATAACAGTAATAGGGCCATTCTGATGCCAAATACAGGAGGGTATTACTGTATCTAACACGAGGTTAGCAAGGCATTTGCCTTGGCCAGCACTTACCGGGGAAGGTGGCAGCAAAAGATGCCACCCCCAAATGTCAGTTCAGAAGCCCTGCAACTTTAAGTGCCTATTGAGCTCACCCGCAATGCTCCCCACTAAGCCAAAACTCTAGAAGCCAATTGAGCCCATCCGCTTTTTCTGTGGTCCATGACCACCCAGTTAGCTCGGCTGGGACACTTAGGTGACTGCTGTGCCCCGGAAGCATTTTAGTGATGCCATAGAAAGCCAACAGCAGGTTGAAGACATCCCAGGAGGTGATCAGTCAAGCTCTGCCGCCCATAATCCTAAGCGGCCGTAATGTATGAACATCATTACAGGTGATATAGTTAATAATACTCAGATTACCAGTACACTGAATACATGTATATGCACTGCCTGTAGCAGTAATAATAATGGATGGATGAGCATCAAGGGAAATATTTATCTATACTTAATCTGTAAGGGGGGCTTGACAAAGGTAGAAGTCATATTGTACAACTTATGTTGGTATTTTATGCCTTTATATGCTACAATAAAAAATAAAGATACCAGATAGTAAAAAATTTAATAAGTGCTCTCTATCCAATAAAGCAGCTTTTCACCAACAAGGAGTTCCTTTTACCTTGTGAACAATAGAACAAAACAAGTTAGTAAATTAGGTGGACAGCTCTAAGAAATATTATAATATAATCATACATACAAAGGTAGCAGCAGATTTCGCAATTATGTTTCTTACTCTAAAAAAAAAAGGAAATAAAAGTACAATGATAGTGCAGTATGTTAATAATAATATGGTGATAAAGATATATTCCAAAGGGGCACTCACATTTTCCAGAGCTTGAAAATCTCTATTTTAGGAGACTGGACGGGACAATCCGTGTCTAAGGATTTCTTTTTGCTGGTATCAGATTCCCAAGGTAGTGCGGTTCATCATATGAAAAAAATAAGGATGTATACCAATGGTACAGTATGTATGTAAAAGTAGGATAAGTAAATAATATTAGACCTACTTACATTTACTAGAGCAATGACCTGCTCTAGTGTATGGAGCTTTAGGTGGAACAATCCCCACCTAGGGCTATATGTAGATCCAGAACAGCAGAGTGATTGTGAGAGTATAAGGAGCTCAAGAGTGACTGGGTATTAAAACAGAATCTTTATTAATAAACAGAATTAATAAAACTAGTTAAAAGTGAACTATATAGTAAAAAGAACTATAAATAAAACCAGTCCTTGTAGGCAATCCTTAATCTCCACTTCACTCTGCTGTTCCGTGTATAAAAGATTATCTCTGAAAATAATAGATACCGTATGTGAAATGTTACACAAAACAATAAAATATAGGCACATGATATCCACTTTTAATAGAATTCGAGAGGAAAAGATGGAGCCTAAAGATTGAAGTTTACAGATAAAAGCATAAGCCTTACACAAGAAGAGGTGTGGCCTTGACAGGAAGGGGTTGGTAAATTGAGATTGGGGGTGGTGTGGCGTGGCACTGTGTGATCACAAAAATGAGGTCTCTTCTGTGTTCTGATGCACACCCACTCATCCCTCGCCTCCTGGTGCCTTGTTATGATATCATATATAACATGATATATAACTTCCATTGGTCTATTTTATAAAGCAATCTATGTGTTGCTTTTTGGTGATGTATACATATTTGTGACATCATGGTCCTTGTAAACAATCACAACCCACTGTAGGGTATATATACTTCCTGGCTGTCCTTGTTTCCTTGCCCTGTCATAGTTCTTGTTACCTGAGAGTGTGTTTATATTCTGTATTGGATTTACTGTTTTCTAACTTCAGCTCGTTTGACTATTCTTGCTCTCTGTTATCCTGACCTTGGCCTAACTATCGACTCTGTGTATCTCTGTTATCCTAGACTTTGGCCTGTCTCTAATTTATTCTCTGTCTGCTTGCAGACATTTCATTTATCTGTCTCAGTCACTAGCGCTGTCACTCTAAGGACCGGTACGTTTTCCTTTACGGTTTCCTTTAGCTTTCTGTCTTAGGGTAACTCCATTCCAGACATGCCAGGGTAGCACAAAACTAAAATATACCACTGGCGGAGGGTAATTGCTGTACAATTTATTTCCACACAGGGTTATGTTTATAAGTCTGGTTTTAAACTCTAGTTGTATATAATAAAGAATTCCTAAAATATTACTTCTCATATGATGCTTTCATGATTCTGCATAGAATACATACATATATGTCTGCATGCAAAGAATTAGTATGTTTGGCTTTTTTCTTCTTTAACCACTGTCTGATGTATCCATGTTTGAAAGCTGTCAAACACACTTCCTACTCAAAGGAGAAGCCTACAACAACTAGAGACTTTTGATGTTGCCTGACAGTGGGAGGATGTCAAGGTGCAATGCTGGTGCTGTCTTCAACTTCTCATGTAATGCAATATATTATTTATGATTTCAGTGGGAGATGGGGATGAGAGAAAAGGGGTCCAAAGTATGATGGAAGGAGGAATGAAAGGGAACTCTTGTGTTGCAGAGGAGGCATGAGCATGACAAAGTAAACCTGGGATTTGATGAATACAGGAACCTCAGTATAGATTTATCAATTATTTTTGTGCCAATTAGTATTCATATGATGCAGTCTCATTAATTCCTACAAAGGAAAATCTTTCATGTGTAGCCCAACTCTGCCAGACTATAAATGCACAACATGTGAAAATTATTTGCATGGTAGCAATACTAAAACTGTAGGCGTTTGTGTATGTGAACCGACTTCATTCACATGTTCTTCGTGTTAATCCCACATATCGATGCACGTCATTAAGTGTGCCACTTGTCAATGTGTATTACTTAATTAGTTTTTGAGTACTGCTAAAAACCATAATCAGTCAATCAGTCAGCAAAAAATATTTAATACAAAATGTATCAAATGCATAACTTGCATGGTGGGAAGGATGTGAACTAGAAGCTGAACACTATTACCAAAGTAAGCGCGCTAAAAACTGGTGACAACCAATCTGAAAATGAATAATAAAGACAAATATAGTGCAGACTATCTGAATAGTACAGTGTACAGTAAGGGGTAAGTGGGAGAACTCATATGTATCAGAGCCCTATAACCCCTGGCTCTGGGTTTGCAAAGCTCCACTTGAGAGGGAAAAGTCCCACACTGTGTAGATGGAATCTGGATGGTATATTCTCTGCATGGTTAAACATTTAACCATGACACATCAAGGCATAGATTCCTATAGTCATGATGTTTATTGCACCCCAACAAAGACTACACCATCTGTAGTATAATCATACAGATGTTCCATGTTGTATGTCATACAGTCATAGCGTGGTCCTGACCAATTGTATACAATCTGAATATACAAGTGAGATGTTGTGTGGTTAATGCTGCCACATATCACTTAAAATAACCATAGATATTACACCTTTCCATACTCAGCGTTTGTGTATGCGAATAGACTACATTTACATGTTCTCCGTGTTAATCACACGTATAGATGCACGTCATTAAGTGTGCCACTTGTCAATGTGCATCTATTAATTAGTTTGTGTGTACGGCTAAAAACCATAAATAACTTCATGTGAAAGCCCTTCATCAAAAGTCATTCTAAAAACAGAACTGACATTTTTTATTTTAAAAACCCTGCTTAGTTAGAGAATGAGAAAAACACAATTTTCCGCTGTAAAGCTATGTTAATAAGAATTTGCCTTTTTCCCTTTTATTTAAAAATCTTATCCCTGTAAAATGCAGAATGTGTACTGAAGAGAAATAGCCGTGAGCATAAATGGTATGAAGTAGGGATAATCGAGAGCTCATATTGTTTGCTAATAAGAATGTTTTTCATCTTTATATTATATTTTCACGTTTATCATAAATGTTCTGTAAAAAATTAAGGAGTGGCTGTTTTCTAATTTGCAGTTTCTATCTATACCTTGACGATATATATTGTAAATTATTTTTGCATCTTTTAATGAATTTTAATTTATTTTATTATTTAGATTTTATAATAAATATATATATATATATATATATAAATATATATACATATATATATATATATATATATATATATATCCAATATATATATATATATAGTTATTAAATAATATATATATATATATATGTGTGTAATTTCATTCTACGTGTATTTTTATATTAATATATGTAAATACACTGAACAAAATTCTCAATAGATGTATATACACTGAACTCAAAGATCTAAGACTTTTTCTGTGTACACAAAAGACCTATTTCTCTCACATATTGTTCACAAATCTGTCTAAATCTCTGTTAGTGAGCACTTCTCCTTTGCTGAGATAATCCATCCAGCTCACAGGTGTGGCATATCAAGATGCTGATTAGACAGCATGATTATTGCAAAGGTGTGCCTTAGGCTGGCCACAATGCAATCATTGCATTGAGCTATTTCAATTGCTTTTGTTTGATTTGTTAATTGAAAACTGCTGAAAGTCTGTATACATTGAGAAGAAACTATGAATAGTTTTGATTACACCTATATATGTACAGTGATTGGAAAAAGAATGTGCACTCTCTCTGAATTCTATGGTCCGCCATATCATTGACATAATAACAATCATCTGTTGCTTAGCAGATCTTAAAATTAGGTAAATACTACCCCAGATGAACAACAACACATGATATATTACACGTGTCGTGATTTATTTAACAAAAAATAAAGCCAAAATGGAGAAGAAATTATATGAAAAACTAAAGATAGAAGCATAGGAATATAGAATGTGATGGTAGATAAAAACCATTCTACCCATCGAGTCTGTCCAATTTTCTAAATACTTTCATGAGTCCCTACTCTTATCTTATCTAGGATAGCCTTATCCCAATCCCATGCATGCTTAAACTTCCTCACTGTGTACATTTCTACCACTTCAGTTGGAAGGCTTTTCCATGCATCCACTACACTCTCAGTAAAGTAATACTTTCTGGTATTATTTTTCAACCTTTGCACCTCTAATTTAAGACTATGTCCTCTTGTTGTGATAGGAATATACTCTCCTCCTTTACTGTGTTGATTCCCTTTATGCATTTAAATGTTTCTATCATATCCCCCCGTCTCATCTTTCCTCCAAGCAATACATGTTAAGTTTCTTTAATGTTTTCTGGTAAGGTTAACCCTACAATCCATGAACCAGTTTTGTAGCCCTTCTCTGAACTCTTTCCAAAGTATCAATATCCTTCTGGAGATTTGGTCTCCAGTACTGCGTACAATACTCCAAGTGTACAATGTACAATGGCATGAGCACTTCCCTCTTTCTACTGCTAATACCTCTCCAGATACAACCAAGCATTCTGCTAGCCTTTCCAGCTGCTCTATTGTCTGCCTACTGGGTTGGGTTTTTAGACCCACGATGAATTATTTTGCACTTATCCACATTAAATGTCAGTTGCTACAGCTCTGACCATTTTTCTAGTTTACATAATCGTACACCCTTACTGCTTCCACAGGAATTAAGAGGCTAAGTAGCAGACAGGTGCTGCCAATGAAATGCCCTTGATTAATTTATCATCAACAAGTGTGACCACCTTTATAAAAGCTAACATATGAGCAGTTTGCTGGTCTGGAGCATTCAGGTGTGTGTTAAGATAATGCCAAGGAGTAAAGACATCAGCAATGATCTTGGATAAGCAGTTGTTGCGGTCCATCAAACTGGGAAGGGTTATAAGGCCAAATCCAAACAATTAAAAGTCCATTATTCTGCAGTGAGAAAGTTTATTCAAAAAGTTGCCAATCTTCTCAGAAATGGACATCCCAGCAAATTCACCCCAAGGTCAGACAATGCTCAGAAAAAAATGCAAAAAAATAAAAAAAACAAGAGTTACATCTAAGACTCTTCGGGCCTCAGCAAGCACATTTAAATGTTAAAGTTCATGACAAAGCAATTAAAGAAAGACTGAACAAGCATGGTTTGTTTGGAAGGGTTGCCCAATAAAAGCCTCTTCTCCCTAAAATTAACACGACAGCACAGCTAAGGTTTGCAAAGTTGCATCTGAGCATACCACAAGACTTCCTTTGTACAGACGAAATCAAAGTGGAGAAGTTTGGCGCCACCTTTGTCAAAAATCAAACACAGGATATCAGCACAAACACCTCATACTAACCGTCAAGAAAGGTGGTGAAAGGTTGATGATATAGGCTAATTTTGCAGCCACAGGACCCAATGATACATACATTAATTAGATTATATTTTTTAACGTATTCATGGGCACGGCTGTGTCTGGGATCACCCAGGTCATAGTATGATTTACTTATCCCCATTTTTTGTGTATACATTTAATACACTGATTTACTTGTGTTATTATTTACTTATATTAGAAATAGTAGTTATTGCAGTCCACACAATCCAGATCACCATGTAAGGTAAGTAGGTTTAGGCAGGGTTGGGAGGGGGAGGATCAAGCCTGCAGTTTGCATGGCGGCATAGTGTACCCTGCAGTATAATGGGGTTAAAGGAACACTACATGGACCTGAACCACTTCAGCTCTGCAATTTAATCTAATCTATTGGTGGTCTCCCAGAGGCACTTCTTGCTGTTTCACAGAGTTTCACGCCGTGAAATGACACTGGACATTCTCACGCTTTGCACGAGCACATCCAGCATCTTGGAAAAAGCCCATTGGGAAACAGTGATTTAATGCTTTCCTATGATGGTCTAATGCACGGGCGGCACTCATGGGCATGTGCATTAGATTACCGGATTGGCGTGACATTGGCAGAGGCATATCCCAACCTAAGGAATCAGGTAAGTAAAAATTGTTTTCTTATTTGCCAGCTGAAATTGTTTCAGTTCTAATCCTGATTACGTAGGGTTACTATAGACTCTTTCCCATTTAACTTCAAACGCAGATGAATGCAAAATTAAAGACCACTGATCCTGAATCCATGTGGTATATAATGACATTCTGGGAACCATGCTTATGTTTTTTATTTAACTTTATTTTACACTATACCCCATAATTAAAAAAAAATTCAAAAAAATTCTATTTGGTGATAATTCTGGTCTGTTGATAAATTATTTTTTCTATTTTAAACAACCTGTTAATTTATTATATTTATAAGGTTTTTATTTGCGAAAATTACATTGTTACACATACAAAAATGGGTCTGCCTCATTTTATACAGTTCAGAACTTGTTCCAGATTTATTTATTTTTAAAATCGAAAATACAAGAATGCTAGCAAACTGGTCTCTATAATTAGTTCTACACAGTATATGCAGTTCAATACTAGAGTCTAAGCTGAAGCGACACGAGGCACTGCTTATGATAGCATCTTGTCAGAGAATATTCCTTATCAGCAACAGAGGAACTATAATAAATGTCACTTTTATGATCCAAATACAAACAAATAGGAGCATATTTGATTAACAAGAAAGCTGAATTTGCATAGTTATCTACATTGTATATTTTTAATGGGAGAAAAAAATCTTTTAGGATTATTTTACATTATACATTGTTATTTCTGTGCCTGCTGCGTTTTGCTCTTTGTAGAACTCTTTCAAACACTTAAGTCACACCAGAAGTCAGTCTAATTATTTTTTATTAATGATAATTGTGTATACTGATGGCTGTTATGTTCTGTCGCATTAATTATTAAAAGTTCCAAAACTAATTCTAGCTGTTTTATTTTTCATGTGTAAGATTAATAATACATTGCTGAACATAAAGGCATTTAAACAGTTTGAAACATGATCTAAGATCACTGTGTTCTCAAAAATATTTATTTAATTAACATGAAGAATAGAATTTGACTCATTCCAACAAGCATATATTTATCTAATTTAAGATAGAACTCCTAAGATTCAAAGAAACAATAAAGTATCATGCTCTTGATGGTTTTCTTTTTTTTAAACTATTGATTAACCAGAAATTCCAACTTTTAATATTTTTTTAATTAATAAAGTTAAATAACTGAGTTGTATGGGAAGTGCCATGATACCTGTCCCTCGCGACAACGTGCAATCACAAAAGTTATGTCTCTTTTTTGTTCTGATGCACACCCACACATCCCTAGCTTCCTGGTGCCTCAATATGACATTATATATTAGACATGTGCAAATCGTTTTGGTCCGAATTTAAATTTTAGAAGTGCCAAACTGAACCAATGGGCCGAATTGCCGAAGTCCGGAATTGCCGAAGTCCCGAATTTCCAAAGTGCTGAACCGAACCAAATTTTTTGCCCATGCACATCCCTATTATACATGATATGGTACCTTCCATTGGTCTCCTTTTATAATGTCAATCTATGTGTCACCTTTTGATGATGTATGCACATTTGTTACATCATGGTCCTCTGTAACCAATCACAACCCATAGTAGGGTATATATACTTCCTGGTTGTCCTTGTTTCCTTGCCCTGTCATAGTTCTTATTATCTGAGAGTGTGCTTATACTGTCTATTGGATTTATTGTTTTCTGACCTCATTACCATCTTTGTCCGTGTCCCCCTTCTTGGAAGTTATGTGCCCATTTCATGTTTGCACATGCTTGTTCATGCTGTTAGTTAACAGTCAATATAGTTATGTGCCCATTTCTGTTTGCACAAGCTTTTCATGCTGTTAGTTAACAGTAGTCAATATTTGATTGGTAATTAATGATACTCCCCCTAGATGCCCCTTATTTTTTTGCCCTATAAACTTTGTTCAATTTAATAAACATCAGATATTTTCTGAATGGACTTCTTTGTATCGTCTCTCATTGAGTGTCCCCAGGTATTTGGATAGAACTTTAAGTCCATGGTAGCTGAGGTCTGGTGATTACCTATGAGCATTTCCAACAGTACCTTCAAAGATTTGTTATTGTTTATCTTGACAACATCCTCATACACTCATCTGGTCTGAAACACACCACATCCATGTATGTACTTTTTTTTTAACAGTCCTCAGAAGTGATCTGTAATGCAAACTTGAGAAGTGTTTATCCACCAGACACTTCTCACGTTATGTTATTTCCAGTAAGGGGTTTCAAATGGACCCAAAGAAATTAAATGCAGTCTTAGAATGTACTCTGCCGCTGGGAATCAAGGCTATCCAAAGATTTGTGGGTTTTGCCAACTATTATTGAAGATTCATTCAGGAATTCTGTAAGAAAATATCTCCTATCACCAACACGACCAAGAAGGGAGTTACTACCAAACAATAGTCCAAGGTGGCCAAGCAGGCTTCTGAGTCTTTGGAACAAGCATTTTCCTCTGCTTTTCTGCATGTCCATCCCGATCCTAATAAACTTTTTGTTCTAGAAGTCGATGCATCTGAAATTGGAGTGGAGGCTGTGTTTTCTCAGAGGTCCATTCGTGAGTCTCCTCTACGTCCTTGTGAGTTATTTTTGAGGAAATTAAAAAAGAAAGAAAGGAACTATGACATAGGAGATATGCAAATTTTCCTGGTTCTTTTTGTAATGGCTCAGGATGGCCAAAAACCAGCAGAGATCCAAGTGGAGACCCAAAGAAGGACAGACTACTTGAGCTCTTTTTCATTCTCAGTACTCTCCTGCAACTAGTTGTTTACTCTCCCCAGGTTTAAGGGGTAATCCAGACGTGAACCCCTTGCTCATAGTGCCTAGAGCAGGTGTAGGCAACTTTCAGCACTCCAGATGTTGTGGACTACATCCCCCATAATGCTCTTTCACCCATTATGCTGGCAAAGCATCATGGGAGGTGTAGTCCAAAACATCTGCAGTGCCGATGGTTGCCTATGCCTGGCCTAGAGGAATATTAGCTATACTTCATTGATGAGGCCTAATAAAGCCAAAATTATTGTTTTGGTTTGCTGTATCTCTAATACAAACAGCTAGTCTGCATTTTGGATGTGGACTGCCCTTTTGGGTGGGATCAGTCTGATATGCAAATTGCCCAGGTTCTTTTAGTAATGTTACAAGATGAGCCAAAACCAGCTTAAAATCTGAGTGGGGACCCAAAGAAGGGCAGGCTACTTGAGCTGCACTGTGTTCTCAGTACTCTTTTGCATCTTATTTTTTTCCTCTCCCCAAGTTTAAGAGGTAACCCAAACGTGGAATGTGTACCATTGCTCACTGTACCTATAAGCATATTAGCTATACCTCACTGACGAGGCCTAATAAGGCCAAAACGATTATCTGGGGTTGTTGTAGCTCTCGTGCAGAGAGCTGGCCTGCATTTTAGATCTGGACCGTCTTTTTGGATGGGATCAGTCTGATATGCAAATTGCCATGGTTCCTTTTTTACTGGCACAAGATAAGCTAAAACCAGTTTAAGATCTAAGTGGAGACCCACCAATGGGCAGGCTACTTGAGCTGTTGTCCATTCTCAGTTCTCTCTTGTCCTTTGTTTGTTTTTGCTCTCCCAAAATTTAAGGGGTAATCCAGACATGGACCCTCTGCATACAGTGCCTAAAGGGATATTGTCTAAACCTCATGATAAGGACAAACAAGGCCAAAATGATAGTCTGGGGTTGTTGTAGCTCTCATAAAGAGAGAGAAAGATGGCCTACATTTTGAATCTGGATCACCCTTTTAGTGGGATCAGTCTGATATGCAAATGTCCTTGGTTTGTTTTGTAATGGCATGTGGTAGGTGGCGACTTCCAAGAAGGCGTGGAGACACCAGAGACAGGTTACACGCAGTGCAAGCATATCATTAAATGTGTTTGTGCTGCACAGTACAAATACAGATACAGTGCCTTTTTTCATGCAATAGCTCCTCAGTATGGGTTGCCCTGAAAGAGTATTGAACCAACATGCTCACTTTGGGGGGAAGAGTGCTTATTATTGGTAATGACACAACAAACCCCCTCTCTGACCCCACTCCCATTCCACTGGGTTGCTGTGATAAAAAAATTCCTTGGCCAATTTTTTTCCTCTGTCTGGCCCTGGCAAAGATAACTGAGGCTATGTCTGCAAATTGTGGCCGACAGAGGCACTAGTTACATTCATACTTGTCTTCTGCAAGAGTCAAGCAACATGCAGGATTTGTTCTGGGCATCTGATATCCCACTGTGTGGGCATAGCTAGCACACAAATAAAGAATAAAACAGCATTTTTTGTATAGATTGCTGTTCTGACATCCAACAAAAATAAATGTGCAAATGTTTATTGTTTATCCATTACTAATTTCTTTTCTATAAAAGATACACGTTTTACGCAATATACAGTATCCCTTTTCTTGCAATATTTCTGAGTTTCTCAAATGTTACACTTGAAGACTAAATGCCATATTTGTCTCATATATAGTAGGTTTCAGAAGGGGAAAAGCATACATCATTATATAACAAATATTACAAAGATATACTGAGATTAAAAAGGAATATCTAAAAAAACAAAATGTCAAATTCTTAAGTACTCTCCTAGGATTACTGAAAACATCCATTTGGGATGTCATTATATTCTGATTGACAATGTTGGAATAATATTTATGTTCGAATAATTGATCAGCAGTTAATCCGCTAAAAGACAGGATTGTGGCCTTGAGAATTACTGTTAAAGATTTTTTTCAGTATCCAGTATGCTAATGTAATATATTTATTTTCCTAGGTAAGTGTTTAATTGTAGATAGGATTGTTATCTTGTGGCCTTAGGTTATCTTACGGGTAAAGAGTTGTAGGTGATTTTGCTACAGGAGATAATCGTTATCAATTTCATAGGTAGGTATTTAACAGGCACGAGGGGCTGTTCACTAAACACAAGTATTTTGTCCGTATGGACAAAACCCAGTGAAAATTACCAAATTCTGGCTGCAATAGCAGTTCTCATATTTAAAGAGCCAGTTCTGGTGGGAATTAGGTCAGCCCGAGCGAATCTGCAGCAATCACCTAGATGCGATTGGTGACTGGAATACAATCAGTGCATTTGCATCCAAATCCTACACAGAGTATTTGGAAGATTCACAAAGCACCGATTTAACTAAAACCAAATGCATATTTGCAAATTACTGTTCACTTGATTTTTATGCATTTTAAATACTATCTGCCGCTGGCAGTGCAAACAACAAGCAGTCAAATAGTTAACAATCCTTGGCAGGTAAAGGGTTAATTACATCATGGCTGGCCAATGCTTTCTAACCAGCTGCCACATTAAAAAAGTAGAAAAATAAATATATAAAATAGTGCCCTCTTCACAACATTATGAGATGCTATGTGCTACCCGGGTCAGTCTTTTGTGTCCCTAGATGCAGGGAGTTCTGATTGTGGGGTCCTTTCCTGCCAAAAGCAGAAAAGATAGGAGGCCTGAGTACCTGCAGCATACCTACTGTGTTGATTATATATTTCATTTAATTCATACAATGACCGTAAATTACAGACTGACAGACAGACAGACAGGCAAAGAGGAAGCTAGAGGCACCAACACACACTCAAGGTTTAAGTTATAAATTAATAAAGACTAAACTAAAAATTACAAATAATGCAGTCCTATTTGTGACTTCCAGTTATGATTTCTTATATATACAGTCATGGGAAAAAGTAAGTACACCCTCTTTGAATTCTATGGTTTTACATATCAAGACATGATAACAAGCATCTGTTCATAAGCAGGTCTTAAAATTAGGTAAATACAACCTCAGATTAACAACAACAACAGATGACTTGACATCTCACACCTAAGTGTGAAAACATTAATAATTAAGCAGGACAACGTTTCATAACATAATCTTTTTGTAGATATGGCATTCAAGATTTCATTGGTGATAGTGTATTTATAAACTTGAAATTCTTCTCTCTCCTTCTGCTCAGAGCTGTCAGTTATGCCAATGCATATTAATAAGCTTTAGTATAAGTATGTTTTTTATTTTGTTTATTCATTTGAGCTAGGTACAGGAATCCCTGTGAACACATTGCTGTGGGAGTCTGATTTCCATGCAAATTATATATATAACTATCAGGAATGGCAACAGAAGGCACAAATGAGAAATACTAGCCAAGTGGGTATAAAACGAACAAGGTAGCTACCTCCAAATGCAATTGCTTCCAAACTTCCAATAGTTCCCTCTGTATTATACTAAGCAGAGTGAATGTAATTACAATTCTGTAATATCCACACATGCCAATTTTAAAGTTTTAGGACATTTTTACATTTTTAATGATGGTTAATCTAAAATACAGTTTCATGGAATGGATCAAAACTTATTATTGTTTCATCACAATTAACTAACTAATGGTGAAACCACCATTGCTGTTAAAATGAGTTAAATTCAGAAGTCAGATCTGATATTTACTATCACTGCTCACAAGCGGATGTTTGAGAATAACCCATTTTAGTTAGTCTGGTTCTTTTTTCTGACTTATATGCAGGTTTTGCATTAAGTCCATAAAGTAACTTGTGTAACCATAATGCTGCTTACAACTATAAATCTGCACCATTAAAAAATAATAAAAAAAATGCATGTAATTGGAACCAATCCATAGCATTAACTATATCACACATTAGAGTGATATAGAGGAAGGAAATGATTAAAGGAACACTATAGGGTCAGGAACACAAACATGTATTCCTGAACCTATAGGGTTAAAACCACCATCTAGCCAAGCACGTCCCTCATGCCTCCCTAAATATAGTAAAATCTTACTTGTATTCAAGTCTCCAACTGCATGCGTTGTCCCTGTTTCCTTTAGACCTGCCCACTGCCTGCTGACATCATCAGAAGTGGTAGCCTGATCCAATCACAGTGCTTCTCCATAAGATTGGCTGAGACTGACAAAGAGGCAGATCAGGGGCAGAGCCAGCATGATTCAAACACAGCCCTGGCCATTCAGCATCCCCTTATAGAGATGAATTGAATCAATGAATGATGAACGTTCAGTGTCTGCATGCAAAGGGAGGAGATACTGAATGTTTGGATGCATTTTAGGCAGCCATGACCCATCTTTTGCCTTGTCCTCCACCCAGTGGGCTGGGATGTTAATCACATAACATGTTGACTACCACTCGACCTACCTAACCTGTTTGATGTTATTTTAAGTCTCGGATTGCTTTTTCCCTAAGGCCATTATTTACTACCCAGTGGTAATACTGTTATTAGTATGCTCTCTGTCATGTTTCTGTCACACTACACTATACTACTTAGACTAACTACAAGTAAGTTGCTTAATCTGCTTTCATTTTTGCTCATACTTTTACACCTACTGACATATTTTGTATGACCATGTTTATTATACAAAAATTGTGCAGTTTGCCTGCATTAGCAATCGTGGCTTTACAGGCCTGTTGTAAACCCCTTGCACAACAAAAATAAAGAATTTTAAAATTAAATTAAAAAAATGTCCAGTCCTTGGACTCCAACAAACATCCGATGATACACAATTTTCTTGATGTACATGCATGTATAGGTTTAAAGAGAGGACAAACCTCTGGCCCTACAAGTGTATATCTATAGCTAGAAGGTGTCCAACAATCTGGCCTTTATTGATGCATAAGACAAAAAGATACGTGCACGATTTACCCTATTTAAGCAAATAATATGCTATTGTATGCCTTTGGAGCCATGATGTATTTATAAATAGCAAATGGAGTTTCCATTTACATTTTCTGAGGAGTAATTTTACTCTTTGGTGTTATGACAGAGATACACCAGTTAGTAAACAGCATTGTAAATAGAAAATTTGGTTTAACTTTGAAGAAACTCTAAAATCAGACACACAATAATATATTAATTTGACCTGTTTGTCTGAAAGACAACAAATAACGCACTGGTAGCTAGCTACTCTATCTTTATAATAAAGACGTGACATGCAGGCTTTTTTTTTTTTTGTATACAATGTTCAATTTAACTATTAAACAGCAAATTATGATAAACTGATATGTTATGTTACCACAAAGATTCAGCATTATTAACGCTGTATAAAGTGCCAACTTTGATCAACTTCTCTCAGTGACTGAGGGAAATCATTGTAGAGAATGGAGAACATAATATATTTGATTAAATATATACGTAACAGGCTTAGGTAATGTTGCAAAATGTAACTTGCTTAAAACCTGCTTGGCAAGGAGTTACCCACGGTGAGCATCAAGTACAAAGTGTACTAAAAATAGTTATGGACTTGTAAGATAATAAAAGAAACCACAAACTCAAATTGATTCTCTAGTGCAGACATCTTTGGGTGTTTCCCATAATGCTTCTAAACTTCAGGAAATGATGGGACTGTTTCAGCCTGTCTTGCATGGCAGTATCAGGAGCATCAGCATTTTATGACATATAAGCAAAGTAGAAAATATTGCTCACGATAAAAAAAATAAAAAAATAAGTTATCCTATTTAAACTTAAACATGTCCAGGTGCCCTGAAAGGCAACTGTCGCTTCTCTGAAATTTACACCATTTAATAATCCATGGAAAATTACCTACAACTTGAGTTCAAAGTTTATTCATTAGAGTCTCCTTTTTTCTACATTCAAGGGTGACTCCAAGCATCATACCTACTACAGCCCCATTGTAGAGGTTATCATAATAATAATGACAGGACTACATTGAACCCGTACCACAATAATGGGGAATGGGTTCCTAGTCTTTTCTGCAGGAGGATTAATATTATCTGATTTTGGATGTCGTTCCTGGTGGCCACTCTTGAATGCCAATGAATGGCACACTGTGCATGTAAAGTTAAATATAATTCTCTCCAATGATGCGGCTGAGGTAGAGTTACACCTCTAACAGCAGAGGGGTTAAAGTTTGTATGTGCATTATTTCACTGTACAAACTGCAGGCACCATGACCACTTCAAATCGCTGAAGCAGCGATTGGAGGAACTCTTTAAAGATTTAGCAGGATACATCATAATGTTGTTTACTGACACACACACTGACAGACATGCTGACACACAAAGATACATACATTGACAGACATACTGACACAGACACACACACACATACTGACACACACAGACAGGCATACTGGCACAGACTCACATCCACACAGACAAACTGACACAAACATATAGACAGAAAGGCATACTGGCACAGACTCACATCCACACAGACAAATTGACACAAACATATAGACAGACATGCAACATTTCCAATTTTATAGATACCCTCCAGTTTCCTTCCTTTTGGGTGCTGGAGGGTGTCTTCCCTGGGGTCCAGTGTGGTGGCTGAGGCTGTTGGGAGTTGGGGGCTGACTCTCCCGTCCCAGCCTCCCTCCTCTCTGCCCTCTCTTTCTCTCTCCCGTGCAAGTCAGGGCTCAGTCTCTGTAGGAGGAAGTGGCTCATGGCTGTCACTTCCTTCCATGGTGCTGATAAGAAGGTGCCAGGTTGCACTGTTAAAACGCTACAGTGCACAACCAGGCCATTGCTGACAAATGCCCACTGGGTGGCCCTAAGTTCATGGGCCAACCGATGCGCTCCCTTAGTGTGCAGGCGCCTTATTTCTACTGGGGTCAGCAGCTGCGCCGTTTGCCTCACATTAAAAATGGCCCTGATGCTGAATGCAAAGGACAGAGTTTATAACAATGACTGAGAGGAAGCTATTGTCACGTATCCTTCGTATCCATGTGGAAAAACTGAGATAATTACCTTCCGAAGATCGAAGGGAGGCCATGATGCCTGGCTTGTGCGGCATGTCGGTGCATGCCGGCCACTGCGGACCCACGCAATTATATAGCCCCACATCTGTCCACGGTAAAGACAACGTGCGGATGACATCACACAAAAGACGCACACGCGCGTTTTTGGGTCAAGGGCTAGGTACAGCCAATCGGATCTGCAAGAGGGTTATTTAAACTCACTTATTCCTTAGCTCATTGCCCTGTAATGGTTTCCCTTAGATGGTTATCCGAGAGTGTGTTCCTGATCGTGTTATTCTGGTTTTTGACTTTAGCTTCATTTTGACTTCCCTGATTTCTGGTACCCTTGACGTTTGGCTTTTCCTTATCGCTGTGCCTCGTTCTGTGTCCCTGACCTTGGCTAGTTCTCTGACTATTCTCGGGTATGTTAAGTCCGGCCATTCTAAGTCCCGTTACCTTAGTTCTAGGGTGTGATACTATTCTGCTTGCTGGACTAATATAATCCTGACAGCTATGTCAGAGGCACGCAGGTGCAGGATAAAAAAAATGGATTTCAACATTTAATTTTTTTTTTTAAACTACAAAAATACATATTTGTATAGCCCCTTCAGGATGGGTGACGGACGAGGTCCGTCATCCTGGGGATACCCTTAACGACGGGTGACGGACCTTGTCCATCACGCGGTAAAATTAACCCCAGATCGCCGCAATCGCGGCGATCGCGGGGTTAATGGTGCTCCGGTCTGCCTCTGTATTAGAGGCAGACCGGGAGCACCGGATCGGGCTGTCCCAGCCCATGAGCCCGCTCTGACAGCATGTCAGAGCGGGCACATGTGCTGTGTATACTCACCTTCCGCCTCCCTGCACTTCCGGGTTCAGTGTGAAGTGCAGGGAGACGGATCAGTGCTGATCCTGCCCACTGTGTAAAAAAAATAAAGTTTTAATAAAATCCCACCCCCCTTTACCCATTTTAATAAAAAATTAACCCCTTCCCTGCCAATTGATCACTGACTACAGTGATCAATTGGCAGGGATTACATTTTACTGTCATCTGATTTTATTTTTTTAACCCCTGAGGGTTAATTATTATTTTTTTAACCCTCAGGGGTTAAATGTATTTTATTAATTAATTTAAATATTTTAAAATTAAATATTTTGCTAACTGGGGTGGGTGGAAGTTAGTGGGGAATTTGGGGATTTTAGGCTAACTAGGGGTTAACGTTAAAAAAAGTTTTAAAATAAGCTTTAAAAAGTTAAAAATTACTTTTTTTTTAAAAGTTTTAATAACGTTTAAGTAAAAAATAAAAAAGACACCCGCCTTTACCCAGTCCAAATAAAAATTAACCTCTTCCCTGCCAGTCGATCACTGCCTACAGAGATCAAAATACAGATCACAGTATTATACTGTGATCGAATTTGTTTTAACCCCTGAGGATTAACTTTTATTTATTTATTAACTCTCAGGGGATCAATTTATTTAATTAATTGATTTAAATATTTTATAATTATATATTTTGCAAGCTGGGGTGGGTGGGAGTTATGGGCAAATGGGGAATTTACGGTTAGTGCTGCTTACTGCTAGGTAGGGGTTAACGGTAAAAAAAGCTTAGACAAATGTTAAATCTGTAAAAAAAAAGTTTTAAGAAAGTTTAGAAAGTTTTTAAAAAATAATAAGCAAAACAAAAGTTTAAAAACTAGTTTTAAAAAGTTTAAAAAGTTTAAAAAAGTAAAAAAATACATAAAAAAAATACTCATTACCACTACACCTGGAACAAACTAGAGAAAAAATTATCCCATGCTAAGGTTCAAAATATGCCTTTTGAATTACCCCAGGGTGTATTCTTTAATAAATAGTATGTGTTTGGGGGGAAGTTTCAATAACCAACCATCTAAACTACTCCAAAATGGAACATGGACACAGCGTAAAACTTCAAAGTTAGAAAAAAACTGAATGGCTGCGTCTCAAATGTGCCCCTTCAACATTCACATATACCTGGCAAAGGTACATACGGGGGTATTGCTGTACTCAGCCAACATAGCTGAGCAACATATGAAGTATTTTACAGTCGTAGCACACATAAGGTTTGTAAAATATACTGGCAGAAAAAAATGCTTATTACCACTACACTTGGTACAAGCTAGCGGAAAAATGATCCCATGCTAAGGTTCAAAATATGCCTTTTGAAATACCCTGGGATGTGTTCTTTAAGAAATGGTATGCCTTTATGGTGTAGTTGTAATATGTAGCCTGCTCAAGTGCTCCAAAGTGGATCACGGACACATCAAAACCCTCCATGAAAATTCACACTTAAAAACGTAAACTTGTCACGTCTCTTTTACAGCACTGTAACTTCACAAAATATTGCCAAAGACATACAATGGGGGTGTCATTTTACTCAGAAGACTTAGCTGAGCATAATTTGGTAGGTTTGAACTTAGTGGCACATATGAAATATACAAAAGGCCCAGCAAAAATGTAATCCGTATGTAAAAAAATGCCCAAAATAATTTTTTACCACATACTTTGGCATATATTGGTGAAAAAATGGGGGCATGTTAAGGCACAATATTCACCATATGAGATACCCAGGAGTGTCTACTTTTACAAATGGTAGGCCTTTGTGAGGTTTTTTTGAACAGTCAAACTGTTATAATACCCCAAATGGAAGCATTGGCACATTAAATCCGTCTCTCAAAAATCTACTGTGAATACTGAAAAAGACAGGTCTCATATATGACACTGTAGCTTCACGAAATAGTGCCAAAGACATACAAAGGGGGTGTCATTTTACTCAGCAGGTGTAACTGAACACAAAATAAAACTTTGTAAAGGAATAGCACACACCAACTTTACAAAATACACATGAGAAGTTCTTTGTTATAAGTTTGTGTCCCAAAAAACAAAAAAAAACACAATTTATCTCCAATATTTAGCAGAGGTTGGCGGTGAAATTACTACGTAGAAAGTGTCAAAACAACCTTAGGTAAATAGCCTGTGATGTCTACTTTATATAAATATATACTTTTGTGTGGCAATTTTGTTTTCTTTTATGGCTATTAAGCTTACAATACAAACATACCAAATTCTAAAATTGCTCCACATTAAAAGTTTATTTTACTCCTTGTGCTTTGTGACCTGTAACTACCAAAAAAAAAACTTAAAATCCCAGACACATTATATATTCTGTAAATCAGAACAACTAAATTAATTTATTTTTAATTGCTTTCTTTAACCTGCACTAATTATGCACACATTATTATTGCAAAAACTGTAAAAAAAAACATTTTTTTTTATTTTTTTTTGCATTTTTCTGTATTTTTTTTTTATAATAAATAAGCATTTATATATATCTATATGTTACATTAAATTAAAGCCATTTCTGTCCTTTAAAAAACAGTATATAATATGTGTCGGTGCAATAAACAAAGAGATGCAAATTGCAGTTGAACGCAAACAGCCAGAAAATGCAAAAATTGCTTGTGTCATTAAGCGTCAGACAAGCTTCTGAAGCTGTGTCCTTAAGGGGTTAATATAAGAGTTTAGTAAACATTATATGAAAAGTTCCTCTTAAAGAATGAGAAGCAATGTAATAAATCTGTATAACATTTTTAACCTGTAGCAAGCTTAGTGTGCAACATTTTTTTTTAAAAAATGTCTTCAATATAAAACACATTGCATGTAAGTTCGCATCTGTGCACTGAAGTATATTTGGGACTTTAATAATTTCCGTTACGCACATTAGCTCCTGGCTGTATGCATTATGGCGTGGTGTTATTGAGTGACTATGAATGCAAAGTCTGTGCTGTTTACTTCTTAAATATGCTTACAGTGCTTGTCAAGAATATTAATTTTGTCACCGAGGTCAGCTTCAGGATATATAGTCTTTCATAAAATTCCATCTCATCCATGCTGTAACACTTCAAATGATTCAAATGCCTGTTATCTTTGTGATCTGTTTTCACAATGTGATATGAGATATTAATACTGTGTAAAATATACTTAAAATTGCAATACAGCTCGTTTATTTTTTGATCAATATATGAACTAAGATAGATGATGTATTTAGTATGCTAGCAGTTTAACCCCTCTAGTACCAGGTTATTTTCTAGCAAAACAATTATCTTATAATGTATTTGAAAAATCGAATATCCAATTCAATAACTATTACATCACTGAATTCGTGTAAATGGACACATTTCTAATTTCTTATTTATTTGTTTATCGTCTACAGAACTACTGGAGGGATAAATGTTTATAGATTATATTGTATTTCTTATCTTCACACAAGGGCCTCAAGTCTATTAGACGAGGTAAACTTGTCATTGAGAAAGAAAACAATGTAAAAAATTCCTATATTTTTTAATGTAATGTAGCCCAAGATCTGAAATGTTACCAAGGAAGCAGAAATTTCACTTTGAGAAAATATATCAATTAAAATGGCGACATGTCAAAACATTTACTGATAAATGTATGGCTATAACAACAGGAACTGTTAAGATCTAATTTCTCAGGAGCTCTTATCTTTAATAGGCTGTTAATCAAATAGGGCATTTAAACTCTACTTTGCTTACTGTACAAGTCCTGAAACAATAATCCTGAAAGTGTACTCCAGGATAGTTCCTACCAAGTGTAAAAAATACAATCCTTTAAATTTCTTAATTTAAAAATGCCTAATACAAGATAGATCAGACACAAAGAAAAAAAAAAATGAATATGATGACTAATTATATATACTATTTTGAAGATTCTTCAGTGCAAAAGGTAAGTTTTTTTCCTTTTTTAGTGTTAGATGTTTTTTGTTTTTTTTTATTCAGCTTCCCGATCAGAGGAATATGTCACCAAATCAGTCTGTTTGGAAAGAGCAGCCAGGATAGATATAGACAATGTTGTGTTAAAAGTTAAAGGGACACTATAGTTACCAGAAAAAACTACAGCTTATTGCATTTGTTCTGGTGAGTATAATAATTCCCTTCAGGCTATTTGCTGTAAACACTGTCTTTTCAGAGAAAATGCAGTGTTTACATTACAGCCTAGTGATAACTTCACTGGCCACTCCTCAGATGGCTGCTAAAGCTACTTCCTGGGGCAGAGCTGCAGAGTGAGCAGCACCGCCATTCAGTGTTTCCACCCTCTGCATGCAAACACTGAATTTTCCTCATAGAAATGAGGAGATGCTGATTGGCCAGGGTTGTGTTTGACTTGTGCTGGCTCTGCTCCTGATCTGCCTCATTGACAGTCTCAGCCAATCCTATGTGAAAGCATTGTGATTGGCTCAGACCACCACTTCTGTCAGCAGACAGGGGCAGGTCTGAGGCAGACAGGGGTAGAGGCAGCAGCTTCAGACTTCAATACAAGTGAGATTTTACTATATTTAGGGAGGCAAGAGGGGGTCAGGGTGGCTAGATGATGGTTTTAGCACTATAGGGTAAGGAATACATGTTTGTGTTCCTGACCCTATAGTGCTCCTTTAAGATCTAGATATTAGAACTGGAAGAGCTCACTTACCCTGGGTAATCAACAACAGATTATTGGAAAAAAAGATCAGTTTAAATTCATAAATTGCACAGATTTAGTGGGTTCCATTAAAAAGCTGATGCGTTTTAATCTATCTGCCAACTAGGTCAGCTGTCTTGTACTAGATCAAAGAACACGGTGTAATTAATATCAAAAAAGTTAAGTGGGCAGCAACACACATATACAAGCGACTAAATTTGAGTGTAAGCTCACGATATAGAATGCATGTGCGCTCCTAAATAAACTGTAAAAATAACCAAAATTTATACAAATATAAATATATTTATTATTAAATGGTAAATAAATAGATAGCTAGATAGATCTATAATTGATTAGATTAATATAATATATGGTATAATATAGCTATCTAGATATGTAAAAAACACACAATAATATAAAAATGAAACAAAATATAAATGAGAGAACTCAATAAAAGTACCTTACCTCGGTGGGGGCCCCCACCGAGGTGTAAGCAAGAGGAATACTCGGGAGCAGGACGAAGTCCGACGTGTGAGGTGTGTAGTGCTGGACCGCGGTCGGTATCTTCTAAAAAGACCGCGGTAGGTAGAAAAGGCACTCCAACAGAAAACACGTTGCACCACGGTCGGTGCCTTCAAAAAAGACCGCGGTGTACGGAGACCGGCCGGCAGCAAAACACGCTTCAAGTTGGCACTCACGGGGATTCCTGCACCCGACCTCTTCCTGCAACAGCTGATCAGGGTGTCGAGCTAACAGCTGTGGCTTATCGACGCGTTTCGTCCCGCCCACGGGACTTTCTCAAGATGCAGAAACAGCCACAGTTCGAACTTTAAATACACCCATCAATTAGCCATTAAGTATAGAACAAGTAAACAAATAAAATTGAATAAAGATGAATAAAAATAACAACGAAAATAATAAGTAAAGCTACCCATAGAGCACACAGAGGAAAAGGGTAAACCCCTGAAACATCTATATACACACATAAATTTTTTATAAAAGGCAAAAACGTACCAATAAACACCTATAATACAGAACCCATGTTATTTAAAGGGACAGATACTGATCGTGTATATAAATGATAATAAGCTTCAAGAGCGATCTAGAATCACCAGTGCTTATAGTATGTAATATATCTCATGATATTTACACAAAAATATCTGTACCAAACCAAAGAACCGACATAGAAATATGCAGATATAAATAAACAGACGAACCGGATGGTAGAGACCTTAGAATAGATCTGACTCTTCATAGAAGACACAGAAGAAAGGTATAATCCCCTAAAAGTTATTTCTACCTTTTCGAAAAGGGCCAAAAATTACAGCAATAAATGACTATAATACAGAACCCATATTATTTATAGGGGCAAACATTAGTTGTGTATAGGGGTTTAGAGCGCGATCTACAATCGCAATTGCTTATGGTATATACCCCATAATATTTGCACAGAAACATCTGATCAGGACCCAAAACCACAGAACCAGCATAAAAGTATACAAATGTGAATGAACAGAAAAAACTAATAATAAAGCCCTTAGAACAAATCTAACTCCTCATTCAGGCCGTTGGGTGTCATGGTATTCAACCTAAAAATCCACATGGATTCGCATTTAATGAGTTCCCTCTTCCTTTTAGCCATATCCTGGAATGGGGGAATATGCGTTAGGCCCAATAACCTAATGCCAGAAGGATTATTATCGTGAAAAGTAGAAAAGTGTCGAGCTACTGAAGATTTGCAATTGTTACGAATTATGGCTGTTCTGTGTTCACGGAACCTGCATTTCAAGGGTCTTGTTGTTTGGCCCACATACTGCCGATCACAGGGACAAATTAACAAGTATACCACAAAGGAAGTGTTACAGCTGATATCCGATTGAACAAAAAAGTATTCAGATTTGTTAAAGGGGCTGAAACTCGAGGTAGAATGCCAAATATAACCACATGTCAAGCATTTAGTGTGACCACAGCGTTTACTTGTGAAGCCCTCTTTTGTCAGTGTCGTTTTCCTCTCTTTGTGGCGTTGCAATTTGGAGGGTGCTAGAATGTTCTTCAAGCTAGGTGCCTTCCTGAATGTGACTCTTGGTGAATCCGAAATGCAAAAAGATAGCCAAGGATCTTTCCTCAAAATGGGCCAATACTTATGAAAAATCTCGATGATGTCATCAAATGCTTTACTAAAAGAAGTCGTAAAGATAGGTGTAGTACCCTTACCCACTTCCTTGGTGCTGATGTTAAACTTAGCTGTCTTACATTTCGGGACTTGAACATTGTCCAAAAGTTGGAGAATCATATAGTGCTCATCTGTGTGTGATTTCTGCTCGTAATATGCACTTACGAGGGATTGCTTAGGGCTGGGAAGATCCATAACATGATTCCCAAGGGTGGAAGTATCACCATAATTATGCCCTTTCAGATAAGCATTCAGTATCTTGTGTGATGGATAGGACTTTTCAACGAAACGTTGACATAGAACATAGGATTCTCTTTCATAATCAGACAGAAACGAACAGTTCCGTCTGATTCTGATGAATTGTCCCAGGGGGATGTTATGTATCCATGTGGGATGATGACAGCTATTGGCATGTAAGTAACCGTTCACATCCACACTCTTTTGGAAAGTTTTGGTAATGATTCTGTTCCCAAGACCTGTAAGAGTTAGGTCTAGAAAATCAATTGTGGACCTGTGTTTCTTATGCGTGAAAGAAAGACCCCATCTGTTGTTGTTAATGTAGGTCATAAAGTTGTCTATATCTTTCCAATCACCCCTCCAGACAATTAGAATGTCATCGATAAATCTTCGATACAGGGCGAGCCGCTCCATCCAGTGTGGTTCCGCAAAGATCATTTCTTGTTCCCAATGGCCCATAAATAAATTTGCGTAGGAAGGAGCGAAACTCGCCCCCATCGTAGTTCCCTTTTTCTGTATGAAGAACTTTCCATTAAATTCAAAATAATTGTGTTTCAGCATAAATTCAGTGAAACTAATAATGAATTGTGATTGTTTTTCTGGAAGGAGTGGATCTGCTCCTAGATAAAGGGAAAGGGCTTTTAGGCCCAAAGTGTGGTCAATGTTTGAATAGAGGGCTGCTACGTCTATCGTTAGCCAACAATATTGTTCAGACCATTCAATCTCCTTAACTAGGGACAACACATGTCCTGTGTCTTTCACAAAAGATGGCAAATGGGGAACATATCTTTGTAGATGGAAATCAACCCACTTGGAGATAGGTGAAATCAATGAATTTATACCCGATATTATAGGGCGGCCTGGGGGATTGGTAAGGGACTTATGCACCTTAGGCAGGTAGTAAAAAATGGGAATCTCTCCTTGTGCTGAAAGAAAAAAGCTCCTTTCTTTTTTGTCAATAGCACCGCTCAGTGAGGCTGCTTCTATGAGGTCTCTCAGTTCACCCCTAAAGCGCAAAGTGGGATCACTTCCCAAGACCTCATAATAATCTCTATTTTCGAGTATTCGCTCTGATTCTTTTAGATAAGCAGCTCTATCCAACAAAACAATCCCCCCTCCCTTGTCCGCCCCTTTAATGATGAGGTTGTTGTTAGTTTTCAAACTGGTGATAGCTGCTAATTCAGCTTTATCCAGGTTACTGCAAACTCGATCTTTTCTCTTTTTAAGGTTATTACAGAGAATTCTCAGGTCGTTCAAGACCAAATCATAAAACATTTGGATATACGGACCTTTATCTATCTGGGGATAAAACATAGAAGGGGGTTTAAGGCCAGATGGAATAATGGCCTCTATAATGTTTGATGTATCCTCATACTGGCTTGATGGCCCTTCCTGTTCATCCAGAAGAGAAATTAAATTATAGAAGACAATTTTATCCTGTGGAGTATTAAAGGTTTTAGGGCAAACCACCACGCCTTTAGAATCTCTGATGTTGAAGGATCTAACTACAGTCAGTTTCCTGACAAAGTAGTTAAGGTCCTTAAACAGATCAATGATATTAGGTAATCTGTCTGGGGCATATTTCAATCCTTTGTTAAGCAAGGAAATTTCTCCTATGTTGAGAGTATGGGAGGATAGATTGAACAGACCTCTCAAAGACATCTCATTTTGGCTGGACTGTTCTTCCTTCCTCTTGTTCCCCTATGGGGGCCCCCCTCTTTTTGTGCATGTTTCTGAACATTGGGAAGGTTCTCTCCCCTACTGTTTGAGGGGGGGCCAGCTCTAAAAAATGATCACGTGTACTGGGACCATTGCTCCTATAAGGGAAATTTTGCTTGGGTTTGGCACCTAGATCATGAACCTGATCAACTCCCCTCCCAGACCCCTCCTCCCTAGTGGTATAATGTAGACTATTTCTTCCCAACACAGTAAGATTCGGGTTGGGTGATTCGCCTTTATTACGTGAGGACGTGGGGCGGTGACTCTTCCTATAGTCAAACTTAGTCCCAGTGGAAGTAGATGAACTCAGGTCATTTTTAACTGTATCAGCATAGGACCTATATTTCTGTCTCTGAATCCCTTTAGAAGGGGAATATGAGTGGTGGAAACTGGAGCGCTTTACTGATGACATAGGCTGACCCTTATTAATAGGGGTATGCCTGGGATTGTGAGGAGATGCTGATTGGCCAGGGTTGTGTTTGACTTGTGCTGGCTCTGCTCCTGATCTGCCTCATTGACAGTCTCAGCCAATCCTATGTGAAAGCATTGTGATTGGCTCAGACCACCACTTCTGTCAGCAGACAGGGGCAGGTCTGAGGCAGACAGGGGTAGAGGCAGCAGCTTCAGACTTCAATACAAGTGAGATTTTACTATATTTAGGGAGGCAAGAGGGGGTCAGGGTGGCTAGATGATGGTTTTAGCACTATAGGGTAAGGAATACATGTTTGTGTTCCTGACCCTATAGTGCTCCTTTAAGATCTAGATATTAGAACTGGAAGAGCTCACTTACCCTGGGTAATCAACAACAGATTATTGGAAAAAAAGATCAGTTTAAATTCATAAATTGCACAGATTTAGTGGGTTCCATTAAAAAGCTGATGCGTTTTAATCTATCTGCCAACTAGGTCAGCTGTCTTGTACTATCCTATAGACATGGCAGGCATTTATCAGTGGTACCTCATATAAGGTTTACCATATAAGGTTTCTGAATCAGTTCATGAGTTTCCCAGTGTTTGGGTAGTTACTACTCGTATTTCTTGGAGGCTTCCTTTCAAAACCCAACCAGCTATTAAAGACTAGTAATAAATTGTATTTGTCCCATTGTTTTCTTTAAACAATACTATATATAATAGTTCAGGTTTATATATTCATATACGGAGATTTTCTGCCCTGGTTGCAGTTTTTTTAAGGTTTATTATCATAAAGATAAATCTAAATATTGATCAATGTTTATTTTTTCTTCCACCTGTGTATCAAATTATGGCCTCAGTTTAAAAACTTTGGATAAGCTTTCCAAACAATTTAATAATTTTGTAGTATATTGAAAAATATTTTAATAGTTTTATATTTTGATATTTTTTATTTCATTTTTATATGATATATTCTTTTGATATTTTAATATTTTTTGTAATATTAGTATTATGATTTTTTTACATATTGTAAAGTATTCTTGATAAGAACACTATATAATAAATATGAACTACATAAAATAAAATAAATAGAAATAACATATGCAAAGTAGTTAATTATTTCTCTATAAAATACATAAAATAGTACATTTACTATTTCCCTTACACATACTTTATATACTTTTATGGGCTCTTCATTGGCACTAATGTTATATAAGGTAAGATTAGGCACCCTCTAAGCTCCAAAAGTACTAAATTTTAATTTTGGTGCATATATGCTGTCCCTTTACTAGGACAATGTAAAACATTGCCATTTCTGAGAAACAGACATTTTTTTATACTTTGGATATACAGAGCTTGAACGAATCACCAGTCTACCCAAATTCGGAAGATCTACAATTCAGCCAAAACTGTCTGAATTGGCACCCCCTCCCCCTGGCCTGGATACTTACTCTCTGCAATGATCACAATTGATGGAACAGCCTGACAACTAAGGTAGCCCCCCCGCAGGAAATCTTGCCCCTCCGCGTCATGTGCTCACAATGACACAGCAATCACATGACCGGGTCTGCTTGATTGGCAGATTCACTGCAGGGGGAATGCCTAGGTCTTCAGGCAGATCCTAAAACTTATATTTTTAAAAAAAAAGTTAAAAAAAAAGTAATTATACATAAATAATACAAAAAAGTTATATATTAAAAAAAATACTTACCGTATATACTCGAGTATAAGCCGACCCGAATATAAGCCGAGGCCCCTAATTTTACCCCAAAAAACTGGGAAAACTTATTGACTCGAGTATAAGACTAGGGTGGGAAATGCAGCAGCTACTGGTAAATTTCTAAATAAAATTAGATCCTAAAAAAAATATATTAATTGAATATTTATTTACAGTGTGTGTATAATGAATGCAGTGTGTGTATAATGAATGCAGTGTGTGTATGAATGCAGTGTGTGTATGAGTGCAGCGTGTGTGTATGAGTGCAGCGTGTGTATGAGTGCAGTGTGTGTGTGTGTATATGAGTGCAGTGTGTGTGTGTGTGTATATGAGTGCAGTGTGTGTGTGTGTATATGAGTGCAGTGTGTGTGTGTGTATATGAGTGCAGTGTGTGTGTGTGTGTATATGAGTGCAGTGTGTGTGTGTGTGTGTATATGAGTGCAGTGTGTGTGTATATGAGTGCAGTGTGTGTGTGTATATGAGTGCAGTGTGTGTGTGTGTATGAGTGCAGTGTATGTGTGCAGTGTGTGTGTATGTGTGCAGTGTGTGTGTATGTGTGCAGTGTGTGTGTATGAGTGCAGTGTGTGTGTGTATGAATGCAGTGTGTGTATGAATGCAGTGTGTGTATGTATGAGTGCAGTGTGTGTATGAGTGCAGTGTGTGTGTATGTGTGCAGTGTGTGTGTATGTATGTGTGCAGTGTGTGTGTGTGTGTGTGCAGTGTGTGTGTGTGTGTGTGTATGTGTGCAGTGTGTGTGTGTGTGTGTGCAGTGTGTGTGCAGTGTGTGTGTGTGTTGCAGTTGTGGGGGGGTGGGCAATTTTATTATTTTATTTATTATTATTTTTTATTATTTTAATATATTTTTTCATTATTATTTCTTCTTATTATTTTTTATTTAATTATTATTTTTATTTTCGTCCCCCCTCCCTGCTTGATACATGGCAGGGATGGGGGCTCCTTCCCTGGTGGTCCAGCATTGGCAGTTCAGTGGGGGGGGGAGAGGGGGCTGGCAGAGATCTTACTTACCCGTCCTGCAGCTCCTGTCAGCTCTCTCCTCCTCCGCGCCGTCCGTGCAGCTCCCTCTGTCAGCTCACACTGTAAGAGATTTACACTGGGAGCTGACCGAGGTGCTGAACGGACGGCGCGGAGGAGGAGAGAGCTGACAGGAGCTGCAGGACGGGTAAGTAAGATCTCTGCCAGCCCCCTCTCCCTCAGTCTGTATTATGGCAATGCAAATTGCCATAATACAGACTCTGACTCGAGTATAAGCCGAGTTCCGGTTTTTCAGCACAAAAAATGTGCTGAAAAACTCGGCTTATACTCGAGTATATACAGTATATATTAATATTAACCAAGGCAGAAATACCAGAGAATTTAATTTGCAAGCCTTATATTTGATCCTGTAACTTTCCAAACCCCATAAAACCTGTACATGGGGGGTACTATTGTACTCATGAGACATCACGTAATACAAATATGTGTGTTTTGAAGCAGAAAACTGTATAATAATGATAATACTGAGTAAAAATGTATTCTCTGCAAAAAACAAATATGATTACTAACATGGGCCAAGGTTTGTGACTAAGTAGGTACTAAAAAGACTGGCAATTGCTTTTCTGCTTTTGCAAATGGTATGCCATGATAGGGTAATATGTTTGGTCTGCCAAATGGTCTCAAAAGCCACTTAGGCCCAGCAAACCAATATGGCAAATGTCAATGTGTAAAAACTGAAAAGGGCAAACTTTTTATTTGACTCTGTAACTTTTCAAAAGACCATAAAACCTGTAGATGAGGGCATTGTTATACTCGTGGGACATCACAGCAAACAAATGTGTGCATTTTATTGCAGTAGAAGTATTATGACATTAAAATGCATAACTTAGCTATAGCAACATTTCTTAATGTCTCACACTTTTATTTTATTCATGTTAAATTATGTTTCATATGTATTAAGGCCGTTTGGCCTGTATTTGTGGGAGGGGCTTAAATTAATTCACTCCCCTATATAAGGGACACCCCTTACCTGACTCTTATCGCTTGAGGTCAGCATCAGAATGATTTCCACTTCCGGGTCATCCAGACGCCATTTTACCTGATTACTCCATGAGGTTTTCTAAGCAGAGCTGTGTCAGGAATCCAGCCACAGGCTTTTCCGGCCTACCACCTTCTTTCTTCAATCCATCGCCGTGGATGGTGCCCAAGTGACTCACAAACCGTAAGTCGACCTACCCGTTACGCCAGGCATCAGTCCCACGGCACCATTCACGGGTCAGGTCCTCACTTTACGGCTGCATTTTGTCTAAGTCTGTTCTAAAACTATTGCATGTTCATGCATATCATTTGTTTAAACCCCCTACCAGTCTTTGGGTGTACTACAGGCTTCTTAGACATAATCACATTTCATGTACAAACCAACGAACCACCGCATTTTCGCCTACACACTGACCCCTACCGGTCATTCAGTGTACTACAGGCTTCTTAGACATTATCGCATTTCATGTACAAACCAACGAACCACTGCATTTTCGCCTACACACTGACCCCTACCGGCAATTCGGTGTACTACAGGCTTCTCAGACATTATTGCATTTCATGTACAAACCATCAAACCACTGCATTTTCGTCTGCACAGGCTTCTCAGACATTATTGCATTTCATGTAAAAAACAACCAACCACCGCATTTTTCACTTACACACTGACCCCTATCGGTCATTCGATGTACTACAGGCGTCTTAGACGTTTTTTGCATTTTCATATACAAACCAATAAACCACTGCATTTTCACCTACACACTGACCCCTACCGGTTTTTGGTGTACTATAGGCTTCTTAGATATTATCGCATTTCATGTACAAATCAACGAACAACTCTTTTTTCGCCTACACACTGACCCCTACTGGTCTTTTGGTGTACTACAGGCTTCTCAGACATTATTGCATTTCATGTACAAACCAACAAAACACTGCATTTTTCACCTACACACTGACCCCTATCAGTCATTCGGTGTACCACAGGCTTCTTAGACGTTTTTGCTTTTCATGTACAAAACAATAAACCACTGCATTTTCACCTACACACTGACCCCTACCGGTCATTCAGTGTACTACAGGCTTCTCAGACATTATTGCACTTCATGTACAAACCAACTAACCACAGCATTTTCGCCTACATGCTGACCCTTACCGGTCAATCGGTATACTATAGGCTTCTCAGACTTTATTTCACTTCATAAGCAAACAAACTAACTACAGCATTTTCGCTTTTATACTGACTCCTATCTGTCAAACGGTAGGATTAACCCCTTCAGGACACATGATATGTGTGACATGTAATGATCCCCTTTTATTCAAGAAGTTTGGTCCTTAAGGGGTTAAAGGGTATTTTAACATACAATCAGCATTTCTGACCCCTACTGGTCAACAGCAAAACAGTCTTCACATGTCATATACAATTTACCAGCCAATATAAATTACACATAAGATTGTTTTAAACATAACCATAAATTAAACTCCAGCACGGGCTCAACTTCAGGTTTAATTCACAATAATTTACATTTCACATCAAGACCAACAGTGGTTCTATCAACACTGCCACCTACAGGTCTGTCAAGTACATTGACAATTTTCATGGGGTTTTACAAACACCAAAACACTGACACCTATAGGTCAACAGACAAACAACATTTCACATACCAATCAGTATCCAACTACACTGCCACCTATAGGGCACTGGGCAGATCTCCAGTGCACTTGCATTTTGCAACACCATGTTCACTGACCCCTACCATTCAATAAGACATCCAACAATTCACATAGCAAGCACTATATCAACATCTGGTATCAATACATATATTATTACACAATAGCAGACGCATCTGTATATACGTAACTGGTAATATAGTTCACATACATTTTACACAGCACGCTGCTCACACAACAGACTTTCCCCTAGCAAGGTGACATACAACATACAAGGTGGAGACAGACCACATTTTCACTTGTACATACGGCACTTAATGGGTTAAGATTGATACATATTTAACCAGTATGGCTACGATGTTTAATATTTACACATCACGGCACTTTACTTTTCACATATACTGTACGTATTAAGATAAGCTTGGTCTATGCCATATTTCCTTATGCCATACAGTTTTATCCATTCAGCTTACAGTTACTACTAAAAACCTATAGGGATTGTCAGGTTCAATACCATACTACCAAGTACATACACCTGCTCACGTAGTTATTCATCTCTTACCTTCCCTGGAATAGTAATAGTATACTGGCAATTAGGGTTCTAGGGCCCAATAGGTATTACCCCCTTTTTTTCTCTGCATTATGCTTCGGTTAGTGGTCCCGCGAGGCCAACACCCCGCCTCACATTCGGAGGCATACACCCCTCGGGCCACTTGTGAGCTAGCCGCCTCGTATTGTATCATAGAGAGGGCCTCACCTGTCACTCCCCTTCCTATTTTCTGGTTACTGTCACCGAGAGGCCAACATCCTGCCACAACGTTCGGTGGCCACTCAAAATCCCCTCGCGCCAAGCATAGATAGAGCCTCTCAAGCCACTTGGCAACTAGCAGGGCCTCACCAGTCACCAAAAAACACCAAGCCTAATCGTTTCGCCTTACGGCTTAGCTAGCAAGCCAGTACAAGAACCCTGGGTACAAATAATAATTGCAGTCTTTATTGTTATTTAAGTATTTCTCAAAAAGATGGTGAAGAATCACCTCTTCCTAGCACCCCGGCTAGAATTGATACACCTTCAAGCAGAGGAGATGTTGCTAGTCCAGCAGCAATCAGATCCTGGACGATCCCACACATTACCACCGACCTAAGGAGGTGACAAATACCCTACCCTGCTACAGCAAGGAAAGCAGAGTTATTCAAACTCCTCCATACATCAACGGACAACACGGAGGCAGGGGAAGGCCCAGCTACATCAACTCAGGTGACACCCAGGCTATACTAGCCTCACTCAAACTCATGAGCCAAAAAATTTATGACAGACTGGCAATCTCGAGTTGGTCACCACAGCCCTCACAAGGCTGGGCCTCACGCTACTGTACAACCAGCACCAACCAAAACTCGGTTACCTGGTACAATCAATTCTTATGACACATAAGACGTTAACCCTGCACGTATGATGTCAGCACATTGGGGAAGCAAGGCATATATATGTATGATGATGTATCTGTGGTGGTCAGATCCAGGGATTCCAGGTAAATCGGGAACTGACCATCCCTTGGTTGGGTTGGCAATTGGAATATGCAGAGATGTTTATTTTTGCAGGTACCCATACAGAAGGGATTTTGTCCCAAACAAATGGACGAGCGCTCTCAGGCTCCAGGTACCAGCACCTCTGAACTACCAGAGACCATTGATATGAGTAGTTGCATTGCATATAGACTGTTGCATATATGTTCAAATGGTTCAGGGCACATGACAAACCATGTGTCCCAATACAACTTACAAATAACGTACACACCAATGCATTTTCAACACTACTGACTCATCACCCTTCCAGACTTGTAGTAGATTTACTAAAGCTCTGGAGCTTCAAAGGTCTCCCATACAGGTATCATAAACACACCTTCAAGGAATATAGCATGCCCTCACTTACAGTCAGCACAACAAAACCATTGGCTATAAACACACTCATAGCCAAGATCTGCAGAGGGGTCTTCCAATCTCCACCATTTACAGCAGGGCACCAAACACAAACACATTGGTATTGTCACAAGGAATCTTCCCTTAAACAAAGACTAACCATAGACTTATTGGCACCACACACCTCCGCTACCCCAAGTCTCAACTCCCTCATACCCTCCAAGGAGTTTTCTTACTATACAACACCATTGATCTACCTTTACAGCTATCACTCAAGCATGGGTTGAAGCTTGGTTAAGTAAGACCAATATCATCAACGCAGTAAACGGCTACCATCTACCCTACACACTGGCACTTACATGGCATAAATTGGGCAATCCTTTCCCCGCTCAACTTTCCAGCTCCAGATTAGCCTATCGATATTCGCAGATACTCTGTGCTGGTTATGATAACATATCCAGAGGTCTTACAGTCATACACTATCTAGAAGACTTCTTGTTGATCAAAGATAACATATTTTTCACTAGAAGCCTCACGGCAGCTTAGTCTGGTTGACCACTTGGGCATCCCAGTACCCCATAAGAAACAGAAGGCCCAGACACTATCATCACATTACTGGGCATACAACTTGAGTCAGCATCCATACACGCAAGTTACCACAAGACAAATAGGGAACATTCTCATCCACATCAATCACTACCTCCTGCTTAGTACTTACAACTGCAAGGAACTACAATCCCTACCAGGTTCCTTAATTTTGCCATGCCAATCATACCACAAGACCACGCTTTCACATCCAGAGTACTTTCCCCTTTTTTCCACACTTCCAACATGATGATCAGAGGATGTCCCTAGACACCTGCACATGGGGGGAATTTCTTAACCACTTGGCATGGTAAAAGCATGTTCCTTCCAGGATTGTCTGACACTTCTCCAACCAGATGGTCAGACGCGGCATCTACCACGGGTTTGGCAGCGATCTACCAGGAACGATTGCTTTGGAGCTGTTGGCCATGGCATCCAGGTTTGGGAATTTTTCCACCACCTCAGCCCCTTTGGGAGATCTACCCCATTGTAGCAGCTGCTGTGGCATGGGGTAAATCATGGTCAGGGTCATCAATCCGTTATTACTCTGACAACTAGGCACATGTCATATCATCAACAATCGCCACTACTCATCCATAAGGTCATGATATTTCTGGGGAACTCACTTGGTTGGCCACTTATCACATTTCACTTTCATGTACCAGACGGGGGTATACATCCCTGCCGATAATTGTCTCATTTATATTCCAGGCATGTTCATCATACGCTTCCTACAGCCGCCCATACAGTCACGGCCACGCTTTCGTTCCAGAGACAAAATCATGGATTAGACATACTCATGCAGCATAGCATGCACTATCCCACCTAGCACTTTCGTCCCATACTTATAGAACACATAACACAGCTTTTCACCTGGCTTAAAGAATCTCTTTGGAACACGACATAGCTCAACCTGTGTCATAACATTTCTCCTAGGTTTTGCTTCTTTTTGCCACCTTAAACTATCTCACACACCATTAATTATATAGTTTACAGGCATTCAACAACACAGGATAACCTATGGCCAAAACTACCATAACTTCATGCTATCATACCAGACAAGAATATACTCAGAGGTTTTCAGGAATCCATTCTCCCACGTTCCTCTCAGAGATTACCAATAGCCATCCAACTTTTCATCCTTAACGGACCTATTAGATCTACAACCATTCAATTATACTACAAAGTTGGCCATTACCAGCCATGCACATTGCCTTTTATGCCTTTCTCAGGCCAGAGAATTCACTACCATCACCACCACTCAGACAGATCATTGTCTTCAACGATCCCACGTACGTAAACACATATTTCATTACCTATTGGCTCTACCACATTCCGAAACGAGTCAACACGGACCAACAGTAGAGATAACATACTATCCTACCCACAACAAATGGTGTTCACTTTCGGTCCTAGATTCCTACCTTCAAAAATTCTTCCAGGAATTAAATACTATAATGCATTTAAGGAAATGTCTGGTTAATTTGTATATATTTGTTGACTGTATTAAATCTTTGATTATTCATTTTTGCCCTCTTTATTTACAGGCCTACCGTATCGTCGGTCTCGGCACACCACAACCGACTTGCTCCCTTTATACTATCCTACGCTTATGCTGGATCCTTACTCCATATACGGCTATTTGCCCCTTACACAAGTATTAAGGCCGTTTGGCCTGTATTTGTGGGAGGGGCTTAAATTAATTCACTCCCCTATATAAGGGACACCCCTTACCTGACTCTTATCGCTTGAGGTCAGCATCAGAATGACCCTCCCACCCACTCCTCATTTCAACACTCTTTTCTTTCCATTTACTTTACTTTCTTACTCCTTGGTGGGCCCTCTTTATTTACAGGCCTACCGTATCGTCGGTCTCGGCACACCACAACCGACTTGCTCCCTTTATACTATCCTACGCTTATGCTGGATCCTTACTCCATATACGGCTATTTGCCCCTTACACAAATAAATATTTGATCTGAAATGAAAGACCTGTTTCTCCTGAACAAAATTATATATAATAAGTGTGTGTGCACATAATATAAAATAAATAAATTATGATTGAATAGACATATAGCTCAAATCCTATGTATTGTTTTGGTATTGTTTTGGTCAGAACAATTTACAATGTACCGTATAAAATGTAAGAAATATAATGTAAACATCCTGTTTACATCACAAACTAAACTATATATTCCAAATAGTATATCTAGTTTATTTCCTAAAAGCGTGCGCTTTATTCATTTAAGATGATTACAATACATAAAGACTGAAACCTGACCATTCCTTTTTACAGAATTTATAGATGTTTTTCTGTAAGGAATCAAATCATTGAAGCATACAATATTAAAATGCATGCTTTGGTACATTTTGAAACTTACTTACTAAAATGGTTATGCTAATACATAGTTAAATGACCCTTGAGAGCACAAACAATCATGCAGTATATTTTTTTGATTGCGCACAAGAATTCCAGTGGAATTGTGTGGATTGGGAGAACAATTACAGACTGAGGAAATCATGCAAAAGCTATCATGCCAGTGATTCTTAGAAACACAGAGAGGTTTGCCTTGTCATTAAATTATAAATGAGATACATACAATCTACTCATCTATACATTTCTCTTTAAATAATGATTGTTTGACAGTTTGTATTTGTTTATTAGCCGTAGGCAAATGTATCACCGATGTAACTTTCTTCGAAATGAGTCAGTTTTCACAAACTAGGCTTTTCAAAGGGAACAACCATATCTCAGGATTTATAATATTATATTAACTTATCCCTATATTTATTAAAAATGCATTTGTGAAGTGTGAAATCTAAAATGTAACCCCTTAAAGACACATGACATGTGTGACATGACATGATTCCCTCTTATTCCAGAAGATTGGTCCTTAAGGGGTTAAAGGACACTATAGTTCTAGACACTATATATAGTTAAATATTTTTTGTTTCTGTTTATGCAACCCTATTCACTCCTTCCCATGGCTGTGACTGACACATCCTGCATTATTTCACTGGTTTCATTTTCAATCAGCTGTAACTTACTTTACAAGTTTTTATCTCTTGCACTGTAAATTGAACTTTAATCACACACAGGAGGCTCCTGCAGGGTCTATCAAGCTATTAACATAGCAGGAGATACAGAATTCTAAATTCAACCGAATCTGCAATAGAGGTACTATAAACATTAGATGACTCTTTACAGGTAGTGTTTTGCAAGACTGTGCACGTCACATGCAGGGAGGTGTAAGTAGGGCTGTATAAACAATGTGATTTAGTTCCTAAATGGCAGAGAATTGAGCAGTGAGACTGCAGGGACATGATCTATACACCAAAACTGCTTCATTAAGCTAAAGTTGTTTTGGTGACTATAGTCCCTTTAAATGTAGAAATCTACACCTCTTTATCCCGCAACTCTTAGCTTCCTGTATTGCCAATCATTGTTATAAGCTCTGTCCTTGCAGTCAGCATAGAGCAAGCATACCAAAAAGAGGAGAATTAAATTATGTTTTATTCCTCCCTCTTCATTTGCAGTATTTGCCCTGGCTTTGCCTTGTCTGAAGTGAATTATGATGACATTTGCTAAACATTTAATACAAATGTAAAAGAAAACAGAGCATCTCATGAAAACAGATTATAGCTATAGGTGATTTTCTATGTTTTATTCAATGGCGACAGTTTCCCTTTAATTAAAAGTCATGGTAAGCATTGTCTTTGACTGGTGCACTGATATTTGAATGTTGACCATATTGAAGCTAAATACTATATTTGCTACTAATGTGACAAGCACTCTGATAATCACATTGTATGACTGTGACAGTCTACTTAACAGGCCATAGATTCTTTTTTTTTTTTAAACCTTCATTGAATGTATTTTGCAGCTTACAGTTCAGAAACAGTACATGCAAGTCAATAGCACAATACAGTTTGAGTGATCAACATTCATCTTGTAACTGGGGCGAAAACAACAGCAAGGTGGTGGGGGGGGGAGGGGGGGATACCAGGCATGTTAGCACGGAGGTATATCATAAGCCATAGATTCTTTTTTCTCTCCTAGTTTTGTAGACACAGAGGTGTTGACATGTTGAGTAAGCTGATTGCAAACAAGGGCAAACAAGACGAAAAGACTGTATCTGGAGGGCAAAGTGTACCTTCAGCATGGAGTGCATGATGTAAAAATCAAACTGTCACTTATGGGGAGTTAAGTGTGAAGAAAGAGACTAGTTTGAGTGAGTCCATGAAGGATTTAATTCCCAAACTCAAACTTTTAATTTAGTTTAGAAAGGCATTTTACTAGTAATTATCTGTCTGTTCAAACAGATATCTTGAAATGAGAATAATAATAATATTAACAATATAATAGCTGGCTACATTAAAATGAGAGGCTGGAATATATATATATATATGTATTTACATATTAAATAATGTGTTACATGATGTTGATATCACAGGAAATGTTCTAATTATTTTAATTCTTTGTGGTCATTGTGCATATTATACAATATACACCGACACTATAATCTACCTGGCATTGCAATGTATTTGAAATCATGCTTGGTGAAATGGCTGTCAGAAAAGCTTCAAAACTGGCTACACAATTCATTTACAACATTTTACTTACTGCTACAGTGTAACACTGTTTAGTATAGATGAGTTTGAAAAGTAAAATACCCAAAAGCCTGAAACCTAGGTGGTCTAACTTTTCAAGTTTTAGATTTTAGATTACCTTTACCTGAAGCTTGTGTTGACAAGCTACAATAAAAATAGTTTTAAAAAAAAGGATAGAACTAAGTGTGGCTACACAGCGAGAAAGCCATGTGACTATCTCGCCATCCCCCACATCATGCACAAAGTTGTAGGGGCAAAACAAAAAGCAAGGGGGGTATTTGTAATCCAAGAGATGCTGTTCAGAGGCCCGACCTATTCTTATGGGGAGTGGAGAACGGGTGAAGGAAGCAAATAAGCAACATGGGCCACTACATTTGTTCTCATCTCCTGGGCATTAAAATAGGACAGTCAAAGTGTTAGCTGTGAAATTCCCAGCCTCTTGGTTTATTTTAGTTCTAGAACCTTTTTTTTTTAATAAGTGGCCTTACTCCCTAACTATAACAGTACCCAGTTGCCCATTGCTATGGTTCAAGTGTTATGCTCAATCAACCTTGCAGCAACAGAGACCAAGTACCACTGGGGTGCCCAGTAAGCATCAGTACCTATATACTAAACAAATACTATAATAAAAATCAACATCTTTTTACAAATTAATTAGCTGTGAAGAAACACCTGTACAATGAAATATTTTAATACTTTCAAATCAATTATTAGCCACTGATGTCATATATTATCATTTACCATCTTCCTGTCTGCCCGCACCTCCCATGCCTCACCCTTCTGTCAGTCCCTACATTGGCTTCCTATAAAATATAGAGCTCAATTTAAAATTCTGGTTCTTGCTTTCAAATCACTACATAACGCGGCTCCCACCTATCTATCCTCCCGTATACACAAGTATGTCCCGTCTAGGCCCTTACGATCTGCTGAAGACTTACGTCTATCTTCTGTCCGTACTCCCACCTCTGATGCTCGCCTTCAAGATTTCTCGAGGGCTGCACCGTTCCTGTGGAACTCGCTTCCCTCCTCCGTTAGATGCTCACCCAGTCTCCACTCCTTCAAAAAATCGTTAAAAACCCACTTCTTCATAAAAGCATATCAATTAAACTGTTAATAGCTCCTGACTGATTACTCTTCTGCAACTGTCACTAGTCTAATACTATCCTTACCTTTTTGTGTCATTTTACCCCACTCCCTCTAGCATGTAAGCTCATTGAGCAGGGCCCTCAACCCTTCTGTTCCTGTGTGTCCAACTTGTCTGGTTACAACTACATGTCTGTTCGTCCACCCATTGCAAAGCGCTGCGGACTTTAATGGCGCTATATAAATAACATAATAATAATAATAATTTACATCCGACAGCCATCTATAAAAACAGACATATTTAAATATAAAAACTCAATGGCAATTTTATTAATAAAAATACAGCTCTAAAAATTATTGGTACCACAGAGGAATGACAATTCATTAAAATATAATATATATGTAGAATACTCCCACGTCTTGAAAAACTGAGAGCACAGAAACTCAAATCCAATTTATTTTTCCAAATTGTATTTTGTATTTTGTGCTCACACCCATGGTGGGTTAAGTTGTATATGATAGTGTTGTGTTTTTAAGCTTTTATTTCTGTTCTTTAGATAAATGGCGCAATAATGCTGACTCAATGTGAAACTAGAGGTGTACTGTATATCTTAAAGCAAGCGGCAAAGGAAATTAAATCCAAGCAGTATTTAAACTTAACAATGTATCTGGCCAATATTGTGCGGGCTTGTTCTCCAAGAGTAAATAATCATCACCCTTACCATTCAATGACTATAACTACACATTTCTTTCTTTCAAAGTATGTTCCCATTCATACCTTGAAAATCTTTTTCATGCAGCTCTATGTATTACATCCCCTGCCTTACTCCATTTAGCCCATCGAAAACTCAAGATAAATAACATTCCTTGAACATCTAAATATATCTATCTCTGATATTTTTACATATATATCTGCATTAATCTCTTGGCAAGCATTCACAAGCAAAAACAAAGCAATCTTCTTTATTCCTCAGATCTGCTATATTATTTTGGTTTGCATTGTCTCAGAATAATGATCTATTGTGTATTATTTTGCAATATGTGGGCACTGTAGAAAAAACACAATTCAGTTGTTTTAATTGGATGTTTTCTAATAAAATGTATGATGCTCTGTATTAATAGTACTATTGTTTTATGTTTGCAATTATCACCTTCTAATGTCTAGACAGTAAAACGTTATCATTTAAATTATGAAATAGTCATATACATGACAATCGATCGTTCTCAGAAAAAATATATAATTTCAGTCACAAGAATATATATATATATATATGTGTGGCGAAACCAACCTCGCCACTGTGAACTGGAGAAGCCTGGTTGCTCGCCTGCTCCCTTTGGACTATGGCCCTGCAGGTTAAACCGTTTATTTTCCCTGCAGAAAGGCTTATTCATGCCTTTCTGCCATGGTGTTCGGTAGATTCCAACTACCGAACGGGGGACCACCGGGGAGCTGGAGTGTGCCGCCAATTGACCGCCCAGAAGCTGCGGTTAACCGCAGCTTAATTGATGAACGCTGGGTGGCCTTTGTTCGTTTGCCGAACACGTGGCAGTGGCCATTTTAAGTCCCGAAAGGCCAGCGGTGTTCAGCACTAACACTGTGGAACTGAAAACGGACACTTACTTGCGCAAACACAGCTGAGCCGTCTGCCCCCTGGTTCCTATTCGTGCCCTTGGTGTCGAACACCAGTTCAGTCGGTGCTTTGGGATATGTGGATATGTTAACCCAGATAGCTAAGCCATGGAGCCCATTCATGTAACGAAAGACTATGTGAAAGACTTTGGCTCCATGGCATTTAAATTGTATGTATGTGATCTGAGCGCCATTCGGTAGTAATGTGCGCTCAGATCTAAGCTATCTGGGGATATGTAGAATGTGTATGTTTTATGTACTAAATGCATCAATATGCAATTTTATGTCTTTTACTGTCTTTTGTCTGCCATGTGGGTAATGGAGTTTTGCCTCTGTCCTTGGAGATAATTAGCATTGTGGGAGGTAACTCATGTGTGATTGGTGTATTGGGTAATTGTTGTAAATCCCTCCCTTGCATGGGAGAATCCTTTATAAGACAGTTGTGCGAATAAATCAGGTTGTTCCTGCTTAACCCTCAAAGTGAAGTGTCGTCTCATTCTTGGGGGGGAGGGGGGGGGGGGATTTGACTGTATGCCGATTGCCAGGAGTGTAAGCTATTCTTAGGGCTTTTCCTGTTCGGCTGCTTCTAGGGTTCGTGTGCCTCTTGTTCGGGAGTTGGTGACTTCGTGCAATTTGCAGTTCAGGAGGTTGGTGATTGCAGTAGCTGCTGGTCTATCTGGAAGGGGATTATCGCCTAAACGGTTTTCATCCCCTTGTGAGGGAAACAGTCTTACAATATATATATATATATATATATATATATATATATATATATATATATATATATATATATATATATATATATATATATATATATATATATATATGTGTAAATGACACAGGTTTATTAGGGTCTTATTCATTAAAAATCACTTAATACAGTTTATTATGAATGCCATTTTAGAATTATACCACTAGGGGAAATAGTGAGAGCCTTTTTGGAGACTTTCTTTGTCTGTGCCATGCAGCCAAGATGGATGCCTGACTCCTCCCCATAAAATGGCACCCAGGGATTGGGTAAGGAAAGTCACATGCTCAGTCCCTTTATAAGGTGAAGCCACATGCTGGATGGGAACCATTTTTTCATGCCTAGCAGAGAACATTGTTGATGTGTATTTAGCATTGTGAGATTATTGCAGTTTAGATTTATGTAGTATTGCATTGTTAGTTAAAGCATATAATTTTTAACAACTGTTATATATATGTGTATATATATATATATTATATTTTTATGCATCTATATTAAACATTGATATATCTTTTACACAATTACCAAAGTGTGTGTCAGTTTGGATGTTAATTGTTAAATCATATCTCTTCGAGTGTACTTGTTTTTTGATATTTATAAATTTGTTGAGGTAATCCTTTCAGTAGAGTGTTATTTGAATCCCATTGTGATGCATGCCACATGTGACTAACTCCATTTTGGAATAGTTTACATGGTGAGTGGACTACATTTTGCATTCCCTCTATTTCATTAGTATCTTGTGGAGCAACCTGTAAAGTATGAGATATACCAATTGATACCATATCTACCGTATATACTCGTGTATAAGTCGATCTCATGTATAAGTCGAGGGCAGTTTTGTGACCAACAATTGTGAAATATGCTATGCCTCGTGGATAAGTCGAGGGTAAAACTTGGGGCTATGAAATTCTGTGATTTTTAGAACTACATACACACTCATACAAACACACTCAGCATTCTACACACACACACACTCATACAAACAATCTGCATTCTACACACACACTTATACAAACACACACACACTCTGCATTATATACGCACACACTGTGTGTATATAATGCAGTGTGTGTGTGTGTTTGTATGAGTGTGTGTAGAATGCAGATTGTTTGTATGAGTGTGTGTATGTGTATATAATGCAGAGTGTGTGTAGAATGCAGAGTGTGTGTGTGTGTGTGTACTGGGTGGGAGGAGGGCATTTTTTATTATAATTTTTTATTTTAATATTTTAAGTTTTTTATTTTATTTTAATATTTTAAGTTTTTTTTTTATTTTAATATTTTTTATTGTATTTTTTTTTTATATTTGATTTAATTTTCGTCCCCCCTCCCTGCTTGTTAGCTTGCCAGGGAGGGGGGCTCTCACTCCCTGGTGGTCCAGTGTATGGGCTGTGTAGGAGGGGGGGCTGACAGTGAGCGGTTACTTACCTTCCTGCAGCTCCTGTCAGCTCCCTTCTCCTCCGTGCAGCTCCTCTGTCAGCTCCCACTGTAAGTCTCGCGAGAGCCGCGGTGACCCCGCGGCTCTCGCGAGACTTACAGTGGGAGCTGACAGAGGAGCTGCACGGAGGAGAAGGGAGCTGACAGGAGCTGCAGGAAGGTAAGTTAATGCTCTCTGCCAGCCCCCCAACAGGACCGCCGGGCTTGTAATGAGCCCGGCGGTCCTTGTCTGTATTATGGCAATGTAAGTTGCCATAATACAGACATTAACTCGAGTATAAGTCGAGTGAGGGTTTTTCAGCACAAAATATGTGCTGAAAAACTCGACTTATACTCGAGTATATACGGTAGTATTAATTTAGAAATTTGGGGATTTTGAAATCTCAGGATTATTAATTATAACAATTAATAACCATAGTTCTCAGAAGATTAGCGATCTCTTTCAAATTCAATATATAATAAATATATATTTTTTAAATATGTTTTCTATTAGCTCATTTGGGGAGCTTTGAGTATAGTTTCAAAGTAGTCCTATTTTAAACATGCAAGCATAATACAATCTGTCACATACAAATGAATGCATTGGATTGGCTGTTGTCGTCAATTCTGAAGATCTCAGCCAAGGTAGCAGGGGGTCGGAGCCCAATGCAGCACTGCCCAATCAGCATTTCCTCATAAAAATGCATTGAATTAAAGCATCTCTTTGAGGAAAGTTCAGCGCCTCCATGCACATAATGCAGCACTGACCCAGAAAACACTTATAGTGGCTGTCTGAGTGACTGACACTGGAGGTGTCCCTAGGGAGCAAAGTTTTCTTTTCTGAAAAGGCAGAGTTTACAGCAAAAAGCCTATAGGGACAGACTATATTCACCAGAACAACTACTTTAAGCTATAGATGTTCTGGTGACTATGTTAGAGGCTGCAGTTGGATGTTAGACTCAGTATTGGGAGTTATGTGGCTTAGGAGCTGTACTGGAGGTTTAATGGATGTCGTAGGGTAGATAAGGGGCTGAGGGGAATGTTAGAAAACAAAACATTTTTAATAAAAAAAAAAACCAAAAAAAAAAACTTCTTTCACCCTCACTGTGGCTTACCTTGGGCCAAAGTGGGGGAAGCCTGATTCCTGGTGGTTTAGAGGGAAATGCAGCTGGTCTGTATCCATGGTGAATGCAGACAGCTCCTTCCGGACAGCTCCTTCCGGACAGCTCCTTCCGGACAGCTCCTTCCGGACAGCTCCGGGAAATAAACCTGCTTTATCTGCAGGAACCTGCTTTGACACTCAGATACAGAAGTAGCAGATAACTTGTCCAGGATGTACAAGCCAAGTTCTCCCTTCTCCCCCTTAATATCAGTGGCTGCCTGGTGAGCATGGTATCCTGGTCATCACTTGACTTCTTCGTGAGGACGTGTCAGGTACCAGGAACCAGACAGAGACAGAACTAGATGCAAAAACACCTTTATTAATAAATAACAAATAAATAACCAAAAGCAAAGTCCAGGAATCAAGCAGGGGTCAGTCACCAGAGCGGGTAGTCAGACAAGCCAGGATCAGGAGCACGAAGAGCAGCGGAGTCAGGAACAAGGCCGGAGTCAGGAACCAGGAACAAACAGGAAACACAGGAACAAGGAGATTTCTGGGGAACAGGAAACCACGCAAGGGCAAGGAGGTTCTGGGATTTGCTACTTAAATAGGCTGAACTGATTAGCAGCAGGGTTGATTACTATTCTCAGGTGAGTAACCGTGGCAACATAGTGAAGGAGCTGATCGTTAATTACAGCTGAAAACTCAGTCTCTGAAAAAGGAAGGGTTGCTGTTTAAAACAGCAAAGAAACCCTGACAGGGCGGCACTTTCCCTAGTGACTCTATTGACCCTCCCGATCCTATGCTTATATGACTTTTGCAGTCAAAATTGGTTCCATCCTGTCTCTGAACTCAATGCTTACACAATTTGTGCTGACTGAAGTTATTTCAAAGTATGGCTGATCTTTAAGACAGAGGCAATTTGTGTCTAGCTAAACAGTGGAATGATGAGGGCTGTGCGAGGGGGTTAGGAAGTGGCTGCAGAGTGTGTAGTTAAAATGGATGCAGAATGTATCTCCCCCCTAAAACTCAAACAGATGGGCAGGTCAGACACTGACTTATGCTGGAAAGGCTGCAGACACAAGGGCACATACCTCCACATGTGGTGGGAATGCACCCCTACAGCGCAATTATGGCACCAAATAGCATCCATGGTCTCAAAGATCCTTCACACAGACATACCACTTGACCCATGTATATGGCTCCTATCTAAACCCATGGCCGACACACCAAGGGCCCAAAACAAACTAATTGCTAAGATTGCGCTAGCCACTAGGAGAGCAATAGCTGAAAATAAGGGAAGCCGTGACACACCATCAATAGACACAGTCCAGCGGAAAATAAAAGACGCCATTAAAATGGATGAAATGTCCGCTATGGTCCACGACACAACCAAACACTTTCATAAAATTTGGGACCCATGGTTTTATGAATTCCCACTTCTAACCTAAAAACTCCAACGGACCAACATCACACAAAGGCGCACACAGTTACACCAATCACAAACACAACACCGTCCCAATCTCCCCAACCCCCCTTTCCTTTCACAAGCCCCTCCCAGCCTTTCTCTCCTACCCCACACACTCACTCACATCCTACCCCTCAGACTCAAACCACACTCCATTCTAACACACACGAAGACACCTCCCAGCAGTACATCCACCAAGGTAAAACCCGAACCACCAAACCGACACTATTCGCATCACCTACAGGAAGTCTGACAATAACAGGGGAAATCCAAAACCCCCAAGAATGCCCAAAACTGGCTAACCCACCTCATAAACATTACAACAGGAAAGTACAAAACTGTGGAAGAGGAACATGTAGAGCACCCAGAGAACATATACTCACTAGCCAACACTGAACAGGGCGACAATACCCACTGCCCGCACTACTTGAGAACCTTGACCACAACAACAAAGACACCCAAAACACAGATACCACCCCACAACGAACGAAGCTGAGGCACACTCCGAAGACAACAAAGACACCCACGCCTGAAACACACAACACAGACTTACACGCCACAAGAAGACAAACAAACGCAGCACATACAAACACCCAACCTCCCTCCCACCCAATCACTCCGAACAGAAGTGGCACAACCCAATATACCAACCACCCTGACAACCCAAAACCACATCCAAAAGATGCACAACAAACACTTTGCAAGAAATTACTAAGAGGACATATCGAAAGAACAACAACAAAATGTATATCATGACAGGGATGGGGATATGGTGCCCTTCTTTTCTTTGTATCCCACCCCAACCCGAAGACCAAAGAACAACAATCCTGAAAAGAACATAGAAGTTATTGAAATGCAAACGTTAAACGCAGAAACTAAGGTCAAAGGACAAGTATACCTGCTTAGAATGACGCAATGCCATAATAAGTATATGTTTATAATGTGAAAATTGTACCACAAACGTTAACCCCCTGTTTTCTTTTCTGTACCCCCTTCCCATAAAACAAAATCTTTCAAAAATAAAGAATTTATTTAAAAAGAAAATGGATGCAGAATATATGTATGCCTGGTTTGGTTGTTATTTCATTTTTTTATACTATTAACTAAGTAACCAAGTAAAGTACGTATGTGCAAGACACACCTCAACAGAATTTTAATTTTCTAATGTTTGCAATACTAAGGGAGGGGGATAACTGCTGATGCTTAGATGATTTTGGGGAAGCATAGTTTATAAGTTGCCATGCTGTGCTAAACAAAAAAATTTGGTTTTGTCTAGAGATACTTGTCTACAGTTAAAAACTGTTAACCCCCCCAAATAACTTTGATGATGGAAGATATCCTCCTTACACCCGCATCCTCTATTCTCAAAGTTCAATGACATTTTGAATTCAAGAATTTGAAAATCTGACAGAATTTTAGTGAATTAATTTTTTAAAAGAATCGGTTTAATTTTGTATGAAAAAACCCTCTTATGTTTTACACTATCTGCTTTCCCCTATGCTCCTTGTTTTCTTCTTTTATGTGGTTCAAAGCCCTAGTTGTCATGTTTCAGGACTTCAGGTATGATTGGATATGTTGGGTATGTTAGACATGTGTGAGCATTTATAAACCAATGGCCATGTAAATATACAACAAGTTCTCTATTAATAAACAGGCAAAACCAAATAGAATGATTATAGAATGCAAGTATATATATATATATATATATATATATATATATATATATATATATATATATATATATATATATATATATATATATTATATAGAAAAACTAAATGTGGGCCATCTTCAAATAGGGAGCACTTGCACAGGATTGGTGCTACCTCTCAGTAGTGGATTTCCAAGATTCCAAGCAGCAATTGCACATACTTAAAAATGTAGATATACACAATGATGCCTCACGAACAATGAAGACTACATTTCCCTTACCCATACCAGATGAAGGAAAAAGTGTCCAGACTAAAGCATCTGCCAACTCCTGGACAGTCTGTGGTGCAACGTGACGTTGGTGGATGGAGCGAGACATGATGTCCCAGATGTGCTCAATTGGATTCAGGTCTGGGGAACGGGCGGGCCAGTCCATAGCATCAATGCCTTCGTCTTGCAGGAACTGCTGACACGCTCCAGCCACATGAGGTCTAGCAGTGTCTTGCATTAGGAGGAACCCAGGGCCAACCGCACCAGCATATGGTCTCACAAGGGGTCTGAGGATCTCATCTCGGTACCTAATGGCAGTCAGGCTACCTCTGGCGAGCACATGGAGGGCTGTGTGGTCCCCCAAAGAAATGCCCCCCCACACCATTTCTGACCCACTGCCAAACCAGTCATGCTGGAGGATGTTGCAGGCAGCAAAACGTTCTCCATGGCGTCTCCAGACTCTGTCACGTCTGTCACATGTGCTCAGTGTGAACCTGCTTTTATCTGTGAAGAGCACAGGGCACCAGTGGCGAATTTGCCAGTCTTGATGTTCTCTGGCAAATGCCAAACGTCCTGCACGGTGTTGGGCTGTAAGCACAACCCCCACCTGTGGACGTCAGGCCCTCATACCACCCTCATGGAGTCTGTTTCTGACCGTTTGAGCAGACACATGCACATTTGTGGCCTGCTGGAGGTCATTTTGCAGGGCTCTGGCAGTGCTCCTCCTGTTCCTCCTTGCACAAAGGCAGAGGTAGTGGTCCTGCTGCTGGGTTTTTGCCCTCCTACGACCTCCTCCACATCTCCTGATGTACTGGCCTGTCTCCTGGTAGCGCCTCCATGCTCTGGACACTACGCTGACAGACACAGTAAACCTTCTTGCCACAGCTCGCATTAATGTGCCATACTGGATAAGCTGCACTACCTGAGCCACTTATGTGGGTTGTAGTCTCATGCTACCACTAGAGTGAAAAGACTGCCAGCATGCAAAAGTGACTAAAACATCGGCCATGAAGCATAGGAACTGAGAAGTGGTCCCACCTGCAGAACCACTCCTTTATTGAGGGTGTCTTGCTAATTGCCTATAATTTCCACCTGTTGTCTATCCCATTTGCACAACAGCATGCAAAATTGATTGTCACTCAGTGTTGCTTCCTAAGTGGACAGTTTGATTACACAGAAGTGTAATTGACTTGGATTTACAAAGTGTTCCCTTAATTTTTTTGAGCAGTACCACCTGTCTTACAGCCTTCTAGGAAAACACGCTTGATAAAAATATGTGGTTCTAATATTTAAGGCCACAATTAAGGACCTAGAATTGATATAACATGCAGCCAAATATGTTAAAGGGAAACCATAGGGCCAGGAAAACAAACTCGTTTTCCTGGCACTATAGTTTTCCCTTCTGTCAAAGCCCACTCCCGTGGTGCAGAAGGGGTTAATAACCACTTCTGTAACTTACCTGGGTCCAGCGCCGATGTCCCTCAGTGCTGGTTCAGCTCAGCCAACGCTCCTCCCACGACGGCAGGGGAGACCTAATGCGCATGCATGGCAATGGCCACGCTCACATTAGGATCTCTCCAAAGGAAATCATTATTTAATGTTTTCCTAGGGTGATTCCGGCGACGCTGGAGGTCCTCATGCATAGCGTGAGGACGTCCTGCTTTGTGTAGATGACTAATAGTCGTCAAAGAACCTGGAAGTCCCTCCGATGGCTGTCTGGTAGACATCCACTAGAGGAGGACTTAGCCCTGCAAGGTAATTATTGCAGTTTATAAAAACTGCAATAATTACATGCTCAGGGGTAAGGGTGATGGGAGTTTGCACCCAGACCACTTCAATGAGCTGAAGTGGTCTGGGTGCCTACAGTGTCCCTTTAACTGTTTACAAAAAGAGAAAATGCACAGAAATGTCTGCTACTTTTTGTTTCTTTCCCAAACATATTCAGAAAGCTTAATACCTTGTTCCAGGTTCTGCTCTCAATTATCAAATACGATATTGCCTGTGCTTTCTACAATACAGGGCTATGTGGCTCTGTCCACAATAAAACGAGCTCCACTGAGTTGGAACATACTTCAATACATCATGCTTTGCTAAACTTACACAAACTAGCTGTCTTTTCCAGAAAACATTCAAAACACATATCCATCAATGCAACTCTTAAATGAGTTAGTGAAATGCAAAGCATTTTTAGTACTGTTTTCATTCTCAAAGTCAAGTACAGTAAGACGCTTTTCAAGTTAAAACATTATAAAGCTACACAATGACACATTACTACTTACAAAGTTTGTGTATATATAGTTCTAAATCAGTAAGCTGTTTGTTCACACAGATTGTAATATAGTTTTATTTAAAAATTAGGAAGAATTTTCCAAGTAAGTTGATTAATCTCATAAGAGCAGGCAACTAAGCCCCCATTATTTTTTGCCTAGGTGAGGTGTTTTTAAATAAAACTATTACAATCTCTACAATTTGAAATCATTGTTTAGTGAATAAGAAGCAAGTGCGCTGGATTCTGTATTTTGTATAAATTGGCCCCAGCAGCACCCTATAATGTATGCATGTTCAGGTGAGTGCAGCCCTCTTGGTTTCATTTATATATTTGGGAGTCCAGGCTAACTCTGCAGTTTTGCACCCCTCCCTGTCACAGGTGCCTCATTCCAGGGTCCATATATATATAATATTTATTTAATCTCTCTCTTTCTCTCTCTCTCTCTAGAACGTGGCATCGATTTCCTGTTGCCGATTAATATTTAATAGGCTATACATATCTCACATAGAAGATATATATATTTGAATTATATTTAGGAAAAAAAACAGGGGTATTGCCAGTGGAAAATGTTTTATTCAAGAATAGCTTAGAGGATCACTATAGTGTCAGGAAAACAAACTCGTTTTCCTGACACTATACAACCCTTAGGTCCCCCCCATCTGTAGGGCCCCCCTCCCTTGGCACTGAAGGGGTTAAAACCCCTTCAGCTACTTACTTTAATCCAGCACCGGGCTTCCTCGGCACTGGTGCCCTCTCCTCCCAAACCGACATCGGCTCCCGAGTGGAGCGGAATGCGCATGCGCGGCAAGAGCCACGCGTGCATTCAATCAGTCCATAGGAAAGCCTTTCTCAATGCTTTCCTATGGACGTTCTGCACGCTGAATGCGATTTTTGCATCCAGTGTCGCATAAGCGCCTCTAACGACTGTCAGGAAGACAGCCACTAGAGGCTGGATTAACCCTGCAATGTAAACATAGCAGTTTCTCTGAAACTGCTAGGTTTACATCTGAAGGGTTAAAAACTGGGGGACCTGGCACCCAGACCACTTCATTTTCAGTTCAAAGATAAAAAACAAAACAAAAAATAATAGTAATAGTAATAACAAAAGAGTGTGTGTGTATATATATATATATATATATATATATGTATATATATATATATATATATATATATATATATATATATATATATATATATATATATATATATATATATATATATATATATATATATATATAAACATCTGTGTTAGTCTGGACTTGTTTAAACAGCAATGGTACTAATTGTAAGGTCTGAATGTTATAGTCCCTGTTATATTTGCAAATTACACCTTTAAGGATCTCAAGTGAAAATGTGTCTGTGGTCAGCTCTCAAGACCATGTTTTAAGGCAATATTACATTCTGTCGGGACCTTTGCATACAGGTTTACTATTGTATGGACATTGTCATTCCTGCAACACTGACAACTGATGGATATAACTCAGGCTTGCTCCTAGATGTATGATCATACTCTGGCCTGCCCAATTCAGCTTAGCAAAAAGACTCTTTTCAATGTTAACTCAACCTTCGCTAAGTCTAAATCATTCTTGTGGTGTTTTGTCCTCTTTGCATTTTCCGCCATTCTGAAGACGTTAATAGAGTCCATGTGCTCTATCTGAGAATTCTTAAAAGCTACATATAACTCTGCTTTAAAGCACATTTGATGTGGGGACAGGTGCTATGGGATTCCACTCTATAATAACACAGGCCAATGCTAGATATTAACAATACCCTGGTTGCTCCTATATATTCTGTACTTGCGTAAAATCATGATTGCAGACATGGTCAATACGAGAGGAGGAAGCAGCTGTCAAACTGCTACTGGATGTTTTTACAAAGCTGCCTTCATTGCTCTTTAAAAAATAATTGAAAGTAATAATAGATTAGTTATTTATGTATGAAACTATATATGTATGTTTGTATGCATGTATTTATTAATAAAGTAGAGCCAAACTGAGTTAAATTCCTTATGGAAAAGAGGTGGCTAAAGGGTGATCTTATGACTATTTATGACAATTTAGAACTATATTAAAGGTCAGGATAAGGTCTTATCAGATGTGCATGCTTTTCTGTAGAACAGAAATTTACCTTGAGCACCAGTGTACACCTAGGATAAAACATAATAATATCGTCACGGTGTTATCAAAAATACCACCTATATGTTCAATATATGAAAAAAAAACTAATTTCACAGAATCTTTGCTTACACTGAGAGCATGAATAAACCTTTCTAGAAGCTACATAATAACATATCCTTTATGGCAGCCATATACAGAACAGCCATCAGTTTGAAAATTGTCAACCACAATATACATTAAAAAAAAATATAAAAAGTATCATATTAATTACTCATTTATAGGGTTACACCAAGGAGTTTGTGCAGGGTTTCGCTTTGAAACACTGCACATGCTGAGTTTATGCCATGGCTGCTGAAGGTATAACTCCACTTCCGGTAGCATCATTTTGCTGACGGTAGCCAGCCTGGTACAGGAACTTCTGGACTGGCTAATGTAAACTATGTACAAATTATTTTGCACAGTAGGCCAGAGAGGTCAGCTGATGCTCCCAGTCAATGAATGGCGACTGGATCGGCTTTTGGCATGGACCCAGATAAGAGGACAAACCATTGTTAACAGTTTACCCCATTACTGTGGAATTAGATCATAGTACTCCTGGCATCGTAATTATTACACCAGGCAGGACTCTTTAAACCTTAAAACTTGTTTTTTTTTCCACTGATGGAAAGATAATTACCATGGGTTTTATTTAAAGGTAAGTTATTGTGTGGTATTTATAAACAGAACTGTTAAGCTATGGAGCCATTCCTTATTATTATTTTATTATTTATATAGCGCTAGCAAATTCCGTAACGCTGTACAATGGGTGGACAAACAGACATGTAATTGTAACCAGACAAATGGATGCACAGAAACGGAGGGGTTGAGGGCCCTGCTCAATGAGCTTACATGCTAGAGGGAGTGTAGTATAGTGACACAAAGGATATAAGTACGGGTAATGAAATAGGTTGCTAGAAAAGTATTCACTGAGAACTTATTTCTTAGTTATTTTACTGTTATTTTTGACAGTTGCAGGAGAGGAGTCATGGGGGGGATAGGAGGAGCACCAGGAGAGAGCAGTATCTCGTAGACCGAAATAACGGAAAATGAGAAGAAGCTGTGGATCAACAGTGTCAAAAGCAGCAGAAAGATCAAGGATAATTAGGATAGAGTAATGGCCGCGAGATTTAGCAGCGATTAAATCGTTGGATACTTTGGTCACAGCTGTTTCAACAGAGTGACGAGCGCGAAATCCAGACTGAAGCGGGTCAAGCATAGAGTTGGATTTGAGGAAGTATCTCAAGGATCCTGGAGGCAAATGGCAGTATCGATATAGGGTATGTAGCAGATGGTACCAGGGCTGTCCTAAAAGGCTGTAATACTATTACAATTCGTGTGTTGTTTCTGTTTCTATGTTTAAAATGTATGTGGGATTCGTATGATTGTTCGGTAGTTTCCATCCGTACTCCATATGAATGTAAACTACCGAACCAATAGACCACCCCAGAGAGAAGTGTGTACCTTATTAAGCGTTCCCACTAAATCGGTACTTTAGTGATGTATCTGGCTGGCCGCTGTTCGGTATATGAACACGTGGCGGCGGCCATCTTATGCATGAAAATCTCAGCGGTGTTTGGTCGTCGAATGTCTGGAACTCAAATCGGACACTCGATTACCCGAACACCACTGAGACCTCCATGGCTCCGTAACTCCCGAACGGGAAGGCTAATCAGCCTCCCGTTCGGTAGGTTCAAAGTACCGAACAAGGGGATTCATACGAATACAAGATTAATCGCGGATGGCAGTATTTGATGTGTGTTTTACCTCCCAAACGAAGACCGACCGCAGGGCCAAAACCCATGGAACTCTTTCCGGATACCACCTCGTGTGCGGTCGGTCAAATTACACCCTCCACCTAACTCCCGAACTCATGGTCCGATCTGGGTGATTTTTGGATATGTTAGTCACCCAGATCAGGGCTACCAGGGGGTACCCCAGTATTATTGTAACTGCTTGTTTTGGGGTACATTCAGAACTCGGGGAAAACTACAGTATGTATAATGGGATTAAGTGTCATACTGAGGGGAGGAGATGTGTGGGAGGTAACGGTTACACTATTGGATACTGTACTGATTAATGTGAATCCCTCCCTTGCATGGGAGAATGCTTTATAAGGAGACTGTGTGGATTAAAGGTCAGTTCTGCTCCTGATGCTGTCTGTCGTCCAGTCATTGGGATCTTTATGGGGATATTCGTGGATTACTTGTTTGCTGGAATTATTGCTTTATGGTGTTTTTACTACTTGTTCCTGAGCCTCACTGGGATCTATAGTGGAGTTAACCTGTGGAATATCAGGCCTCCGCTTTCAGAATCGGCGTAATAGTTGCATGCTTGAAGAATGAAGGAAATGTGCCAGAGGAAAGGGAGAGAGTGCAAATTTTAGTAAGAGGTAGTGCAAGAGAGGAAGACAGAGTGCGGATGAGATATGAGGGAATAGGATCAATGGAACAGGTGGTGGGGTGGGAGGACCGGAGCACAGCAAAGACCTTGTTGTAGTAGGTGCGAATTAGCATGGAACAGTGGAGTAAGCTGGGTTGGGTAATATTTTGGAAGATGTATTGGAAGGGGAGGAAGAGAGGTTAGAGATCTCTTCCCTGATGTAGAAATCTTTTCAGTGAAGTGAGTTGCAAAGTTCGAGGCGGAAAGGGTGATGGGGGGGGGGGGGGGGGGAGCAACAGGGCGAACAAGAGCATTCAAAATGTGAAATAGGCATTTCCATTACGTAGAAAGAAAACTCAAAATGTAAATAAACTGTACCAGAATGCATTAATAAACAAGTTGGAATATGATGAAGATCAGTCAATCTTTAAATAGTTTTTCCACGGGTGTATAAATGAAAACAAATATATGACAGTGGAAAATAGAATAATGGCTAGCTCCACCGTTCTTTGGAGAATCTAACAGGTGTCTATTCTATAATGAAGGGATTGTTTCTGGAATGGTCACTATTACCCCAAAGCAGACGTGCACAACTTGGCAGTAGGTAGGGAATTAAAATAGGATAAACTTCTTCTGGCTGCAGTTAGGTTTTCAGAACCTCACTTTTCAAGTAAAGATATAAAATTAATGATTACATTTGGTATTTGAATGTAGGAGTTTATTTGTGTGTAGTGTTGGTGTTTGAATGCTGAGATGTATGTGCATATACACATACACTGCTACACACACCTGCAGGTACAGACACACAGATACACACTGTCAGACACACAGATACACACACATGTACACACTGACAGACATACAGATACACTGACAGACACAAATGCAGATACACAACTAACATTGCCAGACATACAGATACACACACTGACAGACATACAAATACACAACACACACTGACAAAGAGATACATACAGACACACATGCAGATTAAAATATACACTTTTACAGTCACCCTCCACTTTCCTACCTTTTAAACGCTGGAGGGTGGCATCCCTTGTCCAAGGATTATCCTTGTGACCGATAATGTGGTGTGGTGTGATAAACTTAATTTCCTTCATGATGCTTGTTTCAGTAGGGAAGTGGTTCCGTTCACATCCCCACCTTCTTGTGTGTCAGGATTACAGTATGATCCAGCACGTAGAATTGTGTAACACAGAGGACTGATAGATAACGTATACCGGACCTTAGAATGGCCGGACTAATGTACCAAAGAATAGTCAGGAATGCCAAGGTTAAGGGACACAGATAGAGACACAACAATAAGGAAAAGCCAGGGGTCAGGGATGCCAGAGAACAGGGAAGTCAAAATCAATGCCAAAGTCCAATAACCAGAAAAAACAGTATCAATAAAGCGTTCTCGGACATCCACAAGGGAAACCACGACAGGGCACAGAGCAAGAGGAGAACTGGGCCTAAATACCCCCGCCTGTGGATCCGATTGGTTGTAACCGGCCTTTGATCCCAAAGGCAGTTAGCAGTTTCCCATTTGCATGATTGCTGCTCAGCACAAACCCTCCTGTGGATTGATTGCAGCTCGGCACAACTTTTCCTGTCAGGACAGTAAATGCCATTAATCACATTTTTATGTGCGGAATACGTGACATTGTGCACTCTATACTGTAATTTGAATATAGTTTTATATTCTAGGCCATGTTGACCATGCCTTTTTGGCTGCAGAAGAAATATTAGCCCTCCTTTTTCATGATACAGTGGCCATCTTGGTACCCTTTTAAAAAGTCACCTATTTTACTATTATTATTTTTTTATTTTGTATAGCTATTTATACAGGATAGGTCCATTATACTGTAATATTTTGATAAATCTCAGTTTTGTTGAAACATGTCTGTGTTTTAGTAGTGTCTTATGCTATCTTGTTTATCTGGAGGATTCACAATTTTATTTCCCTGGTTGGGGGATATACCACCTGTTTGGGATTGAGCACAACCTTCTTAATGCCGCTGTCTTTTGTGAGTATACCTGCTTTTATTTCTCTTTTTTATTGCACTTATACAGAGAACACTATATTCTGTTTTATTTCTTATCCAGTGAACTCCAACTGCTATTATACTGGAGGAGACCACCCCCAATGCTTACCACCAAAAACTACCTACTGGCCTTGGAACATCTTCTAACAAAGCGCCAAGATTCTACTGACAAAGTGCACATATCTGGAGCTGATTGTAAGCTTTTATAAGTGTTATTTCTGCTATTCAATTCACCAGTAAGAGGAAATACTACACTATATTCTGTTCCTCTGTCCTCTTATAATTCAGATTGATTCACTCCTACTCAGATTTACAGGATACTTTGAAGGCATTGCTTTCCTATACCCCCTTTTCCCATATTGTATATACTCATGGCCAGAAAGAAGAGACTCTGATTTGGGAAGTTCAAGTTATGATATTTGTACTAGACAAGCACCAAAAATCTCACTTTTTTATATATTTCTCCTTGTTTCCAGTCTGCACGATAAGGCTGTTTGAAGTTAGGGGCTGGTCTTGCAGTCTGTACCGCCCTCCTCTCCTGCTTTCTCTTGTGTTCTGTCCTGTATCACCCAGCCCTGCCCAGCCCCCCTTCTCACTGCCTTCTCCCCCTCCAACCCCCTACCGCGCTGCTCAAGTCTCTCTGGGATTAAGTGACCGGCTGTCACTTCCTTCTGTGCTGCCGATAAAAGTCAACACTAAACACAAATATACTACTGCATTTAAACACCAGCACTACATAAGAACCCACCTATGCACTGAAAAGTCAAACTATATACAAACACACCTGTGCCATCAACAGCCAACAATCCATGCAAACCCACTCCTATCTCCAAACACTAATATTACATATAAACACACTTCAGCATTCAAATGCCAACACTACACACAAATGCACACCTGCATTCAAACACCAAAAGTGCAACCACACCCCTGCATTAAAACCTAAACACTTAATACCACTGCAATCAAATGGCAACAGTATGTACAAACACACACATGCATGCAATGACCTGCATTCACACATACCCCACACAATCGATTTTTTTTACATTTAAATACACAAACTCAGTTTATAAATAAAACCCAGCAAGGATGAGCAAATGGTACATACCCATAATGCACGACATCATAGGAGTTGTATAACAGTTGAGGCTCTATGCTAGAGAGGGACACAAAACGATTTTTTGCACCAGGGATATCTCTGCATTGCTTCCACCACTGCTTGAGAGAATGTGTGTGAATGCCTTTAAATTATGTTAATAAAAATTATGTGAATGTACATGATCAGCCAAACTGATTTGTTTCTGTAATTTCCTGAAACAGAAGGATTTATTATTATAATGCCCTATCTCACTATACTGATAAATAGTCGAGCCAGCTAGGAGCTTCCATTAGCTCTCCTAAGAAACACTGTGCTGGGCAGGGCCAACACATTGGCTGATCACCTGTACTGCTGGGCTTTGGTCAGGCAGTTTCCAACTGAAGAGACATGTGGAGTGGAGTGTTGCCTAGTGGACGCAAGGTAAGAAGTGAAACAAAAAACGGTTTTACTACCTGCATTAGAGGCTCACCACAGAACTCTTGGCACCATGACCACTACAGTAGAGTGTTTATTTAACAAAAATGGTAATATGTATTTCTTATTCCCGTGCTCCTAATTTTTATTAAGAACTATTTGGAGAAAGATTAAAAATAATACATATAAAATGAAATAAACACCTGGAACTAGTCGACCATTAACAATTCAGTGAAAAAAGGCCCTGTATTTTGTCTTACATCGTCAAGTTTAAGTGATCATAATTCTTCTAGCAGGATTGACATTTAAAAATAGAATGAAAACATTTCACATCCAAATTACCAAAACCTACAAAAAATGTCAGTGTTTGCTCATGGGAAGAACCAACATGACACACCACCCCCTGACAAGATTATCTATGTAAAAAAACATGAACAAACTGTTACCAATGATTCCTTTTTAACCAAACAAACAAATGAAATGAATAATAAGCACTGTAATTGCTATATAACATGGCAAAATCAAGAACACAACAAACACACGTGTACACATTATCTGAAAAGTCCATTTGGAACTACCTTAAAGTAACATACACATTGAAATGTCCACATGGAACATAACAGATTGATGATGCATCATTAATTCAATTGACTGTTTGTAACCTTCAACCTGCTGTATAATCAAAATGGGAAGGCATCAGATTTTGTTGTTTATTTCGTGGTATAAGCCTCAGGCTCAACATTGCAAGACTACTAGTGATGTCGCAAACATAAAATATTCTGTTTGCGAACGGCGAACGCGAACTTCCGCAAATGTTCGCGAACGGGCGAACCCGGGGAACCGCCATAGACTTCAATAGGCAGGCGAATTTTAAAACCCACAGGGACTCTTTCTGGCCACAATAGTGATGGAAAAGTTGTTTCAAGGGGACTAACACCTGGACTGTGGCATGCCGGAGGGGGATCCATGGCAAAACTCCCATGGAAAATTACATAGTTGATGCAGAGTCTGGTTTTAATCCATAAAGGGCATAAATCACCTAACATTCCTAAATTGTTTGGAATAACGTGCTTTAAAACATCAGGTATGATGTTGTATCGATCAGGTAGTGTAAGGGTTACGCCCGCTTCACAGTGACAGACCAAACTCCCCGTTTAACGCACCGCAAACAACCGCAAACAGTCCATTTGCACAACCGCAAACTCCCCATTTGCACAAGGTTGGATACCAAGCTAGCCATATCCCGTTCCTTGTCCTCACTGATGTCATTGAAGGTCTCTTCCTCCACCCAGCCACGTACAACACCAAGGGTCCCCGAAATGTGACAAAAAGCCCCCATGTATTTTTTTTTTTTAAATTTACACTACTGTTACACCAGAAATGAGTTGCACTGGTGTGACACTGTGCCTTGGCAGGCCCTGAAATGCACACGTGTGAAGGAAACTGACTGCTATTATATTACAGTCAAAAAAGTTTTTGTTTTTTTTTAAATGCAAGCTATTGTGACACCAGATATGAGTGGTGGCACTGGGAAAGTGGGCACAGTATACGCTGTGAGCCTGACACACATGCTGGCAGGCAGGCAACTGCAATTAGATTACACAGGAAAAAAAAAAGCAGACTGATGTTCTAGCCCTAAAAAGGGCTTTTTGGGGTGCTGTCCTTACAGCAGAGATCAGATGAGTCCTTCAGGACTGTAGTGGACACTGAATACACTAGCCTAGCTATCGATTTCCCTATTAAATCAGTAGCAGCTACACTGTCCCTCCTCTCACTAAGAATGCAGCTTCCGGGGGGCGGGGCCTAGCTGTCATGGAGGAAAGACGCACTTCGTGTGAGCTCCCTCAATATCTCACTTTAAGCAGCTATCAACAAGCAAATTTCACCCAGAAGGGGATGACCCAGCAATGTTGCTCCTACCTGACCGACCCGACATTAATAGCGGTCAGGTAGATGGTAATCAGTTACACGGGCAAACAAGACACAAAAGGGTTAAAGATAAATTCAGAGTCAAGAACAAAGCCATGGTCAATACCAAAATAAACAAAATAGATCAAGGAACGCACTAAAGGATACTTACACAGAAACCACGATAGAACAAAGTGGATAGGGCTAGGGAAGTTTAAATATCCTTTAACATTGGATTGGCCCACGTCATGCCTACGCCCCCAAAACGTTTGTGTGTGGGGGTGCTGGAATGACGTGGGCCAATGGGAGCTTGAATCAACTTTTTGGCTCCCACTGCCCCTTTAAGAGCGAGCTCGTGACTTGAGCCGTGCTCCTAGTGCCAGGCGGGCCACGTGACCGATCACTGCGGTCAGTGCACGCGGCTAAGTCAGAAGAGGAGATCAAGCCGCATGCGGCTCGTGTGGAGGCAGGAGTGATCCAGCCACGCGCCGCTCAAGCTTAGGAGCCAGGTCGTTCCCAGGATAAGGTAAATACAGCCACAACCACATATCCCAATCACACACCTTTCCTAACGTCCTATCCCATTAAAAGCATATTACTGCGTATTTAATAAAACAGATAGACCCCTTACTTCATCCAGGTTACCGATCGATGGTTCGATATTCTGAGCCCTCTCTGATTTACTGTATACGACTATTCGATATTCCCACAAATTTTATATAGCATTTTATGTTTGTTTGGGACCACCTTAAAAATATTGGATATCGCTAAAAATCATGATCACTATATACTTTCTCTACAAACCTCTAAAACGAACCAAACTACTCATCCATCCGCTATACCACTTTATCCCACCTAGAACTAGTGCCCAGTTAAAATACTTGACTCTTACTTACCCACACTCAGTCATGCCACACACATTTCACCACTACTCTCACTGAATCCCTCTGACTACGGCTAAATTCATCTTCTACATCAGAACACTACTCCAAAGATTGGGTTATATCCATGTCTCTGTTCTTTCATTTAGAATAGGGGCAGCCTCGGTCTCCTTCAACACTGACACTCCAGTGCATATTATTAAAAGATTGGGCAGATGGAAATCCTCAGTCTACAACCGATATATTCCTCATCCCGAGAAAGAAATGAGGAAAGCTTTTAAAAGTTTGGCTTTGTAAATTTGATGCAATAAGTGTGTTTTTCTTTAATACCTTTTCACCCTCTTTGCATGAACCCTATTTACATATATTACTAATATGTTTCTGAACATATATATTATATTATTCACTCACTCACTCACTCACTCTGGGCCAGCCTAAGACATCATGCTGCCTAGGTCCAACGATAAATGACTATGGGGGATAATGTATAATAAACACAGGTTACTGGCTATGGGAGGGATAATGTATAATAAACACAGGTTACTGGCTATGGGGGACTACTGTATAATAAACACAGGTTACTGGCTATGGAGGGATAATGTATAATAAACACAGGTTACTGGCTATGGGGAGGATAATGTATAATAAACACAGGTTACTGGTTGTGGGGGGATAATGTATAATAAACACAGGTTACTGGCTATGGGGGGATAATGTATAATAAACACAGGTTACTGGCTATGGGGGGTAATGTATAATAAACACAGGTTACTGGTTGTGGGAGGATAATGTATAATAAACACAGGTTACTGGCTATGGGGAGGATAATGTATAATAAACACAGGTTACTGGCTATGGGGGGATAATGTATAATAAACACAGGTTACTGGCTATGGGAGGGATAATGTATAATAAACACAGGTTACTGGCTATGGGAGGATAATGTATAATAAGCACAGGTTACTGGCTATGGGAGGATAATGTATAATAAACACAGGTTACTGGCTATGGGGGGATAATTTATAATAAACACAGGTTACTGGCTAAGGGAGGGATAATGTATAATAAACACAGGTTACTGGCTATGGGAGGATAATGTATAATAAACACAGGTTACTGGCTATGGGAGGATAATGTATAATAAACACAGGTTACTGGCTATGGGAGGATAATGTATAATAAACACAGGTTACTGGCTATGGGGGGGTAATGTATAATAAACACAGGTTACTGGCTATGGGAGGGATAATGTATAATAAACACAGGTTACTGGCTATGGGGGGATAATGTATAATAAACACAGGCTACTGGCTATGGGGGGGATAATGTATAATAAACACAGGTTACTGACTATGGGGAGGATAATGTATAATAAACACAGGTTACTGGCTATGGGGGGATAATGTATAATAAACACAGGTTACTGGTTGTGGGGGAATAATGTATAATAAACACAGGTTACTGGCTATGGTGGAGATAATGTATAATAAACACAGGTTACTGGCTATGGGGTATAATGTATAATAAACACAGGTTACTGGCTATGGAGGGATAATGTATAATAAACACAGGTTACTGGCTATGGGAGGATAATGTATAATAAACACAGGTTACTGGCTATGGGGGATAATGTATAATAAACACAGGTTACTGGCTATGGATGATAATTCATAATAAACACAAACACAAAAAAAAATAATACAAAAAAAAATGAATGCAGCTTTAGAATTAATCTAAATTGTATGCTGTCTAGGAGGTGGGAGGGAGGGTCTGCTGCTGATTGGCTGGAATGTGTCTGCTAACTGTGAGGTGCAGGGTCAAAGTTTACTCAATGATGACGAATAGAGGGCGGACCGAACATCGCATATGTTCGCAGTCCGTGGCGAATGCGAACAAGCGATGTTCGCCTGGAACTATTCGCCAGCGAACCGTTCGGGACATCACTAAAGACTACCAAGTAGATCATGAGCTAGTCAATAACGTTTTCAGACTCTTTTTGAATTACTGGTAACTCATAGTAGAATAGTCAATGAAATAGTGGTTTATGTTCATTTTAAAAACCACTGTGGGACCAAAAGTTAGAATACAGTATGGATTGGTTACTGATGTTGGATTGTAATATACCTCTAAGATCCAATGCAACCAAAATGAAAAACAGCAACAATAACAAATAATGCAACATTGATCCACTCCAATGACCTCAGGGGAAATAAAGTCTTTCTGAATATTGACATGCATTTATCTTATTTTGATGGGCATTCACTAGATCATGATTGGTTGTATGTACTTATAGCCAATATTATACTGTATCCCTTATACACAAAAACACTGCATCCACTACTGCATCCCTTACCGTAATTTAGTCTCACTAGTTGAGAGGTTTGCAGAGTTGATACCCAGCTTTTGACTTCAATATGTAAATGAACAGATGGTAGGGAATAGTTATATTAGTTTGGCATTTACTTTTGCTTTATTTAGTTTGGCATTAATAGTATTACTATATTATTTACTTTTGCCAGATTGGTTTTAAAAAAATGCTTGCAAACTAAAACCCTTAGACATAAGATCGGGTAACACAGCACAAAGCATGGGCTTTCAGGGCCACCTTTCAATCCTACATGAATACATGACCCACCCCTGACTCCGTTCACAGGTTGTGAAGGGGATGTGTTGTGTTTTATTCTAAAAGGTTGTAATGTTTATGAAATGTAGTTTAACCCCTTAAGGACCAAACTTCTAGAATAAAAGGGAATCATGACATGTCACACATGTCGTGTGTCCTTAAGGGGTTAAAGGCAATCTAGTTTGTGTAGGGGATAAAGTGTCATTGTATAGGTGATGAAGTGTGTAGTGTGTAGTGTGTGTGTAAGGGATACATGCAAAGTGTTTGTGCATATGGTATGCATTATGTGTTTCTGTGTGTATAATGGATGCATTGTGTGATTTTGTTTGTGTGTGAGGGACCCATCATATGTTCTTATTTTTGTGTGTGTGTGTATGTGTGTGCGTGTGTAAGGGATTAATTGTGTGTTTCTGTATGCGTACGGGATGCATTATGTGTTTGTGTGTGTGTGTGTAAGGGATCCATTGTGTGTTTGAGTGTATGTGAATTGTGTGTTTCTGTGTGTAAGGGATGCACTTTTTTTGTCTGTGTGTAAGGGATGCATTATGTGTTTATGTAAAACACGCAATGTATATATATATAAAAATTGTAAACAACCCTAGAGTTACATCTCTACAGACCTCAGTTAGCATGTTAAATGTTAAAGTTCAAGTATGATTTGTTTGGAAAGGTTGCAAGGAGAAAGCCTATTTTATCTAAAAAGAACATAGCAGCATTGCTTCAGTTTGTAAAGTTGCATCTAAACAAACCACAAGACTTCTGAAACAATGTCCTTTGGACAGACGAGAACAAGGTGGAAACGATTGGCTATAATGCGCAATGTCACATTTGGCAAAAAAAACACAGCATATCAGCACAAACACCTCATACAAACTGGCAAGCACGGTTGTGGAGGGGCTATGGTTTTGGCTGGTTTTGCAGCCGCAGTACCTGGAAAGCTCACAGTCATTGAGCTTACCACATTAACTACTACTGTATACAAAGTATTCAAGAGTCAAATTTGAGGCCATCTGTCAGACAGCTAAACCTTTGATAAAATTGGATCGTGCAACAGAACAATGATCCAGCATTGTCCTGATGCACACCAGCAAATCTATAACAGAATGATTGAAAAAGAAAAGAATCAAGGTTTTGCAATTGCACAGACCTCAAACTGATTCAAATGCTGTGGCAGGACCTTAAAGGTATTAGGTTTCCTGGCACTGCAGGACCCTACAGTGCCCCTTTCCCTCCTACCCCCATCCCAAGTTGCTGAAGGGGTTAAAAAAATTCTAGTGATCACCAAGGACAGATGTTTCAACATGAAACATAATTTTAAATAAACAAAATGGAAAAGTGAGAAATTAAGATATTTTTGTTGTGCATGTTCTGCATGGCATTTTAACTGTGAATGTCATAGTACTGTTAGCTTTTACTGGAATAAAATATGCATATGTTTGTTCAGTGATGCCTTGGAAGTACAACAGTGCCCCTCATGGAATTTTAAAAAGTTACAGGGTCAAATGTAGGGCTCTCCCCTTTTCAGTTTATACACATTGAAATTTGAGTGGTTGGTTTGCTGGTCCTATGTTGACCAGGAATGGAAATTACCCCCATCATAGCATAACTATTGCAAATGTTGAAAACCCAGGGTATTCAAAATGGAGTATGTTCAGTCTTTTTCAGTAGCCACTCTTTCACAATCCCTGGCCAAATTTAGTGTTAAGATTAGTTTTTTACATTTTTCACACAAAAACTGCCTTTTCACCGATATCATTATTATATGTTTTGCTGCTCTATAACACTCATATTTCTTCATAAGCCGCAGATAAAGGTTGAATTACTAACAGAGTCAAAGGAGTGTAAATATGTGATATATTAAAATATTTTACTGTTTAGTAGACTGTTAACATGCATTGTACAAACAAAACTCCTATCATGACTGCTGCAATGATTGACACTGTATCAATGTAAACTCAAATGGTCAGAATGTACACAGCAAACCTTCAGTTTTACCTTCACCATAGCAAGTCACACATACATCGGAATTTAACACACTTCATTTATTCTGCTGTATTGTGAATTGAAGCCACAAATAGCCAAAGATGTGAACGCTAGATAAACTTCATTATGAATGGATAGCTTCCTTTACGAAAAAAAAAAAGTAATATTCAGCAACTACACTACAGTCTGGCTACAAAATAACTGGAATATGCATTCTAACCTTTTTTACAGTTCTGAGAGTGTGGTGCATTGTAGAGCTTTACAATGTAAGGTGGTTTGTTCTGCAGGGTAAATAACCAGCAAGTTCTGCTTAAGTTGGAGTCTAGTAATTTGTGGGTTTTGAATACATCACAAAACTCAATACATGACTGGCTGAATTACACATGTATCCTCTTTAGATAGAGATGAACAATTATTTGTTCACTAAACAATGGTATGTGGTGACGTTTCTGTAGAAACAAAAATCACATTTGTAAACTAGTCAGTATCTATTAGGGTCATGGTGTTTTGCAGGAGATTTACTGACACTGTGCTCTTGAGCATCTTCTGCACTTTGTACATGCATCAACACTGTTATACACACACACAAGGGACACATTATCATATTTGGGTCAAAAGAGTTGCACATCTCATATTGCCATTAGATTCTGCTGCTGCAGTCATAGACACAATTCCCCCTTTCTTTTTTTTTCGGACACCATGGTTTAACTCCACAAAGTATGTAGAGATTCCTTGTTGGTGCTCTTACCTTATTCATTGCACGATCCATGGATACAGCCTGTGTTACATTCTGTGCTCACCTGTTCTTTTTCCATTCTCTGTGTGACCTCAGGAATTTGACCCTAACCTACTCTATAAATTATAAAGTCCTTTTTCTGCCCTTGTGTGTTAAACTTGGCATCATAGTTATTTGTGAACCACATAATAGACTATTGATGTGTTAAGTAAATAGTGTCAGACTATACAAATGAAGTAAACTATGACAGAGCATGGTCCTAATTTGGCGCTATTTCTCGTTAACAGGACACTTAGGAGGAATAGATATTTTAATGTTTTTAATCTATAAAATTCTATAATTAGTTCCATCAAAATATGAGCACTAGATTCAAAATACTCTTAAGCCAATTAATATAATTGCCGTGATTTCTAAATATTAACTAATGATTGCACATATGGTCAGTGAGATGAAGGATGAAAGAGGCAGCTGTCTACTATGTACTGAATGTTTTGATGTGTTGCTATTTAAATAAGCCATAAATATATTATTTAACAGGAAAAAGAAAAAAAGAGTGATACAAGATTAAAAAATTGATAGAAACATTTAATAACAATAAGTGGGCCTATTTAGCAATGGCTCTCTTTTATCAAGATTTCAATAATAACGATCAGAGTTATTTAGTAAACACTTTATTAAAAATTAAATATGGATGGCATAATTTAGGCTAAACTTGTTAAACTTTGACTATAGCTGAGATGGAGAATTTTAGAAGTGGAGATTAAAAAAAAAAAAAGCACTGTGAGGGTGCCTCACATAAATTATTCTGAAGGTGGATGGATGCGAGGTGTCTAAGGTAGCCTCGGACTACTATTGATGCAGCATATGATAAAAACATTACAACAAGCACTGGAATGACTCCGGGTATGAATAGGCAACCTAACACAAACATGACCATATAGGAAGTTGTGACCACCTAACGTAGGCCTTGGCGTTTCATATGTTGCTTTTAACTTTTTTTCTCTAATTTACTATTCATTCATATGAAAGTTATTATGCATTCAATTATTTATTTATACAATACTTTCACTGGACATAGAACATGATTATAAGCTGTGATACATTTTAGCAAGCCACAAGAATTCTTAAACATATTTTTTGAACAATGAAAGAAACATGAGGTTTTCTAAGATTTGAAAGCATTGCCATCAGTGATGCTTTCTGCAACTCTTATTTCACACCTTTCCATTTGTATATTAAATAATCTATGCTGCATAGTTATTCATAGCCCAATACCATTTAGACATTAACACTCACTAAATTAGAACCGTATTCATAGACCAGGAAAGGTGTAAAGTGGTTTTGAAATATCAAAAAAATAGTACAGTTAACCTGTTAATCATACTGGAAATGCAATAAGTACTTGGGCCTTAATCTAATATTTTGATGAGCTTTCCAAATAATTTAATATTTTTAAAAATATTATATATTTTTATTTTTTTATATGTGATGTTTCTTTACATATTAATATATTAAAAAAATAATTTTAAATGCTTATCCAAAAATATGAAATCATTATCAACCTTAGTGTTTTAAAAAATGGACAAGACATAGTAGTGCCCAGATATTGCTTTACAATGAAAATGTTATAGTTTAGTCACATCTCAGAAGTTAATTATATATTTGTTACTGCAATTTATCAGTTCCAGGTAACCAGGTTTGGAATACCAATTTAGTGCATAGCAATATGTACTTAATTTGTATTGTGCTGGCATATATTTAAAGGGACATATCAGACTGGAGTTAAAACATAGGTAATTCAAAACAAGATGTCCTCTGAATGTGTTCACTTGGGTAAAAGTTAATTTAATCTCCAAAACAATCCCTGTATGTAAACAATTTCTCAATTTAGCTAGATAAAGGATTATATATACCGTATATACTCGAGTATAAGCCGACCCGAATATAAGCCGAGGCCCCTAATTTTACCCCCAAAAACTGGGAAAACTTATTGACTCGAGTATAAGACTAGGGTGGGAAATGCAGCAGCTACTGGTAAATTTCTAAATAAAATTAGATCCTAAAAAAATTATATTAACCCCTTAAGACCGCAGGACGTACTATGCCGTCCTTATTTGGGCGGTTCTAAACGCCGCAGGACGGCATAGTACATCCTGGGCGGTCTTACTCCCACGTGGCCGGCGGCACATGGCCGCTGCAGATCGCGGTTGGGGGGCATGCCTGGCCCCCCAGGCAGCCCCCATGTGCCTGGGGACCGCGGTCTGCAGCTTCTGATCGCAGTGACAGGCTGTCACTGCGATCGGTATTTACCATGTGTCAGCCGATTTTAAAATCGGCTGACACATGGAGCCGGCCGCATTTTCAATCTGCAGATCGCGGTCGGGGGACATGCCTGGCCCCCCAGGCAGTCCCCCTGCGGTCAGTGACCGCGATCTGCAGAGTCTGATCGCAGTGAGAGGCTGTCACTGTGATCTGAATGCAGAGACAGCCTCTCCCTGCGATCTGATCGCAGTGACAGCCTGTCACTGCGATCAGAGGTTACTATGTGTCAGCCTATTGGCTGACCCATAGTAACTGCAGGCAGGATCCCCCTGCAGATCACGGTGGGGGGCATGCCTGGCCACCCAGGCACTCCCCCTGTGGCCAATTACCGTGATCTGCAGGAGGTGATCACAGTGACAGCCTGTCACTGTGATCACTGATCCTGTGTGTCAGCCAGTGATGTAAAATAACTGGCTGACACTGTCTCTGCCCCTCTGCTCCCCTCTTAACCCCTTAATGTTACAAAATAAAATAAATTACAGTTACACATCAAATATACTTAGATCATTTATATATATATTATATATATGATCTAAGTATATATATATATATATATATATATATATATAGACACACACATTAACACATACACTAAGTGTATTTTAATATTTATATATATATATATATATATATAATTATATATATATATATTAATATCAAAATACACGTAGAGGGATATTTATTAAATATATACATAATTATAATTATATATATATTTTATAATAAAAAAAATATAAATACGTTAAATAAATTTAAAAATTAAAAAAAAATAAAAAATATATATATGTGTGTAATTTCGTTCTAACTGTATTTTGATATTAATATATATATATTGATATCAAAATACACGTAGAACGAAATAATATATATATGTATATACCTAAGTATATACGTATACATCACTATATGTATACCTATATATAAATAAAAATAATTGTAAAAAAATTATATACATATATATATATACATATATATATCCACACACGTGTATATATAATAATTTTACATATATATATTTATGTTTGTGTTATATATATTTGTGTAATTTCGTTCTAACTGTATTTTGATATTAATATATATATATTGATATCAAAATACACGTAGAACGAAATAATATATATATGTATATACCTAAGTATATACGTATACATCACTATATGTATACCTATATATAAATAAAAATAATTGTAAAAAAATTATATACATATATATATACATATATATATCCACACACGTGTATATATAATAATTTTACATATATATTTATGTAATAATTTTACATAATTAGGTATCCTAATTAATTACAATTAGCGGGACCTGCCTAACAACCCAGGCCGAAAGTATAGGGAATTTAATTTGCTAGCACTATATTTAACCCTATAACTTTCCAAGACACTATAAAACCTGTACATGGGGGGTACTGTTTTACTCGGGAGACATCGCTGAACACAAATATTTGTGTTTCAAAACCGTAAAATATATTACAACAATAATATCGTCAGGGAAAGTGAAATTTATTGCATTTTTCGCACACAAACGGCACTTACACTGACGATATTTTTGCTGTAATACTTTTTACTGTTTTGAAACACAAATATTTGTGTTCAGCAAAGTCTCCTGAGTATAACAGTACCCCTCATGTACAGGTTTTAGGGTGTTTTCAAAAGTTACAGAGTCAAACATAAGGCTTGCGTTTCAGTTTTTTCACAATGAAATTCGCCAGATTGGTTACGTTGGCTTTGAGACCGTATAGTAGCCCAGAAATAAGAATTACCTCCATAATGGCATACCATTTGCAAAAGTAGACAACCCAAGGTATTGCAAATGGGGTATGTTCAGTCTTTTTTAGTAGCCACTTAGTCACAAACACTGGCCAAAATTGGCTTTCAAATTAGTTTTTTGCATTTTTCACACACAAACAAATATTAACGTTAACTTTGGCTAGTGTTTGTGACCAAGTGGCTACTAAAAAAGACTGGACATACCCCATTTGCAATACCTTGGGTTGTCTACTTTTGCAAATGGTATGCAATCATGGGGTAATTCTCATTCCTGGGCTACCATACAGTCTCAAAGGCAACGTAACCAAACTGGCAAATTTCAATGTGAAAAAACTGAAAAGTGTAACATGCTTTATTTGACCCTGTAACTTCCCAAAACACCATAAAACCTGTACATAGGGGGTACTGTTTTACACGTGAGACATCGCTGAATACAAATATGTGTATTTTATTGCAGTAAAAGCAAACAGTATAATGACATTCACAGTTAGAATGTCACATAGAACTAAGAAAATTTAAAAAAATCTTATTTTCTCTCATTTTTTTATATTGTATTCATATTAAGTTATGTTCCATACCTAAATATTTGATGTTAAATGAAAGCCCTATTTCCCCTGAATAAAATGATATATAATAAGTGTGGGTGCATTTAATATGAAAGAGGTGAATTACGGTTGGACAGACATATAGCGCAAATGCCAGGTTTTGTTTACGTTTTTTTTGGATCACAACTTGTACATTTGGCTGCGGTCTTAAGGGGTTAATTTAATTTTTATTTACAGTGTGTGTATATAATGAATGCAGTGTGTGCGTATGAGAATGCAGTGTGTGCGTATGAGTGCAGTGTGTATGGGTGCAGTGTGTATGGGTGCAGTGTGTGTGTATGAGTGCAGAGTGTGTGTATGAGTGCAGAGTGTGTGTAAGGGTGCAGTGTGTGTATGAGTGCAGTGTGTGTGTATGAGTGCAGTGTGTGCAGTGTATGTATGAGTGCAGTGTGTGAATGCAGTGTGTGTATATGAATGCAGTGTGTATATGAATGCAGTGTGAGTGCAGTGTGTGTGTGTGTGTGAATGCAGTGTGTATATGAGTGCAGTGTGTGTGTGTGAATGCAGTACGTATATGAGTGCAGTGTGTGTGTGTGAATGCAGTGTGTGTATATGAATGCAGTGTGTGTGTGTGAATGCAGTGTGAGTGCAGTGTGTGTGTGTGAATGCAGGGTGTATATGAGTGCAGTGTGTGTGTGTGTGTGTGTGTGTGGATGCAGTGTGTGTATATGAATGCAGTGTGTATATGAATGCAGTGTGAGTGCAGTGTGTGTGTGTGTGTGTGAATGCAGTGTGTGTATGAGTGCAGTGTGTGCAGTGTATGTATGAGTGCAGTGTGTGTGTGAATGCAGTGTGTATATGAGTGCAGTGTGTGTGTGAGTGCAGTGTGTGTGTGTGTGATGCAGAGCCTTGGTGGGGGGTGGGCATTTTAATATATTTTTTATTATTATTTTTATTTTTTTGTTATATAATATTTTTTTATTACTATTTTTATTATTATATTATTATTATTTTAATTTTTTTGTTATATAATTTTTTTTATTACTATTTTTATTATTGTATTATTATGTATTATTATTATTTTAATTTTTTTGTTATATATATTTTTTTTTATTACTATTTTTATTATTGTATTATTATTATTTTTTTTTGTTATATTATTAATTAATTTATTTTTATTACTATGATACATTTTTTTTGTCCCCCCTCCCTGCTTGCTAGCGTGCCAGGGAGGGGGGCTCCTTCCCTGGTGGTCCAGTGGGATTGGTAGTTCAGTGGGGGGAGAGGGGGGCTGGCAGAGAGTTTACTTACCTCTCCTGCAGCTCCTGTCAGCTCTCTCCTCCTCCGCACCGTCCGGTCAGCTCTTCTGTCAGCTCACACTGTAAGTCTGGCGAGAGCAGCGGCTCTCGCGAGACTTACACTGGGAGCTGACCGAGGTGCTGAACGGACGGCGTGGAGGAGGAGAGAGCTGACAGGAGCTGCAGGAGAGGTAAGTAAGATCTCTGCAGCCCCCACAGCCCCAGTCTGTATTATGGCAATGCAAATTGCCATAATACAGACTATTGACTCGAGTATAAGCCGAGTTGGGGTTTTTCAGCACAAAGAATGTGCTGAAAAACTCGGCTTATACTCGAGTATATACGGTATATATATATATATATATATATATATATATATATATATATATATATATATATATATATATATATATATATATATATATTTGTGTTAGGTGCTCATGATAGTACAGAGTAAAATACCATAATGAAATGTAGGATAGTGAAAAAGAGCAAGTCGGTTGTGGTGTGCCGGAACCGACGATGAGGTAGGCCTGAGAAAGAAGAGGGCTTACCAAGGAAAAAGAAATAGAAAAGAAAATAAATATTAAAATGTGGTGTGATGGGAGGGTCATTCAATGACTTTATTGTCAAGTCAACGTTTCATTCCCTAATCCGGGACTTTCATCAGGACATAGGCTGGAGGTAGGAGTGCAAAAGAGAGAGAGAGAGAGAGAGAGAGAGAGAGAGAGAGAGATTGTAGCCGTATTAGTCCAGTGATGTAGATGTAAAAACCAAATACAATTTGTAACTTGTAATACCTTTTTTTATTGGAATAACAGAAAAAAAAAAAAAAAAATATATATATATATATATATATATAATTTCATTCTATGTATTTAAAGAAGAGACAATGTGACCTCATTTTCAGCTGGAAGACGAGACTACATTTCAGAGTTTCCTACGGTAGCATTTCAGTTATTTTAAAGTCATGTGTAAAAAAAAAATATATATATATTGTTTGCAGAAGTAGTCAGTTCATGTAAATCTTCTCTGCAAACCTGAGTGAAAATATGATTGTTCTCACCAAGCACCCACAGGGTTAATTTAAATACATATAAGTTAATGACATAAAAATAAAGAATATCTCACAGTGAACCTATTACTTATTTGTTTTTTTTTAGTTTCTGTATAAAGCATACTATTGAAATATCCAGTAGAATTGCAACCCTTTGCGCTCCAAGGAATTTGGGATTTTTTTATCTCACTGGAATACAGGCTATTTTTGAGCATTGTACTATTATTTATATAGCATTTCTAACAACTGTGCTCAGTCAGTGTCAGATTAAGATTGCCCAGGTTCCGAGGCAGGGTGCCAGATCGAGGCACCTTGTTAGAGCCCTGGCCACTCATGCAGAAACTGCAGTCACACAGAGGCATATATTTACAGATAAATTCACCTTCATAAATGCTCACATTCACACAGACACTCACTCATATAGAACAACTCACAGATCCACCATTACTAACACAAACTGCAAACACAAACATGCACTGCCACACACATAGACACACATATATACAAATAAATATACAATGCCACACAAAGATACACAATGCCACACACATATACACAGCACATACAAACAGATACTCAGAAACACACACATATATATACTGCCATACACATTGTCAAACACACAGGGCTGTCATCAGAGCATGATAACCATAATGGATGTCACAGGCCCGGCGGTCCTGAGGGGCCCCGGACTGTCCATAGAGACTGGCCTGGAGAGATATGGCTGTAAAGGGCCAGGGCCTCACAGTTCCAATGTGCACATACATATAGTGATTATCGCTATATATATATTTGCCCCTGAGGGGACCCCGGCTGCATGTATATTGAAGCCAACACCATCTTCACTTTCCAGCTACTCCTTTCTCTATGTCACCGTTTACCATGGCAACACTCCACACAGCACACACACCATGCTCACAAGACTTGGAAAGAGGAGCAGCATGAAAGTGAAGATAGGGTTGTCTGGGAGCCCTCTGCAGTATAGAGTGCCTGTCAGCCTGGCAGCACACATGCCACCACACCCCCAGAGAATGTAATTCCCCCCCCCCTCTTTGGATAGGTAAGAAGCAGGGAGGGGAAGATAAGATAACATTTGCTAAAGTAAATATCAAAAATAACAACTTTTTTTGTTCCCACAAAATGTAGCCCCTCTTTTACACAGCATATTAACACACACTGCATTCACTGCACAATCAATTACACACAATTAGTGATGTCCCGAACGGTTCGCTGGCGAATAGTTCCTGGCGAACAAAGCATGTTCGCGTTCGCCTCGGATGCCGAACATATGCGATGTTCGGTCCGCCCCCTATTTGTCATCAATGAGTGGGTGGGGGCCGGGGGGACCCCACCCACTGCTCAGGGGTGGGGGCCAGGGGGGAGGACGGTAGGTCCCTCCCCCACCATTCTCAGGGGTGGGGGCCTGGGGGGAGGACATGCATCAACTATGTCATTTTCCATGGCAGTTTTGCCATTGATCCCCCTCCGGCATGCCACAGTCCAGGTGTTAGTCTCCTTGAAACAACTTTTCCATCACTATTGTGGCCAGAAAGAGTCCCTGTGGGTTTTAAAATTCGCCTGCCTATTGAAGTCTATGGCGGGTCGCCCGTTCGCGAACATTTGTGGAAGTTCGCGTTCGCCGTTCGCGGACCGAAAATTTTATGTTCGCGACATCACTACACACAATGCATTTACTATACACACTGCATCCTCTACACAAACATCCACTACATCCACTACGCAGTCACAAACACACACTGCATTCGCTATGCACACTGAATCCACTACACACACACTGCATTCACTACGCAGTCATAAACACACTGCATTCACTACGCAGTCACAAACACACACTGCATTCGCTATACACACTGCATCCACTACACACTACATCCACTACACACCCTCTGCATCCCCTACACATGCTGCATCTTAAAACACTACATTCATTGTACACTCTGCATCCATTACACAAACACACACTCTTTATCCATTATACACACTGCTTCCATTACACACATACTACATCCACTTTACACACACACTGCATCCACTTTAAAAACCTAACTAGATATTTATATGATACATAAATGTATTACAAATAAGACCTAAAACCTAAACCTCAATAGTGTCCATAATAATTGTAGAACAGCTGGTGCAACTTAAAACAAATGTAAGAGGAGAGGTTTTCCTGATTTGGGAAATAAATTATATGCATTGACTGTACTTTTATTTTTCTAGTTACAAGTCATATAAAACAAGGAGTGCAGCTAGATTTTTCAAGTATTTTTGAGGTTACAGGTAAAACATGTGAGAAGTGTATTTCTCTTTAATCGATTTGACAGATTGCTTTTGTTGGTAAATGTCTTCTTATAGGCAGTTTAGCAGCCCACTAGTTTAAATAAGTCTTATAAAAAACATTTTGATTTTAAAAAGCAGACAAGCTTTGTTAGTCTGTATGAGGTATTTTGTCTCCTTCGATGTGACCCTGTTACCCCCAATTTTTGTCAAACCTAGGAATACTTTTTGAAGTATTTACTACACACATATTGCAATGTGTCTGTGGGTTTCTATGTGCAAAATACATACTGATGCAAAAAAACGAAAACTTTTAGGTTACAGCCACTGAGTACAACAATGCCCGTAAGCAAGGATTCAAGGATACAGTTTTTAAAGTGTAGACTTGGCATTGGAGGAAGGATTAGTTGGAAGAGTTAGGGTTGGGCATATGGTTAGATGCAATGAGCAGAACACAGTTAGGTCTCTATACTGGGTGCTCCAGAGGTGACTGGCGAACTGAATCTTGAAATACAGTTTTTCTTCAAACAACTTTGGGATAATCCCTAAAAGTGTTCATGTTATATAATGAATAACTGGAGTAGGGAAGGAAAAATCTACATAAATGCAGATGCTTCAGTATTGAAGAGAACATTGGCATCACATGTAGGTACCATCATGCTGGTTCTATATTGAAATGGGTATTATTCATTACTTACTTCAAGTCTCCGTTACCACAATCCAGCAGTGGGAACCAATCCCTGCTAAACGTTCGGAGAAAAGGTTTGCTATTGCTTTTTTGGGCAATTATAGCACTGACATCAAGTTTTAACTGTGTCTCATATATCTCTTGGGATTATCCTGCATTATGTTGGTGTCTCTTTGCTGATACATGCATGGCAAGAGAGATCAAATAATGCACATTCCCTCCACTGCTAATAGCATGATTGTACTAGTGTTAGGGGTGGCCCTATATTTTCAGCCCTTCAATTGAGGGAAACTTGAGATCTGGATAAAATAAAATTCCATCCGCATAATCGTCATGTGGTTTGTCTTTAAAGCCAGCTTTTCATGATTGGCACGCAAAGTTCCGATCCTTATATTGCAAACTTCATCCAGAAATGCAAACTCAGATGAGCTTGACTTGGCTTATTTTATCTTTATTTTGCAGCTAAGATATTATTCTACCAGAATGCACCATGTACTGTTATTTTTGTCAATAGTATGAGCATTATGTAAGTATAGGTTAGTTTAGAAGCACTGTACTAAATCATAAATTGAGTTTAATACCTATTACAGATGCTTGAAACAAATGACGAATTCCCAAGTAATATCAATGGCAAATAAAATTAATTTACCTGCAAGACAATGGGCTCCATCTGGAAAATTGCTTAATTTAAATGTCAAAGACATTTCACAATGTACCTATTTTTAGATGTAAGCAGAACCAGTGCTAAAAAAAAGGACATTTCACAAGGGTAATCTTTTTATGCCAATTGGATATTTCCTATTTTAAGATAAGCTTTTTATCTATGTAAATGGGAATTATATTCTTAATTAAGAACAGTTTCAAAAACAGATGCTCTTGAAAATACAATCAGACTTAAAACCTGCTATGTTATGATTGATGAACACAGTGTTTAAAATGTACAAAGATATGCATGTAATAAATTCCAATTAAAATGATGAGTTTATAGTACATATAATAAACAGGTGCAAGGAAAGGACGTTCAGAAACCATGGGTGACCTTGAACATCTCTTTCTTCTCAAGGGAAGTTCAACATTTTCCCATTTTTTACGGGAATACAACTTTCAAATGTTTACAAAGCAAATTTTCTCACAATGTAATATTTGCCACTAAAAACAAAATTGTTGTATGTTTTATAAACATATTGAGGGAATGAAAATCTCCAGAAACAATGAAATATGGTTTTACCTTACATGTAATTTTGTGAGGTACATGAGTTTGTTTAAGGAACACTGTAGGAACTCAGAACACTTCATCTCAATGATGTGGTTTGGGTGCAATGCCCCTATTGTTTTAGCCCTGTAATGTAAAACAATGCATTTTGCAGAAAAAGCAATTTTTTATTACAGGATTAAACACGCCACAAGTAGATGTATTTTACAGGAAGCCACCAGAGGCAGTTCCGCTGCAATAACTGATTCAGTCTCAGTTCTTTAATCAAATGTTGCTCACAGAGACCATTAGATTTTTCCACACATGCATCTCTATGAGAAGCATTGGATTGGATGATAATGCGGAAGACGAGCGGGCATTCTAAAGAAGATGGAGGTGGAACGTGCAGTGCAGACGGGGTGACATGCCGCTGGAAATTAGGTATGTAAGATATATGTAATTGAACTTTAGTGGATAGAGGTCAAAGCAATATTACGAAATGTATAGTTCTCCCCCCAAAAAAAGATATTGTCAGGACTATAGGTTCCCTTTAATAAAAATCTACTGGGATCACACCACTCACCCCAACTTGATATGTGGGAAGTACTGGAAGACACAGATATAGTTAAAATGGTGGTTCCCATAATCCCCAATGAACCAGGGGTTTAGGGGACTTAACTACACAGCATGGGCATACACAATTGATAATAAACGCAATAAATGTGTCAGTCATGTTGAAATGTCCAAATCTACTGGCACTGATAATTCTACACCCCCACTATAATTAATACAGTGTCAGTGTCCTTCAGTTACACCATTGAATCAGTTCTAACAGTTACAAAACTTTATTGATGCAGTTTCAACCCTTCAATTACAGAAATATATCTCTGACGTGTACCCAGCTCTACTAACACCAAGAATTTGACATCCCAATTATAATTAGTAGAGTGCCAAGCCTCCTTTTAGAATGCCAAGGGAAACATTTTATTCAACAGTTATACAGTTGACATAAGTTCCCCGAATAAATTAAATCTAACTGCAAGATCTCTAAATATGCTTATATCTTCAATAAATTTGACAATCTTGTTTAATGCTTACTTTTGTCCTTTGGAAGTAAATAGATAAAATATTAAAAGTTTGTATATAGGAAATAAATATAATAAACTATCAAATGTCCGTTTAACTAGATGGATATAGAACATGAATTTGTACTTTAAAAGTACTTTAGAGTACTGTAATATTTAAAATCTTAATGTGGGTGATTGACAAACAGCCTAACTATATCTTCAACCGGTAACTCTAAAGCCAGAGAGAGCCAACCAATGAGTCTTGCTCTCAAAACAGGCAAATTATTGTCCACATATTAGTATTTTTTCTGGGGCACATCTCATCATACAGCCCCCCTTCCTCTGGATATATGTGTAACGAATTGTGGGGTAGAGTCCTGAAGATCAGCTATTACATCTTGCTTGCAAGACCACAGCTGCAGGTGCCTTATGGAACCCAGTCAAGTTTTTAAACCATGCTAAAATGGTTTGACAAAGTACTGCGGGAGGGTTCCAGGGCACTCTGGGTACCATAACTACTACAGCAGGCAGTAGTTGATATGGTGCTTGCATTGTTCCTTTAATTAAAGTGAATACATTTGAGTGGTTGAATCATTTAATGCTTGGGCAGAGCTTACTGCAGATGATGCATAGCCTCAAGATTTACAGCAAACACATGCACTTTAAATGTTGATATCTTTGTTATTATTTATTTAATTATGAAAATATTTATAAAGCATTTTCTATAAAATGGGGCGGGGCCAGATAGGGAGTGTTTTGTCATCACCAATGACAAGCACGCCCCATCACAAAGTGAGCATGTTGGTTCTATGCTCTTCCAGGGTAGACCATGTGCAGTCTGGGCCTGCCCCCCATTGTAAGGAACCCTCCTTCTTACATCGGATCACCTCCTCCTCTACAGCTTGGGGACAGTCAGAATCTTCTGCTCAGGAGATGCCATTAGCTGAATCCTCTCATTCATTGAGCTAAGCCCTGCTCTGTTGGCTTCTTGCTCTCACTGAGCATTAGTGGAGGCCACGAGTTGCACAGTGAAGTTGAACTGTTTTAAATGATTTGATGTCATACAATAGGATAGCAGGGGTACAGGGTACTCCTGCACTGTCGTGGTTATAGTGCTTGGACTATTCCTTTAAGAATTGAGATGCTGGGAACTAATGGTACTTGATAGCTGGCAAATAATTGCATACATTGTAGAAACATCTAGAAAACTCTGCAGCCCCAAGTATCAATCAATATGGAAAAAAAGGAAACTCTGTTTAACCTTTTAACCCCTTAAGGACACATGACATGTGTGACATGTCATGATTCCCTTTAATTCCAGAAGTTTGGTCCTTAAGGGGTTAAGGACGGAGGTAATTGTCCAGGTCCTGAACCAAAACAAAACTTGAAATATAAGCTATATGTCTGTTCGACCATAATTTAATTTTTTCATATTAAGTGCACCATCACTCATTGTACATAATTTTGTTCAGGAGAAACTTGGCATTAATTTCCCTCAAATATTTATATATGAAACATAATTTAATATGAGTAAAATCTAAAAAAGTGTCAGATATTAAAAATACTATTTTCCAAGTTTTGACTAAGATTTTAACTGTGAATATACACATGACATCTACTGAAAATATAATAAATGCTTTATTTACACAATAGTAGATTAATTAAACATACACGAAAAAACATAAAATGGCAGTGAAAAGGGCTAGAATCTATACATCAATTTGTAACAGTATTACCATTAATAGCCTACCAGGACACAAGCCACCACATCCCCAATGTTTCAACACACAAAGGATGTCTTTCTCAAGGGAAATAGTTTTTTAGGACATAGCATGCCCTAACATCGGGGTGGGGCTAAAGTCCTGGGAATCTTGTTCTGTGCAATATCATGAATTGATACATTTTAGGCCAAATAGAGTTAGTACTGGGAAGATTTAAATGTTGTTTCCTGCTCATAAAATCAAGTAAAATGAACTTTGCACATGGATGACACCAACATTAGCACGGCTCCGGTGTGATCACAACAATTTGACAATGACTTAGAAAATAACAAGGTAATGAATAAATGTAGCTTGTAAAGAGAATGGAAAAATATTAAGAATCAAATGTATCAAGGTAAAAACAAGTGGTGTTCGTAGGCAAATTGCTAAATGTGGGGAAATCACCATGGAAACCACAGAAAATGTTCTCAATATTTAGCACTTTGTCCCAAAACAGCACCAGCAATAAGCAATAACCTGTGAGTTTTCGTAAGTTGATGTGTGTTGAAAAAACAAAACATCAAATGTCTCCAAAATAGCAGCTGAAATAACACGTCCATTATCTGTAGTTTAAATAGTAACTTTCACTTCCCAGGAGTTTTAATATAATGCTAATGTATCCCTATGTTTAGCAAATATCTATTTGTGAGGTGTGGAAAATAAAAGTAAAGGAACACTATAGGGTCAGGAACACCAACATGTATTCTTGACCCTATAGTGTTAAAACCACCATGTAGGTTGCTTGCCCACCCCTTAAGCTAATAAAACTTACCTTATTTTCAGCACCGCGCAGGTCAGTCAGTGCTGATCCTGCCCCCGATCTGCCTCCTTGCTGACATCATCAGAATTTATTATTTTGGCCAATCCAATGCTTCTGCATAGGGAAAGCACTGGGTTGTCTTAAATCGGCATGGAGGCAGTATGGGGGTGGTGCCTAACGCCGGCTTGGCCAATCAGCACCTCCTCATAGAAATGCATTGAATCAATGCGTCTCTATGAGGAAAGTTTAACGTCTCCATGTATAGCGTGTTGATGTTGAACAACAGTACTGCACACGGTGCAGGACTGCCCCAGAAAGCACCTCCAGTGGCCATCTGAGGAGTGGCAGCTGAAACTGTCCCTGAAAAGGCAGTGTTTACATAAAAATGCCTAGAGGGAATGATTATACTCACCAGAACAACTACATTAAGGTAGAAATCCACACCTCTTTATCCTGCAACAGGGCTCCTCCCTCTTAGCTCCCTTTTAATCATTGTTATAAACTTTGTCCTTCACATTTGGTAGTCAAGAAGGCAAGGGGAAAAAAGTGTTCTGAAAAGTGATGGTTTCATTCTGTCATGATTTTGATCGTATTTATTAAAGTTTTCTAAAAAATTTCTGAAGTGTTTCTATAGTAAAGATTGGGGTAAAGAATTATTTTTGCAGGAGCACCGCCAAATTTAGAGTGCTGGAAAAGAAGAGAAATGAAACAGAACAACTTTCTTTCAGAAAAAGCAGCGGAATATTGATTAATCTGCTGTGTCGCCGATAAAATCTGCTATACTGACAAATGACAGTTAAGGTACAAGAAAAGAGGTAGAGTTGAACAAATGTAATAAACTGCACCAAAAATTTGCTGAAAATTAGATTTAAATGTTTCGGCAACACTTTATTAAGCCTCTGCCAATGTTTCCATTTCTCCTCTTCATTAGCAATATTTGCACTGGATTTGCCTATTTTTAACAGGATTATGATGTAATTTACTAAATTTGTAAAATGTTGTAAATAAAAAAAATACATTTTATTAACAGTGGTTAACACAAGTTACAGGTGATTTGTACTGGTTTGCTCAATGGTTCAAAGATCATAAAATTGTCAGTTCCCCTTTAAATGCACAATGCTGAGTTTTAATATTGCAATGTACTGTCATGCAAAAGAAAACAAGTACACAGGTTAAGAAAGAAGGGATTGTGTGTCTTTACCTAAAAAGGAGATTCTTAGGAGCTAATAATGAACTGCTGTATTAGTCGCTGGACAAAACTGAAGAACGGTCACTAAATCTCAAACTTAAAATACCGAGCTCTGAAGATACATCTGTCAAATGGCAGTATAATGAGCATCTCAATCTGATCGAAGCATTATGCTTTTGAAATCTTGTTATGAGGATCAAAGAGTAGAAAAATATGACTTATGTAATACAAAGCTTGCAGTAGCACAGATGGATGGTTATGCAGAGCAATGAAATAGCAATACGTGCATGAAAGTGCACATGGGGAACAAGGATATTAACTTCTGAATTGTGAATTCTGAAAGGGAGGGGGAAAAATAAGTTTAATAGAATGAAGAGACTGGAACGTGTATGCACAAAGAGGAGAGACTGGAAGAAATTAATGAAGTCATTACACAGGACGCATGACACTTCAAACAAAAAAAAGGGGTACGTTAAAAAAAAAAAAAAGATAAATCAAAGAAGAAAAAGTTTGTGAATGAAAAAATTGGCTTCCATTACCATATAGTATCCAGATGATTTACTATTGAAAGTAGATGCAAATCAAATAGATTTTACAGAATAAATACGATGAACTGCTCTGTTATAAAAAGAGCAATGAGTAATTTGTTCTTCACCGACATTTGCAATGGAATCAGATTTAGTAAGGGTAAACCCTCCGTAGATGGAAATAAATCACTTATTGGTTCTCTAGGTAAATTGTTGTTTTTATACTGAAGGTAGATAATTCATGGAGAAAATGTACTCTTCCAAAACACATTCACAGAATTAAAACTTTATAAAAAAAATAATACATAAATCTACTTTAATCTAACCGCTTCTGTTTAGGTATGATACAAAGGCGAGACTAAGATTGTAATCTCTCCTGCCTTTTATTTTATATTGATTAACCCCTTAAGACCGCAGGACGTTCTATGCCGTCCTTATTTAGATGGCTCTAAAATCCGCAGGGCGGCATAGAACGTCCTGCGGTCTTATGTACTTACCCGGTCGCCGGCGATCCCACGCCGGCGATCGCGGTATGGGGGACTTACCTGGGAGCCCAGGGAGTCCCCCTCCGTCCTCTTCGGCCCCCCAGGGCCATGTGATCGCGAGGTCCTTGGCAATGCCAATCCAAGGCAATGCCAGCAGGGGGAGTGCCTGTAATGACAGGTACTCCCCCTGCTGTCTGAAATTCAAATAAAATCCGTTAAAACAGTGTAAAAATAAGATTATATATACTTAGATCATATATATATTTATTATATATATGATCTAAGTATATATATACACATATACACATATACACATAAATATACATACACTGTCTACATGTATTTTAATATTAATATATACTTAATTATATATATATATATCAATATCAAAATACACGTACAATGATATTGATTAAATATATATATAATTTTTATTATATATATATTTATATATAATAAAAAATAAATAAATATATAAATATGTTAAAAAATAAAATAAAAAATAATACAAAATAAATAGATAAAAAATATATAAACATGCAAAATTTCGTTGTAACTGTATTTTAAAATTAATATATATATATTGATATCAAAATACATGTAGAACGAAATAATATATATATCTATATACATAAGTATATACGTATATATCACTAAATATATACCTATATATAAATAAAAATAATAAAAAAAATATATACATATATATGCACACATATATATACACACCTATATATATAATAATTCTACGCATATATTTATGTAATAATTTTACATAATTAGGTCATTTTATTAATTACAATTAGCGGGACCTGCCTGACAACCCATGCTGAAACTATAGGGAATTTAATTTGCTAGCACTATATTTAACCCTGTAACTTTCCAAGACTCCATAAAACCTGTACATGGGGGGTACTGTTTTACTCGGAAGACTTCGCTGAACACAAATATTAGTGTTTCAAAACAGTAAAATATATTACAACGACGATATCGTCAGTGACAGTGACATTTTTTGCATTTTTCACACACAAATGGCACTTACACTGACGATATAATTGTTGTGATACGTTTTACTGTTTTGAAACACTAAAATTTGTGTTCAGCGAAGTCTCCTGAGTATAACAGTACCGCTCATGTACAGGTTTTATGGTGTTTTCAAAAGTTACAGAGTCAAATATAAGGTTTGCGTTTCAGTTTTTTCACATTAAAATTCGCCAGGTTGCCTTTGAGACCGTATGGTAGCCCAGGAATGAAAATTATCTCCATGATGGCATACCATTTGCAATAGTAGACAACCCAGGGTATTGCAAATAGGGTATGTTTTTTTTTTTTAGTAGCCACTTAGTCACAAGCACTGGCCAAAATTTGCGTTCAAATTAGTTTTTTGCATTTTCAAATATTAACACTAACTTTGGCCAGTGTTTGTGACCAAGTGGCTACTAAAAAAGACTGGACATACTCCATTTGCAATACCTTGGGTTGTCTACTTTTGCAAATGGTATGCCATCATGGGGGTAATTCTTATTTCTGGGCTACCATATGGTCTCAAAGGCAACGTAACCAATCTGGCGAATTTCAATGTGAAAAAACTGAAATATGTAACATGCTATATTTGACCCTGTAACTTCCCAAAACACCATAAAACCTGTACATAGGGGGTACTGTTTTACACGTGAGACATCGCTGAATACAAATATGTGTATTGTATTGCAGTAAAAGCAAACAGTATTATGACATTCACAGTTAGAATGTCACGTAGAACTAAAAAAATTAAAAAAAATCTTATTTTCTCTCATTTTTGTAATATTTTTTTCATATTAAATTATGTTCCATACCTAAATATTTGATGTTAAACGAAAGCCCTGTTTCCCCTGAATAAAATGATATATAATAAGTGTGGGTGCATTTAATATGAAAGAGGTGAATTACGGTTGGACAGACATGTAGCGCAAATGCCAGGTTTTGTTTACGTTTTTTTTGGATCACAACTTGTACATTTGGCTGCGGTCTTAAGGGGTTAAGTATGCACCAAGTCTATACTTCTGGCTTTAATTACAGTGAATGGTAACAAGACCACAATCAGCAAAAAATATTCTACTGAAGAGGATGTGCAAATATAAGTAGCTAAGCGGAACAACTGCAACCAAGAAATTATTTTGTTGTATCGACTTGTATCGACTGTATCGAAAACGTGTACAATAGAATGACAAGGGATAAGTGAAAGTGAGAGTATTAAAGTGAGTCATCGGTTCTTGGACAGAGTGTGATGTAAAGGAAATCAGTAAGTATGAAGAATGTGATTGACTGTTCGATTGTTAGGGGTCAGCGAACAACGCGTTAGGAAGTTTCTGCTCCAATTGAAGTTTCTGCTCTTCTCTTTGATATCCTTTAAATTATATTTCTTATTATCAATATGTGCATTACTATAAAATCATGTGGTCATCAAATAGGCACTTGTCTTTTTATGTAAGAATGTAATACATTTCATGTATACATATTTACACTGATTCAACTGCAGATATAATATGCTTTTTTAAAACTGTCTGCTTCACTTTATATAAGGACCAGTAGATGAGTTATTGTATAATACTGCCCAGCTCTTGCCAAAGCTCATTCTTCTCCTTTTTTTCCATTTTCTTTTCTTCTTTTGTTGGTATACTTATAATGGACTATATATTTATGAGTGTTATATGGATGGACAATACACTCTGAATACATTATGATAGTTTGCCAACAGCTGGAGTATGCTATTTTATCCATTACGAAAAAAACTGCCCACACTCAAGATGTCTCCATAGTCCTCACAGGAAATTATGTATCACGGACATACCTGAGATATCGACATGAGGTGGGCGGATCCTATTTGACGTTGCATCTGGTCCGCAACGTTACTTCTGGTTTCGGACTAATTTACTATAAGCTACAGCTGTTAATACACACCTCCAATTATCAGCGCAATGATTGGCCACCGAAGGAATGCGGTGACCAATCAGAAGAGGAACCTCCAGATATAAACAAAAACTCAGGAAACGGACATGCCGATTGAGAAAGTCGCCTGGCGAAACGCATCTCGGTGAAAGGAGGACCACCCAGGACTCTATATACTGTTGATTTTATTATACACATTTATATTTTATATTTTTTGTTTTGTAATAATAAAGTGTATTTTAATTACTTATTCAAGTCCTGTGGATCCTTATCGTTTCCTGCTCCTGCTGCACAAGCAAGGCTGTTTTCACACCACAATACCAGGAGCCAAGTATAACTGCCTCCCCAGAAGGTGAGCAGTCACTTGCACTTTGGCTATATATTGTACTTTACAATCTGCACTAGGATAATTTGTTTCCTTTTTTGTCTCCATATTGAGGACGATTGGGCCAAGGATCCGGACAGGGTTTGGTATTACCTAGTATACCTCCACCTATGTGATTTGAGCCTATCCTTATAGGGCTCTACACCATGTGAGTGTGGTCCATACCCCCATATATATCACTCTGGTAGACTCAATATATTGCACTATTTTGTATCTCACTTTATATTTTTCAGAGTATATCTCTTTTGTCATTATATACCTCTCCCGATCTCAGAGGGGTAAGTGTAAACTAGTACTCCATGAAGTACCTTCAGATGGTATGCGCCACCTGGTTCAATCTATTAGTTTTATCATTTACGTATATGTTTGGGGTATTTACATGAGTGTTGAGCTGCTGTACATATATATTGGACGTATTCTATCACTAAGCGCCTTATATTACACAGAACACCTTCTGATATTCTGTTTAAATTGAGGTGACAAGACCAAATCATTGTGGGTAAAATCATAATGGTTTGATAATATGTGACCGGATAAGCTGAGACCAAAAAAAAAAAAAAAAATATATATATATATATATATATATATATATATATATAAAAGAAAATCAAGCCGTACTGAAATATAAATGCACTATTGCTTTACTAGTTTTAGGATAATGCTAAGCATTTTACTCTAATAACCACAGAAACAGTGAGCTCACATAAAATATTTGTAGTCAGATGTGAAATATATGATAAGCTAAATAGGTAAACGTATCAAATATCTACACCTCATATGCCATGTAACTGCAAACGTTAGCCTTCTTCTTTCCTTCAATCTCTACCCCTCCTCTATTCTGGTCCTCCTCCCCCCCCCCCCCCCCCCCCCCCGTTGAAATATATGAGTTTATATCCTAAGTGCATTTTTAAGGTATCAAATAAACATTTATAAATATAATAAGATATCTGTTGGTGGGTACGAGTTGCGCCAGAAACATATTTGTTCATTGTAGGGTCCTTTTAGTGCAGGAAGAATTGGAGAATGAGTTTGCATAGCTAAGAAGATACACATCATGTAGGAGCTGTGCTATGAAAGTGAATTTGATTGATGGAAGGTTGTAGCTGAATAGCAAATATTAATACAGCGACACCGATGACAGAAGACAAGATCAATAGAGTGTCTGTTGAGCGGGCCAAAGGAATCAATCCATTATGAAAATGAAAATAACAAAATTATGCTGTAAGGTAAAAAGGTTGAGGTTTCAATAGAAACAAGTAATTTGTATAACATTATAGCCCTTAGCCAATGTGACCATATTATATAGACTATATTATAAAGGTCAGTTATTCAACTCAATAAACTTAATGAATGGAAGACAAGGAATGGAGTAGTTTTAAGGTTTTTTCCACCACAATTGGAATTCCTAGTAGCAATGCACATTTATACAATGGATATACATGTATGTTTAAATGTGTTTTTAGGCAAAGTACTCTGATGGACTTATTGGATTGCAACCATTTGTAGATATGAAGCATGTACATATGGAACATATCGGAAATATTAACTGTGTGTTGTTCTTATTTCCTAAACCCAGAGTCAACAACATTTACAAATTGAATAGTAGGAGCTGTAAGGTGCTGGTAAGGTGTTGCCAGTGGTGGATAAATAACCTGTATACAAGATTGACATAAATATCATCGGTTACCTTACACCAGGTAAATCCTGCGTTCCACAAAATGTATTTAAATTCTACTGAAGGAAGAGTGGGAGGCTGATAATATAACTTACATAGTTACATAGTTACATAGTTACATAGTTACATAGCTGAAAAGAGACTTGCGTCCATCAAGTTCAGCCTTCCTCACATTTGTTTTTTGCTGTTGATCCAAAAGAAGGCAAAAAACCCAGTTGGAAGCACTTCCAATTTTGCAACAAGCTAGGAAAAAAATTCCTTCTTGACCCCAGAATGGCAGTCAGATTTATCCTTGGATCAAGCAGTCATTACCCTACATTGAAAGATTATATCCTTGAATATTCTGTTTTAGCAAGTATGCATCTAGTAGCTGTTTGAACATCTGTCTGGACTCTGATAAAACCACTTGTGCACATGAAATCATGAGTTAAAGCATTTTCTTTCTCAAAATAATGTTCGTTGTCCTCCAACATTCCCCTCATTTCAGCTTGTACATTCTCCTGTCTTATTGTGTTTTTATACCCCACCTCCTCTAGACTACAAGCTTGTTTGAGGGGGGTCCTCTTCAACCTATTGTTTTTGTAATTGTCTCATTTATTGTTAAATCTACACCTCTTTTAATATTGCAAACAGCTACGGAATATGGTGGCGCTATATAAATACCTATAATAATAATGCAATGACGGATATGTAAATTAGATATATAGACAGGCATTCTGTTTCAGATGTCATTGTATGGGTTGCGTTTTTTTCATATTCAGTCTAAAGCAGGTGGGAATTCACAGAAAATGAATGAGTATCATTCTCCAATTCAATGGTTCATCTTAGATAAATCTTGCAAAAAATACATAAATGAACTCGGTCTTTGTTACTTAAATGTTATAATCAGATTATGCCATGGATGTATTTTCTGACTATTGTGTGGTTTGATTTGACTGGCATGGGTGCTTCTACAAATCTTTTTCTTTCAAGATGCCTGACCTTTTTTACCCCTGATAGATGGATGAATATAAAATAGAGTTGAATATCAAGGAGGCAGCTGACTGATTTAAACAGAATAAAATGTTTAAATATGGTAAACATATACACTTTAAAGATAATATATTAGATAATACATATTTTGCTTCTTGCCTACTATATATTTTTTTATATATTTACAGCAAATGTACATTTCATAGTACCATCTTTACACATCTCAGCTTTTATAGTTTGCTTTTTTTAATTATGGAATGTAGAAATTAGAAAAGGAATACATTTAATCTAAACATATGTACCACAAAAATATATATATTTTTTTTAAAATAGAGATTAAAAAAGAATTATTTAAGAGTTTTAAAAAAAAAATTAAAATTCAATTGCAAAAAATAGTATTTATTAAAGCAAATTAGTCCAATTACTCATAATTAAACATGGTTGATAGGCACTAGATAACGTTTGTTCAGCCACAAACTAAGACTGAGCCATCCCTTACTGCTAGACACTCCACAAAATGAAGGAAGGGTAACCAATCAGACAAGAATTTCAGGTACCCAGTCTCATACGTCGTGAACACTCAGAGACAGCCTTAGGGGTGTGAAAGCTGTGCGGCTGCACAGGGCACCATGGCAACAGGGGGCACCATGCAGCCCACACAGTTCCCAAGTCACGAGGCAATGAGGATTAGTGTCTGGTGCACCTGTTCCATGGCAACTAGTTGATGTCTCTGGTACAGCCTCACTGTTAATCCAAGTGTCAAATAAACAGAGCAGGCTGTGCAGCTCTTCGCTTTACTACCTCAGGAAAATGTTCACAAATTAGATTGTGGGCTGCAAGCAGCAGTGTCACTTGACAACGCAGTTACTTCCTGCTCTTTACTGCCACACGCTGATGAACCGGAGATGGAGGGGAGGATGTCTGGAGCAGAATCAGAGTCTCATGGACAGAGATGAAAGAAGGCATAGAGAAGGAAGATGATTCAGTTTGGATAAAATCTGATGTGGAGAAGAATGAGGGATCATTCATGAGAAGTGTAATCTGTAATGAAGGGGTGACATCTTAAGGAATATAGAATGGAGATATATGTAATGGAAGGGCAGAAAGATGTGTAATGGAGGGGCAGGGAGCTGTGCAATGGAGGGGCAGGGAGTTGTATAATGGAGGGACAGGAAGCGGTGCAATGGAGGGGCAGGAAGCTTTGCAATGGAGGCTTGGGAAGAAACATGATCTGTGAAGAAAGTTATAAATAAAAGGGAGATCTGAGAAGGAAATGGATGTGTTAAAGATGTGTAATGGAGGGGCAGATAGCTGCGTAATAGACTTGGAGAATTTGACAAAAGGGCAAGGTGTGATGGTAACAGCAATTGTGAATGCAGAAGAGAGAGGATGTTTGTAATGGAGGAGTCTGGAAAGATAGGGAACAAGGAGGGAGCTCTATTATGAGATAGGGGTACAATAGTTGGAGGAGCTGTTTGTGGAATGTAGGGATGTGTGGTAATGGGTTTACATAACAAGTGAATGGACTGGGGTGGAAATGGTTAGTAACAGTAACAAGTGCAAATTCACATAACTTATTTGTGAATGGATAATGGAAGAAATTGCTTGTGTGGATGAGTGGTGGGGAAGCAGTGACTGGTTTGTAAATGGGTGGTGGGGAGAACTGGCTGGTGTGTGTATGCATGTGGGGTATAAGTGGCAGTTTGTGGATGGTAGTAGGATAGAAGTGGGTGGTGCGTGGAAGGCTGGTGGGGAAGATGTGACATGTATGTAGTGTGTATGAGTGTTGAGATAGTGCTGAAAATGTGATTGAGTGGTTGGAGGAGCAGTGACTGGTCTGTAAATTGTTAATAGGAGGACTAGTAGCTAGAGTGTGGGTTTCTTTGAAAGTTAAGGTAAGAAGGATAATAGTCTTAGAGGCAAAGCCAGGTGCTTGGGAAGAAACATTATCTAAGAAGAACGTTATAAGTAAAAGGGAGATCTGAGAAGGAAATGGAAGAGGAATTTAATGGTCAAAGCAGAAACTGTCAAAAATGAACAAATTAATTTCAAATGTCAAAATAGTCTGAAAAAAAAGTTTTTCACAGTGAAAATCTTGCATGTTGCCTGAAGAGCTTGCAATCTTTTTCATGATGTTTTTCAAATCTCTTCGTTTTGGGAGATTAACGAGGATGGAAAGTTTTAAATGGCAGGAGGTACTGGATGAGGGGTGTGGCCAGAGAGTGGCCCTGTGAATATTTTTTCACACAAGGCGCCTAAAAGTCTAAGGCCGGCACTGTGAACAATTATTTGGTTCTTAAATTTGTGGCCACCACATCTTTGTTTTAGGGTCTACTGTACTAATAATTTACTGTTCACCTGCTAGTGACAAAAAAAAATAAAGAAAACAAAATGTGTGCTTTCTTAATTCTTGCCATAAAAACCATAACTGAAGGATATGAAATGTTTTGCACATGCCTACTTCCCCTGGACATGCTTGTTGCAGATATTCACAAGCCCCAGGGTGTCAGAGAGACACAGGTCACAATTGGAGCTGAAGGTGCATTAACGGAGCAGAAGAGCTCTGCCTATGTGCTTCACTAGGATGGCTATAGTCAAATCCTTAAAAGCTCCATAGACATCTTCCATGGGAACTTTGTCTCCAATACAATTCCCTCCTCAATACCTGACAGTGTTGACTTTTGACCCATGATTGTCTTCTATAGACACACTCTGGTATCTCGCTGGACCTTTTTCTCTTCAGTACTGTAATGCGGTTATGCTTTAGTATTCCTTATTCTTATCACATTTGTTATTCTTCCCCAATTTCATATGTTTTTACAAACTACTCTGTCCTTAACTGTTTAAACATACAATGCAGTTCCTGTTGGCATTATAACTTATTTTGGCAAATAACTGGAATGACTGATGTATCGCCTTTTTTTGTGTCCCCCTTGACAAACTTTGAATTAAACAAAAGACAGTAAAACAAACAATAAATGAAATTATCACCCTCATTTAATTATGTAAGCAGTGTAAGCCCTGTGCTTTTTTGAGCAAAAAGCATTTGCTCATCACCTGATCCCAACCAAAATCCACAGCTTTGTAGAGCATACTAAAAGAATTACAAAAAAAGCTTAAACAAGCCTATGAAAAAAAATATTATATAAAGATTGCATTTAACATTCATGTGGCATTTAGAATGTTAGATTATGTAAACATTGACAATGAATGCATAATGCAATACGCAAATACCAGTAGAAATCTATTGCTAAAGAAAAAAAACTAAATCGATTTCTCTTTAAATTTATATCACAGCTGACTTGATAGGCTCAAGTAAGGTCAGTACTCCTACAATAAAATTGCCTTTTTCCATCAGAATCTAAAGCATTGTTTTTCCCTAAGAAAAAGTCAAGCAGATGCTATTTATAAAACATTTATTTTTTTTCATTTTCTGGAAAAATACAATACATTCCAGAACTTGATGTAATGTGATGTATTACTTCTGATGTGTTTTTATAAGAGATGCCTGAATTCTATGAGCAGTTCTAAAACAGTTCCTTTCTAACATTTCTACGGAAACTCTTTTCAAAGCTTTTCACACAACATTGATTATCAGTTATATCCAGGAGGTATTTTGGTTTCCTAGTATTTTTAATTTATTTTAAGATGGCCTTTAAAATGAGCACAGAATGATCAAACCATGTCTGTTGCTTTGCTATTCTAATCACATTTGCCAATGAAAATAAAATAGATCTACTATTTGGGGGATTTTTAGGGCAAGCACTGCTATGGGGATGAGATGTCCCCAGGTCAAGATCGTGTCTAGGTATTCACCTAGCAGGACACACCATCCACTAGAAGGGCTTGAGCTCATTCCACGCAGTGTCAGGTCTTGCGGTTTTAATGTGAGCTCAGGGAATAACAGAAGAACAACAAGACAAATGATTACAGTATATCCTCAGGCTGGTACTGGAGTAAGTAAAGTAAAAAAATAAAACATTCCATAAATGAACAAAAAAAGCCAAAAGCATTAAAATAGATGAATACGATTTTGCAAGCAGATCATAGACTACAGGACCGGGAGTCCAAACTGCAGATACACTATTTAAATATATTTCAGAATTCCTTGTAAAAACAGGTCTCCTAAATGTCCTTATTTTGGAGGGGCTGTCTCTATTTTAGGGACACCAGGGACATTAGACATGCTAGTGTTGTGATGAAAGTCCTAGGACCATGCACAGAGCACTTCAGCATTGTCTGATGTGTGTCGGACTGGCAGGGAAAATGTAAATTAGTCTGGCATGCATTGACATCATGCTGAAACCCCACTCGTACAAGGTGGGCACGTCCTTTCTTGTTCCGCCCTAGAAAGGGTTTCTCTGAAAACAATCTTGATTTCTTAGAACACTGTTGTTTGGTTAGAGTAACCCTTTGAACTTAAATCTACACATAAACCTGTTCGCATATATTTAAAGACACACAGACATACATATATTAACATACAGAACTTCAGCATACACCTCTGCATTTGGACCTGCCCTCAACATGCATTTATATAGCATTCATAGATGCACTTATTATTTTATGCACACTAACTTTCCACGCATATGGACCTATGCACTAATTTGCTGATCCAAACAAATTCACAAATTCACAAATTTATACTCACACTCACATGAGCCTCCACCCAATTACAACATGCAACAGCATTAGCCCCCAACAAATATAAACAAAACTATAAATAATGAACTGGAATTGGAATGTAAAAACTTTTTTTTAATGATGAGTAACTTTAACTTCTTAAGGACCACACAATAGTCTATGCTGCCATGCAGTGCAGGGCTTTAACGCCAAGAGACAGCATTGATCGTCATGCAGTTAAAGTACTAGTAGAGGTTACATCCCTGCTGGTACTAAGGACCCTCAGGTAACTAGTGGTTCCTTCTGTCAGTTGGGAGCCACAGTTAGTGGTCCGAGCCTGCAGGAGAGTTATGAGCAGTGATCAAATTGAACGCTGCTCATAGCCCTTTAAATCATTTAAATGTCGCTGTAGCTTTGCTGTGAATTTAAAAATAATTTTACCCCCCCCTATCCTGGCACAGTGTCTTCCAGTGTCAGAGAGACTCCAGGATCTGAAAAGACAAAAAAAAAACTTATTTGACCTAGGTTTGTGATATAATGGTTAAAGGGACACTATAGTCACCCAGACCACTTCAGCTCAATGAAGTGGTCTGGGTGCCAGGTCCCTCAGGTTTTAACCCTTCAGATGTAAACACAGCAGTTTCAGAGAAACTGCTATGTTTACATAGCAGGGTTAATCCAACCTCTAGTGGCTGTCTTTCTGACAGTCGCTAGAGGCGCATCTGCGACGTTGGATGCGAAATTCGCATCCAATGTGCAGAACGTAAATAGGAAAGCATTGAGAAATGCTTTCCTATGGCCTGTTTGAATGCGTGCACGGCACTTGCAGCGCATGCGCATTCTGCTCCTCTAGGGAACTGACGTTTGCGGGGGAGGAGAGGTCACCAGTGCCGAGGGAGCCTGGCAGGGCCGGCGCGTCCATAAGGCGGCACAGGCGGCCGCCTTAGGGCGCACGGGCTCTGGGGGCGCAAGATTTCAGTGACCGGCAGGAGGGAAGCTCTCCCTCCTGCCGGGCCACCATCTCGGCCCCCGGTGCTGTGTGCGGCTGTGCTGAGATCAGACACGGCGAGGGAGCTCTAACCTCTCTGCTCTGCTCCCTCGCGCGCTGTCTGTCTGCTGATACCGCGGGAGCCGGAATATGACGTCATATTCCGGCTCCCGCGGTATCAGCAGACAGACAGCGCGCGAGGGAGCAGAGCAGAGAGGTTAGAGCTCCCTCGCCGCGTCTGATCTCTCAGCACAGCCGCACGCCGCCCAGCAGCCCCACTGGACCCCAGGGAAGGATTCATCATCCACACCAGCTCTCCAGGTAGGGAGGCTGGGTGGATATTATTTATTTATAAAATAATTAGTGAGTGTATGTGTCTCTGTGTGTGTGTGTGTGTGTGTGTGAGTGTATGTGTCTGTGTGTGTGTGTGAGTGTATGTGTGTGTGTGAGTGTATGTGTGTGTGTGTGAGTGTATGTGTCTGTGTGTGTGAGAGTGTATGCGTGTGTGTGAGTGTATGCGTGTGTGTGAGTGTGTGCGTGTGTGTGTGTGTGTGTGTGTGCGTCTGTGAGTGACAGTGTGCGTCTGTGAGTGACAGTGTGCATCTGTGAGTGACAGTGTGCGTCTGTGAGTGACAGTGTGCGTCTGTGAGTGACAGTGTGCGTCTGTGAGTGACAGCGTGAGTGTGTGCTTCTGTGAGTGACAGCGTGAGTGTGTGCGTCTGTGAGTGACAGAGTGTGCGTCTGTGAGTGACAGAGTGTGCGTCTGTGAGTGACAGAGTGTGCGTCTGTGAGTGACAGAGTGTGCGTCTGTGAGTGACAGAGTGTGCGTCTGTGAGTGACAGAGTGTGCGTCTGTGAGTGACAGAGTGTGTGTCTGTGAGTGACAGCGTGTGTGTCTGTGAGTGACAGCGTGTGTGTGTGAGTGACAGCGTGTGTGTGTGAGTGCGTCTGTGTGTGTGCATGTGAGTGTATGAGTGTGTCTGTCAGTGTATGAGTGTGTGTCTGTCAAATCAGTGAGAGTATGTTTGTCATTGAGTCTGTGTGTGACTATCAGTGTGTCTGTCAATGAGTGTCAATCAGTGTGGGTCTGCCAGTGTCAATGAATGAGTGTGTGTCAGATCAATGAGTCTGTGTCTGTCAGTGACGTCTGTGTGTTTGTCATTGAGTGTGTGACTGTCAGTGTGTACAGAGTGTAGCGGAACGCGGTACAGGAGCTTCTGTTTCCTGTACCTGGCCAGACTGACAGGAGGTGCTCACAGAGAGAGCACTCCCTGTCAGTTCGGCCGGGTACAGAAAACTGAAGCTCCTGTACCGCGCTCCGCTCCGCTACACTCTGTACACACTGACACACCAGGAAGGGGAGTGTGACCACTAAAGGGGTGTGGGGTGCACCAAGGGACCATTAATGGTCAGGGAGGAGAGAGGGGCTGGTTAAGAGGCACATAGGTGAAGATGTTTTTTTTTTGGGGGGGCGGAAAAATGCATCTTCGCCTATGTACCTAAAAATCCAAGCACCGGCCCTGGAGCCTGGTGCTGGATAAAGGTAAGTGACTGAAGGGTTTTTAACCCCTTCAGAGCCACGGGAGGGGGACCCTGAGGGTGGGGGCACCCTTTGGGCACTATAGTGTCAGGAAAACCGCTTTGTTTTCCTGACACTATAGTGATCCTTTAACTGAAAAGTGTCCAAATGTTTCATAGCCTGGAGATGTACTTTCTACATTATATAATTTTGTACAGCAGTTTTGGATTCTGAGACTACTAGGAAAGTCGTATGCCAAATCCATCTCATCAATTTTGCAAAGTTGTAGCTTTAAAACTGCAGTTCACTCCATGCAGTATTTACACATATTGACCATTTTATCAGGACTAATTAGTGAATCTATTTTGACCTAGTTTTCTTTAATTCCACTTGGTGTGTAAAAAATATTATATATAAAACTGAGAAAAAAAATAGTTTTTTTTATTTTTGTTCCATTTAAAAAAAAAATATGTTATTGTTATTTAATATTGTGTTGTGTGTACATTAGTTATCCAGAGAAAGCTCTATTTCTCTTTTTAAAAAGTTATATGTTATACGTATGGATGCACTTAGAATTAACACATGGCAAAAGTATCAAAAAGGCCTTAGTCACAAACACATTGCATCACAAAAAAACCTTGTATAGTAGAAAAGGATATGACATTTTTAGCTCTGTCTTAGAGAAAACCAGAATTTAAGAGATAAGCATAAAATAAAAATTAGAAGAGTCTAGCAGGGACATTGAATGAGTCAAAAAACATACATATGTGTAGCCTGCGTCCTGGTACACTCTGCTACCACTCTTCTATTCCCCCGCCTTTCATCCCTAGAAGCAAGACACCAGTTAGAGGGGTAACTGGTGTCTGGTGGCATGATCATGAAATTGGCTCTGCCTAATGGGGGCAGACCTGCCCAGAAATGGGGCAGGACTGTTTGAATTACTGGCAGGTCATGCTGCCATGAATGCCTGCCACACAAATAGGCCAACCCAAAGAAGACGGTAAATGTTAGAGCCCTGAGTCCCCAAGAGTGGGAGACTAGAAAACAAATTAGAGATAGTGGGACAGGACAAAAAAATCAGGAATGTTCTGACAAAATCAGAATGGTTGGGAGGTATGCTCTCCATTGCCTACCAGAAACTCACATCATGAAGTCATGAAGTGCTTTTTCAGGGTCCAAGTGCTCATGCACAGTGCAAGTGCATTTAATCCCAAGGTTCCTATACCCAGATGTCCCAAGGTGAGGAACATCAGGATGCAAAAACTGTTCCACCAAAATTGGAACCTTTGGAAGTCCGGGTATATGTCCCCATGTCCCCAGTGTATCTCCCTTTTTCCACCACATGTCCCCAGAGTATCACACAAAAGTCTTCCAGTGTATCTCCCCATGTTCCCCAGCATATCTCACGATGTCCTCCAGTGTATTTCCACACACACTTTCATATAAACATACATGCAAAATGCAGCCCACCTCAAATTCCCTTTTGGGTTTAATAGACCCACTAGCAGTGGTGACTGGTGATGTTTTCAGATGGTGAGGCACTATGCACCACCCCTGTAATTTGATTCTGCCCTTCTACGTAAACTTTGCCACTAACTTGTTAGACTTTTCAAATTTAAGGTATACTATAGGCACTAAAATAGCTTTGTTGTTAACTTAGTATTGGTGTATTTAGTATTTGTTGTTAACTTAGTATTAGCCACACCTCCCCTGACTGTGACTGACACAGCCAATATAAAAATGGTTTCGGAAAATACTTACTTTAGAAGGTTTTATCCCTAATCACACACACACAGGAGGCTCAAGCAGGCTCTAGAAGGCCATTAACAGAGCAGGTGACAAGAAATTCTAAATTAAACACACTGTGCAATAAAAAGTTTAAACATTAGATCTCTCTTTACTGAAAATGTTAAGGAAATCTTTGTAACTCACAGGAAAGGGCTGCAGAAAAAAAGTGATTTAACTCCTAAATAGCATTGAATTGAGCTTGTGAAACTGCAGGAGCATGATCTATACACCAAAACTGGTTCATTGAGCTAAATTTGTTTTGTTTAGTATAGCATCCCTTTAATGTGCTAATATCCATATTCTACAAATTATATATTAAGATTATTACTTACAGTGTCACCTAGTGGCCAACGTATTATTATTTTTTGACAGTTTTTTTTTTTTTTTTAATGTCTTTCTATGCTTTATGACCTTACCATGAACACTTCAGTTCAAGTACTTTATATTGCTCAAGAGACTTAGCCAGATTAATGGCTGACTGAGTCCCATGGGAATTTCTGGTCCTGCCTGGATGAGACTGCAGTTTAGAGCTGTCAGTAGGAGATAGAGCTCTCCACTGCATGGAGCCACGGAAGATACTGTGGGAAGAATGATCAGGAATGTATTTAAAGCATTAACTAGCAGAAACACCAGGCTTAAAGGAACACTATAATGCTAGGAATACAAAACTGTATCCTTAACACCACAGTGTACCTCTGCACCCCTACCTCATGACCCCCACCAGGATCGGCAAATACTGATGTCCCTCTTCATGTTTCGTTTGGCTCCTTCTCTGCCTATGTCAGCTGGTCGGGGGCACATAGTGCGCATGCATAGGAATGTATTGACTCATTGACTCCATGCTTTCCTATGGGGATATTGAAGGTGAAGGATGTACACATGCAAAGCGTAAGGATGTCCAGCGTCGTTTCACAGAGTCAAACTCCATGAAACAGCAGGAAGCGACATAATATATACAGGTGACTGTTAGACAGCCAATGAGGGTGATTCAACTAACTGCTGATAGAATGTAATTAGATTTTCGGCAAATGACTAAAAATCTGGCTATGTTTTTTTTTTTTTCAATTCACCCTAGCAGCAATAGAAGAGCATATCATACAGAAGGAGGGGAGGGAATCTGCAGTATTAATAATTAAAATGATTTATAAACAGCATTATGAAACAGACAGATCTCAAAGGTGTAAAATTACACAAAAAAGCTATATAGGTAGATTAATTTGTTTTTATTGGAACTACCCCAGTTACTCCTGTGGACGAGACTCCACTGACCACTAGGACCCCTGTAGTGCTTTGATATGAAGAGTAACTGGACTTGGATACACAAAAGTTGTATGTGTTTTACTGTAGTTTTGTGAAATGCTCTCATGAATGTGCTTAAAAACATCATGCATGCACAGACAGGGTCATACCAAAGATGTAAAAAAATAGAGACAAAGTTTTGGAAACAAAGTTAGAAATTACGGTCTCACCTTTATTCACAAGCACACAGCACATATCTATGAGGTGTTCATACAATAACTAACTTAGTGAAATAAAATGAAAACGGAATTACAAAATATAGATTAAAATAGCCCAGTTGTCACTATAACCAGGTTGCAGAATTTTTCCAAATCAGAGTTTGACCTACGTCCTTGCAATCCAATTCACTACAATTTTTGTTTGGTAAATAAAAGTCCCTTTTCATATTGTGCCTTTACATATATTCTATCCAACTGTATCGCTGTCTGCTGGATATTAATAGTAGCATATATGCCTGCATTAAATAATTATAGTTGACATCTTATTCTTTTTGTTACACATTCAGGATTATTTTCTAAAGTGAGCATTCAAAGTATATTTCAAATTTAAAGTCAAAGAAACCAGATAAGGAAGCATACTTATCTGTTCTGACCTTAAATTTAAAATTCACTTTGAATTCGCATTTTATTAAATGTCCCTGATCATGTACATGATGCATTAAACATTAAATAAAAAATAAAAAAAAACGATATATTCTTGTAAGTGTCTCTCTCCCGTGGCTAACCCATCATTTCAGATCGTCTGTAGTGACATCTATCAAAACCTGTATATACGAGACATCACAGTAACTTCCTGCTTTCCAATGATTTATGTTGGTGACGCATTTCACATTCACACATGACATGAACACGTGCACATGTGCAATGTTTCTTAAAATAAATAAATATAAACCCTTCTTGGATACACCGTGCAAAGCAGATTTTTACTGACTACACAGGAATGGGTAGTTACATCCATTTCCATTTCGCTCTACAATCAAACAAACCTGTCTTGCAAAATTCAGGCTAAAATAGATGATTTAAAAAAAAAAAATCAATTAACCCAGTTAAAGGCACAACTTAGCTTTTTTTGCCTGAGTTCTGTAATGCAGTTTTAAATTTACTGCTATTTGCTGCTGAATGAATAAACTCTACTTTTAACAATATTTTCACTTTATTCTAGCATATATATATAATAATTCTTGGAAAGCATATTTTCGGTACAGTATTTTCAGCACAGCCAAGTAAAAGCTTGAAGTACCCCTTTAATATCCGAAACTGCTCGTCATTTTAATCTGCTACATTGGTGATTGTGGGGGGAGAGAGGAGGGGAACACTGAACTAAATACTGTAATAAAAAATCACAGTAATCCTTCTGGTTTCCAAGGAAATTGTATTTTAATGCTATGTAAGGTGATTTACTCACTGGCAGTCCAGGAAATGTTACTAGAGAAAACAGATTTGACACACACAAAAAAAACTGGTGCTGGTGGCAGTTGTGCACACATGGCAATAATTTAGTTTCTACCAGACAGAATTTTGATCTGGTAATCATTTTTTTTTTTTAAGTTGTATACAAACGTGGGTTTTTGTTCAAACCATCTAATACTGCTAATACTTATGAAATATTAGATAAGAATATGCCAGCCCATAATCTGGTATGCTCTGAGGGTGAAGACCTGTAGACTCTTCCCTAGAATGTGCGTTAACTGGATATTCTGTACACCATAACCACTGAAATGCAATGAACCAGAGTGTCACCAGAGTGTGTACGATTTTTACCAGTCACCAGAGTGTGTACGATTTTTAAAATGTGCTCATGTGGCTGAATTTCGCGTTTTCCCTGGACACTAAGAACAAATTATATTGTTTTCACTTCCATAACCTAATAGCTACGTAAATACATTCTGTCTCCCAAAAGATAGCAAGCATACAAATAAAGCCTAACGTAGTTTTAAAAAAAGCAACAACAAAAAATCCCCAAAAAGTAATGGATGTTAATTCAAGTTATATAGCCTTTGCATATTAGTCCTTGCCGTGTGTAATTATTAATTATACTTATGCGATTTATTCGCTTTGACATGTAGCCTACCCTAACTAAAAGTAAGTGTTCCAACCATACGAAATGCGTTGGATGACTCTAGGTTACATTTATTTAGGGACTGTTCTTTACCCCTATTTTGCTGCTGCTAAGTTGAATTTTCAATAATTGGGAACTTTCTTTTGAATGCATAGTTTCTGTGGATAGAGTTCGCTTGAAGATTCCTTCCCACCCCCCCTCACCCCCAAGGGAAACTAGATGGATTTCCTTTTCAATGTGTCATAGTATATTGCTACAGTATAGTTTTGCTCTCTGTAACAGCCTCCCTCCCCTACACTGTGTGCTTTCAATCCAACAAATTGGTGTTAGGAGCTCAATGGAGGGAGCACTTTCTGAATGTAGATCTACAACATAAAGTCAGGTCATCAGCATATTTTTGCCCAGGTGAGTAATGTTTTGTTTATAAATAGTAGTATACACCAAAATGGCATGCACACCAATATGTAACATTGTTCATGAACCAGAAGTACACAGCAAAGCAAACATCTCACTTTTCGGTGCCTTAAAGTGATACCTTTGTACATTTGCTCCTTAAAACTACTTTTAGAAGAGGAATGATATTCAGAAAAAGAAAGCACAGAGTTCAATTAAATTCAGCACCCATTGATTCTAGAGCTGAAATAATCCACCCTGGAAAAATGGCATGCTACATGAGATAGAATCTTCTACTCTGTGCTTAGAATAATTATATCAAAATAAATGCACTCACCTCTAAATACATCCAGATGAATCCACAAGTTTTTTTTTTTTCTCATATCCCAAAAGGAATTTGTGTAAATATTGTTTGGTGTTGTGTCCAATGCAAAGCTTTGTAATCCATGTTTATATTTAACAGTGAGACAGTACAGAGATGTGGCAAGCTTCCAACTATAACATAAGACAAGAATAGATTTTGTAGAAAAAATAAGGCATGTACTGTAAAACGACTTGCTGCTAGCCGAACAGATGATAGCTCTGAATTTACTGTCAGTTACTGAGCATTACATTGCATGAATTAGGGGCTCCCTTCAGGCTCAGTGCTGCCATCTGCTGGATACACAGGTTAACTGACCTGTAAAATACATTCATTACCATTAAGATATGACTTTCTTTTTTCTACTAATGGTAATGTGACTAATGGAAAGATGTGTGTTCCATCTGCTTGTTTTAATCTGTCATGAAAATGGTGTTTAATGGCTGTCTGGATTTATTATTATTATTAGTGTAAAATGGATTATTATCTCATTTTGTAAAGCGAAATAAGCTCCTTGCATTTAAATATGAGATTTACCTGATGCATTTCCCCGAGGGTGCTTAAGTGTTATTTTATCTCTTGCTGATAGGGGCTAGGGATAGTGATACTTGTGATTAGTTTTTTTGGGGTACTTAAAGGGACACTATAGGCGCAAAGACCACTTCAGCTCAGGACTGACCATAAGACAAAGTTGTCCGTATTTCGTATCATGATATCATTTGAGTACTTCTGAAATGGCAATGAAATTCCAATGCAGTCCATATGAGTATTTCATAAACATTTTACGTTTGTAAAATACTTAACATTTTATTGTGGAGAATGATATTCTTCCAATCAAAAGACAAAACTTACTACTATTAATTTTTCCATTTATAATGCATTGGCGGCATGTTTATGCAATGCAAGTGTACAAAGCTCAAATGTTTGAGTGGCAATAGTCAGCTTGATTGTTTCACGTGAAAGGTTTTTAAAACTTTTTTTTACAGTTTCTTTTTGTTTATGTTTGTTAAAGTTGAGAATATCTTTATAAGGTTGGATCTGAGAAATATTACATGTATTGTAAGCTTATCATGATATTGTTTTGACAATGGGCTTCATGCTATAAATGTAACCGGTTTAGAATGTCCCTCATCATGTCAGATGAAACTTCTGTGTATAGTGTCATGTTGCTATAGCAACGGACACCTTTCATATGTGTTATGAGATAGGGCAACTAGACTACACATGATTTCAGATGCCAGTTTTCTTGCTTGATGCTACAATGAGCATCTCAAATGACAGCAAGTTAAAGTAAAAAAAATATATAAAAATGCACTCTACTAGAGCTGCATTCGTAAACACTTAAAGAGACACTACCAGCATTTTATCTTTGAATCTAGTTTTTAAGTATATGTTCCTTTAAAAAGTGTATTCATTAAACATGATCAGTAAACATTAAACATGTACAGTAAACAAATCATCTGTGCTGATTTAGCAAACACAACAAACATATCATTAGATAGATAGATAGATAGATAGATAGATAGATAGATAGATAGATAGATATATAGATAGATAGGTTGGGAACATTATTGTGTAAATGTGGTCAGTCCGATGTCCATTTGTCATATTTCACTGTTTACTATATATATATATATATATAAAAAACAAATTGTCATGTTCTTGTTATCCATTCCCACCATGGCTTGCAGAGTTTTGATGCCTATGTTAATGACAATTTAAATCACCAATTCAATCTTGCAGACTACTACTATGTGCTAATCAATTAATGGGACATTGTTGCAGAGGGATCAGAATCACATTACTTGATTTTTAATTCAATTTCTATTTTGTGAAAAAAAGGATTCTAACCACAGCTATTACATGGTTCTGATGGCAAACTTCATATCCTGTAGAGTAAAACTGACTGTTGCCGTATTATTAATTAAACTCCAAATTTTGGAAAACTAAATGCAAATTGGAACATTCAGAAAAACATAGCTGCCCTGGTAAAAAAGTCTACTCCAATCTGGTAACAGTTTGTCTGTTTTTGCCCAAATGTTCCAATTTGGATTTAATTTGATAAAATGTGAAGTTTAATGAATAGCTGTGCTTGCCCTAAATGTTTGAAAACAATGATAACTGCAAACAACAACATCAGAATGTCGGAAACCCCTAGCCCTAAACTTAAAGGGTTTCGATAGTGCTAGAAATACAACGTTTTATTCCTAACACTATAGTGCCCTCAGTCAGTGCTTTCCTATGGGGATATCACTGACGACGACGCAGCGCGTGAAAACATCCAATGTCACTTAGGCGACTCAGAGTTCCGTAAGCTCCAAGAAGAACCTCTAGTGGCTGTCTGGTAGACAACCACTAAAGGCTGTCTTAGTACTAAAACTACAATGTTCTACATTGCAGGACATGAGGAACATGGAGCACTGCACCCAGACCACTTTAATGAATCTGACAAAATGTGACAAAAAGTAGTCCTTCCATGGTCAAGTTTTGACAACTCCCACAGTCATGAGTCATTAGACTTGTGCATGGTGGAAAATTTAGTTTCAACCCTACCACTTCTGACAAGGTGAAACCCTATTGCCACCTTGGAGTGAAGGAGGTATTTCTTTGTTGTTTTGGATCCATAGCAGAAACGGAAATGAGTAAAAGTAAAACTTGATGTACTTGAGTAAAATTGACTGTCTGTATTACTTTGGAAAATTACAAATTACCATCAGTTCCCAATTTATTATGTTTTCTGAGTTTTGGTCAGTACCATATGAGTGTTTTCCATGTGATCACAATCTAAAAATGCCACAATCTTTTTTTCCAATAATAAAGCCATCAAACTTAGAAATTGTCATCGACTTAAAACAAGTCTTGACTTCATCTGTTATTGTTAACTACACAATCTCAAAATCAATATTTCAAGATCATGGAGTAAATGACAAACTGCATCCACTTTGGAAAGAACTTTTTTCTGTTTGACCCCTGATAGTTGATGTGTGTGTCCTTAAACCATTGCATTCCAAATCAACATTGTCATGTGTGTATAATTATTTATTATACATATTTAATTCGTGTGTGTGCTATTATACATATTTAATTCTTCCATGTGTTCCTCTGATTTTCCTCATTTATAATCCAGTCTTAAAAATAAAATATGGCACCAAAAACTAAATATAATTTCTAGGTAATAAAGGGGTTTAATGCCAAAAAACTAAGTTGGGAATGCTAGGAGGACAAATAGAGACAGGACGACAAAAGAAAAAAATATGTCCATGACAGAGTCACTTTAACGTTGACTATTAAACATAAGGTAGAGGGCTCTTTTTAACCGAACAATGATTATAAACTGTTGTTGAAAACTATTGGAACATTGAGATTGTGATTGCTTTGACATTGTTAATGGCTCAACAGCTGTTGACAATATTTATCTACTGATAAATTGTAATTGGTCCCTATATAAGATACATGATGCTAGAAGTAAAATTAAGTTGTTAGCAGTTACTTTGGGTTCGCATTAATTGAATTTGTTGCATGCTAGAATTAGTAGGTAGATTATTTCTATTTTGGGATCATAATTTTATATTTACAGTTGCCATCCCATGGTCAGGTCTTTGATCATCAGGATTACTTATTACAGTGAGAAGTGACTTTTTAGGGTTCGGTTAGCCGAAATGGAAAGATTGTCCAAGTCAACTATTCTTCCAGCTCAACTACATAGGTCTTACATTTGAAATTAACGTCTAATTCCCGATAATTCTCACTTAAGTAAATAACCCTAAGTCCTTACTCCTGATCAGAAAAAGCTTTACTACACTTGCAATTCTGTATTATCTTGTCAATAGAGTGCAAGTGTAGCACAAACATACATTGTAATAACTGTAATACAGTTTAGTATATAAAATATTTTGTACTGATAATTGTTTTTTTTAACCCATTCCTCTAGTGTAGCACTAGCATATTATTTTGATATTTGTGGGTCTCATCTTCACTAGTTACATTATTTGAACATTACAGATAGGCTTTGATTTGTTTAAATTAATTTGTGTCCAGATAGTGAAATTCCAATAATCTTAAGTGCAAGTAAAAATATTCACCTCTGGCTTTCAAGGAGAAAGGTTAGTAATCAGAGTGAATCATTATTTGTTTTTAAATTGAACCACACTCTGTAAATGCCACCTTTACTCTTGTGATTACATTGCTCACTATATATGCATTTATGTCTGTTAAGTATTAATAAAACATGATTCAATTGCAAAACACTGACTGTGGAATATATGCTTTTTAAAACAAATATGTGCGTTTTCTGTAAACATAGCATTTTATTACGAAAAAAGAAATGCATTTAAAGGGAAATCGTCACTTGCATGTACAACCTTGAATACAACATTTTATTTGATGCTCAATTTTCTTAAAACACACATAAATTATTACAAAATAATATATATATATATATATACACCAAAAAAGGTATGGTGGGGGAAATTGTGATTGAAAACCCCTTCCACTTGAAGCCTGTGGATAGTTAATACAATGTAAAAACAAAAATCTGCACACCAGTCAAGCCATAAGACTTGCTTTTCCATCAGAAATCACAAATCTGCAGTGATGCAGTGATGTTACTACCGCAAAGGATTCTGGGTGGGCATATGCATCTCACTTGTGTAAGGTGACACTTCTCCTCTTCCTATATTTTCATCAGGGGTGAACTCAAATAAAGCAGAGGAGAAACAACCATAGTTTTGGGGTAGTATATTTAATAATAGCATATTCCTTAAATAATATAGGAAACTGATCACCTTTTCCAGAGTCTAAAGACCTGGCTCTAGGTTTACACACTCTGTGCGAAATCAATAGGGCACAACCTTTCTTTCAGATACGTAATGAAGCCAAAGGACTTAATACCCCCAAAAATATAACATATGATAGTAAATAACACAGAAAAACAAGATAAAACATGTAATTATAGGTCTATAGGTTTATAGGCTGTGTATGTCCTTTTTTTGTAATTTAGACATGGTGCACTAAAGCAGTTCACTCTTCTGGGGAAAAAGCAAATCATTGCAAAGTGCTTCAGTTAGCAGTTTTCAGCCTTCAATCAGTGCTTAACTTTGAAATGATGCAGGTCCTCTTTAAACTGTGAATAATAACATCAGCTGATAAAGTGCCGGGATAGTTCAGAGTACAGGATTTTTCCAAGTGTTAACAAAATTTTGCTTTCAGCGGAAAGACACAGAGCCAAAGAAAGATGGATAAAAGGTAAAATGTGAACGACAATAGTGGCTAGTTTTTCTTCTGTAAAATAGAACTTCATTAAATATTTATCAATCATCTGCCCTGTAATGCTTTGTCCAATTCAAGTTAGATGTTTTGTACACCTAAAAAAAACCAAAAAAAAAAAACCAGACATTTCCAGTTTAGTAGAAAAAAAAAAATACAATAATTTTATAGTCATGCTTTCTGCTTAATAGTTTTTTGTTTTTCTTTAATAAAATATATGTAAACTGAGGGAACTTTATTTGTAACAGTGGCATAAAAATCTCTATACGTTCCTTAATTCAGGTGTGCGTGAGTCTGCCTGTCTCGATAGTCTTTTTGACAATCTTTACTTTTGACATTTCATTAAAGTAGGTCATAGCAAGACATACATCAAAACACAAACAGAGACATCAAACGTTCAGGTAAATCAGCAGAGTGTGTCCCTGTAGAATATTTTTTATTTATTACACACATCTTGTTAAAATGATGTTTTAGTTAATTTACAATGACCAGATAAATGTATTTTTGGAAACTGCTCCAGGCTGGAACCTATAAATCCACATTTGCTCTTGCTCTGTGTGACACTGATGACATCACGGAGTGCCATTTGTTTTAATCTGCCACAAATCTGTGTGCTTCATTGTGCGAAGATGTGGAAATCTGGACACATTAGGAATTAAACGTATTAACACGGTCATTACTTACCAATGCATGACTTACAATATTTTCAGGTTTTGATTAATGTTTAATTAACTGATTAACTTGTATATTATTGAGGACATCAGTCAAACAAAAAAGATAGAGTTATGAATCCAAGCCAGATGTCCAAAAATATTTTTTACCTCCCAATAATTACATTTGGCACTCAGAAGGAAACATAATGTCTCTGGAAATTACACTTTTGATAAAACATTGAAAAATCTCTCATTATTTTTATTGGCTTTTTATTCATGTGATGTTTAGTTTTCTTTAAATATATGTTGAAGATCTGGCAATTGACTTCACCATTCAGTTTCAATCCTGGCACCGTTGACGTTTCCATTTCTCTTACTCTATAGATGCACTCTCTCTCAAGCTGACAGCAGATATAAAGGTTGTGTGTTTGTTTTTAAATGACAGAAAAGGGTAGGCATTATAACAATAATTGAGAAGGAACAATATGATGGCAGAATAGAGTGATGTGGTTTTATACATTTAGTTTTGTTTGTTAAAGGAACACTCCTTTAACATTGATTATGGTGCCTTGGGGTGTTTTTCCTTGTGCCAACTTGTATTAATGAAAAATGTAAAGCAGAAGGCAATCAAGTAGTGATGTCGCGAACATAAAAGTTTCGGTTCGCGAACTTCCGCAAATGTTCGCGAACCGGGCGAACCAGGCGAACCGCCATAGACTTCAATAGGCAGGCAAATTTTAAAACCCACAGGGACTCTATCTGGCCACAATAGTGGTTGAAGGGGGGGAGGAGACCTACTCTCCTTCCCTCCCCCGGCCCCTACCCCTGGGCGGCTGGTGGGGGACATAAAGATAATGAGGGGGGACTTACTGTCCTCCCCCTCTCCGGCCCCCACCCCTGGGCAGCGGGTGGGGGCCATAATGATAATGAGGGGGGGACCTACTGTCCTCCCCACCCCTGGGCGGCGGGTGGGGGCCATAAAGATAATGAGGGGAGGGACCTACTGTCCTCCCCCCCAGCCCCCACCCCTGGGTTGTGGGTGGGGGCCATAAAGATAATGAGAGGGGACCTACTGTCCTCCCCCTCTCTGGCCCCCAGCCTGTGCGGCGGGTGGGGGCCCTACTGTCCCCCCCAGCCCTCACCGCTGAGCGGTGGGTGGGGGCCATAAAAAACAATAAGGTGGAACCTATTGTCCCCCCGGCCCCCACCCCTGAGCGGTGGGTGGGGGCCCTAAAATTAACTATAAGGGGGGACCTACTGTCCCCCCCCCGGCCCCCACCCCTGAGCGGTGAGTGGGGGCCCTAAAATTAAAAATAAGGGGGGGACCTACTGTCCCCCCCGGCCCCCACCCCTGAGCGGTGGGTGGTGGCCCTAAAATTAACAATAAGGGGGGACCTATTGTCCCCCCTAGCCCCCACCCCTGAGCGGTGGGTGGGGGGCCTAAATACAAAGGGGGGGGCCCTAGTCACCCCCCCCCAAAAAAAATAATTATCTCCCTACCTACCCCCCTCACCCTAAAAATAATGAGGGGGGGCCTTTAACTAAAAACCTGTAAAAAAAAATTGATAAAAACAACTTACCATTCAATGTTGTCTTTCTTCTAAAATCTTCCTTTTTCAGCCCCAAAAAAGGCCAAATAAAAAAACATAATAACCGACGCAATTAAAAAAAAAAAAAAAACGAGCGCAAAAAAAAAAATCCATGTTCACCCATGGAGGGCTCCACGCAGACTGAGCTCTGCAGGGCGGGGGAAGGCTTATAAAGCCTTGCCCGCCCTGCAATTAGGCTAAGAACACTCTGATTGGTGGGTTTAAGCCAATCAGAGTGCTCTTTGTCATTTTACACAGCGTGGGAAAATTCCAAAGAACTTTCCCACGCTGTGTAAAATGACACAGAGCACTGTGATTGGATGGCTTGAAATCTATCCAATCACAGTGCTCTGTGTCATTTAACACGGCGTGGGAAAATTGAACTTTCCCACGCTGTGTAAAATGACACAGAGCACTGTGATTGGATGGCTTGAAATCCATCCAATCACAGTGCTCTGTGTCATTTTACACAGCGTGGGAAAATTGAACTTTCCCACGCTGTGTAAAAAGACACAGAGCACTGTGATTGGATGGACTTTCCCACGCTGTGTAAAATGACACAGAGCACTGTGATTGGATGGATTTCAAGCCATCCAATCACAGTGCTCTGTGTCATTTTACACAGTGTGGGAAAATTCCAAAGAACTTTCCCACGCTGTGTAAAATGACACAGAGCACTATGATTGGATGGCTTGAAATCCATCCAATCACAGTGCTCTGTGTCATTTTACACAGCGTGGGAAAGTTCAATTTTCCCAAGCTGTTTAAAATGACACAGAGCACTGTGATTGGATGGATTTCAAGCCATCCAATTACAGTGCTCTGTGTCATTTTACACAGCGCGGGAAAGTTCAATTTTCCCAAGCTGTTTAAAATGACACAGAGCACTGTGATTGGATGGATTTCAAGCCATCCAATCATAGTGCTCTGTGTCATTTTACACAGCGTGGGAAAGTTCTTTGGAATTTTCCCACGCTGTGTAAAATGACAAAGAGCACTCTGATTGGCTTAAACCCACCAATCAGAGTGTTCTTAGCCTAATTGCAGAGCGGGGCAAGGCTTTATAAGCCTTCCCCTGCCCTGCAGAGCTCAGTCTGCGTGGAGCCCTCCATGGGTGAACATGGATTTTTTTTTTGCGCTCGTTTTTTTTTTTTTTTTTTTTATTGCGTCGGTTATTATGGTTTTTTATTTGGCCTTTTTTAGGGGTGAAAAAAGAAGATTGTAGAAGAAAGAAAACATCGAATGGTAAGTTGTTTTTATCTAATTTTTTTTTTTACAGGTTTTTAGTTAAAGGTCCCCCCCTCATTATTTTTAGGGTGAGGGGGGTAGGTAGGGAGATAATTTTTTTGGGGGGGAGGGGTGACTAGGGTACCCCCCCTTTGTATTTAGGGCCCCCACCCACCGCTCAGGGGTGGGGGCTGGGGGGGGACAATCGGTCCCCCCTTATTGTTATTTTAGGGCCCCCACCCACCGCTCAGGGGTGGGGGCCGGGGGGGACAGTAGGTCCCCCCTTATTGTTAATTTTAGGGCCCCCACCCACCGCTCAGAGGTGGGGGCCGGGGAGGACAGTAGGTCCCCCCCTTATTGTTATTTTTAGGGCCCCCACCCACCGCTTAGGGGTGGGACCCGGGGGGGACAATAGGTCCCCCCTTACTGTTATTTTTAGGGCCCACACCCACCGCTCAGGGGTGGGGGCCGGGAGGACAATAGGTCCCCCCCCTATTGGTATTTAGGGCCCCCACCCGCCGCTCAGGGGTGGGTGCCGGGGGGGAGGACAATAGGTTCCCCCCCTATTGGTATTTAGCGCCCCCACCCACTCAGGGAGGGGAACCCTTTTTTTTTTTTTAACAGTGAGCAGCCACAGGCTGCTCACTGTTTAATAGACATGCCCCTACTCGCGGTATTGCGAGTAGGGGAACAATTTAATAATACTAAGTAATTTTTACTTAGTATTAGTAAATTTGGGTACAAAAAAAAATGGGGGGCGGATCGAACATCGCATATGTTCGCCCTCCGCGGCGAACGCGAACACGCTATGTTCGCCAGGAACTATTCCCGAACCGTTCGGGACATCACTACAATCAAGTTGACAATTGGATTTATCCAAAAATAACAGAAAGCATCAGTGGGTGATTGAATACCCAATCACCACTTCTACACAGAATATGCTTTCCCAGACATGCAGTCTTTAGCATCAATGACTGTCCTTCAGTGTTTTAAAAAATACAGCGCCCTAGCATTTTCTCCCATCTGCATCGGCAAAGGGAACAGGTACCGCAGGGCAAAACCAATACAATGAAAGATATTTGAAAAAAGGGGTTCTTCATTTATAACAAAAAAAATAAAATTACCGTATGTACTCGTGTATAAGCCGACCCGAATATAAGCCGAGGCCCCTAATTTTACCCCAAAAAACTGGGAAAACTTATTGACTCGAGTATAAGACTAGGGTGGGAAATGCAGCAGCTACTGGTAAATTTCTAAATAAAATTAGATCCTAAAAAAATTATATTAATTGAATATTTATTTCCAGTGTGTGTATATAATGAATGCAGTGTGTGTGTATGAATGCAGTGTGTGTGTATGAATGCAGCGTGTGTGTATGAATGCAGTGTGTGTGTATGAATTCAGTGTGTGTGTGTATATGAGTGCAGTGTGTGTGTGTATGAGTGCAGTGTGTGTATGAGTGCAGCGTGTGTGTATATGAGTGCAGCGTGTGTATGAGTGCAGCGTGTGTATGAGTGCAGCGTGTGTATGAGTGCAGTGTGTGTGTATGAGTGCAGTGTGTGTGTATGAGTGCAGTGTGTGTGTATGAATGCAGTGTGTGTATGAATGCAGTGTGTGTGTATATGAGTGCAGTGTGTGTATGAATGCAGTGTGTTTATGAATTCAGTGTGTGTATGAATGCAGTGTGTGTGTGTATGAGTGCAGTGTGTATGAATGCAGTGTGTATGAGTGCAGTGTGTATGAGTGCAGTGTGTATGAGTGCAGTGTGTGTGTATGAGTGCAGTGTGTGTGTATGAGTGCAGTGTGTATGAATGCAGTGTGTGTATGAGTGCAGTGTGTGTATGAGTGCAGTGTGTGCATGAATGCAGTGTGTATGAGTGCAGTGTGTGTGTGTGTGTGTGTGTGTGTGTGTGTGTGTGTGTGTATGTGTGTGTTGCAGAGCCTTGGGGGGGTGGGCAATTTTATTATTTTGTTTTACATTATTTTAATTTTTTTTCATTATTTTTTTATTTACTTATTATTTTTTTATTATTTTCATATTTTTTTATTATTATTTATTATTTCTAATGTTATTTTTTTTTTTAATTATTATTTTATTATTAATTTATTTTTGTTTCGTCCCCCCTCCCTGCTTGCTAGCTGGCCAGGGAGGGGGGCTACTTCCCTGGTGGTCCAGTGGGGTTGGTAGTTCAGTGGGGGGGCTGTGGGGGCTGCAGAGATTTTACTTACCTTTCCTGCAGCTCCTGTCAGCTCTCTCCTCCTCCGCGCCGTCCGGTCAGCTCCCTCTGTCAGCTAACACTGTAAGTCTCGCGAGAGCCGCGGCTCTCGGGAGATTTACACTGGGAGCTGACCGAGGTGCTGAACGGACGGCGAGGAGGAGGAGAGAGCTGCAGGAAAGGTAAGTAACATCTCTGCAGCCCCCAGTCTGTATTATGGCAATGAAAATTGCCATAATATAGACTATTGACTCGAGTATAAGCCGAGTTGGGGTTTTTCAGCACAAAAAATGTGCTGAAAAACTCGGCTTATACTCGAGTATATACGGTAAATCATAAATAAAATGTATTTGATTTGCATTATATGTTTTTGTTATTTTGTACACAATACATTTTACACCAATTTTTTTCTGAACCATATAATTGGTGGAAGGATCAGTGGAAGCACCCCACGGCACCAAACTCTTATATTTCCCCTGAGTGCATTTCTGGAGCGCAGAGTTATCAGTGTTTTTACTGTACTTCACTATATGGTTTATTTTTATTCTTTTTCAGATGTATAGCTTTAGACACCCACTTAGTGGACATGACAATAGCTGCTGGGAAACCACACACAGAACATACCACAAACTATTCCTCTCATCCCAGTGGCTCATGCTCTTCAGTAGGAGGCAAAACTGATTTAAACGCGTAAGCCCTGACCATTTTTTATTAAGGGTGTCAAATTAATGGTGTTTAAAAAATGGGTGACAGCTTCAAATTTATATATTCACCTGCAGTTGAGTTCCAAATAAATTTTTCCCGAGAAGTATTACAATATTGATTGAGCCTTGAATGGAACCAGCAGAACTCAAAATTTAAATATTGTCCATTTGTCAAGGGAAAATTTAAAAAAAGAAAAAGAAAAAAAAAGATGAAGACTGCAACTCTCACCCAAGCTTTTCAAAGGTTACACATTCAAGTTGAATTACTTACCCAATCAATTCATGAACTGCCTGAGAAACTAAACGACTTACAAAGTTGCTACTTTACGTTTGCATATCTCATCATCACATTATGAGCCTACACTATTTACTCGTGTAAAATTTTCTGGGGATCAACCCTCTTATTGAGGATGTATTCATGAGTGCAAACTAATGTTTCCCCTGCACCCAAGGACTTATGTTAATGATGATGTTAAAATTAAAACCATAATTTTCCTTTTAAAAGGAGATTCAGCAAAATGGGTGTATCAACCTATTGAAACTTTGAATCCCTGTCTCTCTTCTCTAGACCTCTTCCTACAAGAGATGAATAAAATTTATGATGATGAAAACAAACAAGATACTGCAGAATCCCAATTATATTCCCTCACACAAGGTCGGGGAAATGTTGAGGAATACATCTCACAATTCAGAAGGCTGGCATCAGATACTTCATGGAACGAAGGTGCCCTAAAGTATCAATACAGGATCGGTTTATATGATTATTTACCAGATAAAATCGCTAGAATTGGGATGCCTGATCCCCTTAAATAATTATTTAATGTAACCATTAGGTTCGACCGCAGATTGCGAGAAAGACGCGAATAAAGGGACTCTTTCTCAAATACCAGCAAACCTCCTACTTCCAACCACCCTCGTATTAAAACTTCCCCCACTCCATCTCTTCAAAAGAGTGAGCCAATGGAAGTTACTACTGTCAGAGGCACTATATCTACAGAAAAAAAGACTCAGAAGAAGGAATCCTAACCTCTGCAGGTATTGTGCTTCAAAAGAACATCAATTGGACACTTGTCATCTACTTGTCCTCCTCTAATAGAGGAAAAAAGAAACTTGAATACAACATCTTGAATACATCTTCGAAACCAACTCCTCATTGTATTCTACCTATCATTCTACAGTGGGATCAAGAATTGATTCAAACAGAAGCTATGATTGATTCAGGTGCTGCTGGAACTTTTATTGAAAAAATAAAATTCCTTTTACTCAAAAGACTATTTTTGTCTCCCTCAGAGTGGTAGATGGATCTACTATTTCTTCTGGTCCTATTAAAAATGATACCATTCCACTAAAGATGACTACTGCAATAAATCACAATGAACACTTAAAATTCGATATTGTGAAATCACCTTTATTTCCTTTCATACTTGGAATGAATTGGTAACAGCTTCATAACCCTCACATTCAATGGTCACCCATCTCTATCTAGCTCAATTCTAAATTCTGTACAGAAAATTGTTACCCACAACTTCCTCTATTCTCAATTACTGAAGAAACTAAGATACCTGTACATTATAATGAATTCAAGGATGTCTTCAATAAAACAGAAGCTGAGTCTTTTCCTCCCCACACGGTATATGACTGTCCTATTGATCTTCTTACTGGAGCTGCCATACCATTTGGACCTATATATCCACTTTCTAAACCTGAGCTAAAGACTCTTAAAGAATATCTTGAAGAAAATGTACACAAGGGATTCATCAGACAATCTACTTCCCTTTTGATTGGGTAACTAAAATTATAGGGTGGTGCAGTAGACATTGCTTACCTAGATTTTAGTAAGGCTTTTGACACTGTTACACATAGAAGGCTTATCAATAAACTGCAATCTTTTGGATTCTAATATTGTTGAAAGGGTAAGGCAGTGGCTGAGTGACAGGTAACATCTGGTTATAGTCAATGGAGTATATTCAAAGCTTGGGCTTGTCACCAGTGGGGTACCTCAGGGATCTGTACTTGGACCCATTATCTTTAATGGTAAGGTATGTCTTTTTGCTGATGATACTAAGATATGTAACAGGGTTGATGTTCCAGGAGGGATAAGCCAAATGGCAAATGATTTAGGTAAACTAGAAAAATGGTCAGAGTTGTGGCAACTGACATTTAATGTGGATAAGTGCAAGATAATGCATCTTGGATGTAAAAACCCAAGGGTAGAGTGCAGAATATTTGATAGAGCCCTACCTCAACATCTGAGGAAAGGGATTTTGGGGTGATTAGGTAGGCAGACAATGTAATAGAGCAGCAGGAAATGCTAGCAGAATGCTTGGTTGTATAGGGAGAGGTATTAGCAGTAGAAAGAGGGAAGTGCTCATGCCATTGTACAGAACACTGGTGAGACCTCACTTGGAGTATTGTACGCAGTACTGGAGACAGCATCTCCAGAAGGATATTGATACTTTAGAGAGAGTTCAGAGAAGGGCTACTAAACTGGTTCATGGATTGCAGGATAAAACTTACCAGGAAAGGTTAAAGGATCTTAACATGTATAGCTTGAAGGAAAGACGAGACAAGTGGGATATGATAGAAACATTTAAATACATAAAGGGAATCAACACAGTAAAGGAGGAGACTATATTTAAAAGAAGAAAAACTAACACAACAAGAGGACATAGTCTTAAATTAGAGGGGCAAAGGTTTAAAAATAATATCAGGAAGTATTACTTTACTGAGAGGGTAGTGGATGCATGGAATAGCCTTCCAGCTGAAGTGGTAGAGGTTAACACAGTAAAGGAGTTTAAGCATGCATGGGATAGGCATAAGGCTATCCTAACTATAAGATAAGGCCAGGGACTAATTAAATATTTAGAAAATTGGGCAGACTAGATGGGCCAAATGATTTTTATCTGCCGTCACATTCTATGTTTCTATGTTTCAAGAAGCATACAGCTTCATCAGAATAAAAGATGGACATGAATAGAAAACTGCTTTTCGTATTATGGATGGATTATATGAATATTTAGTAATGCCATTTGGACTTTGTAATGCTCTTGCCACTTTTCAACATTTTATAAATGACATATATTGTGACCTCTTGGATACATGTGTCATAATCTATCTCGATGACATACTCATTTAATCAAATCATCTTCATGATCATAGAAAACATGTAAAATGGGTTCTTTCAAGAGTACGTACACACTGATTATTTGCTAGACCAGAATGTATTTTTGAAGTATCCGAAATCTAATTTTTAGGATATACTATTTTACCCCAAGGCATAAAGATTGATGATTCCAAAATTCTGTGTATCCTCGACTGACTTATCCCTTCTTCTGTAAAACAAGTCCAAAGTTTCTTGAGATTTTCTAATTTCTATCTTAAATTTATAAAAAAGCTTCTCAGAAATTGTTCAACCCCTCACGCAACTTATGCATAAAAGGGACACTGAGACACATGGAGACACTGAGACACTAGGGGACACTGAGACACTAGGGGACACTGTGAGACATGTGGATGCTGTGAGACATAGGTAGACACATTGTGGCATGGAGACACTAGGGACACGGTGTCTCCATATCTCCCAGTGTCCCCATGCCTCCCATCCAGTGTTCCTAGTGTCTCAGTGTCCCCATGGCTCCCAGCCAGTGTCCCAGCCATGGCTCCCAGTGTCCCCAAATGTCTGTGTCCCCACGTCTTCCATTGTCCCCATATGTATGTGTCCCCATGTCTCCCAGTGTCCACATGTCTCCCAGTCAGTGTCTGTGTCCCCATGTCTCCCAGTGTCCCTATGTCTCCCAGCCAGTGTCCCTATTGTCCCCATGTCTCCCAGTGTCCCCAAATGTCTGTCTCCCCATGCCTCCATGTCTCTGTGTCCCCATGTCTGTATCCACAAGTGCCCTCATGTCTCCCAGTGTCCCCAAGTGTCTCAGTGCCCCCATGTCTCTCAGTGTCCCCATGTCTCTGTGTCCCCATGTCTCTGTGTCCCCTAGTATCCTAGTGACACGGGACACACTGAGACATGGGGACACTGGGAGAAATGGGGACACAGACACTGGGAGACTAGGGGACTGGGCGACATGGGGACACTGACACTGTGATGCATAGGGACACTGATGCCAGGTTGGCCTTCCAATTCTTTGGACAGACATACACCCTTTTTTGGCATGTTCGCCCCTTTTGGCAGTTCTGGTCATGTGATTCGCATCAGTGGCCTACTCTTTTGTTGGTATGGATTTACTTAATAGATGAAAGCATAAATTAAATAAAGAGATTAGCATAGAGTATGTGTTTTCTTATAGCTGCATCCTTTGAGTTTCCCTCCAACACCAACTCCATCAGATACATGACGCTTGAGAGGTATGACTGTTTTAGTGTTTTTGGTCGATAAGATTCTGTTATTAGGCCTCATCTTAACTCTATATATATATTTATTAATTATTTATTTATTACTGGTATTTATAAAGTGCCAACATGTTCCACAGCACTGTACAATTGGGAAAAAAAACAATACAATAAGAACCGACCGATACGACAGATAGAGGGCTCTGCTCGTGAGCTTACAATCTAAAGGTTAAACCGAGACAAAAGTTAGCCGGGGAGCAGAGACAAAAGTTAGCAGAGGAAGTTGTATGTGATGGCAGAGAGAGTTAATGGTATAACTGTAGCAGCTGATTGCATGTGAAGGTAATAAGGAGGTAATTGACTGTGGTTCCAAACAGCATCAAGAGCGTGCTATATAGGTAAAGGGAATCAGGGTGGGCGGGTGGGTGGAATGAGCCGAGTAAAATTAAATGGGCTTGCATTCAAAAAAATTAAATGAGCAGACTAGCCATTTGTCTAATACAATTTTATACAATATACAATATTAATACAATATTTGGCAACTGAAATACTATCAGCCAGATTGTTAATAGTTACATGTAACTGTAAGTACAAAATTATACAATTGTAAACTACAGATACAAATAGTAACATTATTGTAGTAAATTACTAAAGTGGTAATTAGTATGAATAGCTTCTGATTCTCAGTCTGAACCTTTACGCTGCAATCTTCAAATTAAATGGGCTTGTGGATGGATGTGAGATTGGCCCTTTAAGCTGCATATATATAATTGTATTACATTGGGAACTACATTTACTGAGTTGATGCAAGTATTTCAAATGGATATTTAGAACGGGAGAACATACATTCTAACAAAACATATTGATATTTATATATCTATTTATAACTATAGGCATTGCTGGAGCTATAACTTGTTTTTTGTATTTTATGATCAGTAAAAAAACAAGAAGAAGATATCCTTCTATATATAAAACATGATTCTTACAGTTACAATGTAATTCTTCCTGACCCCTTATATGTGCAATAATGTTATGACATTCTGGCAGATATATGTGTAATAAGTTTAGTATTGGTACATGATGGCTCTAAAAAAAGATATATGGTTTAATGCATGGTTAGTTGTTTATGTTTGATGGCTAATTTAAAAAAGGATATGACAAGCGAAGAGATGAATATCGCTTTCCGATCTTTTATTTGAAGAAACTACTGAAGGACTTTTGATAGCTACGTAACTGACTCTGGATTTGAAGAATATCTAGTGCTTAAAATCCTCTTCAATAAAACAGACAATAATATATCTCCTATAATAAATGGCACTGTCACAACTGATGGAAGGTTGACCATAATACAAAACTGACTGAGTGTTAATAAATACATTTGGTAAATTACCTATATTTATTAATGTATATAAAAATAGAAAGACTGATTATTCTAAAAATCAATGCCGTCATTGTCTTTAAGATTAACTTTATCAAAAAGGATATTTTGCAGCTTGCACAGTTTGTTACAATTTACTGCACTTTGGATTCATTAAAAAGTTGACAACATAACTCAGTTGTGAAAATTCTCATGAATAAACAAATTGTTCATATTATTGTAAGGAAAACAAAATAAAATAAATGGAGCATTGATAATTAACAAAAAAAATAACTTTCAATGAACAGTTTAACTAGTTTTCTTCATTATACTATCTAGATTGTAGAATAATAAATATAAATGTGAAAACTGTAATCTGGAAAAAACAAAAAACAAAACTAAAAACTAAAAACTAATCAGAATGGAAGAAAACACACAATCGATATTCACATGTATTTATGGTAAACTCAAATTCCATTTTCAATATATTGGTTGTCAGACATCCCATATTTTGAAAGTTTACTTTTTTTAATCCAATTTCTTTGTTCCTGTAATTTTATTTTGTAGCCATAAATACTTCAAAAAAGTAAAAAAATAATAATAAGAAAAACAAAACAAAAAAATATTACCACCTTATTATCATTCCCAAGCCATTTTTTTAAGAATTAAACCAGCATTTGTTTTAATTCTATCATTACGTTTTCACTTCTACCATCATGTCATAAAGTGCCTCATATTTACTCTCAAGCGTTAATCATACTGAATTGTCTCATTTTTACATTGTTATTGTTTCTATACTATCATTATGTTGTTTTCCCCTAATTATATGTACTGATTATTCCCATTTTGGCCCTCTCAGCCAATTTAATGAACATATTAAACTCACTATAGTAGTCTCTTTTCCAATATCTCCATACATTTATATTCAACTTGGGACTAATATTAACTCATAGTTGTCTCATTTAATGTAATAAGAATTTCATTTTGAAATGGGTTTGCAATTTGCTCTAAGTTATAAGAAACATTCAGGGATTTATTCACTATTCTTCTAGTATTCCTTCTATGGTACCCAGTGTCTATGGAACATTTAATTAACTCTAACACTTTTTGTCAAATAATATGTAACTTCCAGCCAACGCATTTCTCCTGTGTTTGTTGACAGTGCCAATCTACTGCACACCCTTATCTGTAAGTGTCTCATCTGTACATATTTGCAAGGTACTATCTTAAAACCTACTGCATGGGTTTACTTCTACTTGTCAAACTTAAATTTAGCTGAATCATTGACTTAAATGAACACTAATTATGGACTAATGTTATAATGTTCCTAATGGTTTAGTGTTCCTTTAAATAGCCGAAATGAAAATACAGTTATCTTTTTAGAATATTTATAATTAAGGTGTTTTGGCATACATTTTTAAATTCATTTTGATTAATTCAATTTGAATTCCCAACAAATCATTCTTTAGTGAATAACCTGGAATTTACCAATCTCAAATGCAATTTGGCTCAGATTTGGTTGTTAATACTCAAATTGTTCAAAAATCTGTAAAAGAAAATGCAAACATATAGCAACTTTGAATTCTTTGAGTACAGTTGTTATTACATCCAGGAGTCAACTAAAAAGCTGGACTAAAACAAATATTTCATGGGCAACCAGGAACCAATGGACCCTGGACGTCTTACAAGTCATGAAGGTGCCAAATAGTTGTTTAAAATATAAATATATGTATTAAACAAATATAAACAATTATAATTGAATTTAAAAATTCATATATTCTATATGTAGTCAACCTATAGACTGTAAGCTCATTTGAGCAGGGTCCTCTTCAAACTATCGTTCCTGTAAGTTTTCTTGTGATTGTCCTATTTATAGTTAAATCCCCCCTCTCATAATATAGTAAAGCACTGCAGAATATGTTGTCCCTATTTAAATGGCAATAATAATAATAATAACATAGTCCTAAAATCTAAAAGGATTTTACTTTCTTTAAAAGCAATCTTTTTGTAACCAGTTTACAAAATTCAGTTTAATATAACTGAGTAAAAAAAAAATCTGCAGAATTTGTAATTCGATTTTATCCTTAATTGGGCTGTTTTTAGATAAGCATTTTGCAAATTAGATCTTGAATCATCACAACTCTTTGTTTGGTGCATAGACAGATTTGAAAAGCATCTGTGTTTCAGCCCAACTGATTTTCAAGTTAATCATGATAATATCGATTTATATGTTATTATTTTTATTAGCATTTATAATGCACCAACATATTCTTGAACTCTTTAGAATTTTAGAAAGGGGATGTTAGGGATAATGAGGGCTCTGCTCAAACAAGCATAAAATCTATGAGGATCTATGGACATATATCATTTGGTGTCTTGCCCATGGACACTTGCTGGTCAAGTTTCCTAGATCTAAGATGGCTGATCAGTAGCTTAATCATTGTGTTCTCAAGCAGGGATAATTAGCTGTAGAAAACTACTTGGGGTCTTTATACTCCAAACACATATAAAAAGGTAAAATGTCTCTTTAGTTTCTACGGTTTTTTGATTCAAGCATCTAAATATAGGACATATGGGTGCCCAGTCCCTGTAATTTAAAACTCCTTCCTCACCTACCCCAACACTGTACCTCAGCCCTACGTGAAGTAATGCAGTCCTTAAAATGCTAGTAGAGCTATACCCCTTCTTACCTATATGTATGTACAGAGAATAATGTAAAAAGCAATTATACAAACAAACCAAAACACTCTTTCTTAAATGTTAGACTACAGAAAACTATATGCATTTTTCATGATTAAGATATGCACTTAAATTAATGGTGCACATATAGCCAATGATCTTTCTTGTCTATTGGCTTTAGTGTTCATTTGGATACACTATAAATGTCCTGAGTCTGGTATTACTAATGGCAAATCTAGACCATTTCAAAAACATCAGTAATTCCTTAAAACCTCCAAAAACTCAGGTCACCTCGCATATAATTTTATAAATACCTCGTTGCACTTCGTTTTATAGAAATCTTTCTTTGACTTTTATGATGATTGATGTCAATCATATGAGCTGGAAGACAGATGAAGAACTGAGGCTGTGTGCTGGCCAGTTGTGATTACAATATTTTGTTTTTATGTTTGATGGCGGCCCCACTTACCCTTTCTGTAATGTAATCTGGCTGTAGAATGGCCCTCATTTTGTATTGTATATGTTTGTCTTCATGTGAAATATAACTGAATAATATCATGTTAGTTGATGCTCTTGGCAATGTACACATAGACTAAAAATAATTATCAACAATTCACCTAATTTCCATTAATAGGCTTCTCTGAGCACCAAAACAACTTTAGTTAATGAAGCAGTTTTGGTGTATATATCATGGCCGTGCAGCATCACTGCTCAATCTCTCTGTCATTTAGCAGTAAAATCACTTTTGTTTCTGTTTATGCAGTCCTAGCCACACCTCATATTGCTGTGACTCACTTAGCCTATATGTAAAACTGGTTACATTTTCAATCAGATGTTACCGCGCAGTGTGTTTACTTTACAAGTGCTTATCTCCTGCTCTGTTAAACGAACGTTGTTCACCCACAGGAGGCTCCTGCAGGAGGTAAGACTTTTAAAATTAAACAAACTGTGCAATAAAGGACATTTAAACATTAGATCTTTCTTTACAGGAAATGTGTAAGGAGACTGTGTAGGTCACATAAAGGCCTGCGTAAACAAAGTTATTTAACTCCTAAATGGCTGAAAATTGAGCAGTTAGAATGCATGACATGAGGTTAGGTGCCAGTAGTGTCTTTTTAAATATGAAATATGGGGAGCACCAATGTGATATCTTGGGGTAATACAGTTTTTTCTTTCTGCAGTATTATCCTTTGTTTTTCATTCTTTACAACGCAAACATTTTGCTTGTTCATGAGTTCTTCATGGTTACTAAGTACTCTTACTGAAATGCCTGTTAGTTGCTACTGTTCAGGATAGTTACCAGATTTTTTGATACGATGCTCTCTTTGGCTCAGTAACATTTACTGGTTGTTATATGCTCAATATTACCATAACACATATAATCTGCAGCATGATTTAGTAAATACCCCAAAATGTTTCTGATTGTTTAAAGGGACACTGTAGGCACCCAGATAACTTCTGCCCATTGGAGTGGTCTGGGTGCCTTGCCCCTTTGCCCTTAGTAAAAAAACCTTGTTGGGTGGAGCTGAGCCAGTGCAGAGGGATGAGCGTGGGGGGAGCTGAGCCAGCGCCAAGGGATATCAGCGCTGGATCCAGGTAAGTGTCGGTAGGGGTTATTAACCCTTTCAGTGCCACGGGAGGGGGCCTTGACAGAAGGGGAAGCTACAGTGCCAGGAAAACGAGTTTGTTGTCCTGGCACTATAGTTTCCCTTTAACTTGACCATCCAAAAGTAGACCTGGGCATAGGTGTGCACATACTATGACATCTACAAAAAAAAAAATTTAAACTGAGGCAAAAAAAGAAACAAACAAACAGTCAATCAGTCAATGCATTTAAATTGACTCATGAATGTGGGCCATATTCACATATGTACATTTTTATGAGGACACCTTACTGAGTGCTCCCAGAAGATGTCAGACGAGGAGGTCTCAAAAAATACAATGGTCAACCTAATCTGGAGCATTTAACAAACCTTACAAAGCAGGCACATAGGTTTTTGGGGTTTTTTGCACTGTGTTGCAGTTCTGACCATATCAGTTAGCTCAGAATACTGAGTTCGAAACACATAATTAATTATTATTATTTATATAGTAGTAACATAAATCACAGCACTTGACAATTATCTGACTGAACCTGGGTTTGCCAGTTCTAAGGAAATGATGTTACCGCCGCTCTAACCAGCCAATATGTACGTTAGGTTAGGTTTTTGATTTCTTAATTTTGGAAGAAATCGATATCGTAAAAATGCAGTTTGTATCCTACATTTATATATTATGTATTCCTCTTCCTTTTAAGTATAATTTTGCTATTTATTCCTTAACAAAAATAATTTGGTAGTGAAGAGTTACATTTATTGAACTTTTTTTCTAGTATGTTTGCCAAATTAAGGAAATGTTACATATATTATTGCATTTCATACACTAGGATAGTAAGGAAGTATTTTGACTTCACATTTTGTTCTTAATTACCCTTGCATAATTTTGTATTTAATGTGTAAAATATTTAATAAAATCTAATTCCACCTTCGTATTTTATTCCTAATTTTTATTAGTTTGAAGTTGAAAAACCTTATATGATATGGCAGAAAGTCTGTTATGTTTGTAAACAGCTATAATTTAAATTGATATAGTCATTTTTATCACTAATATTAACAGAAAAGCATAGAAATTTAATTAAATCATAAATAGGTATTTTCCAAATATGTCATTTTGATTTTTTTCTTACTTGTAAGAGTTAGATTATACTTAATATATATTTAACATATTAAAATGTACATTTACATTGTTAAATTAACTACAATTTATGGTTTTATAAATAAACCCCACTGGGTTATTCAAAACCAAGAACGGATTTAAAATAAACAGGGAATTTACTTTTTTGGCTAAAATAGCCAAAATAATAATCATTTAGCTTGGATATTTTGACCTAATATTTTAAGTTTTAAAATATTTTGATAAATTTCCTATTATTGTAAACGTATATATGTAGATTTACAAGTGTGTTACATGTGCTATTCTTTCATTGTATGCAATAATTTTTTTATTATATTATTGATAATAGAGGTACCCCTACCCTACCCTAACCCTACTCCTAACCCTACCCTAACCATAACCCTCACCCTACTCCTAACCCTACCCCTACTCCTAACCCTACCCCTACTCCTAGCCACTTCCGAAATTCGGCATTTCGGCAATTCGGTTCGGTTCAGCACTTACGAAATCCGGCACTTGGGAAATTCAGCAATTCGGTTCGGTTCAGTACTTCCGAAATTCAGCACTTCGGAAAGTTGGCACTTCGGACATTCGGAAGCATCCGAATGTCCGAAATTCGTCTGAATTTCCATTCGAACCGAACCGAATTGCACATGTCTACAAAACATATCAGTAAAATAATTCTAAATCAGTGAATAAAAGTTGATTTAAGTAGCATTGGCTGCGGCAATTCACAGCAGTATCCTAATCACCTCACCAGACTCACACTAATATCAATTACACAGCCTAACTCCCTCATAGTCACAGATAATTTATATATATCTCTCGACCATAAAGCTATAAAGTTGCAGCATCGTCCTGGAAGAGCCAATATTTGGCGAAACACAAGTCGGGACAGCTTAGAGCAGTGGGTGGCATGGTTAGATAAGGGACGATGCTGCAACTTTATATCTATTATGATTAGCCACCACGCTATGTTTTTAACTAAGTGATATTGATTTAGTGATATTGCTCTACTAGCTGGTATCGGTCAGCGTTATCCATCTATTAGTTAGTAACGGCCAGATATTTAGCGAGGGGCAAGGGGTTTGACCTCTTTAGATTTCGGAATTGAGAGTTTGGGATTGGAGACTTTTGGGAATTTGGATAATACTATGGGAGGGTGCACTTGCAGGCACCTCTTTGGATTTTTGCATCTCTTAGATTACTAGTGTATCCCCCTCCATGTTCCCAGGTGCTACATACTTTCTAGCCAAATGCCCCTCCCCTCCACTTGTATACAGCACTTATAGCCACAAGACTTTTAGTTCTAATAGTCGTTTATTAAAGGTTATGTTTTATTTTACTTTATTCTACTATTTTTCTATGGGTTGCTTCTGTATTTGGAAGATTTAGGTCGAGAGATATAAGAAATTATCTATCCCTGATCCTGCCTTTCCTTTCACTCTCTCATATCTTTTTTTCCACCTCTTGATTGGACGGGAGATACATCCCATATCATTGGGCAGACTTCTTGTCAATCATGGCTAACTAAGCTGCTTATGTGCTCTTCCCAAAAATCAGCTACTTCATCATTCCTCCACCCTTATGGCACCATGGATGGAACTCCAGAATTACAAAACACGGCTCATCCATTGTCTATTTTGTTTGTTTCGCAATATGTCTATATGGCGTTTGGAGTTGGGGGATTTGGCTGAATTGTTGATTTCCCAAATTTAGGTAAATCTCAATTCATTTGAAACTAAATGTATAAGTCTATTTGATATGCATAGTATACTTTTCACATTTCATTTACATAATTTTCAAAATATCAGAAATTTAAACTATGCACACATTTTGCTATTTTTAGAACTTAAACTAGTGAATTTAACTTCAGCATGTACAAATTACATACAGCTGTTTTGCTAGTATGCTACCCATGGTGAATGCCTTCTTACTACTTTCCTAAATATCCAATTATAAGTTTGATTCTGCTTTTGTGAAATATGTAAAAGAACAGTCAAATTTATAACATATTGGCGTTTCCAATTTAATTATCACTGATAAGTTGCTTTTTCACATTGCAAATGATCAAATATTTCATATTTATCCAACAAATCTATCTACTCCCCCTCACTAATCTGTCATTTATGAACCAAAAGCTGAAAGTTTTGAGGCAGATAAATGGATTATATATGCGTTTGCAAATGAACTTTACTTGATTGTTTTTTTCATTGTTACTGTTTACCACAGATTTAGTTGTAATTTACGCTGAGTGAGTGACTTTTTCCCTGTGAGAAACTTTCTTTATTTGGATGTGATGTGAAATTTAGGTTTGTTTTTTTTGTAGAGCATAAAGCGATAAATTTGTGTTTTTTACTATCTAGTCACCTATACTTACCTGTCAATATTATTAGAAAAAAAATAGTGGCCATGCTTATCAAAAGCTCAGATGACACTTTTGCGTGCTTCCCACAATGTAAGTGCAAAGAACACCACACCACCCGTGAACCTCACACAAATATACGTGCGGTAGGTGCCTCGTCTCCCACCCCTAAATATTAGAATCTCCTATTCAGTGAGTAAAATTTTCGGTTCGCGAACGGCGAACGCGAACTTCCGCAAACGAACTTCACGTTAGTCGAATGTATCGGGATTCATCTCTCATTCATCTTAATAAAGGTGAGGTAATCTAGACTATTTTGGCCTAGGTCCTTTCTGACAGGACACTTGAAGCGGGGAAGGCCAGAAGATCTATCGCAAATTGGGATAGCTCAGGCCACAGGTGAAGCCTGCACACCCAGTAGTGAAGGGGTTCATCGCTCCTCAGAGTGTCGATATCTGCAGTTAAGGCGAGGTAGTCTGCTACCTGTCGGTCGAGTCGTTCTCTGAGGGTGGATCCCGAAGGGCTGTGGCGATGCGTAGGACTTAAAAAGCTCTGCATGTCTTCCATCAACAACACATCTTTAAAGCATCCTGTCCTTGCCGGCGTGGTCGTGGGAGGAGGAGGATTACTTTCACCTATTCCCCTGTTAGATTCCCGTTGTGCTGTGACATCACTCTTATACGCTGTGTAAAGCATCCTTTTTTATTTATTTTGCAAATGCTGCATCCTTTCCGACTTGTTGTAATTTGGTAACATTTCAGCCACTTTCTGCTTATAACGGGGGTCTAGTAGCGTGGATACCCAGTACAGGTCGTTCTCCTTCAGCCTTTTTATATGAGGGTCCCTCAACAGGCACGACAGCATGGAAGACCCCATTTGCACAAGGTTGCCGAGCTACTCATTTCCAGTTCCTCCTCCTCAGTGATCTCAATGAAGGTATGTTCTTCCCCCCAGCCACGTACAACACCACGGGTACCAGATAGGTGACAACGAGCACCCTGGGATGCCTGTTGTGGTTGGTCTTCCTCCTCCTCCTCAAAGCCACATTCCTCCTCTGACTCCTCTTCCTCACAATCCTCTTCCAGCGTTGCCGCAGGTCCAGCAAGCGATGCTGATAAGGCTGTTTCTGGTGGTGATGGTGACCACAACTCTTCCTCTTCCTCTTCGCGCTCATCTACGGCCTGATCCAGCACTCTTTGCAGGGCATGCTCCAGGAAGAAAACAAATGGTATGATGTCGCTGATGGTGCCTTCGGTTTGTCACCTCCTCAAAAGGACGCATGAGCCTACAGGCATTGCGCATGAGCGTCCAGTAACGTGGCAAAAAAATTCCCAGCTCCCCAGAGGCTGTCCTAGCACCCCGGTCATACAAATATTCATTAACAGCATTTTCTTGTTGGAGCAGGCAGTCAAACATTATGAGTGTTGAATTCCAACGTGTCGGGCTGTCGCAAATCAAGCGCCTCACTGGCATGTTGTTTCGCCGCTGGATATCTGCAAAGTGTGCCATGGCCGTGTAGGAACGCCTGAAATGGCCACACACCTTCCTGGCCTGCTTCAGGACGTCCTGTAAAGCCTGTGTACTTATGCACAAAGCATTGTACGATCAGATTACACACATGTGCCATGCACGGCACATGTGTCAACTTGCCCAACTTCAATGCCGCCAACAAATTTGTTCCGTTGTCACAAACCACTTTGCCGATATCCAGTTGCTGCGGAGTCAGCCACTTTTCCACCTGTGCATTCAGGGCGGACAGGAGTGCTTGTCCAGTGTGACTCTCTGCTTTCAATTAAGTCAAACCCAAGATGGCATGACACTGCCGTATCCGGGATGTGGAACAGTACCTGGGGAGCTGGGGGGGGGTGCCGTTGAGGTGGAGCAAGACGCAGCAGCAGAAGAGGACTCAGCCGAGGAGGTTATGGAAGAGGATGGAGTAGGAGGAGTAGAGGAGGTGGCAGCAGGCCTGTCTGCAAGTCGTGGCGGTGTCACCAACTCCTCTGCAGAGCCACGCATTCCATGCTTGGCAGCCGTCAGCAGGTTTACCCAATGCGCAGTGTAGGTGATATACCTGCCCTGACCATGCTTTGCAGACCAGGTACCAGTGGTCAGATGGACCCTTGCCCCAACACTGTGTGCCATTACTTCCTTTTGCACAATCGAGTACATGTTGGTGATTGCCTTTTGTGAAAAGAAATTTCGTCCGGGTACCTTCCACTGCGGTGTCCCAATAGCCACAAATTTTTTGAAGGCCTCAGACTCCACCAACTTGTATGGTAAAAGCTGGCGGGCTAATAGTTCAGACAAGCCAGCTGTCAGACGCTGGGCAAGGGGGTGACTTTGTGACATTGGCTTTTTACACTCAAACATGTCCTTGACAGACACCTGACTGTGGGCAGATGAGCGGGAACTGTTCAAGGCGAGAGACGGAGTGGCGGATGGTTGAGAGGGGGCAAGGAGGACAGCAGTGGTTGACGTGGCTGAAGATGCTGGACCAGGAGGAGGATGGCAGCTTTGAGTTTGTGTGCTGCTTGTACTCATGTGTTGATCCCATAGGCGTTTGTGATGTGCGATCATGTGCCTACGCAATGCAGTTGTACCTAGGTTGGTGTTGGACTTCCCACGACTCAGTTTCTTTTGGCAGAGGTTGCAAATGGCATCACTGTTGTCAGAGGCAGACACACAAAAAAAATGCCACACTGCTGAGCTCTGCAATGACGGCATTCTGGTGGTGGCAACAGCATGCGTTGGTTGGCGTGCTGTCTGGCTGACCCCGGGTGCCGATGCATGCTGTCTGACTGTGCCACTAGCTCCTTGCGACGACCTCCCCCTGCTTCCAACTTGTCTCCTCCTCCTCTCTGTCTCCCCATCTGAACTTTCGCCCTGTTCTTCTTCTTGCCGAGCGTGCACCCACTTGACATCCATGGACGCATCATCATCATCAACCGCTTCACTTGTATCTGACAACTCAGCAAAGAAAGCAGCAGCGGGTACAACATCATCATCATCACACCATACGTCCATGTGTGTAATGCTGCCTGCCTGAGACATATCCCTGTTATCTACATCCTCTGTCAATAATGGTTACGCATCACTCATTTCTTCAAACAGATGTGTAAATAACTCCTCTGACAGATAAAGTGAAGCGGCTGTGGTGCTAGTGTTGGTGGTGGCGGCAGGCGGGTGAGTGGTATCTTGAGAGGTGCCCGAAGCTAAGCTGGAGGAGGATGGTGCGTCAAGGTTCCGAGCGGAAGCTGTAGAAGATTGGGTGTCCTGTGTTAGCCAGTCAACTATGTCCTCAGAACTTTTCAAGTTCAGGGTACGTGGCGTCTGAAAATTGGGCATTATTCTAGGACAAAAGGGAATCACAGCACCAAGACCACGACGGCCCCTGCGGGGTGGCCTGCCTCTGCCTCTCATTTTTTTTTTTTTATTAGTGGTACTATGCGTGCAAGCTACTGTGAGACCATATATGAGTAACTATTCAATCTATAACCGTGAAAAAAGTTTTTGGGTTTTAAATGCACGCTATTGTGACACCAGATATTAGTGGCAATGTGCACTTGCAGATCTTGGCAGAGTACACGCTGTAGGCCTGACACACCCGCTTGAAGACAACTAACTGCTATTCAATCTATAACAGTGAAAAAGGTTTTTTGGTTTTAAATACACGTTATTGTGACACCAGCTATGAGTGGCAATGCGCACTTGCAGAAGTTGGCAGAGTACACGCTGTAGGCCTGACACCCGCTTGAAGACAACTAACTGCTATTCAATCTATAACAGTGAAAAGGGTTTTTTGGTTTTAAATACACGCTATTGTGACACCAGCTATGAGTGGCAATGTGCACTTGCAGAAGTTGGCAGAGTACACGCTGTAGGCCTGACGCCCGCTTGAAGACAACTAACTGCTATTCAATCTATAACAGTGGAAAAAGTTTTTTGGTTTTAAATGCACGCTATTGTGACACCAGATATGAGTGGCAATGTGCAGTGGCAGAGGTTGGCAGAGTACACGCTGTAGGCCAGACACACCCATTTGAAGACAAGTAACTGCTATTCAATCTATAACAGTGAAAAAGTTTTTTGGTTTTAAATGCACGCTATTGTGACACCAGATATGAGTGGCAATGTGCACTTGCAGAGGTTGGCAGAGTACATGCTGTAGGCCTGACACCCGCTTGCAGACAAGTAACTGCTCTTCAATCTATAACAGTGAAAAAAGTTTTGGGGTTTTAAATGCACGCTATTGTGACACCAGATATGAGTGGCAATGTGCACTTGCAGAGGTTGGCAGAGTACACGCTGTAGGCCTGACACCCGCTTGAAGACAACTAACTGCTATTCAATCTATGACAGTGAAAAAAGTTTTTTGTTTTTAAATGCACGTTATTGTGACACCAGATATGAGTGGCACTGTGCACTGGCAGAGGTTGGCAGAGTACACGCTGTTGGCCTGACACACAGACGCTTGAAGACAACTAACTGCTATTCAATCTATTACAGGGAAAAAAAAATTTTGTTTTTAAATGCAAGCTATTGTGACACCAGATATGAGTGGTGGCACTGGGCAAGTGGGCACAGTATCCACTGTGAGCCTCACACAGAAGCTGGCAGGCAGGCAGGCAACTGCAATTAGATTACACAAAAAAAAAAAAGCAGACTGATGTTCTAGCCCTAAAAAGGGCTTTTTGGGGTGCTGTCCTTACAGCAGAGATCAGATGAGTCCTTCAGGACTGTAGTGGACACTGAATACACTAGCCTAGTTATCGATTTCCCTATTAAATCAGCAGCAGCTACACTGTCCCTCCTCTCACTAAGAATGCAGCTTCCGGGGGGCGGGGCCTAGCTGTCATGGAGGAAAGACGCACTTTGTGTGAGCTCCCTCAATATCTCACTTTAAGCAGCTATCAACAAGCGAACTTCACCCCAGAAGGGGATGACCCAGCAATGTTGCTCCTACCTGACCGACCCGACATGCTTAATAGCGGTCAGCAACTTGACAGAGTCTTACTTACCTCCGCGTGGCAAGTGTGGCCTGGTGCTCACCGGGCGGGAGAGGCGGCCGATCTCCCAATCCTGGGATGCCCAGGAGCAGCTACTTCCCGGCATGAGCTCCATTACCCCCCCTCGGACCGGTGGGGGTTATCCCGGTCCACCCCTGAGAGGCTGTCTGGAGCTAATGGACGCACAGAGCACAGCCGCCCAGGCTGACATACTCATCTGCGACTCTCTCAATATGGCGGCAGCCGCGTGTCCTCCTGGTACCAGCAAAGTATGGCAGGATATTGAGTCTAAGCTGGACAGACTCTTTAATCAATTTCGGAAGCAAATAACAAGCAGGAAGCCCCAACAAGCTCTACCACAGCCCCAACAAGCTCCACCACAGCTAAGCGAAGCAGTCCCCATTAAAATCCACCAACGCAAAAGGCGTCGAAGACGGGACCGGAGGCACAAACAGAAATGCAGAGCCTGCCCCACGTCAAGCACTCGCCTCCACCTTAAGCCACCTCAATCCCGCACCAGACGTGAAGCACCACCGGGACAGATCCGACCACCCGACAAAACAAGCTTCCACCACCTCAAGCCGTGAACCCGGCACTCAGCCAGAGACTTGCCTTTGTTGTTCCAGGGATCAGATGAGCACAAGCAGTAAACAGCAGCCTGCCAAGCATGTCCCACTATAGCCGATCCTCCACACCATGCCTTTGATCACATGAACTGCTCTCTGCACATTAACTAATCGTAAAGTAGCAAGCGTTTAAACATGTCATTATTTCACCTCCTAAAGAGTTTGTCGTAGTTCCTTACATGCCTTTACCTTAACCGTTCATGTATTATGTTATTCACTAGTCTCATCTCATGGGGCGACTCACACTTGATTTATAACTAGTGGTGGAGCTGCTGATATAAATACACAGTTGATAACGTGCAAGCTACACCCTAAACATGACAACCATCTTTCACAACAATGTACTGTTATATACTCATACCCTCAGTGCAACTAGCCATGATATACGCACGTTCAGCCTAGCATGCTCAAATATAACACACTTATGTCTAAAAAAATAAAAAAAATAAAAAAAATAAAAAAAAATAAACAAACTTCCGAATGAATCTAAAATGGATGCTGTCCAGGAGGTGGGAGGGTCTGGGAGGGAGGGTCTGCTGCTGATTGGCTGGAATGTGTCTGCTGACTGTGAGGTACAGGGTCAAAGTTTACTCAATGATGACCAATAGGGGGCGGACCGAACATTGCATATGTTCGCCATCCGTGGCGAACGCGAACAAGCTATGTTCGCCACGAACTATTCGCCAGCAAACTATTCAAGACATCTCTAACCACCATGCTTCTCATTGGGGATGTATTCTTTTCACTATAGGCATTGTTGACCCCTCTCCAGACATAAAGTTCTATTTTGGTCTCGCCACTCCAAAATACAGTGTGCAAGAAGCAGTGAGCCATGTCAAGGTGTTGTAACTGGACTTTTTTGTGACATTGATGTAGAAAAGGCTTCTTTCTGGCAACTCGACCGTGTAGCTAATTTTTGTTCAAGTATTGTTATATTGAACTCCTTGAAACAACCACACTGTCTTTTTCCAGAGCAGCCTGTATTTCACCCGAGGTTACCTGTCGTTTTTTCTTTGTATCCCAAACAATTCTTCTGGCAGTTGTGGGTAAAATCTTTTTGGGTCTATTTGGCCTTGGCTTCGTATCAAGATATCCTAAAATTTTCCACTTCTAAATAAGTGATTTATTTAATTTTTACTGGCATTTATAAAGCACCAACATATTCCGCAGCGCTGTACAATTGGGAGAACAATACAATATAAACAGACTGATACAAAAGGTAGATGGCCCTGCCCACGAGCTTGCAATCTAAAGGTAAAATAGGGAAATGAGACAAGAGGTAGCAGAGAGAATTGAAGGTGATGGTGGATATAATTCATAGTGTGACTGCAGTGATTGAACAGTACTGACTGGAATTTTCAAGGCTTTGGATATCTTTTTATATTTTTTTTTAGCTTTATAAAGTTCCATTACCTTTGTTACGCAGGTATTTTGCCAGTTATTTTCTGCTCCCCATGGCTCAGTATTTAGCCAGCTCAGTGCATCGACGTGAGAGCTAACAAACTCATTGACTACTTATACACAGACATTAATTGCAATTTTAGCCTGTGCGTGTCACCTTGTGGGTCTGTAACAAGGCTGAACATTCAAGGTTATGTAAACTTTTGATCAGGGCCATCTGAGCATTTTATTTTATCATTATCATCGGAAAAGGAGCCAGACTTAAAGGGACCACGGTAGCATTCCAGAGAATATGGGAACCATGGGATAACAGCCAAATGGGATAGGAGCACCCAAAAAGGACATAGTTGGAGCCAACAACACTGCAGGGACCTGACAGAAAATCCAACACGACAATAATCCCAGAGAATGACGAGTGCGCAGTGATAGAGGCCCGCAGACATCATGATTCCACCCCCCCCCCACGCCCCGCACCGACGCCTTCCCCCCACCTTTATACATGTCTATTTTCCTTCTCTCTTTTCTCTTCTCCTCTTAACTATTCTTTATCCCATACGATATATGGGAAATAGTGAAGAATGGGTGTGAAAAGACACACCAAAAGTCCGATACAGCTAGAGATAATCAGAAAGTGAGGCAACATATCCCATGTAGTAGCAACTGTGCGCTTTGTATATTCCATTTTATGAAAAACAGAAAATCCCTTGGCAGACAGTTATAAGCGCAGTGTACGAATGACCCATTACAGTGTGACTAATTGTATATAAATCGAAAATATTGGAATTGTACAAAAGGCTTTTGCATAAGCCGAACCGCTAATATTTCGCATACTGTTTTCTGCCAAGATGAAAAAAGAAATATATATATATTTTTTTTTTAAAGAAAAAGGAGCCAGACAACTATGTGATAATAAATGGCTTCATATGATCACTATCCTTCCTTAAAAATATGTTTTTTGCATGATCTATCACATTTTCAAAATCAATGGCAACATTTCACAATTTCTGCCAGGTTATGCAAACTTTTGAGCACAGCTGTATATACATGTATTTATATATACACCCCCCATTAAGGCATTAAAAGCATTTGGACACATGGCGCATGAGCACCAATCACCACAATTGGCAAACAATGCATTTAGTATGCATGCATTGCAACCAATATTTCATTATTAGAAGTATTCAGTATAGTGCCAATAGTGAGGCAGGATACCCTCGTAGTTGTTTGCTTGACAGACAGGTGGTGTTACTAAAGGGATTCATAAAGTGCAAATAGAGCCATGTAGTTAAAGCACTAAAGCTGAAGTGCATTAGAGGACTGGGGTGAGTATAACGTGTGAGCCATTTTATGCATTTTAATGTAATTAAGGCATTACTACCTTTACTGCCAAGGTCTTTTCTTTTTCAATACATTTAACACAAACATTGCTTGAACCATTAGTTGTATAGCTAGCGCATACATTTAGGACATAGCAGTATCACCATACTCAGGTTTGGAGTATACAAATACTTGGGTCCTTTTATTGTGGCCAGCCTAAGGCACACCTGTGCAATAATCATGCTGTCTAATCAGCATCTTGATATGCCACACCTGTGAGGTGGATGGATTATCTCGGCAAAGGAGAAATGCTCACTAACACAGATTTAGACAGATTTGTGAACAATAGTTGAGAGAAATAGGCCTTTTGTGTACATAGAAAAAGTCTTAATCTCTCAGTTCAGCTCATGAAAAATGGGGGCAAAAACAAAAGTGTTGCACTTATAATTTTGTTCAGTGTATATATATATATATATATATATATATATCGTGTTTCCCCGAAAATACACCCTACTCCGAAAATAAGCCCTAGCTAAATTTTCGGGGTGGGCTACAATATAAGCCCTACCCCGAAAATAAGACCTAGGCATTGTACCTTTGTGACCCGGTGGTACTTCCTTCTTCTATGAGGAGGAGGGGGAGGAGCGTTGCGGGCCGCGGCATCACGCAACGTGATGACGACATGCGCAGCGCCGTCAGTCTGCCTTCACGGATCTTCAGCGGAAGGATCCATTTCCGGGCGGTGAGGCACCCAGTGGTCGGACGTGGCGGGCAAGGAAGGCATCTTTGAAATGTGAGTACCTTAAAACTGAGTTGGATAGATATATTTTATGTCTGGGACTGAATTAATTAAAGGGGGCGGTGAATTAATTAAAGGGGGGGGTGAATTAATTAAAGGGGGAGTAAATTAATTAAAGGGGGGTGAATTAATTAAAGGGGCGGTGAATTAATTAAAGGGGGCGTGAATTAATTAAAGGGGCGGTGAATTAATTAAAGGGGGGTGAATTAAATAAAGGGGGGGGCTGGATTAATTAAAGGAGGGGTGGATTTATTAAAGGAAGGGTGGATTAATGAGAGGGGTGGATTAATTAGAGGGGGTGGATTCATTAGAGGGGGTTGATTTATTAAAGGGGGGTGGATTAATTAGAGGGGGTGGATTAATTAGAGGGGGTGGATTAATTAAAGAGGGGGTGGATTAATTAAAGGGGTGGTGGATTAATTAGAGGGGGGTAGAATAATTACAGGGGGTGGATTTATTAAAGGGGGGTGGATTAATTAGAGTGGGGTGGATTAATTACAGGGGGTGGATTAATTAAAGAGGGGGTGGATTAATTAAAGGGGTGGTGGATTAATTAGAGGGGGTGGATTAATTAGAGGGGGTGGATTAATTAGAGTGGGGTGGATTAATTACAGGGGCTGGATTTATTAAAGGGGGGGGTGGATTAATTAGAGGGGGTTGGATTAATTAGAGGGGGTGGATTAATTAGAGGGGGTGGATTTATTAAAGGGGGTGGATTAATTAGAGGGGGTGGATTTATTAAAGGAGGGGTGGATTAATTAGAGGGGGGTGGATTAATTCGAGGGGGTGGATTTATTAAAGGGGGGTGGATTTATTAAAGGGGGTGGATTAATTAGAGGGGGTCGATTAATTAAGGGGGGTGGATTAATTAAAGGGGGGGTTCAATGTACATACCGGTACCGTAAATAAATAAGCCCTACCCTGTTTGTTGTGACTAAAATTAATATAAGACCCGGTCTTATTTTCGGAGAAACACGGTATATATATGTGTGTAAAAATCAGATACAATTCGTATCTTGTAATACCCTTTTTTAATGACAAGAATTTTTTTAATGACAAGTAGTGATGTACCGAACTGTCCGCCGGCGGACAGTTCCCGGCGAAATTAGCTTGTTCGCGTTCGCCGCGGCGGGCGGACACATGCGCAGTTCGATCCGCCCCCTATTCGTCATCATTGGGCAAACTTTGACCCTGTGCCTCTCGGTCAGCAGACACATTACAGCCAATCAGCAGCACTCCCTCCCTTCCACACCCTCCAACCTCCCTCCCAGCATCCATTTTCGATTCATTCGGAAGATGCATGCTTAGTGAGAGGAGGGAAAGTTTAGCTGCTGCTGATTACATAGGGAAATTGATAGCTAGGCTAGGGTATTCAGTGTCCACTACAATCCTGAAGGACTCATCTGATCTCTGCTGTAAGGACAGCACCCCAAAAAGCCCTTTTTAGGGCTAGAACATCAGGCTGCTTTTTTATTTTTTTCCTGTGTAATGTAATTGCAGGTGCCTGCCTGCCAGCCTGTGTGTCAGGCTCACAGCATATACTGTGCCCACTTGCCCAGTGCCACCACTCATATCTGTTTTAACAATCGGTTAAGCTTTACATTTATAATAAATATATTTTTTTCACTGTAATAGAAGAGCAGTTGCCTGCCTGCCAGCTTCTGTGTGAGGTTGGATGCCTTGCCCATTTGCACAGTCAGTGCCACCACTCATATCTGTTTTAACAATCGGTTAAGCTTTAGATTTAAAATAAGTAATTTTTTTTCACTGTAATAGAAGAGCAGTTAGTTGTCTGCAAGCATCTGGGTGTCAGGCCTACTTCAGCGTGTGCCCTGCACAACCCTGCCAGCGTGCTTTGACAGTTGCCAATCATATCTGCTGTCTCTTTAGCGTGCTTTTACAAAGAAAAAAGGTTTCCAGTGTAAGCTAATAGCAGCCAGTCAGTGTCCTTCAAGCGGCTCTGTCAGGCCTTCCTTCAGCGTGTGCCCTGCACAACCCTGCCAGCGTACTTTGACAGTTGCCAATCATATCTGGTGTCTCTATAGCATGCTTTTACAAAGAAAAAAGGTTTCCAGTGTAAGCTAATAGCAGCCAGTCAGTGTCCTTCAAGCGGCTCTGTCAGGCCTTCCTTCAGCGTGTGCCCTGCACAACCCTGCCAGCGTGCTTTGACAGTTGCCAATCATATCTGGTGTCTCTTTAGCGTGCTTTTACAAAGAAAAAAGGTTTCCAGTGTAAGCTAATAGCAGCCAGTCAGTGTCCTTCAAGCGACTCTGTCAGGCCTTCCTTCAGCGTGTGCCCTGCACAACCCTGCCAGCGTGCTTTGACAGTTGCCAATCATATCTGGTGTCTCTTTAGCGTGCTTTTACAAAGAAAAAAGGTTTCCAGTGTAAGCTAATAGCAGCCAGTCAGTGTCCTTCAAGAGGCTCTGTCAGGTGCTTCCTTCAGCGTGTGCCCTGCACAACCCTGCCAGCGTGCTTTGACAGTTGCCAATCATATCTGCTGTCTCTTTAGCGTGCTTTTACAAAGAAAAAAGGTTTCTAGTGTAAGCTAATAGCAGCCAGTCAGTGTCCTTCAAGCGGCTCTGTCAGGCCTTCCTTCAGCGTGTGCCCTGCACAACACTGCCAGCGTGCTTTGACAGTTGCCAATCATATCTGGTGTCTCTTTAGCGTGCTTTTACAAAGAAAAAAGGTTTCCAGTGTAAGCTAATAGCAGCCAGTCAGTGTCATTCAAGCGGCTCTATCAGGCCTTCCTTCAGCGTGTGCCCTGCACAACCCTGCCAGCGTACTTTGACAGTTGCCAATCATATCTGGTGTCTCTTTAGCGTGCTTTTACAAAGAAAAAAGGTTTCCAATGTAAGCTAATAGCAGCCAGTCAGTGTCCTTCAAGCGGCTCTGTCAGGCCTTCCATCAGCGTGTGCCCTGCACAACCCTGCCAGCGTGCTTTGACAGTTGCCAATCATATCTGGTGTCTCTATAGCGTGCTTTTACAAAGAAAAAAGGTTTCCAGTGTAAGCTAATAGCAGCCAGTCAGTGTCCTTCAAGCGGCTCTGTCAGGCCTTCCTTCAGCGTGTGCCCTGCACAACCCTGCCAGCGTGCTTTGACAGTTGCCAATCATATCTGGTGTCTCTTTAGCGTGCTTTTACAAAGAAAAAAGGTTTCCAGTGTAAGCTAATAGCAGCCAGTCAGTGTCCTTCAAGCGGCTCTGTCAGGCCTTCCATCAGCGTGTGCCCTGCACAACCCTGCCAGCGTGCTTTGACAGTTGCCAATCATATCTGGTGTCTCTATAGCGTGCTTTTACAAAGAAAAAAGGTTTCCAGTGTAAGCTAATAGCAGCCAGTCAGTGTCCTTCAAGCGGCTCTGTCAGGCCTTCCTTCAGCGTGTGCCCTGCACAACCCTGCCAGCGTGCTTTGACAGTTGCCAATCATATCTGGTGTCTCTTTAGCGTGCTTTTACAAAGAAAAAAGGTTTCCAGTGTAAGCTAATAGCAGCCAGTCAGTGTCCTTCAAGCGGCTCTGTCAGGCCTTCCTTCAGCGTGTGCCCTGCACAACCCTGCCAGCGTGCTTTGACAGTTGCCAATCATATCTGGTGTCTCTTTAGCGTGCTTTTACAAAGAAAAAAGGTTTCCAGTGTAAGCTAATAGCAGCCAGTCAGTGTCCTTCAAGCGGCTCTGTCAGGCCTTCCATCAGTGTGTGCCCTGCACAACCCTGCCAGCGTGCTTTGACAGTTGCCAATCATATCTGGTGTCTCTGTAGCGTGCTTTTACAAAGAAAAAAGGTTTCCAGTGTAAGCTAATAGCAGCCAGTCAGTGTCCTTCAAGCGGCTCTGTCAGGCCTTCCTTCAGCGTGTGCCCTGCACAACCCTGCCAGCGTACTTTGACAGTTGCCACTCATATCTGGTGTCTCTATAGCGTGCTTTTAAAACCAAAACTTTGTTTCCACTGTAATAGAAGAGCAGTTGCCTGCCTGCCAGCTTCTGTGTGAGTTTCACAGTGGATACTGTGCCCTCTTGCCCAGTGCCACCACTCATATCTGTTTTTACAATAGCTTAAGCTTTAGATTTAAAATAAATAATTTTTTTCACTGTAATAGAAGAGCAGTTAGTTGTCTGCAAGCGTCTGTGGGTGTCAGGCCTACTTCAGCGTGTGCTCTGCAGACCTGTGCCAGTGTGCTTTGACAGTTGCCACTCATATCTTGTGTCTCTATAGCGTGCTTTTACAACCAAAATTTGTTTTTCACTGTTATAGATTGAATAGCAGTTACTTGTCTTCAAGCGGGTGTCTCAGGCCTACTTCAGCGTGTGCTCTGCAGCACTGTTCCAGTGCACATTGCCAATCATATCTGGTGTCTCTATAGCGTGCTTTTAAAAACAAAATTTGTTTTTCACTGTTATAGATTGAATAGCAGTTACTTGTCTTCAAGCGGGTGTCTCAGGCCTACTTCAGCGTGTGCTCTGCAGACCTGTGCCAGTGTGCTTTGACAGTTGCCACTCATATCTTGTGTCTCTATAGCGTGCTTTTACAACCAAAATTTGTTTTTCACTGTTATAGATTGAATAGCAGTTACTTGTCTTCAAGCGGGTGTCTCAGGCCTACAGTGTGTGCTCTGCAGAACTGTTACAGTTCACATTGCCAATCATATCTGGTCTCACAGTAGCTTGCACGCATAGTACCACTAATCCCCAAAAAAATGACAGGCAGAGGCAGGCCACCCCGCAGGGGCCGTCGTGGTCGTGGTGCTGTGATTCCCTTTTGCCCTAGAATAATGCCCAGTTTTCAGAAGCCACGTACCCTGAACTTGAAAAGTTCTGAGGACATAGTTGACTGGCTAACACAGGACACCCAATCTTGTACAGCCTCCGCTCGGAACCTTGACGCACCATCCTCCTCCAGCTTAGCTTCAGGCACCTCTCAAGATAGCACTCACCCGCCTGCCGCCACCACCAAAACTAGCACCACAGCCGCTTTACTTGGTATGTCAGAGGAGTTATTCACACACCCGTTTGAAGAAATGAGTGATGCGCAACCATTATTGCTAGAGGATGTAGATAACAGGGATATGTCTCAGGCAGGCAGCATTAAACACATGGAGGTACGGTGTGATGATGATGATGTTGTACCCGCTGCTGCTTCCTTTTCTGAATTGTCAGATACAAGTGAAGCGGTTGATGATGATGATGCGTCCATGGATGTCAAGTGGGTGCACGCTCGGTGGGTGCAAACGCCTATGGGATCAACACATGAGTACAAGCAGCACGCCTACTCTAAGCCGCCATCCTCCTCCTGGTCCAGCATCTTCAGCCACGTCAACCACTGCTGTCCTTCTTGCCCCCTCTCAACCATCCGCCACTCCGTCTCCCGCCTTGAGCAGTTCCCGCTCATCTGCCCACAGTCATGTGTCTGAGCGTAAGAAGCCAATGTCACCAAGTCACCCCCTTGCCCAGCGTCTGACAGCTGGCTTGTCCGAACTATTAGCCCGCCAACTTTTACCATACAATCTGGTTGAGTCTGAGGCGTTCAAAAAATTTGTAGCTTTTGGGACACCGCAGTGGAAGGTACCCGGACGGAATTTCTTTTCACAAAAGGCAATCCCCAACTTGTACTCGATTGTGCAAAAGGAAGTCATGGCATGTCTGGCACACAGTGTTGGGGCAAGGGTCCATCTGACCACTGATACCTGGTCTGCAAAGCATGGTCAGGGCAGGTATATCACCTACACTGCGCATTGGGTAAACCTGCTGACGGCTGACAAGCAAGGAATGCGTGGCATTGCAGAGGAGTTGGTGACACCGCCACAAATTGCAGGCAGTCCTGCTGCCACCTCCTCTACTCCTCCTACTCCATCCTCTTCCATAACCTCCTCGGCTGAGTCCTCTTGTGCCGCTGCTTCTTGCTCCACATCAACGGCACCCCCCCAGCTCCCCAGGTACTATTCCACATCCCGGATACGGCAGTGTCACGCCGTCTTGGGTTTGACTTGCTTGAAAGCACACCGGACAAGCACTCCTGTCCGCCCTGAACGCACAGGTGGAAAAGTGTCTGACTCCGCAGCAACTGGATATCGGCAAAGTGGTGTGTGACAACGGAAAAAATTTGATAGCGGCATTGAAGTTGGGCAAGTTGACACATGTGCCGTGCATGGCACATGTGTGTAATCTGATCGTACAACGCTTTGTGCATAAGTACACAGGCTTACAGGACGTCCTGAAGCAGGCCAGGAAGGTGTGTGGCCATTTCAGGCGTTCCTACACGGCCATGGCTCACTTTGCCGATATCCAGCGGCGAAACAACATGCCAGTGAGGCGCTTGATTTGCGACAGCCCTACACGTTGGAATTCAACACTCCTAATGTTCGACCGCCTGCTCCAACAAGAAAAAGCTGTTAATGAATATTTGTATGACCGGGGTGCTAGGACAGCCTCTGGGGAGCTGGGAATTTTTTTGCCACGTTACTGGACGCTCATGCGCAATGCCTGTAGGCTCATGCGTCCTTTTGAGGAGGTGACAAACCTAGTCAGTCGCACCGAAGGCACCATCAGCGACATCATACCATTTGTTTTCTTCATGGAGCGTGCCCTGCGAAGAGTGCTGGATCAGGCTGTAGATGAGCGTGAAGAGGAAGAGGAAGAGTTGTGGTCACCATCACCACCAGAAACAGCCTTATCAGCATCGCTTGCTGGACCTGCGGCAACGCTGGAAGAGGATTGTGAGGAAGAGGAGTCAGAGGAGGATTGTAGCTTTGAGGAGGAGGAGGAGGAGCAAGACCAAACACAACAGGCATCCCAGGGTGCTCGTTGTCACCTATCTGGTACCCGTGGTGTTGTACGTGGCTGGGGGGAAGAACATACCTTCAATGACATCAGTGAGGAGGAGGAACGGGAAATGAGTAGCTCGGCATCCAACCTTGTGCAAATGGGGTCTTTCATGCTGTCCTGCCTGTTGAGGGACCCTCGTATAAAAAGGCTGAAGGAGAACGACCTGTACTGGGTGTCCACGCTACTAGACCCCCGGTATAAGCAGAAAGTGGCGGAAATGTTACCCAATTACAACAAGTCGGAAAGGATGCAGCATTTGCAAAATAAATTAAAAAGTATGCTTTACACAGCGTATAAGGGTGATGTCACAGCACAACGGGAATCTAACAGGGGGAGAGGTGGAAGTCATCCTCCTCCTCCTCCTCCCACGACCACGCCGGCAAGGACAGGACGCTTTAAAGACGTGTTGTTGATGGAGGACATGCGGACCTTTTTAAGTCCTATGCATCGCCACAGCCCTTCGGGATCCACCCTCAGAGAGCGACTCGACCGACAGGTAGCAGACTACCTCGCCTTAACTGCAGATATCGACACTCTGAGGAGCGATGAACCACTTGACTACTGGGTGTGCAGGCTTGACCTGTGGCCTGAGCTATCCCAATTTGCGATAGAACTTCTGGCCTGCCCCGCTTCAAGTGTCCTGTCAGAAAGGACCTTCAGTGCAGCAGGAGGTATTGTCACTGAGAAGAGAAGTCGCCTAGGTCAAAAAAGTCTAGATTACCTCACCTTTATTAAGATGAATGAGGGATGGATCCCGAAGGGACTGACACTGGGCGATACATTCGATTAAAAAAGGCCTGATGAGATGAGCTGCCTTGGACTAAAAATTGTCCACACGCTGCTGTATTTTAGCTCTGAATGACGTTTGACTTGCGTGACTTATCCGCCACCAACTAGGGTTCAAGCCGCCATGTTTTAGGGCACTTTCTGCCTGTGAAACAAACATCAATTTTTCTGGACGCTGCTACAGCAGCGGCTGCAACAATACCAAATTTTTCAGGCATGTGTACATGCCTAATTTTTAGGCCCACTGGTGCAAGTGGACTGATTACAATTACAGGGCCTTTAAAGAGTCCTGTATTGTTATTTGTCATCACTACCTTCCCGCGTCGAGAGTGGGTCATTTGCGCCCCTGCTGCCTTCCTTGCATGCGGTAGCTGTTTGTCAGGGATTTGTCAATCCATATCTGCCAAGTGACCCTATGTAGGGGGAACAGTCCCTATTCTGCTCTGTGTCAGTGTGTATCATGGTCTCTGTGGACAAGGAACAGTCTCTATTCTGCTCTGTGTCAGTGTGTATCAGGGGTTTTGAGGACAGGTGTCAATCCATATCTGCCAAGTGACCCTATGTAGGGGGAACAGTCTCTATTCTGCTCTGTGTCAGTGTGTATCAGGGATCATTAGGACAGGTGTCAATCCATATCTGCCAAGTGACCCTATGTAGGAGGAACAGTCTCTATTCTGCTCTGTGTCAGTGTGTATCAGGGATCATTAGGACAGGTGTCAATCCATATCTGCCAAGTGACCCTATGTAGGAGGAACAGTCTCTATTCTGCTCTGTGTCAGTGTGTATCAGGGATCATTAGGACAGGTGTCAATCCATATCTGCCAAGTGACCCTATGTAGGAGGAACAGTCCCTATTCTGCTCTGTGTCAGTGTGTATCAGGGATCATTAGGACAGGTGTCAATCCATATCTGCCAAGTGACCCTATGTAGGAGGAACAGTCCCTATTCTGCTCTGTGTCAGTGTGTATCAGGGATCATTAGGACAGGTGTCAATCCATATCTGCCAAGTGACCCTATGTAGGAGGAACAGTCCCTATTCTGCTCTGTGTCAGTGTGTATCAGGGATCATTAGGATAGGTGTCAATCCATATCTGCCAAGTGACCCTATGTAGGGGGAACAGTCTCTATTCTGCTCTGTGTCAGTGTGTATCAGGGATCATTAGGATAGGTGTCAATCCATATCTGCCAAGTGACCCTATGTAGGAGGAACAGTCCCTATTCTGCTCTGTGTCAGTGTGTATCAGGGATCATTAGGATAGGTGTCAATCCATATCTGCCAAGTGACCCTATGTAGGGGGAACAGTCTCTATTCTGCTCTGTGTCAGTGTGTATCAGGGATCATTAGGATAGGTGTCAATCCATATCTGCCAAGTGACCCTATGTAGGGGGAACAGTCCCTATTCTGCTCTGTGTCAGTGTGTATCATGGTCTCTGTGGACAAGGAACAGTCTCTATTCTGCTCTGTGTCAGTGTGTATCAGGGGTTTTGAGGACAGGTGTCAATCCATATCTGCCAAGTGACCCTATGTAGGGGGAACAGTCTCTATTCTGCTCTGTGTCAGTGTGTATCAGGGGTTTTGAGGACAGGTGTCAATCCATATCTGCCAAGTGACCCTATGTAGGGGGAACAGTCTCTATTCTGCTCTGTGTCAGTGTGTATCAGGGCTGGGCTTTGAGGACAGGTGTCAATGTTAGGTGATTTCTGCCCTTTATGGATTAAAAGCAGACTCTGCATCAACTGTGCAATTTTCCATGGGAGTTTTGCCATGGATCCCCCTCTGGCATGCCACAGTCCAGGTGTTAGTCCCCTTGAAACAACTTTTCCATCACTATTGTGGCCAGAAAGAGTCCCTGTTGTTTTTAAAATTCGCCTGCCCATTGAAGTCAATGGCGGTTCGCGCGGTTCGCCGGTTCGCGAACATTTGCGGAAGTTCGCTTTCGCCGTTCGCGAACCGAAAATTCCGGGTTCGCGACAACACTAATGACAAGCTTTCGGGAGAACCTCCCTTTCTCAAGTCTGAAGCATTTCTGAGCAAGACGACACTTAGAATTCAAAGTTGAGTTGTGATACAGGGGTTAAAAGCGACACGAGTGCAGATAAGACACAGGTTTGATAGAAATTAGACAACATTCTGCAGAGGGTCATAAATATCTTTCTGAAGATCAGAGTGAGGAGGGAGAGGGAGAAAATAAACAAGCAGACAATGCAGATGATGGTACACTTTATACAAACACACACAAATATATATGTCATATTTTCAAAATCGCATAAACACATGAAGACATATACATATACATACATGCACATGAACTCATATACTCAAATATAAATGCAAAGTCACATATATAAGTATATATATATATATATATATATATATATATATATATATATATATATATATATATATATATATATGTATTTTACAATACAAAATTTCAAAAATACTGACTTAAGGAGATTGTCACTTAAGGAGATTGTCACTATCAATTAAATTTTTGCAGATTTGGAAATTACATTGTTGGGTTTTACACCTTTTTTTGAAGTAATGGCAGAAATAGTAATGTGTGATCTTGATGGATTTGAGTATTTTTTAACATAATTATTGTATTGGATTGTAACAATATAACACATTTTCAAGCTATTTATGCATGCAAATTATTAAACATTAAAAATAAAACATATAATGAACGCCTTATGTTTCACAGGAAATAAATAATTGATCTGATCTAAGTTCATGTCTTTATGTTTAAGAAGTAAATAAAAAACTATGCAGTTTTGAGAATAGAAAATTCTATATTAATAAGATATATTAATATAAAAAATGTAATAAAAAATTAGATATTGGTAAATAAAAAGATAAATATAGCAAAGTATAAATACACAAAGTAACCATTATAAAACCATGGTAAATTCCATGATTTAGAAGAGGTACATTTGGACTTCAGAAAAAAGGATTACTTCTTTCCAGGTTAAAGGAATGCAGGAGATCATAAGCTCATTTGGCCATGACCCCCTTCACCTAGTCTTTTTGTATGTCGAATGTGTTTTGTTAGAATTGTTTGTCTTCTTTTGTTCGTTTTTACGTTGCAGTGAATTATGTTTGTGCTATAAATAATTGTAATTGTAATGGTTTAAGAAGTGTAAAGATTTGAAGCAGTTTTGATCTGAAGCAGTTTTTACTGATGGATTTTGGGATTAGGTCATGTAAAAAGTGCTACAGAAATGCCCAATGTCTAATGTAAAAGTCTAATGTGAGAAGTAAGAATGAACATTGTGAAGATTTAACAAAATGCCTTTATTAAATAAATGATGTACTCAAAATGTATGAGATACATTAGCCTATTTGGATCACGGGAAATACAGAAGCATCAAAGGTTAACAGACAGCACAATGTACCATGATGCATCAGCACATCTTAGAACAGAAATAAGCCCCGGGAGACTTGCACAGCATTTGGAGTTAGGAAGTCCAGCAATAGTCAATTAGTGTGTAGTCCAAATCTGTAATTAGTATATAAGTTAGTGTTCATCGATTTAGGTATAAGGATGATGGTTTGACAGTCAATCACTTACCTACATAAATCGAGTATTTTGCAGAATTAATTCTAATCCATAGACTTACTCATCTTTTTTTTATACTCTATTATTACCAGCCTGCTACATATGATATCAAGTCTTCACATTTTCTGTAAATGTAAGATCACTCCCTACTTGCAAACAGTACAGGAAGTTTTAATGGGTCTTTTAATTTCTACAGTTAGGGAGGAGGGAAGAGTGAAAGGACTATACATTTTCACTGTTATCATTATAATGGTATTACAGAGATTGCTATAGATTGCTATAGCAGTTTTAAATACATTTAGTTAATAGATAGATAATTTAATTGTATTTGCTGGATGTGGGCATTATGCTCCAAAGCAGACGTTCTCCGTAAATACTTTTGCGGTGAGTATAACCAAGATGTTTGACCATGTTTATCTATTTTTGCTAAATCTACTGTATGTAAGAAATTTTTTTTTTTTATTTGATACATTTTCTTATCCAGTTTGAAACATAGCAAGATAAATGACACTGTGAACTGTTTTTAATGATGATTTCCAGATAATTTTTTACAACTGCTGAATGAATAAGTGAAAAAATAAAAATTGTGTAAATATACATAATTAAAATTGTTATATTTGTGTGCAAAGCAATGTTTCTGTGTTATGACATGTTTACATGCTAACTATGCATCTTTTGCCTCAACTACATATTGTGCTAATATTATTTCAATCACAAAATGTTCCGTAGAGAAAGGGTTAGTGTGCAATATGTGTTGGTATACTACAAGACAAAAAGAGTAATTACAGGTAAATAATCACATATCAAAGCTCGAACAATTGCTTGTGTCTCCTGTCAATCTTAAAACACCAACATAAACAAAAAAGTGTCCTTAAGGAATTAAGTTTTTGCTTGACCAACTCATAGCATAACTTATGGTCTGTGTGTATTTTTTGCTATCAATAATAAAACAAAACAAACACAAAATATTGGTACAATACTCACAAGATTATATGTCAGAAAGGAATAACTGTTTATTATTGTCAAGACACACATTTATATACATGTGTATGAATTACTAAAATCAGGTGTTTTTGCTTATCATTACTGTACAGGAATGCCTGCATAACTTAATTTTACAATTTCTTAAGAAAACTGTTTACACATTTTTTGGTCTTTTCAGTATTACAATAAAACAGAAGCTTCATTAAATGTTCATTTCTTATGATTCATGCTATTATACAATGTTTGCCATTTTTCATGGACTCAGGGGAAACTAATTATCATTATTCTTTGAAAAAAAAGCAAGGCAATGCAATAGAGAAACAAATACATTTTAAGATTTCTCATTTATTTTGTGAATGTAACTTTTTTTGGTATTGATTTGTTGTGAAGCTTTCTGTATCCTGAGTGTAGAATATAATTGTGTGGGTTTTTAGCACAGTTTTGGGGTTATTCATTAAATGCCATTGTTATTTAATAACACTCACATGTTTTATGTATTAAACTCCAATATCTGAACTGCAAAATTTAGGGAAAATAAAATTTAAATATTCTGATTCAGCAACTGTTCCAGCTTGGTTATTCTTTCCACTAACTCATCCACTGATAGAAGTTGGAAGCTACCAAATTTGCCTTAAGACTGTTCCACACACATCATCCACTAGGTTTTTCAACATTTTTAAGGTCTTGCATTGATGGGTTAATAAAACCACCATAATCTGCCAGGAATACTACCAGTAACAAATGACAGACCAAAACAAAATATAGAAATAAAAGTACAATAAGCTAAAATTGAATGGACATAAATTAAAGTCAAAGAACAAAAAGGAAATAGAAACCAGACATAAGAGAGAGAAAAAGAGACGTCAAACATAATAGTGTTAGCGGAGCCTAGGCTTACAGAGCCAGTCCAAGGATATGACAGGTATAGATGAGATATCCTCTAGCACTGAACCAACAACACTAGGTTGAAGGTCCTGTCACTCCTAATGGAGTAGATCCCAGAATGAAAGTTTTAGTGGTAGTGAGATTCAACTGATATTTCACCTGCGGTAGCAAGAATTCTTGTACAATCAGAAGTGTAGGATTGAAGGTGGCTCAATTGTCTGAATGAGGGTATGGGTTTTGCCTTTCTTCTTGGTCCACAACTGCTGTGGTTTTTTAGTGGACGAAAAGATTGACACCATACAGCCATCTGCCTTGAGAGGTCCCTATAGACTGACCCATCAAATGTTAATCAGGGAAAACATCTTGTAGCTCATATAAGCTTAGCTCTACCTGTGTCCCTCAGAAATTTAGCAAGGATGTCTCTGGGGTGACCGTAGGACCTTTGTGGCCTGGTGTAGCTGGAAACATTCACAATGCTTTATTGGGAATGTTCTCAGATACTCTCCGTATTTTGACATTCTGGGCCCTTGCCCTGTCTCCTAATATTGTCGTATAAGTTTTTAAAGGAACACTGTAGCATTCAGACTACAGACATATAGTGACCTGTTCAATGTTTAGGTACCTGGCCCCCTCTGAGTACATGAAAATGTGAGATGTTTTCACCTTTTCTCTATCTAGGTGCTGCTTTCTCCATGGTTAGCTCTGCCTCTCTGGCTGAGACCATCTATTTTGATGATCTCAGCCAATTCAACACTTTTCCACAGGAAAGCATTGGGAAGCTATTGGGCATGTGTGGCAAACTGCCTCTCTGCATCAATTATCATCTTCTCATAGTGATGCATCTCTGTGGGAAGCATTCAGTGTCTCAAGTAGAGCCTTGAGACATTGTTATTCCTGCAATCTGCAATCTGCCTGTCACGATTTGGTTTGCTCTCAGTCTGGTGCAGTACCTCACAGGTACCTCACAGTGCCTCTACCTGTCTGTGGTGCAATTGCATGCTGCTGCACCCAGACTGAGATCTCCCTATCTCCAGCTGGCCTTACTTTGTAATTAAATTCTCCCTATGTAGGTGAGCCTCATCCCTTCTTGTTTGCCAGTTCATTAATGTTGATGGTCTAGTCCTTTCGTCCTGTATGTCTGAGCTAGCTTTCTTCCTGTGTTCCGGAGCTTGCTGTCTCCCTGTGTTCATGAGCTTGCTGTCTCCCTGTGTTCAAGAGCTTGCTGTCTCCCTGTGTTCATGAGCTTGCTGTCTCCCTGTGTTCATGAGCTGGCTGTCTCCCTGTGTTCATGAGCTGGCTGTCTCCCTGTGTTTCTGAGCTGGCTGTCTCTCTGTGTTTCTGAGCTGGCTGCATTCCTGTATCCAGAGACCCTTCTCTTACATTCAGTTATATGTGTTTGTATTTTATTTAACTGTCTGCCTTGTAAATTTTAATACACATATTTCTTGCCTTGATTTGCGTGTAAGTTGTTTCTTTGCATTCTGAGTTCCACTCTATAGAGGTCAGCAGCCCTTCCCAACTAGACCCCTGACATTGCCATTTGCAGGACCAAATCCAGAAAGCCCCTCTAGTGGCTGTCAGATTGACAGTCTCGGGGTGTTTCTAGACTACCTTTTCTCTGACTGCAAATATATGCTACAGATACCAGAACCACAACATTAAGCTTTATTAACCAAAATTTAAGCTAGTATGTGGTTCTGGTGATGATAGTGTTTCTTTAAACCTGCATGGTTAATGTGCAGTAGCTTTAGTATAGAACCTGTAGATACTATTGCACTCACACTGTCTTCAACAGCCACAACATGGTCAGTCAGTGTAGCCACTACTGGCATGAAACTGTGTGTGTATATCTTTCAATAAGTCTATAATGTTGGCCTATGTAGATGGGGCATTGGCCTCTAGGGTGAGGGATTTATTTGCACTGACCTTCATTTGAGGTAAATTGGTCAGGTTTTCTTCCAAGCTGTAGTAATAAGATGAAGCTGATGAGTAGGCCACAACAGATGCTATCTTAGGTGGATCAGGCCTCTGGGATTGTCAGATTATCACTTCTATATCTCAGAAGATGGAACCGATATCCAGACAGTGTTTTTTAGATTTATTTATAATGCCTTGATGTTATTTTCTGGAACAGTGGTGGAAATCACTATAAATAAACATAGATCATGGAACTAAAACAATGCACATCTGTCCTTGACAGGTGCAGGATTCACTCCCCAAGTTGGAGATTTTGTCCAAATGCTATCAATGCTATCAATCTTACTTGTTCTATTTTACAAAAAGAAACTGTGGAGAAAATGAGAGCAGGGCCGGCCCATCCATAGACTGCACTGGAGCCATGGCTCCAGTTGGCGCTCTGACAGGGGCGGCCTTTTGCCGCCCCTGTCATAATCTAAAACAGGATTTCCCAACCCTTGGCAGTGGTACAGCAGCACCACATGGGTTTTGGAACCTGTGTGAGGGTCCGTCGGGTGGCCCATGCCCTTAGGGCCGCCCGATGGACATGTGCAATGAGGAGCCCCTTCCTATCCAGATGGAGAGCTGGGGCGGAAGTGACAGCATATTGTGTCACTTTCTCCCAGCTCACACAGTGCCAGTCGTGCGGGAGGGGGAGGAGGGAGCAGCGACGATGGTGCTGGATTGGCAGAGCAGGCCCCGAACTCCCACCAGCCACAGCCAGCAGAAGGTAAGAACCTGCTGGGTGGCTTAATTTTTTTAATGTGTTTGTGTGTATGTGTGTGTATTTGTTTGTATGTGTGTAATGTATGTGTATTTGTATGTTGTGTGGGTATCTGTGTGTTTGTATGTGTGTAGTGTGTATATCTATGTGTGTTTGTATGTGTGTATGTGTAGTGTGTGTATCTGTTTGTATGAGTGTAATGTGTGTATCTGTGTACGTGTAGTGTGTGTATCTGTATGTAGTGTGGGTATCTGTGTGTAGTGTGAGTATCTGTGTGTTGGCATGTGTGTAATGTGTGTAGTGTGTGTTTGTATGTGTGTCTGTGTATGTGTAGTGTGCGTAGTGTGAATCTGTGTAGTGTGTATATATCTTTGTATGAGTGTAATGTGTGTGTATCTGTGTGTAGTGTGTGTGTGTATCTGTATCTGTAGGTGTATCTGTGTAGTGTGTGTATCTGTATGTAGTGTGGGTATCTGTGTTTTCATGTGTGTAATGTTTGTAGTGTGTGTTTGTATGTGTGTCTCTGTGTATGTGTAGTGTGTGTATTGTGTGTGTGTGTGCGTGTGTCTGTCTGTATGTGAGTAGTGTGTAGTTTGTGTATACTGTATGTGTGTAATGTTTATCTGTGTGTGTAGTGTGTGTATCTGTATGTCTGTGTATCTGCATGTGTGGCAGTGTGTGTATCTGTATGTGTCAGTGTCTGACACACAAACACTGCCACACAATATGTAGATACATAACAAAACAGATACAACCACTGACATACATACAGAAACAGACACACAGAGACAAACACTGATACACATGCATATACACAGACACAGCGTATAGGTAAATGTATTGGCTGCAGTGCACACACAGACATACACTACATCCCCAGCAGACACACAGACACACTTCATCCCCAGCACACACACAGACACACTACATCCCCAGCACACACACAGACACATAATCAGCCCCATCACACTCACATAGAGACACTACCATTGCAGAAGCATACATGTTGTTGTTGTTTTTTTTTTTTTTTGAGGGGGGAAGGGGGTGAGCAGCATTTCATACTTGGATCCAGGCAGCAGAATGTCTTGGGCCAGCCCTGAATGTGAGCCATTACTTACAGGCCCTTTCCTTCCAATTTGTAGGTGGGAAATGTACAAGATAGTTCAACTGGCCGTTTTCCACTTTCCAAATTCTATTTAGTAAATAATTTGCAAATTTAGCATGGGATATGTTGTACAACCCAAATCATATATTCAAAGACAGACTCACAAACACTTTAGATTAAATTAAGTATGAGAGTAATTCAGAGTAGCTCTAGTTTACAAATTTCGATGTTTCATTTTTTTAAACTTATTTAAGGCACCATATACTATAATTAGAAATTTTCTACAGCTTTCAATTCTCAGTTATCGTAACTTGCAAATAGAATTTTTAGCACATATGACTATATGGTGAAAGCATCTTAATTAAATATTTAATATAGAAATGTAGCTCTCTAACTGTAATTTAATAGAGTTATAGCAATGCAGTCCATCAACATTAAACGACTGGAAAGTCATATTTGGATGGTCAAAAACTATTATACTATGAGCCCAGCTTTTCTTAGAGTCTTCTATTTTGAATTTAGCCATCTTATATCTGCCACAAAGCATACCATTTCTTATTTCCTTTCATTGACTCTGTAGGGGCCATGCATAGTGTCTCTTTTAGCCCCTGACGAAGGTCACATCGAGTTGCACCGAAACGCACGTTAGTGGAATATGATGTTTTACACGACTTTGCTGTTCGTGTGACAAGACAAACAAGCACACAGAAACCACACAAGCATCACCTGATGTGAACTCACCAGATGTGCTGAAACTGGGTTCTGATATTTAATTTTCAGATTGAATTAACAAAGATTAAAAATTAAATAAATCTACACTTTTACACCATATAATATTGCTACCTAGAAAATTGACATTTGATTGGAAAAGGTTATGAGTTGCTGAATACATTTGAGCATTATTACAAGATAAAAGAAATGATTGACTTTATCTTAAATTCCAATATGTAATCCGTAAAAATGAACTGAGAATGTCAGTGATACACTGGCATTTCTCTAATAACACTTGTCTATGCTAGGGATCTCATATTACATTCTTTGTGTTATATCATTTTCTTATATTGGGCTTGATTATATTGCATATGGTTCATGATGTGTTTTTCTTTTCACTTTTCCTCTCAAATCATAGTTGAATACATAAATTTAATTTGCATTATATTTAAATTATAGCTAAATGAATATCATATGAATAACTATTCTAATTTGGTGAAGCTAAAGTGCACCCACAAGTTACTTATGCTACCCAATTAATGAAACATCTGAGGCTCAAAGTGAAAGTTATTGCTTAAGAAATTATATATTAGATTTGGAGATTCATTTCAGACTGAACTGCAATTCAGACCAATTGGGAGATCAGAAAAAAATCTGTTTTTTTGAATTGACACGTGGCAGAATCTCTGGTGAACCCACTTGCACAAGCCTGGGATTTTTTTTTAATTGATACTAAATGCTGATCCTGACACTAGAAAAAAGGTGAATGAAATAGAGAAGAGGTTGTTTAGTGGGGGATTGGGTGCCAATAGGAAGCTTAGCTTGCCATGATGGACAAGATGTCTCCCAATCATGTGATCTGGATCTCCAATCAAAATGTAGAAAAAAGAAATCTGATTGGTGAGTAAGGGACAGCCACTGAATGTTGATTTTATTCATAAATCAAGTACAAGTGATCAAAAGAGCAGAAAGTAAGAGTAGAAATAAAACAACTAAACTATACTCAAAAACATTGGACACTGAGGTATGGTATTTGTAATATACTCACCTAGGAGCACAAGAGAAAATGTTGAGAGGGAGATAGTAGATTGGAACTTGGCACTTGGTTTGTGCCCTCTCTACTGAGGGAGACAGACTATCAGTGATACAGTGTGTTTATGATCGCTGTGCCAATGATGGAGTGGGAGGTAGCCTGGGTCACTCATTCTTGTGTGAGAGTATTTTACCAATATACAGTTGTATCTTGAAAATTGTGCCCAGCTTTTGCAATTGACTCTAGTGTGAGAATAACTGACCAGTATATAGTTAAATGTTTTGTTTTTCTTTTTTGAAGGAAACGGCATCCTATTTTATTTACTTTTTTGCCTGTGTGATTAGTCCAGTGTATGCTGTGCAAGTGTGCAAGCACTGCGCAGTATTTCTTAACATGAAACACAATAACGTTACAGCAGTAAATACACCACTGACTAACCCTCTATAACCCATTTTTTTGCTAAATAAAGTTGTGCTATGTTACACAATTCATAATTGTTTAGGCACTCTTTGTGGGAATGGGATGCAGAGCATCCATACCACACCTACGAAGTGGAGCAGCAGCTGGGCAAAGAGATTTTACATCAGGTAACACACCTGGAGGACAAAATGAGGTAAAAGTTAGTTGTGGCTAAAAGTGGAGGTGAGATTGGGCACAGATATGTGTGGATATGGGTAACAACAAGGTGAGACGGGGCAGAGATATATTGGGGTTGAGGTTATTACATATTGAGGGTGAGATGGGGAATATATATATTTGAGGTGTAGAGGAAGAACATAACTGGAGATGGGTAAAGGTTCATTTGTAGTCATATGGAGTTTGAGGGTGAGACACATGGAGGGTGAGAATGGACAAGACAGAGACACATGTAGGATTATGAAGGGGATAGGAGAAAGACAAGTGGAACCTAGGCAAAGCAACAATTTGGGTGCTGTGCACTGAGGAAGATACACATGTGGTGATATATTGGAATTAAATGAATCAGAGACATAATTTGGGATTTAGGGAAGGACAGTTGTGTGATGGATCCAAAGAACCACTTAAGAGAATAAGGAAAACATGAGTGCAATGGAGAGTCACAAGAAGGTGATGTGGAGACCAGTAAGGGGTTACAGACAAAAAAGAGTAGAGACAGATTACACACCAGAGAAGATAGAGAGACATACATATAATGGGAAAAAAATTTAATTTCATATACAAAATTACATGCAACCACACCCCTGCAGTCACACTGCACCTGTGTTTGCACACACTGATAATCTACATGCATACACTTCTGCATTTATACACATACTGAAAATCCTCACAAATACACTGCTGCATTTACACACACTGACACTGACTGCTCAAATTCACAAAGCTCTATTCCTACATACATACATACATAGACTCTCCACACTAATACACACTGGCATTTACACACCAACAGTCACATTTCCTACACACCACTTCTTCCACACAAATACATTTATGTACACATTCATTTCCACAAATACAACACAAATACAATTCTATTCACACAATGACAGTTCATACAAATATATTTTGGAATTTACAAAATTCCATAAAAAATTCCACACAGATACACCACTGCATTCACAGTATATAATTCCCTATAAATAAAACACTGCATTCACACATTAGTTTTATACTTACTGGCACTACATAAAATATACATTTGGTTTCACACACATCATTATAACAACCTACTTTGACACATACAATGAAAATGTAAATTTACATATAAATACAAGACTTCATTAACATTCTTACAGTAGACAGAATGCCTTCCTCCATTCATAAACAGTTTCACTACACGGAAATATATCCTTGAAGATGCACATATTGACATTCCACAAATACCAATATGCATTCAAACTGGCATAATGTGCAAAGCAGATAAAATTACATGTCTGAACTGAAACTTGAGTGATCATATCAGTGATCATATCAGTGATCATATCAGGATAAATTTTAAAAATATTTCCTGCTTTCAAATTTTTTATATTTTGTGGTGCTCACTGGGTTTATTGAAAAACAATATTGCTCAAAAAAACCTGGGACCACAGAGATCTCTTCCTCTGCTTACAGACCTCTTCAGACAATTTGAATCTCTGTCAGATTATAGCATCAATATAGACAAGTTTGGTGCCATGCCCTTTACTGTGGGGACCCAGGACGTGGCACTTCTGCAATCCTGTTATGGATAATTGGGGATCCACTGACAAATGCCTTCCGATATTTGGGGATCAAACTGGCTTCAGACCCGACATGAGGCCCCATAAATTATAACTTTATTACACGCACCCTTAAAGTGGACCTGGACAACTGGATTGCCAAACCCATTTCCTGGATCAAATTGAATATATTACTCTTCATCTTGTTTTACTACCCAGACTGGATTTAGCGGGTCTCCAAACAGCCATAGACTAATTAATTTGGGGTGGGAAGAGGCATACAATATCGAGACATGTACTTTAGTGCCCTAGAACTATGGGAGGGCTGGGTCAACCCAACGTACACTTATCCCAGGCAGTCTCCCAATCAGCAAAGATTGTCCTATGGCATGCCCCGCCAGAGGAGGAGGTGGATCTGGAATCGGGCCTGATGTGTTCCGACCTCCCCCAATTTTACATATGGGTAGATAAACAGCACTCCTGACCTCCTTGACTCTCAGGGATAGACACTGGCCTCGAGTCCCTCACCAATGACAGTCTTCCTACGAAATAGGGTCTTTCCCTCAGAGATGTACACAAGGGATTTCACTGGCATTGAAAGGGCTGGTTTTCAATGTTTTAAACACCTCTATCTGCTATCTACAAGTGAAAGATTCCACATTCAAACACAGGATCCAGCAGGCTGCAGAAAGGACCATGACCTCCTTCGAAAGTCTATGTGAGGCAGAGTTGTGGGGGAAGGGACTGATTTCCATTATATACAATTCCATAAGTTTGGAATCTATGACTGGGGAATCTATGACATTACCTATGCGAACCAGCAGGGTCGGCCTTAGGCCTTTAGGTGCCCTGTGCGAAAAATATTCACAGAGCCCCTCCATGGTCACATGCCCTCATCCATCTTGTAAAAAGTGCTAAGCCTCCATTACATAGGTGTTATGTATTAATGTGATTTCTGGGCATATCATACACGCATGTTAATACATTTGTAAATATTAAAGGTGTAATAACACATATTATAATAATAATACACCCATATTAATATACATGTATATATAAAAATTATTCTCAGAAATCATGTTAAATTGTACTTACCGGTATTATGGTACACACAATTTCCGGTCTATAAGAATTTGTCCCACGTGTATAGATTTGGGAAAAACAAACCTATGTGAATGAACATTAGGAGTAAAACATTAGGAGTAAAAACGTGTTTCTAACAAGAGTGTCCTGTCTGCTTGAAGTTGCCATGCCATTATGTTGTGTGTGGAATAGGCATGCAGTGTGTGTAGGGAAAACAGTGTGGTGTGGGATAGGGATGTAGTGTGTGTGTGTGTGTGTATGTGTGTATAGGGGATGTAGTGTGTATGTGTGTAGGTTATGTAGTGTGTGTGTGTGTGTTCAATAATGTGTGTGTAAAGGGGATGTAATGTGTATGTGTGTAGGAAACAGTGTGTGTATAGGGGATGTAGGGTGTATGTGTTTAGGGAACATAGTATTTGTGTATAGGGCAGGGATAGGCAACCTTCGGCTCTCCAGATGTTGTGGACTACATCCCCCATAATGCTCTTACACACATAATGCTGGCAAAGCATCATGGGAGGTGTAGTCCAAAACATCTGCAGAGCCGAAGGTTGCCTATCCCTGGTATAGGGAATGTAGTGTGTCAGTAGATTATGTAGTGTTTGTATGTGTGTGTATGTGAGTAGATTATGTAGTGTATGTGAGTAGATTATGTAGTGTGTGTATAGGGGACGTTGTGTGTGAGTAGATTATGTAGTGTGTGTATAGGGGATGTTGTGTGTGAGTAGATTATGTAGTGTGTGTGTTATGGAGTGTGTGTAGGTAACAAAGTAAGGATGGAATAGTGATGATTTGTGGGTAGGAGGGGTGACATAAGGCTTTAAATGAGGAGGTGGGAGAGCAACTTCAGGTTTTGTTTTCTTAAATTAATGAATGTTGATTCCAACCTTCTGCTTCCCTCCCTCTTGCATACCTTTGGGCAGGGATGGGGAAATACTGATGACCTGGTGGTCAAGTGGTCTCTGCCAGCTCTTGAAGTTCTGCACCTTGCAGAACAGGAGCCCTCCTCTCGCGAGCTCCACGTTGGTAGTATGAGAGCGTTTGCGTGGTAACACAGCGGCTACACTCCGAATGCCGAGCTCGCGAGAGGAGGGCAGAATCAAAGTGCTTACTGCTCGCTCCTCCCCATTATGCAAATAGTGGGCCAGTGAGGGAGGTCCCCAATCTCCTCACTGGCCAATACCAAAGCAGAGCTCACTCTCTAAGGGTCGGCCGGTCGGGGCGCAATCTTTCACCCACCAGGGCGCTCTGAGGTAGGACAGGACCTGGTTGTGTGAGCTGTGTCGGTTGCTCAGCGCCCCTGTTGGCATGGCACCTCGTGCGGCCGCACAGCTCGCACAACCCTAAGGCCGGCCCTGCTAACCAGTGGGAGGCTGAACTTGGAGAGATTCAGGAGAACGGAGTATGGCAAGACCTCTGGAAGGTGACCAGTAAAGTGTCCATCAGCGTAGGACTACAGGAGCAGGCTGTGAAGACAATGATGTGTTGGTACACTACTGTGACCAAACTATACTGCATGGGTAGAAGAGCTTCAGATCTATGTTTGCAGTGTTGTAGGGAAAGAGGCACCTACGTCTACATGTGGTTGGCATGTGAGAAACTTAAGCCACTTTGGAGGGAGGTTAAGAACCTGTTAACTAGGGTATTTGAAAGACCAATCAAGTTAGACCCCTGGGCTTTTCTGCTGGGTAGACCAATGAAAGGGAGGGTAGCTAGACACCAAAAGCTTATGAACAGAATCAAACTGGTAGCCATACGGGCAATAGCGAAGAATATGACATAGGTAACACAAAGGATTAAGGAATATTCCTTTATGGACAAACTGACATCCATAATACACAACTCCACTAAGTCCTTTGAAAAATTATGGACCCCTTAGAAGGATATAGGCGAATAGAGCAGAGGCGTGTCTTTTGTCGGCGTTCCGGTGCATAGAGTTTTTTGGCCTGCAGGCGTGATTCGCAAAAATGTTGGACTTGAAACAAATACTGATAATGTGCTTAGAGTTTTGTATGTTTGGGTTAACATTGTTTATGATAAAATGAGAAAACAGACAGCCTTGCGGTATCTACTTGGCAAGACAGCAATTTGTCAGAAGGTAACAATTCTATAATATTTTTAATACTATCAACTATATAGTTGTTTACACATCTATGTGTGCAGATATTGTAGGTAACATTTAACTCAATGTCACATGTACCTTTCTCGTCATTGACTCTGTATGACAAAAGTCTTGCATGTAGTCCTTATGTGACCTTGGCTGTCAAAAATAAAGAATGAAAAAGAAAACACCTGGGACAAATCTGCAAGTTGCTATAATATGTCAAAATCAATGAAAAATATTGACAATTTAATTAACTTCAAAATGCTACTATTTGTATAGTGCACGACATGTATAGTCAATAAAGTAACCTTCATAAACTACAAATCTTCAACTGATGTAGATTCATGTAGCTTTTGCACCATTTGTACAAAAATACATTTTATATGAAAACATTGTAGTAAAAAATAAAAAAAGATTTGTTATTTATTCAACATAGACAAATTAGACATAGTATAACTAGTAACTTTAAAATGACACTTACCAGTTCTAAACAACAGTAACTGTGCGTTGTTACAGTACCAAAGGAATGTAACAATGTTATTTACAAAAGTGGGCATTCAAAGTGAATTCAACAGGAATATCAAATGTAAGGTCATAATAGCTGGTCTGGAAAAATTCTCTAAGTGACGTATGCTTTCAATTAATCTACTCTGGCTTTAAATTCAAAATTCACTTTTAATTCAATGTGAATTGTCAATGTGAATAGCCCTATTAGATTAAAATATTTAAGGAGGCAGAACAGAACACACAGAGAGGATAGAAAGTGAAAAAATTGTCTCCACTCCGTGCAATTTTAGTGCAGTGCTAATTTAAAATAAAGTCGACTCACCCTATTGGTATTGATTTGGTGGTTCAACTTAATTGGACATATGTAGAAAAAACACAAAATAGAAAATATATAGTGCAGGGTTGTTTAAACCACAAATTAGAGTTGTCTGTACAGTGACACACTCACATAGTAATGAGCCTTTTTAGAAACAGGCTCTAAACTTTCCGGCTGGTATGTTATAGGGTAACATACACCCCCCTTTTTCTGGATCTCCTCTCCGGTCACACTTCCAATATATATGGTGGAGAAAAGGAGAGAAGGATCTCTAAGTGAGATCTGCAGGTGTAAAACACAATTTTAAATATTATCAAATTTGCTCACCTGGCTCAGAGCCTTCCAAACTGACTCTGAGTTTCAGAAGTTTGTGTCAAATAAAGGGTGACAACCCCCTCTTGAACCTGGGCAACACCAAACACTGGATCCGCTTTTTGGACGAAATGCACAAAAAAGTGCTTTTAAAATTAAATGCAATTCGAGTGCAAATAAAAGTACAAATAAAAAAAATATATATTTAAAATGTCCGTTTGGATCCTCCGAAACGCGTTTCACCTATCCTGTAGGCTTTTTCAATCGGCATGGTGTTGCTTCCTGGTTCCGGTATTTACATCATCAGTCTGGGACTTCCTCTTCAACTCCAATCCTATCGGAATGCGCCTATGTGCTTGACTCCTCCCTTTCACAGCTTAACTCAATGATCTTACTTCATTAGGTCATCAATAGATAGACGGGACTACATATCCTGAAATGCATTGCGGCCGCATTGTTTTGTCACTTCCGGTACGGCAGAAATGACAGTCCCATCACACTTAGCAACACTATAGCGAATTTTGCTCAAATTTAAAGTGAAAATTTATAGTGAATGTATAAATTATATTTTCTTGAGGGAAAATATGCACTACATTGTATTTTACCCATATTGGTGCTAAATCTGTATTAGTATTATTATTATTTTTTTAAATCCATTGAAATTCGGGTAAAAATCCATTTAAAATAACAAAACTGAATTACAGCATAAAATTATAATTCAAAACTTCTCGGGGGCGGAGCCTAGCAGCCAAGTCGAATGGCCACACATCGGACAAGCTCCATGCCAAAAAAGCCTGATTTCAACCCAAACTACCACTCTAAGCCCTAACAGTACCTGCCTTTCGACCCCTGAGACAAAGGTTTACCACAGCGACAGGGCATGAGCGAATCCGTAGCGAAAACGGCAACAATGCCCAAGGGATCGACCTGAGGCCTACAAGTTGCCTACTCAGACGGCACGGGGGAGGCAGCCGGTCCCCCTGCCGACTGCAGCCTACTCACCAGGAGGTCTCCCTGGTACACTCTCCCCCCCCCCCCGCCGGTGAGGGATATCGCGGCAAACAGTCCATGCCTCAGGAACACGGCACCACTGCTCTGCCTAACAGCACTGCATAACATGGTGGATGCCATGCGCCAGCCTGATCATGGATCCCAACTACCACCACTGTCGGAACGGCTTGACCGCCTGCTGGCCGACTTTTGCCCAGGCTTTCAGCCCACGAGAGCGCCCCAGAAGAGGTCCGACTGGCTACAACACCACGGGTCACCACGCCACAGTCTGCAGCTCCAGGAGGGGGCCAAAACACAACTTGGAAGGCTGGGAGGAGGAGGCGAGCAGCCCGACGCAAGCCCCAGCAGGTCAGCATCAGACCAGCGGTAGGCCGACAACTAAACGGTGGCATACCCCAGGCCTACCCACTCAAACCCCCCTCCTCCTCGGGAAATCCACAACCCTACCTGGGCGACGGCATCACGCCGACGGGCCTCAGACTCCCTGGCACGATTCCACACGGAACCGCTACCTACAAGAACCGGGGACTTATGCTACCAAACCAACTGAATGTATCCCGGCTGGAATCAGGACGGGCACTGACTGGGGGGACCCCCAACGCTTGTTGTCCCGGGCACCAAATCCACCGCTGATGGGGATCGGTTAAGCCACAAAGCTCAAACCTGCAAAGTGCCAGTTCCTGTGTTTAAGCATGTTTATTTAAACTCTACATATCATAGCTTAGTATGACAAACAACTGTTACGTACACTGAGTATCACTATTGAAGCATTTCTTGTATTACTAATGTACCTATCTTGCTATAACAAAACTAAAAAAGTGCAGCATCTCTTGACTTCCTATGCTTATACTGTGTACTGTGAAATATTGTACTGTACAAGTCTTTGTTCATGCCTGTAATTAACTCTGCACTCCTAAAATAAAGAATTATAAAAAAAAACCTTCTCAATATTTCTGCACAAAAAAATCCTTTAAATATCTTTACAAGCTAAAATGAGCCATCTTTATAAGCACGAGAGGCAATATCTGAACATGTTTTTTAATAAAAAAATAAAGTTTCTTATTTAATACATTTTGATCTTTTAAAATAAATGCAATATGAAAACAAATTTATAATATAACTAACCAGAAGCGAAGAAATTCATTTTTCCATCTTTTACATTCAAAAACCACATCTAATTGTGTATCTATATATATAAGTAACTGTTCATGACACAATATGTCAGGAATAATTACTCTGTGAAATAAAATGATTCACCTCTGAACTTTGCAAATTCATTTTGCTCACCTTTCCACGAGGATTAAAACCATGTCTGCACCTTTTCACCTAATTATAACTATTTTTCAGTTATGATCCATCATTTCTATTCTGATTCCACACAAATAAATGAACTGTTTGCAACTTTGAACTGACTTATAAAAAAAAATATTTTTCTCATAAATTAAAAGGCCTACTTAAAACGATGTGCACTAGAATATTTCTGTTGACATAAACCATCTGATGAAAAAATATTTAATGACTCAGACTGAACATGAATTAAAATCTAAATGACCAGTTTACCAGTTTATCCAATTTCAATGTACACATGCCTTTTTGCAATTTTTTTTTGCATAAAAACATGTATTTACGGCATTTTCAACAATCAGTCATTTCGGGACTTCTCGTTATAGTTACATAGTTACATAGTTACATAGCTGAAAAGAGACTTGCGTCCATCAAGTTCAGCCTTCCTCACATTTGTTTTTTTGCTGTTGATCCAAAAGAAGGCAAAAAAAAAAAAAACAGTTTGAAGCACAATTTTGCAATAAGCTAGGAAAAACTTCCTTCTTGACCCCAGAATGGCAGTCAGATTTATCCTTGGATCAAGCAGGTATTACCCTACATTGAAAGATTATATCCTTGAATATTCTGTTTTTGCAAGTGTGCATCTAGTAGCTGTTTAAACATCTGTATGGACTCTGATAAAACCACTTCTTCAGGCAGAGAATTCCACATCCTGATTGTTCTTACAGTACAAAACCTTTCCTTTGCCTTTGACGAAATCTTCTTTCTTCCAGTCTAAACGCATGGCCTCGTGTCCTATGTAAAGTCCGGTTTGTGAATAGATTTCCACACAATGGTTTGTATTGGCCCCGAATATATTTGTATAATGTTATCATATCCCCTCTCAGGCGACGTTTTTCTAAACTAAATAGGTTTAAATTTGTTAACCTTTCTTCATAGCTCATATGTTCCATTCCTTTTATTAGTTTTGTAGCCCGCCTCTGCACTTTTTCTAGTGCCATAATATCTTTCTTTAGAACAGGTGCCCAAAATTGCACAGCATATTCAATGTGTGGTCTTACCAGTGATTTATAACGAGGCAAAATGATATTCTCGTCCCGAGAATGAATGCCCTTTTTCATGCATGACAATACCCTACTGGCCTTGGCCACTGCTGATTGACATTGCACATTGTTGCATAGTTTGTTGTCTATAACAATTCCCAAGTCCTTTTCGTGTGTTGTTATCCCTAATTCGCTTCCATTAAGGGTATATGTTGCTTGTGTATTCTTTACGCCGAAGTGCATAACTTTGCATTTTTCAACATTAAATTTCATCTGCCATTTGAGTGCCCAGTCCTCCAGTCTATCTAAATCCCTCTGCAGCAAAGTAATATCTTGCTCACATTGTATTATTTTACAAAGTTTTGTGTCATCTGCAAACACTGAAACATGACTTTTAATGCTGTCTTCAAGATAATTTATAAACATGTTAAATAGAAGGGGTCCCAGAACAGACCTGAGGGACACCACTTGCCACCTCTGTCCAGCTTGAAAATTTACCAATAACGACAACTCTTTGTACTCTGTTTTTAAGCCAATGTTCTACCCAAGAACAAGCATTTTCATCTAGACCGATTTCCTTGAGTTTGAACACTAATCTTCTGTGTGGAACTGTATCAAATGCCTTGGCAAAATCCAAATAGATCACATCCACTGCAACACCCTGATCTATACTTCTACTTACTTCTTCGTAGAATGCAATCAAGTTAGTTTGACACGACGTGTGTTTCATAAAACTGTGCTGATTTTTGCTGATAACCATGTTCTTCTCAAGGAATTCTTGAATATTATCCCTTAATAACCTTTCAAATATTTTACCAGCCACAGAAGTTAAGCTCACAGGTCTATAATTTCCAGGCAAGGATTTTGAACCCTTTTTGAACATAGGAACCACATCTGCCTTCCTCCAATCCTCCGGAACACTTCCTGAAAGAAAAGAATCTTGAAAGATTAAAAACAGAGGTTCACTTATTTCTACACTTAGTTCCTTAAGTACACGTGGATGGATACCGTCAGGCCCTGGAGCTTTGTTTATATTAACTTTCTTTAGTTGCTGCAGCATCTTGTCTTGAGTTAACCAATTACAATTATTCTGCAAGTTTTTAGTAGCAATCATTTGCACATCTATTGCCATGGGTTCTTCCTTAATTTATACAGAGGAGAAATAGTTATTTTAAATTCCTGCCTTTTCCTGGTCTTCATTGACTAACACCCCCGTTTCAGTTTTTAGTGTACCTACACTTTCATTTTTGGGTTTTTTAGAATTTATGTACTTAAAAAATGCTTTGGGGTTGGTTTTGCTCTCTTTAGCTATCATTTTTTCATTTTGAAGTTTAGCAAGTCTAATTGCCCTTTTGCACGCATTATTTGCTTCCTTATATCTTTTAAAAGATGCATCTGATTTGTCCGATTTAAATGCTTTAAATGCCCTTTTCTTATTTTTGATCTCTTGTTTTACTTTTCTACTAAGCCACATTGGTTTTAATTTGTTTCTTTTTACTTATTTCCCAATGGTACATACTGAGAAATGTACCTTTCTAATATTTGTTGGAAGATGATCCATTTATCTTCAGTGTTCTTTTCACTAAAGAGTTTATGCCAGTCAATATATTGTAAAGCTTCCCTTAACTTATTGAAATTGGCCTTTTTAAAATTATATGTTTTAGTATACCCCATTGCTTTTGTTTTTTTGCGTTTATTTCAACTATAAGGACACTATATTGTGATCACTATTTCCCAAGTGCTCACCTACTTGAATGTTGGTCAAAAGATCAACGTTGTTTGTTAAAACCAGGTCCAGACAAGCATCCATTCTAGTTGGTGCTTGTACTAGTTGTGACATGAAGGTGTCATTTAACAAGTTTAAAAACCTAATTCTCTTTGCTGAGCTACTAGTCCCTCTGTCCCAATTTATGTCCAGGTAATTAAAATCTCCAATAATTAAAGTGTTACCCAGATTTGCAGCTTTCTCAATTTGCTCAAACAGCTGTTGTTCCTCGTCAATATGAACATTAGGTGGTTTATAACATATCCCAACCAATAGTTGGTTTCCCTTCTTTTCCCCCAAGCAGATATTTACCCATAAAGCTTCCACATTTTCCTCATCGCATTCCATTTGCTTAAGATTGTATACAAACATACCCCACCACCCTTCTTGTTTTTCCTATCCTTCCTAAATAACATGTACCCATTTAAGTTAACTGCCCAGTCATGTGTCTCATCCCACCATGTTTCAGTTATGCCTATTATATCATATTGTTTAGTGTATGCTAATGCCTCTAGTTCCCCCATTTTGTTATTTAGGCTCCTTGCATTAGTAAGCATACATTTAATATCATGCGTCACTTGTATATTTTGTGAATTATCAACATTACATAGCTTCTCTGTTCTGAGCTTGCCCCTTCCCCTGTCTCCACCCTCCTTATACTGTGCTAAAGCCCATCTCCGTTCTGTCCTATCTCCATTTTGTAAATTGCTATGACCCTCTCCCCCTACTACTAGTTTAAAATCTCCTCCAACCTTCTAGCCATCCTATCCCCCAGCACTGCAGACCCTCTCCTGTTTAGGTGCAATCCATCACTACTATAAAGGTTGTACCCAATAGCAAAGTCGGTCCAGTGCTCTAAAAACCCAAAACTCTCCTTCCTGCACCAAGACTTCAGCCACGCATTAACCTCTCTAATCTCCCGCTGCCTTTTCACTGTAGCGCATGGCACAGGTAATATCTCAGAGAATACCACCTTGGAGGTCCTTTTCTTAAGTTTCCCTGAAATCATTCTTTAGGACCTTCCACCTTCCTCTTACTTTGTCATTGGTACTAACATGGACCATGCATCCCCAGCCCTTCCCAATAATCCATCCACTCTGTCAGCACCCGGGAGACAGCAAACTGTCCAGTTGAGCTGATCAGAGCGGCAGATTGCCCTATCTGCTCTCCTAATGATAGAGTCCCCTACCACCACAACCTGTCTTGGCTTCCTTACATTTTTATTACCACCCGTACTAGGGGGGCTGTTAGCTCGGTTGTTAGAAGTAACAGCTTCCTTTAATACAGCTACTCCTGAGCTGATGCTCCCAACATCTTCCCTCAAACAAGCAAATCTGCTAGGTTGCACCAAATCAGGACTAGCTAGCCCTTTCTTCTTCCCTCCCCCCATGCTTCCGCGCCCCACTGTCACCCAGCTACATGCCTGTTCCCCATCTGTCTTATCTCCTCCCTCTCCACTACCTGTCCCCACTAAACTCTGCTCAGTCAGCAGCAGACTTCTCTCAAGATTGTCAATCTCCCTCCAAGTTGCGATTTGCTTCTCGAGATCTCCAATCTGAGCTTCCAGAGAAGCCACTCGCACACAACCATCACAGAGGTATGGACCGTGGACGGGTACATCCAGGCATCCATACATGCAACAAGATGTGCATTGAGTTAAACCAGCAATCTTGCTAACACTCATTTCCCCAGATACAGAACAACAAAAATAAAATAAAAATATATAAATAAATAAAAATTAAAAAATTAAAAATTACCTTGATAGTTTAAACTTTTAGTTAGTTTTAACTCCTGGTTTTCTAACTCCTACTTGAAAAAGTCTACTTAATAGAGTCTGCTTCCAAGTAATGTGAGCAAGCTCAGTGAGTTAGGGGTGTGCCTTTATGGGGATACAAATCCCACACAGGTGCAATTAATGAACACTCCCCCAATCAATCACGCAGCAGCACAAAAGAGGGGGAAAAACCAGAACACAAAAAAAAATAAAAAACACAAACTTTTTTTTGGTTTTAACCCCTTAACGCCGTTACGGCGTGCTATGCCGTCACGGGTTAAGTGGGCTTTAACGCCGTTATGACGGCATAGCACGCCGTAACGGCTTGCAGCCCCAGGAGGTAAGTTATACTTACCTCCGCCGCGATCCGCTTCGGGAGGACTGCCTCACAGCCCAGGCAGCCCTCCCACGGCAAATGAGGCCCCCGGGGGCCATGTGATCGCTCTCAAAGAGCGATCACATGGCCCCCTATAGCTGGCTGTGGATATGCCAGCAGGGGGACTGTTTGAAATATCAGACAGTCCCCCTGCTGGTGGGAAGAATTAAAAAAAATAATTAGACATGTGTAAAAATAAAATAAATGCATTTTTATATATATATAATATGTATATATATTATATATATAATATATATACATATTATATATATGTAACGTCATACAAAGTGTATTTTAATATTAATATAAGTATATATATTAATATTAAAATACACTTAGAATGACATTACATATATATAATATGTATATATATTATATATATAATAGATCTACATATATATATTATATATAAATACGTATAATTAAAATAATAAATAAATTAAATAATAAAATAAATAAATAAAATATTGAAACAAAATTTAATATAAATTATATATGCATATGTAATTTCATTCTAACTGTATTTTGTTATTAATATATATATATCGGTAACAAAATACACTTAGAATGACATTCTATATATATCTATCTATATATAAAATGCAAATAACCGCAAATATATATATATAGATAAATACATATAATTACATAAAAGATTACATCAGTATACACGTAGAATTTAAATACCTATAAATGCATATATATTAAAATTCTACATGTATATTTAAATAATCTTTTAACGTAATTATGTGATTTGATTAATTAAAATTTGATTGACATGCATGACAACACAGGGAGAAAGTGCAGAGAATTTAATTTGCAAGCACTATATTTGACCCTGTAACTCTCCAAGACACCATAAAACCTGTACATAGGGGGTACTGTTTTACCCGGGAGACTTCGCTGAACTCAAATATTCATGTTTCAAACTGGTAAATTGTATTACAACGATGATATTTTAAGTAAAAGTGACGTTTTTTGCATTTTTTACAAGCGAACTGCACTTTTATGGTCTATATTATTGTTGTAATATGTTTTACTGTTTTAAAACACTAATATTTGTGTTTAGTGAAGTCTCCCGAGAATAACAGTACCCCCCATGTACAGGTTTTATGGTGTTTTGGAACGTTAGAGAGTCACATATAAGGCTTGCATTTAATTTTTTTCACATTGAAATTTGCCAGATTGGTTATGTTGCCTTTGAGAGCGTATGGTAGCCCAGGAATGAGAATTACCCCCATGATGGCATACCATTTGCAAAAGTAGACAACCCGAGGTATTGCAAGTGGGGTATGTCCAGTCTTTCTTAGTAGCCACTTAGTCACAAACACTGGCCAAATATTCGTTTTTTGCTTTTTTCACACAAAAACAAATATGAACGCTAACTTTGGCCAGTGTTTGTGACTAAGTGGCTACTAAAAAAGACTAAACATACCCCACTTTCAATACCTTGGCTTGTCTACTTTTTCAAATGGTATGCCATTATGGGGGTAATTCTCATTCCTGGGCTACCACACCGTCTCAAAGGTAACATTACCAATCTGGCAAATTTCAATTTGAAAATGTAATGTTCTATATTTGACCCTGTAACTTTCCAAAACAACATAAAACCTGTTAATGGGGGGTACTGTTGTACTCGTGAGACATCGCTGATTACAAATATGTGCATTTTTTTTGCAGTAAAACCTAACAGTATTATGACATTCACAGTTAAAATGTCAGACGGAAATGCAAATGTAAAAAAAAATCTTATTTTCTCACATTTTTTTTACTTTTATTCATAATAAATGATGTTCCATATATGAATAGTTAATGATAGATTAAAGTCCTGTTTCTCCTGAACAAAATGATATATAATAAGTGTGGGTGCATATAATTTGAAAGAGGGGAACTACGGGTGAACAGACACATAGCGCAAATTCCAGTTTTTGTTTACGTTTTGTTTTGATCAGAACGTGCACTATTGACTCCGTCCTGAAGGGGTTAAACTTTACCAACTGAACCAATTAAACAAAAATAAAATACAAACCACTCTCCACAGTATACAAACCACTCCAAGCAACTCCTGGTTTTCTAACTCCTACTTGAAAGAGTCTAGAGTCTGCTTCCAAGTAATGTGTGAGTTGCACACTCACAGGCTGAGTTGTACCAAATTTGTAAGTGACTTGGGGAGGACAAAGTCAAATCACTGTCAGTGGCAACAATGACTAAACAATGTAACTCAAAGGAGCAAGCAAGCTATTTGCATTGTTTTTTTGTTGGTAACCAATTCTGAAAATTATATATTTTTTACCATAGGATCCCACCACCAAGCACATAGATGCAGTATTAGATGGCTTGTTTGAGTAAACGTTCTTCTTAACATATACCAGTGTATGCTACAATTAAGCAATTAAGAATATGTGTTGTATATACTTATCATAGACAGGGCCGTCTTTAACGCGGGGCAGTGTCTGTGTGTTTCAGTATGTCTGTCTGTGTGTCAGAATGTCTGTCAGTGTGTCAGTATGTCTGTTTGTCTCTCAGTGTCTGTGTGTTCCAGTATGTCTGTCTGTGTGCCAGAATGTCTGTCAGTGTGTCAGTATGTCTGTGCGTGCATGAGTCTGTCTGTGTGTATGTGTGACAGAATGTCTATGTGTGAGTCTGTCAGTGTCCACGTGGTTCTGTATGTCTGTGTTTGTCAATATGTCTGTCAGTGTATGTGTGTTTCAGTATGTCCATCTGTCTGTGTGTATATGTGCCAGTATGTCTGTCAGTGTATCTGTATGACTGTGTGGTTCAGTATGTCTTTGTGTATGTGTGGTTCAGTATGGCTGTCTGTGTCAGTACGTCTGTCAGAATGTGTCTCTGTATCTGTATGTTGTCCATTTGTGTTTGTGTGTGTATCTGTATGTGTCAGTGTTTGTATCTGGATATCTGCATGTGTGTCTGTATGTGTGTCAGTGTGTGTGTCGGTGTATCTATATGTAGTCAGTGTGTGTACCTTTTGTATCTGCATGTATGCCAGTGTTTGTATCTGTGTGTGTGTGTCTATGTGTGTCTCAGTGTCTGTGTGTATCTGTATGTTCTTGTGTGTATCTATATGCGGTCAGTGTGTATCTGCATGTGTGTCAGGTAGTGCATTTGTGTGTATCTATATGTAGTCAGGGGGCCCAAGTAAATGCTTGCCCACGGTCCAATCAAAATTAAAGATGGCCCTGATCATAGAGCTAAACAGCTGTAAGACTCACAATAATAATATGCAATGTATACAAATGCAGTTTGGTGGGTAGTGGTTGTTTCCATCTATGACCCGATAAAGATGGATGATTTTCCTGCACATTGCTGTGTTGCATGTTTCAATTACACAACTGGACAACATGTCAGACTGTCTTATTGACAAGTTTTCTTCTGCCTTGCTACATTTCAGAATTCTGCAGTCTAAATAATCTCCTTATCGAGGTAGTTATGTAAAAATTAAATAAATGTGGATGTAAAGAGACTTGGCAGGAACCTACATTCCACATTATACAAACAACATGCTGCTCCTTCGTAGTTCTCTTTTCGAAGTTGCTCTTACTGAGCACTACTGAACAACCAATCAGCATCAAGAGTGCCTCCAAGGTTGTTCCATAGAGGATGAAAAAACAGCTATTTTTCAAGTCAGCTTAAGTTGGCAATTTTCTCCATACTTTGCTGTTACTTACTGGACTGAGTTTTGACTAGTTTGAAAAAGCTAGCTTTACAGATATTAAATTACTTTTTTTCATCTGACTTTCCTTCAAAGGGTAGATGAAAAGCCTGGCATTAGGCAGAAGGCCATTGATATTACTAATTTATTTGCATTTTTGATGTCATTCTACTGACATTTATGAAAATATACACTTTCAAGGGTAAAAGCAATTTCACACTATTTTAAAAACAATAGGATTTTCATCTCAGAACACTTATAGGAACATTTACACATTTTAATGTGTTTCTCCATAGGTACACATCATCTTTTATTTAATTTTACCATATGTTTACTAAATATGTTTTATATTTATAACATTTAAAATCAACATACATTCTACAAAAAGAGTTTAGTTTCACAACAGTTCATTTTTTAGAGAGTAAGCCCCTTTTTGATACAAGACTCTAACTATTCACAATAACTGTTATATCAACTCTAAAGGATCAGTCTAAGTACCATAACCATGACAGCACTATGAAGCCATGAGTTTCTTGGCACCTGTTCATCATAAAAAGTCAAACATTTTTAACAATTTCCCTCTTAACTAGGGAGTGGCATCAGGGAGCTCCTGGCACCATAACCACTACTGTGCAATGTAATTGTTATGGTACCTAAACTATCCCTTTAAAATTCAGGTTTTGTGTCCACAAATAGCTGGTAGTTGATAAGTGAATGTTTTGCACACTAGGCAATTTGACTTGTATGATACAGCAAATAAGCAAAAAGCAGACCACTATCATGAAGTATATATAGTATATATAAAATAATATGTAATTTAAGATTTAAATTATATGATTTTTAGAAACTAATGACGTTTGTGAAGTATAAAACCATGTACACAAAAGGAGAAAATGTGTCTCCAAAAATAATTATCTCAGAGATGTCCAATGAATGCACAACAGAAGAGAGAATTCACAGCAGTGGATCAGACAATGCTTCAAAATAAAAATAAAACAGAACCTTATTAAGAAAGTGACAATTATTCCAGACCATATAATATGAAAAAGTAACTGACAACCTAAAACATGAATTTAGTTACAGAGAAATAAAACAGCCACTCAATCTGTCAAGATTCTGCTAGTAAAGCGGCACTGTCATGGCTGAATCAAATTTTTTTTTTAACCCCTCTCCGGACTACACTACATCTAATTGACCCCTAGTCACCCCCAAATGGCCCTAAGCCCCCCATATTACCTATTTTCTTATCTCCATTTCGTGCCCAGACCTAGGTCCCTATGGGACATGTCATCTGCCCACACTAGATGGCGCTGTGAAATTCCAGCACATGCCCAGTTAAATACTTGTGCATTCGCTATTGTCCGAAATTCAGATGAACAAACAAACCCCGAATATCGGTGTTTATTTGTTCGTTTGTTCAGCTTATTACACGGGCTCGCATCTCCCTCCTTGTCATATGTAAAAATAGAAGCGTCAGGGAGCTGTGCTCCCCGCCACTTCCTAAGCTTCCCTTGTCCTCCCTCACTCTATGGGGGCCCTAAATGAAAATGGGGGTGGGGGCCTATTGTCCTCCACCTGGCCCCCACCCATGAGCGGCGGGTGCAGTGCCATCTTAACATCATTATGGACCCCTGGGCAAAGCAGTGCACTGGGGCCCTGCCTACACAACAACTCACAGGAACAAAAATGTCAATTATCAATAAAATTAAGCTTATATTTATTGGTACCTTCAACAAATGCAATACATGCATGCACACAGACTGCTGAATATAGTCACAGACTGCAGAATACATGCACACACAGATTGCTGAATACACGCACACACAGATTGCTGAAAACAAGCGCACACAGACTGCTGAATACTCACGCACACAAACTGCTGAATACACACACTGACTGAATGCAGAGTACACACACAGACTGCTGAGTACACACATACAGACTGCTGAGTACATACACACAATCTGCTGAATACACACACAAACACACACAGAGACTGCTGAATACACACACACTGACTAAATGCAGAGTACACACAGACAGACTGCTGAGTACACACAAACAGACTGCTGAATACATACACAAAATCCACTGAATACACACATACAAACACACACAGAGTCTGATGAATACACACACCCACACACACATACTGCTGAATACACACACTGACTGACTGCTGAGTACACACAGACAGACTGCCGAGTACACACAGACTGCTGAATACATACACATAATCTGCACACACACAGCCACACACACAGACTGCTGAATACACACACACACAGACACTAGTGAATACACACACATAGACTGCTTAATACACCCAGACTGCTGAATACACACACACAATGCTGAATACACCCAGACTGCTGAATACACCCAGACTGCAGTGTTGGGTGCGGTGTATGTGTTTGTGTGTTTTTCAGGGGTACAGTGTGTTTGTGAGGGGTGCTGTGTGTGAAGGGTGCTGTTTGTGATGGGTGCTGTGTGTCTGTGTGTGTGAGAGGGTGCTGTGAGTGTGTGGGGTGCTGTGTGTGTGTGACGGGTGCAATGATTGTGCGTGAGGGGTGCAGTGTGTGAAGGGTGCTGTGTGTGTGTGTGAGGAATGCTGTGTGTGTGTGTGGGATGCTGTGTGTGTGTGTGAGGGGTGCGGGTGCGTGTGTGAGAGGGAGGGTGCTGTGTATAAGGGGTGCTGCGTGTGTGTGTGTGTGTGTGTGTGTGTTGGAGAGTGTGATGGGTGCAGGAAGCACATGTTTTTTTAAAATAATAAAAAAAATTATAATAAATAATGATTAATAAAATCTTTATATCCCCCCACCCTTCTTCTTACCTTTGGTGAAGGAGGGATGGGACACAGGTGGTGAGCTCTGTTTAGCCTGCAGCTCCTCTGGCTGCAGTCAATCTTCACTCCTCTGGCGCGCAGAATGCTGTGTGGAGCGTTGCAATGGCAATGCGCGGCAATGCTCCACACAGCCTGCTTTGTGAGGAGTGATCTTCCTCCCAGGTCACTGCTCCTTCCTCCTATGAGTGGTGCTTGGGGCCCAAAATGAAAATGGGGGGGGACCTATGGTCCTCCCTCCCCTCCCACACCCATGAGCAGTGGGTAGGGGCTAAATGTAAAAATACTCCCAGGTGACTAGGGGTCCGCAAGCATCTAGTCACCACCCACCCATATTTTTTTATAAAACCCTACCTACCCCACTCACCCTAAAAATAGTGAGAATAAAACTAAATATATGTAAATAAATTTAAAAAATACTTTTTTTGCTGACTTCTTTTTTCTAAAACCTTCTTTTTTCAGCCCCATAAAAAAAAAAAAAAGAGCGCAAAAAAATGCAGAAAAAACCAATCCCGATGCTAAAAAAAAATCCATCTTCACCCAGTGGGGACACCACACAGACTGAGCTCTGCAGTGTGGGGAAAGGCTTATAACTCAGAGCCCTCTGATTGGTTGGTTATAAGGTATATAGGTAAATAGTGAGCCTTACAGGCAACCAATCAGGTAATGCTCACTATTTACCTATCAAATTGCAGGCTTCATAAGCCTTTCCCCGCCCTGCGGAGTTCAGTCTGCGCGGTGCCCTTGCTGGGTGAAGATGGATTATTTTTTTAGCGTCAGGAATTTTTTTTCAGTTTTTTTTTTTTTTTTGTGCTCTGGTTTTTTTTTAATTTTATAAATTCGACCGGTATTATGGACTTTTATTTGGCCTTTTTTGGGGCTGAAAAAAGAAGATTTTAGAAAATAGAAAACATCACATGGTAAGTATTTATTTATTTACTGGTATTTAGTTTTATTGTCTCCTCCCTCATTATTATTATGATGAGGGGCTTAGGTAGGGCCTGTTTTTTTATGGGGGGTGACTAGGGGCTTGGGGACCCCTGGTGAACATGGGGAAGTATTTTTACATTTAGCCCCCACTCATCGCCCATGGGTGGGGGTGAGGGGGAGGACAAAAGGTCCCCATCATTGTCATTTAGGGCCTCCACCCGATGCCCACGGGTGGAGGTAGGGGGGAGGACAATAGGTCCCCCCATTGTCCTTTAGGGCCCCCACGCACCGCTCAAGGGTGGGGGCCAAGGGGGATCCTATGTCCCCTGTTTACTTGACAAGCCCCCACTCGTGGGGCACCAGTGGAGGGTCGATAGGGGGACATTATGTCCCCACCCCCGCTAGTTAATAGATGCCCACCATGAGGCCATTTATTTGGGGGAGGGGTGGTGCTTTATTTATTTTTAATTTTTTACAACAGTGTTTAGTAGACATGCCCCTACTCGCGGTATAGTGGGCAGATTGTTTACTAATACTAAGTAATATTTACTTAGTATTGGTAAAGTTGGCTGAAAGACCAATTTAGGTCTTTCAGCCTTTTGGAAGACAGTTACCAGATACCTTGGGAATTAGGGAACTATCTACTAAGCGGCTGCAAGATGCATCCACAGCACGGATCGGATCGGAATTTTCATTTATTCGAATGAAATTTCGAAGAGAACTAAAAGTACCGAATGTCGTCTTAACATGAATGAACAAACTGTTCTCATTCTGTTAGGGCGAAATTTGGTAGTTTCGCCGGCATTCTGTCTATATGATAGGACGTTTGGGAATACTGACAGGATGCATCGCGAGATCACTGAGGAAAGGGTTAGTATTGTGGTAAAATTTCTCTGACCCACAGGAAGTGGGTCAGAGCGGGTCAAGCAAGGGAAAAACACATAAGACAAAGTAGACAAAGAAACGGAGAACAGATCCCGAGAGAGGGAGAGAAGAGAAATCGATTGGGGAAAGGTAAGTGCCAATGCCGCTTTAAGAACACTCAAGCATTACAATTTAAAAACTTAATTTGTAACATTTTAATATCTAAAAGTCTGTTTAGATTCACTCACCCCCTTCCCCTTCAAAATGCTCTAAGAGGCTAACTTACCACTAATACTGTGGCGAGGATCCCTCACAGCAGCAATTTTATCTCAATGCTAGCAATTGTATATATTTTTTTACGGTATTTTAGCTATTTCTAATGAAATCTAAAGTCCCTCCATCCACCTCAATCAGTCTTTAACATTGACACCAGCATAACTTATTTGCTGAGGAATGAGTGGCAACATAGAAGAAGGAGAACCTTCCTACAGGTGGTTCTCCTTTTTCTTACAACATAGCTGTCTCACAGTGCAGTAGCTTTACCTGAAAGCATCTCTGATGAGCCAAAAGGTGAAACGCATCTGGGGTCTAGACGCTCGATCCACTTGTGCTACCCACATGCCTACCTTGTCACCATACGTTTATGTCTTACATGTTTGCTCCTATTTGCACAATAGGGACACTATATCAGCTGGTGGTCTAGGTGATTTATGCCTGATCTCATACTAGTTCAGTTACCTGGTTAAGATTCTCACTCACTACTTTAATCAATTTCTATTTGTAATTATTTATTGAAACATTGTTGCACCATATACTGTCTAGTTTCAGCCTCTATTTCGAACCCTATTTAAGTTCACATGAGGTTCCAATGTCCGTTTGAATATTCTAGTATCTAACTTGATTTTTAGAGGTTTTAGATACAAATAGCTCTAAACACTACCTTTATTTGTGAGGTATACAGGTTAGGCTACTTTGCAACATTTAGTGGACCTACCCTATTTTTTGTACATTTGTTATTTATGTATTTATTTTTGTTATAGCTGGGAGCGTTTTTTTCCTAAGATATATTTAGGGTATCCAACTTTTTTTTAGCTGGATTGCCATTAAAGGTTAAGTTTTATTTATTTGTTCAGTCCATTCTCTGATTGAATTAGTAATCTTTCCACTTGCATACTATTATTACTTTTTAGCATACCGTAAGTTTTATTTTTTTGTTCAGTCCATTCTCCAAATGAATTAGTAATCTTTCCACTTGTATACTTTTATTACTTTTTAGCATACCATACGTTTTATTTTTTGTTCAGTCCATTCTCTGACTGAATTAGAAATCTTCCTAATTGTATACTATTATTATTATTTAGCATACTAATTTTACACTATCTTTAGTATACACAGTAATCCTCCTATCTTTTTTGCTTGTACTTATTCATAGGGGTTAGGGACACTATAGAGATAGGAATACAGTTTTATTAAAGGGATTCTATAGTGCCTTCATTCACTTACCTGGGTCCAGCGCCAGCTCAGCTCCACCCACACTCCTCCCCCACTGACGTCCGACAGTGGGGGAGACCTAATGCTCGTGATGAGCGTGAGATAATGGACTAAAATTCTGTTTCATTTCCAGAAGTCCCTCTAGTGGCTGTCTGGTAGACAGCCACTAGAGGAGGAGTTAACTCTCAGAGATAATTTTTGCAGTTTTAAAAAAACTACAATAATTACCACTACAGGGTTAAGGGTGATGGGAGTTTGCACCCAGACCACTTCAATGAGCTGACGTGGTCTGGGTACCTACAGTGCCCCTTTAAGGTTTGCATTAGGTCCATCCAAAGATTTTCTATTACAAGGAGATTTTTTATAAGGAGAGTAAAAATTACATGAAACTATATTGCAGAATTATTTTTATTTTTTTTACATTTTATAATTATTCATTTCATTAAGGTTTATAGAATATAACCAGAGTAGTTATATATTTATACATTTAATGCTAGTTGTGAGTCTAGCCCAATTAAATATATTGTATACATACACGTAGTAGAGGGCGGTGTACAATGTAATTTTAATATGTCCTTTTGATATATATTCAATCTGACACACAGCGTTATTATTTTCTGGTGTAACAGACATTTACATTAAAATATTATGGGGAGGCAGGTGTTCAATCTGTGGATTGGAGCCTGTCCCACAGAGTGCACATCATTTATAAATAACTATATGAACAATGTCATAGTTAAATGATATAAATAAAATATCAGTCTACAAAGGTGCATAGTAAGTAAACAAAATATGCAAAACCGCAAAACATAAAGAGGATAAAAAATGGATCTTTGAAGTCAGTGTCATAGAGAAGACTTAATCCATCTCATTCATTTCGTACACAACTGCCCTTGATCAAGGCTGCTATCAATCAACAGTAAGCCTTCACTATGTAACACTGACTTAAAAGTTCCTTTTTTTTTCTTTATCTGTGTGTTTTGCTGTGTTTGTGTTTTATACCAGTTAACTGTAACATTGCTTATATGGTTATTCCATTTACATTTGATGTGGACTCTTTGTGAAAAACTCCAGTCTGCGTACATGAGGACTATTAAGAGATGCTGCACCAAAGAGGATGATTAATCAGTGAGTCTTTTTTATTCTGCTCATACGTTATATATTTTTCATTATTTCCTGTTTAGGGAAGTAAATGCTAACATTTCTAGAAATTTGAAGCCCTCAAAGATTCCACACAAAGGTATATGAATTCATTCAGGACCCCAGTTGAAAAGAATTATAATAGGCTCTTTAAAGGGGAACTGTCCTTTCTCTGGAATTTACAAAATTGAAGAAAACTTTGAATATCCTCTCTAAATTGTGTTAACCTTTTTTCATGAGCTGTTCCATTTTCTTTTCAATTTATATTACAAATTTAGCAAATGGCATCATATGCCAACTCAGACAAGGCAAAGCCAGGGCAAATCTTTCAAAATGAAGAGAAGAAACATAAACATTGTTTCATATCTCCTGCTGACTACCAGGTACAAAGCGAGTTAAAATAGAATCACCCAGTTGCACGAGGTTGGAATATCTATTTTTAATTTTATTTCTTCCACTTTACAAAAGCATAATTTTTGGATATGGCTGTAACATGACTGCATACCAATTCCATTGCTTAAAGATTTCAAACAGAATATTTATGCCCTGGACTGTGTTGACTAATTAGAATGCCAGTGGTACCCAATAGGTTAAGCAGGCCATAATTTCACATATACTTTGAGGGGGTCTCCAAATACTAATACAAAATGTAAATTTCATTTTCTATGGCACAGAAGAAGAAAAGGCTTTAGGTATCAAAGTTGGAAAACGTTGTCGCAAAACATGTAAATAAAAGTTTGCCCAGAATTCGAAACAAGAAAGATGACAATCAGGGCCGCCATCAGGGCATGACAACCGCAACGGTTGTCATGGGCCCGGCGGTCCTGGGGGGCCCGGACTGCTCAGGTTGTCCGGGCCCCACATTCAGTGGGAACATACCGGGTCACAGGAGGCCCTGCGACCCCGGTATGTTCCCACTGGGCCAGCCTCTTCTCCTGGGGGGCCCAGCAGCTGGTCACCTCAGGGCCCCCCAGAGGCTGGCCCTGCTGACACCCGGCGGGCGCGCGAGGGAGCACTCTCCTCTGAGTGCTTCCTCTTCAGCTCCCTCGCGCACCGTACTGATGCCGGAGCCGGAAGATGACGTCATCTTCCGGCTCCGGCATCAGTACGCGGCGCGCGAGGGAGCTTAAGAGGAAGCACTCAGAGGAGAGTGCTCCCTCGCGCGCCCGCCGGGTGTCAGGAAATTTGAGTGAGTGGGGGTGGGGTGGGGGGGAGAGGGAAGGGAGGAAATTTGAGGGAGGGGGGGAGGGAAGGGAGGAAATTTGAGAGGGGGGAGGAAATATGAATGAGTGGGGGGGAGGGGAAGGGAGGAAATTTGAGGGAGTGGGGGGGGAATCTGAATGAGTGGGGGGGGGGAGGGAGGGAAGGGAGGAAATTTGAGGGAGTGGGGGGGAATTTGAATGAGTGGGGGGGAGAAGGAGGGAAGGGAGGAAATTTGAGGGAGTGGGGGTTGGGGGGGAATTTGAATGAGTGGGGGGAGAGGGAGGGAAGGGAGGAAATTTGAGGGAGTGGGGGGGGATTTGAATGAGTGGGGGGAGAAGGAGGGAAGGGAGGAAATTTGAGGGAGTGGGGGTTGGGGGGGAATTTTAATGAGTGGTGGGAGAGGGAGGGAAGGGAGGAAATTTGAGGGAGTGGGGGGGGAGAGGAAGGGAGGAAATGTGATGTGGGGGAGAGGAAGGAAATTTGGGGGGGAGAGGAAGGAAATTTGAGGGAGGGGAGGGAGAGGTAGGAATTTGAGGGGGTAGAGGAAGGGAGGAAATTTGAGGGAGGGGGGAGAGGAAGGAAATTTGAGGGAGGGGGAGAGGAAGAAAATTTGAGGGAGGGGGAGAGGAAGGAAATTTGAGGGAGGGGGAGAGGAAGGAAATTTGAGGGAGGGGGAGAGGAAGGAAATTTGAGGGGGGAGGATGGAAGGAAATTTGAGGGGGGAGGGAGAGGTAGGAATTTGAGGGGGGAGAGGAAGGGAGGAAATTTGAGGAAGGGGGGAGAGGAAGGGAGGAAATTTGAGGAAGGGGGGAGATGAAGGGAGGACATTTGAGGGAGGGGGGAGAGGAAGGGAGGACATTTGAGGGGGGGAGAGGAAGGGAAGACATTTGAGGGGGGAGAGGAAGGGAGGAAATTTGAGGGGGGAGAGGAAGCTAGGAAATTTGAGGGGGGAGGAAGGAAATTTGAGGGAGGGGGAGAGGAAGGAAATTTGAGGGAGGGGGGAGAGGAAGGAAATTTGAGGGAGGGGGAGAGGAAGGAAATTTGAGGGAGGGGGAGAGGAAGGAAATTTGAGGGAGGGGGAGAGGAAGGAAATTTGAGGGAGGGGGAGAGGAAGGAAATTTGAGGGGGGAGGGAGGAAGGAAATTTGAGGGGGGAGGGAGGAAGGAAATTTGAGGGGGGAGGGAGGAAGGAAATTTGAGGGGGGAGAGGAAGGAAATTAGAGGGGGGAGAGGAAGGAAATTGGAGGGGGGAGAAGGCAATGAGAGGGAGGGGGAGAAGAAGGAAATTGGAGGGGGAGGAGAAGAAGGAAATTGATGGGGGTAGGGGGAGAGATTGACATCCATTACAGACACACACAAAGCACCCCTTGCACACAGAAAAACACACAATGCATTACACACAGACACACATACACAAGCAATGCATCCCTTACACACAGCAACACACAATGCACCCCTTCCACACACACACTGCATCCCATACATACACAAACTCACCTTGCAGCCCTTACACATACAAACACAGATTCACACAATGCATTCCTTACACACATCAGGACATCCCCCCCCCACACACCCCTGTGAACAAACTCATTCGTGGAACATGAAGGTGGACCCTGGGACCCAGACCTTGAGCTGTGTACAGGGCCCTCAAAAAATGGAGCTGCTTCCCGTTCTCCCAGAACATTGATTTTTGTGACCACAGTTACAAACCACCTCCAGGGAGCCTGTTCTACACCAGATCAGTGGAGCCAGACGGCAGCTGAAGCCCATCATCATCCTCATCTGGTTGTAAGTAGGCAATCTAGTATATTATTCGTGGCATTAATCTTTAATTTACCTCACATTAAAGGGACACTATAGTCCCCAGAACCACTGCAGCTTAATGTAGTGGTTCTGGTGTCTATAGCCTGTCCCTGCAGGCCTTTTATTGTAAACACGGCGGCACTGCAGCACTGTGTTAGTTAACATGGCAGATCATATGGGTGGGGCACTGTGATGTCACATGGGGGGGGGCGGCAAACTTTACTTTTGCCTAGGGCGGCAAAAATCCTTGCACCGTTCCTGCAGACACTGCATCCCTGTGGGCGGACTCGGGGGGGGGGGGGGGACTCGGGTGCAGGCGCCAGGGGGCCCAGACCTTGAGCTGTGTCAGGGGCCCCAAAATTTCTGATGGCAGCCCTGATGACAATCATTCTGAAATGTAAATACTCAAAAAATTAATTGCAATCTAAGTATTCTCAAATAACACTTGGCACAAACAGGAAATGTAATCGCTAAATAACGTAAACCTATAACGTAATCACTAAATTACGTAAAAATATAACATTTGGATTTTGAAGCCTAATGTTCAAATGACTACATATATACACACACGGGGTGACAAAATATATTATTCCTAAGCAAATCTTTTTTTTTATTTTTTGTGCTTGAGAATTGATTGTTTATACACTTTAAGGATGCAATTAATTGACATAACAAGGCTAAATAAGTAGTACATCACTTTTTTGTGGAGAATAAAAACCCAAGATAAACCACAAGAATAGTCAAAGCAGAGTAATCCCCCCTCCTCCCCACAGTTCAGATGATAAGATAAATATATAAATGGTAATACAAGATCCCCATGTAGTAAGGAGCTTCTGGCTGGGTGTACCCAAGCAGGCACTAAACACGGCAGCAAAAAATAAAGACAACAATTGTGCCTACATTTCAAGGCTTTCCCTTAAAACTCAGTCTCCGAGCTCTGCTCAGCCTTTGCCCTCTAAGCGCAGAGCACAGCCCTGTATCATGGGGCATGCATCAGGTCAAGGGAGGGAGGCCAGTGAGTTGAATCTCTTGCCAAGATTTGGGAACTCTGCAGTACCTTCTGCTTCCTGCTGGGTCCAGGCCTGGGCTGCTTCAGGATGTGCCTCTGTGCCTTCCTGTGTTTGGCCTGCGTTTGCAGCTGACTCCATCATCATGAGAGAGCCCTCACCATGTGCAGAGTACTTTGGAATCAACCCATGAGGTGAGTGGTTACTTGGCTTCTGGAACACTGGATGACGCATCTTGAGTTCTAGCTTGAAGTCTGCTCTGTCCAGCTCTATTAATGATGTTCTAAAACCTGCAGGAACCTTCTCTGTGTAATTAAAGTTCAATTTACAGAGCAGGAGATAAAAACCTCTAAATAAAAATGAAACCATTTTTATCATGCAGGCTGTGTCTGTCAAAGCCAGGGGAGGTGTGGCTAGGCCTGCATAAACACGTGTGAAGGTAGCGGGGACTGTGTCTTAAATTAACTCCTAACCCAGAACCCTTCACAATAGTTGACACAAGGCATATGTATGGTGAAAATAAACCACAGCATTTATTAACCATTCACCAATAATTTAACTTGTAACTGCATAAAATATTATCAACTGTTCATAACTTGTCCTTGCCAATAACTAACAATCCATAAATTATTAACTTAACAATTACCCCTCCGAACCATTTTACCAATCCAAACCACACCTCTGAGTTTATTGCCTCCTTAGTGCTGACCACTAGGTGTCCTTTTGCTCAGTGGGCACATCCATACCATAGCCACACAGGCTTATCACCCCTTCGTGCTGACTTTAGCTCAGTGGGCTCATCCATACCATTTTGAGATTTGGGAAGGGGTGAGCCCCACTTCACTTTCACACTAATTTTGTTCCCATCCACACCAATTGGCAAGGACACACCCCATCTATTGTGACAAGAAAAACAATTAAAGACAAACATAACATCATAAATAAACAATTCCAAATTAAAGGGAGGGAGGGTGGGTGGGACCTGTTGCTGAGCAGATTATAAAAGTAAAATGGCTGAAGTTAGAACTGTAAAACACTCCCTTATATATGCTGACCCTAGCTCCTCCGAGTTGTCAGCCATGCACTAGCATGCAATTAAAGGACCACTATAGGCACCCAGACCACTTCAGCTCAATGAAGTGGTCTGGGTGCCAGGTCCATCTAGGATTAACCCTTTCTGCTGTAAACATAGCAGTTTCAGAGAAACTGCTATGTTTACATATGGGTTAATCCAGCCTCTAGTGGCTGTCTCATTGACAAATGCTAGAGGCGCTTGCGCGCTTCTCACTGTGATTTTCAAAGTGAGAAGATGCCAGCGTCTATAGGAAAGCATTGAGAATACTTTCCTATGGACTGGCTGAATGCGTGCCTGGCTTGTGTCTCGCATGCGCATTCAGCCGATGACGGGGAAAGGAGGCGGAGAGTCCCCACCGCCGAGTGAGCCCGGCGGTGGAGAAAAGGTAAGCATTTAACCCCTTCCTCCCCCTAGAGCCCGGCAGGAGGGGGACCCTAAGGGTGGGGGGGACCTAGAGACACTATAGTGCCAGGAAAACTAGTATGTTTTCCTGCCACTATAGTGGTCCTTTAACATTAAATATTCACTGCCCCACACTCACACAAGGACAAAGGACCTTGGTTCCCTTCAAAGGGTCTAAAACAAATGGGATTTATCTCCTAAATTGCAGATAATTGAGCAGTGAGACTGCAGGGACATGATCTATACACTAAAACTGCTTCATTAAGCTAAATTTGTTTTGATGCTTGTAGTGTCCCTTTAAAAGGAACATTTTCAAGTTTTGTTAATACATTTGTTTTTATTAAAATGAAGCTATTCGGGAGAACAATTACATGCTGGAAAGATACAAAGAAAATGTTCTTACCTTGCGAGTCATGGCAGGTGGGTTCTCTGCCCACTAACGACACTGATTAATTAAATAGAATAAAAGTGATTTCTTTACTTACCTACTTGAGTCTGTATGTTTGTCCATTGTTCGGGATCAGGTGTTGCAGTAATTCTTTATTTTAAGGAAGGCTTTAATTATTTGTTATCTAATATTATGTGTGTGTCTTGAAATATTTTTTTGTTTTTTTGTGCTATATTTTTGTATATGTATTATATTTTTATCTAGAGATTTTGTATGAAGTGTAAAGAAGAAATACTTTTTAGTTGTCTTTTGTTTTAATACAAATAAAAATAGCCAACCTCACTCTTACATTGAATGACTACACAAGACCTTTCAACATTGCCATTCCTTAAATAACGTCACCTATTGTTATTCTGGTTCCATTAAATGACAATTTGTTAGTTTTAAATCTGCAATTATCTATGTCTAGTGACTAAATAAGCTTTCCCATATTGCTTAATCTGCAGGCTTAGAGAAAACGAAATAGAGACACGCAGCCAAAGTCAACAAAGGGCAAAGGAACCATTTCATCTAACTGTGAAAATAATCAGTGGTGTATCAAAATAAATAAATACGTTTAACTATACCTAATTATAAATCTAGGCACAAACAAATCTCTGCCACATTTACGTATCTTGAACTTTAAATATTTTGGTTGTTTGTGTTGTTTGCTAGGTTTAATAAAGGCTCTTTTTGAAGCAGACATTTTAATCTGAAAATTTATATTTTCCAATAAATTCCCTTGTTATACTCATAAGCTTGTGCAGGTGATATCTTGGTTGTTTAAAATAGAAGTGTAGTTGCTCCAGGCCATTGCGTACTTGGTGAGTCTGGTCCTCGTTCTCATCATTTGAATGTGTGCCTCCTCTTTTTCTTTACAATTAGTAGTAATTTGTTCCTCTGGTCATCTAGAACCCCTTTCATCTGCAGAACTGGCTCCAGCTGTTCTGATGATGAGGGCTTGGCAATTGTGGGTCGAATTGCGACTGCATATCTATTTATATTCATTACCTGCAGGCTGCAACAAAATTATTGCTATTAACTAGTAGACATGCACATTTGTGTTTCAAGGGAATATATATTCATCAGAATATTGGGCAATTGGCCGATTGATTGAATCCCCAAACTAAAAATATGGACAAACAAACAAATGGAAAAATTGTTCATTAAACGAATGAAACTGCTTTGTTTGATTAGTGAGTTTGGGTTCTGTTCACGGTGACAAAGGAGAAGATTAGTAAAGGGGAAAAAAGAGATGATTAGTGTCTAGAGGACAGTCAATATTTTATTCACAGATCAAATGACCAATAAATGGAAAAAAAAAAAGCATGAGTAAAAAAAATTAATCTATATATCTTCATATTAAATTGATAATATATAAAGATTGCTTTTTTGTTTTCTACCCTTCTTCTTTTTCCCTGTATTTGTTATTTTTCTCAATTGAGCTGTGGACTTAATGGTGTGAAGATGTACCTATCGGTGTACTGCCAAGCAAGATTTAGCTTATAGGTGTAACGAAAATATACCCCAACACACAGGATTCAACTCAACAGAAGACAACACAGAGGGGAGATACGTCTACCGGACCTTAGAATGGCCGGACTCAACGTATATGAGAGGAGTACAGAGTCAGGAACGATCCGAGGTCAAGGGCACAAAGAGACAGCATAAACTAGGACTAGCCAGGGTCTGGTACACAGTAAACAGCAAGCCGGCAAACAGAACAGATAAGGATAAAGAGAAAACAAAGTCAGAAACAAAGCCAAGGTCAAGTACGAAGGAACACAACTGAACACAACAAGTGCTAAAGAGAACTGAAACAGAAACCTTGATAGGGCAAGGAACTAAGGGAGAAAGGTGAGTATATATACCTTAACATCTATTTTGATTGACCCCTGTCATATCCACGCCCCCAAAAGGTAAGTGTATGGGGAGTGTGGCATGAAAGGGATCAATGGGAGGCCTTTGCCAATTTAGGCTCCCACTGTCCCTTTAAGAGCGCGCCCGATACCCGCGGCGCGCTCTTAGAGTCGGGCGGGACACGTGACCACTTCTCATGGTCACTGCCCGCCTTCCTGTTACAGCCGTCGGATGAGCCGTGTGCGTCTCGTGCAGCAGCAGGACCGCGCGTGACTTGAATAGAGGACCCCGGCCGGCCCCTGGAAAGGGTAAGTACCGCTACAGTACCCCCCGCTGAGGAAATGCGGTGGGGAGGGCCAGGCGGCAGGAAAACGAGAATGGAAAGAATGCCAAAGGCGAGGAGCGTGAACAGCGTCAGCGGAAATCCAACTGTGCTCCTCCGGCCCATAGCCCTTCCAATGCACCAGGTACTGAAGTCGACCTCTAAGGAAACGAGAGTCAAGAACAGCAGAAACTTCAAACTCCTCATGACCCTCCACAGAGACTGGAGGGGGAGGAGGAGTATGCCGGGTATAGCGGTTGCGTACGTAAGGCTTCAACAATGAAGTGTGAAAGACATTAGGAATACGCAGATTCTTAGGAAGACCCAAGGCATATGAAACAGGATTAACCTCATGCAAAATATGATATGGACCAATAAAGCGGGGAGCCAATTTCATAGAAGGCACTCGGAGGCGAATATTTCGCGTGGAAAGCAAAACCCTGTCCCCCACGACATAAGAAGGAGCCGCCCTGCGATGCTTGTCAGCCTGCACCTTCTGGCGAGCAGCGGAATCCACCAAAGAACGCTGAACCTGCTCCCAAGTATTACGCAAACCAGCCAAATGCTCATCCAGAACTGGCATGCCCTGTGAGGAGAAAGAAGCCGGAAGAACAATGGAATGCTGGCCATAGACAACGTAAAAAAGGACTTTTGCCGGAAGAATCGTGAGTAGCGTTATTCCAAGCAAACTCAGCCCAAGGAAGACGGTCAGCCCAATTGTTCTGATGGTGGGATACGAAACAACGAAGGTACTGCTCCAGAGATTGATTGGCACGTTCAGCAGCTCCATTAGACTGGGGGTGGTAAGCGGAAGAAAATGAGAGAGTAATACCCATTTCCGAACAAAAGGCTTTCCAGAACCTGGAAATAAATTGGCTACCCCTATCGGACACAATAGATACGGGAATGCCATGCAACCGAAACACTTCTCTAGCGAAGATAAGTGCCAGTTCCCTAGACGTGGGCAGCTTGCGAAGAGACACAAAGTGAGCCATCTTGGAAAACCGCTCTACTATCATTAGGATAACTGTGTTACCATTCGAAGGGGGTAATTCAACAATAAAATCCATGGACAGGCTAGACCAAGGTCTCTCGGGAACGGGTAAGGGATGCAACAGCCCACAGGGAACTCTACAAGAAGATTTCATACAGGCACAAGTAGTACAAGCACCTATATAGTCGGTGACATCCTTGCGCAAGGAATCCCACCAAAAATACAGAGAAACAGCTGACACCATTTTGGAAATACCAGGATGTCCAGCAGTCTTGGTGTCATGATACAATGACAGAATATCCCGTCTCTCGGGAACATCAACGTATAGTTTATCATTTGGCCTCTCGCTAGGTGCCATGCTTTGTTTCGCTTGTATGACCTGCAAGAGGGACGAGGAAATAGACAAAATAGTAGTAGCTATTATCCTGTCTGAGGGAATGACAGGAGTAACATCAATCTCCTGTTTGTCAGCAGTTTCAAACTGTCTGGACAGAGCGTCTGCTTTAGTGTTGCGATCACCTGGCCTATAGGTGATAATATAATTGAAATGAGACAAAACCAGTGACCACCTAGCCTGCCTAGAAGACAATCTTTTAGCCTCACTAAGGTAGGATAGGTTCTTGTGATCCGTAAATATGAGGATGGGATCCTTAGTTCCTTCTAACAAATGTCTCCATTCCTTAAGTGCTAAAATAATAGCAAGGAGTTCGCGATTACCCACATCATAATTCTTTTCTGCTTTGGACATTTGTTTGGAAAAGAAGCCACAAGGATGCAATGGCTTTTCAGGCGACTCTCTTTGGGATAAGACAGCACCTACCCCACAAAACTTTGTAAAATAATACAATGTGAGCAAGATATTACTTTGCTGCAGAGGGATTTAGATAGACTGGAGGACTGGGCACTCAAATGGCAGATGAAATTTAATGTTGAAAAATGCAAAGTTATGCACTTCGGCGTAAAGAATACACAAGCAACGTATACCCTTAATGGAAGCGAATTAGGGATAACAACACACGAAAAGGACTTGGGAATTGTTATAGACAACAAACTATGCAACAATGTGCAATGTCAATCAGCAGTGGCCAAGGCCAGTAAGGTATTGTCATGCATGAAAAAGGGCATTCATTCTCGGGACGAGAATATCATTTTGCCTCTCTATAAATCACTGGTAAGACCACATATTGAATATGCTGTGCAATTTTGGGCACCTGTTCTAAAGAAGGATATCATGGCACTAGAAAAAGTACAGAGGCGGGCTACAAAATTAATAAAAGGAATGGAACATATCAGCTATGAAGAAAGGTTAACAAATTTAAACCTATTTAGTTTAGAAAAACGTCGCCTGAGAGGGGATATGATAACATTATACAAATATATTCGGGGCCAATACAAACCATTGTGTGGAAATCTATTCACAAACCGGACTTTACATAGGACACGAGGCCATGCGTTTAGACTGGAAGAAAGAAGATTTTGTCTAAGGCAAAGGAAAGGTTTTTTTACTGTAAGAACAATCAGGATGTGGAATTCTCTGCCTGAAGAAGTGGTTTTATCAGAGTCCATACAGATGTTCAAACAGCTACTAGATGCATACTTGCAAAGACAGAATATTCAAGGATATAATCTTTCAATGTAGGGTAATAACTGCTTGATTCAAGGATAAATCTGACTGCCATTCTGGGGTCAAGAAGGATTTTTTTGTCCTAGCTTGTTGCAAAATTGAGCAAACTGGGGTTTTTTTTTTTTTCTTTTGGATCAACAGCAAAAAACAGGTGTGAGGAAGGCTGAACTTGATGGACGCAAGTCTCTTTTCAGCTATCTAACTATGTAACTATGTAACTATGTAACTATGTACCCCGATATCGGAAGTATCAACTTCAAGAATGTAGGGCAGTGAGGGAACAGGATGCTGTAAAATAGGTGCAGAGGCGAACATAGTTTTAAGAAATTCAAAAGCCTGAAGTGCCTTGGTAGACCAGACATGAGCAGGGCCGGCCTTAGGCAATTAAGCGCCCTGTGCGAAAAGTCTTCACGGCGCCCCACCCCCCTACCAAGTTGCCTGAATATAGTAACACACACAGGCACCTGGGACGTGTGTATCGCGAGGCAAACAAGGCATCTGCCTTGGGTGGCACTTTGCAGGGGGCGGCAAAAAAGCCGCCCCCAAATGCCCAGGCAGATCCTTTGCTTGCCTCGCGTCCTGGTGGGCTCAAGAGCTGGCCGGCTGGCCACTTTTGAGCCCCCCTGAGGCTGGCAGCAGGCAGCGAAGGAGCATACTCACCTGAGCTCTTCCTGCTCAGCTGAGGAGCCGGAATATGACCTCAGTCTGGCTCCCGGCAACACTAAGCGCTGCCTACTCAGCCTGTGTGCCCTCTGCCTGCCTGCCCAGCAGCCACACTGGACTGCAGGTAAGAAATCCACTCCAGTGTGTGTCTGTGAGTGTGTATGCCTAAGTGAATGTGTGTGTGTCTGTGAGTGAATGTGTGTGTGTGTCTGTATGTCTGTAAGTGTGTAAGTGTGTGTGTCTGTAAGTGAATATGTGTTTGTCTGTAAGTGTTTGTGTGTTTGTGTCTGTGAGTGAATGTGTGTGTCAGTCAGTGAGTGTGTATGTGTCAGTCTGTGGGGGCGTGCATCTTTCAGTTAGTGGGTGTGTCTGTCAGTGAGAGTGTGCATCTGTCAGTGTGTGTCCAAGTAATAGTGTGTGTATTTCATTGTTTGTCAGTGTATATGAGAGTGTGTGTCTGTTAGTGAGTGTGCATCTGTCAGTGAGTGAGAGTCTGTCAGTCAAAGTGCGGCCTTGACAGGAAGGGCTGGGGGAAATTTAAACTTTGTTACAGGCATGTACACACACACACACACACACTCTATTAAAGGCAGTCACACATACAGGCACAGGTACACACAATGGCACAGCTACAGCGACACACACACAATTAGTCACACACAGACAGACAGTCACACACAGACAGGCACAGGTACACACAGACAGGCAGGGGCGGATTGACAGGTCGGGCAGTTCGGTCACTGACCGAGGGCCCGAGTCAGTCAGGGGCCCGGCAGCACAGCCATGCTTCTGCTGTGGAGATCAGATCAAAGATCTCCACAGCAGAAGGAAGTTAAAGAAAGTGCTGTAAGAAGGTTGCAGGGGCCCATAATGAGTCGAAGGGCGCCTGCAACACATCACTTTGCTAATACCCCCCCCCCCATTCAGTGAGAGACCTGGCAGCATACCTCTCACTGCCAGGTCTCCTCTGCCTCTCCCTGCAGCACTCAGAGCTCCGTGTGAGGATGGGAGGCGGGGCAGGACGTGACATCACACCCCCTGCTTCCCTCTCACAAGGAGCACTCACAGCGTGGATGGAGGGTGAGAAGGAGCCTGTCTGCCCCACTGCTGCTGGAGGAAGATGGCGGGAGAAAACCATCACATTGTACAGGTAAGCAGGCACTTACTCACACTGCCCCCCCCATACACACAGTGCCCTCCCATACACACAGTGCCCCCCATACACACAGTGCCCCCCCATACACACAGTGCCCCCCATACACACAGTGCTCCCCCATACACACAGTGCCCCCCCTACACACAGTGCCCCCCATACACACACTGCCCCGCCATACACACACTGCCCTCAATACACACACTGCCTCCCCAACCCACCAATACACACACACTGCCCCCCCATACACACACTGCCCCCCAACCCCCCCAATACACACACTGCCCCCCAATACACACACTGCCCCCCCAAACACACACTGCCCCCCCAACCCCCCAAATACACACACACTGCCCCCAATACACACAATGCCCTCCCATACACACAGTGCCCCCCATACACACACTGCCCCCCATAAACACACTGCCCCCCATACACACACTGCCCCCCATACACACACTGCCCCCCATACACACACTGCCCCCCCCACACACACTACCCCCCAACTCCCCAATACACACACTGCCCCCCAATACACACACTGCCCCCGCAACCCCCAATACACACACTGCCCCAATACACACACTGCCCCCCATACACACACTGCCCCCCCAACCCCCCAATACACACACTGCCCCCAATACACACACTGCCCCCCAACCCCACAATACACACACTGCCCCCCAATACACACACTGCCCCCATACACACACTGCCCCCCCCAATACACACATTGCTACCCCAATACACACACTGCCCCCAATACACACACTGCCCCAATACACACACTGCCCCCCAACCCCCCAATACACACACACTGCCCCCCCATACACACACTGCCCCCCAATACATACACTGCCACCCCCATACACACAGTGCCCCCCATACACACAGTGCCCCCATACACACACTGCCCCCAATACACAGACTGCCCCCATATACACACATTGCCCCCCCAATACACACACTGCCCCCAATACACACACTGCCCCCCAATACACACACACTGCCCCAATACACACACTGCCCCCCAACCCCCCCAAATACACACACACTGACCCCCCATACACACTGACCCCCCAATACACACACTGCCCCCCCATACACACACTGCCCCCCCATACACACACTGCCCCCCAACCCCCCAATACACACACTGCCCCCCAATACACACACTGCCCCCTGATATACACACACACTGCCCCCCGATATACACACACACTGCCCACCCATATACACACACACTGCCCACCCATATACATACACTGCCCACATATATACATATATATATATATATATATACATACACACACACACTGCCCAACCATATATACACACAATGCATACACTGCCCAACCATATAGATATATATATATATATATACACACACACACACTGCATACACTGCCCACCCATATATATATATATATATATATATATATATATATACACACTCACACACATACACTGCCCACCCATGTACACACACACAGCATACACTGCTCAACCCATAAATATACACACACACGCAGACACTGCCCACCCATAGATACACACACACTGCCCACCCATATATATACACACACACTGCATACACTGCCCACCCATCTATACACACACTGCCCACTCATATACACACACACAGCATACACTGCCCACCCATATATATATATATATATATATACACACACACTTCCCACCCATATATTCACACACTGCCCACCCATATATACATACAAACTGCATACACTGCCCACCCATATATTCACACACTGCCCACCCATATATACACACACACACTGCCCACCCATATTTACACACACACTGCCCCCCATACACACACTGCCCCGACACACACACCATACACACATACATACATTGCCCCCATACACTGCCCTCCCCATACAAACATTGCCCCACACACACACATACACACTGCCCCCCATACACACATTGCCCCACACACACATACACTGCCAACACACACACACATACATTGCCCCACACACCCTACACATTCACTCACTACACCCCCCACACACACCACTGCTCCTATGCCCTACTACAGCCTCATGTCCCAGCAGACCCCAGGTAAGTTGTCAAACTGTTCTCAAACGGTTTGACTACTTACTTTAAAATTCTTTTTGACATTTACTTAGTCCATAAAGGACCACTATAGGCACCCAGACCACTTCAGCTCAATGAAGCGGTCTGGGTGCCAGGTCCCTCTAGTTTTAACCCTGCAGCTGAAAACATAGCAGTTTCAGAGAAACTGCTATGTTTCACCAAGGGTTAACCCAGCTTCTAGTGGCGGTCTCACTGACAGCCGCTAGAGGCGCTTCCACGATTCTCACAGCGAGAAGACAAGCTGGACGTCCATAGGAAAGCATTTAGTAATGCTTTCCTATGGGCGGTTTGAATGCGTGCGCGGCTCTTGCCGCAAATGCGCATTCGAATCTGACATCGGCAGAGGAAGGAGAATTCCCCAGAGCCGAGGGAGCCTGGCGCAGGAGAAAGGTAAGTGTCTGAAGGGGTTATAACCCCTTCAGCCCAGTGGCAGGGGGGCCCTGAGGGTGGGGGGGGGGAACATAATGACCCTATAGTGCCAGAAAAACAAGTTTGTTTTCCTGGCACTATAGTGCTCCTTTAATATTTTGTCTTCGAAGGGCCCTGGATCTAATTTTGTCCGGGGGCCCAGAAGGCTGTCAGTCCATCCCTGCAGACAGGCACAGGAACACACAGACAGACAGTCACACACACACAGGCAGTCACACACACACACACACACACACACACAGGCAGTCACACACACACACACAGGCAGTCACACACACAAGCAGGCAGTCACACAGACAGTCAGACACACACACAGGCAGTCACACACACAAGCAGGCAGTCACACAGACAGACAGTTACACACACAGACAGTCACACACACACACAGTCACACACACACAGACAGTCACACACAAACAGACAGACAGTCACACACACACACCCACCTCTCTCCAGTGGATGCAGTTGGCTGATGGGGAAGCAGGGACTCCTTCCCTCTTCCTGTGCATCAGGGCCTTCGGGAGGTATAAGCCCCACCTCCTCCTCCTCGCAATAAGCTCTGCCCCTGTCGCTCGGTAAGCCCCGCCCCCTCTGTCGCGATTTGCTTTCTTTTTTTTTAATAGACCCTGCTTAAGCTCCCCTGTCAGCCGGCCATGTGCGAGCTGTGTCGGCCACAGGGCGCCCCCTGCTCCATGGCGCCCTGTGCGACCGCACAGCTAGCACACCCCTAAGACCGGCCCTGGACACGAGTATTGCTATCCTTTTTTGTCATACGGGTGATAGGCGCTACAATAGAGGAAAAACCTTTAATAAAGCGTCTATAATAGTTAGAGAAACCAAGAAAACGCTGAATGGCTTTCAAACCTTGTGGTAGAGGCCATTCTATGACAGCAGAAAGCTTCTGGGGATCCATACGAAAACCTTTAGCAGAAATCAAATACCCCAAAAACTGGACTTCGGATTGGTCAAATAGGCATTTTCCAGTTTACAATAAAGACCATTAGCAAGAAGGGTCTTCAGAACAGTTGTAACATATCTGTGATGAGTGTGTAAATCTGTAGAGTATATTAATATGTCGTCCAAGTACACAATTACAAATGTGTGAATAAAGTCTCTTAAGACGTCATTAATAAATTCTTGAAATACTGCTGCGGCATTACATAGACCAAATGGCATAACAGTATACTCGTAATGGCCAGATCTAGTGTTGAATGCTGTCTTCCATTCGTGGTCTTTCTTAATACGTATTAAATTGTATGCACCTCTAAGATCCAATTTAGTGAATACAGTAGCATGTTTGAGCCTGTCAAATAATTCCGTGATTAAAGGTATAGGGATGCATTTTTGATGGTGATTTTATTTAGACCTCTATAATCCATACATGGTCTTAAATAACCTTCTTTCTTCGATACAAAAAAGAACCCCGCTCCAGCCAGAGAAGAGGATCTCTTAATAAACCCCTTTTCTAGTGATTCCTTAATATACTCCTCCATGACACGGTTTTCTTGAACAGATAAAGGGTAAACCCATCCCTTTGGGGGTATAGTGCCAGGCAATAAATCGATAGCACAATCGTAGGGTCTGTGAGGCGGTAATTTGTCAGCCTCCCTTTTATCGAAGACTGAGGGGGTATAACAGTAGACAAAGGAGGAGTAGTAGGCACATTAATAGAATTCAAAGGGGTGACTTCAATAGTACAAGACTCATGGCAGGCTTCGCTCCATGAATTTATTTGCCCTGACTCCCAGTCGAAAATGGGATTGTGAGCACGTAACCATGGGTACCCTAACACGACGTGAGAAGAGGGAGAGGTGATAACCTGGAACCGAATGGCCAAGGGTATCTCCTTCTGTCTGATGGGAATATTGTTTTTCTTAACAAAACCAAAGTCTATGAAATTTTCAGCTGCCCCGGAGTCAACCAGGGCTTGTATGTGCTCAGCTATGCAACTCTCTCCCATATGCAAATAAACTGGGAGAAGCAAACAGTTAGGAGGCAATTTAGGAGACTTAGATATCACACCCAAGGCCAATCCCCTATAAGGTCTTAGGTGCGAGAGTTTTCCGGAAGCAAGGGACATTCTTTTACCATATGGTCTCTCCTACCACAGTATAGGCAGAGTCCGTCCCTTCTCCTATGTAATTTTTCAGTATCAGAGAGTTTGGCAACCCCTAATTGCATGGGTTCCTCTTCAGATACTTTAACACTCTCAGGTTTATCAACTCTGGGGTTAATAGGTGTAACCAAACGTCTATTCCTGTTTTTAGTATAGAACCTGTCACGAATCCTATTATCTATATCAATGAGGTAGTCAATAAGGTCCTCTAATGCAATAGGAAGCTCCCTAGCTGCTACCTCATCCAATATAGCATCAGACAAACCTTCCATGAATGCAGTAGTTAACCCATTGTTGGTCCAATCTACCTGTGAAGCAAGGGTACGAAACTGAATGGCATAGTCAGCCACAGACTTAGAACCCTGTTTAATTCTCATTAATGCTCTGGCGGCATTTTTTTACCTTTTAGTTGTGTCAAAAGTTTTACGAAAAGCCGTAAGGAAACTATTGAAATCATGCACCATAGGTCCATTAGCCTCCCAAATAGGATTTGCCCACTCAAGTGCTTTATCGGTAAGTTGGTGCATAATGAACCCCACTTTAGACCTATCTGTGGGAAAGGAACGTGGATACATCTCAAAGTGGAATTCTATTTGATTAATAAAACCTCTGCATGTCTTAGAGTCCCCCCCATACCTAGGAGGAGGTGTTCAATGGGCCGAAGTATTAGGCAAAGTAAATACTTCAGGAAGAAGAGGTGTAGGAGGGTTAGATGTGGTTGCTGGAATAGTTCTAGATAAGAGCGTCTGGAGAGCCTGGGCTATCTGATCCCTACGGTGATCCTGCTCTACAAATCTAGCCTCATGAGAAGCCATCTGCTGAGCTAAATCTGCAGGGTCCATGGCCCTATCGTAATGTAACAAAAATATACCCCAACACGCAGGATTCAACTCAAGAGAAGGCAACACAGAGGGGAGATACGTCTACCGGACCTTAGAATGGCCGGACTCGATGTATATGAGAGGAGTACAGAGTCAGGAACAATCCGAGGTCAAGGGCACAAAGAGACAGCATAAACTAGGACTAGCTGGTACACAGTAAACTGCAAGCCGGCAAACAGAACAGATAAGGATAAAGAGAAAACGTAGTCAGAAACAAAGCCAAGGTCAAGTACGACGGAACACAACATTGTCATGTTAATTTAGACACTTGTGCACCCAAAGGAATGTAGCCAAACTCTTGCCCAATGATGGCACCACAGATGGTATTGAACTACATATTCCATGATGCTTAGGCAGGCTGATGGCTAAGCTCAGAGTTCATCTGACGTCTCATAGATAGCCATAATTATCCTAACCTTTTTGAAGGTCTTAAAAAGATGTGTAAATAAAACTTCACATTTTCAAGAATAATTATATTAAAAACGCAAAATAACATACAGTTTATAGATCACTAAAATATATTTATTCATATGAAGATGTTACTACTATATTTCTGTTATAATAAAAACAGCAACTTCCCAGAGATCATTCAGAAGTCTCCTTGTAAGGACAAGAAAGAAAAAAAAATAAACCTCACAGCACTGGCCTCTTAGAAGAGCAGAGTTGATTGCCAAATAATTAACATTGTGCACTCGGTCTGAAGAGCATACAGCAGATTTCAATTGGAGTCTCAGGATCCTATTTCTTTGGCTGAATTGGGTTTAGAGAGCTGCTCTAAGCAGTGTTGTTGTGACAACAGAGAGCATGTGAAAAATCAACATATCATTGAGATATGCTTTCTTTTCATCCTAATCGGGTTTGAGAAAACAATATCAAATACGATGGGACGTGTCAAGCATAACACATGAAATAACATGTATGGCTGATGAAAGATAATTTTTGATCCAGCAAATATAAAATAAATCATGTGCGGCATGATGGTATGATGTCCTTCCGTAAAAAATAAGCTTCACCATTTTCTCAGAAGTCTTCAAAGGGGCAGTCTTAGCACAATAACGTCTGCTGTGCACTATTGTGGTTATGGGGCTTATAGTGTCTTTTTAAGAAAAGAAAACCCTCACAATATGATATTAATTATCTAAACAAGAAATTTCACATTAAAGGCCAAATAGTTGAATGGGAAAATGACAATAAGCTTGGCTATTGTGATGTAGAATTTGAAATGATATTGTCATTTCTCTTTAATCCTGAGTTTAGAAAAATATAACCCTTCAAAGGGACACTCCACTGCTCAAATACAAGATAAACACATACATAAATATCACTGTTTAACCCCTTAAGGACTGAGCCAAATGTAGATGTTGTGATCAAAACAAAATGTAAACAAAACATTTAATTTGCGCTATATGTCTGTTCAGACGTAATTCATATTATGTGCACCCACACTTCTTATATATCATTTTATTTAGGGGAAACAGAGCTTTCATTTAACATCAAATATGTAGGTATGAAACATAATTTAATGAATAAAATATTACAAAATGAGAGAAAAGAAGGATTTAAAAATTTTCTTTAGTTCTACATGACATTCTAACCGTGAATGTCATAATACTGTTTGCTTTTACTGCAATAAAATACACATATTTGTATTCAGCGATGTCTCATGTGTAAAATAGTACCCACTATGTACAGGTTTTATGGTGTTTTGGGAAGTTACAGGGTCAAATATAGCATGTTAAATATTTCATTTTTTTCACATTGAAATTTGCCAGATTGGTTACGTTGCCTTTGAGACCGTATCGTAGCCCAGGAATGAGAATTACCACAATGATGGCATACCATTTGCAAATGTAGACAACCCAAGGTATTGCAAATGGGGTATGTTCAGTCTTTTTTAGTAGCCACTTGGTCACAAACACTGGCCACAAACATTGGCATTCAAATTAGTCTTTTGCATTTTTCAACCACAAACAAATATTAAAACTAACTTGGGCCAGCGTTTGTGACTAAGTGGCTACTAAAAAAGACTGGACATACCCCATTTGCAATACCTTGGGTTGTCTACTATTGCAAATGGTATGCCATCGTTGGGGTAATTTTCATTCCTGGGCTACCGTACGGTCTCAAAGGCAACGTAACCAATCTGGCGAATTTCAATGTGAAAAAAATGAAATGCAAGCCTTATATATGACTCTGTAACTTTTGAAAACACCATTAAACCTGCACATGAGGGGTACTGTTATACTCAGGAGACTTCGCTGAACACAAATATTAGTTTTTTAAAAAAGTAAAACGTATCACAACAATTACATTGTCTGTGTAAGTGTCATTTGTTTTTGAAAAATGCAAAAAATGTCACTTTCACTGACGATATCATCGTTGTAATACATTTTACTGTTTTAAAACACTAATATTTGTGTTCAGCGAAGTCCTCCGAGTGAAACAGTACCCCCCATGTACAGATTTTATGGTGTCTTGGAAAGTTACAGGGTTAAATATAGTGCTAGCAAATTAAATTCCCTGGACTTTTGGCCTGAGTTGTCAGGCAAATTGTAATTAATAAAATTACATAATTATGTAAAATGATTACATAAATATATACGTAGAATTATTATATATATACGTGTGTATATACATGTGGGTGTGTGTGTGTATATATATATATATATTTTTATATATATAATGAAAAAACGAGTGCACTCAAAAGGACTTAATAGAAAAAACTATTCAATTTATTCACAAATGTGCCAGTGATAAGTTCAACGTTTCAGTCCTCGTAGGACTTTTATCAAGACATCTGTAGACGTAGCTATCTATATTTTTCCGAAATACTTTTCATTTGTTCATAAGGTTTTGGGGAATCCTTGTAAAGATTGTCTGCTGCCTTTTTATTGGAGTATATAGTGAGCACCTTATTTTTGGAATTTTGTATTCATACATTGCAATTTCTATTTATTAATTGTCACTGTATGATGAAACCTTGACTTGGCAAGCATTCTTGATAAAACGTTTTAAAAATGTTTTTCAAATTTCTATGCAGCATTAAAGTGAATATTGAATTACAAACCAGTCTTTGCTTAATCAAGTCAAAATTTAAAAAAAAAAGTTAAAAACATCGGAAAAATTAGATTTTTTTTTTCAAAAATATATATTTCTTAGGGCCTGAATTCACTATTTAGACCTACATGCATGCATATGTTGGGAAAGAGGAAAGAAAGACAAAGTGGTTGAAACTTTACAAGCTTTGCCAGTTACAATACTGGCACTGAAATTAGTACTTATAACTACATTTCAGCAATATAGCCGTGAGAGTTTACAAAAACACAATATTTACTTTGTATCTGTCAGTCTCTCTCTCTTTTAGAGATTTAATTCTATTTAAACAAATGTCAATGAGTCAGTTAAGTGAGTGTGAACACATTGCACATACAGTCTATCAGTACAAACATATTGGTAATGATATCCTTCTCGCCCAACCGTAAGTGTGAGCAGAATATGTTATTAGTAGTGTGCAGATGAAGAGATTCTTTTTTTTCAATATAGGGTAAATATTAATTCAGTATTTAAACACAAAGGGAATTTGTTTTATTTATAAACTGGAACTTAATTGCTATTTAATTGGCAACTAAAATTTAAGTTAAATATGGTACAACATATCAACTTAAAAAAAAAAGGAAAAAACAAGAGCAGGGTTATTATGTTATTCTGTGTGCACAAATTGCTACAATAGTGCAGTAAGCGGTAGAGACGGAGCCAAGACGGAGCAGTGAGCGGAGCAGTGAGCGGAAAGCTACCCATCGAAAAAGGAAGTTCCTAAAATAACTAAACCACTCTGGGGGATAAGAGCTGACACAGTTGGAGGGGACAAAAAGATAAGGTGACAAAATAGTTGCCTACAAATAGGAGGTTCCAAGTTAAATAAGTGGAGTAAAGATAAGTCCATATATAATCAGATATAACCGCAGTTAGAAGTTTTTTTTTTGTTTTTTTTTTGTTTTTTTTGCCTATGCCGGTGTTATAACTTACTTTACCTTTATTAAAGTTAACTTTTTGTAAACATGGTAACAAGCAGGATATAGTAGCAACAAAACCTTGCAACAAAACCTTTGCATATAAAATATCAGATTATATCTAAGGAAGTTCTCGCTGCTGCTGCTAAAAAGAAAAATTTTTTTTTTAAAGAGCTAAAGCGGCTTGAAAGAGTGTGAGTGAACCTCTTCTCCCTAGACTCAGGAGAGAAATACAACATGGCGTCCAAGAGACAAATAAAAAGCAAAGAAAAAAAAGATGACTCTCAGCCAACTAGGCTGTCAGGTTTTTTTTCCCCCAACAAAGAAAAACTGGGGCACAAAGAGAACGAAACGATATTCCATGATCAGAACATGCAAACAACATTTGTGCTCAATACCGAACATAAGAATTATGCGAATTATGTGTCTCAAGATTTCCTGGTGAACAAACTGGACGAGCAAATGGCACAGATTGCTAGCCAGATTGTTAACAGCTCTAATACAATTAAAATGGAGATGGAGAGAATTAATACCAAATTGAGTTCGGCATTAGAAAAAATTGATATAATGGAAGGTCAAATAAATAATTTGCAACGAGAGAACACTCAAACAGAAGCTCTAATACAGCAAATGAACTTAAAGATAACTTAACTTTAACTAGAAGCATGGACAAAAACATTAACTCTCTAAATAACCTTAAGAGATCTGGGAGAGATGAGAGATATGGGAGTAAAGAAGAAGGCGGTGGCTTTTTTTTTGTTGTTGTTGTTTTTCTCCTCTTCTACGAAATGGATCAAGCATACTAATGGCAAAATCCGGAGCTCATTGTTTTTATGAGAAAAAAGCGAAGGAACGAGAGAAAAGGGAAGATCAAAGGAGGAGAGAAAACTTAAAGACTCTATTATGCAAGTAACTCTCTACCCAAATTAGTTGGTGAAGTTGATCTATTCACCTGGTCTATTGAGGAAAAGGAAGATTATCTATTCTAGAGAAGCAGAAGTATGGACTGACCTATTTACAAGCCTAAAAGGGAAAGTGCATGGAAGACAATTAATGTAGATAAAGAAGTCCTCCAAGGATTTTTGTTTGGGCTTCTTTGTGTTTTTTTTTTTTTTTCTTTATTTTTTTTCTCTCTTTCAGACGTCTGTAAGAAGAATTAGGTTTAAAATATATTTATTTATGACCGAGTAAAGGATTATAAGATATAAGATGCCCTTTTTGGGGCAAAAATTGTTTTAGAAATGTGTGGAAACTATAGAAACACAGATAAAGGTGTGGATAGAGAAATAATCATTATAATTATATTTGTAACTTAAAAGTTTATAGAGCACGTTATAATTGAAAGTTTCCATAATTATGTCACTATTGAATTTGTTAAGGGTAACAAGGAGAATAAGCTTAAACTGAGGAATGATAACACGAGTGCCTTTTTTTTTTTTTTTTTCTCATTATTGAAGAAGAAGATTTAGGTTTGAGATATATTTACTTACGACCCAGTAAAGGATTATAAGATATAAGATGCCCGTCTTGGGGTAAAAACGTTTTTTGAAAAGTGTGGAATAATTACTTAATATAGAAACATAGATAAAGGTGAGGGTAGAGAAACAATCACTATAATTATATTAGTAACTCAAGAGTTCTATAGAGAACGTTATAATCGAAAGTCTGCACAAGTATACGGCACTATTGAATCGGTTAAGGGTAACATGGAGAATAAGTCTAAATTAAGGATTGAGAACACGGGTTTTTTTTTTTTTTTTTGGATTTGTATGGAATAAGTATCTATCATAGAACACATAGATAAGGGTATGGGTAGAGAATGTATCATTATAATTCATACTAGTAAATCTAGAGCCTATAGAGAACGTCATAACTGAAAGTTTGTATTATAAATACGTCACTATAGAATTGGTTAAGTGTAAATTGGAAACAGTTTAAATTATAGAATTTTTTTTTTCTCCCTCTCCCTCCCCCAGTCGCCCCTCCTCGACTCTTACTTAGAGTTCTGCCTGATGCTTATATTAAGCATACATCTCGGAGTAGTGAGCTATTCACGAGACGGGGGCTATCCGCTAGAGACTAAGGTTAGTCCTAGGCGAGATAGGTAAAGATGTGGTACCAGAAAAGGTTCCCGATTAATGTATTGTTGTTTGTTATGAATATGTGTTATCTGAAGGGTCTTAAAGGCAAGAGGATAGAAAATAGAGAGAGAGAATGTAAATATGGTTAAGTTTTTGTCTATAAATGCTCAGGGCCTAAATACTATGCATAAAAGATCTATGATACGCAACCAAATGATAAAAGAAAAGATTGATATCTGCTTAGTCCAGGAGACACACTGGAGACAAAATGAGAAACCCACATGGGGAGGTAATAAGTTTCCAATTATCCTACATGCATCCATGAAGGATAAAAAGAAAAGAGGTGTAGCAATGATAATTTCGGACAGGGTTAAGTGGGAAAAACTCTATCAGGATTTAGACATGGAAGGCAGATTTATGATTTTAGTAGCGAAGATAAATGATGTGAAATTTACCATAATTAATCTATACCTTCCGAATGTAGCTCCAGTTTCCCAATTAAAGAAAATATTAAACAAAGCGGACTTGGTTAAAACAGGGATATATTGTCAGGGTACCTGAGGCCTCTACCTCTAAGGGAGGTAGAGACTTGGTGGTTTGCCCGTCCAGGCGAGCTGTTTCCTTCGTTCCTCGCGGTTCATCCAGTCACTTAAACACCGGCCGCGAGGAATCCACGTCCTTTTCTAGCGGGACGCTCAATACGTGACGTCATGACGCTATCACGAGCGACCTGTCACTCAAGTGTCCGATATCCAATCGGTACTTGTCAGAGGCGTGATTACCATCCAGAGCCAGGGTATTTAAGCTTACTTCTCTCTTCAGCTCATTGCCCTGTCGTGGTTCTAGCTTGTCTAGTCACTCAGTGCTCTGGTATTCTAGTTTGCTCTATTTGGTTTTGACTCGGCTTGTTGTACTACCCTGCTTCTCTGTTATCCCTTGACCCGGCTTGTCTCTCGCTTATCTGTCTTCTCGTTCCCTCGACCTCGGCTTGTCTCTGACTATTCCCTATTACTCTCGGTACGTTAGTCCGGCCATTCTAAGGCCCGGTATACGTACCTTTCCACTCTTTGTACTCTGCGTGTTGGATCCCTGTCCCGATCCTGACATTACGACAGGGCCAATGGATCCTGCAGGTACAAACAGTCAGCTTGGTTCTTCTGATCCCAGGTTTGACGCCATGGAGCATAGGATGGATCAGATGGCTCTAGCACTACAGGCACTTTTGTCTCGTGCTAGTAACCCACCTGAGGAGACACGTACTCCTTCTATTTCTCCTGCAGTCTCAGGTCTAGAGGTAGCCACTGTAGGTGCTTCTTCCCGTATTACCCCACCAGTACGTTATGGCGGGTCACCGGAGAAGTGTCGTGGCTTTCTGAACCAGATTAGCATCCATTTCGAATTACAACCCCGCTCTTATCCTACAGATAGAGCGAAGGTTGGATTTGTTATTACTTTACTCATTGAGAAAGCTCTGAGATGGGCCAATCCTTTATGGGAGAATGATAATCATAGAAACATAGAAACATAGAAACATAGAATGTGACGGCAGATAAGAACCATTCGGCCCATCTAGTCTGCCCAGTTTTCTAAATACTTTCATTAGTCCCTGGCCTTATCTTATAGTTAGGATAGCCTTATGCCTATCCCACGCATGCTTAAACTCCTTTACTGTGTTAACCTCTACCACTTCAGCTGGAAGGCTATTCCATGCATCCACTACCCTCTCAGTAAAGTAATACTTCCTGATATTATTTTTAAACCTTTGTCCCTCTAATTTAAGACTATGTCCTCTTGTTGTGGTCTATAATTATAATGCCTTTGTAGCTGCGTTTAGAAGAACTTTTGACCCTCCTGGTAGAAAGGTCAATGCAGCTAGATTACTGTTGCGCCTTAGACAGGACGATCGAACACTTGTGGATTATGCACTAGAGTTCAGGTCCTTGGCGGCAGAAGTTAAGTGGAACGAACAGGCTTATATAGATGTGTTTCTGAATGGGTTATCAGATGTAATTCTTGACGAGGTCGCTACTAGAGAACTCCCTGAGAATTTGGAGGATTTAATTTCTTTTATATCTCGTATTGATGAACGCCTAAGAGAGAGGCAGAACACTCGAGATAGGACCCGTAGACCCTCCTTTAAACTAGCGCCTACCTTTCAAAATTCTGAGTTCGAGGACTTACGTATTTCTGAACCTATGCAGATAGGCAGTACTCATCTCACAGAGAGGGAGAGACAGTACAGAAGAAGGGAGGGTTTATGTATGTATTGTGGAGTCAGAGGTCATTTACGCCTAAATTGTCCTAATCGTTCGGGAAACGCTCGCACCTAAGTTTCTCTAGAGGACAGGCCTTGGGTGTTTCTACTTTGTCCTCTACTCACAACTACAAAGAGTTCAGGCTTCTGTTACCCGTTTCTTTAAAGTGGGAAAAGGGAGTAGTCAAGACTATGGCACTAATCGATTCTGGAGCTGCTGAGAGCTTTATAGATCAGGGTTTTGCTGCCAAGCATGCTATTCCATCCCAGTTAAAAGAGACACCACTGGCTGTTGAGGCCATCGATGGTAGACCGTTACTTGAGCCTGTTATTTTCCATGAGACCATACCGATTAACTTAACTGTTGGCATCCTACATAGAGAGGACATATCCTTACTGCTCATTTCTTCTCCGTCTATTCCCATAGTCCTGGGGTACTCCTGGTTGAGGAAACATAACCCTATTATTAATTGGGAGTCAGGGGAGATAGTTTCGTGGGGACAGAATTGTCAAGAAAAATGCTTGCGGAAGGTCTCACCTCTCGGATTAACCAACACATCGGCTAACTCTGACAATCCTACAGAGACACAAATTCCGTCTCAGTATCTAGATTTAAAGGCAGTATTTGACAAAAAGAAAGCCGATACCTTACCCCCACACAGGTCCTTTGATTGCAAAATTAACCTACTCCCTGGTACCATGCCCCCCAGAGGTCATGTATACCCATTATCTACGAAAGAGAACTCTAGAGGAGTATATTCACGAAAATTTAGACAAGGGATTCATTAGGAGGTCCTCCTCCCCTGCCGGGGCTGGATTTTTTTTTGTTAAAAAGAAGGATGGTTCTTTGAGACCTTGTATTGATTATCGAGGCCTAAATAAGATAACCATTAAAAATGCCTACCCGATTCCCTTGATCACCGAACTCTTCGATCGTTTGAAGGGCTCTACAATTTTCACCAAGTTAGACCTCAGAGGGGCATATAACTTGGTGAGAATCCAGCAGGGACATGAGTGGATGACGGCATTCAATACTCGCTATGGCCACTATGAATATACGGTTATGCCTTTTGGGTTATGCAATGCACCAGCTGTATTCCAAGATCTGATAAATGAGGTTCTTAGGGAATTTCAGCAAGATTGCGTCATTGTATACCTAGATGATATACTTATACATTCTAGTGAGATTGAGACTCATCACAAGCAAGTCAGGAGGGTTTTGCACAAGCTTCTCCAGCATGGCTTGTACTGCAAGTTGGAGAAATGTAGCTTTGATCAAACCCAGGTAACCTTTCTCGGCTATGTGATCTCTGGGGAGGGATTTAAGATGGATCCGGATAAACTCCAGTCCATTCTAGAGTGGCCTTTACCCAAAGGTCTTAAAGCCGTACAGAGATTTATTGGTTTTTCTAATTATTATAGGCGCTTTATTAAGAGCTATTCTTCCATTATCGCACCTATCACTAATATGACCAAACAGGGGGCTGATACTAAGAATTGGACTACTGAAGCTCTTCTTGCGTTCAAAACTCTCAAGGAGCTTTTCGCTTCCGCTCCAATTTTAGTTCACCCCGACACTTCCCTGCCTTTTCTACTTGAGGTAGACGCATCAGAGACTGGTTTAGGTGCTGTCCTATCTCAAAGGTTGGGTGTTGATAAACCATTACATCCATGTGGATTTTTCTCCAAAAAATTGTCCGGTACTGAGAGCAGATATGACATTGGTGACAGAGAATTACTAGCGGTTATCAAGGCTTTGAAAGAGTGGAGACATTTATTGGAAGGTACTTTACATCCTGTTACCATTCTAACAGACCACAAAAATTTGTCTTATATCGGAGAGGCCAAGCGTTTGTCCTCCAGGCAGGCTCGTTGGTCGTTGTTTCTTACCCATTTCAATTACGTTCTGACTTACAGACCTGGCTCAAAGAATTCTAAAGCCGATGCGCTATCTCGCCAATTTGAGCCTTCTGCTTCAGTTGAACCACTTTTGTCCTCCATTGTACCCAAATGCAATATTATTGCTAATACCAGTCTTAAAATTCATTCTCCGCTACTTGACCAGATCTTGAACTCACAACATCTAGCTCCCGGAGACACTCCTGAGGGAAGAAACTTTGTTCCTCCTGAACTTCAACTGGAGCTCTTACAATGTTTTCACGAAAGTAAAATAGCTGGTCATCCTGGTATTCGCAAGACATACTCTCTGATATCCAAGGATTTCTGGTGGCCTTCACTTCGAAAAGATATTGAGGAGTTCGTCGCAGCTTGTGAGACTTGTGCCAAGACTAAACTACCTCATGCATCTCCATGTGGCCTGTTACACCCCTTGGACATTCCTGAGAAACCTTGGTCCTGTTTGTCCATAGACTTTATCGTTGATTTACCTGCTTCCAAGAGACAGACTGTTATTCTCACGGTGGTGGATAGATTTACTAAGATGGCCCATTTCGTGCCATTACCTAAACTTCCGACTTCTCCTGAATTGGCGGAGATTTTTGCGAGAGAGGTTTTTCGCCTACATGGGATTCCTTCGGAGATTGTTTCTGATAGAGGTTCTCAATTTGTCTCACGTTTCTGGAGATCCTTTTGTTCTCAAATGGGTATCAAATTGAACTTCTCCTCTGCCTATCACCCTCAGTCTAACGGAGCTGCTGAACGTACCAATCAAAAGATCGAACAGTATCTGCGTTGCTTTGTTTCCGAACACCAGGACGATTGGGTCGGTCTGATTCCTTGGGCGGAGTTCGCACACAATAACCTTGTTTGTGATTCAACTCGCTCTAGCCCTTTCTTCATGAACTATGGCTTTCATCCTTCGATTTTTCCTTCGGTTTCCTCTTCTCAGGGGATACCGTCGGTTGATGATCATGTCGCCAACCTGAAGAAATTATGGGATCAGACTCGGCAAATTCTGTTACATAGTTCTTCGTTGTTCAAGAAACACGCTGACAAGCATAGAAGAGCGGCTCCTGTTTTTGTTCCTGGGGATAGGGTATGGTTGAGTACTAAGAATATTCGCCTAAAAGTTCCATCTATGAAGTTTGCTCCTCGCTACATAGGTCCTTACAGGGTTCTCACTCGTATCAATCCGGTTGCGTATCGCCTTGCTCTGCCACCTGCCTTACGCATTCCTAACTCTTTTCATGTCTCCTTGTTGAAACCTCTTATTTGCAACAAATTTTCCTCTAAGGTCTCCTCGCCTCGTCCTGTTCAGGTGGAGGGTCAGGAGGAGTACGAGGTCAGCTCCATCATTGATTCCAGAATTTCAAGGGGAAAATTGCAATATCTGGTCAACTGGAGGGGATATGGTCCTGAGGAGAGGAGTTGGGTACCTCAGGAGGACGTTCATGCTTCTCGCCTTCGCAGAGCATTTCACCTCCGCTTCCCATCTCGCCCCGGTTCCTTCCGCCCGGTGGGCGTATCTGAGAGGGGGGGTACTGTCAGGGTACCTGAGGCCTCTACCTCTAAGGGAGGTAGAGACTTGGTGGTTTGCCCGTCCAGGCGAGCTGTTTCCTTCGTTCCTCGCGGTTCATCCAGTCACTTAAACACCGGCCGCGAGGAATCCACGTCCTTTTCTAGCGGGACGCTCAATACGTGACGTCATGACGCTATCACGAGCGACCTGTCACTCAAGTGTCCGATATCCAATCGGTACTTGTCAGAGGCGTGATTACCATCCAGAGCCAGGGTATTTAAGCTTACTTCTCTCTTCAGCTCATTGCCCTGTCGTGGTTCTAGCTTGTCTAGTCACTCAGTGCTCTGGTATTCTAGTTTGCTCTATTTGGTTTTGACTCGGCTTGTTGTACTACCCTGCTTCTCTGTTATCCCTTGACCCGGCTTGTCTCTCGCTTATCTGTCTTCTCGTTCCCTCGACCTCGGCTTGTCTCTGACTATTCCCTATTACTCTCGGTACGTTAGTCCGGCCATTCTAAGGCCCGGTATACGTACCTTTCCACTCTTTGTACTCTGCGTGTTGGATCCCTGTCCCGATCCTGACATATATATAGTGGCGGGCGACTTCAACTGCATACTAGATCCACAAAAAGATAAAATTGTTGAAAGGGAGCTCATTGAATAAATCATTAGTTAAAAACGCTAGCTCTTTGACCAACATTAAAAATAATTATGATTTATTTGACGTTTGGCGCCTCCAAAATCCGGATTTAAGAGATTATACTCACCTATCGAGAGTTTATTACACATACTCAAGAATTGATATGATTTGGGGCAATATGAATTTAGTAGATAACTTGACTAAGATAGATATTGTGGAAAACGTTTGGTCGGATCATAGCATGTACATATTTGAATTAAAAGACAATTCGACAGCTAGAAGTAATTCAACTTGGAAACTAAATAACTACTTGCTATATAATAAACATAGCAAGACCAAGCTGGAGAACCTGATAATATGCTTTTTTAAGGAGAATGACCCTTTGTATACCTCAAATCTTAACACTTGGTGCTCTTTTAAAGCAGTGGTAAGAGGCTATCTTATAAAGCTAAATCACGAAGCTAAAGGTAAAGAAAAAAGATTAGGAGATTTACATATTGAACTCTATAAGCTTACAACTGATAATAAAAATGAGCCTACTATGGAGAGAGGGAGAAGAATAGCAGAAGTTCAAAAAAATATTTTACAATGTCTGAATATTAAGATAGCAAATAATATCAAGAAATTAAAACTCAGATTCTACTGTAGAGGGAATAAAACAGATAAGATGTTAACTAATAAGCTGAGGAAACAACATGCTAAGGCACGCATATCCAAGATTGTATATAATTCAAACACCTATATAAATCCAAAAGAGATTGGAGACTGTTTTAGAGATTACTACGGGTCATTATACAATCTTCCCGTAGAAACCTCTGTAACAAAGATTAAAGAATATTTAACCAGTACAAAGCTAAAAAAAATAGATCAAATTCAGAAAGCTAGTTTAAACAAAGTGATTACAGAGGATTAGGTGATTAGGGCTATATCTAAAACCCAGAAGTTAAAAACACCAGGTCCAGATGGTTTCTCTAATTTGTTTTTCCATACTTATAAATCTATTTTGAGCTCACATCTAGCACTAGCGTTTAATAATGCGGTGAAAATAGGAAGCTTCCCGGAAGAGATGACAAGAGCAAACATGCTTCCCATCTTGAAACAAGGAAAAGATCCAGCTGTAGTATCCAGCTACCGTCCCATCTCTCTAATTAATTCAGATGTAAAAATATTCTCATCCATCTTGGCAGACCGCCTTAAAAGTATTATTAAAAAGCTCATTTATAATGACCAAATAGGCTTTATACCAGATAGATGGGTGGGCTCCAATTCAAGAAGAATTATAAGCATTATAGACAACGCTAACAAGAAACATATTCCTCTTATGACCCTAGCAGTCGACGCAGAAAAAGCCTTCGATAGGCTAAACTGGAAGTTTTTAGAACTAACCCTAGAAGCCTATGGAATAGACGGCTGGATGATAAGAGGAATTATGGCCCTATATAAAAATCCTTCTACTAGAATAGTAGGCCCAAATGTATGTTCAGATTGGGTATCAGTAAATAATGGAGTGAGACAAGGGTGTCCGCTCTCACCTCTATTATATATCCTCTCAATAGAACCCTTAGCGGAAAATATTAGACACAACGCAGATATAAAGGGATATAAAATAGGAGAAAAAGAATTAAAAATTAGTCTTTATGCGGACGACATCCTTCTGACAATCACTGAGCCAATTAGATCCCTGAAGCATTTGATGGAGGAAGTTAGACGGTATAGCCAACTAGCAAATTATAAACTTAACAATGAAAAAACAGTTGTGATGAGTATTGAATTAGACAAAAAGTCAAGAGAGGAAATTAGTAATCTCTATGCATTTACATGGGCACCTCAGAAGTTTGACTGCTTAGGAATAACCATTACGAAAAATATAGAGAGAATGATGGAAGAAAATGTTTTAAGTTTGTTAAAAAGTACAAACTTACTACTCAAAGATTGGAGAAATGCGCAGATTACCTGGTGGGGCCGTATTAATGTCATCAACTCCTATATCATCCCTAAGTGGAACTATTTATTTCAAATGATTCCACTCAGGGTTCCAGATAGTTGGTTGACAATATTACAGAATAATCTAGAGAACTTTATTAATAAGGGTAAGAAAAATAGAATAAATAGGAAAATCTTATCATTAAAAACCAAGGACGGTGGATTAAATTTCCCCAACATAAGAGTTATATACTGGGCAAACGTGATTACACATATGTATAGGTCCCAGATGGTGATGGCTAGGGAAGAAAGTTGGTTTTGTATGGAAATGGAAGATTTGGGTCTAAAAAGTTCAGAGGGCATATTATGGAATACAAAACCTTTAGGGAAAATGGAGATAGATATTAAAAATAATATTATATGGGCTCAAATGGTGCCAGTCTGGGAGGAAATCAAAATGAAAATGGGTCTAAAATATGCAATTTTGGATACAGCAAACCTGAGGACAATAGAAGTTAATATGAGGGACATCTCTCTAGATAGCTGGCGAACCCAGGGAATATATAAAGTCTCGCAGATATTAGGTGCAGTTAACATATTGCCTTTTGATATTATTTTACAGAAATTTCATCTGTCCCAGCGAGAAGTATTTACGTACCTGAGACTTAAATATTTCCTGCAGAAACACCTTAGCAAAGAACTTGGAAAAGCGTCTACGATGATAAAAAATATTTTCTCAAACCAGACTGTACCAAAAGTCCTAGCTAAAGCAATAGAAGCTATAAGAAACATTAATAAAGTGGTTAGCTTCCCTCAGAAAACTAAATGGGAAAATTATCTGAAATGCCCTTTAGATCAGGATGAGTGGTGTAAAGCTATAAATATTACCCGTCGACAGGTCCAATGCTTAAATCTATTAGAATCTTACTATAAGGTCATCTATAGATGGTATCTAGTCCCTAGTAAGCTGTCCCAGATGTACCCAGGGGTATCTTCTAAATGTTGGAGATGTGATAAAGAAGTAGGCTCATTTATCCATATCTGGTGGAGTTGTTCAAAAATTCAGAGCTCTATAAAGAGAATGCTAAGATTCATAAAAGATATAACCGGAATAGAGTTAGAAATGAAACCCGAGATAGTCTTGCTACATATGCACTGGCCAAAGATGGTCTATAGTATCAGATGTTTTATTATTCACTGTTTTATCGCATTCAAAATTGTCTTGGCACGGAATTGGAAATCAAACCAAACGGTCAATTGGGATATGATTAAGGACCAAATCCGTCTTCAGACAATGATGGAGAGAGATCTGAGCATCCCATATTTGAATGCCCCCAAAAGAAGAGATCTATGGCAAAGGTGGTTTAACAAAATTGAAAATTGGCTATAAATCCTATTGGGACTTACCTGAGCTCAGAAATAATTAGAGCCATGAGTTAAAGACATATCCTCTCTCAATGCCTGACCCGGCAGATAACATTGTATTGTGTTTGTATTCTGTATTTTGTATTTTGTATTATGTAAATGTGTTAAATATGTTAAAACAGTATTGGACTTACATAGTCCTAGTGTTAAATGGATGTGTGTAAGAAATTAAATAAAATAATTTATACTAAAAAAAAATAAAAACAATTGCTACAATAGTGATTTACTTAAAGGACGTACAAAGGTACAGAAAACACTTCGTTGTTCAACCCTTCATCAGTGTAAATGCAAAGAGCACCCTTTCCACGTGGATCTGACCCTTTTTGGGGGGAGACAGTGAAGCAACAGTGTCACAGTCTCCCGCCCACTCTCTCTTTAACCATCTCCGACTAGTGTCCCAACTCTATGGATGCTGGAGTTGGAAGGAATGCCTAATGGTAACTCCCTCTCACCTGATATGTTGTTGTTCAAGGGTCAAAGTCTAGATAGAAGGTTCAATGCACAGTTTTACATAATACTACAAAATACCTAGATTGGGTGGTTAACCAATAGGATTGTAGGCTGCAACATGAGCATACATCTCAGCAAAAAATTATAGTAAGCTAATTAAACTAGCCTACCAATCTTATATAGAACTTGTGGGACCCACAATTTCAGAGAAGATAACAAAGTATGTCTCAGAAACATAACCCACAAGGTAGAGGGATTTGCATATCAAAAACAATCTAAAAGCCATTTTTATAAATACATTTTGCTGTGTCACTATATATTTTACAAGGTTGGCATTTACATATTCTTCAATGTGTGCTCAAAGAATATTAAAAATAAAACGCTTTAAAAATGGATGCATAATATATGATTATATCACACCCGTCATAACAAATAATATGTCACTAACAGGCTTCTAAGATCAAATGAAATTAATCAAACAGAGAAACTCACAAGGCACTTTCTTCTATCATGTCACAAGAAGTCTAAATTGTATGTATTCTATAGTTTAATGTTGCAGGCAGAGGATACAATCATGCAGTATATCATATCCAGTATGTTATTAGTGTTATCATTTAAAAAAGACACATTTCACATTTAGTACTCCAATATAGCTGCTCATAATGTAAATTCATATGTTTATTTTATGGAAATTATTATTGCCTTGGGGGATATAAGTTATGGAGGCGACATTAAAGAATGGGTCGATTTCAAACTCTGACTTTTGTGATATAATACGCATAGAAATGAAGAGGTATGTTTTGCCCTAATCACATTGATATGGTTTAAAATGAGTCATCAGCATATAAATATATTATATTAATATTGCCACATGTGTGGAATTCAGACTGATAAATAAAAATTAAGGTGACATTTTCTATCAGGCATCCTCAGTTTTAGAATTATCACCATTAAAATGTAATATTTTTGTTTATTTTAGGACTGATGTTTTAGGTTACAGTGGGAAATATGAGACTTTTGCATAGATGCACTTTAAAGGGACACTGTAGGCACCCAGACCACTTCAGCTCATTGAGGTGGTCTGGGTGCAGTGTCCCTTTTGCACTTAGAGCTGCAATGAAAAAATGTTTACATTTCTGCTCCAAGTCTGCCTCAGTGGCTGTCTACCAAACAGCCACTGGGGGCACTTCCGGAATCGTAATAGACTTTTGGTTATCTGACGCTGGAGGCCCTCAAGCTCTGCATGAGGACCTCCAGGGTAAGATTTTTCCCCATAGGAAAGCATTGATTCAATGCTTTCCCATGGGGAGGTCTAATGTGTGCGCGGCATTTGCCGAGCATGCTAATTAGAACCCGCTCGTCGCAAGACGTCAGAGGGGACGCAGCTCTGACCCAGTGCCGATGGACATCTGAGCTTGGTTCAGGTAAGTAAATAAAGTTTTTTTTTACCCTTAATTTTCCTGGTAGAGGGGTGATGAGGGAGGGTGGAGGCAGAGGAATTGGTAGTGCCAGAAATACAGCTTTGTATTCCTGGCATTACAGTTTCCCTTTAAATTAATTTTTAAATTCTATGCTTACAGCAAAGGAGCTAGGTACTTTCCAATTTTTTTAAATTTACTATCAACCCATACAGAAGTACAATGTTTAATGTACCTTTTGAACCCAAAGAAATGTTCTCATAATTGTACACAACGTTAAAACCTGTAATGTATGAATCATGGATTGTTGAATTAATATACCTACCAGAAAACAGAGGAAATTTAGGATCTGACAAAAACGCTTTAGGCTTAAAGGGATACTCCACTGTTTAGTACATATAGCCCAAATAAAAACCTAGATACATTAATTATAATTTTTTTGCATTTTGGTATATATAAAAATAGCTTGTAACATCTGCAGTTCTCTTGTCCAGACTTTCTGTGTCTGTCCAATCACAGGCTGCCCAATGCAGCTCAATGAGAAGTCTTTGCAAGGCAGGTGCCCTGGGCAATTGCTGCCTCTTGAAGTTAGCTCCACTGAGCTAACAGAACCAGGAAGTAACAGGACCGGTTGTCTGCTTGAAAGCCAAAGGGGTGTAACCGGGTCAATTCATAAAAGTGTAAATTTCTATTGAAATCTACACTTTTTGCAAAATGAAAAAGAGAAGACACACTCTTCAAACATAAAGCTTTAGGGGTCTGGAGTGTCCCTTTAAAGAACAGAAGGGAAATTAGGATAAAGATAAATAAGATAAATTTAATTAATAGTGTTTTTCAAATGTATAATTATAATAAAATAATACATTCACTAATAAATTAAAAAGTTGCAATGTTTGTGTTGTTTTTAAACGAGTGCTTTTTATAACTAAAATGCAAAATTTAGTGAATTAAAAAAACTATTTATCAAATTATAGATCAAAGTAGCTGAATTTGAAAAATGGAGTTGCTCTTTAAAAGAATATTTGGAAACAAGTTTTGAAATTTAGGATGAAGTAATGAAGATCATTCTTTTTTTTTTCTATTTTCCCCCATTTTTAAAAAGGACATTCTAAGCATCAAAACTACAATGTGTTAGTGGTTTTGGTGCATAGATGCTGTTCCTTTTTCACACAGTTGTAAAACACTGCAATTTCCGAGAAACAACAGTGTTTACATTTGTCGATGTACATAGATCTAGTGTATGTGAGATTAACGGCCACTGCAGACACTCTCACTCTATATTATAAGCACCAAAACTTCAGCTTAATGAATCAGTTTTGGTGCATATATGATTGCTCAGTTCTCTGCTTTTTAAGAGTTAAATTACTTTGTTTACGCAGGTTTAGCCACACATTCCCTGGCAGAGTATCATACAGCCTCTATTAAAAAAAGGTTTCATTATACAGCACAGTGTGTTTTCATTAGAAGTTCTTATCTGCTGCCTTTTAATTGAACTTTACTCATATGCAGGAGGCTGCTTTAGGTTCTATGTGCCATTAACAGAGCACAATATAAGAAAGTCTAAACTAAAAGATACTGTGCAATATGGCAAGTTATTATTACTGTGGCATCCAAAAGAAATGAGAGAAAAAAAGTCAGTAACAGCCAGGAGAGGTGTGGAAAATGTTGCAAAATCTATACACAGATCTATACACACAGAACCCCTTTATTAAGCCAAGCACTTACAGTTTTCCCTCAAGCAAAAAGAAAATATATGAGAAATCTGAGAAAGGCAAATGCTCAGAAAACTCAATAGCTTAGCATTTAGTAAGTCCCCACTCAGGACAATGTTTGCCAATTTGTGCCATTGGAGAGAACCTATATTATTTAGGGAACTGTCTAACACATGGGTCGTCAACCTGGTCCCTACCGCCCACTAGTGGGCATTTCAGGATTCCAGGTGGGCAGTAGGGATTTCGGCTGCAAAAATCCTATGTTTGAGAGAGTGGGTGGCTGGGCTGGTGTGGCTGGGGCTGGGCTGACAGCCCTAATGATCATTCTGATTAATCCTCCCCTCGGACTGTGCCAGCCTGTCTGTCCAAGGGGAGGGAGGAGCTGGAAGCTGGTGTGGCTGCCAGCAGCTGCAAGGAGACCTGTCAGTCTCCCTGCACAGTCTAAAATCATTTTGGCCGCATGCCCCGCCTCCTAACAGAAGCTCCGACTCCCGCAAACAAGCTCCACCCCCACGCACATTTCTGGAGAGCTGCCACTGGACCTAGAGGACACTGAAAGGTCTACCCACTATAGAGCCCCCCTACCCACCTCACAGCCACCTACCCACTATACAGCCCCCTACCCACTATAGAGCCCCCCTACCCACTATAGAGCCCCCCCAACCCAACTCACAGCCCCCTACCCACTATACAGCACCCCCTTCCCACCTCAGAGCCCTACCCACTATACAGCCCCCCTACCCACCTCACTGCCCCTACCCACTATACAGCCCCCCTACCCACCTCAGAGCCCCCCCCACCCAAAATAAAGCCCCCTACCCACCTCACAGCCCCCTACCCACTATAGAGCCCCCTACCCACTATACAGCTCCCCTACCCACTATACTGCCCCAACCCACCTCACAGCCCACTTCCCACCTCAGAGCCCCTTACCCACTATACAGCCCCCCTACCCACCTCACAGCCCCCCTACCCACTATAGAGCCCCCCTACCCACTATACAGCTCCCCTGCCTACTATACTGCCCCCTACCCACCTCACAGCTCCCCTAACCACTATACAGCTCCCATATTCACCTCACAGTCCCCCTACCCACTATACAGCCCCCCTACCCACTATAGAGCCCCCTTACCCACCTCACAGCTCCCCTACCCACTATACAGCCCCCCTACCCACTATACAGCCCCACTACCCACCTCACAGCCCCCTACCCACTATACAGCCCCACTACCCACCTCACAGCCCCCTACCCACTATACAGCCCCACTACCCACCTCACAGCCCCCTACCCACTATACAGCCCCCCTACCCACCTCACAGCTAACCTACCCACTATACTTCCCCCCTACCCACTATACATCCCCCTACCCACCTCACAGCTCCCCTACCCACTATACAGCTCCTCTACCCACTATACAGCCCCCCTACCCACCTCACAGCCCTCCTACCCACTATAGAGCCCCCTACCCACTATACAGTACCCCCTACCCACCTCACAGCTCCCCTACCCACTATACAGCCCCCTACCCATCTCACAGCCCCCCTACCCACTATACAGCCCCCCTACCCACCTCACAGCCCCCTACCCACTATAGAGCCCCCCTACCCACTATAGAGCCCCCCTGCCCACTATACAGCCCCCTACTCACCTCACAGCTCCTCTACCCACTATACTGCCCACTACCCACCTCACAGTCCCCCTACCCACTATACAGCCCCCTATTCACCTCACAGTCCCCCTATCCACCTCACAGTCCCCCTACCTACTATACAGCCCCCCTACCGACCCACAGTCCCCTATCCACCTCACAGTCCCTGTACCCACCTTACAGCCCCTTTACCCACTATACAGCCCCCCTACCCACCTCACAGCCCCAATACCAACTCACAGTCCCCCTACCAACCATACAGAACCCCTACCCACCATACAGCCCCCCTAACCAGCTTACAGAACACCTACCCACTTCACAGCCCCCCCATCCACCTTACGAAAATCAAACCAGATAATATTTAGTCTCGCAGCATCAACCTCAAGGATTTCATTAATCACTAGTAAAGGTAATTTCAATTTACTTTATTGTTTTCTCATCAAACTTTATAAAGTTAAAAACATTATAAACATGGATAAAGTAGAAATAAAAAGATAAATGTACGTACATTTATTTTAATTTTAAAAACACCCTCCTTTCTTAAAGATATTCCCCACTTGCGCAAAAACTGGCGGACGGTAAGGCATTTTTTCCATCAAGAAAGATGCATTAGTGGGCGGTAGGTAGAAAAAGGTTGACTACCCCTGGTCTAACAGCTTATAACAATGATTGCCATGAATACTGAACAACCTTGCACTGGAAATACTGTTTCAAAAAAGCAATTTTACACGATTAGTCATCTACTACTTAGATCTGTTATGCAAAACCTTTATAAACATTTAACATTATTAAAGAACAGGAAAAAGTGCATCATTGTTCATTACTAAGGGTAATAGAAGACCAGTTAAGCAGAATGACTGGAAAACTCAATTTGCTTACTTTAGAGAAAAGTTGGGAATATGGTAGCCCTGATAAAATATATACAAGGTCAGTTCAAACAGCTCTCTTGTAACCTGTTCATTAACAGGACTGTGCATAATCAAGAGAGCGTTCTTTAGATTAGAGATTAGATTTTGCATACAGCATAGAAAATGGTTCATTAGCGTTGGAATGGCAAAATACATGGTGTTCTCTGATTTTATAAATTCACCCCTGGTGAGTATACCATGCATTGTTCAGGCTTGTTTAACTTTTAAAGCTTGGCTAGCTGTTTGGACTTGTCATTTTAAGCTCTGGTAAAAGTATAGTAACATCACCAGTGGCATATGTCTGTTCCTAAAAATGCAGGTCCTGACAAGATTAGAATAATCATATCAGTCATATTTATCAAATTACTTGGCAGAACTATTGAAGATCCGTTGATGTAGGAGAGTTTATGTCATTGAGACCAATGACTATAAATGCAATCTCTAACTGAAATTTGTAGGCCCTCAGAGATAACTATTTGCACATATGTACAGATGGAATCAGCAAAAAATGTGTATGCACGCAGGGGCTTTCTAACAAAACTACTAATTGTGGTGAATTAAAAACTAAATTGCAAAATGAAGGACACAATAGCCAGACTGTGACTAGCAAAGTCACATATTTTTTTCAAAACTAAATTGGACGAGCACACGCTTTCTAATGAGGTTAAAATCCACCTATGTGCATTATGTAATTAGACTTGATAGAAGCTTGTGTATTTACCTTAAATCTTGTTGTACCTGTTGCTGAAATACATTTCTGCTATTTGTGGATACCACACTGTGTGACCAGGTTATCTATTCTAAGATAATTATTTCAAAAAAGACCTCTCATGTCATATAGTGGCACTGTGTCATTTTGCCTCAGTCTACTGATTCATGTCACAGACCAGCTCTATCAACCGGTGTCAGGAAGATTGAGGGAAAGTGTTTTGAAAGTTAATGAGTATCCAGTTCCAGCCCTTTTAGCCTATCAATGAGCTCTTCAGAAGCTCTTGGCAGATGAACACTCATGATAGGCTGCCATGATGGGCTGCCTGTCATCGTAGAATGCATGCACACAGATATGGCACACAACTTTGTGGTCAAACGCGTTGTGCATCATGCTAATTATTCTCAGGGATGATGAACGCCTTTGTAAGTAGATATGTTGTTCATGACATATATTTCTGCCTGTGGGTTCCTGTGATATTGATCAATACCAGCTTTCTTGCCTTCTTGGTCTTTCTTTGAAAACATAATCTTGGCTATATACTCTTCTATTTGATAATTCCAACTGTTCTCAATGTTTATTCCCTTCACTATTAAATATTTTAAATTAGCTTACTTTAAAGATAATTCATTATTATCAGTTGTTGAGGTGGAATTTAAATAAAAGCCAAGAAAGCTTTTCTCACACCTTGTTGAAATATAATTTTGTTCCTGCCTTACCTACCTATCCAATCTTTTCATTTCTTGGATGGGTAAGATCGTGGTAGGGAAGATAACACTACCAAAAATAGTATTTTGAAACTTGCCAGTTAATCCAGAAACATAGAACATAGACATTTAAGTGTGAATCCGGAGCCAGAGAAAACCTAGGCTTGTCTCTTACCATATTGTATATCCCATCATCGAAAGATGACCAGGCATCCCCAATATCAACTATAACCATGCTGTGGCAATTGTAACACAAATCATGGATATTCACAACTTAAAGCCATTAAACAAAAGATAAGAATGGAAACTTAAACTTGTGCTTCTACTTACCTGACTTGCAAAAGTGATGGTTGGAGCCGCGCTCAATCCCAGAAACCACCCGGTGCTCCGCAGCAGGAACAGCAATCCCACAACAACAAGGCATCAAAGAAATTCCCCAGGCACTCAAGGTGTTAAAGTTTCAATGAAACAAGAGGAATAGCAATGTTTCAACCTTCTAAGCACTTTAAAAAGACCTCTCAGGAGGTCGAAACGTTGATGTTCCTTTTGTTTCATTAAAACTGCCTGCGGCTTTAACACCTTGAGTGTTTGGGGAATTTCTTTGTTGCCTCTACTTACCTGACAACTTCTTCCATAAAATGATAACTTATCATTATACCAATGGGAGACATAACATGTGGGTCATAAATATTTACCTCTGAATCACATTCCCAAAGAACACATCCATTATCTTTATTCTTGGATGACCATTCTAATCCCCAACAAAAGAAGATTAAACTCTCTTTGGCATCTACTTTCAAATTCGTCTTCTGTCTTACATATCACTAGAACACGACTCACTAAAAACACATTGCAGTGAGTACAAAATCTCTAGCAACCTACGAAAGTCTGCTCAGAGACAGAACACGTATTGCTTTGCACAGTGATTCACAAGTTTATTCCTCTCTTTCCAGGAAGGTCATATGAAATTATGCCTGGGGTACAAGAATATGTAAAGGTTCCATTAGAAATTGCTTCTTTCAGGATTATTAAGTCCGCAAACAGATTGGATCGCGGGATTTGGAGTCTCTATAATTATGCACTTTTCCAATATTTTTTCTTGATTTGTGCTATTTTATTTGTGATGGTATTTTGTTGCATATATGTTTTGTCTTTTTTTCTCCTCGTATATGGGGAATTACCCTTATTTGGAATGTGATTAAGTTATTATTTACTTGTACACAAATTGGGTGGTTATTTCATTTAGTTATTAGAACACAGTGTAATGTATATTTTAAATGCCCCACTTTTGTGTGTTATTGTGTGCAAATGGTACTTTGTGGATGGTAGAGGCACAAAAATGATTTACACTGTTTTAGATCATTTTTGGTGCACTGTTTTGTACCAGAACATTTTCAATTGAATGCAGTTTAATAAAAGTGTAAATATTAAATGCTAAAAATGTGAACATCTTGTACAAATAGAGTTAATAGTATTTCCTATAGTGAAAAGGAGCATGTATTATTTTAGCTCCATGATCCCCACCGCTATATCTGATTAACTATGCCTCTAACAGAATTTTGAATCATTATTTTAAAAGCGATCAAAACAGGAATGCGTTGAACCTCTGTTCATACCCATTACAGAAATTGTTAACTACAAGCAGCCCAATATGATACAGATTTTTATGGTTTTATAAAAAAAAAGAAAAAAAAAAGCATTCTTACAGTACTTACATAAAGGTTTCTTGCTCTAATTAGCTCTTGTCTTGTGAACATATTTTTTTTCTGGCATTAAGAAGAGCTATAAAATGTGTAGTGGTGCCATGGCCATGTATTAACCGAGGAAAGGTTATCAATGTGTATGTTCTCATTACAATGCAACCTAATTGGCCTCACTGGTGGTTTTTAAATGCCTGTTTGTTTTACACTGACACATTAAACTACCTGTAAAGTGTTCTAGGTACATTTTCTAAAAATGTAATGATTTTTTTTTTTTTTTAATTCTTTATTTTAGTGTGCAATAAAAGAGTAACAAACAGGCTTGCTTAGCCACGACAGCGTCTGCAAGCTTATAATGGTCAAACATTTGCATACAGTGCTATGACATGTGTAACAATTGCACTTTTTTTGTGTTTAAAGAAACAGGCTGATTCATATATTGTATTGTAAGACTTAAAACATTTCAGGCTAGAGATCCTACGGTAGTAAAAGGTAGATTATACATGCTTAATACGATTATTAAATGACAGGCTTATGTGAGAGAGTGTCAGGTGCAGATTTCTCCACCCTGATTAAGAGTAGCCCTCAAGGGGCAGCGCGTTACTGAGCTCGCCAGGTTTAGCTTTCATGTAGGCTTATGCTTTTTTAGATGCTATCTATGCAGATGAAGTAGTACTATCAATGGTGGTTAATGCATTTAAACGTCTAGGCAAACATTCGCAGGTGCATGTTTAGACCGTGAGCTATGATCACTTTATGTCTTGATATACATCATATACACTATGTATTCATGTCTAAATGCTGGGCTATGCAGGTGCAAGTAGGGAAGGCAAGATGATGTAGACATGGTGAAAGCTAAACATTTGTTTGCTATTGTTAATGTCCAGTTTTATATTTGCTAGTCATCGGCTGTGGTAGCTTGCGGTCGGCATCTATTAATCCGGCTGTCCTTTGCTTATGAGGTTCTTCACCCGATTCCCTGTCTGGGCTCTGCTCGGGGTTGGTTGCGGGATTTATCTGGGGCAGCCCTGCTGCGTTCCGAGCGTGTGGTATGTCCCCATCTCCTGCCCTCATCCGGGTCTGTGTCAGTTGTGGTGAGGCAGTGGTCCCCGCTTTTGATGTCCTTCAAGTTCCCAACCGGGTTGGAGTCTGGGGGTATGGTGGCTAGAGTCCCCTGACTTGTAGTAAGCCTGTCGTGGGCTTGTTGTCTCAGGCAAGGGTTGTAAAGCTGATGGTGGCTGGGACACTCTGTCTGGGCAGTGTGGCAAGGAGATACCCTCTCGCGCCCCTTTCTTATTAAGCAAAGGCTTCTTAGCTTGGGAGGGGTAGTGATCACCTTGGGTGAAGGGGGGGTGTAAGCGGGCAGACCTGGGGTATGTCGCCTTTTAGTTAGGTGACTCACCGCTGGTGGTCTGTCGCCGACCCGTTGGTACTTGCGTCTGGTTTCCCGCCTTCTCCTTCCAGCTTTCCAGGTTTTAGTGTGGCCCCTTTCTGGAGCTGCGGGTTGTGGCTTGGTGACCTGGGAGGGGGGTGCTGCTTGTGTCTCTGCTGGAGCGGAGAGCTTTGCCCAGAAAGCGGCTAGCAGTCGGTCCAGACGCTCCGAAAGTGGCGGCAGTGTGAATTTTCGTTCTGGCTGGCACGTGGCGTCCGCCATGATGTGGCACACCAGACCAGCAGTGTCGGTGAGTTGATTTCGTTGCCGTGCCTAGGCTTGAGCCGGGATGTCCCTCTCCGGCGGGGGGGGGGGGGTGAGTGTGTGTCGGGGAGACCTCCAAGAAGTTTGGCAGCAGCTAGCAGAGGGATCGGCCGCCTCCCCCATGCCGGCTGGGTAGGCCGCCTGTAGGCCTCAGGTCGATCCCCGGTACGTCGTCGCTGTGGGTTGCCGCGGCTTTGCGGACGCACTTACACTGTGGTAAGTCCTCTGTACAGGGGCTGAAAAGTAGGCAGTTGTAGGATGTAATTTCGTTATTTAGGCTTATTTCTGGCTTTTTTGTGAGGAGCTCCACCAGCATGCGTCCGTTCAGCCCGGCTGCTAGGCTCCGCCCCCCAAATGTAATGATTTTAATAGTTAAGATTTTTCTGTTTCTTTGTTTGCTTTTCCCTCAAGAATATGTAACCATTCCCATATCTACCAAAATGCTACAATGATATGCCATGCCACAATGCCATATCTCCTAAAACCAGAAACCAATGAAAGGCAGATATGAGCATTGCCAGCATTGATTTAAACGGACATTATAGTCACCAGATCAACTACAGCTTAATGTAGTTGTTCTGGTGACTACAGCCTGTCAGAGAAAAGGCAGTGCTTGCATTTCTCTAGTGGCAGTTACTCAACTGCCACTAAAGGTGCTTCCTGGGTCAATGCTGCACGGTGTGCATCAGAAATTCAGTATCTCCACACTCTGCATGGAGATGCTGAATGCTCCTTATAGAGGTGCATTGCTTCAATGCATCTCTATGAGGAGATGCCCACTGTTGCAGTAGTTTTTTTGCCGCACATGCACACTAGCCTCCTATGGGAAAGCATTGGATTGACTAAGATTGTCAAATTTGATGATCTCAGCCAAGGAGGTAGAGCAGGGAAGAACAAGGCGTAGCGATACCGGCGCTGGCTCACAGTTCTTTTTACATTTTATTTAATATACAGAAATTTTGATGGTGTTGGCGGTGCAGCATCAGTCCAATAATGGCATTTCTGTTGAAACAGCAGCAAGTCGGTATACATTCAGCTTACCAGTGCTTCATTGGTACTTTCCACTCTCTGTGTGACACACTGTATGGCAGACATGTAATGTCTCATCACTTCTTCTCCCTCTCCAGTATTATCCATCTCAAAAAGCAAATACTGTGAACTGAAGGAGAGTGACAGTGTGAAGGCATACAGAAATAGTCCTGGACCAAGGCCAGCAAAGAAGGAAACACAATGTTGGTGTCCTTCTGACTTTTGCCCAGCCCATAACTAAAGATCGTGAAAGTTTAAATCTTTAAAATAAGTGAGTCGAAAGGTGATGAGGAGGTAGAAATATTTGGAAAGGGAAATATGAATGACATGAATGGAAGAGGTAAATTAAGACATGTAAAATCAGATGGAATGTGGAGAAAAGAGGAAGGGCAGAAGACAGTAAAAGGGGGATAGCAGAAGAATACTAGTTAGAATGCAGAAAATTAGTGAATAGAAAATATGGATGAAATAAGAACCATACTGAATGAAAAGGGGAGAAGGCAAAGCACTGGGATGGGGATGTGGAGGAAGGGTATTGAAAAGGAAGCAAAGTGAATGTAAAGAAAAAGGCAGAGGAAAAGGGTACATCATAAGAATTGAAATAACGAGGATAAATATTGTTTATGTGTTAGCCTTATCCTTCCTGGACCCCTTCAATTAAGTATTTTTTTAGTTTTGACCCTCCACACTGAAGACATTGAGCAGCACTAATTTAGATGGTGAGATATAACTCTTTATTGGAAACAGGAAGGAAATCTTTACATGCATTTAAACAAATACCAAAATTCTTATTTATGTTTTGCAGAATCGGAAGATGACAATAAACAATTACCATCAGTGAGATATGAACCCCAAGATACCCTCACACAGCTTGGTCAGGGGAGTAAGGAGGAGTAATGGGGTCAGGGGTGCAAGGTAAACATGCCTTTTCCTTCTTTTTTTTAAATAATGATTCACATAAAATACTTACAATGAAGTATACCGTTAAAAAATGGATTGTCATTGGAAGCAGCCTTTAGAATAAACAGTAAACAGAGAGAGATGGAGTGACAGAGAGCAAGCGAAAGAGAGTTCTGGCAGGATGGAGGTCTGAGATATCTTATCTACACTCCTTCCCAAGCACCTGCTGTATATTCTAACACTCTGCGTTGACTCTCTTTATCGCTGATATACCGATACATAGCACCACACAGTTCTTGAGACCCTTAGCAGGTGTCATCTTGGAGCTCCCTGAAAGTTCAAAAACACTGTTGATGCTTCCAAATTTTTCCCAGGTGATCTCTATTTTAACTCCATTACAATTTTTAACCATTATTCTTGTATTATTGAAGTACTTCAAATGCATTATTCTTTATAATTTCAGAACATAATTTCAGAATATATCACATGCCTAGATTTTACTAATTATTACTGGTTTCCTTAAAGTCCATAAAAATGCTTATTGAGGACACTTCTAGTCAAAATACAAATCCTTATCCTAATTTCCTGTTATTTGAGGCAGTCATGGTTCTCCTGACCTACAAAGCTGCATGTGTCCATAATGTCAGATATTAGCCACTCACCAAAAGTGTTGTTTAATGTTGCCACTTCCCTAAGCAATCCCCCGTGCTGATGCTAACATGCTGGCTTCACTGGTGGTGGCATACTGCTTTCAGTGCATCCTATACTCCGAAAGCAAGCACCTACTGGGGAGTTACACAGTGATAAGGGGCAAGAGGAACACCTGTCACTTAATCTGTGGGATTAGACCCTGTGGGCCACTGGCACACATGTCTTACGTTGAGGATTTACCTGAAAGGTAGGCGAGGGACCATATTTTTAAAGAACTTTACTTTAAAATCTATAAATTTGCTAGTATTTCTGCGAGCACAATGTAGAGATGGGTCTTTGGTTTCTCCATAAGTGGGGACAAAAGGGCCAGGAGAGCGTACTGTACATCTGTTTGGAGGCTGCTTGTGGGTTTGCTTGTGTAGAGTGGGCTGATTGTGGTGTTTCAGTTTCAGTTGTGTTTTGTTTGTGTTATAATATGTCTGGCTAGGGGCTATAGAGATTGTGAGTGTGTAGGTGCATGAGTGCGTGTTTTTGAGTACAGAGAATCTAGTGTGTCCTTAGGAGTTCCAGAGTGCGTATAGGTGATGTGTAAATGTCAGGAATGTAGTGTGTGGGTGGTGCAGTGTGTGTAGGGGATCCAGAGTCTTTACAGGGGATGTAGTGTGTGTGTATAATTGATGTAGTGTCTAAATGGGATGCAGTGAGTGCAGTGTGTGTGAGGAGTGCAGTGTGCGTTAGGGGTGCAGTGTGTATGTGTGATGGGTGCAGTGTGTGGGGGTGCAGTGTGTGGGTGTGAGTGGTGCAGTGTATGAAAGGTGCATTGTGTGTATGAGTGCAGTGTGTGTAGGGGTGCAGTGTGTGTGAGTGGGGCATAGGGTCTATATTGTGTGTGTGGGGGATAATCAGGGAGCAAATGTATATTTTTTTATTTTCATTTAAAAAAAACAAAAACCTTTTATGTCCTCCCCTTTCTCGTTACATTTGGCCAAGGATGGGGTACATTGCAACCCCTGGTGGTGGTAAAGGAACTTTAATCTGCAGCTCCTCTGGCTGAAGGCTGACTTCACATTTCTCCTCTTGCAAGCTCAGCACTGTGTCGGATCGTGGCTATGGTAACGCGCGTCAATGCTCCAATATGTCTGCTCGTGGGAGTATCTTACAGCCTCCCAGGTTCTTCCCTCCCTCTCCTAAAAGGAAACATATAAGGTTATGGATATTCAACAGCCACTAATCAGTTTCAAGTTTTCAATTTGGTCTGAGCTCTGCCATTTTCAAAATTCCTGATCAGTATCTTAGCCCTCCCGAAAGAGAGAGGAGGAAAAAAATGTAATTATTTGGATGACATTCTGGATGTAAACCAGTGTCCTACTCTTCTGTAACAATACAAAGAAATGGTGATGCAGGCCCTGCAGTATTTTGTAGATATGATTTATATAACAAAGTGCACACCAGAAAGTGGAAAAATGATGAAATATTATCCTTAAAGTTAATAAGATTGTAAGAAGACTCTTCAAAGCTTCTGTATAAAAATAGAAAATATACAATCTAGGAAAGAAAATATATACAATAGTATAGAACTGTAGACTTTATGGTACACTGGTGGTATTATTGCACTCACAAGATATAACTCGATTGCAGGCTCATATGGGTTTCTTTACACAAAGTAGCCTTTTGTTATTCTCTCTTATCTTATATGTACATAGGAAAGAGAGGAAGAAATACAAACATAGTGTACCAATATAAGAATAAAAACACATTTAATTACTTTGCAATTACAGAAGGGATAAAATTGTCTTACATATCAGAGTATTGTTCTTGCAGAGTCAGAAAGGCAAGAGAAATCCCTCCGGAACAGGAAAAAGGTGATAGCAGCAAACAATCCAAATAAAAACAATAAAATAGACAAAAAGCCCTGACCTAGAAGGTCTCTCAGCTATCCACCTTCCAGGAAAAGAGAATGAAGTGGCAGACTATCTGAGCAGGAATTATATATACCTGGGAGAATGGAAACTAGACGTGAATATCTTTCGAGAGCTATGCAAAAACTTTAGAAAAACAGTAATTGATCTCATGGCAACTTTCAAGAAAAAACAACTTCCCACTCTCTTCTCCAGAATGTTTGATCTAAGAGCAAAGTGTCAGGATGCACTGTCACAGGAATGAGTGTCCTCAGAAAAGTCTGGAAGGAACAAGTGATGGTCATTGCCATGCTCCCTTACAGGCCCAGGAGGCCATGGTTCCCATTACTTCTACAATTAGCTCAGGAAAAACCATGGGAAATTCTTATCAGTCAGAACATGATATCTCAAGGTTCTGTCCTTCACGACAAACCAGCTCAATTTCTCCTTGACGCTCTTCAGTCTGGATTCCGCCACCTCCACTCCACAGAGACTGCTTTCATTTGAGTTACAAATGATCTGATTGCAGCTAAATCCAAAGACCACTAGTCCATACTAATTCTTCTTGACCTCTCTGCTGCCTTTGACACTGTTGATCATGGCCTCCTTTCCCTAACTCTTCAATCTCTTGGTCTCTGTGACACAGCCCTTTCCTATCTCTCCCAACGCTCTTTCATTGTCTCTTTTTCCAATTATAACTCCTCTCCTCTTCTTGTCTCAGTCGAGTCCCTCAAGGTTCAGTTATTGGTCCCCTTTTGTTCTCTCTCTGTACTGCCTCTCTTGGCAAACTCATTTATTCATTTGGATTCCACTACCACCTGTATGCTGATGACACCCAGATATCTCTCTCCTCTCCTTAACCTCTCTCCTACAACGTTTCACCAATTGCCTTTCTGCTATCTCTGACTAGATGTCCTCCCGCTTTATGAAACTCAATCTCTCTAAAACTGAGTTTCTTTTTTTCCTCTTAATAACACTTATCCTCCTCCTTCACTCACCCTGCATGTTGATAGTACCTGCCTCACCCCATCCTTTTAAGCTCACTGTCTTGGTGTAATTTTTTATCCTCACCTTTGCGCCTAATGTCCAGTCTGTTGCTAAAACCTGTTGATTCCACCTTAAAAACATTACCCGCAAATGTCCCTCTCTTACGCAAGATGCTGACAAGGAGCTTGCTCATGCTCTAGTAATCTCTTGCATTGATTACTGTAATTCTCTCCTAATTGGTCTCCCCAGAAGCCGTACTGCCCCACTACAATCTGTGATAAATGCTGCTGCCAGCCTGACCTTTCTCTCCTGGCGTTCCTCTCACACCTCACCCCTCTGTCATTCCTTACACTGGCTTCCTGGACCCTACAAATGTAAATTTAAAATACTAACCCTTACCTATAAAGCTCTAACCAACTTTTGCCCGTACATTTTCTGACTGATTCATGGATATGCCCCCTCTCGGTCTTTCAGCTCTACTGTTGTCCTACTCCTGTCTGCTGCTCGCACCCTTACTACAAATTCAAGCCTGCAAGACTTCTCACGGGCGGCTCCTTTCCTTTGGAATAGCCTGTCTCCCCCTGTCAGACCCCTAGTCTTCAATCCTTTAAGAAGTCCTTCAAAACCCATCTTTTTAGGAATGCTTGTGGCCTCCAAGAGTAACTTCTATCTCTTAATCCTTCCTCTTGCTCTCCTATAAAGATCCACAATCTACTCTCACCTCCATGTTCTGCTACTTTCCCACCATGTCTATTCGTTGTCTCTCTCAATACCCTTCCTATTTAGTTTTTATACCCCACCTCTTCTAGACTGTAAGCTCACTTGAGCAGGGTCCTCAACTTCCTATTGTTTCTGTTACACTTTGTGATTGTCTTATTTGATAAATTCCCCTTTTATTGTAAAGTGCTGCAGAATAAGCTGGCTCTATATAAATACCAATAATAATAATAATAATAATAATAATAATTTCAACTAAGAGCATGGAGGTCTTTCTAATAAGATGATTAAAATCATTCTTGTATCAAGTAAAATAGATACTTCCAATGTATACTATAAGATCTGAAAAGCCCACTGTGATATGGCAAGTTCTATAGGGGAAAAGACAAGTACCATTAAACCATTAAACAAAAATTTTTGCAGAACGGCCATGAGACAGGACTAAATCTGAACTCCTGGAAAGTTAAATTATCTGCCTCTTATATACAATGTGCATTGGTTCCGACCATTAAGCATTTCATTTTTGGTGTAGTGAACACCCTTAAATAATTTTGTTGCTGCCTTTCAGAGTAATGTCAGCCCTCAATTTAAACCACTAGAATCTTCAACTATATGGGATCTCATATTGAAATTTATTTTCTTAATGCCATCACATCGGCTTGCAGTGTGTCTGAATTACAGGCATTATCAGCAGAACCATTTACTAAATTCCTGGGATACCAATCACAGAATGTTTTCCTAAACTGGTTTCAATATTTCATCTCAATCAGGAGATAGGTCTACCTTTATTCTTTCCAGGACCATCAACAGAAGAAGAAACCTATTGGCATAATCTTGATATGGTTAGAACCTTAAAGGCCTATATTGAGACAACCAAGAATATAAGGAAATCCAACAAGCTTTTTATAATTTCTTTTGGATAGCACTAAGGTATTCCAGCATCGATCCCAATAATACAAAGATGGATAACATTTGCTATTCAAAAAGCACACACTGTAGCAGGTAAAGTGGTACCTGAAGACATTAAGGCTTATTCAACTAGGGTTGTCGTGGCATCTTTGGCATCTTGGCAGACACCTCTACTGAAGAAATCTGTTCTTCCTCTAACATGTTTGTAAGACATTATCATCTGGATTTATTAAGTCATTCTCGATCAGCACATGGGAAAAAGTGTCCTTAATTCTCCAGTTTCCCACTAATAGTTTATTTCACAGCAATTGGTTTGTTTTCTTTATTTCCCACCCAGTTTAACTTTGGAAGTTTCATGAGTGATGCTGACATGGATTAACAAAGAACACTGAAATTTTTTTTAAAAAAAATACTTGCAGTAATTTTCTTTTTCTGGCTATAATCCATGTCCGCATCAGCAATCCCTCCCTTTATGTTTGTCTTGGAAACTTGACTGCTGGTATTGGGGAGGAGGGTTCTTTATATACACTATTATAATTATATTATTCCTGTCTTATCAGCTGAGAGGAAGGAGCCTAACCCATGAGTGATGCTCTTATGGATCAAACCAAGTGTTTGATTATTTGAATGTCTGCCCCTGTCCAGATTGTTTAAAATGGATGCGTGCACGCTCTGAAGTAAATCACACCAGACACAAGTTTCAGGCTGATGAAAAAACTTCGGAATCTTTAATCAGGGGGGTGGAGAGCCCCTTATAAAGACAGAAATACGTCATATGCAGAAAGCAAGATAACAGAGAGAATACATCTTTAATTGGTGAATGCTGAGTGTCTTATTGTCAGGATCGGGACAGGGATCCAACACGCAGAGTACAAACAGGTGGTAGGTACATATACCGGACCTTAGAATGGCCGGACTTAACGTAAGGAGTAAGTAGAGAATGGTCTAGGAACAAGCCGAGGTCGAGGGAACGAGAGGACAGGTAAGCGAGAGACAAGCCGAGTCAAAGGGTAACAGAGATAAACAGGGTAGTACAAACAAGCCGGGTCAGAACCAAAGAGACAACTAGAATACAAGAGCACTGAGTGACTAGACAGGCTAGAACCACGACAGGGCAATGAGCAGATGCCGAAAGCCTTACTTTATACCTTGATTCTAGAGGGTAATCACGCCCCCGACGAGTCCTGATTAGTGCTCGGGACTTGACTGACAGGTCGACCCGGGTTGGCGTCATGACGTCGACTACTGAGCGTCGCGTCATATAAGGAAGTGGATCCCTCGCGGTCGGCTTGTAAATGGCCGAGAGAACCGCGAGGAACGGAAGAAACAACCCCTCTGGGAGGATAAACGTCTAAGTCTCTCACCTCCTCTGAGGTAGAGACTACAGGTACCCTGACACTTATCTACTGTACTTCCTACAAGGCATGATGTCACTATCATCACAGAATTCTCCTCCAGACTCCAGGGCCATCTTGTTACACGAGGTAGTTAGACGATGGGTGGGGGAGCAGTTAGTGAATACAGGAGGGGAGGGGTTGCTCTAGCAGCCAGGTTAACACAGCAAATAATGAGCACAGATGCACAGAGTAAATAGACATTTTACTAATCCTAATTTACGTCCATAACAATGCTGACAGACTTATGAGCCAGGAAAAGAAAATAACTATTTTTTTTCAAATGTTCTGTTTTCTTATACATACTCTCAAAACCCACTTTCAGGGCAAGACTATATTATTATACTTTTTAAATGACTAGCATATGCCGTAACAAGTAGGCAATGGTATTACTACTTAAACAATTTTAAATCAAATATTTACATATCTGTGTCATCGTACATTTATTATATGCATGGGCTTTGGGGCGGGCTGCTTGTACCTCCCTTATATCTTGAATGTCTCTTCCTTAGAGCAGACATGGAAACAGATGTGACATCAGCTATATTAATGGAGGTACTACAGTCTCAATTAAATAAGCTTTCCAAATACTGTTAGAAAAACTTTCCAAATTATGTATCTATAAAACCGTCCTATAGACTTTAATGGTGACTTAAATTTATCAAATAGCATTTGTCCTTGGAACGATGTCTGCTTATACTGTTGTGATCAACACCTTGAAAAACGAGTAATTGATTACACTTGTTCCACTTTTACAATGATGTTGCACTTGTCAACATAACCTTTAGCTTTCATTGTGTTTGTAAATACCCAGAAATGGATATGAATACCTAATTTTCCTCCTAATCGATAAGGCATTACAAGTAGTGGGCTTTTCTGATTTTAGATATTGATTAACTTCATAATATATGTGTGAGATCATCAAGGGTACAAGAAATATAAGAATGACATGAATGTGAATATAGCAGGGTGTACAATGTGACTTTGAATACGTCTGTAAGTAAGGCTTTTACATTGATCACATTTCATTAAAACGTAACCTAATCAATAGAATATATATTTTTTTAAATAATATTTTACCAAAAATCTCTACTGGTCCTAAGTATATGTAATTTTCGTGTGTTAGTGAAAAACAAGGCACAAGGCTCACTTTCATTATATTTTATTAAAATAATACATTATATCAACACTAAAAAATTAAACAGTGCCTAAAAAGCCTTCTTGATAACAACATGTATTTCTCCCAATCATTGCTAATTTTGGGTTTTGGGTTTGTTGAAGCTTTATTTGATAAGAAAGATTAATTGATTGATGGAAAACGAATACATTTTATTTGATATTTCTTTACAAGTTAAGTGATTTTTGTAGCCTATGTCTGGCTAAGTAGTCACACTTATTTTGCTTCATATTTTCCATTCTCTAATTTCTCGCCTGGAGAGGACCTAATCATTCCAATGGTGAACTGACTCCGCGATGGGCGGACATGGTGGGAGCAAACTATGGGCCTGTGATCATTCACCTTGAGCAACTTCTGCCTCAATGCGATGGAATGCAAATGGAGATTTTTTTTTTTTGTTCTTTTTTTTTTTTTATTTTTTTTTTATTACAGTGCATAACCTCTGTGATGGAGGAAGTTCAGGGAGTAAATAATTATGAGCAAGTGACCTCTGTGAAAGAGGAAGCTTAGTAATGAAAGTAATTTTATGAGCATGCAAACTCCAGGATAGATAAAGCTCAGTATTAAAACCAAAATATGAACATGTGATTAGTAAGAAGAGGGGGTAGCATCTTGGTATGTTCTCAGAGGTAGAAGTAGTCTTTGTGGTAGTTGAATATATAAAACAGAAAAAAGACCCACTACCCATGCTAACATGCAGATGGTAATCCGGTCGAGGCGTAGGATCCTGGCCTGAGGTAGGCATAGGACTCATTCAGAGGCATCTACTTCGAAACCCAAGATCTGCACTACGTGGGATGGGGTGAGGGCTGATTTCTCCAGGTTTACCACAAAGCCCAGGGATTCAAACAAGGAGATCGCCCAATGCGTCTGAGATTTTTTTTGCAAAGAATCAGCAAATCGTCCAGGTAGATGAGACATTGTATTCCCTTGGAGCATAGGTGTGCGGTCACCGGCTCCAGCAGTTTGGTGAAACACCAGGGGGTGGAGCTGAGGCCGAAAGGGAGTCATGTAAATTGGCAAGGGTGACCTTTCCAGTAGAAACAGAGGAAATGGTGGCTGACAGGATCTACCGGTACAGACAGGAACGCATCCTTCAAGTCCAGGCAGGTGAACCAATCTACGGAGTGGAGGAGGTCGTGGAGCAGATGGATGCCCCCTATCTTGAAGTTCCAGTAGACCACAAAAGCATTCAAGTGTCATAGGTTTATGACAGAGTGGAAGTCTCCAGACTTCTTCTAGAAGAGGAAAATGAAGCTGTAGAAACCGCTGTAAACTTGGCCGATTGGACCGCACCCTACTTGAAGAGCACTCGGATCTCGGCGTCCACCAAGGCTTGTTGAGCCACGGTCGAGACCGGCATCAGCGGAAATGAGTCTTGCCATGGGTGTGCATGAAACTCAATCAAGTAACCTTGGACTGTCTGTAGATTCCAAGCATCTGCTGACAGAATTCTTCACCTGCCCAGACAGTGAGACAGTCTGCCAGCATGTCACAGTATTGAATTGCAAGTAGTAACAGGGCTCACCTGTGGGCATTCTAGACATGCCTGGGATGCAGCTCCCTCTACTGCGTTCTGATCTTTGCATGTGGAAGGATCTGGTAGAGTAGTTGGGGGAAAAATGAAGGTGCGTGGGATCCTTGATAGCTGACGACCAGAATCGACTGGCGAAACGACCCCGTTGTCTGCCAGCCCTGCCAAAACCCATTGTCATGCTAAATACCCTGCTCATTGAGGGCTGTGCCTCTTTCCAGGGGTCATTTGAGAGGCTGCTAGCCCCGACTCTTTTACGTACGAAGAGTCCTTGGGTAGTCCTAACGCCACTCGTCTTTGCCCTCGAAAGGCGATTGGTCTGCCTTTCACTCATCTAGGATGGGGAGCGGTGGGGGGAGGGAGTCCTGCTCATCATCCAACAAGGGGTCCAATGGGGCAGGAGAGGGTCAATCTGCCTTCTTTGCCCACTTTGCAGGGGCCTTGCCCTTGCGGGCACAGGGTTCTGTGTCGCACCCTTCCCAGTAGCATTTCACTGTCCTTCCTTGCTCCCTTGGGAGAGAGTCCAAATCAGTGGAATCATTTTCATGATGGGGAGTCCCCAAAGAGCCCCCAAAGGGGCTATGCTTGGGCATTTGTGGGAGATCCTGTGCAAGGGACTTTTCTACGGAGGCAGCCACAGCCGCATTAAGCATGGCCTGCTTCTGCGTGGGGGTATCCATAGCGAATGTAGCTGTGCTCACCCCTCAGTGACACTCTATAGCGAATCCGTTGCATAGTGAGGTTATGTATAAAAGGTGGGGGCTTACCCTAGTAAATAAGAATAGGTGTGTAGGAATTATAAAGGTTCACCTCAGCCAGAGGTCACAAGCTACAATAAGAGGTCAAAATATAGTGGAGAGGGGCTCACCCTCTATAATGGTACAGTAAGTCAGTACGTCAGTAAGTCATGGTTCCAGCCACTAGAGATACCAGCAGTGTCTAAAATAAGGTTAGGAAATAGTGTAATTATTTATTAAGTAAAATGTCCCCAACCATGTGGGAGAGAGGAATGTAAGGCAAGCTGGGGGGCAGCCCTGCAACAGGCCCAGCCCTTATGTGAGTTGCCTGGAGTGGTTTCTCACACTAAGGTACCCCCTCCCGATCTCTAAGTGGGAATAGACGGTTGAGGGGTTCACTGGTGGCAATGATGGGAAAAAAGGGGGGAGAGGGGGGAGTCCCCCTGCCCTCCTGCCGGGGATGCCTGCTAGCCGCAATATGCAGAGAACCGAAGCGGCCAGGAGAGACACTCATGGCAATGAGAAAAGATGGCCGCCGGGATCTCATGCTATAGCGCAAGATCCAAGATGGCTGCCATGAGTACTCATATTTTATTTTATTTTTTACTTTAGTATGCTAAAAAAAATACAAATCCTTCTGACAATTGTAGCATTTTGATTATTTGTCAACAGTCAAAATGGGAGATGATTTATTCAGTAATATAAGTTTGATAGGCTGAAGAATCTTAGTGAATGAATGAATAAGTTAATTAAATTCAAAGGCAATATGCATATTTAGTTGGTATTGCTAGTTATCATTATCCCCACCTCTCATCACCATGTGAGTTTGTTGCAAGTTCCCTCTTGTATTATCAAGGTGATCCTGATATTTAGCAATGTATAACCTGGGTGCACTAAATGATTTTACAATAAAATTAAATCAGTCATTAAGGTGGATCTGTCATCATAATTTTTCTTTGCACCATTAGCACATTAAAACCTGCCAATATTAGTCTTGGAATAATTTCAATAGGTTCAGCATTGTTCAGCCTTGCTTAAAATCATTAATATATCTGGCTAAACAGTTTGACATTAGCTGCTAAAATAATCAAGTCATACTCTTATGAGCTGCTGGCATTGCCCACCATCTCTGGACTTTATTTAAGCTTTTTATTGAGTAATCCAAGTGATGTCAAAGCAATACTATTATAAGGTTGAACTGGAGTTTCAAGTAATTAAAGAATGAGTAGTCCACATAACTTCAAAGCAATAAACTTACAACATTGAATTACATGACTAAGAAGCATGTCTTAGTCATCTAAGGCCAGAAGGGTGAACTATAATTTCAGGTAATATAGAGCAAGTAATGATTTACAATCTCTGAAAATATAACATGTTTAATTAATTAATTAAAAACTTTTACAAAGCCTTCTCCTACTGGCAAAAAAATAAATATATGGTGCCTTTTAAAAATAGTCAATGGAAGATTTAAAAAAAAAAGAGTCTTTGAAAAATGGTGACTAAAGGGACTCTGTAGGCTTCAAAACCACTTCATCTAATTGACAAAGGATTTTAGCCAAAACATTGGGGGGGATTCGTGAATTGATATCCTTTCTCAAATAAAGAAAAAAATTGTTTGCTTATTTTAATTCGTGACTTCTTTTACTCATGCAACATATTAACATCCACGGCCGCATGTTTTTTTTTTGTCCAGTTATTTTATTTTTCCTGGTTGATTTTGCTTGGATTATGTGACCTATGTATATATTGTTACTGTTCAGGATAGTTCGATATTATCCTGCTATCTAAACATGGGTATTATTTACATGTTTGTATTTATTCAATAATGATCATTACTTTTTATTGGTTGCGCTCCTTAATCATTTATTTATTGGTACATTTTCAGACTCTGCAGGGAGTTGTTGAGTGAGCACCCTTTTTTTTTGTTTCTGTCTAATTTAATTTTTGTTTTCCAAAGCTGTCGACTCAGTGGTGTGCCCTCCTTATTATATTTAAAAATTAAGTATAAACCTTTTAAAAATATCAACCAAAGATTTAAAATGAAAAAAAATTCCTTTCCAACTGGTGAGCTACAATTTCAAAGTAAATCTGTAGGATTCATTAAAGTAGTTATGGTGCCTGGAGTCTCCTAATGCTATCTCACATTTGATTGTTAAGCTATTTTTTTGATCTGTTTGACACTGAACAGTGGTCTCCAGCTGCTCAAAGACTCTTTCCCCTCCACTGGTGGTATGGCTAATGTGGAATGTAACGTTACATTAGGCAAACCAACTGATGTCAGCAATGAGCAGCAGTGATATTATAAGAGCACTTAGCTGATGTTCTTAACCTATAACTTCCTCACATCCACACATCACTGCTCAGACATTTGTAGAAGCATTAGCCCAAGCAGCAGGGAAAATCCAGGCTATAGATGTAAAATTAACTATATTAAGTGCTCTGTGCCTTTCAGTGTAGGGGTGACTTTTAAAAGAGTAGATCATTGTAAATGCAAAACTTCAGAAAACCACTTGTGTTAATAAAGTGATTTGCAAGAGCTGATGCCAAAGGATGCACTCTGAAAAAAGCCAAGGATTAGGTGAATGGAGATAATAGAGGAACGTGCTTTTTTTGGCCAGTGTTACTTTAACATGGGAATAAAAGTTTACTTGATGTTATCCATCGTTTCGGAGTATGTTGTCTGGAAGACCACAGACCTGGTATTTGGAGCCATTACTGTTTGAGCATTCTTTACCTGCACTGTACTTGTGATTGCACTGAAATATTCATTTTTTTTTCCCTATAATTGCTTATTATGTGTTTTAAACAATATATGTTTTTTTTTTTTTCTATTTCCATAAGCTATAGTATGGAAACCTTGCTTATGTAAGATTTTAAACACAAAGAATTGAGGTGATCACATTTACACAAAGCACTTCGATAACACAAGTGTTTTTCTAAAGATTTTTTTAAATTTTCTACTGCTTTAAAAGTCATGCCTACATTTAAAAGGTACTATTATATATAGTTAATTTTATATTTTTTACATAGTGATTCGTGTTATCACACTAATTAGGTTGCTGCTACATTAAATATATTCACAGCGCCATTTTAATAAACTTACTATTGTTTGTATTATATATTCACAAGCTTTGGGTGGCCAGGCTGACCAGTGTCAAATTGATTGAGAATGGTTTAAAACAGAACATTGGTGATGAAGTGCTTATAGTACCTAAAATGCCTGTTAATAATTAAGATATTAATATCTTAATAATAAGATAATAAGATAAGCATTTCCAAGATAATCATCTCTGGTTTAATATGAAAGTGATTATTTGAGCTAAATTTACGAGCTTAGTAAGGCAAATCCCTTAATATCATTATATATGCTGAGAATGTCATTGGTCCATTGGGGATAATCTATTGGGAATATTGTATGAAACTAATTTATGTAATAGAAATGTCAAGTCATTGAACTTCTTTAGCAAAAATGTAACAATCCAATTTTATTTTATAATTACTTACTATAAATGTTAAAATATTTTCCCATTGCACAGTATAATTGTACATTGTCTGATAAGAAAATCGAAGTCTGATAGCAACGAAAGCCACTTTTTCAGAGCTGTATTATAGTAGCCATTAAAAAAAGTATTTCGCTTTTCATTTTATTTTATTTTATGTTTGTTTTAACATATCGTAGCCCCTGAAGCATAAATGATCACCAAATCCTGTTTTCTCCTTTAGAAGATATAATTTAGTTGGGGTTAAGAAAAGTACAGTTCATCAGAAAATGTTACAAAACTGTGATAGACCAGATGGTTCCATGTGTACTGGGATATGTTTGTCCTACCTATTGAATTTTCATCACCGTGCTCTTTGGTTCTTTTTGAATGAGATTTCAGTAAAGAAATCTGGATTATAACTAGAAAAATGTATTGGGATGAGCACCGTGACAAATTAGAGTGTTTAAATATATCCAAGTGTATATTGAGCCATCTGCTCAACCTGAGCCTATGTTTTTTTCAGTCTTTTTGAGTTGTTTTTTTCTTCTTCAAATTTTATTAATGCCTATTGTTACTTTGCAGTTAGACTAAAGAACATAGATTGTTATATCGTTATGTATTTTTATATTTTTTAATTTCATTTATTAATATATATATTATTTATTTATTGTACATTATTATACATATTCATAAAACATAACAGTACTTATTGATTACGGATTGCCAGTTATTTACAATTTTTAAATCTGCATGCTGTTAGACTCAGAAAAACAAGCAGTCTGCTGACATGTGGTAGCCTGATCCATCTACAGTGCTTCCCCATTTTATTATTATTATTAGTATTATTATTTCCATTTATATTGCCAAAGGATTGGCTGAGACTGACAAGGAGGCAGATCAGGTGCAGAGCCAGCATGATTCAAACACAGCCCTGGCCAAACAGCATCTCCTCATAGAGATGAATTGAATCAATTAATCTCTATGAGGAAAGTTCTGTGTCTGCATGCAGAGGGAGGAGATAATGAATCACAGGGTGCTGTGTACAGTGCTGCCCTGTGCTCTGCTGACAGCAGATCTGAGTGGATGGAGGCATATTATGCCTCCATCAACTCCGAAGTCCCTCTGGTTCACTCTGAATGACTGCAACTGGAGGTGTTCCTATCTTTCAATGTAAACACTGTATTTTATCAGAAAAAAACTGTGTTTACATGAGAAAGGCTACAGGGAACTATAGTTCTCTCCTGAAAAACCTCATTAAGCTGAAGTTGTTTAGGTGACTATAGTGTCCCTTTAATCCTGTAAAATGCATTAATCCTGTACGAATGGCCGCAAAAAGGCCCCAAAGATGCCTGTAGAATTTGCCATGCATAAAAGACCTAGGAGAAGCACACCATCCTGGGCAACATAGGTGTTAATCCCTGTTGGAACATTTCCTAGTGATCACTATCCCTGTAGGGAACTGCCCTTTCCTTTGCCATGGACTGTGGTTCTGTCCAGCCAAAGTTCTCCGCTCGAGGCCTCAGGGTACCCACTAAAACAGAAAGTCCAATCCCACTTTGGTTCCTCAGTAGGAGCAATGAGCAACAAGCTTCTAAATTAACCTATCATGGTGCTCTGACCAGGAAGTCTTGATTCATGAGAGATTTGTCCATTAATGTGTAAATAGATACACGTGTACAGATATCACATATAATATATGATACTGCAAATGCTATATAAAAAATCTAAAATGCTTTAAAAATCCCCAATAGTTTTGTAAAGGACACTTTGATTTATAATACATTTTTTTTACATATTTACATAAAATGTAATGTTTATGTGGTAGCTATGCCTCAGATTTTTTTTGGACAAAATGCTATGGGTTTTATGTTTTTGGTTTTTTTTTTAAGCCCACAAGAATGATTAGGGAAGGGAATTAAATCATTGTTTTATGTAGTGTTTCTAACAAGGCATGTGATTAATGTCAGTCTGTATTTCATTTATATATTTTTTACTATGAGTTTTAATCTACTACATATCAATTATATTTTCATTTAGACATTGGAAGCAAATGTTTCTTTCCGCATTTTCCTGTATGTCTAATTGCAATTCCTCTAATAAAAAGGAACAATATTTAAATTCAGTTGCAGTATTTAAGAAGAGTAATTTAGACATATATTTATACAAAGCAAACTTGGAAAATATATATTGATTTTTAATTCTGTTTTATGAAATTCATTTAAAAAATATCTATGATATATAAATAAATATAATAATGTTTTTGTGCAGAATAAAAAACCCGGTAGATTACCGTATTTTTCGCTCCATAAGACGCACTTTTTTTCCCCTCAAAAGTGAGGGGAAATGTCTGTGCGTCTTATGGAGCGAATATGAAGCTTTACTTACCTGTCTTGCAGCGTTGGCCGGCAGCACAGGGCGCACCGCGGTAGTGGAACTTGAATTTCATGTTCCGGTTTCCGGCGGGACTGAAAGGAAGTGCGCACAAGCTGAGTGCGCACTTCCTTTCAGTCCCGCCGGAAACCGGAACATGAAATTCAAGTTCCACTACCGCGGTGCGCCCTGTGCTGCCGGCCAACGCTGCAAGACAGGTAAGTAATTATAGGACAAGGGGAGGGGGACAATATGGGAGGGGGATAAAGTCTATGGGGAGGGAGGGGGATAAAGTCTATGGGGAGGGAGGGGGATGAAGTCTATGGGGAGGGGGAGGGGGATGAAGTCTATGGGGAGGGGGAGGGGGATGAAGTCTATGGGGAGGGGGAGGGGGATGAAGTCTATGGGGAGGGGGAGGGGGATGAAGTCTATGGGGAGGGGGATGAAGTCTATGGGGAGGGGGGGGGTGGAAGTCTGTGGGGAGGGGGGTGGAAGTCTGTGGGGAGGGGGGGTGGAAGTCTGTGGGGAGGGGGGGGTGGAAGTCTGTGGGGAGGGGGGGGTGGAAGTCTGTGGGGATGGGGGGGTGGAAGTCTGTGGGGAGGGGAGGGTGGAAGTCTGTGGGGAGGGGGGGGTGGAAGTCTGTGGGGAGGGGGGGGTGGAAGTCTGTGGGGAGGGGGGGTGGAAGTCTGTGGGGAGGGGGGGGTGGAAGTCTGTGGGGAGGGGGAGATGAAGTCTGTGGGGAGGGGGAGATGAAGTCTGTGGGGAGGGGGGGAGATGAAGTCTGTGGGGAGGGGGGGAGATGAAGTCTGTGGGGAGGGGGGAGATGAAGTCTGTGGGGAGGGGGGGAGATGAAGTCTGTGGGGAGGGGGGGAGATGAAGTCTGTGGGAAGGTGGGAGATGAAGTCTGTGGGGAGGGGGGGAGATGAAGTCTGTGGGGAGGGGGGGAGATGAAGTCTGTGGGGAGGGGGGGAGATGAAGTCTGTGGGGAGGGGGGGAGATGAAGTCTGTGGGGAGGGGGGGAGATGAAGTCTGTGGGGAGGGGGGGAGATGAAGTCTGTGGGGAGGGGGGGAGATGAAGTCTGTGGGGAGGGGGGGAGATGAAGTCTGTGGGGAGGGGGGGAGATGAAGTCTGTGGGGAGGGGGGGAGATGAAGTCTGTGGGGAGGGGGGGAGATGAAGTCTGTGGGAAGGTGGGAGATGAAGTCTGTGGGAAGGTGGGAGATGAAGTCTGTGGGGAGGGGGGGAGATGAAGTCTGTGGGGAGGGGGGGAGATGAAGTCTGTGGGGAGGGGGGGAGATGAAGTCTGTGGGGAGGGGGGGAGATGAAGTCTGTGGGGAGGGGGGAGATGAAGTCTGTGGGGAGGGGGGGAGATGAAGTCTGTGGGGAGGGGGGGAGATGAAGTCTATGGGGAGGGGGGGAGATGAAGTCTATGGGGAGGGGGGGAGATGAAGTCTATGGGGAGGGGGTGGATGAAGTCTATGGGAGAGAGGAGAAGACTATGGAAGGGGGGGGACACTATGGGACAGGGGAGAAAAAAAATATTCTGTACAAACTGTCCCATAGTAAGAAACACTATGGGACAGTTTGTTCAGAATATTTTTTTTCTGGGTTTCTTCCTCTAAAAACTAGGTGCGTCTTATGGTGAGGTGCGTCTTATGGAGCGAAAAATACGGTAGTTTTTTTTTTTTTATTGTATGTGCACGTGATGTAAGAGTGGAAGGTAAAGATAAGGAGAAGTCTCTTGGGACATTGTGTAAATGAGTGATGATTAAGAGATTAGGCAGAATCATCAAATTATTCCATTAACTAAATCAACACAGCAAAACAAATTTACGAATTTACTCCCGATTAGTTCTGTATTCACAGACTTGGATTATTTCAGTTGATTTAAATTGATAGGTGTAACAAAATATTGATGAAGACCTTTATGCAGTTAACGCAATTCTGTCACCTTTGGGTATCTTTCCATATTTTCCAAAGTCCCCCTAAGATGACACCCTTGCTTGGTATCTGGCTCCCCAGAGGTGCAGCTGCGGTTTGGTCATCACTATCTTTCAAGATTTGTCATACTGTTACTTGACTATACGACAAAGTAGTCCCTATGAAAATATAACATGATTATAGATACATTTTATCTTTATGAGATTCTCAAAGTCAATGATGACTTAATTAGATTAGGCACTGCCATGAGCTGCTGACTGTAAAAAAAAGGAACTATCCCTTCAACTAAAATAGTTACAAGACAGGATGGTACAGCTACACCAGGGCTGTCCAACCTGCGGCCCCCCAGATGTTGCTAAACTACAACTCCCATGATTCTTTCAATTAAAAAGATAGCCAGGGAATCATGGGAGTCGTAGTTTAGCAACATCTGGGGGCCGCAGGTTGGACAGCCCTGATCTATACTATAGATCTATATTATTATTATTATTATATTTATATAGCGCCAACAAATTCCGTAGCACTTTACAATGGGTGGCCTAACAAACATGTAATTGTAACCAGACAAGTTTGACACACAGAAACAGAGGGGTTGAGGGCCCTGCTCAATGAGCTTACATGCTAGAGGGAGTGGGGTAAAGTGACACAAAGGGTAAGGGAAGTATTAGGGAAGTAGATAGGTAGAATAGTATTTAATGAAGACTTAGTGTGTTTTTTTTATCAAAATTAGGTTTTTAATGATTTTTTGAAGGAGGGGAGACTGAAACATCACTAGCGTACATACCGAAGTCGTAGGGGTCGCAGCTACGACTGGGCCCGGCCCACCGGACCGGGTATGTACGCCAGTTTGCCAGCCTCTTCTCCTGGGGGGCCCAGGAGCTGGCCACATCAGGGCACCACTAGGCTGGCAGTGGCATTACATGGCAGGTGCACAAGGGAGCATTCTCCCCTGAGCACTCTCTGCCCAGCTCCCTCGCGCGCAGTGATTCCGGAGCCGGAATATGACGTCACTCCGGCTCTGGGATTAAACGGTGCACGAGGGAGCTAAACAGGAGGATCAGTGCTCCCTCGCCGCCTGCAGGACCGGCCACCAGGCAGCCCCACTGGACCCCAGGGAAAACTTGAATCCCCTCAGCACCAAAGGTAGGGAGGCTGGGGGATTATTTTTTTTTTTTAAATGTGCGTGTGTGTGTATATGGGTGTGTTAGTTTTTGTGTGTCAGTGTGTGTGTGTGTGTGTGTGTGTGTGTTACGGTGTGTGTGTGTCTGTTACTGAGTGTGTGTCTGCTAGTGTGTCAGTGAGTGTGTTAGTTTGTGTGTGTGTGTGTGTGTGTGTTAGTTGTGTGTTAGTTTGTGTGTGCCTGTTATTGAGTGTGTGTCTGCTAGTGAGGGTCAGTGTGTGTGTGTGTTAGTGTGTGTGTCAGTGAGTGTGTTACTGTGTGTGTCTGTTACTGAGTGTGTTTGTTTGTGTGTGTCTATTAGTGAGTCTGTCTGGTGTTTGATAGTGAGTGTGTGTTTGTCAGTGAGAGTGTATGCTTAGTAAATGAGTGTGTATGTGTGTCTGTCAGTAAATGTTTGTGTCTGTTAGCTAGTGTGTATGTGTCTGTTCGTGAGAGTGTGTGTGTGTGGTTAAAACCCCTTCCGCACTTACCTTTCTCCAGCGCCGGGCTCCCTTGGTGCTGGGGATCTCTCCATCCCAATCCGCCTCTCAGCTCCGAATGCGCATGCGTGGCAAGAGCCGCACGTGCATTCAGACTGCCCATAGGAAAGCATTACTCAATGCTTTCCTATCGACGTCCAGCGTCTTCTCACTGTGATTTTCACAGTGAGAATCGCGGGAACGCCTCTAGCGGCTGTCAGTGAGACAGCTACTAGAGGCTGAATTAACCCTCAGTGAAATATAGCAGTTTCTCTGAAACTGCTATGTTTTCAGCTGCAGGGTTAAAACTAGAGGGACCTGGCACCCAGACCACTTCATTGAGCTGAAGTGATCTGAGTGCCTATAGTCGTCCTTTAAGTATATGTATCTGCATGCAGTGGAATACATACCGCGGTCGCAGGGGTCGCAGCCCTGCGACCAGGTGCCCGCCGCCATCCGGGGCCCCATGGATTGTGTGTACACCACTGGTGAGCATCTAACGGAAAAGGGAAGGGAGTTCCACAGGAATGGTGCAAGCCTAGAGAAGTCTTGAATGCGAGCATCAGAGGTGGGAGTACAGACAGAGGATAGATGCAGGTCTTCGACAGAGCGTATGCTCCTAGACGGGACATACTTGTGTATTAGGGAGGGTAGATAGGTGGGAGTAGCATTTTGTAGAGACTTGAAAGCAAGAACAAGAATTTTATCTTGAGCCCTATATCTTACAGGAAGCCAATGCAGGGACTGACAAAGGGGTGAGGCATGGGAGATGCGGGCAGACAGGAAGATGAGTCTCGCCCTGCATTCATTATAGACTGCAGTGGCGAAAGTTGGAAACACACAAGACCACTGAGAAGCGGATTGCATTAGTCAAGGCGAGAGAGGACAGTGGCATGGACAAGCACTTTAGCCGCATCAGGCATTAAGTAGGAACGGAGGCACGCAATATTTTTGAGATGGAAGCACAGGATTTGTCGGTCGACTAGATATGAGGGGTGAAGAAGAGGTCGGAGTCAAAGAGAACACCTAGGCAGCGAGCTTGCGTCGTGGAGCTGATGGTAGCACCATTAACGTGGAGGGAGACAGAAATGGGAGTAGCAACACCTAAGGGAGGAAAGACCAGAAGTTCTGTTTTGGACAAGTTGAGCTTAAGAAAGTGGGTAGCCATCCAGTTATAAATAGCATTGAGGGGGCAGGGTCTGACCGCGGACTGGAGCAGACACAGGTTACATCAGCTCGCGCATCTTAACACTTATCTTGCCAATTTTCCCTGCGCAGAGCCTGTAACCCAACATAATCTGGCTTACTAACGAAAGGGGACTTCATTACCTCCAAACCTATACCACACATGTGGACTTCCATACCGGCTCAGAGTGGACAAATCTTGCGGCCTAGAAACATGGTCGGCCTGGGGGAGATGACTGCTGTCCTGCCACCACAACTTGCTGCAGATCCCAGATTAGGCTCCCGCCCCCCCCCTTATGGACAGGTGGGGGTTATCCCAGTACCCACCAATCCGGCACATGCACTGCCACTGGTTCCTACTGCCTACTGTAATTCAGGCCATCAGGGCCTGTAACCATGCAGTCTTTGCTCACGCAGCTGGACCTAATACTTAGCTGATTTTGGGAGAAGCTGGAGCAGCACACTACTCAACCACCTCCCACCCAAGGACGTGAGGCGAAGAGGTCTGGGGAAATGAGGCGGAATGGAGCTGTCTTGGGCAAAGCATATTATCCTGCTCACATTACATGTGTTGAATGCCTGCCCAGGTAGAAGGTCGCACAGAGTCGCCCCCCCCTCCGAGGCATCACCCACATCACTGGAAGACCGCCCGCTGCTGGTGGTGGAGGAACATCAGGGCCTTCCATTGTGCCCATACAGGGAGAGACATTGTCTCACAGAGTTCCCGGGTCTGTGGAAAATGTATACCAACCCTATACAGCCTGGGGCTGGGGAGAGGCTTTTCTTCGCCTGTGGCTTGCCATCACTCGCCGAGATCTTCGAGCACCCAGTCTCGGTCTGCTCAGCATGGGATTCTGCTGACATTTTGGTCCGAGGACTGTGCCCCGTATACGACCCAAAGAGAACTTTACATCAGTTCTAATGTAAAACCTAACCCACTCACGTTGTCTCCAACTCTCTGTTACCCTAGCCTGTTTATTTCATACTCATACGATGCACACTATTTAGTACCCAATCCCTATTTAGATGCCATAGTCCTACTAACTAACTTACTTAATCTGCATGAATAGTGCAGCATTATAATGATTGGGACACCGGCATGCACACTCCATGCTTAGCATACTAGTCTGCAGGCTCACTGTGCAGTTTACATGCATGACACCACAATCACTATGTTACTACCACAGGCTGCCAGTGACCACAATGCCTACAACGCGAGCCATGCTCCATCAAGTTTCTTTATTTTTATTTTCAATGTAAATATGTTTGTTTCTGAACTTTCTTTAAGAGTCACCATACCTCCAGTCGTCACATACTCGGCTATGCATGTGCCGACCAGGTGGATTTAAGTTTCGCTATGTGGTTCTACTCAAGTAATATCCTAGCTTGACTACTAAGCCTACTCTTGACTAGCTACCATAGTGTTACACAGTCTCTATTAGCATGCTCTGTCATTCTTTATACTCTAAAATTGTGCTGTTCAAACATAATTATGCATAGCTCTTCTCTGTGTATCATCACTAACTTCATGCAACATGTATAATTGTGTTATTTTATATCACTGCTCTTGTTGTTGTGACAAGACAGGAGAATGTGTATTCTTCAGCACATCAAAAATAAAGATTTACAGAAATAGCAGAAAGGCAGTCAGAGACACTAGTCAAGAGGGGCAGGGAGAGATCAGGGGAGAAGAGAGAGATTTGCATGTCATCCGCATAGAAGTGATATTGGAAGCCAAAGGAGCTGATGAATTTACCAAGGGAAGCAGTGTAGATCAAGAACAGTAGGGGACCAAGGACTGGATATTGAGGAACACCAACAGAGAGAGGTTAGGAGGAAGAGGCAGAGCCAGAGAAAGAGACACTAAAAGAGTGCTGGGTGACGTAGGAGGAGCACCAGGAGAGAGTAATATCTCGTAGACCGAGATTATGGAGGAGGAGAAGAAGCTGTTGATGATCAGAGCCGTTTCCACAGAGCATTGAGCGCAGATTGTGTGTGTGTGTGTGTGTGTCTGTGTGTGTATATATAGATATTTATATACATACACACACACAGTGAGGGAAAAAAGTATTTGATCCCCTGCTGATTTTGAACGTTTGCCCGCTGAAGAAGAAATTATCAGTCTCTCACCCAAGATTTGACGGTATATGGCCCCGTCCATCGTCCTTTGGATGCGGCGCAGTTGTCCTGTCCCCTTAGCAGAAAAACACCCCAAAGCATAATTTTACCACGTCCATGTTTGACGATGGGGATGGTGTTCTTGGGGTCATAGGCAGCATTCCTCCTCCTCCAAACATGGTGGGTTGAGTTGTTGCCAAAGAGTTTGATTTTGGTCTCATCTGACCACAACACTTTCACCCAGTTTCCCTCTGAATCATTCAGATGTTCATTGGCAAACTTCAGAAGGGCCTGTACATGTGCTTTCTTGAGCAGGGGGAGCTTGCTGGTGCTGCAGGATTTCAGTCCTTCACGGCATAGTGTGTTACCAATTGTTTTCTTGGTGACGATGGTCCCAGCTGCCTTGAGATCATTAACAAGATCCTCCCCTGTAGTTCTGGGCTGATTCCTCACCTTTTTCATGATCATTTAAACTCTGCAAGGTGAGATCTTGCATGGAGCACCAGATCGAGGGAGACTGAGAGTTATTTTGTGTTTCTTACATTTGCGAATAATCGCACCAACTGTTGCCACCTTCTCACCAAGCTGCTTGGCGATGGTCTTGTAGCCCATTCCAGCTTTGGAATTGTGTAGGTCTACAATCTTGTCCCTGACATCCTTGGACAGCTCTTTGGTGGAGAGTGTCATGGTACCTGTCACTCCAACCTCCTTCTCCTCCAGCAATTTCAGCACTAGCCCCGCGATAGCCCCGTGCCCTTTTATGACGCGTCGCAGTGCCGCCGACGTCATGACGTCAATGACGTCATGACCCGCTGGAAAAGTCAAACCAGGACGTTTTGGGGGCATGGACATCAATTAAAGAGGCAGGGTATAAAAGGTACTCATTTACAGTGAGTCATTGCCCTGTCGTGGTTTCAGCTTGTCTGTTCCCTCAGTGCGTTTATATTGATTGGTTTTTCGGTTATTTGACTTGGCTTGAACCCTGACCATGCTTCTCTCTCCTATCTCTCCTCTCCTCTCCTATCCTTGTACTCGGCTCGGCTTTCGCTTACCTGTCTTCTCGTTCCCTCGACCTCGGCTCATCCCTGACCATTCTTTGTTTGCGTGACGTTAGTCCGGCCACTCTAAGGTCCGGTATATGTCTTTATAGTTTTCAGTACACTGCATGTTGGATCCCTGTCTTGATCCTGACATTACGACAGGGCCAATGGATCCTGCAGGTACTAGTTCCCAGGTCTCCTCCCAGGACTCTAGATTTGAAGCCATGAATCATAGAATGGACCAAATGGCTATGACCTTACAGTCACTATTATCTCGGCCGAATCTGCAGCCTGAGGAAACTCGTACTTCCTTTATTGCTCCTGTAAATACAGGATTAGAGGTAGCTACAGTAGGGGCCTCCTCACGGGTTACCTCACCACTACGCTATGGAGGTTCACTAAATACTTGTCGAGGTTTTCTGAACCAGATTAGTATTCATTTCGAACTACAACCCCGGCCTATACTACTGATAGAGCCAATGTCGGCTTTATCATAACCTTACTGATAGATAAGGCACTTAGATGGGCTAATCCGTTATGGGAAAATGATAACCCGCTAGTTTATAATTATAACACTTTTGTGGAAGCATTTAGGAGAACATTCGATCCTCCAGGAAGAAAGGCCAATGCCACTAAGGCATTGCTACGTCTCAGGCAAAGAAATAGTACTCTTGTGAATTATGCATTAGAATTCAGATCTCTGGCTTCTGAGGTAAAATGGAACGAACAAGCCTTCATAGATGTTTTTCTAAATGGCTTATCTGATGAAATTTTAGATGAGGTAGTCACTAGAGAACTCCCTGAGAATTTGGAATATCTGATTTCGTTTATTTCTCGCATAGACGAACGCATGAGACAAAGACAAAACACTAGAGATAGAATCCGTAGACCTTCTATCAGATTAGCTCCCTCATTCCAGAATCCCGATTCTATGGCTCTAGCACTACCTGAGCCAATGAAATTAGGGACTACTTGACTAACTGAGAAAGAGAGACAATACAGGAAAGGGAAGGGTCTTTGTTTATATTGTGGACAAAGGGGTCATCTACGCCTTACCTGCCCCACTAGGCCGGGAAACGCTCGCACCTAAGTACCTCCAGAGGACAGGCCTTGGGTGATGCAATCCCGTCCTCTATAAATAAACAGAAAGACCATAGACTTCTAATTCCTATCTCTTTGATCTGGGAGGAGATTTCTGTTAATACCTTTGCTCTAATAGATTCTGGAGCAGCAGAAAGCTTCATGGATCTAGCTTTTGCCAAGAAACAACTCCTTCCTTTTCAACTAAGAGAGACACCCTTTGTCGTTGAGGCCATAGATGGTAGACCACTATCAGAGCCTGTTATTTCTCATGAGACTATACCAATCAAAGCTACTATTGGCGTGCTACATGAGGAAATTATATCTTTACAATTAATTTCTTCTCCTTCATTTCCAGTAGTTCTGGGGTATCCATGGTTAAGAAAACAAAATCCCGTCATAGACTGGGAATTAGGAGAGATAGTATCATGGGGTTTGGGTTGTACTGGCAGATGCTTGCAACAGATCACACCAGCTCCCATAGCAAACATGCCTACCAACTCTCCCCAGGTTTCTGACTTACAGATACCTCCGCAATACCAAGATCTTAAGACAGTCTTTGATAAAGGGAAAGCTGTCACCTTACCTCCCCATAGGTCATTTGACTGTACTATTAAGCTTCTACCTGGCACGATGCCTCCCAGAGGTACTATGTACCCGTTATCAACTAAGGAGAAGAAAATTTGGACAAGGGCTTTATCAGAAGGTCCTACATCACCAGCGGAGGCCATGCATAGATTACCGGGGTTTGAATAAAATACCCATTAAAAATGTGTACCCTATTCCTCTGATCACCAAGTTATTCGATAGACTTAAGGGTTCTAGTTGGACTTACGAGGAGCCTATAACTTGGTTAGAATCCGGCAGGGTGATGAGTGGAAAACCGCATTCAATACCCATTACGGTCACTATGAATATACAGTAATGCCATCCGGGCTATGTAATGCCCCAGCTGTCTTTCAGGATCTAATCAATGAGGTGTTGAGAGAATTTCAAGAGGAATGAGTAATAGTATACCTGGACGATATACTAATACATTCCAGAGACAAGGAAATTCATCACAGACAAGTGAGGAGAGTATTGCGTAAGCTTTTACAACACGGGATGTACTGCAAATTGGAGAAGTATAGTTTTGACCAATCCCAGATAAATTTTCTAGGTTATGTCATTTCCGATGATGGTTTCAAGATGGACCCTATTAAACTTCAGTCTATCTTACACTGGCCTTTACGCACTGGACTCAAAGTCATACAGAGGTTTATCGGATTCTCCAATTATTATAGGCGCTTAATTAACGGGTTCTCATCTATAATAGCACCTATTACTAACATGACAAAAAAGGGTGCTAATACCAAAGTGTGGACTATGGAGGCTTTGGCTGCCTTCAAGACTCTCAAGGAGACTTTTGCCTCTGCCCCGATTTTTTACTGGAAGTTGATGCTTCTGAGACAGGTATAGGGGCAGTACTATCACAAAGACAAAGGTTGGATAAACCTTTGCATCCATGTGGATTCTTCTCTAAAAAATTGTCTGACACTGAGAGAAGGTATGACATTGGAGACAGAGAACTGTGATATTGGTTTTGAAGGAATGGAGGCATCTATTAGAGGGGACTTTACAACCAGTTACCATTTTGACTGACCATAAGAATTTATCTTACATTGGAGAGGTCAAAAGATTGTCCGCCAGACAAGCTTGTTGGTCCTTGTTCCTTGCCCATTTTAATTACATACCGTATATACTCGAGTATAAGCCGACCCGAATATAAGCCGAGGCCCCTAATTTTACCCCAAAAAACTGGGAAAACTTATTGACTCGAGTATAAGACTAGGGTGGGAAATGCAGCAGCTACTGGTAAATTTCTAAATAAAATTAGATCCTAAAAAAAATATATTAATGGAATATTTATTTACAGTGTGTGTATAATGAATGCAGTGTGTGTATAATGAATGCAGTGTGTGTGTATGAGTGCAGCGTGTGTATGAGTGCAGCGTGTGTATGAGTGCAGCGTGTGTATGAGTGCAGCGTGTGTATGAGTGCAGCGTGTGTATGTGTGCAGCGTGTGTGTGTGTGTGTGTGTGTGTATAAGTGCAGTGTGTGTGTGTGTATGAATGCAGTGTGTGTGTGAGTGCAGTGTATGTGTGCAGTGTGTGTGTGTATGAGTGCAGTGTGTGTGTATGTGTGCAGTGTGTGTGTAGTGTGTGTGTGTGCAGTGTGTGTGTATGTGTGCAGTGTGTGTGTGTGTGTGTTGCAGTGGTGGGGGGGTGGGCAATTTTATTATTTTATTTTTTATTATTTTAATATATTTTTTTTCATTATTATTTCTTATTATTATTTTTTATTTAATTATTATTTTTATTTTCGTCCCCCCTCCCTGCTTGATACATGGCAGGGAGGGGGGCTCCTTCCCTGGTGGTCCAGCATTGGCAGTTCAGTGGGGGGGAGAGGGGGCTGGCAGAGATCTTACTTACCCGTCCTGCAGCTCCTGTCAGCTCTCTCCTCCTCCGCGGCGTCCGGTCAGTTCTTCTGTCAGCTCACAGTGTAAATCTCGCGAGAGCCGCGGCTCTCGCGAGATTTACACTGGGAGCTGACCGAGGTGCTGAACGGACGGCGCGGAGGAGGAGAGAGCTGACAGGAGCTGCAGGACGGGTAAGTAAGATCTCTGCCAGCCCCCTCTCCCCCAGTCTGTATTATGGCAATGCAAATTGCCATAATACAGACTATTGACTCGAGTATAAGCCGAGTTCCGGTTTTTCAGCACAAAAATGGTGCTGAAAAACTCGGCTTATACTCGAGTATATACGGTACTTACCTACAGACCGGGCTCCAAGAATACTAAGGCAGATGCTCTCTCACGTCAACATGAACCTGCTACTTTTACGGATGTTCCTATGTCTTCCATAATCCCCAAACAGAATATTATAGCCAATACCAGTCTGAAAGTGCGCTCCCCTTTACTCCTTGATATTGAAAAAGTACAATGCATGGCGCCTGAACTTACTCCTGAGGGAAAGTATTTTGTTCCTCCCAATCTCCAGGATAAATTACTTTCATGCTTCCACAACAGTAAAATTGCCAGACATCCTGGCATTCACAAGACTTACTCTCTGATTTCCCCAAATTTTTGGTGGTCTACCTTACATAGGGATGTAAGAGAATATGTCATGGCATGTGACGTTTGTGCAAAAAATAAACAGCCTCACACCCTTCCATGTGGTTTACTTCAACCTTTAGAAATTCCTAAGAAACCATGGTCCAGTTTAGCTATGGACTTTATTGTTGAATTACCAGTATCTAATAAACAAAGTTATTCTCACGGTTGTTGACAGATTTACTAAAATGTCTAATTTTATCCCGTTACGTAAGCTACCTTCTGCACCCGAATTGGCTGAAATTTTTGCAAGGGAAATCTTTTGCTTGCATGGAATGCCTACGGATATTGTCTCGGAGAGAGTTCCCCAGTTTGTATCTCGTTTTTGGATATCCTTCTGTTCCCAGTTGGGTATCAAATTATATTTCTCGTCGGCCTACCATCCCCAATCTAATAGGGCTGCCGAACGTACCAACCAAAAAATCAAACAATATTTGCGCTGTTTTGTGTCTGAACATCAAGATAATTGGGTTGATTTGATTCCTTGGGCGGAGTTTGCGCACAACAATTTGGTTTGCGATTCTACTCGTACTAGCCCCTTCTTCATGAATTATGGCTTTCACCCTACCTTTCTTCCGTCGGTGTCCTCCTCACAGGGTATACCGATGGTTGATGACCACGTCGCCAATCTGCGGACGTTGTGGGATCAGATTCACCGTGTTCTTGTTCACACTTCGGCTTTATTTAAACAGCATGCGGATAAACGCAGAAGACCTGCTCTTGTTTTTCACCCGGGGGATAAGGTGTGGTTAAGTACCAGATACATACATTTGAAAGTTCCTTCCATGAAATTCACACCTCGTTACATTGGACCTTACAAAGTCTTACGGAAGATCAACCCAGTTGCTTATCAACTTGCTTTTCCCCTGGTCTACGCATTCCTGATTCTTTTCATGTTTCGCTCCTGAAACCTCTTGTTTGTAATAGGTACACCTCAGCTTCGGCTCCTCCCTCTTCTGTTCAGGTTGAGGGTCAGGAGGAATATGAGGTTAGTTTCATTCTTGACTCCCACATCTCTCGTGGGAAGTTACAGTATCTTGTTGACTGGAAGGGATATGGCCCTGAGGAAAGATCCTGGGTGTCTCATGCGGATATCCAGGCTCCTCGCCTTCTTCCGGCATTTCATGCCGCTTTCCGTCTCATCCTGGCTCTTTTCGCCCAATGGGCATTCCTAAGAGGGGGGGTACTGTCATGGCACTCAAGCCTCCTTCTCCTCCAGCAATTTCGGCACTTTGGACGCCGGCCACGATAGCCCCGCCCCCTTTTATGATGCGGCGCAATGCCGCCGATGCCATGACGTCAATGACGTCACGTTCCACCGGAAAAGTCAAACCAGGACGTTTTGGGGGCGTGGACATCAATTAAAGAGGCAGGGTATAAAAGGTACTCACTGACAGTGAGTCATTGCCCTGTCGTGGTTTCAGCTTGTCTGTTCCCTCAGTGCGTTTATATTGATTGGTTTTTCGGTTATTTGACTTGGCTTGTACCCTGACCTTGCTTCTCTCTCCTATCCTTGTACTCGGCTTGGCTTTCGCTTACCTGTCTTCTCGTTCCCTCGACCTCGGCTCATCCCGGACCATTCTTTGTTTGCGTGACGTTAGTCTGGCCACTCTAAGGTCCGGTATACGTCTTTATAGTTTTCAGTACACTGCGTGTTGGATCCCTGTCTTGATCCTGACAGAGAGTTTGGAATCTGATTGATTGCTTCTGTGGACAGGTGTCTTTTATATAGGTAACAGGCTGAGTTTAAGAGAGTGCTCCTAATCTCAGCTCGTTACCTGTATCAAAGACACCTGGGAGCCAGAAATCTTGCTGATTGATATGGGATCAAGTACTTATTTCACTCATTGACATGCAAATCAATGTATAACTTTTTTGACAAGCATTTTTCAGGATTTAGTTTTTATTATTCTGTTTCTCATTGTTAAAATACACCTACCATTAAAATTATCGACTAATCATTTCTTTGTCAGGGAGCAAACGTTCAAAATCAGCAGGGGATCAAATACTTTTTCCCCTCAGTGTATATATATATATTCAAATTTCCTATTATTCTTCAAAATAATTGTCATGAATTTGTGTCCAAATTAACACTGGCTATTGTGCATATTATCTAAAAAAAAAATCTTCATTTTGAAATGTACTTGTTCTGCTAACATTACCGAGACGTTAAAGTAGTATTGTAAGTGTATTCATTAAATCTTAACAGTAGAAAGGAATTGAGAAGCGACGATTCATTGATGAAGGATTCATCAAAAATCATGTAATCTCAGGGAAACATAAAGAACAAAATTGGCCAAGTCCTTCGTCACCTATTTCAATGTAAGTTTCATTGACATATCCTGTGAACAGCTCGATTTAAGCTCAATATGAAGCTTGCCACTATCCTTATTTGAACTCCTTAGCTTAGTATTCCAGTCAATATAGCATTTATCAACTGTGATCTGCAATAATTATACAAATGTATTAATCACAACATGCCAGTTACATCACAGTTTGATATATAACAACTATTTCAATTAAAACCTTAGTACAGTTGAGACCAATTCATTGTCAATATAAATGCCAGACTTTCACATTTTCTTCTTTTATATTAATTTTTCTTTCACATCATTCTTTAATTGGACTATATAGTAGGCTTAACATTATCTTAATATTAATGTATTCCTAAATAGCAAAAATGTTATCTACATACTACCCCAAACACTATGCATATTTTCAAATAAAAGATTTTTATGAAGGGGTAATTTATAGTTGTTTAAAAAAAAAAATTAAATATTGACATTTCTATGCAAAATTTGACATGTTTATTTCTTATGTCTGTAAAAATGTAGAACAAAATAAAAAAGGTATTAAATAAAATATAAAAAACATTAAAGGCACACTATAGTCACTTCAACAACTTTAGCTTAATGAAGCAGTTTTGGTGTATAGATCGTGACCCTGCTCATTGCTGGTTAGCAACTACCTGGGTGATTCAGAACTCCGGAACTGGATTCCTCACCGGCTATGCTGCATGTAAACTGTGGAGTGGAGCACTGACCCTCACTTCACTCCAAATGCTCCACCCCAGGAACCCATATTAAATCACAGAATTGCTGTGACTAAAACTAACATTCTTCCCGAGGTTATTAGATCACACATTGCAGCACTTTGGGAAAAATATAGACACCATCAATGACAATGCCCTGCACTCTGCCCCTGTCTTGCACAAGTTTGTCTGCATTCCTCACCAAGGTGCTGCTCCAGACACTCCCAATATGTCAACACAAAGGAGAGCACTCACTGGATTTGTAGTAGTCTTCAAACTTTTATTTCCCAAATGGTTACATTACATCAACGTTTCAGTCCAAACAGCAGACTTTTATCAGGATGACCATTACGTAGACTAAAGACCAATATATACTAAAATTCAAACATACCGCCAGACATGGTAGTCGATCCCAGACTCACATAAAAATCACAAGAGGTCGTGAACAAATAATAAATCATAGCACATTGAGAAACCATAATGTCATAACAAAATAAAAATAAGTAAAAATAAAAAAATATAAAATGAAATGAAACAAGATAAGCAACCAAAAAAAAAGATATTAATTCGATAGACGACCTGCGAGCTGAATCACAAGCAGGGGTCTATTTGATAAGTACAGAATTCCAGTATCCACAAAAGTGAATACAGCGGAAGGTTTAGAGGGAATAAGAAAAATAAATCTATTAGCTCTGAAACTGGAAAAAAGGATTTCACCCAATCCTATAAATAGTTGAAAGAATGCACCATAGAGTGTAAGTATCCAGGAGCTAAATCAGTAGAAGCAGAGATATGCATGTAGAGATAGGTATAACCTTAAACAAAGAAATTAGTGGTGGAATAAAAGACAGGAAATCACTTAAATAAATAAATCACTTAAATAAATCAATGGTATTAAGCTTAATAAATATTCAGTCCAATAAAAGAGTCCAGAATTCAACTGATAGTCCCAAATTGTTGAAGATTACATTGGAATCCACATAGCGTATTAGATCATAAGGACAGTATTTATAGCATAAGTAACCTAGACCCTGCTTGCGAGAACAACGCAGGGTTAATAGTACTTATGACTTAATATACTTTTATGAATAAAAGATGAAGTAATAGTCCAGGTATATAATCCAGAGCAAATAAGTACAAGGAACTAATTGCTCAAAAGCTTGAAAGCTTGAATTAGTGATATTATCACAGTTCTATGAAAAGTAGTCACTTGAAAAAAGTTGTTACGTACCTGGACTATTACTTCATCTTTTATCCATAAAAGAGGATAACTACAAATACAATCCATATCCATCCGGGCCTGGACTGCAGGTTTTATCGTTATTTTTACTTGGTTTCTAATAGACTACCTACCGACCTCAGTTTATTATCGTTGTTTTTTGATATTTGAATGTATTACTAGTACCATAAATTCACTGTTTTATCAATCAACCCCTTTTTTCAAGTGACTACTCTTCAAAGAACTGTGATAATATCACTAATTCAAGCGTTCAAGCTTTTGAACAATTAGTTCCTTGTACTTATTTGCTCTGGTTTACATACCTGGACTATTACTTCATCTTTTATTCATAAAAGTATATTAAGTCATAAGTACTATTAACCCTGCGTTGTTCTCGCAAGCAGGGTCTAGGTTACTTATGCTATAAATACTGTCCTTATGATCTAATACGCTATGTGGATTCCAATGTAATCTTCAACATTTTGGGACTATCAGTTGAATTCTGGACTCTTTTATTGGACTGAATATTTATTAAGCTTAATACCATTGATTTATTTAAGTGATGTATTTATTTAAGTGATTTCCTGTCTTTTATTCCACCACTAATTTCTTTGTTTAAGGTTATACCTATCTCTACATGCATATCTCTGCTTCTACTGATTTAGCTCCTGGATACTTACACTCTTTGGTGCATTTGTCTATTTGATAAGCACTGCACCACCTCAAGCGTGAGAAACATCCCGACAGTAAAAATGTGCCCAAAGATACAGTGTAGCACAATGTGCAATGTGACACACTGTACGTACTTATATAGAAACATAATATCTACCATGTAATGTATTACAATATTGATTTGTTGTTGTTGATCTAATTGATGGCCGAAGATTAGCAAATCGTTCCCTTAAGAGCAGCACATATCACCTGTCCCACACTTTCTCCCACCCCTTGTTGATTACTGTAGTTACTGTGCTTTCTTGTTTTATTGTTACAGCTTGTGAGAGTTCCTGACCAGCATAAGAAGTTTGGAAGTGGTTATACCTCTTTTGGTAGGCTCTGGCAGACATGCCCTGCAATGAAGCAAAAATATTATAGGGTTAGAACTCAGGGTATACAGTTACCCATCTATCTGGTGGTAGCACAGACTTAAGGTTATGTTCAATTTCTGTGATCTGGTTATGGAACCACATAAAAAACTGTCGTTTATGCCCTTACCCAACAAGTAAGGTGTCCATTATTTTATTTATTGGCCATGGGTCCTATTATGAATCCCTGATTCAGCAACCAAAGATTTATGTATCACAAACAAACCCAGTTTACATTCAGCTATCAAAATACCCTCTTCATTATATCATTTATTCTTATTATTTTTGACATTTACATAGCACCAACATATTTTACAATGTTTTAAAAGGGGAAAATTCGACAATAAATAATAAGACAAATACAAAATGTTACAGGACAATAGGTTGATGAGGACCCTGCTCAAACGAGCTTACATGTACTTATGAGGGTTGATGATTGCACAGATGCTCTTACTCGCAAAACAAATCATACAATCAATAGTTAAGTCTAGCTACCCCAACAGAAAAAAAGTAGGACAATGAAGCTCAATTAAGCATAGCAAATATAAATTCTTCTCCTCAAAGATACAATTCAGACCTGCATTTATATGTATCTTTTTATATTCAATGCATTCCTAGGAAGTGGAGACAACGTTTTGGCTCCTCTTTGAACCTTTATCAAGTATAGACGTTTTTTTAATTGTCTAGACTTGATAAAGACTCATAGAAGAGCCAAAAGGTTGTCTCCACTTCCTTGTTTCAAATAAAGACTGCCTTTTAGAAGAAACCTCAGGTGTGCCTGGATTTTTGTTTTTTCCCTTTGATGTCTTCAGGGATTTGCCCTTCCTTTCTGGAGCACCCTGCAGACAGTATTCAACTATTTTTAGTGTGTGCATTTGACTCTTGTTTTTTTGCACTTAATAATTTACTTGACATTTGCAATTTAACATAGAAACGTGAATTCTAATAGCAGTTGAAAGCCAAGTGGACAAAGCAGGCATCTAAGCAGGCCTTTTTCTCTCTAGACATTTTTTTGTTTTTGGACAACACTGTGTCTGTCCAATGCTTTAACTACATATTCCTGTGTAAGCCTATTTCATCTATGTGGGAAGGATAATCCATAATTCTATATTTTTATGTGAACAAAAACATTTTTTTTTATTTTTTACATTTTCTGTTTGTTACTATACATTTCTATCATGTTACCCTAATCCCTTCTCTTTATTAATATTTTGTGTGAAGATACTGCACTGGAAAAATGTTTTTCAGAGTTTACAAACACTGAGTCACCACGCTGTGATTTAATAATTCATTATTGTTGCTGCAACTCTTAAATTAATAAATATATACATTTGGAAATTGAGGATGAAAGTTGGAATTGCAACAAAAATCAAGTAAAAGTAATTATGACTTTGAGTACATTTTGTCTATTTGGATTCTAATTACTTGAAATCGCTATATAGGTCATATATAACCTTGAGGCGATACTGCAATTGAAGTGACAACATTGATGGCAGATCTACCAACATATCTAATTAATTTGCTAATTTGATCATGCTGTGGAACAAAATTTCATTTATTATTTAAATATAAGAAACAATCTTTATTTTTGTTCATATAATGTAACATGGATAATACCCTGTGTAAAATAACAACAATCTTTTTTAAACGTATTGAAAACCAGCTGAAAACTACGTTCTTCGAGTGAATATCAATTGCAAACTGGAGTAGGTTTTAATAAAAAAGTGATAATGAAAATTAAAGCAGAGATATTAAGAGCACATTAGTCGGTTTAAATCATTCTATCAGATTAAGTTTTATTTAACTGTATTTATTATTTGACATAGGTCACATACTAATAATCACCTTAAACTGATATACATATGGATAACTTGCTTAAATATTCACTTCCTCAAGATAGATTTAATAGAATTTTACTAATTGTTCTACAAAATGAATATGGCAGACAATTATGTCTGGTTCGAAGGCTGGAATACTACAAAATTGAGAAATTAATCACCAAGAGTAATCTCAAGAGCATAAAAATATTACATTTGTAATAAAACCTATCCTCCAAGGGGAAGAGAAACAAATAAATTAATAAATCAATCTTAAAAGGAACTGTATAGGTAAAAAAAATGCATATCCTTCCAATCCCCCCCCCCCTCCCCAACAGTAAGCCTACTGTCACTAAATTTGTAATCTTGATCTTTAATTTGAATGCTCCAGGGCTTCTCTATGAGTATCAGTAATGAACCCCAAATTGCTCCACTCAACACATGCAATTTGCTTCACTCAACACATGCCCACAATACCTGCCCAATAAGTACTCAATCTAAGCTACACTACAAATGCAGCATTCTGACACTAGACTAGAACTTACATACTGCACACACACACACACACACATATACACACACGCACAGACACGCACACACACACACACACACACATTTCCTCACCACATTAGGGTGTCCTATAGTGTCATATGTTTATTGGATAGATAGAATTCATGTACTTAAAAAATAAATGTAGCAAACATAAAGCTACAGAAAAGATGAAAGTAGAAAATGTACTCTGTAGTTTAGGTCTATATACACTTGGGATTCATCTGTGATTTAGTCTCAATTCAGTGGCACCAAAAAATGTCAGTACACATAAAGTGATGAGATTCATTATGAACAAATTGATTTAAATGACCCCTCCTTATGCATAAAGCACTTCAGCATACTGTAGTGCTTTATATGTGTGGAGTAACCAATTTGAAATTCCCTTTATAAAAGTGCACATTTCTGTAAGAAATTAAGCACCACCGGCTGTCCAACAGCCAGGAAGGTTATCTTCCAGCTGTTGTTAGCTCCCTTGAGCTAATGAAAGTGGCTAGCGTGCTCAACATGATGCCTGCCCCTTCCCCACCCTTCTCCTCCGCATACCTCCTCTCAGACCTCAGATCCAAAAAAAGTTTTTTTCCCCACGAAAAATGGGAGGACATGCAAAGACTGCAGTTCTTAAGTAACTGCAGCTTTTTCAAGGTCTTGTAAGATATACCCCAGACAGCCATTAAAGGGACTACCAGGTCGTTAAGTGACCTTTGGTTGCTTAACTGACGGTGGATGAAATACAGCTTCCCCATGCAGAGCGTGGAGAAGCTGAATGGCCTACTGTGCAGCTCTGCCCCAGAAAGCACCTCCAGTAGCCATCTAGGGAGTGGCCACTTTGTGGTGTCCCTAGGGGGCAATGTAAACACTGCCTTTTCTCTGCCTTCTATATTATATATTATAACTGATCAGGTAAGGAAGTCACTATCACTGAAGCTGTTTGGGTTCCAGGACCAATCATGCACTTTACAGTTACAACTATCCTGGGCATTAAGAATAATGTATGTCTATGCTGGTCTTCACCTCACACTTCTAGAATGAGATTTTGTAGCTCAAACTAGATTCTCGACTTGTCTAACAAGGTATATGCTGACAAGTGATGCTGACCAGGCAACGTCAATAAGGTGATAGTTTAAAGGGACACTATAGACACTAAGACCACTTCAGCTCATCGAAGTAGTCTGGGTGCAGTGTCCTTTCCCCTTAACCCTGGAATGGTAATTATTGCAGATTATGATAAACTGCAATAATTACCTTTAAAACTGCTCTAGTGCCTATGTATCAGATAGCCGCTAAAGGCAGTTCCTGGTGGATAGGCAACTTTTGGTCACGTAACTGACACTGGACGTCCTCATGCACTACATCAGCATCAGTCAGTTCCCTATAATAAAGCATTGCAGCAATGCTTTCCTATGGGGAGTGTCAAAGGCGATTGCTGTGCATTAGCCATCCCCCTTCCACCCCTCGTAATGGGAGAGGGAACGGAGCACTGATCTAGTAATGAGGAACATCGGTGATGGAATTGGGTTAGTACAGTAAGGATATTTTAGCTCTTGCTATTCTTGGGTGTTGTGCCAGGGAGGGGTGCCAAGAAGCTATAATGCTAGGAATACAAATTTGTATTCCTAGCACTATTGTATCCCTTTATTACCTCGAGATATTAAACTCATTTCCTATGCTCTGCTGAGAATAGCCATGTACAGTAATTAAATTTGTACATGAATAAAAGGTAATAATCTCACGCCCACCTCCCTTCAATTCACATCTGTTGAGTGAAAGTGATGTAGTAAACAGCTAACTGAATAAGTGCAACTTTACTCCTTTTTGCTTTTTACTTTATTATTTTAGTTTGTATTCACATCGGTGAGACCACAATTCTTGAACTCAACAGAACATGTATGTGGATGGACTTGCATATTTATATAATCACTCTCCTGTATATAACCTGCAATGTTAGTCTTATTAGTTATTTCATGAATTTATACAAAGACAGACAGAGGGACAGACAGTCGGACAGGCAGACAGAGAGAGAGATTACATAATGATAACTACATACATTAGTAACTGAATCTGATAATGTAAATTATTGAATTCTTTAGTTTTTGTTTTTTTAAATTAATGAAAAATTCCATAAAATCTTGGCGTTATGTGTTTTTAGTAATAGTTTGTGAATTGTGATGTTGCCGTTTCCATTTGTGTTTAGCTAATATGCTACATATGTGTGACTTGACCAGGCACATTTTCTATTCCTTGGCTAAAGGTAGAAAGAGAGTGCTTTAGACATATTGCATGTCTTACAAGCAAGCTGTGATAGCAGTCTGAAATGGCATATATGGATTTAGTCACATACAGCAGTTATTCCTACTACTTATGAAGTATTATGATAGAATTATACATATTAAAGTGGTAATGTTTTTAAAATCATCATTATCCAGTAAGTGTTGTTTAACCACTCTATAAAGTCTAATCTTCTTCTGGAACATTATATATTTAGATTTTAACTTAGTGGAGTAACTAACATAGAGCATTGAGTATCACACCACACAGCAGAAGAGGAAGGGATGCTTGAGAGACAATTGACCACTCATTCGCTCGATTTTAAACCCTCATCCATGGCATATTGTGTGGAAGGTGGAGGACCATTAAACAGGCCCTACTATCTATATGTTTATGTATACCCTAAAAGTCTAGGATATACTGCAAGAAACAGCACCAAAACAACTTCATCTTCCTAAAATGTAGGAATACATGTTTTTTTTTTTCTAACACTATAGTGTTCCTTTAATGGAAGAGAACTGAACAGTAACACTGTAGGGCATGATTCCTAGAACAGCACTGCTTCAAAGTTGTTTTGGTGCTTAGAGTATCAGTTTTACTGTCACACCACCTTCTGTTCTTGCACTTGAAATATATGGAAAAATGTTCCTTAAACAAAATAAAAGTTGACCCGAATATACTCATTGTTAAAAGAGAAGGAGTTCGACTGATAAACCTAAAATAAGATGTGCTCTGTCACATCTCGAAGTCTGAAAATTCCCCCAGTTTTAGTTTTATCTATTTAATGGAAGAAATCAAGGCATGGAAATTTTATTCTTGCAAATGTATATATTTATTTATTTATTAATTTTTTGAGTGGGTAAGGCTTTTGCTTGAAGGGGATTGGAAAATTGAAGAAATGACAGAGACATGTGGACAAATAAAGCTTGAAACCATAAGAAGTAATGCTGACAGGGAATAGTAAGATTATCTGTAAGTGAAAGAAATTCAGTGAACAAAATCTGGTTAGCAGGTGCCAGAAGAGTCATTATTTTAATTTTTATTTTTTTATTGAACTTTGATTTTAATTGGTCACTGAAAAGTTGTAAAGAGTGTTTCTGACAGAAGATAAGTACAATGAGCAATACAGGTCTGTACCATATGTTACACCCAGTGGTGTATTTAGGATTTGTGCTGCCCTAGGCAGGACGGTGCTCGGGCACTCCCCCAATTGAAATTTTCACCAACCCTTCCTGTCAAGGCCACACTTTGACTGACAGACGCTCACTCACTGACAGACGCTCACTCACTGACAGACGCACACTCACTGACAGACGCATGCACTCACTGACAGACGCATACGCTCATTGACAGACACACACTCTCATATACACTGACAAACAATGACATACACACTATTACTTGGACACACACTGACAGACACACACTCTCACTGACAGATGCACACTCTCACTGACAGATGCACACTCTCACTGACAGACGCACGCACTCACTGACAGACGCACTCACTGACCGACACATACACACTCACTGACCGACACACACACATTCACTCACATAGACAGACACACAGACATACAGACATACACACATACAGACACACACACTCATACATACTTACAGACACACACACACACACACACACTTACACACACACACACACACACACACATTCACTTGCAGACACACACACACATACATACACACTTACAGACACATACACACTTACAGACACAACACACATACACTTACAGACACATAAAAACATACACATTTCTCCTAACACTCACAAAGTATTATTTTTTACATTTTATTTTAAATCCACCCAGCACCGCTTAGTGATGCCGGGAGCCGGTCTAACATCACATTCCAGCTCCCGGCTTCATAAAGCGGCATGGAGGGAGCTGAATAGAAAAAGCTCAGGTGAGCAGCCGGCCAGCTCTTGAGTCCCCCAGGACACGAGGCAAGCAAGGGTTCTGCCTGGGCATTTGGGGGTGGGTTTTTTTGCTGCCCCCTGCAAAGTGCCGCCCAAGGCCGATGCCTTGTTTGCCTCGTGGAAGACACGTCCCTGGTTACATCAGTTTATGTTAACTCAACTAGACCAAAGCAGACTTTATTAAACGTCAATTTCAGTATAAGAGGGGTGATTAAAATGAGAATAACAGGGTCCTGGGAAATTGTTTTTTTTTAACCTTTTTATTATAGTATGATACAGCAGTACAATAGCCCACAGATCTAATGGGAATCCTTAGCCCAAAGATCTAATGAGAACCCTTAGGCTATAACTCTATAAACATTGTGTTTATATTTAACTAGGAAATCTTTCGGGAACCTGAATTTCGTACACATTTTCATGCGTTTTCATAAATATAAGAACATTATATGTATCCCGGTAAAACACGGTGGATCTGGTCACCCTGCACATAACCCTCATTCTGTATCTCTCAACCCTATCTCCCTAACCGCCCTTGTATCTTGTCACCTGAAGAGATCGGAAGATCGGAAGAGCCACTTAATTGGGTTGCTAGCCCCTGAAGCCACTTGATTAGGTAGCACCATTATCTATTATAGAGGAATTTCCCATAACTCACAAAAAAAGAGTGCTTGGATAACATCAGACATTCTAGTGGACTATGGCGTGTTCACTTTATGCTACAATTGATAATAACAGACTTTAGAAAGATGAAAGAGTACATTACACAGGTAAAATGTCAACATGTATTAGTTTACACCATTTTTCATTGACTATATTTTTTGTCAATCTAATATAAGCTCTATTTTTTCCAAGTTAATTTGTTTTTTTATACTTATTTTTAAACACATTCTCTGATGTTTATGTAATGTATTTGAAAGGGAGATCTATTTTTCTACATATCCCTCAAGGATGAAAGGATTTAAAAATGAATTATGTAGCTATAGGTACATAATTTTCATTCAATTATGCACATCAGCATGGCATTTCTACCTTGCATAATTATTCTAACATAGTTTCCTATAATGTTGCCACTTCACTCTTCAAGAGATTTGTTTGTTTATCTTATGCAGTCATTATATGTGTTGTGTAATTATTTGGTGATTAAAAATATAGCTCACATTGTTAGAAAAAAGATCTACATTGATATTACTTACAGCACACAGTAGTAGGTATAGTTTTTTTTAAATGTATTTAGGCATTGCATTGACTGTCATAATTCTATGCCAATGTGATCAGTATAAATATTATAAATACACACTTGAAATTATACATTTATCATAAAATTAAAGTAACCATCACTTCCCTAGAAATGATATCAGCGAACATTGTAAATTACTGATAATGTTTGTTGACCTTTTATTTATTTGATGTACAGTTTTCTTTTTCAAAGTACAGTATATTAAAGATGTAGTAATTGGCATCATAAAACAGCTCTACCATTGGCTGGTTAGAGCAGTGGTAATGTTGCTGCCTTAAAACTGTAAAACTCAGGTTTGACTCCCAGTCAAGATCACCTTACTAGTAAGGTCCTTGGTCAAGTCCATGCACTTCAAATCCTCATAGACTGCAAGCTTACAGGACCTTCAGATATTTCTTTATATACTTGCAAACAGGGGCGTAGCATGGAGGTGGTGAAACCGGCGCATGCCAGGGGCGCAAGCCGAGGGGAGGCGTTAAAATCTATTGTAAGGTTGAGCAGTGATTTTCTCACCCCCTGTTCAGCCTGCGCTCCTAGCACCCACAGGCAGCGTGCAGCACCATAATGGAACCGCACGCACAGAACACGAGGGGAGCACCTTGTGGCGGAACCAACCTCGCCACTGGCCACTGGAGGAGCCTGGTCGCCTGCCTCCTGCCGCTGGACTATGGCCCCTGTTCTTTTTCCCTGCAGAAAGGCTGGTTCGTGCCTTTGTGCGGACTGTTAAAGCCATGCTACCCCAGATAGCTATGCCATGGAGCCCAGCCGTATACTGAAAGACTGTATGAAAGACTTTGGCTCCATGGCGATTGAACTGTATGTATGTGATCTGAGCGCCATCCGGTAATAATGTGCGCTCAGATCTAAGCTATCTGGGGATAGGTAGAATGTGTATGTTCTATGTGATATTTGTAACAGTTTGTAATTTTATGTATTTTATTGTGCTTTGTCTGCCATGTGGTTAATGGAGTTTTGCCTCTGTCCTTGGAAATAATTGGATTACTTCACAATTATCTCCAGGACAGAGAGGAGGGATGGTGATGCATTGTGGGATTGTAAGCTTGTGATTGGTCAATGTCCAATAGGTTTCCCAGTTTCCTATCTGGTCCCCTAGGGGAGTGTCCACCAGGTGGGAGACCTGCATAAAAGCCGGGCAGGTAGCCCCAGTAAATCCGTTCTGCTTGACCCTCAAACTAAGTGTCGTCTCTTTCTTGGGGGGAGTTGGATTGTATGCTGTTACAGTGCGACTGCCAGGAGTGTAAACTGTTTGTATGGTTTTTCCTGGTCGGCTGTTTCCAGCATTCGTGTGTATCCTGTTCGGGAGTTTGGAGCATTCCCCTGGTTCCAGGTTGGGAGATTGGTGAATTCATGTGTTTGCAGTTCGGGAGATTGGTGAATTCATGTGTTTGCAGTTCGGGAGTTTGGTGAATTCATGTGTTTGCAGTTCGGGAGTTTGGTGAATTCATGTGTTTGCAGTTCGGGAGATTGGTGATTGCAGTAGCTGCCTGTGCATCTGAAAAGGGGAATATCGCCTAAAAGGTTTTTAACCTCTTGTGTGCAAAATGGTCATTTACACACCTCCCCCTTGAGCTCTGAGTTGGAGCGCGCCGGGTGTTATGTGACTACCTGAAGCTCAGCTTGACAGAGACCCAGCGCACGCCGCACCGGATATCGGGCACCCCCTTCCCTGCTGTGACAGGCAAAATGGCAGGGAGGGGGCCATCAGTCTTCATCTTGGCTTGTTGAGTAAAGCAGCTGGCTGCTGCTTGGGAGGGAGATATGAGGTGGGAGATATATGGAAGGGGGGAGCATTGTTATGGGTAGATATATGGAAGGGGGCTTTGGTATGGGGAGATATATGGAAGGGGGGATTGGCATGGCATGATATATAGAAGGGGGATTGTCATGGGGAGATATAGAGGGCGCTAGAGACCTAGGTACGCCTCTGCTTGTAAAGCACTGAAGAATATGTTGGTATAAAAAATAAATATAATATTGTTTCTGTTTTTTTTCTCCTAAACATATTTTGTTCTCTACCTGGTAAGTGATTATCTCCATCACTGTGAATATATTAAATGTAGGGAGTTCTCTAAGCTAAATAAAAAGTACCATTGCTTAATTTTTTTGAAAAAAGAAATAGATTGAAATAATGGTTATTTTTCTCCTCCTCTTACAATGGCCTTGATTTTAGACTGTTGGTTAAGCTTTTTGAATGATATAATAATTTTTGATAAACTTTTAAATAATGTTTTTCAAAATATGAAAAAATATATCATATATAAAATAATATTGATATATTAAAAATATGAAAATGTCACAAAATATTTTTCATGATATTTTAAATATTAAATAATTGAAATAGCTTATCCAACAATAATAAACCAAGGCCAATGTTTCCTCCTGACCGTTAATTATCTCTAACTTTATTACTAGTTGATGGGAAGTTGTGGGAAGGACTCTACACTGCCTGCCAGGTGCAAAGGTAAAGCTCTGATCTCCCTCCTTCGCTGGCCGTCAGCACGAGCCATGCGTGGTCCAATCACAGGATTCTCATAGAGGATCCTGTGATTTTACCATGTTACCTGCTCAGAGACCATGTGTTCTGATCTGGTGAGGGGAGGGAGGGAGTGAGTGGGGGGTGAACATAGGATGGAAATAAAAAATGTTTTTGAAAACAAAATGTGGGGAGGTCTGAATGAAGGGAGGGAGGCTACAGTAAAACTTCCCTATGCAGCTTTGCCATTCAGGGAGGAAGCTGAGCATTGAGCTAATACATCATTCATATTAGTAATGCCCCCATATATCACTGTCATGCTGTCAGGATTGCCGTCCGCTTACCTCTCCGGTCAGCTGTCCGCTTCCCTGTTTGCATGCAGGTTATAAAATGACACATCTGCTCTTGAAAATAGAAAATCCAATAAAACACAAATGTAAAAAAAGGAAAATAAAATTGAGTGGTTTATAATTGCTTTCAGAAAAATGTAAATTATATTTTAACTCTTTGAAAGATAAGAGATCAGTTAGGTTTTGGTAATTTTGCTGTGTTCTTTAACATAAACGAGAAGTCATTTGTTTATAGCTTGGGCATAGCTTGGGCTGTGTTAATTAGTAGTTTCAAAATGTTACATGAACACTAAATGTTGGTTTTTGATCTCTGTTGATCTTTTGATGTTCCTTTTGATGTTCTCCATGAGGCTTAATCATTTTCATCTTAATTTTTTACAGTCAAACAGGTGAACTTATTTGTCAGATGATATCATTGTTGGAATGATTGGCCTATATTTAGAAAGAAATTCAAAGCTCGATCAAACTAGTAAATTTGGAACTGTAGTAGAATCATAGATGTTTTTCCCTGCTACATACATATATAGTCCTGACAGAAAGTAATATAATAGATAAAAGCCAACAGGTTTCCATCTTCAAAATTGATATATTTAGAAGGCTTAATTTATTTTAAACTAAGTTTTAACTAATTTTAAGAGCTCATATAAATCTAATCGAAACTAAGCTTTAACAAAGTTTATTAAATATCTCTAGTTATGTTCTTTCTTAATTTTACTTCCAATATTCTATTATAATTGAGTACTATTTTATACACAATAATATCTAATTTGTAGGGATACATTTAGCTTTTAGAATAAGCCTGTGTGTATTTATATAATTGTTCCAAAACGATGCAACGTAACCCCTTAACGACGAGTGACGGACGAGGTCCGTCACTCAGGGGAATGCGTTAATGACGAGTGACGGACCTCGTCCGTCACCCGTTAAAATTAACCCCAGATCGCCGCAATCGCAGCGATCGTGGGCTTAATGGTGCTCCGGTCTGCCTCTGCATTAGAGGCAGACCGGGAGCACCGGATCCGGCTGCCCCAGCACATGTACCCGCTCTGACAGCATGTCTGAGCGGGCACATGTGCTCTCTATACTCACCTCCGCCTCCCTGCACTTCCGGGTTCAGTGTGAAGTGCAGGGAGACGGATCAGTGTTGATCCTGCCCCCTGGTGTTAAAAAAAATAAAGTTTATTTAAAATACCACCCCCGTTTACCCCCCCTTTACCCATTTTAATAAAAAATTAACCCCTTCCCTGCCAATTGATCACTGACTACAGTGATCAATTGGCAGGGATTACATTTTAATATGATCTGATTTTTTTTTTAACCCCCTGAGGGTTAATTATAATTTTTTTTAACCCTCAGGGGTTAAATTTATTTTATTAATTAATTTTTTTTAAATTATAAATTTAGCTAGCTGGGGAGGGTGGAAGTTAGTGGGGAATTGGGGGATTTAGTATTAGGCTAACTAGGGGTTAACGTTAAAAAAAGTTTAAAAATAAGCTTTAAAAAGTAAAAAAATTAAGTTAAAAAAAGTTTTAATAACGTTTATGTAAAAAATTAAAAAAAATAAACCCTTTACCCAGTCCAAATAAAAATTAACCCCTTCCCTGCCAGTCGATCACTGCCTACAGTGATCAAAATACAGATCACAGTATTATACTGTGATCTAATTTTTTTTTAACCCCTGACGATTAACTTTTATTTATTTTTTAACCCTCAGGGGTTAAATTTATTTAATTAACTAATTTAAATATTGTATAATTAAATATTTTGCTAGCTGGGGTGGGTGGGAGTTATGGGAAAATGGGGAATTTACTGTTAGTGCTGCTTACTGCTAGTTAGGGGTTAACGTAAAAAAAAGCTTAGAAAAATGTTAAATCTGTAAAAAAAAGTTTTACGAAAGTTTAGGAAACTTTAAAAAAATTAATAAGCAAAACAAAAGTTTAAAAAATAGTTGTAAAAAGTAAAAAAAGTTTTAAAAAGTAAAAAAATACATTTAATAACGCTCATTACCACTACACCTGGTACAAGCTAGCGGAAAAATGATCCCACGCTAAGGTTCAAAATATGCCTTTTGAAATACCCTGGGATGTCTTCTTTAAGAAATGGTATGGCTTTATGGGGTATTTGGATTATATAGCCTGGTAAAATACTCTAAAATGGGACATGGGCACAGCGTAAAAATTGAAAGTTGGAAAAAAAAAATGGAATGGCTGTGTCCCGAATGTGCCCCTCCGATGTCCACATATACCTGGCAAAGGTACATATGGGGGTATTTTTGTACTCAGCAGACATAGCTGAGCAACAAATGAAGTATTATACAGTGGTAGTACACATATGGTTTGCAAAATATACTGTGCAAACTCACTTTGTGTGTCAAAAAGGCAGAAAAAAAACGCTTATTACCACTACACCTGGTACACGCTAGCAGAAAAATGATCCCACGCTAAGGTTCAAAATATGCCTTTTGAAATACCCTGGGGTGTCTACTTTAAGAAATGGTAGGCCTTTGTGGGGTAGTTTGAATTTAAAACCTGCGAAGATGCTTGGAAATTGCACTTAGGCCCGGCGTCAAAATTCAAAGTTCGGTAAAAACTGATATGGCTTGGTCTCCTATATGGCACTGTAGCTTCAGGAAATAGTGCCATAGACATATAATGGGGGTGTCCTTTTACTCAGAAGACTTAGCTGAGCATAATTTGGGGGGTTTGAACTTAGTGGCACACATGAAATATACAAAATGCCCAGCAAAAATGCAATCCGTATGTAAAAAATGCACAAAATTATTTTCCACCACATACTTTGGCATGTAATGGTAAAAAAATGGGGGCATGTTAAGGCACAATATGCACCTTATGAGATACCCTGGGGTGTCTACTTTTACAAATGGTAGGGCTTTGTGGGGTTTTTTTGAACAGTCAAACTGTTATAATACCCCAAATGGAAGCATAGGCTCATTAAATCCGTCTCTCAAAATTCTACTGTGAATACTGAAAAGGACAGGTCTCCTGTATGGCACTGTAGCTTCACGAAATAGTGCCATAGACATACAATGGGGGTGTCCTTTTACTCAGAAGACTTAGCTGAGCATAATTTGGGGGGTTTGAACTTAGTGGCACATATGAAATATACAAAATGCCCAGCAAAAATGCAATCCGTATGTAAAAAATGCACAAAATTATTTTTTACCACATACTTTGGCATGTAATGGTAAAAAAAATGGGGGCATGTTAAGGCACAATATGCACCTTATGAGATACCCTGGAGTGTCTACTTTTACAAATGGTAGGCCTTTGTGGGGTTTTTTTGAACAGTCAAACTGTTATAATACCCCAAATGGAAGCATAGGCTCATTAAATCCGTCTCTCAAAATTCTACTGTGAATACTGAAAAGGACAGGTCTCCTATATGGCACTGTAGCTTCACGAAATAGTGCAAAAGACATACAATGGGGGTACCGTTGTACTCAGCAGAAGTAACTGAACACATAATAAAACTTTGTACAGGAATAGCACACACCAACTTTACAAAATACACATGAGAAGTTCTTTGTTATAAGTTTGTGTGCGAAAACCCCCAAAAAACACAATTTTACTCCAATATTTAGCAGAGGTTGGCGGTAAAATGGCTACGTAGAAAGTGTCAAAACAACCTTAGGTAAATAGCCTGTGGTGTCTACTTTATATAAATATATACTTTTGTGTGGCAATTTTGTTTTATTTTATGGCTATAAAGCTTACAAGACAAACATACCAAATTCTAAAATCGCTCCATATTAAAAGTTTATTTTACTCCTTGTGCTTTGTGACCTGTAACTACCAAAAAAAAACTGAAAATCCCAGACACATTATATATTCTGTAAATCAGAACAACTAAATGAATTTAGTTTAATTACTTTCCTTAACCTGCACTAATTAGGCACACATTATTATTGCAAAAACTGTAAAAAAAATCAAAATTTTTCTTTTTTTTTGCATTTTTCTGTATTTTTTTATAATAAATAAGCATGTATATATATATATATATATGTTACATCAAATGAAAGCCCTTTCTGTCCTTTAAAAAACGGTATGTAATATGCGTCGGTGCAATAAATTAGTCAAATGCAAATTGCAGTTGAACGCAAACAGCAAAAAATGCAAAAAATGCCGTTGTCATAAAGTGAAAGACAAGCTTCCGAAGCTCTGTCCTTAAGGGGTTAATAAAAAAAAAACCTAATATTAACAAAACAAGCAGTAGATAAAATAATGATTTTTAACAAGCATGTAGCATAAGAGATACGTGATTCATATAGCCCAGAAATGACGTTTCAATTATTCAACTGTTGGTTTTCCTAAGGTTTTATTTATTTTTATTTTTTTTAGATCAAGATTAAAGTATTAAAATGTAAACATTTAACCCCTGCACGAGGAACATTGTACAGATTATTCATGAGCAAAACTGAACAATGCAGCCATGCATAAGATTTTCAACACTATAACATCATCTACATCTGGTCTTTGTTCTAACATTAGAACGTTTAGTCTCTATATAGAGAATTGTAAAATGTAGACGAAAATAGCTAATTTGAAAACTTTTCCCAGCTCAGCTATTCTAAAACTTGGTTTCATTTTTTACAATTTAATTGAAGTTTATTTCTCCAGTTACTATTATTGCAATCGCTGCTGATATTGAAGTTCTCAATATAATTCCGATATTCTTTCTTTGAAAAGACTATTCCTGGTATCATTACATTTTCATCCAAAACTTTCTGTCTATTTTTCTCTGACCTTTTTTAACATTCTTCCATCGTGGCAATGACATTTAATGCTGTCCAATTCCATAAGGTAACATGATTTATATTTTCTCTAAATGTTTGCGTGGTATTTTTGTAGTCATGTTCTTCTCATTATGAGCAGCTGCTCTTCACTTTATTTTATGACAACTTATTAAAGTTAACCTTCAGAGCCTTCTTTTATATCAGAAATCATGTCTGATTACTCAAGACTAACATTTTCTACAAGCAATGTAAGCTTCTTAAGTATCAGGCAAAATAAATGCCACAACGGGAAAACTGGTGGAAATAAATCAGTAGACAGGTCCATTTTACTACCACTTGTTACTTGAAGACCTTTGAGAATCAAATTTTATTGAAGGCCATTGCATGAGATAACCAAATGAGTAAACATGAAAATACAATTTTACAATTTTATGAGCTTAACATTCGTGGTATTTTCAGGCGCAATAAGCTTTATGACACTTGTTGAAATATTAGGACTAGTACGGGGCTGGCAGCTGTTCGGGATGCTCTGATGAACACAATAACCTTTGGTATAAGCATTGAATCCATTTTTAATGCAAGATGCCACAAAAAGACATTGAAGTATAACCTAGGCTATTTCTCTCTAGTTCAAGTATAAAGTATACTGAAATAAAGGATTTTGTCTGCAGATTATTCTTTAACTGGAAATTCCACCATGGCAATGAATGTTCCTTGAACAGTTTAAAAGGGAAGGGAAGAGGGGTGTAGTTATCCTTAGGCTGGCAAGGCTACAAAGGAAGTGGCAGCCATTTTCCAGGGTTTAGAAATATATAATATAAAATAAAATTGCAATGTATATACAAATATGACCAAGGGTGACTGTGGCTACAAGTGAAACAATACCATTACATGGATTCCTAGACCAAGGTCATACCACGCGTCTGTCATTTTGTTTCTTTTTTTGTTATGGTTTTTTTTTGTTTCTCTTTTGGGAACTCAATGTGTGTTTTGATTTACAATTTATAATTAGCATGAAGTAGGTCTTATCACCAACGATTTATTTATGGGCATGTAGGGTTCTCAGCTCACTGTTTACCATGGCTCTGAGATATCTTAGTTTGGCTATTGGCAAAGTATCTCGCTATTTTTTTATTTTTTGAACATTGTGGGTTATTGCTTTAGAAATCCTAGTTCTCTGTAGAAGACTTACATTATCATACCTAACCTCTTATTTCTTATGTTTTTGATTGTTGACCATAGCGCTTCATTTTGTGTTTGTTTTCTAACTGGCTCAGTACTCTGTTACTTTGCACTATTTCAAGTCAAAGAAGCCTAATTGATTATCACAGTATCTTAGGATACACAATGTTACAACTGTGTGCTATCTGAGGTCAGAGGAGATCATCTGCTACATGGGTTCAGGTGTTACATTGTAACAGTCGTTCTTGAATTAGCAACCTGTGGATTCCATTAGGATCAGGCTATGCCTCGCCGTTTCTTCAAGGTTAATTGCTAGTCCTTTTCAAACTTGGAATTCTATGTGTATCTCATCAATGTTGCATCTGTTTATTGTTTTACCCCAATTCATTGGGTTTATTGTGGTATTATTGATGTAGATAGCCTCCTAGGAAGCAGTACTGGATTACAAAAGATTTGGTAGTCCGGGCATTTGCTATACCTGTGTTTTCAGTTATGGGGAAAACAAGTGTTCGCATTTTCCTGCTCACACACATTATTTTTACTACTTTTTATAGTGTGTATGGATTATTACACTTATTTAAAGATGTAAGGACACATGACGTGTGAGACACGTCATGATTCCCTTTTATTCCAGAAGTTTGGTCCTTAAGGGGTTAAAGATGTAAGGAGGGATTCCTCTTTCAATATTCCCCAAGAGGAGAACTTTTTTATTCTTATAATCACAAATATGAATTAATATGATATTTCTCACGTCTGATATTTTGTAGGTGTATTTTAATTTACTATTTTTCACAGTAATGATATTAATTCTTTGTTGTTGAAATGCAAATAATGAAAGTTAAAAGGGACAATCCCCGGTGTATTTTTATTTTTTTTTACACACATTATTATTTGCAATTGGTTTTCATTTGTAACTGGCGAGAACATACTATAACTACGATAAAAGAGTGTGGGATGGATAATTTAACCAGTTACAACCACTGCCCCCAAAGTCACTTTATGCAGTTTTATGTCTATGGGTAAGCAGGCCTAATTTTATATTGTGGGTTTACAGCCCCATATGCCAGCCTAAGTCATGTTTAAGTGTTAGATTTACCTAAAGGACAGTTGATATCAGCACTGTAAGCTCATTCTTTGCAGCTACATTTATATTAACCCCATATCTCTTGTATTTATTCAGTAAAAGGCCTTTCTGATTTACCAGTTCTTGGACCCAATGTGGCAACCACAGTTTGTTAAAGGAATACTATAGTGCCAGGAATACTAAGCTCCCCCTGGCTCCGCCCCTCCCTCACACCCCGGTGAATAAAGGGTTAAAAACCCTTTATTTACTTACCTCATCCCAGTGCTGATGTCCCTCAGTGCTGGGTCAAAGCTCCTCCTTCTCTGTCCCACGACAAGTGGGCTCTAATGCACATGTGCGGCAAATCCTGCACGCGAATCCTGCACGCATTAGACCTTCCCATAGGAAAAAATCGGACGTTGGAGATCCTCACACAGAGTGTGAGAACGTCCAGCATCAGATACCGGACCAAAAGTCTGTTTCAAACCAGGAAGCCCTCTAGTGGCTGTCTGGTTATTTTATGTTATTTTACATAGATATAATATATGTATATATCTCATGTATATCAATATATAATTATTTTTCCTTTACTAAACATCATTTTTTTTATATTCTCAGCAGCAGGGAGACTGCCTGCAGGCAGCTCCATGGACACCTATTGCAGCCATGTGATCTCCCTATCACCATGTGGGCCAGAGTTGCCACGGTGGGACTGTCTGGGCTTTCAGGCAGTTCCACACAGACCGGGAACAATGCATATGGTCTATACCGCCCGCCGGCATTTAGGCCCGGCTCCTTAAGGATTGCATAGCACGTCCACTGTTCTTAAGGAGTTTGTTTTCTTTGTAGACAGCTCCTATTTACTTTAGGATTCATTGTTTTCTCTTTAAGTTTCCTTGGGTGCACAGTTTAGTGGAACAAGAAAGAAAGAAAGACATCTTAGTCCATAAACCACTGCACAGCAATAATATTGTTTCACAAACACCTGCAACACACAAACACTGATAAACATGGATAAAATAGACAGCATGGAAACAATCTCTTACAGAAGTCGGAGCTTAAGCTACACTCCAGTTCAAAATGTAAAGTATCATAGAAATTTTAAATACCGCATTGAGAAAGTACAAACAGAAAACGTATACACTATAGGTTATTAAGCACAAATCCATTTTAATCTGCCTGTTAATTTATTCCTTGAATCCTTGAGTCTTATGAGCTTGCGATTTCAGGATAGGCTGGATGCAATAATTTGCATATCAGGGTGTAATTGTTTACGGTTATGTTGTCCCACAGTAAAAGTCACATTGCCTGAACATTGGTTATCATAATTAGATTTTGAAACATGGGACAATACTGTATTACTTATGCTTCTAGGTTCTAGAAGTTTGCATGCATTAGCCTTTAAAGAAAATCAAATTCAAACATTTTAATGGAATTGTACTTGATCTGATAACATCAGAAGTTACGGTTCTTTCTGATTAAATATTCATGTCTTTCACAAACTTAAAATACGCAATGAAAATCACTCCAGTAGTAAAGGTTAACAAATAGGGATGGAATTCTTAATGCATCTAATGCAATAAAAAAGTGTTGCCTTGTTTGTAAATACTAATTTGTTTGATTGCTTTCTGGGAATTTAGATAATAATTTTAATGATAAAGCTTTGTCATCCCCAAAAAGCATAGTAAATGTAATGCTTAAAGTCAATAAATAAAATTGTATTCTTTGACTTTATAACCGTATTCTTAAACGTAGTTATTATATAGTAATCTCACAGTGCCACCTTCTGGTCATTTATGAGAAAACAATTACAGTATTATATTCTAACACATTGCATTAATGCAGTTTAGCTCATTGATGATTTTTTAAAACAACAACATTCACACATTTATAGCAACTAATCTGTGAAATCAACAAACCTGCTACATAAAGTTTTAATCATATGGTGCTGTGTGTATATATATATTTGTCCCTTGTCTCTTGAAGTTTCTACAATTGCTTCAACTTCCCAAGGGCTGAAGTGTATATAGAACGAAGCCAAGTGACAATTGCCCTTTAATTTAAAATAAATAAATAAAACACCCACTATAAATAGTTGTAACCTTACCTACACATTACATTTAATATAAGCACTCATAGAGAGCCTTGTTGAGGTAAGGTCCAATTGAAAATAAAACTATTGTTCTCATGGAAGCTGTTTGCGTCAGAGCCAGGGAGGTGTGGCTATAGTTACATAAACAGAAACAAAGGTTACTAAACTCTTAAATGGCAGAGAATAGATCAGTGAGACTGCAGTGGCATGATATTTACATACATTTATATTTTGTTTTATAGATTATTACTCTTTATCTTTAATTTTCTCTTTTTTTCATCTCTTCTGTTGCATGCTAATTAGGAGCTAGTTTTGGCTCTCGTATACCCTTTCCCCTACCTTCTTCAGACAAAAAAAACCAAAATCCCTTACATTATGAATTGATATTTGAAATTAGCAATACATTGCTGGATTCATAGATCCATTTGTAACAAGGAGTTAGTGCCAGCACTCACGTTCTCAAGGCCTCCTAAAAGAATGGGGTCCAAGACTGACATCTTGCTTTCTCTGTCCAAAGGGTACCTTGTAGTTGTAAGGCAACAGTGGATACCCAACCACTAAAATTACAAAAAACAGCAAACCTACTAAATAGTGTCCCCTCTAAAACACCAATGCAATAGTACAACAAAAAGAAACAAGTAGGAATGCAGAGCAGAAGATATAAACACTTCTAAGGTGTAAATCAGAAATATATATACAACCTTATAATAGCGTGGTGGACGATATCTACAGAAAAAAATATAAATCGCACATAGTGTAATAAAATTATGGATATACAGACACGCAGGATGACTATATAAAACTCACAAGATATCAGTGAATATCAGGCCCATCATCCTTATTTCAGAAGTGGTCTTCAGAGTTGATAGGCAAAATCTTCTTTCACACTTGTAAGGCAAAGAAAACAAATAATAGTGCAGATAGAAATAAAACTTCAAAGAATTCATTATATAATGCACTTATAAAAAGGTCCAAGTAAAACAGCATATGAACCACTACAAGGTGGTATAAAAAACATCAATAGCAATGGTATAAGCCAACGCCTTTCGTCTGCAGGACTTCTTCAGGGATTATGTTTCAGGAGTCTTCATTTAAATATGCCGCCAGAAGAACGGAATATGATCCACCTGTGATAAAATTCTGTTGTGTTCGTGTCAAACTGGAACGCAATACGGACGTGCGACGTCATTTCCGGTTCCGGTTTGGCAGTAAAAATATTCTATGCGTTCCATACTGGAACGCAAAAATGAGAGAGACTCCCGAACAAAAACCAGACCACTACAGAATTACATAGAGATGTCCCATAATAAAAGGGCATAAAACTACTATCCAACAATGTAAAATAAATGTGAAATATATATATATATGTGTATAAAAAAATCTATAATGATAAAAATATACATAAAACTGAATGAGAAAAATATAATAATGAAAAATATAAATATAAAAATATGATAAAATAATTCTGAAAATAAATACAAATACATATATATATAAAAAAAATATATATAAACCCCAATCATCATGGGACACCTCTTCCACAGATGTTACATATAAATATAATCTTAAACAATATTCTAAATGTCTTAGTCAATGATCTTGTAATATTGTTTAACAGACAATTATAAAAATAAGGAATGTATATAATGTACACAATAATATAATATGCTTATGTACTTCAGAAATATTAAAAATTGTAATGATTCTTGCTCCAAACATTTCTGAAACTTGAAAACAAAAATTTAAATCAAGAATAAACACAATATTATAAAAATACATGAAGGAAAAATTTGACCAAAGACCAGAGAGGAAAAAACTCTAAAGAATGGAGGGGGTGAAAATGGACCTATTTGTGTCTACCTGCCTGAAAAATCAAATTAGTCCTGTGAGATCTATGTCCATATTTAGGCACTGTTTAAGGGTACCCAAATTATAGATCCACTGTGCTTCTTTTTTATTCAGTAATGTAGATTTATTTCCTCCTCTCCAATTTTTATCCGCCTTATCTATCCCGATCGCCATAAAATTATCCCACGAAAAAGACGGACATGTATTACAGTGTTTAGGAACACTGTGTTCCGTTTTGTTGGTATGAATATTATAAAAATGCTCTGCCAGCCTAGTGTGTAATTTTCGTGTTGTTCGCCCCACATATTGGGCGCCACAACCACATTGTAAAAGGTAAATAACGAACATGGTGGAACATTGAATAAACTTTTTTATTTCATATTTTTTGTTGGTATAGGTACCTGTAAAATCATGTGTGGTTCTTTTTTGGAATCTACAGGTGGAACATTTTCCACAACTATAAAAACCTTTTAGGTTAAACAAATGGGTATCCACTTTTTTAGTACGTAGTAAGCTAGGTGCTAACTGTTTTTTTAAATTTTCCGCCAGTGTTCCCAAACACTGTAATACATGTCCGTCTTTTTCGTGGGATAATTTTACATGTTTTACAAATCTCTACGTGCATATTCTTACTAGTACACATGTTTAATACTCTGCCAAAGATCTGTTGTGTTCATAGTCACACAACTGATGCCCACCTCCAAGACTTCTCTAGGGCTGCACCATTCCTATTGAACTCCCTTCCCTACCCCGACTCTCAACCAGTCTATGTTCCTTCAAATGACCATTGAAAACTCACTCATTTAGGAAAGCATATCAATTAAACTGTTAATAGCTTTCCCTCCCCACCCTGGTTCATCTGCTGCAATTGTGTCATCCAAAAAACTAACCCTTCATTGTAAACTATTCTAGTAGCCTACTTTTTTCCTGTACATGAAATACATCCTATCTTTACCTCTTGTGTCACTTTATCCCACTCCCTCTGAAATGTAAGCTTGTTAAATCAGGGCCCTCAACACCCTGTGTTCCTGTGTAACCAACTCACCTTGTTGAAAATACTTGTCTGTTAGTTCACCTGCAGAATTTGTTGGCACTTTATAAATAATAATAATTTAAGCTCTGGCTCAGTTGTGACGGCAGCAAGGTGATGAACTATATAGTTGGAGTGTGGTCTTACATCATCAGTAATGGCATCATCACACATGGCTCATCCCTTCTCTTTTCACATTTTCGTATGACAATCAGGAACTTGTAGCTATTAAAACTAAATACATAATAAACCTCTAAACTAAATTAAACTAAATATACACATTTTAACACAGTGTTTTGCCAGGCCCCCTTGTGTTCCCGTAAGTAAGAGCTTGCTATGTCATTTTGCTAATCAGGACCTGGCTATAAACTGAGAAAAGGTAAGATGACTAATTATATAAAAAGAAGTCAATGTGGCTGAAATCTGCAGACATTTATAATATTGTGTGTTGCATGTAAAGTCAATTATGAGTGCATCATTTGGTGTTGGTTGAAATCATATTGGATAACAGGATGGTTTAGAAGTTTAAAATGAGGACAAGTTTAAGAAGTGGAAGATATATTATAATTTGATCATTTGACGACATTGGGTAACAGTCAATGGAGAATGAGTACATTAGAAAAATTGGAAGGAAATAAGAGAGTGCGATAAAAGGTTATATGGAGAGCTAGTGGATTACGATTACATGTCGACAATTTGGTTAGTGCAAATAGGTATTGAGGGTAGAGGCTGTAAGGGGTGGACTTGGAGAGTTTACTTTAAAACTGAGATGAACATAGGGAAAGAGAAAAAGTGAGGCCATGTGTTTCTTCTTCTCAGGTTCGTATGTTCTAAGTTCCTATGAACATCACACAAATTTGTCTCAATGGACCAATTTCCATTTGCAAAATATTTTTTTCACGTATAGTATAGTCTTAGTGAATTTCTAACAGGGACATTTTTCTGTGTGTAGGCTAATTTATTAATCCTTGCAGGTTAACAGAACATGTACTACAATGTATATTATGTTTGTTAATCACGTTGTTCATAGTTGCTATGGATAAACATTAATCTAACTGATGCATATATAGTATATTTATAGTGCTAGTGTGTTACAGTCTGAGCATAAATGGACACTGCTGTCATTTAGTCAGCCAATAAATCTGTGCGTTTTATCATGTGTTCTATATAACGATCATATAGTTTCTCCCAAAATATTTATATTATTGATGCCCAGAGCAGTGATGTTTACATCATTGTGATTAATGTACTGATTAATGTTTTGATTGCGATATAGGGTATTTCTGCTATAGAACACTTAAGAATGGATGACATTCATAAGCAACAGAGCAGGTGGATGTCCTTAGTAATATCAATCAGTTATCCTCATAAACATTCAACATTCATTTAATAAATTTATTGATTCACTATATAAAGTTTGCTACTGCTGAAAAACCACCTAGAATGGAATTAAATCCTGGGGCACACTTTAAGAGAAAATAGTAATCTAGCTATAAGCTCTTCAATTTGCTAGCACGGTGTAAACAGACATGTTTTCCAAACATGAAGTTGCGTGTACTGATTCTTGGATTAAAAAGAAGATTGGAATGATGCTGAGTACTGCTAATCAGGTAATTGTGTTGCAAATCGGTGAAAGTATTTTATTAAAGCTCACACAATGATTTCAACACAGTATTTTACAATAGGTTCTTTTTTACCTGGATAGTCATCAAACTCGTAGAATAGGATCAGGTACCTTGGTTGTGCCAGAAGATTGAAAACTGTTTTACAGAATGAGAATTCTGTTTTAATGTACACAAATTACGAATGAACAAAAAAAATGTCTTTTAAAAACATTAAAAATTCAGAGCATTAATTCATATCAACAAATCAGGCTGATACAGCTCTATGTTACATGAGTTTAAAAAATATATAAATCTACACGAGTTCTTAATTCTGTGATAGTTTTTCTTTGAAGAAAAAAATAAATAAATGATTCTCAGATGATAGTAATCATAAAGGCAATGATTTTCCTGTTTTATTACAGTTAAAAATATTATGTAGCAACGTGAAAAATCTTCATCTACTCATGTTAGTATTTCATTTCATCTAGTGTTGGGTAATTTATTAAATAATCATAAAAATATTAGAATTTTAAGAAATGGAAAAATAAATAGATTGTGTTTAGAAAAAAAAGTGAAAATTATAAATGATAAATATTTATAGCATTATTTTCTAAAGTGTATGTTGTGATGAATAATATACAAATGTGGGTACTGTTAATGGATTACAAAATGTAGACAGAAATTAAATTATGTTAAAGGATTGATTGTACGTCCATGCAGCTATTATGGTTTATGGAATTGATTGTTAGTTCAATATTTGTACCGCTTTCTTTTTTAGCTATTGTCTTTTGTTAAACTCGCCTCAATTAATCCATTAATTCAAATGGTTAAAAATTTCAGTTTAAATGAAAAATGGAACGTGTGATTTAGCATTTTTTTACTTTATGCATTTTATATTTTATATTTATCATGTTATGACTGATGACGTAAAAGAGTTTTTGTCGCTATTTTTCCAATAGTTAATATGTATTGATATGTTAAAAAAATAAACTTCTGATTATATTAAAATATAAATCCAGCCAGGCATAAAGAGATAATAAAAAACAAAGAAAAGAGTTACTTGCGCACTACCCCATATCCCTATGCACATTTAAATAGCTGGAGGTTTTTAGTATTACTCCACAGGCCACTTGAGTGTACACTCATGTCAAGGCAATCCTTTCATTTAAGATGCTCACCTTGACATGGCAGGTGTGCTTACACTCAAGTGGCCATTGGAGTGATACTAAAAATCTTTAGTTATTTAAATGTGCATAAAAATGTTGGACAGAGCGCAAGTAACTCTTTTATTTTTAATTTTTTTGTTGTATATATTGGGGCTGATGTGTACTATATAGAGAACAGCAAACCCTTCACAACAAATATACAATGTATGTGGTGATAACAAAATTATGCTTATCTATAAAGTAAACAGCTTCCTTTAGATCACTTCCAAGATAGCAATCTTATGATAATCAAAATATACACACAAAAAATGGGATAAAGCTTGTAATATCTAGAAACAGAAACATATACAAAACATAGTGTAATACAGTTAAATAAAATGATTTGCACTGTAATTGAATGAACTCACAGGAATAAGATGTAAACTGCGCTTCAAGGGTGCCTCGCCTGATGGAGATGGGGGGGGGGGGGGCTCCAATTTCCTTTCTGGATCCGTTAACACCCCTACAAATCAGGACTCTTAATAGTAGTACCAGTGTCTTTATTTGTATCGATAAAAAAGCTGCTTTAATAATACCTACTATCCGGAGTGCATTCAATATCTGGAGTGCATTCAATTACAGAGCAAACAATTTTATTTAACTGTATTGCACTATGTTTTGTATATTTTTCTATTTCTGGATATTACCAGCTGTATCCCTTTTTTTGGTGTATATATTTCTGATTTGTACTATGGTTGTTGCTGCCGCTCGGGAGTAGTGGAAGTTTGAGCGCAGGACTTATTTTTGTATAAAGGGATAATAGTTGTTTATGTAGCGATCACCTTAATTATTCTTAAAATGTTTCCAGACAGGATCTTTTTTTTAATTGTAACATTCTATAATTACTTGTATATAAGCTACATTCTTTAACTTCCCTAAAGCAATAAAGCACTACATTAATTCAGCAGATTTCTATTTGAGAATTATACGACAGTTACTTACATACACAACAGATCTAGCTATGAAAAAAATTACATAAATGAAATTTCTAACACAAACTGACAGACAGCATGGAAAAGTAGTTTTTTTCTTCTTATTGTGTTTCATGCTGGTATAAAGCTTTCAAGAGGGGACAACTGAAGTACATATCCCATGATATGCAGAAATGTGCTGGTTAGATTCGGTGCTTCGATTTGTTGAGAGAATTCACATAGTGTAGACAAAGAGGACATCAGCTCCAAATGAGGGCCATTTATGTGCATATATATTTATTTTTTTGCCTTTTTATTCCTTTTAATGTCTTGTTTCTCGTATGCAGTAAAAGCTATCATAAGATATCATATTCCAGTTGTATTACGGTATACTTACATTTTTAATGTTTAAAATATGGTTATCTGCAGGCAGCTAGATTTTGTATGGGTTGGTAAAATAACATATTATTATTATTTTAACATTTTTTTTTTTTTTTTAAATATAAGGTCAATTTTTGGTCAGCTTCCAGTCAGTTATCACAGATGCTATAGCAGAAAATCCAATTCTCCATTTATATTCATAACTGAACTTGGGCCTTTGTTTAATTAATGACTATCAGTGCGTCAACAGAAAAAAAATATCATCTGTTCAGTAGGATTTCAGGTTAGAATTTCAGTAACAAACAAAACATTTACTGAGCAAAGTGATTTAATCAGAATATTCATACTTAACCCACAAGAACAAAAGGTCACTATCAGAAAGCTTTTTAATATCAGCAGTAAAACTGTATCTGTCTTCCTGAAAGTCAATGTGCTGTATTATTTCAAAGGTTTGATTTGTTATATTATTTTTCTATTCAAAAATTGCTCTGTTTTAAAATTACGTTTTTTATTTATGGAAATATAATACAAGAGTTGCAGCACAAGCATGGGGAAAAAAAGTAAAACATATGTTTCAATACAATAAACAGCTTTTATTTTCTCTGTGATTGAAGAATGAAAATATAAAGCGTGTCTGTTAAATAAAAGATAAAAGTATGTGTAAATTAACCAAGCCCCTTTAACCCCTTAAGGACCAAACTTCTGGAATAAAAGGGAATCATGACATGTCACACATGTCATGTGTCCTTAAGGGGTTAAATCCTATACATTTACAGGGTTGTTCACTAAATTCCGAATGGGACAGGACCATTTGCTGCAGTGATTTTACAATTTCAAACTGTTTGAAAAATAGTTATTACCCCCCTTGACAGTGTGAGGGTTAATTAGGTGGCTGCCAACCAGTAGATGTTGACAAGGTGCCCTTCAGGTATGAAACACATACGGCTCAGTTGGCACAGGGCATGTGTCTTTTTATTCTCCCTGTCCTCGTGTACTGTTAGAATTGTATTTCATAAATAGATTTTGGTGCTCTTTAGCTGACAATAGTTTAATGTTTTGAATTTGTTATTATTATTATTATTATTATATTTATATAGCGCCAACAAATTCCGTAGCACTTTACAATGGGTGGACAAACATGGCTAACAAACATGTCATTAACACACTAACAAGACAAGTTTAACACACAGAAACAGAGAGGTTGAGGCCTGTGCTCAATGAGCTTACATACTAGAGGGAGTGGGGTAAAGAGACACAAAAGGTAAGGGAAGTAGATTGGTAGAATAGTATTCAATCAAGACTTAGTGTGGGTTTTTTGTTGATTTTTTTTAATGACAGTTGCAGGAGATGAATCAGTTGGGAGCCATTAACAGTTTAATTGATACTCTTTTGTGAAAAAGTGAGTTTTAATAATTTGTTGAAATAGTGGAGACCAGGTCAGTGTCTAACGGAAAAGGGAAGGAAGTTCCACAGGAAGGGTGAAACCCTAGAGAAGTCTTGAAAGTAAGCATCAGAGGTGGTAGTATGAACAGAGGATAAACGCAGGTCTTTGACAGAGCATAGGGGCCTAGACGGGACATACTTGCGTATTAGGGAGGATAGGTAGGTGGGAGTAGCATTATGTAGAGATTTGAAAGCAAGAACCAGAATTTTATATTGAGCCCTATATTTTTTTTCAAATTGGATTTTTATTGAAGGTTTTCTTTTTTTTTCAATAAGAATAGGGTACAGAAATGAAAAAGGGAAACAACAATAGGGTTAAAAAAAAAAAAAGGGGAAGTAGGGAGTCACGGATCTATAGGTTGTTATCATACACTTGTATCTTAAATAAGTCTTCATCGCATTTGGAACAAGAACATTTACTTTAGCAGTGTTTAGGAACAGATTATACACATTTTATACACAGATTAAACACCTACAGTGCCAGGGTGGTGTTGACCACTATATTAGCATTACATCATCTGACAACCAAGAGAGAGACGTATAATGAATTAGACATTATGGGACCTTGTACCGTGTGGATCAATTGAGTTAACCAAATGAATCTAATCTACTTTGGCCCTAGTCAGCTTTCCCTTGTTCACCTGTTCACTCGAGCAAGCAGTGGTCCACTGTTGCCAGCTATAATGTGAGGTAGTTATTTGCTTAATTGTGTGGGCTGATAACAGCTCATATCTCAGATATGCTTGTATTTTTTGGGCAAGCAGTTCTGAAGGTGGGCAAGTTTTCTGTTTCCAGTGTGTGGCAATCAAATTACGCACAGCCAATATCATGATAGTGAGTAGCGGTTTATCAGGGTAAGAAATATCTTCTGGTAGCATGAGAAAGAGGCACATTGATGGTGTAAGTCTGAGCGTTTGCGAGTGAATTGTGGACCACAATTCCCGAATCTCGTTCCAAAGGGGGGTAATAAGAGCGCAATCCCACCATATATGGGACATGGATCCTTTGTCCTGGTCGCATCTCCAGCAACGATCTGAAGAGCTCGGGTATATTTTGTGGAGCCTATCGGGTGTGAGATACCATCTAAAGATTAACTTTTATGGGCTTCTATATGGGAGTAGCAAGAAGTTATTCCCTTTAATGCTAATAACGACTTGAGCCATTGCTCGCCAGTAAAGTTTAGTCGCAATTCTCTTTCCCAATGGGTCTTATATTTAAAATTTGGGGTTGGAGATTGTGCTTGTAGCGCTGAGTAACTGATAGATAGAGTCTTGGTTTTAATCGGATTTTTGTGACATCTGTCGAATAATACGAGCATGTCCTTATTTGTGCTCAGTGCCCCGTCTACAGTTGACATTACCCTGTCTTTTATTATGCTCTTTAACTGTAAGTAAGGGCATATATAGGAGTGTGGTCATTTATGTGAGGTTTGTAATTCTGGAAATGGTGTGATTTCGCCTCGACTGCAAAGGTCTATAATGCGGGAAAGTCCCAAATCCTTCCATTTGCTTAAGGATAACCAGGGTGAGATCGTTGCTAATGTTGTTAAAGGGGCCCACGGCAAGAATTTGCTCTCGTTCTTGTTAGTGCGGTGTATGTGATCCCACGCTTTGATGGAGAATTTCGATAATGGTAAAAAGGAACGTGTGGTATCCCTAAGGTGTTTGGGAGTCCACATGTATTCCGCCACTGAGCCACTTGGGTTGAATTCATTTTCCAAGTCCACCCATTGTATTATATCTTTAGGGGCATGGAGCTTAACTGCCGTTTCCAACGCAGCCGCTCTCTGGTAGTTTAAAATATTAGGGACTCCAAGCCCGCCCTTGTTAACTGGGATCTGGAGTAGAGAATTCGGCAAGCTCGTTTTTTTCTTTTCCCATATATACATCGATATTATACGTTGAATATGTTTGCTCAGTGTGGGTGACAGAGGGATTGTCAACATTCTAAATACATATAGCAGTTTCGGGAGTATTACCATTTTAACTGCATTTATCCTCCCCATCCAAGACATCATAACGTCTTTCCATTTATGAAGTAGCTGTTTGCAGAGTAGTGGCAGGGTGGATAAATTGTGTGTAATAATGCCTCTAAGGGTAGAAGTTATTTTAATACCTAGATAGGTAATATGTGTATGTCTCCAGTCAAAGGAGAAGCTATTCTGTAGAGCTTGTATTATTGGTGACGAAAGTCTCACCGGTAATGCCTGTGTCTTTGTCTTGTTCAATTTGTAATATGATATAGTACTGTATTCTTCTAACGTGCGCATGAGGTGGGGCAAGGATTGTGTTGGATTAGATAGAGAAACCATAACATCATCTGCGAACATAGACTTATATATGCCTTGTCACCTATGCCATATATGCCTTGTCACCTATGGATTCCTGTAATATCTTTACAATCTCTTAGTTTATATGCCAGGGGTTCTAAGGATAACACAAATAATAAGGGCGATAAAGGGCAACCCTGGTGGGTGCCATTTGTAATCGGAAAGGGTGTTGACAAAAAACCTGCGTTGGATACTCTAGCTGTAGGGTTGGAATATAAAGTTAAAACGCCTTTGATAAATGTTGCAGGAAAACCAAACTTTTTGAGGACCTGTTCCATATAGCACCAGTTTAGCCTGTCAAAGGCCTTCTCCGCGTCCAGCGCAAAGAGAAGACCTTCCATGCCTTTCGATTCCATATGGGATAGAATATTTATGATTTTTCTCGTATTGTCTGAACCTTGCCTATTTTTTACAAAGCCGGATTGGTCATTGTGTATTATACGTGTCAATATGTTTTTCATTCTTTCAGCGAGAACTTTAGCATATAATTTTGCGTCGCAATTTAACAGCGATATGGGCCTAAAGTTTTGACACAATGTAGCTGGTTTACTGGGTTTTGGTAGAGTGGATACATGGGCTTGTAACATCTCCAATGGCATATCGCCAGTTGAAAAACATTGGTTCAGGAGCATAGTGAGAGAAGGAACGAGGGTCTCAGAAAAAGTCTGGTAATAGATGTTAGGAAGGCCATCTGGGCCTGGTGATTTGTGTGCAGGTAATTTATGGATCACCTGTAATATTTCTGATTCGGTGATCGGGTTAGTGAGGAGATCAATTTCCTCTTGTTGTAATGTGGGAACATTAACTGACGCTAGGAATTCTTGGGCTACTGATGGGGTGTGCGTTTTGGTGTCTTCACGGAGGTTATACAATTTCTGATAATATTGGGCAAATTCCTCTACAATCTCTTGGGGATTTGTGATTTTGTTTTTGTCAGAGGAGAGGAGCCAAGCCACTCGTGAGTTCGCTGTACGAGCTTTTAATTTGGCCGCTAATATTGATCCTGATTTGTTTCCATGTGCAAAGAATTTTAATTTACCGCGTTGCAGTATGTAGTTTGTTTTCTCTAATTCGATTTCATGTAATTTAGTTTGGAGCGACCTCAGTTCGCAATATTGTGCTGGGGTAGGGCTTTGTTTATTGGCATGCGTGAGAGTTGTTATATCTTTGAGAAGTGTACGATATATTTCTTCTCTTCTGCGTTTGGCTCGGCTAGCATGTTTAATAAATAAGCCTCGGACCACGGCCTTATGGGCTTGCCAAATCATATCTATGGATGAGTGTTGAGTAGTATTAAGTTCAAAGTATGAGGTTAGATCAGCCTTAATTTGGGCTATTATGAGAGGGTCCTTTAAAAGAGTGTCGTTAAGGCGCCAGGTACCTCTTCCTCTAGAGGAAATTTTTTCTTGAATTGATATGGCAATGGGGGCATGATCAGACCAGGTTATAGTCCCAATATATGCCTTAGTTATGGTTGGTGTTATAGATGCGTGAACCAGGAATCTATCAATTCGTGAATATGAATTATGTGCTTGGGAGTGGAATGAGTAATCTTTTTCCGAAGGGTGGAATACCCTCCATATATCTAGGAGGCCCGCATCATGTATTGTCGTCCGAAGACGGGCTGCTATGTAGGCTCGTTTTTTAGCGGTTGCCCATGAGACTAAGGCATCTGATGTCGTATCTAATCCGCTGTCCAATATAAAATTCGTGTCCCCACCCATAAGTAATGTCCCAAGTGAGTGTGATTTGGCCAAGGAAATCATTTTGTTTGCAAAGTCTAGTTGGTTTTCATGTGGACCATATATATTCAACAGTGTGTATGGTTCATTATTTATAAGACATTGGATAAGGAGAAATCTGCCCTCCCTATCCCTTATTGTTTTGTGGGTGGAAAAAATTACATCTTTGTGTATCAATATCGATACCCCCCTCTTCTTTTTGGTATAACCAGTATGAAAGCCTACCGGGAATGATTTGGAACTGAATTTAGGTACATTGTGTTTCAAGAAGTGAGTTTCTTGATAGAAAGCTATATTTGCTCTCATTTTTTTTTGCTTCGGCCAAGGCCAGTCTCCTCTTGTGAGGGGAATTTAGGCCTTTGGCATTAAGGGACATAATGGTTAAAGCCATATTAGGTGTAACGTTGGGTATAGTGCTTCAACAATGGGGATCCATTGAATAAAGTGAAGTATTGACCCTTGGGGGAAGTTATCATCCCTTTATGGCTAGGTTTCCACTTGGTTAAATTACCTTGCTTGACATGTTTACGTATGCTTATTATATCCATCGACACATGCGAGGGGTGCCAGTAGGTTGGGGTATTACATTCTTTCAAGACATGAGTACCTAAGTGTGATACCCCCATTTGTTGCGGGAGTGCCTGAATGATGTGCCCTATGGGTGCATCTTTATATGTGCATGGATACCTGTAGTCAACAATGCGTAGTGGGAGTCGGTCCCTGATAATATATAATAACATAGACCGTGACATGGGGGGAAGGGGTAGGAGTTGTTGGGTTAAGTAAACAAAAATTGTGAGCCCGAAGGCAACTATATACATAAGGACGTGCCAGGACATAATGTCCGGTGTCCGAACAAAAGGTATTGGCCCAATGGAGCCAGTATGGGGGAGGGTAATTGCAAATTATCCGTACTTGACCATTTGTATACTTAGTTTGTGGTCGGATATGGGTGGGTCTAGCCTTTTCTGGAAATATCTAAATAGCTTATCATCCTCAGTTGGCACATTTGTAAAGATTAAACATTTGGTAACATTACTTATTGAACAAATATATAGCATAGAGAATAAGCATGTTAAACATAGAGCTTATTAAATATAGAGCTTATCAAGCCTCAGAAAACGTGAGGTGTAGAACCAGCACAATTCAACATTCTCACGTGTCACCACGAGTCCTCGTGTGAGGGGTTCAGGATCGCGCCTCGCCAGTCAGCGAAAGTCAGTGTTTCTTTTGCTTTTTGTCACGTGGATCCATTCTTTAGATAGCTTTGCAGGCGATTTATGAACGTCTTTTGCAGAAGTGTTCTCCTCTAATTGTTCTATAGCGAGGTCCCAATCTTTCAATAATTTCATCCCTTCCGCCATGGATCTGATCTGATGCTCTGTACCATTTCTTTTAATGATGAGACGTGTGGGGTAACCCCACTTGTATGAGACTTCAGCGCCTCTCAATGCCTTGGTGATTGGCATAAATTCGTTGCGTTTCATTAGAGTAACTGCGGATAAGTCCACGAACAGTTTAATCCCTTCATAGTGCGCTGGCATGTTGCTGATATTCTCTTTGGAGGTAAAATGGTGCACCCTAGTGATGACATCTCTGGGTACAGAGGGTGCTAGGAATCTGGGTTTCGGCAGCCTGTGCACTCGGTCTTAGCAAAGATCACGTTCTGTGAGCTCAGGGCAGAGTGTTTTGAAGAGAGACACAGTATATGCTTTCAGGTCTGACGGGCCAATATCTTCAGATATCCCTCTGAGGCGTATATTGTTACGCCGATCTCGGTCTTCATGATCGGCTACCTTTGCTGTTAGAAGGTTAAGCCTTTCTTCCATAGAATCATATGCTCCTGCAAGAGAATTGTGAGCTTCAATGATTTCCTCTGACTTATCTTCCAATAAGGAGGTGCGTTCTCCAATTGCTTGGATATCAGCCCTTACATCACGGGCGAGTTTGGAGAAGTCTGCTTGGAGAGACTGCTGTAAATCTTGTAGCATCCTTTGGATTGTTGTTTCCGACGCTGGAATTGGATTCCCTAGCGAGATGGAGGTGCTGTCGCTCTTGTCAGAGCACGCTGTAGGTGACGAAGGGCCGCCGGCGCCATTTTGAGGGCTCCATCGCGGAGGTGTTAAGGCCGCGATTTGTAGCGTTGTGGGCGCATTTTATTATTTTTTTTGTTTGCCCTTTGTGCCATAGTGCTCTCGGACGTCGGGTAGATATTTGTGAATGCTGGATCAGGTCAGTAAATCACTTCTAATCGCTGTAAGGTGTGTACCCTCGCTGGAGCTCACACATCCATTTCCTCAAGCTGCCAGGCCACGCCCCCCATTGAGCCCTATATTTTACGGGAAGCCAATGCAGGGACTGATAGAGGGATGGGGCGTGGGAGGTGCGGGGGGCAGACAGGAAGATGAGCCTCACTGCAGCATTATTTATAGACTGCAATGGGGCAAGTTGGGAGTGTGTAAGACCACTGAGAAGTGGATTGCAGTAGTCAAGGCAAGAGAGGACAGTGACATGGACCAGCACCTTAGCCGCATGTGGCGTTAAGTAGGGGCGGATGTGCGCAACATTTTTGAGATGGAAGCGGCAGCATTTGGCGATCGACTGGACATGAGGGGCGAAGGAGAGGTTGGTGTCAAAAAGAACACCTAGGCAGTGAGCCTGTGCTGTGGAGCTGATGGTAGCACCATTAATGTGGAGGGTACTGAAAAACGGGAGAAGCAACATGTGACTGGGTGCCTCTGCCAATCGCTGCTTCCTAGTAACTCCGAGTACTTCCAAGCACTTCCAAGCACCTGACACCATAACCACTGTAGGTCTCATAGCCAGTGTAACAGCTTGGTTGGGGTCTCGCTGTCCTCCACTCACCCAAGACCAGGATCCAGGTTCCAGTGGGTAGACCTCTCCTAATCCAGAGAGTAAAATAAATATGCTCTTAAAAGAACAAGTTATTATAATCCAAGAGATTATATTAATTATTAATAGTGATGTCGCGAACATAACATTTTCGGTTCGCGAACGGCAATTTTCGGCAAACCGGGCGAACCGCCATAGACTTCAATAGGCAGGCGAATTTTAAAACCCACAAGTTGTTTCAAGGGGACTAACACCTGGACTGTGGCATGTAAACTCCGATCCGCGGCTGCATCTTGCAGCCGCTTAGTAGATAACTCCCTTATTCCCACGGTATTAGGGAGTTATCTATTAAAAGGCTGAAAGACCTAAATTGGTCTTTCAGCCACATTTACTAATACTAAGTAAAGATTACTTAGTATTAGTAAATTCTGCCCCTACTCGCTATACCGCGAGTAGGGGCATGTCTAGTAAGCAGTGAGCAGCCAGTGGCTGCTCACTGTAAAAAAAACCCACAAAAAACCTATTGGCTCCCACCCCTGTGCGACAGGTGGGGGCCATAAATTACAATGGGGGGGAGGATCTCCTGTCCTCCCCCCGGCCCCCACCCCTGGGTGGCGGGTGGGGTCCATAAAGATAATGAGGGGGGGACCTACTGTCCTCCCCCCCCGCCCCCACCCCTGGGCGGCGGGTGGGGGCCATAAAGATAATGAGAGGGGGGACCTACTGTCCTCCCCCCCCCCACCCCTGCACGGTGGGTGGGGGCCATAAAAATAATGAGGGGGGACCTACTGTCCTCCCCCCCCGCCCCCACCCCTGCGCGGTGGGTGGGGGCCATAAAAATAATGAAGGGGGGTCCTACTGTCCTCCCCCCCGGCCCCCACCCCTGCGCAGTGGGCAGGGGCCATAAATCACAATGGGGGGGACCTAATGTCCCCCCTGGCCCCTACTCCTGAGTGGCGGGTGGGGGCCCTAAATACTAAAAAGGGGGGGACCTAAGGTCCTCCCCCCTGGCCCCCACCCCTGAGCAGCGGGTGGGGGCCCTAAATACTAAAAAGGGGGGACCTAAGGTCCTCCTCCCTGGCCCCCACCCCTGAGCGGCGGGTGGGGGCCCTAAATACTAAAAAGGGGGGACCTAAGGCCCTCCCCCATGGCCCCCACCCCTGAGCGGCGGGTGGGGGCCCTAAATACTAAAAAGGGGGGGGGACCAAAGGTCCTCCCCCTTGGCCCCCACCCCTGAGCGGCGGGTGGGGGCCCTAAATACTAAAAAGGGGGGGGACAATAAAAATCTGGACAATAACATAATCTAGTAAAGCAGTGATGAAACAATAGAGAGAAACCTCTCTCAGTAAAAAAAGTCAAATTTGCTGCAGAACATCTTGAAATGCTTTAAATATTTATTTTGAAGGTTTCAGGCAATAAAGTCTATATGTGAGATAGAAAAATTAAAAATAGTAAGGGCTTATGGTCACACAATTATGATCAAAAATGTTTTTAAGTCTCTTTTTCTTATTTGTTTTTCTGCGTTTTTGGTATCGCCAAGTGATGCATTTGCCAAGTCATCAGGAACTCCCGCCCCTCCTCTGGAGTACAGATTGGTACATTTTGTCCTTCACAATGGAATAGCAGCTTGACAGGAAGCCCCGCTCTGTATTTTATTCCACTGGCCCTCAACTCCTCAGTAACCTTTGTGAATTCCCTTCTTTTAGACAAAATGGCTGATGATATATCCTGGAGTCATTTTAGGTGTTGGAACTCAACAGAAAAAGTAAATCCTTGACGTAATTTCAAGATGTTCTGCAGCAGCTGAGATTATTAATGTATCGATATGTTTTTCTTTGCTACTTCATTACTGCTACAAAATATTAAGCAACTGTGTATATCGATAAGATAGTTGGCCTTCAGTTTACTATCACAATGCACTGATGTTGTGCAGTAGCTCGGACTATCAATGCCAGCAGTAATCATTGTTCATTCATTTTATTGCAATTGTAGGTTATCAACATGTTAAAAATTATTTCTTACTGTGTGCGATATATTTAATTTTTTTATTAAGTATTTCTATACTTGCAATTATGTTCAATTGTTTTACTAACTAATCGTAATAGTTTTTTTTAGTTCCATTTTTTCTGATACTATGCCCAGATCCCTATTTTATCCATATATTGTAATAGATAACCATAAAAACGATTAATCTCGCATAACAATGAAACAGGCCTATTAGGTTGGGGGTTATATACTTTTGTTTTTTTTTATATATATACATGTATTTTTTTTTTCTTTTTCCTTTTTTCCCTGCACCAAATATAGTTATTGTAGGACAATATATAATATATTGTACTAGACTGACATTATGCAGACATCACATTTTATCAGTTTGATAAATAGCTTCAAGCAACCTGCTCTGATGGGGTATTCAGGCCTCTCTTATTATAGGCAACCTTTTATAATGGTCCTAAATTCCATTTTTTTTTTTTATTGTGAGGGGTCTGGGTGCCTTGCAGGGGGAGATATTGTATATTATGGAGACTAGATTCTAGAAATAAACTGTTATGTCTATTCAACAGTCTTACCCACACATAAGCCATAAGCTTTGAAACAGTTTTATAATATTCAAGATTTTATTTTCACTATGTCTTAACATTCAATGACCATATTTCTATGTATGTTTTGCAATGTCCTATTTTTCATGTGTGCTTATACTGTGGTGGATAGATAAAAGTTTCCCTTTTCAACTTTTATTCTGTGCCCTTTCCCTTTGTTGTTGTTCCTAAAGTTTTTCGAAAAAGTTCAATAAACCATTATTTGAAAAGAAAGTATCACTTGCCATGTCCATATCTATTCATTACGAAGAAATTCACTTGCAAAACATTCATTGGATTATTTGAAAAATGAAACAATATGTAGCGAAAACATGAAAATGTATGTGAAGCAATACTGAGATCTACCTAATATCTCTTGGCTTCTAATCAGAGACTCTGACAGGCATATGTCATCTCTGACGAGAATTGTGTTGGGATATTCTGCTCCTCCTCCTAAGACTGCACCACTAATAGTTCCATCCATGGTCAAAAAGATTCAATAACTGAATATATTTTAGTCTGAAGCCACTATTACCTGTCCGACTGACAGCCATTAGTAGGCATTAAAACTGTAAAATGTAAACAGTGCTGTTTGTCAGAAATGACACAGTTTACACCAACAGCATCTATGTACCAAAATCACTACATTAAGATAAAGTGCTTCTGACAGAGTTCCTGTACTCCGACTGAGTACTTCCGCCCAATCCGCTACCTAGCAGTGGGGGAGAGAGCCAGGGGCGCCGAGGCTTGACTGGGGTCTCTTTTCCACCCAACCGGGCTGCAGGTCTCCTTACAGGCAGGTATTGTTTCCTCTGCCTATACCTCTGCAGCTTTCCTTCCAGGCAGGCATGCATCTCTGCCTGCAATGTAGTTGTTCTTGTCTTTATAAAGACACTTGCAGCTCTCAGGTCTAGCTCTCTTTGATTTGTTCCAGGGATAGAGGCTTTGTGAAGCCCGCCAACAGATATAACAACTCTGGGGCTGAGAGCCCTAAAAATCCACACAGCTCCAAAAGGAACTAACATACAAAGATTTATTTTTACGTGGGACAAGCCCATGTGATAATTATGCAAAGCTTACGGTGAATGACTCATATAAATACATAAAACCAAATCATGTGAAGAAACATACAGGCACTCATATTAACACACATACATATTAATAGAGGGGCGGGGAAGACAATAACAAACATGAAATATCTCTCCTGCCTGCAAAAACGATAATATGCAAATCTACCTGAATATGCAAATTAACAAGCCTTGCTATTCAGTAGTGCATATTGCTGTTGCTACCAACAGGTTGCACTGTACAGGCTTCAAAGCCAAATCCACCTAGTAAGTAGCAAGCACCAGTAGTACAGGAGAGCACACAAAACATCTAACGATAAAACAGCGACACACACCCTGCACCTATAATGGGCACAGCATAGTCCAGGGTCCTACACAAAGTGTCTGGAAACTCCAGGTGATGGTGACTAGCGTCACAGTGCTTTTGCTTTTAATTAAAAGCAAATAAAACATCATGGCATTTGCAGTTTTACAACAGTGGGGTGTACATTTTTGCAACCCTGGGTACTCGTATATACTACTAATAATACAAATTGCCGATCTAAATTGAGATAATTGAAAATAGCTTTATATGTACATTATTATATTACGCATGAAATGAGTTCTATAAAAAAACACAGGGTTTAAGACGGGCAGTATCTCATTTTAATTACTTCTGTGTCTTTCGCAACTGTCCCTATGGTTACAGTAATTTATTTCCATCAGCATATCCACATAGGTCTTGCTATTGAACTTATATCAATAAATGACTCACTGTAGCCTTCTTTGCTTAATCATTTATCTTCTGAAAAGTAATAAACATCATATAAAAAAAATAGCTCTGCAAAGATGAATACTATGCTGAACTGTCCTACAAGGGTCTAACTCTCTACATCTAATGCTAGACCAAAAAGAGATCCCCAATGCCAGACCAAAAAGGATCTCCTCTAAAATGAAACCATAAAGAACATACTAGTGATTAAAAAAGGAAAATAAGTATCGTTAATAAATACACATATAATATTATAAGTAAAATAACCAGTCATGAAAAATAAACGTGTTCATGATTGTGACACTGGGTAATCCTTTAATCCTGGATCGGTAGGGGTGCCTTGTGGACTGGTTTGGGAAACATTGGTCTACACACAAGGCCAGTTAGAATTTACAACACAGTTCAAAACTTTATGAACATGTTTGAAGCCCCAACAGGCGCATCATTACCATTTCATTTACAGCTGAGGTACAAGACAACTCATTCGTGAAATGTTGCTACCACTTTACCACTAAAACATAAAATATTCAGGGTCTAATAATGGATAGGAAGCAATAGAGGAAATTGAATGGTGCTGCAGGAACATAAATGTACTAAAACCACAACCTTAACATGTGGTGGGTTTAATGCTCAGTGTCCCATTAATAATAATAATCTTATTGGACAAATAGTTTTATAACATTTATCACCAGGGAAAACACCCACTGAATGGTTTAAAAATAAAACCAACTTTTTAAAATCTGCACATTATTTCTATTTGCATTAAATTGTTTTTTTAGTTAGGTGCTGATTTTTTTTTTTCACTCTGGAAATAAATCTATAGACTAGTTACGTTTTATATAATTGATCTAAATACAATTGCTAAGGACCGTGAGAACAAATCTTCCAAACTCATATTAAGTCTTGCCTGGCATATACATTATAATTGGGAGCTTCGACAGGTGGTCGAGTAAAACAGATTGTTTAACAACGTTGATCTACTGCTTAATATCCCCATTTTCTCTTAATCTGGATCCAAGCTATTGTCACACTTAATGTAATTATACTTGATTGCATTGGAAATCCAATGAAGCAGACCTCAGCAGCAAGACCTAATAAGCCATCTATATGTTTCCTAAAACCGAGTAAATTGCTTGGCAGCATGGGAAAGTGTCCTCCTTTCAAACCTTTAATTTGCTCTGTATACCTATTTGTCTTAGTTACATTGAACAGACTGTGCTCTGTGTTTTACACACACTTCTTGCATCCCTTCAACTTTTTGTTCTATAATTTCCCATGAAAAAGGGATTAATGGTATATGGAAAGTGGATCTACAAAGTGCAATCTACAATTTAGACACTTATATTTGAAATGTGTTTGAAATGTGTTTCTGCGTGGTGTTGCTCAAATGTATAATCATATTCTATCTCTATGCTGAGTCAATCTAGAAATAGTCATTTTTTAATTTTTTTTTTTAAAGTAATTTAATTGTTTATCAGGTTAGCTGGTTGCAGCATGTAGATAGGACTGACAATCTGCTACATGAATATTTATGTCACAATTTTATATTTTAGGTATATTCGCTGAAGGGAATTTCAAAGTTAAGCCTATAGTAGCTGACATGGAAAAGTTATGCTTCCAATTTAGCTACTTTGGCCTTAAATTTGAAATTCACTATACATTTACTTTGAATTCTTATTTAAGTCAATAGCCCTGTAAATCTCCAATTGGTAAACACTTTCGATGCAAAATAATCATTGAGGGGTCATGAATGCAGTAGGAATTGGATGATGGTATGTAAGTGTTTTCTGCTATTTTGTAAATATATCTCATCAAATATTAAAGTTATTTTAACTTGAAATTCTGTCCTTGTTTGTTGCCTGATTTTTACACTAATAATCAGTATTCTATGACAGATCAGAGAGTGCAGAAGACCTTGGGAAAAAAGTGCACTATTTGTGCCTTTGTTATGTTTATTTTTTATCGGTGTTGGATATAAGATGAAAAAAAAAGTAGCAGATGACACCGAGTGTTTAAAGTCGCGATCTCCATAGAGGAAACTATCCATTTTATGGTGAGATGTAAAGGTCTCCTGAGCTTCCTTCTTAATATGACTTATTGAGGAAAAGCAGTATTTTTATGCAGACATGCCTCAGATTCTGTTTACATTTTGCCTGCTGGGAAAGTTAGCCAATTATGTGTTTGACTTAAGAAATTGTATTTAGGAAGCACCTAATGCAGTCTGTCCGTTTGTATAAAAGTTGTGTATAAGTTCTTTAAGTTTATGTGATAAACTCCACAAACCTATAAGACGCTATGGCGATGCCCTTCCAAACGAATTTAATAATTGCATGTCTGAAATAAATATGTTTAGATTGGCCGAACCAGTAAGTGCAGATTCTTGGGATGTGCATCAATTAAAAGGAATTTTTAAGAATTATTTATTTTTAGTGATGAAGCACTCTCACCCTGACACATACTTTTAAGAAATTTAATTTAACTCATTAGAAAATTAGATAGATGTTCTGCACAGTATATTAATTAGTTAATATTTTCTCATGTTCAGTGGCTGTAGATATTCCCTAGATATCCCTTATTAAAACGTTTCATACTTTTACCTTTTAAAACATATTAATGTTCTAAGATAGGTGTTAAAGTCCTAAATGAAAATGGTAAATCAAAATGCAAAAGTTCAGAGACTGCCTGATTTAAGGGCTTCCTCATTAGGAGCTTTAATGATCTTGTGATTATGAATTCCAAGAATAAGCACCTCCTAGTGTTCACAAAGCTGTAACAGAAGATTCCAACGGAACTCCAATAATTACAGTGTTTGACTCATCAGCTCATCTATTAAGCCCCAGTTGAAGTCATACTTGCAGAATATCAGAGCTTGGAATCACAAATCCACGTGTGCACTGACTTACATGAAAGGAGAACTTCAAACGTCATAGGAACTTAACCTACTTGAAAAAACAGTTTTCATTGCTTCACTGCACATGGTGTCTTAGAACTCCAGAGATTGATGCAATTATAAACACACCACATCACTCAGATCATATAAAAGATGTATGTATGAAGATAATGTATTTCTTTGGAAACTATTTTAGTGAATTTCTCTTTATTTTTTTTGTAATTACAAAAAATATGGGCCATTCATTATAAATATTGGGAAAAAAATAAAATTAAAAATAATACAATAAAAAGGGAATTATACAATATCACGTTTTTATCCATGTAAAGTTGAATACAATGCTTTCAAATTTACTGTGACTTGTAACAATATAATGTACACAAATGAAAATGGCACATATCTTTTTTTTTTGTTTAATTTTTTATTAATACGTTTTTCAAAAACAATACAGAAGAGAAAACAATTATAACAACACACAACAAAACAGGGGAACAATGAATGACTATCATCCAATAATATATTTTAAGTGTATATTAAATCAGTTCTATAATAGAAATATACAACAGTGGTAACATTAAAATGTCATATGTGTCTTGAAAGGTTGGTGTATTTATTAAAAAATAAAATTCAAATAATGATCTTTTACCAACCGGTCTGGTGCAAGTCTAATGAAAAATGTATAGGACATAATGGCCCCTGACCCCCACTTTCCAGAGTGTCCATTCATGTTTTAGTAAGTCTACAGCAACAGCAGATGTCCTAAAGGCCAACTCATACCTCTTGGCTATAAAAACTTTGTGCAATACTTTAGTCATTGATGGAATGGTATCGGACTTCCAATACTGAGGGAGAACTGAAGTTGCTGAACCAAGAGATGAGTCAAAATAACTTATGTAGACTTGGACAAATTGTCTAAGAGGTTTCTTCAGGAGACACAAAAAATGTCACATATCGTAGTCCAAAATTTAACAAAATGTAAATAACGAATGAGGAATACTAAGTATTGTAACAATGCATTAAACTTGATGTTTGTTTTTAATATTATTTTCCTATTTATCCCACTCCTGTTTAGATTAACTAGAAAAGGTGTAAATTTGTCTAGTGGCTGGCTAATAATATCTATTGTAAAATATTAGTGAAAGAACTTCCCCTATCGTAGGAATAGTTGGAGATTTCCAGTATGGAGGTTTAATGGATTTTGCAGCTATTAGAAGAGGACCATGGATAATGACAAACATAACATAAACAGTAAACAACAAATGTGACAAATAAATGAATCTACGCATAGCCAAAGGTAACAAAAGTAAAACCACTCAATGAAGACCAACCATAGCATGTTACGTTGAAAGAAAAATAAAATACGTGAAATTACTTTACATAATGCTTATATTGACAGCTCAAATCAGCCAATCTGTAATCAATGTGCAATAGAATGGCCTTTCTCCATTCAGAGGAAATATCAATATTGGTGTTGTCGAGGCAGAAGCTTCTCATAGCCTATTCACGGATGGCATTGACATCTAAAGTAGCCCCAGTGGATAAGGCCAAATATAGAATTTGCACTATCAAGTCTCTAGTATCCAGCGATTTATCTTGGGCAATCTTGAGCTGATGTTCCGTCCTTTTTGGGGGGTCTTTCCCTCTCCTGGACATGTATGTTACCATGCTCATAATACATTCTGGGGTCTGGTTGACCTTATCCGTCAAGGTGGGTCTCAGGCATTACACCCATAAATGATTTTGTACTTCTTTTCTAATGGCTTTCTAAGATACAAATTCAAATCTTGTGATATGAGGAGAGGTGAACCCAGTCTCCAGAGGAGGATGGTGAATCTTCCTAGGATCAAACATCCTGTGCCCTTGATTATCTAGGATAATCTCTGTTTCTGAGGAGACATAAGGGCCTGTATTGTCCTGAGCAGCAGGATTGTGGGGCTCACCAACAAAGGTTTCCCGAAACGTATTTAGAGTCTTCCTGACACCATCATGTGCATCACCCTCCTCCTCAGAATTCTAGTTATCAGCTGGCCACTCATCGACCACAGATAGTGAAGAGGGGAAATAATCAGCCTCATCTTCTAACAGCAGGAAAAATATATCCCTTCAGAGGGTGAGGACGTCCACCCTCTTTGATTTTCCCTTTGATTTAAAAGGCCGGGAGAAGCCCTTCCAGTGCCTATTTGATGATTTTGGTCAAACCTGGGCGGAACCATCAGTACTCTGAGGCCTCAAAGACTGAAACATTAGGCATTGAAACTGCTGGAGGGTGGACTAACTCTGCTGCTAGCTGACTGAAGACCTTTGCCAGGGCATTCTTCATTGAAGCGGCTATTGCCACGTTAATCATACTGTACTTCCTGGAGGAGTCTTCCATGCTTTAGGATAGATGAGGGCTCACCCATACAGAATAAACCCTGGATAGGAGCTAACAGTAGCAGTAGTGTTAACTCAAGAATGGGGAGCACAGAGTACAGGCACCAATCTGGGATGCAACTAAGAAGCACCAGTAATCTTTTCATTAACAAGGTTTAAAAACCTCACCCTACCTACTGGGCTAATATTGTTAGAAAGGCATGTGACCAACCACAATCTATAAAAAAATCTTGAGGGGGGCTCACCTCGATCTCATATAATATTGTTGTGTAAATTGTTTGAGGTTTTACTCCTAATACGATCAGTATTAATACAATAGGATAGTATAGGGAGCTCACCCTTAATGTTAGGCAGTAAAAAATTACAGCCTGATGACCAAATTCCATTATACATCTTTGCAGTTAAAAAGTGAGCTGGATATTAATAAATAACATGTCCAACCTTACGGGGGTGACAGGGCCACCAACCTGTACTGTGTTGGAAAAAATCACGGTCAGAAGGAGTCAAGATTGTCAACGGAACTGCCATAGATGCAAATTGCAAAATGGGTGCTAGAAATCTTCAGTCCAAAGTATTGCAAAATCCCTATAGTATCCACAATGCACAATGTATCCAACAGCAAGTAAACCCTAAGGCAACTTAAAGGGACACTCTAGGTACCCAGACCACTTCAGCTCATTGAAGTGGTCTGGGTGCAGTGTCCCTATTACATTTAGTCCTGCAATGTAAAACTAAGTCTGCCTCCAGTGGCTGTATACCAGATAGCGGCTGGAGGCTCTACATAGCTGTTAACGGACTTTTGGTCCGGTAACTTATGCTGGATGTCTTCACGCTTAGGAAAGCATTGATTCAATGCTTTTCTATGGGGAGGGCATAACGCGTTCATGACACTTGGCACACATGCACGTTAGTGCCCCCTCGTCAGTAATGACAGGGGAGGCGAAGCTGAGACCCAGCGCCGAGGTATCAGGTAAGTAAATAAAGGGTTAAAAACCCTTTATTTACCAATGGGGTGGGGCAAAGGAGAGGGGAGGTAGAGGGGAGGCAGAGGGAGCTATGGTGCAAGGAATACAACGCTGTATTGTATAGTATCCATCTAAATCACATATCTTAGCAAGTGATTTTGGAGATTGGGTTACACCATATGGCCCTTTTGTGTTAAACCCATCACTACATAACAGTAACCCAATATCGATGGGTCCAATTCTAATTCCTATTGGGTTGACCACTACACCCAGCCACTATACCGTCGCCTTTGGAGGTGACCACAGAAAAGCATAAATTGAGGTGAGTCTCTGGAATCATTGTAAGCAGTGAGTATTGCGATTAGCATGTAAATCTCCCATGTTAAAATGAGTGTAAGACGCATCGATATTGCTGTACTGTGACATGGTGGTGCGCTTAACACAATATGGTCATATGGTGGAACTGAATCCCAATATTTGTTTGCTAAGATAGGTGATTTTAAGTAGTCTTGCAAAATGCATTTTTCTATGTGCGTGCTTTTCCATAACCCCTTCCCGACCTGGGACATACTAGGTACGTCCGAGAAAAAAAATCATCATTAATCGACCTGGTATGTCCGATTCCAAAAATGTACTTACGTGATCGCTGGCAATCCCCCGCCGGTGATTGCGATGTGGGGACTTGCCTGCCATCTCAGGCAGTCCCCCTGCGGCTGTTCCACCCCTCCTCCCCCCCGCGCCATGTGAATGTGGGGTCCTCGCAATCACATGGCCGGAATGGCCGGCTTGTGCAGGGCCTTCAGGGGGAGTGCCTGAGCTCTCAGGCTGTCCCCCTCATGTTTGCACAAAAGTTGTAAAGGAAAATAAAAGTTATTAAAAAGTTCAATAAAGTTAACTAGATCATATATAAGGATACTTAGATCATATATAAGGGAAAATGTATTCATATTTACCGTAATTTTCTTTTCCTGGTCATAGGCTATGGCAGAACAACAATGGGTAGCTCCTCCCTATCCCAAATTAGACAGAAACTAATTAAACAAAAGGTATAAGTACCACCTCCTATCCCCTTCTCCCTCAGTCTTGTTATAAGCAATACCCCAGGGCTGGATCTTTGTGCTGCTATAGCCTATGACCAGCAAGTGGCTGCTTTACAAATCAGTACAGGAGAGACTCTAGCAGCGGCCACCCACGAGGATGAAAGGGATCTTGTTGAGTGAGTCCCACTGGAACTTGGATCTCTGAGGCTTGGTAAGCTTGGATGATGGCTGACACGGTCCATCTGCTAATGGTAGTTTTGGGAGCCTGTACACCTCTTCTGCCTCCACTATGGAGGACAAACAGACTTTTCTCTTACTATTCGTAATTGAAATAAACGGGCTCCTACTCCTCCTGACTGGGAGATAATCCTGTCACAAATTCCTGAAGTTCTTGGAGGATGAAGCACCTCAGGACTTTCCTTCTCTAGCGCCAGACTGACCTCTTCTCCAAGATTGATTTTTTCCATACTGCCTTCCTGGTTTATAGGATCTGCTATCTCAAATGAATTGTACTCTCTTCTGGTACGAAAGGGTCCTTTGGCTTTGCGGTCTTGAGGCAAAAAAGCTTTTTTGCCTTCTGCAGCTCTTTTGAAGCAGTCATCCAGGTTTTTGCCGAATAACATGTCACCATGGAATGGCAGGGAACACAAACTGCTTTTGGAGGAGGCATCAGCAGACCATGATCTGAGCCATAGAGCTCTTCTAGCAGAAATTGAAAAGGCCATATTCCTGGCAAGGGTTCTGAGTAGATCTACTGCAACTTCTGATGAGAATTCAATAGCCAATTTCTTGTCTCTCAAACCGTCCAATATGGAAGACCGGCTTTTGCCATTCTAAATGTCCTCCTCCAAATTTTCCATCCACACTTTCAGTGCTCTAGTCACCAGCGTGAGGGCTACTGCAGGATGTAAGCCTGTTCCAGAAGCTATGCCAACTGTTATTATAAATGTTTTTCGCACATCCTGGCTCCACAAATGGCAACCCTTTTTAAATCAACCGTGACATCTGAGACTCTCCCTAGGGACTTTCTTGCTGCCAATATAACGACTCTCCCTAAACCTGATAAACCTCCTTCAAAATGCCCTAATTTTCACCTTATATCTCTACTGAATGTGGACGCTAATGTCTTTGCAAAGCTGTTCCCAAACCGAATCAAGAATATACTGTCTCATCTGTTCCACTCTGATCAAGTAGATTTCGGCAGTGGACGACAGGGCACAGAGGGTACCCATAAAGCACTCAATTTATTGTACTCTATAAAAATCTCCCTGGATGCTGAAAAGGCATTTGATTGCCTACTTTGGGGATTTTGGCAAACAGTTTTGCGACAATACAACTTTCCACCCGCCTTTTTGTCAGCTTACCAGGCCCTATACAGTTCTCCCATGACTCGGGTCTTTAGGGTTTTTTTAATCTGATCCCTTCCCTATAACTAATGGGACTCGACAGGTATGCCCCCTGTCCCCCCTACTTTATATTTTAGCCCTAGAACCGTTTGCGGTGCTGATCTGTACCAACACAGATATATCTGTAGTTCAGGTTGGAGCAAGACATTCTAATGGCTTACAGTAAATGCTCCTATTATTAGTTGAATGTTTCAATGTTTACTTAAATTAAACTACCCTTATGATTGTAAGACTCACTTTCATTTTTAGGAATTGCTCTTCCAGCTGACCTGACTCAATTATAGAACCTAAATTATCTAAGTGCCATAAAATCTGTCACAGAACTCATGGTATTATGGCAGGGCACATTTTTGTCTTGGATGGGCAGAATTGCCACTTTGAAATGTCTATTTTACCTAAAAATGTTTTTGTACCTTACCAATTAAAATCCCTAGGTCCTTTTTTACCATATTACAAAAAGCAATTAACAGGTTTGTCTGGAATGGGAGGCGGCCCAGGGTGGCAACCCCAATATTAACTGCACCAATAAATGAAGGTGGTATGGGGATGCCAAATATAAGGCAATATTACCATGCAGCAATCTTGAGTAATGTAGTAGCAGCTTTAGCTGGTCCAGAACCACCACAATCTGTATATATAGTGAACCACTGGGCGAGCTTAAGTCACCCTGAGATAGTGTGGTGTGGCTGCCAAAATCTAAATGTCCCCCACTCCCACAGGGTCTCCCATCTACAACTACCATACTCTTGCTGTGGGACGCCAACAGGTAAAACATATGTTACCACACTCCAATTTCCTTAGCGATGCCCTTCCAAACTTTACGTAACATGTATTTAGTTACATAAACAGCTCAATTTTCTTATATCCAACTTCAGAGTTGGTTATCCAAACTTGACCTAAAGGGCTGCCCTGAAGGAAATCTGCATGCCCAGTCACTTTCAGGTTTTGAACTGCTTTGTTGTAGCGCAGTTACACCAAAAAAAATGTATTTCTATTATTTATAAGCTCCTACACAATCCACTCAGACCATCCCATTTTCCGTGTCTTAGAGCCTGAGAGTCTGAGATAAGTCACCGAATAACAAAAGACAAATGGTCTAAAGCATTCACAATATCCAAAGGTAACACCTTGAATACGACTCATGGTGAGTTTTTTACAGATGGTACATGGTGCCTGCGAGACTGGCAAAAATATCATCCACACACTATAAAGATAAATGTTGGAGGTGCGGATCCATGCTCCATATCTGGTGGCAGTGTCCAGCTCTTAGCTCTTTTTGGGAAAAGACGCTCTTACTCATCAACAAGTGTACAGGTATAAGGTTAACAAACTCACCGGAATGCTGCCTTCTGTTAATCCTCCCCGACATGGCGAATCGCCCCATTAGCTATCTAACATTTCATATTTTAGTGTCTGCACTCTCACTACTTGCACGAAAATGGTTATCTATCATTGTCCCATCACAAGACGAGTTGATAGCCTACATTACACAAACGGGTAAACTGGAAAAAATAGCTAGAAAAGCCCCAATGCACAACCTCTTTTGGCAGATAGCCTGGGATATATGGGTTTCATGTACTAGTGTTCCTCCATGATCAAGATAAAGTCAATTTATTAATTAAAATTTGAGGGACCTGCCTGACAACCCAGGCAGTAAGTCCAGAGAATTTGGTTCACAAGCCCTATGTTTAACCCTGTAACTTTCCAGGACACCATAAAACCTGTACATGGGGGGTACTGTTTTACTCTGGACACTTTGAGGACACAAATATTAGTATTTTTCAAAACAGTAAAACATATCACAACGATGAAATCATCAGTGAAAGTGCCGTTTTTTTATTTTTCACACACAAACGGCACGTTGACTGATGATATAATTGTTGTGGTACGTTTTACTGTTTTGAAACACTAATATTTGTGTTCCACGGAGTCTCATGAGTAAAACCGAACCACCCATTTACAGGTTTTATGGTGTTTTCAAAAGTTACAGAGTCAAATATAAGGCTTGCATTTCCCTTTTTTCACATTGATATTTGCCAGATTGGTAATGTTGCCTTTGATATGGTATGGTTGCCTAGGAATGAGAACTACCCTCATGCCATTTGCAAAAGTAGACAACCCAAAGTATTGCAAATGGAGTAGGTCCAGTATTTTTTGTAGCCACTTAGTCACAAACACTGGCCAAAATTAACGTTCAAATTAGGTTTTTTTCATTTTCCACACACAAACAAATATTAACTCTAACTTTGGCCAGTGTTTGTGACAAAGTGGCTACTAAAAAAATGTACATACCCCATATTGAATACCCTGGGATGTCTAGTTTTAAAAAAAATATGTACATGTAAGGTGTGATTCAGAGATTTATGACAGATAACAGTGTTACAATGTAACTTTTGATACATTTAAAAAAGATATATTTTGAAACAGCAATGCCCTACTTGTACTTATAGCCCTATAACTTGCAAAAAAGCTATGAACATGTTAACATTGGGTATTTCTAAACTCAGGGCAAAATTTAGAAACTATTTAGCATGGGTGTTTTTTGGCGTTTATAGATGCGTAATAGATTTAATATGTGTGGGTACAGTAAATGAGAAAGAGGAAAATTACAGCTAAACACAAACACCCCAGAAATGCAAAAAGAGATTGAAAAACTGTCCGTTAGCTAAGGGGTTAATCTGTAATTTCTTTCTTTTTAGAGAACTGTATGAAGACGATGTTGCCACAAGCGAATGCAATGGATTCTATAGCTCCATTCACAGAAACATTTTTTTATTTTTTTATTAAAACAAGAATGGACCTGTTTGTAAGCCACAGCTCAAAGCTTCTAGCAACTTATGCTGTTGTTTCATTCATGCATTTTTCACAAATTAAACTGCTGCCACTACTGAGTTACATACACAATAAATCAATTTGAGCAGGGATTACTGTATTTCACCGCATAATAGTCGCCCTTGCATAATGGTTGCACACTGTTTTTTCAGTCCAAAAATTGGTTCAAATCCAATTCATCACGTAATAGTCGAATAAATGACCATTGCTGTTTTTGTTCTAAGACATTCATACTCTTGAAAAATGATAGCAAACCACCTACTCATCTTATACTTAAGATCTTTGATACCTATCAGTTAATTGTATTTTATCTATGCAATGCATGACAGGGATCAGGATCACAATTGGGAGACAGGGATTAGAGTTCTTGTAATGAACTCTGATCATGTAATACGCATGTTCTCAGCAGCCATGTCATTCGCAACTATAATATTATCAGCAACTATTAAAAAGCTGTTAAAATAAAATAAAGCTTCACAAAATGGTCGCACACCGCATAATGGTCTCACCTCTATTTTTAAGGAAAGGAATTAGGCATTAAATCTGTTACTATTACGTGGTGAAATACGGTATTGGGAAATACCCAGTTATCTGCTTAAAGGGACACTATAGTCACCTGAACAACTGTAGCTTAATGAAGCAGTTTTGGTGTATAGAACATGCCCCTGCAGCCTCCCTGCTCAATCCTCTGCCATTTAGGAGTTAAATCCCTTTGTTTATGAACCCTAGTCAAACCTCCCTAAATGACAGTGAATTGAGCAGTGGAATTGCAGGGGAATGGCCTATACACTAAAACTGCTTTATTTAGCTAAAGTAATTTAGGTAACTATAGTGTTCCTTTAAATAAAATAAGATTGGTATCCGTGTACAATCGTGCCAGAAAAATTATGACAGATGAAATGTAGATGACAAAATGTCACTGATTATGTTTCAAATATGTCACAACATATTAAAATGTTGTTGCAAAGTTCCTCCATATACTCACTGCTTTACTGCTCCCTATATGCTGTGATGCTGCTACCTATACTTGACACAACGTTGCTCTCCCATCAATTAGTAAGGACAGTTGTGTCATACTTGCTTAGTAATAGGTTTAGGGATAGGGTTGGGAAAATGGTTTGGTTTACAGTAAATATTATATAGAATGCATGGTATAACACTGGGCTGATGCCATATATAAAACACATTTTGACGCAGTCTACATTTTATCTATGTCTTTTTAATGACGGTGATATGTCTAAAATGTTCTCAGTGTGATGTCAACAGTAAACCAATGTGGTATACAAGTTTTTCAATTACTAACTAGTATAGACAGAGTTTACTGCAGCCGGAACTTTAAAAATTAATATTTTTCAATATTTTTGTATTTATTATTTTTAGTGCACTGATTGTGTAAGCCAAAGCACTAAAGGGAAACTCCAGTGCCAGGAAAACAATCCGTTTTCCTGGCACTGCAGGTCCCCTCTCCCTCCCACCCCCCAAACCCCGATTGCTGAAGGAGTGAAAACCCCTTTAGTAACTTACCTGAGGCAGCGACGATGTCCCACGTTGCTGTTTCTTCCTCCGCGCGACTCCTCCCTCTGATTGCGTTGGCCGGTGGGCGAGACTGATCCCGCCCAGCGGCCGGGGAGACCTAATGCGCATGCGCGGCAATGTCGCGCATGCGCATTAGCGATCCCCATAGGAAAGCATTGAAAATGCATTTTAATGTTTTCCTATGGGGAAATGAGCGACGCTGGAGGTCCTCACACAGCGTGAGGACGTCCAGCGATGCTCTAGCACAGGTTTCCTGTACTAGAAACCAGGAAGTGCCCTCTAGTGGCTGTCAGACAGCCACTAGAGGTGGAGTTAACCCTGCAAGGTAATTATTGCAGTTTATAAAAAACTGCAATAATTACACTTGCCAGGTTAAGAGTAGTGGGAGTTGGCACCCAGACCACTGCAATGGGCAGAAGTGGTCTGGGTGCTTGGAGTGTCCCTTTAAACATGAATATTTTAAATAATCAAAAGATGGCCTGGAAGCAACAATATCATATTTAATTGCAATAGATCTGGAAACCAGAAAACATACTGACATTCAAAATTATAATATAATATATATATTTGGGAGTCTAGCCAACTCCTTGGTTTTGCGCCCCTCCCTGTCACAGGTGCCTCATCCTAGGGCCCTATTTAGCCTTGTACAGCAGAGAACACTAGATGGAATTGGTTTCCGCAAGTGAGTAGCTCATGAAGCAGACACTAGGCTGGTAGTGTAGGACCTGCCAAAGATGGGGTACATTGACGTTTGTGGCATGCTTATGCAATGTATGTCATATAATGTAACTAAACCCCCATTATTTTTTGCCTGGATTAGGTGTTTAAAAAAAAAAAAAAAAAAAAAAAAAACCTAGCTAAATCTGTTGTTCAGGGGATAATGGAGTGCGCTGGATTTTCTGTTTTTATTAAAAATTATAATGACAGTATGGATCTGGTTACTAGACCCATACTGGAAACCAATGGTTGTTTTCTCAATTCTCACTTTACATAGTTACATAGTTACATAGTTAGATAGCTGAAAAGAGACTTGCGTCCATCAAGTTCAGCCTTCCTCACACCTGTTTTTTGCTGTTGATCCAAAAGAGAAAAAAAAAAAAAAAAACAAAAAAAAACCCCAGTTTGAAGCACAATTTTGCAACAAGCTAGGACAAAAAATTCCTTATTGACCCCAGAATGGCAGTCAGATTTATCCTTGAATCAAGCAGTTATTACCCTACATTGAAAGATTATATCCTTGAATATTCTGTCTTTCCAAGTATGCATCTAGTAGCTGTTTGAACATCTGTATGGACTCTGATAAAACCACTTCTTCAGGCAGAGAATTCCACATCCTGATTGTTCTTACAGTAAAAAAACCTTTCCTTTGCCTTAGACAAAATCTTCTTTCTTCCAGTCTAAACGCATGGCCTCGTGTCCTATGTAAAGTCCGGTTTGTGAATAGATTTCCACACAATGGTTTGTATTGGCCTTTAGAGCAGATTAGAATTCCACTAATCGCATTTCACTATGTGGCTTCTTCGAAGACTGGTACTAACACCAAAACAAATACTGTATCATAGAAATACATTTAGATCCTGCAAATCCATGATACATTGCATAACGTCGGAGGAGACAGCGCACCTACCCACCACCGATTGAGATCATCACTGGAATCGGATACTGGAAGTACCCAAAGGTTTTTTTTTAACCCTTCACATGCCAGGTGAGCCACAAGGGAGGGGGGAGGACAGAGGGAACTATAGTGTATAGACTACAACTTTGTATTCCTAACACTATAGCATCCCTTTAACTCATGTTTGATCCATATGTAATCCATAAATGCATCTGAATTTATGCTTCTATCATAGAATTATAAGTGGAGCTTTCTAGATATATGCATGTTTCATACAGATTAATTCATAACCTGATAATCTATACATTTTTTTTTAAAACATGCCCAATCATTTCCTTGATGTATCTTTATGAAAATGCACCTATTATAGTGATCCACAGATATCTGTGTAACATAATGTGCATGGTTTGCGGTATATTTAGGAATATGCATGGATCTGACTTCTGAAACATATATGGCTCCAGAGTTTATCTCAATAACTTGTTTCATTTATATTAAATATGGCTCTAGCACCAATATCATGTGAAGTCATTGAAATAAGCAAGCCTGCATCAACAAATCCAATAACCTAAAAAGTGAAAAGGTATATGTAAAACATGATTATAACAAATCTATTGAGCAGGGTCCCCATCCACCTATTGTTCCTGTAACATTTTGTAATTGTCTAATTTATTGTTCAATTTTACCCTTTATAATATTGCAAAGCGCTAAAGAATAAGTTGGTGCTAAATAAATACCAATAACAATAATAACTAGAAAGCTACAATTTCTGGGGAAATTGTGTGAAGTGTTCTTGCCTCCACCAGTAGTCTACAACTGGAGTGGGCGGAGTAACTGTTATTATTTATTTATATAGCACATTTAATTGCAACATTGTTGCCCAAAGTGCTTCACAGTTACATTAAAACATACATTTATAAAAACATTACCAGATGTACAAAAGGCCCTGTCTATGACATCACTTGCTGCTCCAGCCTGGCACAGGTCAGAGTATTTTGGCGGTTGCCATCTTCAAACGGTCGTATTTTAATAACTATACATCCTGCAGCGAAGAGCTTTATATTGTGAGAATCACAAGACCCAAACCTACATTATGATGCATAGTATGTCTCTGAAGTATTAAAAATTAAGGCACCGTCGCAGTTTAGAAATTGCCCTTCAAGTTTGAGCTGGCTAGAGTGGAGTTTCAATGAATGTCAATGGATGGCGTGAGTTGCAAACAAATGGTCATATTGTGAAAACTATCAGGACTATGGATTAGCCGTGGACATTTTTAGTGGCAGGAGGGATAACTGAACGTTTATATAAGATTTGTGTAGGTGGGCTTGAAAATGAGGGAGTGATGGCAGTTTAGAAATCATGTCCTGATTTTTCAGCTTTTGCCAGCTCCCACTCTAGTTTTGAACATTTTGTCATTTATTCCTATGGGACCAATTTCGCCACAAGAACGACGATATTTCGAGAACCATTCGGCGAAACATTCCACAAAGTAATAGCACACCAATCGGGAACAATCCGCATGTTTCGGTATATTACTGTCTATGTAGTGTAAAAACTGTGGGAGGAGTTAGGGTGGTAAATTTGGCTATAATAAGAATAATAATATATATGTGAGATAACAGTAAGTGGTCTTGCTATGCAAGAACACTTAATTATAATGTAATTATTTTACAACACATAAGAACATTTTACTCATCCAAACCATTTGGAGTTAATTTTTTTTTTAATTATTAAATGTAATTTTTTCATTAATTTTACTTAGTATGACTATTGTAACAGTTTTCCAGAATTTGAGTATATAACATATTATTTCATGTCACATATACCTTACAACCACTACCATTTTGATATACCAGTATTAATGACTGAATCTCCTACTCACTGCACTTTTGGTATACTCTCCAAGCTCTTGCACAAACCTTGACACCCCAAATGTTTATGAACAACATTAACGACGATGACCACAAAGGCTGTCTAAGCATTTTGGGAAATGTAGTTCAAGTTAACCATCACTGTCAAAGAGCACCAGACACTTGCCAGTATCTCAAATAACATGTAAACTAATGGTAGGTTGGCTTAACAGACGAGCTCAGGTTTCTGTTTTCTCAAACTAATTGGTTGGATATTGTTCGGGTTGGTGGGAAGGACAACAGACGTGTTTATGTAGCAATCTCCTGGAGAAAGAGCATTAAGATGGATAAAGGGATTTTCTAACAGTATAAATACCTGCACACGACACCCATTTTCCAAGTAGCCCCTTTTATGAATACAGGCAATTTTAAAAAAAGGTGTGATCTAAACATTTATTATTGATTACTCAAGACTTCCAGAAAAGCAAAACTAAACCATTCTCCCTTTTCTTCTTTTTCAATCTGGGGGAATGAGTTTCCAAGCTTTTGTGACTGCTGATTCTTTTGTGCCACTAAATTCTGAATCTTCAGCTACTTTCCCAGTTAGGATGCATCACAGTGATTATCTTCCTGTCTCTAATCACTCCACCAATGTGGTCTCAACAGGTACGTTACCTTCGTCTTTGTACTTTTTTCTTTTTATTACGATATCTTGGTGCTTTTCTTCTTGATTGTCTAATTTATAATGACTATTGTGTTATCTGATCCAAGAATGACTAAATATAGTACTTTTTACATTTAATTGTTATATTTACTTAAAATATGGTACATTGTTACTAAAATACTTGGAAATTTGCCATTTTAAATGCATAGTGAGCTTTAAAGTATATATATATATATATATATATATATATATATATATATATATATATATACACACACACTTTAAAGCTCACTAAATTTAATTTATTTTTTTAAACACCTGACTTTATTTATTTGTTTATTTATTTAATTATTTGAAACGGCAGCTAAGCTGGACAGTAATAAATAAAGAAAATTAAAAAACATGCATTACAATGAAGTAGTTAGCCTTTGTAAAATGATCTTACATAGTCTGCTTAACAAGTGATGTACATATACTGCATTTTGTAGTCTATTCAAATTGTGTACAGATGTAGCTCTGCTTACAGTGGATATTAAAACAAAAAAAGTATTTATGTGTCAAGTACACACAAATCAATTCAAAGCAATGGCCATTGTTTTTCTGAGGTTTTATGTAACTTAGAAAGTTGAAAACTCTAGGTATATTTTTTTTTAACACAATTTGTTTTACGAAAACTTTTTAAGTTTAAAATATGTAAAATGTGAAATATAGTATATTAAGTTATGATAAATACAAAACATCAGTGTAGATGAATATTTCTATTTAGTGACTGATCACCCAAATATTTTAATTTAATTTTAAAATCTACATCGTAGTTTCAATATTAATACACCCTGTTGCATTTTAAAAGTAAGCTTGTGTATTTTGGAGAGACTATTTTTGATTAAAAAAATAAATGATGCAAACTATTGAAACTATTACAATATAAATAATTTGCATTTAGATCTAGATTTCGGTTGCTACAGCAAAATAAGGAGAACTAACATAGAACTAACTTTAAAAAATGTAAAAAAAAAAAATGTAAAAAAGAAGATACATATGGTGGAATTGCATAAAAATTCACAAAATTGCAAAGCATACCTTACTTTATAACTTAAATGTATGACACATTGGTGACTAAGGTATTTTTTCTGCTTTTCCCATGCACTCAATCTACCACAATTCCCCCTTGTATTCTTTAAGTGCCTCCATATATATTAAAAATATTTTTTTAAAGGAGAAATCAGGCTTTTTTCATACCCTATATTTAAACATTACTTAAGATTAAATAGGAATACAATATTATTATTATTTTTTAGCTAAAAAATATATTTTTGCTCAGTTTTGTATTTAATAATCTTTACACACCAAGTGCACACAAAGAAAACTAACTCAAAATAGATTCACTAATTAGTCCTAATTGTTGAAATGCCTAATGTGTCTAGGATTTCAATATTTTTTTTACATAATAAAACAAATACTGCAAGAAGTTAATTGTGTTTTTTATGTTAAAACTTTTAAAAAATATGGTCTGCTGAAATCACAAATGTATTAGTAGTCATAGAAACCACGTCACAGAAGTATATATTTGTAGATATGTATAGATAAGAGCATGTAGACACTTTTTTTTTCCCAAACCAAAGTCAAATTAGTTAATTGTTTTTTTTTCCACACATGTATGTCCAACTACTGCAAACACCCCATTTTTGTAATCTGCTATTGTTAATGTGTAAAATAATACCCCACACATATATCCTTTCTCCTAATCCTGCCCCTATTCCTAGCCCTAATATGCTCAACCCTTAATCCAACCCTTAATGAAACCCTTAATCCACCCTTTAGTCCAACCGTTAATCCAACCCTTAACACAACCCATAATCAATCCCATAATCCCCCTCCTAATCCTACTCATAATCCAAACTACCATTTTACCTTACCATAATGCAACCCATAGTACAACCTATAACCCTACTTGTAATCCAACCTATAATCCAAACTGTAATCCTACCCATAATCCAACACTTATCCTATCCATAATCCTATCCATAATCCTACTTACCATCCGACCTAAAATCCCAGTCTTAATCCCACCCTCTAATCCCAGTCCTAACCACACACACTAATCCCCCCTCTAATCCACCATTAAGGGATTCCATCTGCTGATACTGATATCAGCAGAAGGTTTTCCCAGCTCACTGTATAGAGGACATTAAAGCACTGCACTGCATGATGGCATAGACCAGTGATGGCTAACCTTGACACCATAAATTGTTTCTGGTCTACATTTCCCATGATGCTCAGCTAGCTTTTAGAGTCTAACACCTAGCTGAGCATCAAGGGAAATGTAGTTCAGAAACAATTTATAGTGTCAAGGTTAGCCATCACTGGCATAGACTATAATATCATCCTTAAGTGGTTAATAATAAACAAAAAGACTAATTTCATACATTGCATATACCACTTGATTACTTAAAAAAAGAAAAATAGATCCAGAGAATGAATGTCAAGCTTCTCAATGTTGTGGCTATGAGGCAAGGAGTCTTTAGGCAACCTTCTTGTGTTTTAAAGGTTCTACTGGTGTCTAAAATCAGCCCTCCTGCTGTGCCTCAACTAATAAGGAAGTTAATGTGCAATAAGCCTGCCCAACTTTGGGTGAGTGTACCAGGGCAAGAACTTTGGACAGCAGATGATAAGATCATTTGAGCTTAGATGACTATATCGATATATCAGTTTGAGGAAAGGTTCTAAATTAATGGCAGCAGCTGCAAATAACTACTGTTTCCTGTGAGAGTAATGGCAATAAGTGTCCTGATGCAGACTTGATGTTCTTCATGTTCTTTATATATGGTGTGACATTATCCTCTATACACTACTGAGTTTAAAAACATGATATGGTATAGTGAATGAATATATATATATATATATATATATATATATATATATATATATATATATATATATAGTTAATACAATGTTAAACAAAAACTGCAGACCAGTCAAGCCATAAGACTTGCTTTCCCTACAGAAATCACAAATCTGCAGTGATGTTACTACCGCAAAGGATTCTGGGTGGGAATATGCAAATTAGTTTAACAAAGAATCAAATTTTTGCCTCATTCCATTTTAAACATGGATTCCTTTGAATCTGTGTGTTCTGTATACAACAGCTTTGAAACACAACTTAGGAGAAGATGCAAAATCAGTGAACCACTCATGGACAGCTGTTTCATTGTTAATGCAAATCATCAGCACGAGGTTGGTTTTATATATGTATAGTATAGTGAATGCTTCTTGTATCATCCATTTCTAGTTACATTTGAGTAATGGGATTTGCTCATAAAATCTATAAGCACATAACGATGAAATTCATATAAATTGATATAACTGCTAACTGCAAATGCATTTGCAATAGAGAAACGGTGGCATTTAAATATAAAATATCCCTATTGCTATCTTGGAAATGTAGTTGGATAAAAATTATGCTACTGAATTGCAATAAGAGTAGAATAGCATACACAGGGTTAATCACTGACGTGAGCATTCAGAGTGAATTTAAAACTTAAGGCCAAAATAGCAAAATTGCTCAAAAATTCTCTAAATCAGCGATACTTTCAGTTCAGCTAACTTTGGGCTAAAATTTTAAATTCAAGTTGAATTCATTTTAAACTCTAATTTTAGTAAAAAAAAATCCTAACAGTTTGGTTAAAGCTGGTCTTACTGTTTTGTTGGATGAAAAAAAAATATTTAAATTTGTAAGTATTTGTAAATATTATTTTTTTAAATAAGACTTTAAACTCTGTAATTTAATAAACAATAGCAAAAAACAATCTTCTGCCTTTATTAGCAAGAATAAACAGTTCTTTAACACCTTAAGGTAAGTCAACAACCAGAGACATCAGCCCTAAAAACAACTTCATTGTGCTGAAGCCATTTTAAGGGTTGAAAGTACCCTTAAAGGGTTATTCTAAGCACCATGACTACTTCAGTGATTTGAAGCAGTTATGGTACTTGGTGTCTGTACATACCATGTTTCCCTTTGAAGACAGAGGTTAATCTTTTTGCTTCCGGGAGTGTTACTCCACCCCCAGTAGCATCATTAGCCAGCGTCTGACGTATGCACGCACAGCCAATGGTGGCATTTTAAGATTTACAAGTTAGTATTTCAGCTTATTTACAGTGGGGTTCTTTTTTTGTAGATATTTAAGTGTTGTATTGATCCTTTGTAGATGGATTTTGGTATTCAGTGAATAAACCCCCAAGTTATAATTGATCTGGAACCAAAAACCCATTAAACCAGTGGTTCCCAAACTGTGTGCTGCGGCGCCCTGGGAACCGCTGGCACCCGGAGGAGCCATGAGGTGCACACAGGGGTGCCGTGGAATGTTTCCCCGATGCTATGATTATAGTACCGGGGAAACATTACTGCTCAACAGGGACCTGGTTGAGTGCCGCAATCCTTTAAGACTGCGACTGGGTCCCTGTAATGTTGGTCGGCTGGAAGGAAGTTACAGCCTGTCACCTCCTCCCAGCATCCTGCAGGGAGACAGTGTGGGAGGGAGAGGAGGCAGCTGTAGCGTGAGTGGAGAGGAGCACGAAGAGCTCTAGACCCCTTCACTCCTCCCAGCAGGACCAGGACTCCAAGCCACCCTCCTTGACACACAAGGTAAGCTAACAGGAGGGTGGCTGGAGATATGAAAAAAGCACTTGTGTGTGAGTGTTTGTATGAGTTTGAGTGTGTGTGTATTAGTGTAAGTGTGTATATTAGTGTGAGTATGAGTGTATGTATGTGTATGAGTGTGTGTATGTGTATGAGTGTTTGTATGTGTGTCAATGTGTGTATATTTATGAGTGTGTGTGTATGTGTATGAGTATTTGTATGTGTGTGAGTGTATGTATGTGTATGTGTATGAGTGTATGTGTATGATTGTGAGTGTATGTATGAGTGTGAGTATGAGTAAGTGTATGAGTTTGTGTATGTGTATGTGTATGAGTGTATGAGTGTATGTGTATGAGTGTGTGTAAGTGTATGAGTGTTTGTATGTGTGTGAGTGTATGTATGAGTGTGTGTGTATGTGTATGAGTGTATGTGTGTGAACGAGTATGAGTGTGTTTGTGTCAGGGTGTGCATCTGTGTGTGTTTATATATGTCAGTGTGCTTCTGTGTCTGTGTGTGCGCACACATCTGTGTATGTGCCTCTGTGTGTCAGGGTGTATGTTTTTATGTCAGTGTGTGTCAGTGTGTGTATCTGTGTCATGGTGTGGGCATGTATCAATGTTTGTGTGTGTCAGGGTGCATGTGTGTATGTCGGTGTGTATCTATATCTGTGTATGTGTCGGTGTCTATATGAATTTGTGTGTATGTGTCTGTGTATTTATATGCATCTGTGTGTTAATGTGCATGAATATCTGTGTAAGAATGTATGTATGTATGTGGTAATGTATGTGCATACATCCAATTAGTCAAACACCTGCACAATATACAAGCACATCCCTGCAATCTAACACAAATATTACTTACAAACACACCCCTGCATTCAAACTCAAAAAAATTATATTCAAACACAAATACTTCACACAAATGTACAATTTTAAAGTGAACATTACATTCAGACACACCCCTGCAAGCAAACGCAAACATTACATGCAAAAACACACCAGTATTAAAAACACAATAAATGTATACAAGCATCCCTTCAAACACAAACACTGCACATTACACTATAGCATCAGTAAAGTGCCTTGGAAAAATACTGAAATATTAAGGGCGCCTTGAACCTAAAAAGTTTGGGAACCACTGCATTAAACCATTTGTCTCTAATAAATATTTCTCGTAGCGTTATCTGCCAATAATGATATAAATCTGATAGAGATATTTGGTCTATTTATGTGATGTAGAACATCTTGGCTCCCTGGCATTCATTGTTATATACTGTGTCCTATGCAACTGATGGTCAAAAGAGATTAGAAGAAATGAAACAATGGTTTTATTTCTTCTCTTCATTTGCAATGTTTACCCTGGCTTTGCCTTGTCTGGATTGGTTTATGATGAAATTTAAGTTAAATAAATTAAATTAAGTAATTTTATTGGTTACAATTTGAGGGATCTGCCTGACAACCCAGGCAGAAAGTCCAGAAAATTTTATTTGCTAGCACTAACCTGTAACTTTCCAAGACACCCTAAAACCTGTACATGGGTGGTACTGTTTTACTTGGGAGACTTTGCTGAGTACAAATATTAGTGTTTCAAAACAGTAAAATGTATTACAACGATGATATTGTCAGTGAAAGTTACATTTTTTTTTTCATTTTCTACACACAAACGGTACTTTCGTTGCTAATATCATTTTTGTGATATGTTTTCCTGTTTTGAAACACTAATATTTGTGTTCAGTGAAGTGACCTGAGTATAACAGTAACCCCCCCCCTCCCCCATGTACAGGTTTGATAGTGTTTTTGAAAGTAACATGTTTAAATATAAGGTTTAAGATATGTAACAGGGTTGATGTTCCAGGAGGGATAAGCCAAATGGCTAATGATTTAGGTAAACTAGAAAAATGGTCAGAGTTATGGCAACTGACATTTAATGTGGATAAGTGCAAGATAATGCATCTTGGACATAAAAACCCAAGGGCAGAGTACAGAATATTTGATAGAGTCCTAACCTCAACATCTGAGGAAAGGGATTTAGGGGTGATTATTTCTGATGATTTAAAGGTAGGCAGACAATGTAATAGAGCAGCAGGAAATGCTAGCAGAATGCTTGGTTGTATAGAGAGAGATATTAGCAGTAGAAAGAGGGAAGTGCTCATGCCATTGTACAGAACACTGGTGAAACCTCACTTGGAGTATTGTATGCAGTACTGGAGACCGTATCTTCAGAAGGATATTGATACCTTAGAGAGAGTTCAGAAAAGGGCTACTAAACTTAGGTTCTTAACATGTATAGCTTGGAGGAAAGACGAGACAGGGGGTATATGATAGAAACATTTAAATACATAAAGGGAATCAACACAGTAAAGGAGGAGACTATATTTAAAAGAAGATAAACTACCACAACAAGAGGACATAGTCTTAAATTAGAGGGACAAAGGTTTAAAAATAACATCAGGAAGTATTACTTTACTGAGAGGGTAGTGGATGCATGGCCTTCCAGCTGAAGTGTTAGAGGTTAACACAGTAAAGGAGTTTAAGCATGCGTGGGATAGGCATAAGGCTATCCTAACTATAAGATAAGGCCAGGGACTAATGAAAGTATTTAGAAAATTGGGCAGACTAGATGGGCCGAATGGTTCTTATCTGCCGTCACATTCTATGTTTCTATGTTTCTATGTTTGCTTTTCCATTTTTTTCACTTTTAAATTTGCCAGATTGGTTATGTTGCTTTTGAGAGAGTATGGTAGCCCAGGTATGAGAATTACCACAATGATGGCATACCATTTGCAGAAGAAGACAACCCAAGGTATTGCAAATGATGTCACAAACATTGGCCAAAGATAGCGTTCATAATTGTTTTTTGCATTTTTAATACACAAACAAATATAAATGCTAACTTTGGCCAGTGTTTGATACCAAGTGGCTAGTAAAAAAGACTGGACATACACCATATTGCATACCCTGTTTTGTCTACTTTTGCAAATGGTATGCCATCATGGGGGTAATTCTCATTCCTGGGCTACGATACAGTCTCAAAGGCAACATAACCAGTCTTGCAAATTTCAATGTGTGTAAACTGGAAAATATGCTAGATCTGACCCTGTAACTTTCCAAAACACCATAAAACCTGTACATGGGGTGTGTGTACTGTTGTACTCATGAGGCTTTGCTGAATACAAATATGTGCATGTTATTGGAGTAAAAGCTAACTGTATTATGACATTCACAGTTAGAATGCCACGCAGAACTAAAAGAAATTTTAAAAATCTTAATTTTTCTTTTTTTTTATTTCATTATAAATTGTTCATGTGAAATGCAAGCCCTGTTTCTTCGGAAAAAAAATGATATATAATAAGTGTGGGTGCACTTAATATGAAAAAGGTGAATTACGTTTGATCAGACAAATAGCGCAAATTCCAGTTTTTGTTTACGTTTTGTTTTGATCACAACGTGTACAGCTGGCTCAGTGCTTAAGGGGTTACAATATGTATAATGAACACAGTATTTTGGAATTTTCAGTAAAACAAGTGAAATCTTTTCTTCTCAAAACAAGAATTTGCATTTAAATGAATCATAAAAAAATATTTTAATATAGCCAAATATTTTAAGAATGCATCTTGAATCATCATACATTTTCTTACCAGTCCCGTCTGTTTTGTCTTTGGTCCAAATTCCTAAATTTTCTCACATATACTTCCCTGTGCCTAATGTGGATAACACTCCAGCAGGCCTGCACTACCCAAATCCATCCTGTCACTATGGAAACCAGCAAGCTGCCTATGGGGTCATGACAGGTAAGAATGTATTTAAAGACTTTTGCATGATCTGTACAGTATTATGTATGTGTTTATTAGTAACAGTAACAATAGAAAGTTAAATCGGAACGTAAAAATGTTATATCCATGCACCTGTAACATCTGGTAATGTTGAATGGATGTAAAAACAATGCAGACATATTATGATACTTAATCTAACGCATACAGGGTTAGTCACTAATTGGAGAATTTAAGGTTAATTCAAAATGAATATCAAAATTAAAGTCAAAATAACCAAACTGGAAAAATTCCCTCTAATGTGGCCTTTAGTTTGAAATTCACTTTGAATTCACCTTGAAATCTAACTGTAGTGAATATAATAAACTTGATAGTGGAAAATATTTTGTTTTTCGGAAAGAGAAAACTGTTACCTTAAAGCATTTTTTTTTAATATAACAATCCTTTTGTCACGTTTTAAAAAGGAAATAGATTTTGTTTTTCAATTGAGGACAGTGTTTAAAAACCAACAGTCAATACAGAAGACCAAAGAGACTGTCGGCTATCAAACACCATCTGACCCAAGGTGTATGTATGTGGCTAAAGGATCCTGTCACATACTAAAGGTTGGGATTAGTTTTCTAAATGTTTTGACATAAACTTGATTTTTTATTTTTTTATTTTAAAAAATCTATTTCCTTTCTAAACTTAATGAAATGATGTTATATTAAAAGTAGTTTTTAGGTGACAGTTGTACTTTAAGCTTGTTTCTCAGAGTTAGTGTGTTTCTATGTTCTGACCCAATCAGACTAGTCTATTCTCTGGTATCCCTGAGCTAGCTTGTTTATCATGTTTGATTTTGCAACATTCTAATCTTGGCTTGAGATGTTCATCATGGATGTTTGTCCACAGTCATTCATATCTTTCTGCTCCTAGGAGGCATTATGCATATCCCAGGCAGGCCAATAATCTCTGGCTGTTCATCTCTTCCCTTTCTCTTTTTTTCTGGTTAGGTTGTGGCCTATATTCTGTGAATTAAACTTTGTTTCCTAAGCGATTAGCAAGCTCTCTTTAAACATTCATTAATAGCTTAAAATTATAAGACAGGTATGTAGGTGGCTGATAAGGAGAGTGAGATGCCATTGTAGCCAAATATTTTTTATTGAAAAGGTTTTTTTATAATAGTAATTTTATAAACATTTCAAAATTGACCGCTATTAAAACTTAATCTTAGAACTGTGTCATATATTGTAATCAGTTCTAAAGATGGCAGATCATAAACAAACGGACATTAACTCTGTGTCTTGTAGTATGACAACAAGCTTTATTTTTAAGATGTATGTGTCAAGATCTGTGAATTAATATTTTGCGGCTGATATATGTAAGTGTATGTTATTACAACTATTTTGTAGGCATTAAATCTGCCACTCCAGAAATGCTGTCAGCAAGTATTTCTCAAACAAGAATTTTACAAACTTGCAGCATGCCCCTGTCAAACGTTGTCAATGGAGTGAGCACTCTGCAAGGCAAGTTGTTCTCTAAGTTAATTAACCACATATGTATTTACCAATGTGCTATTTTGTGATTGCTCAAACATTGCAATCCATTTTCTGTTACTGTAAGATCTCACATGTATCTACATAGCCAGTAATTAAATTCATCGGGAAAATCTGAATAAAAAATGAAAAGTAATAATGTCAAATGGTGTCATATAGTGTCCAACAGTGTCATATAGAGAACAGCAGTTAAAGAACAAGATAGACAGAAACATCCACTCTTTATCCAGTCCTGTATAGTACATCCATCTCTTTCTGGTTATGTAATGTAGAGAGCAAAGGGGTATTTTATACTCAGGATGATAGGTCATTGTAATCTAATAAGATGTTGACCATCAGAAACTGTTATCTACAAGGCTTCAATGTAAATCTGATTTACAAAATTCTGCTAGATTTATTTAGAATAAGATTTAAATCCTGTTTGCTAATGTCAACACCATCTATTAAGGGGATTCTTTAGAAGGAGTTATAACCTTCACTTTGTTTTTTATAGAAAACATTATAAGTACCTTCTGCATTCTTCATTTTGCCAGTCAACAACCTTTTATGGACAGCAAAAAGTAGGCAGGTATTAATTATTAAATAGTTATAATAATGAAAAATGGAAATAATTAACCTTGTTACATACAGTCATTGATTTATAATTCATCTTGCAATATGCATTAAATACTTTGGAGGTATTTAATATTTACCATATATTTCTATGTAAAAATATATATATATTTTTTTAAAGAAATGCACATTACCTTTTGTTTTTAGGAGTCCATACAGGTAGTCTGCCTCCTTGCCTTATGAGTGCTAGCTCTTGTGCGCTGGGACATGGATTTGCTCCTGTGCATCAATCTCTCCTTGGAGAGGACCTAACCACTGCAGACTTCAAGCAGGAGTTCCGAAGAAAAAATAAACCAATTGAAGAACCCATTGACATGGATTCTCCAGAAATTAGGGAGTTGGAAAAGTTTGCTAACCAGTTTAAAGTCAGAAGAATTAAGTTAGGTATGTTTTTGTTTTCCAAATGTTATGTATAACACCATGGGTTGCTGTCTGGACTGCAGTTGTGATGATGTTGACCTGTTTTCAGGATTCGAATAAAACAAAGTCAGTCCAACAGAAAAAGTATGGTGCTATCAAATTGCATTTTTATTCTGATTTATAAATCAAGAAGTATTTATTTGTAGTGTCCATTAAGTGGGTAAGAGAGCCATGTATGCACAAAGTAGACATTGTCCTTGTTTCCTCCAGTTTACTTCCATTTGTTTTGAGGAATGGAATGGAATGGAGAAGAAGGTGTCTAGAGTGAAGAGATGTCCTTAGAGAGGAGATAGGCTGCCTCTACAGTCTAAGGGAATTTAGGAGATTAAAACCCTATGATGCAAATGCTTTTTTCTGCTTGCTTTGCAACTGTTCAGTAAGACAGGCAGGGAATCAAAAGGACTTGAATTTAAATCCATGCATCCCCAGCCTACCATCTACAAGATTAAATACCCAGGAGGCACGGTCTCACTATAGTAACCCCACATTAGCATCTGCTTTACACAGGTACTAGATGGTGCACTCTCTGCTGATTGCCCCGGTAACTGTGTAAACCTCTAGAAGGAAACAGGGAGTCCGGAGGCCTTGCAGAGAAGATGAGAGCATTTGAGAGTAGCAGAGTTGCCACTCACCTAGTACAATGTGAAAGAAACCAGGCAGCTGTTATGGGAAAAAGACGCCTGATATTAAAATAATACTAAAAAAAATCAACCGTTTTGCTGCAGTAGGTCCAAACCTAGTTGACCTAGTGGAGAATATGTAGTTGCATTTGTAGACGTGTCAGTTATCACTCTCAGCCAAAGAATAATAATGTGCAGAGTTTGTTTGCTAATGTAAAATACGAACATCTACTTTAGTTTACCAGTGCAGACAGAAAGGATCAGAGAAGACTGAAAAATGTCAAAACCAGTAAATGTCAAACCATTCACATATTGTCAGAAAGTTCATCATGTCATTGGACAGAGCAAGAGGACTCATGGCATCATAACCTATAAATCCCATTGTAGTGGTTATGGTACTGGTAGTGTCCATTTAATGTAGCTACATTTACATAGTAACACTACAGTCTCTGCTCATAGGAGGCTTGATGTTCTGAGCAAACTGCAATACAGACTACATGAATTTATCATCAGATCAAAAATTAACAAAAAATTTAAAGAATCCAATACCGTTTCACAACTTGGAATAATGCAGGGACATAGGTTTAATTATTGTAAAACAATTGCCATTCTTGTATCATTTCAGCTTTGCTAAACAAATGGCCAAGCCTGGGCTTTACTAATATAATGAAATTTATGTTTTTTTATTTTTTTATTTTTTATTTATAGTTATACAAACTATACAAATATGTACAAAGCCAATCATTACAGAACACATAACACATTATTGAGCAGTACTCTGATTTTGTAAATCTAATTTATCAAAATATATTACATATTGAAACAAAACAAAATAAACTGCGTAAAGCATTGTTAACAATGTATTCAGGCACAAGCCTGAGAAACTATATATTGTATTACAGTTTGAATGAAGGTTATTCTTCGCATTACGATCTTGATATTGGGTGCAGCTCATGCAGACATGATTAGAACACATTGAGCTGATGATGCAGCTAAAAAAAGCATAAAGCAATTATCCCTGTAGGCTTTGCAGGCAGTGATAAATAAAACAATCTATAGTTTTATTTTATGTTTAAAAATGTTAAAGCTAGAATTGCTGGTATTCTGGAATTGTATTTTCCATGGCCGCATTTATAATGGTTACTATGTTATTACATCATTGAATTGCTAATTACTTTATTGTCCATGTTTAATTGTCAAACTTTGCTATTTGCAAATAAAAAGAAGTACTAAAAGGGATAAACAATGTCTTCTATAGAATGTCATTTAGGGATAACACAGATCACATTTTCCTTTTCCCTATTTTCCTTTTTGGGAGTTATGTATATATTGTATACATTTTAATTTTACAGTAAATGATGGTATGACATATATTTCAAATTAATTATTTTGCACTTTTATACTAGGACAAAACTAATTAAATTAAACAAACTGCTCACAGAACATGATAAATCTAATGTGACATTTGGTTTAGGTGGTAAGTTGTGCATCAGGAAAATGCTGCACAGTTAGGTTTTATAAAATGATCAGCTTTCCGAAATGCTGCCTTTCATACACATTGCATGCCTGTGTGGAATCCCATTAACAATATAACCATCTGAATGGTTGGTGTTCAGAATATGCTGGCTGTCATTTAAGCTATGATGTCATAGTGCTGCATTAAAGGGACACTAAAGTCACCTAAACAACTTTAGCTTAATAAAGCAGTTTTAGTGTATAGATCATGCCTCTCAGGTTTCACTGCTCAATTGTCTGCCATTTAGGAGTTAAATCACTTTGTTTCTGTTTATGCAGCCCTTGTCACACCTCCACTGGCTCTGACTGACACAGCCTGCATGTAAAAAAAAATAATTGTTTCACTTTCAATCAGATGTAATTTACCTGAAACAATTGTATCTTTTGCTCTGTAAAGTGAACTTTAATCACATACAGGAGGCTCTTGCAAATTCTAGCAAGCTATCAACATAGCAAGGGATAAGACAATGTAAATTAAACAGAACGTGCAATAAAGGAAGGATAAACTTTAGATGACTCTTTACAGGAAGTGTTTAGGAAGGCTGTGCAAGTCACATGCAGGGAGGTGTGACTAGGGTTCATAAACAAAGTGATTTAACTCCTAAAAGACAGATAATTGAGCAGTGAGGCTGGAGGGGCATGTTCTATACACCAAAACTACGTCATTAACCTAAAGTTGTTTTGGTGACTATAGTGTCCCTTTAAAAAGAGTAGAGCTTAATACAGTTTATAATGCTACCATTTTAAAATGTTTATAGCTTTGCAGGTTTATAATGATAGGAAGGATTTTAAATCTGGGATAAGCTTTGAGGAATGGTATGGGGTGGACATTTGTTCTTGAGAAAATAAATACATTTTATAATGTTAACATTTTAAAATGTTTAGGGTTATGCAGGGATTAATTATAAGTGATGTATAAGGCTGGGATATTAAGAGGTATGTATTTCAGAGGGATCATTTATGGGTTTATTCTGTTGCTTAAACAGGTTTATATTGTTAGGAAGGATTTTAAAGCTGGGATAAGCTTTAAAGGACTGCTATAGGGTGGACCTTTGTTCTTGAGAAAATGATAAAAACCTATATAAATATATTTCAAATATAAATAATGGCTTAGTCATTGATGGTGTGCTCAATAAGCCTTAGAATGTAAATCATCACTACTGGGAGAAAATGTCAGGTCAGTGCAAGTGCATGCTGTTAAAATCTTAAACCATAATATGTTGATATGTCAACTACATCATTTTATTTTTATAGGCTACACACAGACTAATGTCGGTGAAGCTCTTGCAGCAGTACACGGCTCAGAATTTAGCCAAACTACAATATGCCGTTTTGAAAACCTGCAGTTAAGCTTTAAAAATGCATGCAAACTGAAATCCATACTATCAAAATGGTTGGATGAAGCCGAACAAGTTGGAGGTATTCATTGCCTTATCATGATTGTTACCATATTTTTATACAAACTGATTGCAAGATACAAAGAAGAACAAGTTTTTTGCCCCATTCAGTACATTCAGCTTTTAATGAATAATGCAGTGTGGTTGGAAATAATGAAGCACATTCTATATGACATATTTACCAACTGCAAGAGATGACCAAGATTAGATCAAGCTCTGGTCAATGTGATGGATCCCCACCTCCCCCCATGATAGCGAGATTGCATCATTAGGAATTATGGAACCTTGCTAGTTAACTTTGTATAAAAATAAGATTAAAATGGCATCCCCATGAAAAGTCTTACTGTTAATTACATTTGTTAATGGAAAAGAATGCAGAAAAGTTAGTGGAAAGAAGCAGAGTGTATTTGCCAGCAGACCTGCCAAATCTCGAGGTCTGTGTTTGATGATATCCACACCTTATATTATGCTCTTATTATCTTGCGCTTTGAAGTTTGCATCAGAATTAATGCTTTGATATAGAGTTGTGTGTTTAAAACAGCGTTCCATTGCTAAGGGTGCAGAGGTTCAAGGTTAAGAATGAAATACGATTTATGTCTGTGTTCATTTGCATATCCAACAGGGCATTCTGTGAGAATTAAGGAAACATGACTTCTCAGAAATGCTATCTTCAAGAAAAACTATACCAGGGTTCTGATTTGTAATATGTAAATGATTAACAGAAGTAGATTTTTAATTTGCATTAATCAGTGGGGGGTTTTATCACATTTTGCTCCCACCGCAACTTTCTTTGATATTTGCATTTTTAGTTATAACCATCTACCCTCTTGTTGGGAAACATGACCTGTCATTGTATTCTTTTTATGCTCAAACACTCTTCACAATACTGAGACTTTAAGCAAAATGCCTCAAACAGTTTCCAGAATTGCTGTTATTGTTGGTATATCATACACTTTCCTTTAAAAAATAATTTGATTACTTCTGGATTATTTAATTATTGCCATGACTTCAAAGACAATCTGCAGTTATCACTGCTAGTTAATAAACTTGTTTTTATTTTTTTCTATTTACAAATAAATATTTGTGTAGTTCAATATTATTTTGCTTTTGAACAGCTTTATACAATGAAAAAATTGGTGGTAATGAACGAAAAAGGAAACGCAGAACAACAATAAGGTTAGTGAGAAAAAAATAAAAAGTATATTTTTAACTTAATATTGAATAGCTAATGTTTAAAACTGGCCAAATCCATGTAATAATTGTAATTGTTCATCTTACTGAGCTACATACGTTTGTTCTTTACTTACACTGATCAGCCACAGAACTAAAACCACTGACAGATGAAGTGAATAACATTGATCATTTTGATACAAAAGCACCTGTATTGGGGGGTGGGTGATATCTTGGGTAAAATGTGAACAGTCAGTTCTTGAATTTCATGTGATTTCAGCAGGAAAAATGGGCAAGCAAAAAGTGTGCTTTTGACAAGGGCTAAATAGTGATTGCTAGATGACAGGGTTAGTGTATCTCCAAAACATCAAGTCTTTTTTTTTGGGGGGGGGGGGAGGGGTTCCCAGTATGCAGTGGATGGTACCTATCAATAGTGGTGCAGGGTGGGCTAGCATCAAGGTCATGAGTACCCAAGGCTCATTGATGCACGTGTGGAGCAAAGGCTTAAACTGCTGAAAGATGTAATGGTGGCCATGATGGAAAGGTGCATTGCAGTTTGGTGAATATGGGAAAGAAGGCAGTCTGGCAGAGGCAGTGTTATGCTCTGGACAATGTCCTGCTGGAAAACTTTGGGTACTGGCATTCTTGTGGATGTTACTTTGACACATCCTGCCTACCTAGAGATTATTGCAGACCATGTACACCCCATCATGGCAATGGAGATCTTTGTTGGCAGTGGACTCTTTCAGCATGATAATGCACCCTGCCACACTGAAAAAAATGTTCAGGAATGGTTTGAGGAACATGACAAAGAGTTGAATATGTTACCTTGACCTCCAAATTCCCCAGATCTCAATTCGATTGAGCATCTGTGGGATGTGCTGCCAAAACAAATTCAATTCATATTGTGCAGTGCTTAAAGGATCTGCTGCTACTGTCCTGTGATATCTACAACCAAGACATATTCAGAGGTCTTGTGGAGACCATTCCTCGATGCATCAGATCTGTTTTGGCAGCACAAGGTGGACCTACATGATATTAGGCAGGTGGTTTTAATGTTGTGGCTGATCAGTGAATTACATAAACATGACTGCAGTCTTCTACAAGCACACCATATATCTGGTGTTTAGCAAACTCAATTCTGTAGCAATTTTTATATTGTGATAATCAACTAAGGTCTTATGCAATACTGACATATAAGCTTCTTGTAAGCATGTGTGTTTACAAGTGAACAGAGTGTCTAAGTAACCACAGTGCAGTAGCTTATTATCAATGGTTATTTCATTTGCCAGAGGTTAGATGCCAATGCATCCCGCATAGTCCTGTTTTTGCTGCTAGGTCATCTTCATAATTGGTGCCTAGAACAGTGGCCCCATTTGTATTTGACTTTACATGACACTAATCTATCCACATTACCGGTAGTTACAGCCATATCAATAAAGTGAAAGTATTACAATGAATTCTGGAATATGGTGTTGCTACTAACATCCACATTTAATATTGACCTTCCTACGTTCAAAATATAGAACCAAAATATAGGGCTCATTTGAGAAAACAAATAACGTTAGAAAGTCCAAAGACCCGTAATATTAAAGTCTTATGTGCATGAATTTGAAGAACTACTACACATAGGTGAAATAATTTACTTTTATTCTATTCATCCATAACAGAGGTATATGAACCCATTTTATACAACACTGATAGCTGAATGGGTTTGTATTACCACAGTAGAGTAGAATGGTTGATACTGAGAAAAAAAAACTATAATTAAATTGAAAAAATTGAGTTGTTAAAGCATGATTAACAACTACAAAGTTATGGAATTAGTAAGTCAGGTAACTACAGTTCCATCAAAACTGATAAATCACAGGAGCTTGTAAGTAATACCATAAATAACCTGTGGCATCCAGCAATGACAACATTATTACTTACTTTAGAAAGCATTCTTTCAGAGGAGTAAATATAATAATATTTAAAGAGTTGAGAGGAAATGGATATATAATCAAAGGACCATAAAACTTTATAATGGAACGTTAACTTCCCAGAATTTCTAAAGAATATTTTTATGTATCCCTATATTTAAAGGGACACTATAGTCATCAGAACAATTACAGCTTATTGCATTTGTTCTGGTGAATAGAATCATTACCTTCAGGCTTTTTGCTGTAAACACTGTCTTTTCAGAGAAAATGCCGTGTTTATATTACAGCCTAGTGATAACTTCACTGGCCACTCCTAAGATGTCTGTTAGAGATCCTTCCTGGGTCATGGCTGCCTAAAATGCATCCAAACATTCAGTATCTCCTCCCTCTGCATGCAGACACTGAACTTTCCTCATAGAGATTCATTGATTCAATTCATCTCTATGAGGAGATGCTGACTGGCCAGGGCTGTGTTTGAATCATGCTGGCTCTGCCCCTGATCTGCCTCTTTGTCAGTCTCAGCCAATCCTATGGGGAAGCATTGTGATTGGATCAGGCTACCACTTCTGATGAAGTCAGCAGACTGCTTGTTTTTCTGAACCTAACAGGATGCAGAGTTACAGCTTCAGGCTTGAATACAGTACTATATATGTACTATATGTATGGAGGCACGAGGGGCCCAGGGGGGCTAGATGGTGGTTTTAACACTATAGGGTCAGGAATATATGTTTGTGTTCCTGACCCTATAGTGATCCTTTAACAAATATGTATAAGTATGGTGTGAAAAATAGAAATATGCATTTTTATTCTCCATCTTGGATCCCTGGCAATCAGTGTTATTAAGGTTCAACACGAGTTATAGGTGATTTTCCATAATTTAACCATTAGCATAAATTCCAGAGAAATGGCAATTACCTTTTAAACAACAGTTTGCTGGGAATCCTAATTTTAAGACCTGCCTTTATTTGTTCTTTATTTGTTTCCTCTCTTCCTGTTCTCATAGCATTGCTGCCAAGGAAGCATTGGAGTCTCATTTTGGAGAGCAAAGTAAACCATCTTCTCAAGAAATAATGAGAATGGCAGAGGGCTTGAACCTGGAAAAAGAAGTTGTCCGGGTTTGGTTCTGTAACCGGAGACAAAGAGAAAAGAGAGTGAAAACAAGTTTACATCAAAATACATACACTTCATTCTCAAAAGAACATCATGAATGCAGATGAAACAATACTGCTGGCAAATCCAGCTTTTGCGTAGCTTTAAACCTGTTTCACTGACAGGGTTATACACTAGATCTGAGTAACGAGTGAGGTAAAAATGACCAAGTTGTAACTATGGCGAGCACGAGCATTTTTCCAGATTCATTTTTGTTTATCTCAGTTTTTCCGTTTGGATTGGATTTGTGAAAATTTGGAGTTTAGAGAATAACCCTGTAAATGTCTGTAAAATAGTACTTAAATTATGAAATATAAATTTGAAAGCACTGTCAATCATTTACATTGTAGGAAATAGAGTAAAAATTAAGAGTTTATGTACTAGTAAATTGATGAAAATTATCATTCAGTATAAAGTGTTAAAATATTTAATATTGCAAGGCCAAACGTTATGGAGGTAGATTATAATCAGTTATAACATCCTAACCCACAAGACTAAAAATAGTATTATTTTCCCCAACTACCTGATTCAGCATCCCGGATATTTTATATTACATGACTTTCCAAAGCAATGGCTCAGGTTAGAAATAGGGATAAACGTATGCACACATTTGGCTATTTCTATTTGATAGAACCACAACATAGATGTCTTGGCTGTCATGATATCACTCTCTGGTCGCAGCGATCAGTCTCTCTCAGTTTCCTGACAAACCAGGAGTTATGGGAAAAGAAAAACATGCATATGTTCTAGTGCTGCCCTGATTGTTGGTGCTACACGGTGTCATACAGTAATGAAGAGGTGAAGACACAATGTGCAATAAAAACTAGAATACGTGGTCTGATTGACACTCTGCAACAAAGGATCAGTTTGTCTCTGGGTAGAGCCAGAAGGTGTCCCAAGACTGATGGGAGTTACAATATTTTCGGTTCTGACCTTAATTCGTCCACATTTACTGACCTACCAGGAAAGAAACTGTAGAAATAAAGACAATATGTTAATTTAATAGCCACTTCTATTTGGTCTTCAGTCTAATAGTTTATGATGTCTCCACTGGCATTAATCTTAGTACATTATTCGAAGTTTCTAGATATATATTTTCAGCAAATGAACTGAAAAAGCACACTTTAAAAACAGCTTTAACAATTTCTAGAAACAAATCACATTAAAATATTGAAGAAAAATGCTAGAAAAAACCCTGTCAGCCTTTAATGTATTGGCCAACAGGGGCATAATTGTATGAATGTGACATGGACCTTCGATCAGAAGACACAATATCTTTTAATAAAACATCAACTATTTCGGAGGTTATGAGAAATTAATGCTTACCTTTACATAAAATGATTGCTTTCTACAGTTAAAGTATGTAGAAATAATGGAACTCCCTTATCATTCTATAATTCATTAAACGAGAGGGCTATTTCCATGTGCATTTAATAGTTATTGAACATTATTTAAATTCCCTTTTTTGGCTTTTTTCCACCACCTCCCTGGTCTCAACCCAGTTGGCCCCCATCCCTGCATGAGATCATTAATCTTTATGATCTCAGCCAATCCAATGCTTTCCTATAGGAGCGTGAAGATGCTGAATGCAAGTGACACACACCATGCAGCACTGAAATAGTGGCTGTCTAAATGACTGCACACAGAGGTGTTAAATTGTGGAGCTATCTACTAAACAGCTGCCTGAAAGATCAAAAATAATAAAAGGGCTCTTGAAAAAGTCTATAAAGATAGAGAAAATGTGCCACACATTTGGTATATACAGGTAACTCTTGAAATTCGGCCAAGAAGAAATCTTGCTCCATCCACCCCTGAACCATGATCTATCTCACACAAAGGATTTGGAGATACATTGGATCTTGATGTAGGGGACTTTCTGGAGAAAAGTGGCCCTCTCAGGGCAAAGCTATTTTAGCACAATCCATATTGTGCAGTTCCTTCGTGCCTGTCTTTGTTTTTAAATTATTTTGTTATTTGCATTAAATACTACACTATAAGTGTCCTTTATTTCTCTATTACATTTATTGATTTATATGCTCCTAACCCAAAATTGTAAGTAGTTGCAATAAATTATAAGTTAAATATACATCATTTTTATTGCACTGGCAATTTTTAGGTGCTAATAACACTGTCTATGCATTTGCTCAAAATTTGGTGCCAGAGAAACTTTCTTCATTGAAGTTTGAATTATCTGCTTCTTTTCTATATCACTTTTAGCCTTTACCTCTTCCACCGGAAGGCTATTCTGTTCCATGTATCTACTACAAGTTGTATATCACTGTTAGCCTCCATAGGTGTGCGCAGCCTGTTGCATTAGGGTGTGCACAGTGAAAGGGGTTAGGGGGTAGAGGGGCAGTGATAGAGGGGCAGTGACAGGGGTTAGAGGGGTAGTGACAGGGGTTAGGGGGGTAGTGGGGTAGTGACAGGGATTAGGGGGTAGTGACAGAAGTTAGGGGGTTAGAGGAGCAGTGACAGGGGGTGGGGGGGAGTTGAGGGGCAGTGACAGGGGGTGGGGGGTGGAGAGGCAGTGACATGGGTTAGGGGGGAAAAGGGACAGTTACAGGCGTTAGGGGGTAGAGTGGTAGTGACAGGGGTTAGGGGGGGTAGAGGGGTAGTGGCAGGGGTTGGAAGGGTAGTGACAGGGGTTAGGGGTAGAGGGGCAGTGACAGGGGTTAGGGGGGTAGTGACAGGGGTTAGGGGTGTAGAGGGGTAGTGACAGGGGTTGGGGTAGAGGGGTAGTGACAGGGATTAGGGGGGGTAGTGACAGGAGTTAGGGGGAAGAGGGGCAGTGACAGGGGGTGAGGGGGAGTGGAGAGGTAGTGACAGGGGTTAGGGGGTAGAGGGGCAGTGACAGGGGTTGGGGGTAGTGACAGGGGTTAGGGGGTTGAGGGGTAGTGACAGGGGTTAGAGGGGTAGTGACAGGAGTTAGAGGGGTAGTGATAGGGGTTAGAGGGTTAGAGGGGTAGTGACAGGGGTTAGAGGGGTAGTGACAGAGGTTAGAGGGGTAGTGACAGGGGTTAGAGGGGTAGTGATAGGGGTTAGAGGGGTAATGGCAGGGATTAGAGGGTTAGAGGGGTAGTGACAGGGGTTAGAGGGGTAGTGACAGGGGTTAGAGGGGTAGTGACAGGGTGGGGGGCAGTAAGTGGTCCAGTGGGCGCCCTCTCTCTTCAATCTGCAGCTCCGCCGGGAGTGAGCTGCAGACCACATGGTGAGTCTCGCGATCTCCAGGCAGAGAGTTGCCGCGGCAACGCTCTGACAGGCTGGAGATCGTGAGACACCTCAGTCTGCAGCTCACTCCCGGCAGAGCTGCAGACTGAGGCTGGATCTTCATCAGGGCAGACGGACAGGAGGGGCCTCTCACCCGGCGGCATTGTGGGCAAGCCGCCGGGCCCCCTCCTGTGTCGGGTCCTCGGTCATAGGCCGAGGACCCGACATGTTAGTCTGCCCAAAGGTAGTGCAGCACGGAGGTGTGATTAGGATGTGCCCCAGCACACCCCGTGCGCACGCCTATGTTAGCCTCTACCATTACTGATGGAAGGTTGTAATATTGAAAGGGAAATAGATACCTAGATTGGCCTTTTAGCAGAACCAGAAGAGGCTAACATTGATGTGAATGAGGGATTTAAAACTGTATTTGTGCCTGAGTTAGTAAATGAAGGGCTGTATATTAAAAAAAACAGCAACTTCACATTTGTACTGAGGTAGCAAACCATAATCAAAATTGCAACATGCTACATTTTAAAAATGGTTAATAATTGGCTTTAAATGTAATCGAAATAAAACCCATATTCAAGATTCCATTTTCACAAATTAAATGACATTTTTTTAAAAAAATATTATTTATTACTAAACATCAGTATTTTGTGATGGACCGCCTGGCACCCCGACCGGGTGCCTCCGTCGGTCGATGCTCCTAGTGCTCACCGAGAACTTCGAGCACTCCACCAGACACCATAAGCACTGTAGTCCACACATCCAGCGTTACAGCTTGGCTGGGAACTCATCGTCATCCACCCACCCTGGACCCAAGATCAGGATCCAGCTTTCAGTGGGCAGACCTCTCCTACTCCAGAGACCGTAGCAGGAACAGCTCTTAAAAGATCTGGTGATTATAATCCCAAGAGAGTATTGTGATATAGCAATCCCCAGGGTAGATACAGCCGTTCCCCTTACACATGAGATGAGACTCTATGTTGAGGGTAAGCAGGAACTCAATTTTAATGGTGTCACACTGGCTTGTTATGACAATGCCCATGCAAGGGGTACACCCACATGGACCTTGTTGGGGACTCCAACACAAAGACACAGACCAATGAGAACAGTGATCAAATGCACAACACTCCCATAACAAACATACAATCCCTCCACTTTGCCTGGGCGATAATTGAGTCAGTTCCTGTATCAATTCAATTATCTCAAAGCAGAAAAAACACATATTTTACAAAACCCCAAAAGTACTCAAAAACACATGATATCCCCACAATTGTTACATCCCATGATAGCCCTGATCTGGGTGACCAACATATCCAAAAATCACCCAGATCAGTTCAGGGATTCAAGAATTCTAAGGAAGTCAGATTTTGACTGACCGCCCGCATAGTCCCATGCCCAAAACAGTACCAGAGAATCAGGCTGGTACTGTTTTGGGCATGGGACTATGCGGGCGGTCTACTTCGGGGATTCGAAGGATAAAGTCAGTGTTTGTCTCTTGTTTGTGAGTTTATTTTTACCGAACACCGTTCGACTCCCGTTCGAATAGCCGAACATCCATGAAAGGTAAAGTTTAGCAGTGTTCACGCCGTCGAGTGTCTGATTTGAGTTTCATGCACTCGACGACCAAACACCGCTGGATGCGTTTAACTTAACAAGATGGCCGCCGCCATGTGTTCGAATGCTGGCAAACAGGCCCCTCCAAAAACCATTGGCGAGGTCACTTTCGCCACATACATATATATAAACAGTTTACAAAAGCTGCAGATCTCTTGTTTTTACACAGCACAGACTTTCAGTCATTGCTGGGGAATACTGCAACCAGAAGCTGTTCTTTAAGAAGCATCTGCATGCAATCCCAGCTTTCCAATACTTCTAAGTTAACTGTAATAGAGCTTATTGAGAAGGGAGAAGGCAGGAGCTAGCACAACAGGCACGCCAATTACATCAGCTCTGCAGAGCTAACAGAAGTGGAAGAAAATGTCCCTGGCTGTCTGTTTGACAGCTGGGGAGATGTTTCTGCTTCCAATAATGTGTTAAATACTGATTTCTATTAAAATTAACATGATTAAAAACTATCACAAATCTAAAAGGCTCCAGACACATAAAGCGTGTGCAAGTCTGCAGGCAGCATCAAACGTTGTAATACTAGACAAAAAGGTCACAGTTTTTCTTACTTTAACCTACACCTATTTTGTCACTGTTTGCCTTATTATTGTGTTGTATTCTTCTTAGGGAATTACAAAGAGTATATCTCAGATATAACACAGAGCACAGAGCTTTTTTTTTTTTTTTTTACTTATCCACTTTTTTATCACTTAAACATGATTTTTTTTTATGTGTGGAATTATGGACTTGTAAGCCTGTTCTAGTTGACTAATTTATTTATAAATTTACATGAAAACACATTGGATTGTTTATGTTTAAGTGTAATTATCTCCTCTAGTACTGTCTAATCTCTTCAAACTGTTTATTCCACCAGAAGGTTTGTGTTGAAACAAACCCCAAAACCTTTACAAGTTCCTAAGCATTATCCCAACATTTTTCTGTTGGTATGCTCTAGTCCTTGTACTACATTGAAAGGGGAAAACCATTCATTGCACTATGGAGATATTTGGACCGCGAAATCCCAACATTGTCTGCAGTATGTAACAATGTAAGGATTTTGCAGAGCAGCTATGAATGAGCCTGAATTTTGGTTGAAATCTAGACCTTGATGTTTAAAATTACATTTGAATGGTGTCTGTCAAAGACCTGAAAGGGGTCCTGGCACCAGCCGTGGGCATTGGGTGCGGTTTTAAAGTTCAATAGTAGGGTCTTCATGCACTCCCTTGCCCTCCATGTGAGTCCAGCGAGGGCGCTGTGCAGACAGAGCTTTCAGGACAGCAAAAGCCATTCTGAAAAATTCCCATGCAAATCTTATGAGACTTGCCTGTCAAAGCGTTGGCTTATCTGTAAACCACTCAAAATGCTATACTGGCAGTTCAAAATGTTAGAAAGACTTTATAAAGTTCTTTACATTTTTTTTTTCAATTCTTTATTTTTCGTGTGCAATGAAGAGTACATGTGCAAGCAGGGCTGGACTGGGATAAAAATTAGGCCCGGGCATATTTTTATCACAGCGGCCCACTAAGAAGGGGCGGTGCAGAGAGGGCGTGTTTTGTCGTCACTAACGACAAACACGCCCCCTTCTCAAAGTGCAGGCCAGGGCAGACCATGTGCAGAGCTCTGCTAAAGAGCTCTAGCATGAGAAAAAAGCCCTGTATTTGTTCTGCACAGTGCAAGCAAATTTAATAACATTAACTCTTTAAATGGATACCAGGAGACAAAAATGCCAGGAAAGAGTATCGTGCTGTGTTTGGAGCCTGCTTGTGGGATTGTGTGTGTGTGTGTATAGAGAGAGCTGATTGTGGTGTGGTATTGTGTAATAAGGTCGGTTTTAGTCGTGTTGTGTTTGTGGTGTAATGTAATGCATATGTAGCTAGGGTCTGTAAAGAATGTGTGTATAGGGGATGTAGCAAGTCTGTGCATACAGGCTATAGTGTGTGTGTGTGTGTGTGTGTGTGTGTATATGTGATGTAGTGTTTGTAGAGAGTGTGTGTTTAGGGGGTGTAGTATGTGTTTGCTTACAAGGAATCTAGTGTGTGTATAGGGTATCCAGAGTGTGTATGTCAGGAATGTAGTGTGTGTGTGCGTGTGTATATATATATTTGGAAGTATTGTGTATGTGTGTGGTGCAGTGTGTTGGGGAGGTTCGGTGTGTATGTGAGGGGTGCAGTATATGTGTATGATGGATGCTGTGTGTGATTTGTGTGAGGGTGCTGTGTATGAGGGTGCTGTGTATGATGTGTGTGAGAGTGCTGTGTATGATGTGTTTTGTGATAGTGCTGAGTGTGATGTGTGTGTGAGTCCTAAATGTGATGTGTGTGAGAGTGCCGAGTGTGATAGTGCTGTGGATGATGTGTGTGAGTGCTGAGGGTGATGTGTGTGAGTGTGCTATGTGTGAGAGTGCCGAGTGTGATAGTGCTGTGGATGATGTGTGAGAGTGCTGTGTGTGATGTGTGTGAGAGTGCTGTGTATGATGTGTTTTGTGATAGTGCTGAGTGTGATGTGTGTGTGAGTCCTAAATGTGATGTGTGTGAGAGTGCTGTGTGTGAGAGTGCCGAGTGTGATAGTGCTGTGGACGATGTGCATGAGTGCTGAGTGTGATGTGTGTGAGAGTGCTGTGTATGATGTGTTTTGTGATAGTGCTGAGTGTGATGTGTGTGTGAGTCCTAAATGTGATGTGTGTGAGAGTGCCGAGTGTGATAGTGCTGTGGATGATGTGTGTGAGTGCTGAGTGTGATGTGTGTGAGAGTTCTGTGTGTGATGGGTGTGAGAGTGCTGTGTGTGAAAGTGCTGTGATGGGTGTGAGAGTGCTGTGTGTGAAAGTGCTGTGATGGGTGTGAGACTGCTGTGTGTGATGGGAGTGAGAGTGATGGGTGTGAGAGTGCTGTGTGTGAAAGTGCTGTGATGGGTGTGAGAGTGCTGTGTGTGATGGGAGGGAGAGTGATGGGTGTGAGAGTGCTGTGTGTGATGGGAGTGAGAGTGCTGTGTGTGATGGGAGTGAGAGTGCTGTGTGTGATAGTGATGTGTGTGAATGTTAGAAGGGATTGAGTGTTGGGGGGGTAAAATAAAATGAAAGAGTATGCATTATGTCCCCCCCCTCCCTTCTTACCTTTAGCCTGGGAGGGGGGGACCGGCATGCTGGTGAGTGGGAGGGGGGGACCGGCACTCCGACACCATCCCTGGTGGTCCAGTGGTGAGTGAACTCTAGCCTGAGGGCTAGAGTTCACTCTCGCGAGATCCGGTCGTTGCCATGGCAACGCGCCGGATCTCGCGAGAGGAACCCGGCGGAGCTGCAAGATAGAGCTCCGCCGGGTCCTCTACCTCCCTCCCCAGCCGCATGTCTCTCCAAGGGGGCCGGTGAGGGAGATCTCTGATCTCCTCACCGGCCCTTCATTGAAAACAGCGGGGGCGGCGCTCGGATAGTGCCGGCCCTGCATAGACCGGCAGGGGAGATCCTGGGACCTTCCCCTGCCGGCCTCGGCCCATGGCCACCGCGGCCCACCGGGCATTTGCCCGGTGTGCCCGATGGCCAGTCCGGGCCTGTGTGCAAGGCCACAATAGCCTCCATACATCAGACATTATCATAAGCATTTTGCAAGATTCTAGTCACACATTTTTTCTAAGTACGTTCGGTCTCAATGTTATAACGAGTGAATTGAGGTGTAGAACTGTTAGGGTTAAAGGCACCCATCTAAAGAGATCACCCTGAGTACTGCGGGGCCGTAGGTGGAGAGGGATGGGCGGTATCAGCTATGTCTGATAGCTGTTCTGTTCCCCAGTCGCGTCTCACTTGCTTTTGGGTGTGCAATGTGTCTCGTGGCCTCAGTGTGAGTGGATGGGGCTTGTGTGGTGATAGTTACGGAATCACTTTGTGTTGCCCCCTATCATGTCTAGGTCCCGTCTCCTGTCTCTTCTGATCGTGGTTATTGGTGTACTTCAGTGTGAGTGGTTTTCTGGGAGTCATAGGGTGCCTTTAGTCATAGGAGTGGCTGCGTGTTGCGCTGGTCACGTTTACTGCTATTAAAGGTTTGGGTCTAGTTGTATGAAAGTCGCTGTGTTGTGTCTGGGTTAAACTGTGCCCGTGGGGCAAGAGGTTAGAAGTGTGTGCGCTGCTGTCAGTTCCCTTGGTGTCACCGTGGCAGTGTTTGTCAGCTCCCTTGGGCTTTTTTACCCTTTACAATAACCGTTGGAGTATGACAAACTGTATGTAAAGTTAGGAACAGTGTTAACATAAAACATTTAAACTATTTAAACTAAAGCCTATAAGGCTGTATGCAGAGAGAGTTCGTTCAGGTTTTGGTGCCCAAGCTTGGTCCAGGTGTCATGTGTAGATCTGCGCCTGTTGTCCCCGGCCGGTGTTCAAGCCTTGTTGTTGGGGCCTGTGCAGGGTTCAGGAGTCTCAGGGCGGCCATCAACGCTGGTCCCTCCGTGTGGTCAGTAGCTTTGTAGTGCTTGTCGTCTTTGGTGATACAAGTTTGTCAGACGTAGATTGGCATCTTAGTATTAAGTCTCGTGGAGCTGAGGTGGGTGCCTGCGGTCCGGTGTCAGGCTCCGCCCCCCTTCTTTGCATTTTTGTATAGAGCTACCTCGTGCTGACCACAGGTGGGGAAGGGGAGTGAACAGTGACCCCATTATTATTTTAAGCCCCAAATGGATGCCAATTGGTGGGGCAACCTGTGCCAAGTCCCTACCAGGTCTTTAACAGGCCCCCACCATAAATTTATAGTTAAAGTGAACAGCCACTGGTTGCTTACCGTTTAGTAGATATTCCACCAATCTTCCTTATACTAACGTACATATTGACTACCCTCAGATATTTTCTTTCCTTTTTATTAACTTATTTTTTTGGCGTCTGGCTAGCAAGTTCTTGCCAGCCACTACATGATAAATCGCCAAATCGCGTTAAGAAAAAAGCCTTTTTTACTTGCCTTAAAGTGTTGAGGCTCCCTAGACGTTGGCTAGGTCTCCTCCTGCAATGTCAAGGAGAAGGTAGGATCTAATGCGTATGTGCGGCTCTTGCACATTCAAATTTCCCCATAGGAAATTATGGAATCAATGCTTTCCCATGGGGAATTTAAAGACATTAGACAGAGTAGAACTTTGTTTAGGCCAGGAAGCACCTCTAGTAGCTGTCTAGAAGACATCCACTAGTGGTGGAGTTAACACTGCAATACGAAACTGCAATATTTTACACTGCAGAGTTGAACAGACAGGTTCCCAGACCACTTCAGTGACATGATATGGTCTGAGAGCCTATAGTGTTCCATTAAGCCTTGCTAGTGCAAATATTACTGTAAATTATAATTTGCTTGCCTAAAAGAAGTGAATGACAATTTGCAAATGTGCATCTGTTTTTTAAAATTGGTGCTTTGTTCATTTTCTGGATCGTATACTTTCTGATAAATAAGTTTCAGATGAAAAAGCACTGATTTCAAACAAGACACTGAATGCCTCTGTCTGATTGCCCGAATTCCAAACAGAATTAGCTTTAGGAAATTTGAAACTTGCCATTGTGGTTGAAATTCACTTATTTTCACTGATTTTTTTGTCAATGCAGACAAAGCTCAGTGTTTAATTCTGTATATAGACTGTATCTCTTCCTAAGAGTGCCTCTATGGTTGCCCTACTTGGAAGGTTAGTTGATAAAGTCCCCTTGCCTTTAATGCCCCCAGAGGCAGCTTACTGGGTCCTTGGTGATTCAGCATCTAAAACTATAAGTGCGAGCATGTAGCCATTGCAATCGCTGTTCAAGGTATGTGAGTGCAAACCTGATAATTATTCATGCTGTATAATAGTCACGTGTGCATTGTACAAATGAGAGGGGAGTACACAAACCTACTATTTCACAGAAGTCTCCTCAGGGCCGTACAATGCCAGGCTAGTCATTAAGGTGAAACTTATCACAGAAGGGGTAGAGGTAACACAGTGATGGAGTTTAACCATGTGTGGGATAGCATAGGGCTATCTTAGCTATAAGATAAGGCCAGGGACTAATCAAAGTATTTAGAAAATTGGGCAGACTAGATGGGCCAAATGATTCTCATCTGCCGTCACATTCTACAGGTGATACTCGAAAATTTAGAATATGGTGCAAAATTTCATTTATTTCAGTAATGCAACGTAAAAGGGGAAACTAATATATGAGATAGACACATTACATGCAAAGCATGTAATGAACTATCTTGCAAAGCAAGATAGTTCAAGCTCACGAAAATCTCAAATCATCAATCTCAGTAAATTAGAATATTGTGAAAAGGTGCAATATTCTAGGCTCACAGTGTCCCACTCTAATCAGCTAAGTAAGCCATAGCACCTGCAAATGGTTTCTGAGCCTTTAAATGTTCTCTCAGTCTGGTTCAGTAGGAATCCCAATCATGGGGAAGACTGCTGACCTGACAGTTGTGCAGAAAACCATCATTGACACCCTCCATTAAGAGGGAAAGCCTCAAAAGGTAATTGCGAAGGAAGTTGGATGTTCCCAAAGTGCTGTATCAAAGCCCATTAATAGAAAATTATGTGGAAGGGAAAAGTGTGGAAGAAAAAGGTGCACAAGCAGAAGGGATGACCGCAGCCTGGAGAGGATTGTCAGGAAAAGGCCATTCAAAAGTGTTGGGGACTTTCAAAAGGAGTGGACTGAGGCTGGAGTCAGTGCATCAAGAGCCACCACACACAGACGGATCCTGGACATGGGCTTCAGATGTCGTATTCCTCTTGTCAAGCCGCTCCTGAACAACAAACAATGTCAGAAGTGTCTTACCTGGGCTAAAAAAAAAACAGACAAATATTAACAGAACATTTACACTTACTAAAAATGCAGTATGCTATATTTCCACAAGAGGTCACTGTTGATTTATTTTATATATAAGCTTGTTAAACTTGCCAGAAAAATCTTGTGTTCTAAGTGTATTGTTAATTATTGCAAAACAAGTCGTTTTTACCCAATATGTAGGCATTACAATGCACACTTATTATTCTATCTTATGACAATGCTATGTATGCTGCTTCCATTTCTAGGAAAATAACATATTGATGACAAACCAGAACCATATTACCTAAATCCGGACCGTCCGTTGTAGGAACAGACTGACCACCCATTTAATAACACATTCAGCAACACACAGAGCTAGTTACTGAAGTGAGAATGTAAAGGGAATTACAATATTTTGGTCATCGTAGCCAAACTGGAAGGCTATTTGAATTTCCAATTCTGCAATTCCAAGTCTGAATTTCCCCATTAATTCACTCTGAATTCTCACTTGAGATAATAAGCCAGAGTAGTTTAACGTAAAGCTTATGTTACTTGGAGAATTTACTAATTCTACAATTCTGACATTAGATTAGAATTTACTTTGAATTCATACTTTAGTAAATGACCCTGCAAACGTTATGCTGTGATAGTTAAATGCAACCTCTGTCTTCCTGTGAGAAATGTCAAATACTTACTTACATCTGCTTAAAGGGAATCTATAGTGCAAGGAAAACAAAATTATTTTCCTATCACTAAAGCTCCCTACAGTAGCCCCGTCCCTCCCCCTTCTGTCAGTTACCTGATTCCAGAGCAGATGTCCCTCATTGCTGGTTCAGCCTCCGCTCCTCCTCCACCAACGTCTGCCATTGAGGGACCTAATGTGCATGCACATCGATTGCCGCATTAGGACTTTCCCCATAAGAAAGCATTGTATAATGCTTTCCTGTGGGGTTTGGGGTACAGCGTAACCACCTCTAGACAGCCACTAGAGGTGAAGTTAACCCTGCAATGTAACCCTGCAATCAGTTTTATGAGGCCTGGGGCATTGCACCAGAAGCGGTCTGGGTGCTTATAGTGACCCTTTAAAAAAATACCATGGGACAAGATTTCTCTTTAATAGCAGATCTCCGTGCATGGTTCTGCGCTGCTCACTCTGCAGGCTGCACTTCTGGCTGGGACAACTTTCTGCAAATGCTCCCTCCCAGTCAGAGACCCGGAAGGGACATTCCAAGGGATCTGTTTCCAGCTACGGTAACAGATCCTGCTGGCAGCCCACCAGGGTAAAATGCTGGCCCATCAGGGAATAATGATTTGAGCCCCCTCAATGCAAAATGGTAAGCAAGAGGTGGTCTCAGCAATCAATAAATAAAAATGTTTTTTTATATAAAATTACTATTTAAAAAAAGTAGAAAAAGAAGCAACAGTGTGTGGGTAGGCTGGGCAGGGATATACAGCCTTGTCACAAATACTCTACCCCCCACTTATGCTGTCACATTACACCACACCCACACCTTGTGCGTCACCCCCCACTTACCCCACCATGTCACAGTCACCACCAAAACTTACCTCTCACAAATAGCCACCATGTCACTATTGTCACTGTATTTGTCAATGTTTGTCTCTGTCAGCGCTGTATTTACCGCAAGGCTAACAAAGCATTTGCCTTGGGCGCCACTTTCCATATGCCCCGGCAGATGCCATGTTAGCCTCTTGTCATGGGGGGCCCAAGAGCATGTTTAAGACCTCTCAATATGGGCAGCTGTGCATATTGCTGGAGGCCAGTAAGGGAGGACTGCTGTGCTCTCATTGCTCTGCTCCTCTCATGTGACCTGCAGTGATGCAGTGTGCCTCCATTGCACACCCTCCCACACCCCCCACGCACAAAAGCCCAGCAGCCTAGTAAGTAAACTACCAGCCACAGGAGCCCAGTAGCCACACTGGATGCCAAGGAAAGAATCCACTACAGATCTCTCAAAGGTGAGTGGATTAAAATTGTAATACATTTATTATATATTATTAATATATGAGAAATTGTGTGTGAGTGTGTGTGAGTGTGTGTCTGTCAGAGTATGTGAAATCAGTGAGTATGTGTATGTCTGTGAATGCGTGTCAGTGTGTGTCAAATCAGTTAGTGTGTGTGTGTGTATCTGACAGCATGTGCCTGTCAGTGACTGCGTGTGCCAGTGTGTGTCAGTTAAAGTGTATGTTGGTTAAACAGTATGTGTGTCAATGAGTGTATGTCGGTGCATGCATCAGTGAGGGTGTATCTGTCAGTCAAAGTGTGTGTTGGTCTTAAACAGGAAGGGATGTGGCACATTTTTATTAGGGGGTGCCCAAATTTAGTCATGTCTAGGACAGCACAAATCCAAAATACATCACTGGGCATCAGTGTGTTTGTGTGTGTATGCATGTAGGCGTATCAGAGTGTGTATATGTATGCGTGTAATTGTGTATATGTGTGAATGTATTAGTGTGTGTGTGTGTGTGTTTGTGTGTCAATTGGGCAATGCAAAGAAAAAGTGCAACATATATAATATATATAATATACTGTACAAACATATACAATACAAGGGGGAACACATATAAATAACATAAATTATAATATACATGTGAAAGAATTATAGAATATGTGGGGACATATTGTAAAAAAAAAAAGCTTATTTTTGCCCAACTAAAGTTTTCATTTTTGTTTCCCAAAACCCCTCATACTTAACCCTCCATTAACCGGCACTTATGTATACACAACATCCAGACTATGCACCTATTTCCCCCAATAGTGTACAGATGCTCCTCACTTACCGACTGGGTACCGTTCTTACGACCCAGTCATTAAATGAATTGGTCAGTAAATGAGGCGCATGCGCACCAGTGGAGGTCTATGTTTTGAGAAAGTTCCCCGAACATAGAGAAGCGCACCAGAGCAGGGAATCCCTCTAATCTATGTTTGGGGAATGTTCCCCGAACATAGATTAGATGGATTCCCTGCTCTGGGGCACTTGTCTGTGTTGGGGGAGATTTCCCCGAACGTAGACATACGCACCAGAGCAGGAAATCCCTCTAACCTATGTTCGGGGGAAATTCCCCGAACATAGACCAGCTCTCTAACATAAAAAAAGTAAAATTCTGAGCATATTTCGGGATGGGAGAGTGGTGGTTAATTTCAATGGCACATTTGTAAAATGCCCAGGAAAAAATTAATTTATATGTAAAAAAAAAATAATGCTAAAAACAGTTTGACATAAACTGGTGAAAAAATGGCAGCACAATAAGGCGCACTACATACCATCCGAGATACCCAGTTGTGTCTACTTCCATACGAAATTTAAAGAGTCAACCTGGTGTAGTGTCTTAAAATGAGGCATAGGCACATGAAATTCATCTATCAAAATTCTAACTGTAAAAACTGTGTATAGCTTCACAGTAGAGGCAAAGATATACTTTGGGGGAATTGGTTTATTCAGAAGATTTTTTTTTTTTTTTTTTTTTTTTTACAGGAGTAGCACACAACAGATTTAGGAAATACACATCGAAAAAAGTGCGTTTGCTAAAAATCTGAAAAATACCAATTTAACTACAATATTTAGTAGATTTGCAGTTAAAGTCACCAGAACCACTGCAGTTTAATGTAGTTGTTCTGGTGTCTATAACATGTCCCTTCTGGCTTTTCAATATAAACCAATCTTTTTCAGGAGAAAAGGCAGTGTTTACAATGCTGCCTAGTAACTCAGACTGCCACTAGAGATGCTACCTGTTTCAGCGCTGCATTGTATACAGCAACTATGTTCAACATTTCCACAGTCTGCATGGAGACGCTGAACGCTCCCCATAGGGATGCATTGATTAAATAACCTGTGATGTCTAATAAAAGATACACTATATTAATTCAATGCATCTCTATGAGGTAATGTGGATTGGCACAGTGCGGTGCTTTGCCACATTTGCACAAAAGCCTCCTAATTATTTCCTATGTGAAAGCATTGGTTTCGTAATTTTATTAAAGACACGGAGGCTCATATTATGCATAACTCTTTCTTTATTTCCTCAGCAGCAAAGATAGAGGAATATAAATATTGTCAAAATGAAAGAAAAAACTGTACAGGCATAACAGGCAACCAATCACATAACAGAGGAAGTAGCTATATAAGTCCTGTGTCTCCCACAATCCCCCTCTTTCTTTGCTGCTTCCTCAGACAGATAAGTGTTACTTGTTTGCTCTTGATTCTGATTTTCAGTTTGGTGTTTTACATGTATTTGTAATTATCTTGTATTTATTTATTCTGTTTGCCTTTTTGTGCACTCTATTCTGTCTTGACCTGTACCGTCAGTGCCTCGGACTCCTTGGGGGTTCTACCCTTCTAGCCGGAGGTTTTCCACCCTTCCCCTCCCTCCCCTGTTCTCCCGCGTTTCCCGCGCGGGACCCAGCTCTGCCTCGCTGCCGCGACCGTCTCCTGCCCTCGGCCACGGCTGAGTGCTCTCCTCTCCCTTCTCACCGGCTGCCCGCGCGGCTCGGGTGCACGCGCCCCTTCCCCCGCCGGGCACCCGGTCGCGAGCGCCTCCCTCACGTGCGGCGGCCATTTTGGGCAGACTCTGTTCTGCTTGCAGTGCTGCCGTGCGGTCGGTCGCCTCGTTTTGTCCTCTGTGTCCCCTGGCACTCTGACGGTCTGGTCCTTCTTTGTTTTCTCCCTGCTATTTCTGTGGGTTACTCAACCCTTTTTCTCCCCTAGTATAATTAGTCAGTTTTTCTTAACTTAAGCTCACTGTGGTTTTTGCCAATATGCAGAATAGGGAGGATGGCCCTGTAGACCCCCCTGGGGACTTTCACTCAGATAATCCTGAGGGTACTATGGCCTCTCAGGAGTTTCAGGCCATGCTGGAGGCCACTATGGCTTCTTCAATCCAGAAGGCTATTGCCTCAGCCATGGGGGCTGTTTCCTCCTCATTCTCACAGTCCCTGCATTCTGTGGTTTTACCTACTATGGTCCCTACTACCCCCCTGGGTGTGGGTTCCCCTTCCCCTGCTCAGACTGTGCCTGGTGCCCGTAAGGCAAGGACTAAGTCTAAACATGTCGGCTCCCACTCCTCTATGCAGGTGCTACCTGCCGTGACTGACACGCTGGAGGCGGTCACAGATAGCGCGCACCCCACGCGCAAAAGAGCCCCTGGCCGGGCTAAAAAGGCTAGATTATGGAAACGGGCTAGAGCCCTTGAAGATGGGTCGGATACCGACCGGAGTGTGGAGGATGAATCCGACCTTATGGAGTACGACTCCTTTGATGATAATGACTCTGGCGAGGATTTGCCCCCTACGGGCGTCACCCCCTCGGGGTCCTCTGCCAAGGACCGGGGTCAGTTATTAGGCCCCTCTGGGGACACCAAGGCGATCCTTGACCCACAGGGTAACCCCCTGTTCGACCCTGACGATTTGCGCCACCCCCGGTCCGCTGAATGGGTCCCCCCGGATCATATTGCCCAGTATGTGGCTAAGCGCATCCGCACGCCCCTTTCTAGGGAAGGCCGCAATAAGCTCCGCGCCGAATGCCCACGACCCTCCCTCCCGGGCTCTGCATGCAAGACCCCTGACATTGATCCGCAGATTGCCCAGTTTTTGAATAAGTCGGGGTGGAAATCTAAGAAGGGCCTTGACCATTCCCTAAAGGGTTGCCAGGACAAGATCCTGGATACGCTGGGACCCCTGTCGAAGCTCTATGAGCTCCTCGACTCTGCTAGAGCGGGAGACTCTGTTGTAGATGTGGATGTGGCCATAGGTTGGGTCCAACGGGCGATATGCCTACTGGGGAACGCCAATACGGCGATGTCCACAGAGAGGCGTAAAGCGATCCTCTTGAAGATAGACCCTAAACTGGCCACTATGACTGTGGCGGAGCCTGACCCGACCGATGAGGGTTTGCTGTTCGGCACCTCTTTTGTTAAAGACATGGGGTCTTTTGTCAAGACCTTCACTGCCATTGACAAGGCACAGGCGAATATGAAGCGCGTGTTCGCGCCTAAGGTTTTCGGAGGGGCCGGGCGTAGCAGGAAACGTCCACCCGGCCGTGGTTTCCGAGGCGCATTCCGCGCAACCAGAGGTTCCTTTTTTCCCTCCCGGGGATTTCAGGACCAGAGAACCCCTCCCTTCTTCCCAGCCAGAGGTCGGGCTTGGGGCTCCAGGTATTCCCGCGGTGGTAACCCCGGCAGACGTCCTTATGGTAAGTACCCTTTCTTCCCCTGCCATTCAAGTAGCGGGGAGGTTGGCCCTATTTTACCGAGAGTGGGAAAATATCACCTCGGATGCTTGGGTTCTGCAGTGCGTAATGGGGTATCGCCTAGAGTTTGTTTCCATGCCTGTCCAGTTTTATTCCCCCAGAGAACTGTCTCTTCCACCAGATCAGGACGAGATGATCTCCGCGGAGGTCACAGAAATGTTGTCCAAGGGCGCTATAGAGGAACTGCCGTTCACCGCCAAGGGCTTTACGAGCAATCTGTTCCTGGTGCCCAAGAAAGGGGGCGGAGTTCGCCCTGTGATAAATCTTCGTCCCCTCAACGCCTTCCTGCGTTACCAACACTTCCAGATGGAAGGTATACACTGCCTCAGAGACCTTCTGCGCCAGTCGGACTGGCTGGCCAAACTGGACCTAAAGGACGCTTACTTCACGGTCCCTATCGCTCCGGAGTTCAGAGACTATCTCCATTTCACATGGCATGGCCGTCGCTGGCGCTTCACCTGCCTGCCTTTCGGTCTCTCCTCGGCTCCCTGGTGTTTCACCAAGCTCTTGAAGCCGGTAGTGGCGTTCCTTCGAACCCGCGGGGTTCGTCTCATTATCTACCTGGACGACATTCTGATTTTGTCCCAATCAAAGGAGGATCTCCTTCTTCACCTAGAGTGGACTACCAACCTGTTACAGAGGTTAGGTTTTCTGATCAACTGGGACAAGTCGGTCCTAGATCCCGCCCAGTCCATAGAATTTCTGGGCTTCAGAGTGGACTTCGTCCGACAGTTTCTGTTTCTACCGGGCCCCAAGGTGAAAGCCATCCAGAAGGAAATTCGAAGGGCTCTTCGCGTCCCAGATTTGTCCGTCAGGCAACTGGCGAGGATAATTGGCCTTCTTGCGGCCTCTATTCAAGCGATCTTCCCAGGTCCACTACATTACCGAGCCCTCCAGCGGCTCAAAGGGGCACACCTTCGGTCAGGTCACTCCTACGAATCTCGGATATGCCTGGACACGGAGTCCAGAGACGAATTGGTGTGGTGGCTGGCACACATGGAAGCGTGGAACGGGAGGGCCATTTTCGGCTCCATCCCGGACGTAGTGATCGAGTCCGATGCCAGCTTACACGGCTGGGGTGCTCGTTGTGGAGACGTTTCCACAGGAGGCAGATGGTCAGACATGGAGAAGTCGTTGCACATCAACTGCTTGGAGCTCCTGGCAGGGGCGTTCACGATCCGCAGCCTTACCCCAGGGCGGGCGAATTGCTGCGTTCTCCTCAAGATGGACAACGTGTCGGCGGTCCGTTACATAAATCACCTGGGAGGTACGAAGTCCAAAATGTTAGCGATGCTTGCAAAAGATTTCTGGCAGTTCTGCCTATACAACAACGTCTCGGTGACGGCGGAACACATTCCGGGTCTGGACAATTCGGGAGCGGATTGGAATTCCAGACACTTAAGAGACTCTGGCGATTGGCGTTTGCACGCTTCGGTGTTCCAGAGCCTGGACATGTTGTGGGGAAAATTCCAGATGGATCTGTTCGCATCACGGCTGAACACTCAACTGCCTACAGTTGGAGGCCGGACCCGGCAGCGGTGGCGACGGATGCCTTTCTCCAAGACTGGCCACAGGGTCACCTGTACGCCTTTCCCCCGTTCAACATGATCGCACGCACGATCTCGAAACTGGTTCGCCACGACTGTCGTGTGGCGTTGGTCACTCCTCTCTGGAGATCTCGGCCATGGTTCCCTCGCTTGATGGAGTTGTCCATAGATTCCCCTCGGTTGATCCCAGTCTTCCAGGACCTCCTTCTGGATCCGGATGGGAACTCGCACGAACTGGTGTTGCAACACCAGCTGCCCCTGATAGCATGGTTCCTTTCAGGGGACCTTGGGTTGTCTCAGACGTTCCGCAGACAACTCTCCTGCTCCTCGATAACGCCTGGGCCCCAGGCACACGAACAGCTTATCGAGCTTCATGGAGATCGTGGTCTGGTTGGTGCTTGGAACGGGCAGTGGATCCCGTATCTGCCCCTCTACATTTGATCCTGGAGTTCCTCACGTTCCTGTTTGACTCGGGTAAGGCTTACCGCACGATCAACCTATCCCGCTCGGCTATTTCGGCCGGACACAAGGGTTTGGATGGTTCCCCTGTCAGCAGACATCCTTTTGTATGTCGCCTTCTCAAGGGTATTCGACTTGCCCGTCCTCCTCGGCCTCGTTTCTCTGCCTTTTGGGACGTCAACGTGATGTTGCAGTTCCTCTCATCATGGTACCCTAACCAAGAATTGACTTTAAAGCGATTGTCATCCAAACTGGTGATGTTACTCTGTTTGATCTCTTGCAAGAGGGTCTCTGATGTCAGGGCCCTGGATTGGGACGCCGTTGCATTCCCCCCGGAAGGCGTTACTTTTGACATATCCAGGAGGACGAAATCTGCATCCAAGTCCTTTACATACCCTAGGTTTTCTGGTTGTCCGGCACTTTGCCCAGTGGATTGCGTCAAAGTTTATCTGGATGCTACACGTTCCCTCCGCTCCGCTGATCTACATGATTTGTTCTTATCTTTTAAGTCACCTCACCGGCCAGTTTCGACACCTACTCTAGCACGTTGGGTGCGTTGGTTACTATCTTCTGCAGGTATAGACACCTCTGTTTTTACGCCTCATTCTGTGCGAGGCGCGATGGCTTCGAAAGCATCCTCAGTCGGATGTCGTCTGGAAGACATTATGCGGGCGGCGGACTGGTCCAGAGAATCGACTTTCCGAGATTTCTATTTCAGACCAATTGAACACATCGCATCTCGAGTGGTGGCACAGCTTTGAACTTGCATAATATGAGCCTCCGTGTCTTTAATAAAATTCCCAGATTTTACTAGTAACATGACGTAAAGTCATGATTTTATTAAAGACACGGAGGCGAGTATTATTCCCGCCCACCCACCCGGTGTGGATTTGGGAAAGGAGATGCTTCGGTGATATTCAGGTATGTTTTTCAATTGGGTCTGTATTTATATCGTGTTTTCTTATATAATGTATTTTATCATGTTTTGGATGTTCTTGAACGTTTAATACTGGTTTCTAACTTTTTATATATTTTTTCTATTTCAGAATCCAGTTTTTTTGTGTATGACTCCTCACGGTTATGTTTGGTAAGTCTACAGTTTTGAGTTTGGAAATTACCATATTTTTCTATCTTTTTTAGCTTGAAGTTTTCGCATTGTTCCCGTTTCCTGTTTGGATCAAGTGGGACATCGTTCATCTTACCTGGTCTTCGGTTTTCACAAGAAAGAGGGGGATTGTGGGAGACACAGGACTTATATAGCTACTTCCTCTGTTATGTGATTGGCTGCCTGTTATGCCTGTACAGTTTTTTCTTTCATTTTGACAATATTTATATTCCTCTATCTTTGCTGCTGAGGAAATAAAGAAAGAGTTATGCATAATACTCGCCTCCGTGTCTTTAAGAAAATCATGACTTTACGTCATGTTACTAGTAAAATCTGGGAATTTTAGTCACCGAGAGCTTTTGGGTTCCTCCCACCAAAACTGAGGAAAGTTTCCCACCATCTAAGTCCCATGCACAGATATTTTTTTCTTTTATCCCTCCCTGCCTTTCTTCCTCTTGGTGTGGCCTCTGAGCGCATGCATGCCTTCTGAGCCCATTAAATCCTCCATATAAAGCCTTTTATTGGACATCATACGGGTGTACGTTGAGCAGCGATAGGATCTTCGCCTGGCACTCTATTAAGGTGAATAAAAAACACATTTTAATGCCCTTTGAGTGTTCCGTGTGGGCACCTACACAATAATGTCCATAAAGGGTTAAGATTAATATTGCATTATGAATTTACATTCAGACTACATGCCAATTTTAATGATAACCTACAGTTAATGCTAACCAAACTCCCATTTCTGAAGTTCCCTTAAAACAGATCCTGTCCATGGAGGCCCCACCTTGCAACTTGTAGGACTTAAAAGATCTGCTGCTAATGTATTGGTGCCAGATAACTCAGAATATGTTCAGAGGTCTTCTGGAGCCCATGCTTTGACGCATCAGAGCTGTTTTGGCAGCATGGAAGAAACCTACACAATAATAGGTAGGAGGTTTTAAGGTTGTGGCTGATCAGTTTATAGGAAAGAATGATCCCTTGGCTTCAACTCTGTCTGGTAGGTTTCAAAGGAATGACTAATGGGTCCTTGCTCATATTTGAGTGCGTTTATGGGAACATTAGTTATATTTGAGATCACATTATGCATTGGATATTATATTGCTTTAACCTCTTAGTAATCAAGATCTTTCAGAGGTTCTGTGCTTGAGGGATTAAGTGCTTATTGGCAATTTTGCCATGTGTTTGTTCCACAATAATTCAACACTTTCTCCTAATCTGCACCTCAAAAACTGTATACCATTTTTGCTAAAGGAAGAATATGGTTTTATTCTTATTTGAAACACAAGGTTAAATATGAAAAACATAAAAAAAATATAAAATTTAAAATGAACAAAAATTACATTTTGTTCATAATTTCTACGCAAGAAGTCCTGATTGTGAAAATGCTTTATACACCAAGAATTTAAATAAAAATGAAACTCTATAGCCAGACAATTATTTTTTTTGCACATTTGTTTTAACAGCTTGTCTGTGGTGGAATCTCGGTAAAAATAAATTTAGTAGGCCGAGATTGCCACGTGGTATGTGCACGTGCATATGCTGATGTATCGGTCGGTTGGTTGCACGTGGCAACGATACAATCAGTAGTGTACGGAGCATTGCAGGAATACAGGATATACGAGTATTCCCCTCCTCCATTGTGCTGGGCAAGCCATGTGGTCAAACAGGAATTTTGTCTCTATTCTGTTGATTGGGTAAGAGTACGTGTAGGTGGAACTGATTATAGGAGGAGCTATATGTCTATATAAGGTGCCTACACTGTACGATCAGGGCTCAGATTTTAGCTGTTTTTGGTGACATTAGTCCCTCTGAGTCCCGGTCGGTGAATCGAATAAAGATCTCTTCCTTCCTGAAGAAACCTGTGTCCATCTCTCTGTGCTTGGCTTCCGTCAGTTTCTCCGGTATCATGTCAGAATCCAATGCCTTTTAACCCACACCTGAACAAACTATTCAGCAAATTAGACCCTCCCAGGTGAATTCCGATGTATTGGTCCGGGTGTGAATAAAAAGCATTGGATTCAAATGAACCTTCGAAACAAAGTCTAATATTTTTTTTAATGCATGTAAGTAATGAAAAAGAATCTTTGAGAAGCAATATGAGGTTTTTTTTTTTTAACTTTGTTACAGAAACAACGGTAGAGTAGTAGAGGCAGGCATGTGCAACTTATTAACGTGGGACATGGTTTTTGTAGGAGGTGACAGAGGCAGAAAACGAATGCTGGGGAGGTGGAGTTACAAGAGTGTAGCTGGTGGAGGCAGTTATGACATGACTAGGGGTGGAGTTAGTGATTGACTGACCAATCACATAAAAGTCAATTAGATGTAGAATTTGACCAAAGAAACCGCAAGATAGGAGCAAATTTTGTGGTATGAGACAAGTTTGGAGCAGTTTTTAACAATGTTTAATATACTTGCTTTAGAAGTTTTCATAGTATGCTTCAAAACAGAACAAGAACTACATTTTCTGTGAAATAATATTTTGGCGACAGTTAACCTTTAAGGGGTTACTCCATCCCAAGGCTTCTAGTCAGGGCCGCCATCAGGGCATGAGAACCATAACAGTTGTCATGGGCCCCTGAAGAAGGGGGCTCATCGGGTGGCCCTAAGTGTGCGTTGTATAGCGCGACCGGGCCCCTTTAAAAAAAAAAAAAGCAGCCGCAAGTGCTGCTGGGAGGAAGTGCTCACTTCCTCCCAGCTCACTCCGCGCGGGAGGAGCGCGCCCGCCCAGCCGTAAAGAGGGAGAGCCCAGCAATGAAGAGGGAGCAGCGCCGACTCCCATCATCCCCAGCCACCCTCCTGCAAAGAAAAGGTAAGAGACAGGAGGGTGGCTGGAAAATGAGCTGTGTGTGTGCATGTATGTGTGTATGTCTGTCTGTCTGTCTGCATGTATGTGTGTGTGTCTGTATGCATGTATGTGTGTGTGTCTGTATGCATGTATGTGTGTCTGTCTGTCTGTATGTATGTCTGTATGCATGTATGTGTATGTCTGTCTGTATGCATGTTTGTGTATGTATGTGTATGTCTGTGTGTCTGTATGCACATCTGTGTGTCTGTATGCATGTCTGTGTATGTCTGTATGTATGGATGTGTGTCTGTATGCATGTTTGTGTATGTATGTGTATGTCTGTGTGTCTGTATGCACATCTGTGTGTCTGTATGCATGTCTGTGTATGTCTGTATGTATGGATGTGTGTCTGTATGCATGTCTGTGTATGTATGTCTGTCTGAATGTATGTCTGTCTGTATGTATGTCTGTCTGCATGCATGTATGTCTGTCCGTATGTCTATGTGTGTATGTATGTATGTCTGTGTGTATGTCTATGTATGTATGGCTGTCTGTCTATGTATGTCTGTCTGTCTGTATGTATGTATGTATGTCTGGATGCATGTCTGTGTGTATGTCTATGTCTGTCTGACTGCATGCATGTATGTCTACGTATGTATGTCTGTCTATGTATGTTTGTGTATGTCTGTATGCATGTATGTCTATGTATGTGTATATGTTTGTCTGTATGTCATTATATATGTATATATGTATGTCTGTATGTCAGTATGAATGTATGTCTGCATATTATTATGAACGTAGGTCTGTGTGTATGTGTGTATGGATGTCTGTATGCATGTATGTCTGTCAGTATGTCTGTATATATGCATGTATGTCAGTCTGTATGCCATTATGAATGTATGTGTGTATGGATGTCAGTGTCTGTATGTATGAATGTGTGTGTGTGTATGTATGTATGTCGGTGTCTGTATGTATGTGTGTCTGTCTGTCACTATGTATGCCTGTGTGTATGTCTCAGTATGTGTGTATCAGTATGTATGCCTGTATGCGTGTTTGTCTGTTTCAGTATGTGTGTCTGTTAGTATGTATCAGTGTGTGCGTTTGTGTCTGTGTGTGGACCCAGTGAGCGGTATTTGGAGGCGGGCCCCAGGGGGCCCAGACCCTGAGCTGAGTTAGGGGCCCCAAAATTTTTGGTGGCGGCCCTGCTTCTAGTACCAGCACGGTACATGCCACAATCGCGAAATCGGTGGACCTAGAAGCCTCTGTGACGTCTGACAGTAATAGGCATACAGTTGTTGGGCAAGCTGTTCCACTGATTGCATGCCTCTAAGGTCCTCCAGAATGTCACTACTTTCTGGAGGACACTAGCGAGACATCCAGTAATATACTAGTTTAGAGGATTATTGCAAGATTCTTTTTAAAAAACATTTTTGAGAGACAATGAACATTGTACGTCATTTGTCACCAAGTACATAAGTAATAACGTATATTGGCCATTAAGGGGGTTTACATGAACTTTTGTTATCCCTCTTTGTATACACAATGTACTATAAGATTTTAATGAATGCTTCTTAAATGTACACTAAGCACCAAAACCACATCTTAATGTAGTAATGTTGGTGCATAAATGCAGTCCCTTTTCTCAGAAACTGTAAAACAGTGCGGTTTCTGCCTAAAACATGCTTCCAGTAGCGTTCAGAATGACAGTCACTAGAGGCACTACCTATTTAAGAACTTAGAAATGTATAATGACAGGGCAGTCCTACATTTTAAAGAAAGGGAAAAAAAAGCATCAAAACGTTAAAACTAAATATATTTATTGATAATGATTCCTTCAAGAATGCCAAATAAGTGGGTGGGAAATTTGTAATACAATTTTTTCAAAATAACATTTAAACTTTTAAGTTGTTTTTTTCAATTTTTGACAGATACATTTTCTATGATAGATCTATACAAACATTTGGCAACTTCTATTTTGGTCTTTGACCTTGAACCACTTTAATAGTTATATGTAGAGATGTCTTGAACGGTTCGCCAGAGAATAGTTCCTGGCGAACATAGCTTGTTCGCGTTTGCCACGGATGGCGAACATATGCGATGTTCGGTTCGCTCCCTATTCGTCCTCATTGAGTAAACTTTGACCCTGTACCTCACAGTCAGCAGACACATTCCAGCCAATCAGCAGCACACCCTCCCACCTCCTGGACAGCATCCATTTTAGATTCATTCGGAAGCTGCATTTGTTTTTTTTTTTAGACAGAAGTGTGTTATATTTGAGCATGCTAGGCTGAACGTGCGTATATCATGGCTAGTTGCACTGAGGGTATGAGTATATAGCAGTACATTGTTGTGAAAGATGGCTGTCATGTTTAGGGTGTAGCTTGCATGTTATCAACTGTGCATTTATATCAGCAGCTCCACCACTAGTTATAAATCAAGTGTGAGTCGCCCCATGAGATGAGACTAGTGAATAACATAATACATGAACGGTTAAGGTAAAGGCATGTAAGGAACTACGACAATAAACTCTTTAGGAGGGGAAATAATGACATGTTTAAACGCTTGCTACTTTACGATTAGTTAATGTGCAGAGAGCAGTTCATGTGATCAAAGGCATGGTGTGGAGGATCGGCTATAGTGGGACATGCTTGGCAGGCTGCTGTTTACTGCTTGTGCTCATCTGATCCCTTCTGGGCGCCAGGTGCAGACCCTGGGAGTCCCTGATACCTGGAACAACAAAGGCAAGTCTCTGGCTGAGTGCCGGGTTCGCGGCTTGAGGTGGTGGAAGCTTGATTTGTCGGGTAGTCGGATCTGTCCCGGTGGTGCTTCACGTCCGGTGTGGGATTGTGGTGGCTTAAGGTGGAGGCGAGTGCTTGACGTGGGGCAGGCTCTGCATTTCTGTTTGTGCCTCCGGTCCCGTCTTTGACGCCTTTTGTGTTGGTGGATTTTAATGGGGACTGCTTCGCTTAGCTGTGGTGGAGCTTGTTGGGGCTTCCTGCTTGTTATTTGCTTCCAAAATTGATTAAAAGAGTCTGTCCAGCTTAGACTCAATATCCTGCCATGCTTTGCTGGTACCAGGAGGACACGCGGCTGCCGCCATATTGGGAGAGTCACAGATGAGTATGTCAGCCTGGGCGGCTGTGCTCTGTGCGTCCATTAGCTCCAGACAGCCTCTCAAGGGTGGACCGGGATAACCCCCAAAGGTCCGAGGGGGGAGTAACGGAGCTCCTGTCGGGAAGTAGCTGATCCTGGGCATCCCAGGATCGGGAGATCGGCCGCCTCTCCCACCCGGTGAGCACCAGGCCACACTTGCCACGCGGAGGTAAGACTCTGTCGAGTTGCTGACCACTATTAAGCATGTCGGGTCGGTCAGGTAGGAGCAACATTGCTGGGTCATCCCCTTCTGGGGTGAAATTCGCTTGTTGATAGCTGCTTAAAGTGAGATATTGAGGGAGCTCACACGAAGTGCGTCTTTCCTCCATGACAGCTAGGCCCCGCCCCCCAGAACCTGCATTCTTAGTGAGAGGAGGGACAGTGTAGCTGCTGCTGATTTAATAGGGAAATCGATAGCTAGGCTAGTGTATTCAGTGTCCACTACAGTCCTGAAGCACTCATCTGATCTCTGCTGTAAGGACAGCACCCCAAAAAGCCCTTTTTAGGGCTAGAACATCAGTCTGCTTTTTTTTTTTTCTGTGTAATCTAATTGCAGTTGCCTGCCTTCCAGCGTGTGTGTCAGGCTCACAGCGTATACTGTGCCCACTTGCCCAGTGCCACCACTCATATCTGGTGTCACAATAGCTTGCATTTAAAAAAACAAAAACTTTTTTGACTGTGATAATAGCAGTCAGTTTCCTTCACACGTGTGCGTTTCAGGGCCTGCCAGGGCACAGTGTCACACCAGTGCAACTCATATCTGGTGTAACAGTAGTGTACATTTAAAAAAAAAAAAATACAATTTTGACTGTAATAGATTGAATAGCAGTTGTCTGCAAGCGTGTGTGTCAGGCGTACAGCGTCTACTCTGCCAACTTCTGCCAGTGCACAGTGACACTCATATCTGTTGTCACAGTAGCTTGCATGCATAGTACCACTAATCGAAAAAAAAATGACAGGCAGAGGCAGGCCACCCCACAGGGGCAGTCGTGGTCGTGGTGCTGTGATTCCCTTTGGCCCTAGAATAATGCCCAGTGTTCAGAGGCCACGTACCCTGAACTCGAAAAGTTCTGAGGACATAGTTGACTGGCTAACACAGGACACCCAATCTTCTACAGCTTCCGCTCTGAACCTTGACGCACCATCCTCCTCCAGCTTAGCTTCGGGCACCTCTCAAATTACCACTCGCCCGCCTGCCGCCACCACCACCACTAGCACCACAGCCGCTTCACTTGATCTGTCAGAGGAGTTATTTACACATCAGTTGGAATAAATGAGTGATGCACAACCATTATTGCCAGAGGATATAGATAACAAGGATATGTCTCAGTCAGGCAGCATTACACACATGGACGTACGGTGTGATGATGATGATGTTGTCATCAGTGAGGACAAGGAACGGGACATGGCTAGCTTGGTATCTAACCTTGTGCAAATGGGGAGTTTGCGGTTGTGCAAATGGACAGTTTGCGGTTGTTTGTTTGTGGGAGGTTTGGTCTGTGAAGCGGGCGTAACCCTTACACTACCTGATCGATACAACATCATGCCTGATGTTTTAAAGCACGTTATTCCAAACAATTTAGGAATGTTAGGTGATTTATGCCCTTTATGGATTAAAACCAGACTCTGCATCAACTATGTAATTTTCCATGGGTGCTTTGCCATGGATCCCCCTCCGGCATGCCACAGTCCAGGTGTTAATCCCCCTTGAAACAACTTTTCCATCACTATTGTGGCCAGAAAGAGTCCCTGTGGGTTTTAAAATTTGCCTGCCTATTGAAGTCTATGGCGGTTCGCCCGTTCGCGAACATTTGCGGAAATTCGCGTTCGCGAATGGAAAATTTTATGTTCGCAACATCACTAGTTATATGTGTATATCTACTTCGTTAGAAATGCAGAGATTTTGAACTATTTTTTTTCTGTTTAGTTAGCCCTGCAATGGAAATGTTGGTATATCTACTAAACAGTAATGTTTTACATTGCAGGGCTAAAATAATAGAGATACTGCACCCAGGCCACTTCATTAATAGTCTCTGTAATATTAATACTGTAGGGCACACAACTCTGAATAGTAGAAACATACTATTTTCTATACGGCAAGTTTGGACAACGATTAGATTTTCAAATGGTTTGTTTCCTGCTGCATGTTTAATTTAGAGGGGAAAAATATATATTAAAAACACAATAAGATGGTAAGGATAAGGCTTTAATTTACAAAAGGCACAAAAATGGATGTTAACAGCATATGAAAGAAGTCAAACCAGAATTCCCAGCTCACCAAGCTTCCCAGAAATTGTTTGATCATGTAAGAATTGTATTAAAAACAAGAACAAAAATACCAAAAACTAGTTCAAACAGGAGGGTATTTTTTTTTTTTTTTAACATGTTTCCATAAGATGTAAAGTTTTAGCAATGCACTCTATTCCACAAAAGATCTTTAAAGTTGCACTACAACTCCGTGTTGTCAAATCTTCTGTATTCTGTGATAGTCCTTCCTTGAAATCTGCTTACTCAATGACAGAGAAAATCCCCCTTCTGTGGTTTCAAAAGAAAAACATACTTTCTTTCTTATAGGCAATCATTTACAACAATTAGAGTAAAATAACCATGTAATAAACAAACAATAACATGGATTAGATAAGTTAAGTGTTGTCCCTACAAAAGGTTTCTCCCCTTCTTGATTTAGCACTAAAGCTGGCAAACATTGTTCAAAAAAATGTTAGACGCTCTGTACCAAGGAAGCAGAGTGTTTGTACACCGGCAAAATATTGGAGGTTATAAATTGAAGGGTATAAACAATCCCTGTGCTAGTCTAAGGAGTTTATTTCTCCAATTGTAAACAAGGCCCCATAATGCAATAATGCAAGATATTTTACTTAGACAACTAATAATGTTACCCCCTACAAGAGTTCACTGAATGTACAAACAAAATTTTTGGGAACTTTGTTACATGCAATGGGGAATCTAGAATACCATGCAATAATATTAGATGAATTTGTTACAATGCAACGTCCAAGTATTTTCGGATTTGTAGGTTATCCCAACAAAGAAAGACCTCTAAAATTTAATAGGAATATTTTACAAAATTGTACATCAAGTACAGCCTGCTGAGGCGTTCTTCAGAAGTATATGGAAATGTATATACAGTTATGAATTATTATATATACACAATTACTTTTGTACAGGTCAACAAAAGAGTCCGTTAATGAGAAAAACAAAATGTAGTTTCGATCAATCCTCATCAAAAAATAGACCATAATTCTTCAGAGGGGAGGGCGGGGGGAGGGTTGTGTTGTTTCATTGATGGTTAAATAACAGTTCACACAGTTTTGCGTTAGAACACGTGAAGGCTTTTCATTGTAAGATTTAATCTACTCCCAACGCTTTTAGTTGGCGCTCAATTTCATCATCGGAAATGGTGGAGGATTTAGCTGAAGATGCAGATGGTAATCCTTTGGCTGCCGATGGTGCTTTTGCCATCTATAAGAAAGAGGGGGGGTAAAAAGTTTTTAAAACTAGAAGACCTACATACAATAAGGCATAATTAAACTGTTGATCCATTGGCACTAAAATATTAATGATAATACTAGATTTTTCAGTATTTTATATACAATGTCTCTAGGTCACAAAAAGACAGCATATGTCCTGGCACCAGTGGCAGGCAAACCTATGTTACTACACTGGATCCAAGAGGATTCCCCAACCATTCCTGTTTTCCAAACTCTAGCATGCTTTCTGTATAGATTGGTTGGTAATTCCTTTAACATACTATTGCAACAAAAAAATCAAAACATACATTTCAACATACCAACTGGAATTTACATAAACTTTAGGTAATGCTCCCACCCCCATACAGCATGGCCTCTTAACCCCTTTGACCGTCATGGCCATCCAAGATGTTTGATATGTCCTTTTGCAATGTGATGTCAAAACTCATATCTTTAGGCTTTCTTTTTGGTGTTACGAACTCGGACATATATTATTTTGCTTTTAATTCTTATTCTATTTTACCTAATTGTCAATCACTTAATAAAACTGCTTAAAATTAAGTCAATATGCTGAAGTCTTAAGACATGTTGACTCCTTTTATGAAAATATGCTATCTCCCTAAATTATGAAGGTAAATACTGTTAAAATGTAAAAAGTTGTTTTTGTATGTTTTTTACTTTAATACTACCTGTGGGTCATCCCCCATCATCAGTGAGAGTAACGGCGGTCATGTTTTTGGAGCTAATTCACCAGCCCTTCATCCTTGTCTTTTGGGGCTCCTGGATCATGTCATTTTTCCTTATTATTTTACTGTTAAAGTGTACATTTTTCACATGGCTTTATTGTGCATTGTTATGAACATGGTTTCACTTTGGCAAGTACTGTGAGTCCTAGTAACTTTTTAGTAAGCATAAATCTTACTCCTGAACTCAGGACAGTCTGGCAAGCACAACATTTTTAAAAAAAAGAATAATAAGATGTGTGCGTGTGATAATTCCATCAGAAAGGTCTAGCTAAGTACAGAGCCTCAATTTAACCCTTTCAGGGTCAAAAACATGTCCGGTCACTTATGTTAATATGTGTTTTACCAATAATGGTTTGAACGTCAAGTTTTAATAACATCACACAAAATGTCTATATATTGATATTCTAGTTTTTAGAACTCACAAATATTAAACCCATCTAGTTGAAAGGCATGTTAACTCTTATGTACTTTCTTTCTCTGTTAGTCATACATAATGAAATAGTGAGATTTAATTTGCACAGTTTAAACTATATAAAACAGGTAGAAATAACAAAAAAAAGTCACTGCAAAGATTAAAAATAAATATTATGAGGAAAAAGTAGTACCTTTCCCGAAATTTCAATTCCAATTTCATCCAACACCTGGTTGACAATATCTTGGCTTTCTTCTTCATCTTCAGACGCATCAAAAATATCATCCAATGTGTCGTTTACTAGTAAAAGGACACAAATCAGTTCAGTGAGATTTTCGTACTGCACACACAAATACATACAGGCATTTAAGAGAGAGATAGAATAGATCCACAATAATCCAAAATATTAATGTATTCTTTATCAAGAAGTGTGTGGATGATGCCTACTTGTCTTAGCAGGATTTCCAAGGTAAATGCATCGTCTACATTGCTGCTTAGTAGCATCTCTAATGTCAGTCACTCAGACGGCCAGTAGAGGTGCTTCCTGTGTCAGTGTTTCACACTCTGCATAGAGATTCTGCATGTTCCCCATAGAGATGAATCTCTAGGAGATGCTGATTGGTGCAGTATGACGTTTTGCTGTGCATATGCAATAGTCTATCAATGCTCTCCTATTGGGAAAGTACTGGAGTTGCACAGATCAAGATTGCTGATCTCAGCCATGGATGTGGAGCCTGGCGGGCCAGCTACAGCGAGATCGGCGCGGAATGTGACAATAAGTGAGTAAAATTAACTTTTTACTGAGATTGGAAGGGGGGGGGGGGAGGGCGGTCACCTAAAGCCACTTCAGGACTAACATGTTTGTAATCCTGACACTATACTGTTCCTTTAAGCAGTATTCCACTTTAATTTTTGGATACAAGTCCTACTGATGGAAGTAGTATCATTTTTAAAGTGCTTGTATTCTACAGCATGATTCCTTTATTTAGGGTTATGCATGTACAGCACTCCAATTACTGTCAGCTAGTTTTTCCCTCATGAGAGGTTAGCGAAAGGTTTTAAAAGCCTCCTCATTTTAAATACCAGCAAATTATCAAATGGTAATGAAAACTTTAGATAGGATTACAGAAAACCCATGGGATGAGTTTTAATATTCATTATGCAACATTCCTCATGACCCAAATACATTTATTTTTTCTTTACACTGAGCATGTCTAATTCCCTTTCAAACTTAATGCTACTCTAATATAACACTTAACTTGGTAAGTGCTACTCTTTATAAAAACACATTTAATGTCTTTGAATTGCAGGTGTTTTTTTTAGTAGGACTTTCCTAAATTTAAAATTGATTGCAAATCTGAGAGGTAGCTTCTCAGATATTTGTAAGACTACATTTTCTCCTCAAAGGCAGTGGATCCTTAGATGCATCTAGTAAGTATTTGATTTTACAAATCATCTGATGTCTGTTCTGTTATACAATGCATTGTTTTAGTGTTGTGTATATCCATTTTAGATGTTCATATTATTAAGGCAAAGGAAAGGTTTGTTTACTGTAAGAACAATCAGGATGTGGAATTCTCTGCCTGAAGAAGTGGTTTTATCAGAGTCCATACAGATGTTCAAACAGCTACTAGATGCATACTTGCAAAAACAGAATATTCAAGGATATAATCTTTCAATGTAGGGTAATAACTGCTTGATCCAAGGATAAATCTGACTGCCATTCTGGGGTCAAGAAGGAATTTTTTTCCTAGCTTGTTGCAAAATTGGAAGTGCTTCAAACTGGGTTTTTTTGCCTTCTTTTGGATCAACAGCAAAAAACATATGTGAGGAAGGCTGAACTTGATGGACACAAGTCTCTTTTCAGCTATGTAACTATGTAACAGTCTACATACACTCTACCCAAATACATCCCTGTATTTACACAAACACACACTATACATATTCATGGCTATATCCATACACATTGACATGACACACAAAAAATATGCTCACAAATAGACTGGATATTAATTTTAGGTCTGGCTACTAAATACTTTAGGTTTTGTGAGCAGGGAGGGCAGTTTATATTTAAAGGGACACTATAGTCACCAGAACAACTACAGCTTATTGAATTTGTTTTGGTGAGTAGAATCACTACCATCAGGCTTTTTGCTGTAAACACTTTTCAGAGAAAATGCAGTGTTTACATTACAGCCTAGTGATAACTCCACTGGCCACTCCCTCAGATAGCTGTTAGAGATCCTTCCTGGGTCATGGCTGCCTAAAATGCATTCGAACATTCAGTGTCTCCTCCCTCTGCATGCAGACACTGAACTTTCCTCATAGATTCATTCATTCATTCAATTCATCTCTATGAGGAGATGCTGATTGGCCAGGGCTGTGTTTGAATCATGCTTGCTCTGCCCCGATCTGCCTCCTTGTCAGTCTCAGCCAATCCTATGGAGAAGCATTGTGATTGGATAAGGCCACCACTTCTGATGTCAGCAGACAGCTTGCTATTCTGAGGCAAACAGCATGCAGAGTTACAGCTTCTGGCTTGAATACAGTAAGTTTTTGCTATATTTATGGAGGCATGAGGGGCCCAGGGGGGCTAGATAGTGGTGTTAACACTATAGGGTCAGGAATACATGTTTGTGTTCCTGACCCTATAGTGATCCTTTAACTCTAAACATACCTCAACATGTATAATACACCCGACCAAAAATGCCAAACCTGAAAGCACCAGCAATCCTACGAATGTGAGCAGAGCTCTGGCACGGGAACTAAACAGCAACCCTTTTGCCATGTCTTATATAAAAGCACATTATGCAGGCTGAATTTTGACAATAAGTGCCCAAAAATAAGTTTACGTTAATCTGTTAATTTCATGTTATCTACTTGGAAAATATGTGAGGTACGAACTGCCAAGACTTGCAATGTTCTACAAACTACTGGCGAATACTGTTTTTTACTGCCGTTCATCACACAGGCGACTATTGCTTACATTAATTTTTGTTTTATTTTATTCTCTCTACTTCAGAGGGGGGGTCTCCATGCCTTACCTTGATCTTAGGCAAACCAACACTGCCACATGGATAACTAAAATCCAGCCCAGCTTACCTAATGTCTACGATACCGCAAAAAGTAGGCATACCACAGAGAGAGCAGACGCAGTACACTCCGGACCCCAGTGGCTACTCACGCATGGTCTGACATAGCTTGACATAGCATCTTACTTTACTACACAGCATCTTACCTACTACATTGAACACAATACGATGGTTACTAGTTGTTAAGTTTTTAATAGTTTATGTTATTACTAGCCCCCCGGGGAACACTACACGCGAGCACAATACTCGCATATGTATACTCCCGTAGGTCAGCATACCCGCACAAGGAACACAATCCCACACGTTCCCTACTAGCCTATAGGCACGACGCTTTCCAGGAAAACTATAGATGCCTTCCACACGCGCACCATCATCATGTTGTTGGGCAGGGCGACCCGACTGGGGCAGAGCAGGTACACTGTCATTACATGCCCACCACAATGCAAAGAATTCTAAAATCTATTATTTTTATGCATATCAGATACCGGTCAGTTTATACGCAATGTCCTGATATATGTATCTTTAGAAAATCATGATAATTAACCTTGTTACTGTTTAGATATCACTGCATCCTATATCTCTAGCTAGCGACTACCAAGCATATGAAAGTCCTACTGTATTTAACGTTGAAAAGTATTAATCATATTTTCTAAAAATGTGCATTGATATACCTGCCATGTTGTAAAAGTCTAATGACAAATGTGAACGAGAGCTGTTGTGGCTCAGTCTACATCGTTGTTAACCATACGCACGCAAAAATAAAGAATTAAAAAACCCTCACTTCAATTGTGCAAATACTTCCGTGCAGCTTCTAAATTATGCATAGATAGTTCTCCTTATAGTTATAGAATATTTCATATATTTCATATATCTTTATCTTTGACGACAAAGAGCATTCTTCTTTTGCCTGAAGCTTAAAAGTGAAATTCAACTATTTTACCTCTAGGAGGAGCCAGTACGTTTTGTTGCACAACAGTGATGAAGCAAACAGATAATACATTTCTTCTCATGCTCAATCAACTACATTTACAAGATATAACAATTGCATTTGTATTGTGAAAGCATGTGACTTACTCATTTCCTCTGTCATTTCCATTTTCATATTTTCCTTCTGGAAATTCTGCATTGTTTGGAGAGTTTTCTGTGGGTCCATTTTTTTGTTCACTGCTTGCATAGTCTATACAATAAAATTTCAGAAGGTGCAACTTTTATCTTATGTATTTAATATAATATATCTTAGATTTTATTTACAACATATACATTTTTTTTGTTCTACTGATGAATATAGTGGTGAAACTGGGGCTAAATCTATGTGTTTGGAGTGAGTGCACCAGACAAACTTGCGCATATGTTTAAATTGGCAGTTAAAAGGGGGTACTATTAGCTTTGCAAAAAAATATAAAGAAACATCTAACCCACCATCAGTTCATGCTTTCAGGACCTATACATTATGTTTTTTTACCTGTTTAAGATGAGCTTTAAGAATAAGCCACGATTAAGGGATTGGCACATAGTATAGCCAATCGTGATGTAGGACATAAATATATTACACAAACCCAGTGTACAAACTGCACTCAAAGAAAAGAATGTAAATTCCCTCATAGCGGGACATGGTTGTCTAACAAGTTTTATATTAAACTGATACTTATTCAAAGGTTTGACGATTGGTTGTTTTACAAAACATGGTATTAACTGACAAATACAAATGAGAAATAATACAATCTATGGACGAGATAACCAACAATTGTCAGATTTTTTTCCTAATCACTGGTCACATGGCAAATTAAAACAAAAAAACTTAACTAACAGAGATCCTCTATATCAGATTCATAAATTATTCTGATAGAAGTCAACTGTTATGGCCCAGTTCTCACCTTTGCTGTTGTGGACATTGCACCTGCCATCTTCATCTGTGAGCTCATGACCTTCGTCTGTGTGGACATCGATGTAACCTTTGAACTAACAGCATACGTTCGAGTTTTCTGTTTCCGAAGTTGCACAAGTTGTTTTGCAAGAACGCGGCACGCATCTTTGTTACCAGTTTTTGCCATCTTTTTAATCTCCATTTCCTAGTAAATCAAAAATACTATTAAATCATACTTTAAAAAAAATAAAAGCTACGTCATTAAACAGTCATTCTAAGCACCAAAACCATTACAGTGTAACACAATGGTACTGGGGCAATCTCAGCAGTGTTAATGATGCAGTTTCCAAGAAAAGCAACTAGACTAGAGGGTATTCCGAGCAAGGTCCTGTAAAGACTGCAGGACTGGTGTACTGCATCTCCCGTCTGAATGCATCCCATAGAGATGCAAGGAATGAATACATCTCTAAGAGGAGATGCTGAATGATGCAACGCTGCCACATCGTCACTGAGAATCTCATATGGGGCAGAGAGGCAGTTACACAGAAACCAGTGCATCGATGGACAACAGGTAAGAAAAAAAAGGCTTTGTGCTCCCCTTTCAGAAATTAAACAATCTAACTATATAGCAAAACACTAATGTTAGAAATACATGTTTGTTTTCCTAACAGAGCGTTCCTTTAACTTTGCCCTTTAGTATGTCTAATGCAATGAGAAAACAAGCTGCCAAAGTGAGTGACTTTTTGTTTGTTTTGTTTTTTAATTTCCATCTTGTTTTCTTTGGCCTTTCATCTATGTCTAACACAGCATAGTCTGTTGTATAACCTTGAAATAAAAATAATTTGATGTAAAAATAAAAAAAGTCCAAACTATTTAATTCCAAATTTAACTGCATTTGATAGGTCGTCTTTAAAGGACCACTCTAGTGCCAGGAAAACATACTCGTTTTCCTGGCACTAGAGTGCCCTGAGGGTGCCCCCACCCGGCTCTGGAAAGGGGAAAAGGGTTAAAACTTACCTTTTTCCAGAGCTCTCCTCCTCCTCTCCGCCTCCGTTCCGCTAGCTGCGCGCACATTCAGCCGGTCTCATAGGAAAGCATTATCAATGCTTTCCTATGGACGCTTGCGTGCTCTCACTGTGATTTTCACAGTGAGAAGCACGCAAGCGCCTCTAGCGGCTGTCAATGAGACAGCCACTAGACGATTAGGGGGAAGGCTTAACCCATTAATAAACATAGCAGTTTCTCTGAAACTGCTATGTTTATAAAAAAATGGGTTAACCCTAGCTGGACCTGGCACCCAGACCACTTCATTAAGCTGAAGTGGTCTGGGTGTCTAGAGTGGTCCTTTAAGTTGAGGACCATTTATAAAAAATAAATACATTATTCACTGGCACATTCTTTTCGCATTACTAAGTCATGCTTAATCACTATAAAAAAATTATTGTTTTTTCACCACTTTCCAGTCTCGACCACTAGCCTTTTAGATATACTTATTGTTTACCTTGATAGCCTCTAGCATGTCTATTTTATTTCTGCCCTTCAATTACTTGTTCTCACAAATGCTTTTTTTTGTAAGACCAATGGCTTATCCTTGCTTTCTCACTTGAAGTCTTTACTGATGGGATAATATGAAACTGGAGCATGTTTTATCTAATAATTTTGTAAAATGCTGCAGTTCTTCTTCTTTAGGTGAGGGCTAAGTTACCTAAAATACAGATTGATGAACTACATGCGGAGAGGAAATAAAGTGAAGAAGCACCAATATATTTAAGAGTTTAATGCAAGATTAAGTACTGCTCTCAATGTAAAAAAGATTAAATGTGGGTGGAAGGGAATACCGCACAAAAGTTAAGGACCAGTAGTAGTAAAAAAATAAATAAAAATTCAGCACAATGTCTCTACACCTCCTGGGATTTGCCAGACTTTGAGTTAACGTTTTATTTCTTTAACATTAGACCTAATGATGTCTAGGATGTCTAAAAAGCCAGGTGATAATCAGTCAGATGATAAACTGTCTTCATGATACAATCCGGCCATCATTCCTATTACAAGTCATGGCTCTAAGGAAGAAAGCATCATCAAAAGGAAGAAAAACATGGGGTTGTAAAAATGTGAACCACTTCACAAATATATCAAGACATCATGGGGATTAGTAATGAGGCTCAGTACAACTCATAGATGCTCTAACACTTAAGTGTGCTATAAATTCAATTACATATCTTTTGTCTACGGCAACAAATGAAGATGGCAAGCGAAAGGGAATAAAGCACTTTAATGTGCTTTGTCCGGAGTTGCTCAGAGTTCTTCCCTTTGTTTAGGTTACTCTTGATTTAACACAATTCTCTGTGAAAGCCAAGGTGTAAATACCTATTACAGCAGACAGTTTCAATGGCTCTTACCAGCTGTTTCTCTTGTTTCTCCAGGGCTGCTCGATCTCGGGTAATAGCCCTCTGTGTGCCTCTTAGCTCCTTATTCTGCTCCTTTATTATATCTGAGGGGATAAGGAAGTGAAATAGCTTAGAAAATAAAACCACTCGCTACACGCAGCACTGTCTACATTACATGCATTTCATGTTTCCTATACCAATGTTCTGCACGTGTTTTAAACTCCAGGAAAAGTAGGAAAACAATGAACTGAGAAGGAAATATTCTTAATTCCACTAAGGGTTAATGCAAGCTGCTAAAATGTGTAATGTCAGATGTATAATCCTTACCGAGAGCTTTAATATCCAGCAACATGATCCGATCAAGCTCAATGCTGACTTGCAAGTATGAATATTTAATAGATAAAATATCCAATATTTCAGAACGAGCGGTTTAAAAATGCAGGTTTTATATGTCTGCACTGTACATCTAATGGAAAAACGGGATGTCTACAAAGCACTAATGTAACCGTCAGTGTTGCAGTATTAGCAAAGTAAATCTACTTTTCATGCATATGCATTTTATTGCCAGAATCCTTGGAAAAGGCATCAGCCAGGCATGGTGTGGAATGAAAAGCACAATGACTGCTTTTAATGAGAAGTAACTTGCTTGGGGATTTAAAGTTAAACGTGTACAGATTCCGAGGTTTCCATTAACTTCTTGATTAAACTTAACGATAAACAGAGCGGTTTATAATTAGGCCTTAAATGTGACACAAGAAGTGGCAAATTTTTGGAATGTGAACAATTCATTCTTCAACCACATGTTTAAAAAAAGTATCATATCAGTAACAATTATATGTGCAATTACTAAAAATTCCCTTTGAGGACATCGGATGCTCATGTGTATATACACATGTATAGTAAAGGGACACTCCACTTGATAAAAATTTTTTTAAATAAACTATTTACGAGATACACAGGATCAATGAAAACAAGCATGCATTTCATTATGTATTTTTGCATTGGGGTCTAAAAACAGCTTTAAAAAGCTGCAGATCGTGTTTGCAGTCTTTTTGCGAACCCTTTCCTTAACAACCAGCACATCCCAATGCAGCACAATTAGAAGTCTTTTCAAGGTAGGTGCTCTAAGCCTAGGGTCAGCAACCTATGGCACTCAAGACCGCCAGCGCCTATCAGTGGGACTTCAGATATCTGCTAGTGCAGCCCGAGCTGTGATTGCAGGTTGAGAGACAATCCTCAATTTACACATTACAGCACTTAGAGGATGTGATATCAGATCACTTTCTCCACTCCTTGTGAAGAGGAGTCTGCACTGGAGTAAAGCAGCCCACAGCAGCTATCCCAGCTCCTGCCTTGACCTGTACCTGACCATCCCAGTCCTCCACTGGACCATCGGGAAGCCACCCACACTGCTAGATATGCACAAGAAGCCTCCCCTTCATACAAATAGCCCACACACAAAGAGTCACAAACATAACACCACTGACAATTCACCTACAGAACCCCACAAGCAGCCTCTCACATTACAGACAGCAATGTTACATGTAGGAACAATAAAGCAGAGTAGAAATTGCAGTCCTTGAGAGATTATCCCCAAGGAGAAAACAGGTCTCCAGAGCGTCTTGAACAGGTTAAACAAGACACTTTTGGTCAGACTTGTTTTCTTAAGCATGCTTTTTTGAATTTTCAAAGCTAAAGGGGCATGATTACATGACATGTCCCACACAATTTAGAAGCCAGTGCCTAAAGCCTGGAAAACATCCATCATTCCATTGATTGCACAAAAAATGTAAAACAATGGTTTGGGAGGTCCTCAAACACAAAAGGGGGATATGTATCAAAGTGTTCTAAAAAAAAATAAAAATAAAAAATTCCAGCAGATCTGGAAGTTTAATGGTACTTGTCTTTTTCCCTATAGAACTTGCCAAATCACAGTAGGCTTTTCAGATCTTATAGTATACATTGGAAGTATCCATTTTTCTTGATATAAGAATAATTTCAATCTTATTAGAAAGTTCTAATAATTATTAATAAATTATTGGTATTTATATAGCGCCAGCTTATTCCACAGCGCTTTACAATAAGACGGGAATTTACCAAATGAGACAATAACAAAATGTAACAGGAACAATAGGTAGTTAAGGACCCTGCTCAAACGAGCTTACAATTTAGAGGAGGTGGGGTATAAACACTCAATAGGAAGGGTATTGAGGGAGACAGCAAATAGTTCTGGTAGCAGAACTGGAGGTGAGAGAGGAGTGTGGCCCTTTTATGCTTACTCTTGGAGGCAATAAGCATTCCTGAAAAGATGGGTTTTGAGCTCACTTCAGTCAGCGGTGAGAAGATTAAAGAGTTTACCGGTATTTAAGTCTTTTGTTTAAAAAAAAATATATATATATATTTTTTTTTACTTTATAAGTTGTTACTGGGCATTATTCATTAGGTCCCACTCTTATAAACCTACAAAATAAACTGTTAACTTGCCTAGAATTCCAATGACACAGTTTCCCTCTCCATGGTCTAATTATTATTATTATTTATATAGCGCCAACAAATTCTGTAGCGCTGTACAATGGGTGGACTAACAGACACATAATTGAGATCAGACCACTGGACATACAGGAACAGAGGGGTTGAGGGCCCTGCTCGATGAGCTTACATGCTAGAGGGAGAGGAGTATAGTGACACAAAGGGTTAAAGTAGCGGAATTAAATAGTTTGTAGAGAAGTGTTTATGGAGTGCTTGGTAGGTCATTTTTGACAGTTGCAGAAAAGGAGTCATGGGGTGGGGGATGAGAAACCTGGTGACAGTTTATTGATACACTTTAATGAAGAAGTGAGTTTTCAAAGATCATAGAGAAGCATTTGATTGGACCGTATCACTAGGTCAAAGCACATACATGTGCAGGAGGATATTGACGATGGGAGGGGATATAAAAAAATTAGAAACAGAATAACTTGCTGGAGGGAAGCGGGAGGGGTGGGTGCACAGAGGTAAGAAGGGGACAATGAAGCTCCCCCTTGCAGAGGCACTGTCTGTAAGGGTAGAAGCAGAGTATTTTGTTGCACAGAATTGTCATTAGACAGCCTGGAACAGAGTTCCGGGGCTGCCTAAATCACATGTGCCAGGGGTGCAACTGGCCCTCGGCACAACACTGCAAATGTCTCTGGATGAATTGCATTTTAAGCTGAACCGCAGCACATACAGATTCTAACCATTTCTGGTTTTAATAAGACTGGTGTCTCTGAATTCTACTATAGCAGAAAACGATTCTAGGATCCACTCTCTATACAAGTTGAATCATGTCAAAGATCTTTGTGTCTAGATGTAACAAGCTGACTACTTTTACAGCAAGAGCAAAAAACATGCAGACCATAAGATCAAATCAGGTAGGCAAAGTCTCTATGTTGATTTCCATTTCTTCATTATCCTTAGGATGTAGAACCATGCATTTGTCAAGCCCATCATTACTAGAGGTTTAGCTTTAAATTACATGTACAGACTATTAACAAAAACACAAGCACTAAAAAAGTTATAAAGCCATAGCAAATCTACCAAGATTGTCAGACAAATGCAATTGTGTTGGTGCCCAGAATGTAAATTAAAAATAAACCAAAACACTACAGCTCACTATAATGGCTATTGTGCCAGGAGTGTCCTGGCACCCCCTCCACCCATCTTGAGGCATAAAACCAGTTTTGAAAGGTTTGAGATCTCACATGAGGTTTGCCAAGCACCACTCCTGCCTCCACTACAATTAGCCGAGAGACGGAAGTTCCTCAGCAGGAACTTTAGTTAGTTTGTTGGCTGAGAACCACCAACTGACGCTCTCAACCAATAAGCTTAGGGCATACCTCAAGCTTGGCAGATGGCAGAAGAGGAGGAGAATAGAGCCTGGCGGTAAGTAGTCACACCATCAAAAGTGTAGTGATATCTAGGGTGCCTGGACTGTTCCTTTCAGTTGCCAAGGTAATTTCCCCACACTGTTAACAGCCTATCAGGGGTATGCTGGGTGCCAGTCACTTCACGTGGAGAACTGGAGGCTCCAGCTAGGAGTTCCTTTAGCCCTTTTGATCCATCCAGATCAAGCACTTTGGCTAAGAGAATCAGCTGATTGTTCTCCTTCAATAACCTAGCCCGACACAAATAGGGATAGCTTAATGCAGAGAGCATCCAGATAGCATAGAGATGCTGATTGGTGGATGGGAGACCCCAAGTAAGTTGTCAAATCGTTAGCAAATGGTGTGACTATTTAATAACGATTACTTACAAGGGGGAGGGGAACCACTTTTAAGATACAAGGGTAATAAGAAAAGTTGAAAGGAAAAAAAACATCAAAACACTTCTACTGGCATAATAGTAAAATGCACATTTTACTACAGGTCATTTCAAATCTCATTCACTCAAAACCTATTATTTTTATCTACAGATCTTTATTGACTTCTATCCAGCTATACCTTAGCACCAGCCATTTCATTACCTCATTCCCACAACCAGCCTGACACTCCATCTGTAGCTCAACCAACTCTGCATGCCCCACTGGCAGCAGAAACTAACACGTAAAACAACACCCAGTGACGACGTGTAGTTCATCAGCTGGGCATCAGTTCCAGTCAGTTAACTGCTGTCAAAACTAATGGCAGCAGCATTACAACCAACTGTTTTCTCACCACTCCATTCACAACTTTGTATAAATGCTATTGCAGCCGCAATTGTGTCCACATCATAGTATGCTGTGACGGAGAGGGCAGGGGGGAAGTGGAGAAATGTAAGGTATTGTAGCGGAGCTCTGCTACCACAACTAGTTATCTCCTCTGTTCCTTCCTCGAAGCTGAAAGAAGCATTGTAACAATCAAATACCTTTCCCACAGAAACTAGACAACACATAGTTCTGGGAGTCAACTGAGCTTTATTTGGCCACACACGGCTTTTATGCACAGCCCCTAGCATGGGGTCTACATTGTAACATTACACAGGTTTCTTGCCACGAGTCTGTGTCTGAGAGATAATTGAGCCCAATATAAGATAACTCAATTATCTCTGTTACAGGAACTAACATAAAAATACCTTGAAAATGCATAAAAAATAAATAAATACCGTAATCCCACAAAAGTCATATCCCCGAACAGCTTGAGTCTGAGCGCACAGATCCCTTTGGTGGATTGGGAGCGCCATTCGAATGAAGTTCTGACCGGTCGGCCACGAGGTGATGTCCCAAAATAGTTCCACAGAAAACAAGGCAACGACCAGTCATCTTTTGAGGGTTCCCATATGAACACCGACGAATGGCTGATAGGGAGTGAATGCTCCCCCTGTTCGGTAGTTCCTGTATCCCAAACACTATTCTCCTAACTGTTCAGGCAGTTGGACGGGGGTGTACGGACAGCTGAACAAAAGGAATAAAAGCTTATTTAACAAATCCATTCTGCTACAGGTATGTACCTGCTAACATGGTGCTAGCTGCTCAATACTTGGATGTGAAGGAAAAAGATAAAGTAAATTACTAGGCATCATGTTGAACTAGCATTTATCAACTACTGCCTTAAAATGATACCCATATTAAGAGGGGCCCGCTGTAGTGGTTCTGATGCCAAGTGTGACCTGGTGCCACCACTCCCAGTGTAAGCAAGTCATTTAAAAATGGTTTGTCAACTTACTTGGGGTTTGCCAGGCATGTGCTCTGGTGCCAGAAGCCCTTGCAAAGTGTTTCCATTAGCTCCACAAGCTTATTACTGAGTGTCAACTGACTGAGCTTAGATCGATGCAGGAGCTTTCAGGGCAGAGGAGAGGGTTGAGGATAGGCTGTAGGCCCCTAGTAAGTGGTCTAAAAGTTCTTAAATGGTTTGACACCATGGTACTCCTAGCACCATTACCAATACCGTTAGCTGGAGTAGTTCTGATGCTTGGAGTGTTTCTTAAATAATGTGTGTTCCTGCTTAGGTTTAAGCACAACATGACTTTCTTCTCCACGTGACAACAATCCAGGTTTATAAAATCCTGTGCAAACTCAGAAGATGAAGTCAAATTTGTAAAGACCTGCTATAGCTTTCTTTTTGAGATTTAATGATCACAACATAAGGAACAAAACATAGTGTTACATTCCATCTGCAGTTATTTAATAGGCTGTATTTGGCCAAACCACAATATCACAGATTTAAAGATGCATTTATCCCATTGCTGATACTGAACTGAAATACAAGCTGCTGCAGACTGCAACACAATTAGCCCCCTCTTAAATGTTCCAGTGTGTCTGCTTCGTAGCCTTCCTATGAGATAGATGCTGCAGTTTTAACATGGCATATGAACTTTAAATGTATGCACATCTCCCCAAAGAAGAAGCTTGATTGAGCAGCATAACAAAACATTAGAATGAACATGTACATTTTAAGTGAATATTTCATGTAAGTTGGTAAATCATTGTAGCTCAAGCTTTACACTATAGCACAATCACCTTTAACAAAGACAATTTAACTAAAATGTTAAAATAGTATTGTGTTCTTCCTAAACTGGACTTACTACAATATCCAATGTAGTAAGTGCTACCTGGACTAGATGTCATCGGGCTTAAAAAGCTATGGAATAATTTAGGGTGTTTTATGAGTGTCAGACAAGCAGTATGTTTTCGTTTAAATGTGATCATGTCACTTTTCTATGACTACAGGTTTATGAAGTAGCATTCCAATAATAATATTTACTGTTAATCAAAAAACTGACAATATTGGAAAAGGCTATCCAATACTTTTTACCAGATGTGTAATTTAAAGACTACATAAGAAATCATACAGTATATTGTACTTTACATTTTATTTAACATAATTAGACAGTGCTTTTATTTCCTTATTTAACCATGTGCACAATAATACGCATAATACAATGTGTGTGTCATTCACTGAATGAGTCAGTATTTGGGATCAACCTCTTTTTCGATCACCTGACCAGTGCCTCACGTAACTGATGTCATTGCGTCTCTTCCGGTATTCAAGTTTCTAAAAATAGAACTTTAAAACTAGTATAGGTGAGAGGCAAGGAGTGTCTGGTACCTGAAACTTAAAGGGGCAATTACACATTTGTTTTACATATTTAGTGTGTAAACAGCTAGATAGCCGGAAGTAATTATTGCTTTATTATCTAAGACTAAGCTACCTTTTTATTATACTGCACAATAATAGTACATTCATATAAGTATATGAAAAATCTCAGCAATGCCAAGAACCAGCCGTCTGAGTTTAAAAAAAAAAAAAAAAAAAAGGCATACATAGAGAAAGAAGAGCATTGTCTACTCTGTAAAATTAGTATTTCTGAAAACACACACTTTATTATTGGATTATATTTCCAAAAAAAGCAGCATGTATCGTGCAAGCTTCATCAATGAATCCACTGTATTTATAAATACGACCTCTGCTGGGAGACTATTCTATGCAACAGGGACTCTTTTGGAGAAAACATTGTCTAGTGTTAACCTTAGAAGTCTCATTGAAAAGCAAAGTCAGGCTGTAGAAAAAGCAGCATTACTCTCATGCATTAACTTTTTGGCACAATATAATTATTGTAAGGTTTTTATAAAAAATAAGATACCCCAAGTATAGTGTATATAACTAGATAAGCAGTGCTTACTAAAGGGAGATATAACTAGAGATATGAACACAGTGGATGAATTTCATGCATCCATTACCCAAGAACTAATAACAGCTAGATATAAAACATTGTCCTTCAATAAAGTACAAAATCTAAAGCAAGACAATAGTGTTAAAATCAGAATAAGAAACCGTGACCTATTTTTAGACACAAAGAAGGCAACAAAGCACAAAATCACACGGATAACCGACAAGAATCAGATGAGCATAGCAGACATAAAGAAAGCTCCTAGACATAAACAGGTTGGCAAGAGTGGGGAGCCAGACAAGCACATAGTGCAGAGAGGATGAATTCACAATGACAGCCTTGGAGTCTAAGCAGAAAGGAGGGTGACTTGCTGCACATTCAGTATATATACAATCTGGCTTAAGCAAGTATGGAGAATCTTGCATTCTCAACATTCTTTCAGTCAAGTCCAAGACTAACAAAACTGGGAGACTAAATAAGTGTATGGGGATTCAGTATATAAGATATTGAGGGTAAATGAACCAGAGAAAGGTGCAAACAGTAGTTTGTACAGACGGACAGATTATAGAAAAGGTGAGGACAGCTTTTTGGAAAGAGGAAACAGCCTATAGAAGAGTTGGGGCACAGTATTTTGCAAAGAGGATGTGCTCTCTATTAAAGAAGGGGGTACAACATTTAGAATAGAGTAGGCAGTCTGTAGAAGAGTTGGAGGAACAGTATTTTGGACAGGGGGCAGTGTACAGAAAAGGTGAGGACATACCATTCTGGATAGAGAGTGTGTCAGCATTTCAGGCTGAGGAAGCTGTGTGCAAAGGAGTTAAAGGCAACTGGGGTGTCTATATAAGAGATGGGGACATAGTGTTTTGAATAGTGAAGGCATTCTACATAAGGGTTGAAGCACATACAGAGAACAGTCTACATAAGAGAGGGGTGGGAGGGGGACAGAGAATAACCTACACAAGGGATGGGGGTTAAACATTTTGGAGCGAGAGAAGAAATATATAAAGGGGTAGGGACACAGTCTATACAAGGAGTGGGGGGCACTGCATTTTGGACAGAGGGGGACAGTATATAGAAGGGTTGGGGGCAAAGTATTTTGCACAGAGGGGGACAGTCTATAAAAGGAGTTGGGGCCCAGTAGTTTGGACAGAGGGGGTCTATAGAAGGAATGGGAGGCACAGTATTTTGGACAGAGGGTAATAGTCTATACAAGAAGTGGGGGCACAGTATTTAGATAGTGGATGACAGTCTATAGAAGAGGTGGGGGCATAGTACTTTAGACAGTGAGGGCACAGTATTTTAGACAGAGGGAGGGCAGTCTATATCATGAGTGGGGAAACAGTATTTTAGACAGAGTGGGGCAGTCTATAGAAGAAGTGGGGGCACAGTATTTTAGAGAGAGGGGGCAGCCTATAGAAGAAGTGGGGGCATGGTACTTTAGACAGTGAGGGCACAGTATTTTAGACAGAGGGGGCAGGCTATATAGGAAGTGGGGGCACAGTATTTTAGAGAGAGGGGGAAGCCTATAGAAGAAGTGGGGGCACAGTATTTTAGAGAGAGGGGGAAGCCTATAGAAGAAGTGGGGGCACAGTATTTTAGAGAGAGGGGCAGTGTATAGAAGAAGTGGGGGCACAGTATTTTAGAGGGGGAAGTGTATATAATGAGTGGGGGCACAGTATTTTAGACAGAGGGGGCAGTGTATAGAAGAAGTGGGGGCACAGTATTTTAGAGAGGGGGCAGTGTATAGAAGAAGTGGGGGCACAGTATTTCAGAGAGAGGGGGCAGTGTTTATAATGAGTGGGGGCACAGTATTTTAGAGAGAGGGGGGCAGTGTATAGAAGAAGTGGGGGCACAGTATTTTAGAGAGGGGTCAGTGTATATAATGAGTGGGGGCACAGTATTTTAGACAGAGGGGGGGCAGTGTATAAAATGAGTGGGAGGAACAGTATTTTAGACAGAGGGGGCAGTCTATATAATGATTGGGGGGGCACAGTATTTTAGACAGAGGGGGGTAGTGTATAGAAGAAGTGGGGGCACTGTATATAATGAGTGGGGGCACAGTATTTTAGAGAGAGGGTGGGCAGTGTATAGAAGAAGTGGGGCACTGTATATAATGAGTGGGGGCACAGTATTTTAGAGAGAGGGTGGGCAGTGTATAGAAGAAGTGGGGGCACAGTATTTTAGAGAGGGGGGCAGTGTATAGAAGAAGTGGGGGCACAGTATTTTAGAGGGGGCAGTGTATAGAAGAAGTGGGGGCACAGTATTTCAGAGAGAGGGGGGGCAGTGTATATAATGGGTGGGGGCACAGTATTTTAGAGAGAGGGGGGGCAGTGTATAGAAGAAGTGGGGGCACAGTATTTTAGACAGAGGGGAGCAGTGTATATAATGAGTGAGGGGCACAGTATTTTAGACAGAGGGGGTAGTGTATATAATGAGTGAGGGGCACAGTATTTTAGACAGAGGGGGGCAGTCTATATAATGAGTGGGGGCACAGTATTTTAGAGAGGGGGCAGTCTATATAATGAGTGAGGGCACAGTATTTTAGACAGAGGGGGGCAGTGTATATAATGAGTGGGGGGCACAGTATTTTAGACAGAGGGGGGCAGTGTATATAATGAGTGGGGGGCACAGTATTTTAGACAGAGGGGGGGCAGTGTATATAATGAGTGGGGGGCACAGTATTTTAGACAGAGGGGGGCAGTGTATATAATGAGTGGGGGGCACAGTATTTTAGACAGAGGGGGGCAGTCTATATAATGAGTGGGGGGCACAGTATTTTAGACAGGAGGGCAGTCTAAATAATGAGTGGGGGGCACAGTAGTTTAGACAGAGGGGGGCAGTCTATATAATGAGTGGGGGGCCCAGTATTTTAGACAGAGGGGGGCAGTCTATATAATGAGTGGGGGGGCACAGTATTTTGAAGGGTGCAGGTGACTCACCGTCCACGGTTTTCTTCTTAAACAAGGAAGCCATGGCTGTGCCCGGTGTGTGTCCGATCCCTGAGTTCCCCTGTCCTGCTCCCCGCGGTTGCTGTGTTGCCCTGTTACCCCCGGTCGGTCGGTGTCTGTCCGCTCCCCGCTCACCCCCTGCCCTCAGCGCTATTTCCTGATTGACTGAGGAACCAGGAACCGGTTCCACGGCTGCGCTCTGTCACGTGACCGGCCCCTGCATCACGCGCTCCCAGTGACGTCCACTCTCCTCTCCCCCCCTCAGTTTCCCAGTGACGCGGCGTTGTGCTCTCAATGCTGCCGCCGCTGGCCGTATTGAGTACTGCAGGAGGGGGACCTGTACTACCACAGTAATAGCCAGTCTGTAGCACTCTAGTCATTCCTTACCAGGCAGAGCATCATAAAGCAGTTTGTTCCTGTTGTTTTATATTGAACAGTGACTAGCAGAAAAACAGTCAATATAGTAAACATTCATCATATAACATTTGTTTTACACTTTTACCAGTTGCGAATTGCGGAGTTAGATTGGAAATTCATATCCACCCTGTATTCTGCATATTAATCAGTGCCAGGAATATACAATAAGGAATCAAATCTTTTAACTATTTGACACTTACCGGAGTCTTTCCAGTTTACTGTGATAAAGCCAAAGGACCATGGGCTTCCTAGGTGTCACTCCTTGGGGCATTGCAGTGGTTATGGTCCTTAGAGTGCCCCTTTAACTTTTCACAATGGGTCCCACAGCCAGTAGTTCCTGTGGTGTGTGTTTGCGAATTACTACAAGGCAGCATAGAAGTGGTATTTACACTTCGAAAGCCGATACTGGAGCCCTCTTAGTTATTGTGGGGGATATTGTTCAGGATTTATGCAGGGTAAATATTTATGGATGTTTCTGCCTCTTAGTATGAGCGCAGTACCCCTTACATTTTCAAGCATAGTCTTTATCCACTGTACATCAAATCTGTGTGTAAAGAGAGAGAGGAGATATGTATTGTCTGCTCACTGAAGTGCAACACCCATTAGTTACTAAGGTGCTTGTCTGTTTATGTCTTGTTCTGTTTTATCACGGGAACCACACCCTGGAAGATATTTTTTCTACTTACCCAAAATACTTTTTTTTCTAATTCTATATTAAATAAGGGGATTCAAATAGTATTACTATTTTCTTATTTTCCTTTTTGGAATCTGGGATTGCTTCCAGTGGGATGAATGGAGTTCATATATGAATATGAGATTGTTTTTGCGATGTCTCGCTTGTTGGAAGCAATAAACTTCTGGCTCCGTGTTCAGAGATTACTATATATCACACAGCACCGACCTGAACTGCATATTCGGAGGATCGGACTTTGGTAAGCATAGTTATATCAAGTGATCCAGCAACCTAATACCAATCTGGAGAAGAAGCTTTAAAGGAACACTATAGGGTCAGGAACACAAACATGTATTCCTGACTGTATACTGTTAAAAACACCATCTAGTGTTTTTACCACCCTTGCTTGCCTAAATATAGCAAAATCTTACCTTTATTGCAGCGTGCTGCTGCTGGCTCTGCCCCTGATATACCTGCTTGGCTGACATCATCAAAAGTGGTAAAATGAGCCAATTACAATGCATTCCCATAGTAAAGTACTGGATTGGCTGAGTTTGTCAAAGAGGCAGATCAAGGGCAGAACCAGCACAAGCCAAACGCAGCCCTGGCCAATCAGCATCTCCTCATAGAGATGAATTGAATCAACACAGTTATATGAGGAACGTTCAATGTCTCCATGCTGAGGGTGGATACTGAATGGCAGTGCTGCACACTGTGAAACACTGCCCCAAGAAGCACCTCTAGTAGCCATCGGAGGAGTGGCCAGTGGAGGTATCTCTAGGCTGTAATGTAACCACGGCACTTTCTCTGAAAAAAACAGTGTTTACTGCAAAAAGTCTGAAGGGAATTGTTATACTCACCAGAACAAATACAATAAACTGATACCTTTAAGTATCAAACGTATGTGGTTTTGGGAGCCTATTTGTCATGTTGCAGTATGCACGTTACTATGTAACATTGTGATAGTTATGGAAACCTATTATGTTTTGCCACAGGTTTCTGTGGATTAGTCAGCAAAAGTAAGTGTAAGTGCCTTTTGCCAAACTGAAACATTGATACTTTATGTATATATATATATATACTGAATACCTGGACACACGTTGTTTCTTTGCAGACAAAAGTCAGTACCAAATTTCATATTTAAAAATTACATAGTATTATCTGTTATCAAATCCAGACCAAATGCTTCATCAATAATATCTCCAGTGATTTCTGGAATGAAATAGTAGTGTGGTCTTGATCATGTACATAGACTTTACTAAATGTATCTAGATATCAGCTTGCACTGATTGTTATATGTGTAACAGACGTTTTAACATCTCTAAAGATCTTACTAAAGTGCTGGGAAGTGTGAGAGTCAGACATAGCCTGTTTATTTTTAACCTCTACCCTTTTTGGCATTTTATTTGATACCAGATACCTTATTACAAGTGCACTTGTTTAATATTTATGTTTTTTTTACTCTCTCAAGCCCAATGGAAGATGGAACAAAAATGTTTATTAGTGCAAACACCCCATGCTTATATTTTTATCCATTTGTTACACAATTGGCTTGCAGTTTGACATAGTAATACAGTTCGGAAAGGGGGTACGACAGATAGGTTTATCTGTAAATTACAATTTGGATTAAACTTGTAAGGTTTATACAGATTAAAACCGAAGGTCAAGCATAGAAATGTATCAAAGCCAACCATGGTTGTTTGTTAGAACACATTTACCGCTGCGAGCCCTGATGGCAGAAATAAATGACATTACCTTTCAGAGAGTGAGGCTTGTCACGGATGAGTAGCAGAACTTGGCAAGGCCATGCTACTTTCATTTGGGTCTCACCCAGTGGTATAAGAAGTATTTCTGTACAATGTCATTGAACTGTTTGCAACCAAAGTACCACTAAGGTGAGCAATACATTTTTCAAAAAAGCAGTCAACTGAGCAAAGAAATATTTTTTCCTGATCTCATGTGCGGGTATAGTAGCCAGCCATCTGGGCAACTTTATTTATTTTGACAAAATAGCTTTTTTTGGTCAGTTTAATGCCTAGGCTGAAATATATCACACTTTGAAACCATATGTTTTGTTTAACAATCTTAAACAATTTAAAGGAACACTACAGTGTCAAGAATACAAACATTCCTAACACTATCATTTTAAGATCACTATTTAGGCTCCCATCCCTCCTCTCTTACCTTTAAAAGATACGTTTGCTTGCCCTTTTCCAGCGCTGACTCTTGCTCCCGCTCCCACTCCACCTCCTTGGCTGAGATCATCAAATTTGATAGTAAAGCATTGGGAGGCAATTGCGCATGCACGGCAAAACACAGCACTGCTCCAATTAGCATCTCCTCATTGTGATGCATTGAATTAGTGTATGTCTATGGGGAGTTTTCAGTGTCTCCATGCAGATTGTGGAGATGCTGAACGTAGGTGCTGCACATAGTGCAGCAATGAAACAGGAAACATCTCTAGTGGCTGTCTGAGTGACTGCTGCTAGAGGTGTTGTTATAGGCAGCAATGTAAAAGCTGCATTCACATTGAAATTCCTGCAGGGACATGTTATAGACACCAGAACAACTACATTAAGCTGTAGTTGTTCTGGTTAGTGTAGTGTCCCTTTAAACATAGTAGAACATTCTCGGATTTTGGAGTGCAACACTGATATAAAGCCAGTTCTATATACAACTCTAAAATAATGTTTACATAACAGTCAATGCTAGATTTCTAGCATCCTTTTTTATTTTTTTCAAGATAAAGTTGAAAGATGTATGACCTTAGGGCTGCTGCATGATCATGTTGAAGTGAGGGCTGGTGCAAGGATTTTTTTTTGCTGCAGAGGTGCCTGTGTGTCTTTCTTGCTCCCTATCATTTTCCCAATTTGTGTATATTACACCTCTTTTGAGTTTTGTATCCCTTTTTATTATTCTTATACAAATTAGAATCTAAATGTACAAAATTCTAAATTTGCTCACAACAGGACAGGTCTAAACATCATAATCTCCTAATTCATATGTAGTGGTTATGGTGCGTGCTTTGGGTACAATCCTCTGATTTTTGGTCAAGCTGCTTTCTAATAGTTTGACCAAAACCTTAAAACCCTTAAGAATGCTCCCAATACATATGTTTGTAGAAAGGCAAGAGCACTGCAATTAGTTTGTATGAAGCTTAGGCTCACTTCTACCAAGCATGCATGTCTCCATATCCACTAGGGTTTCCAGATTATCATTTTAATTAGAGACCCCCATGAAAAATGTTCATTCTTGAAAGCAATAAAATAACCTCCCAGGAAGTTCTTACCATGTATCTAATAATGCAGCACGTGCAAAGCAAAAATTTATAGTACGTATCATAAATGACCTGTGTTATTAATACCTTCTAATATAATTTAAAAAACCATCGCTACCATGAAACCGTGTTTTCAATAGTAAAAATATGCTGATAAATTACCGTAATTTTATTAAAATAATGCACATTTGAACAATTAAAAACATTTGAGCCATAATAAAAAAATATATATATACTAAACAATAATAAGGAGCAATGAAATTATTCAACACACCATAAAACCTGCTACAAATTATTTAATAAAGCAGGAGTTAATTGTTCTTTAATGGCTTACGATGAATCAGTATTAATATCTTGAGAACTGGTGTTTGTGTGTAGATATCGTTGCTGTTTATTCCTGTGTAATGTCCCGTCATTGTCAGTTGAATGTGACAGTAAACCTTTAAAACTGATGGTCACACAATAAGTATTGAATACATTTGTGAGAAGTAATGGTATTTCTGATGCTGCACTTACTTTTAATTTATTGAATTTATTCAGGAATTCATGCATTGGAAGCTGGAGTAAAGAAAAGAAATGTTAAACAGTGCATGTCATGGATTTTGTATCGTATTGCCATCCGGCAAGAAAGATGTCATAAAAACAGTAGGTCGCAAGAAATATGTTTTATTTTTCTATTGTCTTTAAATCGTGTGACGGAAACGTGAAAACCAATTAATGTAAATCATGCTCAGTGAACATGTGGAATATCCAACTAAGAGAGAGCTCAGGGAGTGTGGAAAAAAAAGCCAGTCTATTTACATAGCGACGAATACAGCATGTATTATCACGCCATACCAGGTTATTCCATTGTTTGATAACATTTAATGCATGCTTCATATGGCAAATCTATGAGTGGGGTATTGCAACAGTCTTTTAAAAGACTATTTGTATGGCAATCGCAGGCTTTGATCAGTGAAGCAAATTAGTGAATTATATCACAGCAGAGGAGCTGAGTTTTCTTAAGCTGTTTAAAATGTTTGACACAAACCATAGTGGCTGCACTCAAAGACTCCTTGGACTGTTAGCTGTAGTGGTTATGGTGTTTGCAGTGTCCGTTTAAACATTGCCTATTAAATACTAACTGAACACACTAACGGTTAAAGGGAAACTATAGTGATAGGAATACAAAGTTGTATTCCTAGCACCATAGTATCTTCTGCCCCTCTCAGGCACCTCCCAGCACAGCCGATAAAGGATTAAAACCTTACCTGATTCCAGCTCTCATGTCCCTCGGCGCTGTTCAAGTGCTGCCTGCGTTTTTCTATGGGGTTTTAGCTGACGCTGGGTGTCCTCGTGGAGATCGGAGGAAGACCAGCATCATTTAGCAGAACTGAAGTCTGTTAAAGACCAGGAAGTGTCTATAGTGACTGCCTGGTAGAAAGCCACTAGAGGTGAAGTTAACCCTGCAAGGTAATTATTGCAGTTTCTCAATAACTGCAATAATTACAATTGCAAGGTTAAGGGCCCTGGTACACTGCACCCAGACCACTCCAATGAGCTGAAGTGGTCTGTGTGATTATAGTGTCCCTTTAATTGGTATTTAGAAACATAGAAACATAGAATGTGACGGCAGATAAGAACCATTCGGCCCATCTAGTCTGCCCAGTTTTCTAGATGCTTTCATTAGTCCCTGGCCTTATCTTATAGTTAGGATAGCCTTATGCCTATCCCACGCATGCTTAAACTCCTTTACTGTGTTAACCTCTACCACTTCAGCTGGAAGGCTATTCCATGCATCCACTACCCTCTCAGTAAAGTAATACTTCCTGATATTATTTTTAAACCTTTGTCCCTCTAATTTAAGACTATGTCCTCTTGTTGTGGTAGTTTTTCTTCTTTTAGATATAGTCTCCTCCTTTACTGTGTTGATTCCCTTTATGTATTTAAATGTTTCTATCATATCCCCCCTGTCTCGTCTTTCCTCCAAGCTATACATGTTAAGATCCTTTAACCTTTCCTGGTAAGTTTTATCCTGCAATCCATGAACCAGTTTAGTAGCCCTTCTTTGAACTCTCTCTAAGGTATCAATATCCTTCTGAAGATAGGGTCTCCAGTACTGTGTACAGTACTCCAAGTGAGGTCTCACCAGTGTTCTGTACAATGGCATGAGCACTTCCCTCTTGCTACTGCTAATACCTCTCCCTATACAACCAAGCATTCTGCTAGCATTTCCTGCTGCTCTATTACATTGTCTGCCTACCTTTAAGTCATCAGAAATAATCACCCCTAAATCCCTTTCCTCAGATGTTGAGGTTAGGACTCTATCAAATATTCTGTACTCTGCCCTTGGGTTTTTACTTCCAAGATGCATTATCTTGCACTTATCCACATTAAATGTCAGTTGCCACAACTCTGTCCATTTTTCTAGTTTACCTAAATCATTTTCCATTTGGCTTATCCCTCCTGGAACATCAACCCTGTTACATATCTTAGTATCATCCGCAAAAAGACACACCTTACCATCAAGACCTTCTGCAATATCACTAATAAAAATAATAAAGAGAATGGGTCCAAGTACAGATCCCTGAGGTACCCCACTGGTGACAAGCCCAAGCTTCGAATATACTACATTGACTACAACCCTCTGTTGCTTGTCACTCAGCCACTGCCTTACCCATTCAACAATATTGGAATCCAAACTCAAAGATTGTAGTTTATTGATAAGCCTTCTATGTGCAACAGTGTCAAAAGCCTTACTGAAATCTAGGTAAGCAATGTCTACTGCACCACCCTGATCTATAATTTCAGTTACCCAATCAAAAAAATCAATAAGATTAGTTTGGCATGATCTCCCTGAAGTAAACCCATGTTGTCTCTGATCTTGAAATCCATGTGTTTTTAGATGTTCAACAATCCTATCCTTTAACATGGTTTCCATCACTTTCCCCACTACTGAAGTAAGGCTTACTGGCCTATAGTTGCCCGACTCCTCCCTATTACCTTTCTTGTGAATGGGCACAACATTCGCTAACTTCCAATCTTCTGGGACTACTCCTGTTATCAATGATTGGTTAAATAAATCTGTTAATGGTTTTGCTAGTACACCACTAAGCTCTTTTAATAGCTTTGGGTGTATTCCATCAGGCCCCATTGACTTATTTGTCTTTACTTTTGACAGTTGAAATAGAACCTCTTCCTCTGTAAACTCACGTGTAATAAATGACTCATTTATCCTTTTTCTTAACTGAGGTCCCTTTCCTTCATTTTCATCTGTAAATACCGAACAAAAATATTCATTGAGGCAGTCAGCTAGACCTTTATCCTCATCTACATACCTTCCTTCTTTTGTTTTTAATCTAACTAATCCTTGTTTTACTTTTCTTTTCTCATTTATGTATCTAAAAAAAGTTTTGTCCCCCTTTTTTACTGACTGTGCTATTTTCTCTTCTGTGTTTGATTTGGAAGCTCTTATAACTTGCTTAGCCTCTTTCTGCCTAATCTTATAGGTCCTTCTGTCTTCCTCACTCTGGGTTTTTTTATAATTACTAAATGCTAACTTTTTGTTTTTTACTATTTTGGCCACATCTGCGGAGTACCACAGTGGTTTCTTGAATTTTTTGCTTTTACTGACAAGCCTAATGCAATTTTCTGTTGCCTTCAGTAGTGCAACTTTTAAATAATCCCATTTCTTTTGGACTCCATTTAAATTGCTCCAGTCTGATAATGACTCCTTTACACATATTCTAATTTTAGAAAAGTCTGTTTTTCTAAAGTCTAAAACTTTTGTTTTTGTGTGGTGTGACTCAGTCACTGTTCTTATATTAAACCAGACTGACTGATGATCACTGGATCCTAAACTTTCACCTACAGTAATATCTGATACCAAATCTCCATTTGTTAACACTAAATCTAGTATGGCCTTTTTACGAGTTGGCTCCTCAACGACTTGTTTTAGAGACAATCCCAGTAGGGAGTTTAGAATATGTGTGCTCCTGGCACAAGTAGCTATTTTTGTTTTCCAATTCACATCAGGAAGATTAAAGTCACCCATGATGATAACTTCCCCCTTTATTGTCATTTTAGATATTTCTTCAACTAGTAGATTATCTAACTCTTCAATTTGTCCTGGGGGCCTATAAATCACACCTACACGAGTTACTGTGTGATTACCAAATTCTAACGTAACCCAAACGGACTCTATGTTCGCCTCACTAACCTTTATTAGGCTAGATTTTATGCTATCCTTTACATACAGGGCCACCCCTCCCCCTTTCTTGCCTTTCCTGTCTTTTCTATATAAAGAGTACCCTGGTATTGCTATGTCCCAGTCATTTTTCTCATTATACCATGTCTCAGTATTTACCAATGTCATGGATGTACGTAATACAATTTTGCTAATTTATGTGTTGCTCTAATCAATTTTATCTTAGCACTGTGCCAATAATAATGTGGCTTAGATGGTATAATGTTATTTAAATGTGTGTCTTGCTTCTTTTTGATCAATGCGACCACATACTATGTTACTATCAACCCTAAGACTTGTGGATAAATGTGTTTCAGCCAGAACAAACAAATTAAATTCCTTTTAATCTATGCCTGAATGAATAGGACTCCACAGGTAAATTCTGGACGTCTCGATTCGTTCTTGTGTGGGTTATAGGGAAATTAATTCCTTCATACCACTTAAATGCATTTATTCACAAATCTAGTAAATATGACTTGGAGACTTGGACTACACATGCAGGTTTTTTACATTGTTAAATTAATAAATGTCACAATTTCTCCCCCAAAAATATGTTTCTTCACAGATCTGCAAATGTGGAGATGTCAACCTTGATTCACTGTCATATTTAGCTTGAACACTAAGATTTAACACTAGTCAAATGTCATTTAAAATAAAAATCTTAACATGTATTAGCTCTGACTTCGTCCGGTTTTTATTTTTTTATTTTTTAGTTTCTAAAATGCTTTCTGCTTTTTTTTCTAATAGTGAGATATATATATCCCTGAACTGGGAATTATAGATTGCTGTATTCAATGAGGCATGACTCTAGGTTCCGTGACCCTGCTGTTAGTTCTAAGCCTCAGGCTTCACATGCCCCCTTAACAAAGCAAAGAGAAAAGAAATTCATTACAAAAATGCATCAATTACCATACTTAGCAGTTAAACCAAATTTCTCCAGGTATAAATTAGTAGGAGAACAAAACGATGATGTTTGAATTATTTGATATATCTTGCATTAATGTGTAAAACACAGAGATTCTCTAAACTAGACATATCTACATTATATCATTTTCTAATATATCATATCAATGTGCTTTTAATAGATTTATACAATTTTGAAAGTAATAAAATGCGTCATTTAAGACCCTTAGGAAAGATTGTTGCGATCAGTGATCATAGGCATTGAACCAGCATATGGGTACTGGAGTGATTATGCTGGATAATATTGCTTACTATGGTACTTTAAGCAGGATATCTGTATTTGTTGTATAAACCAAAGTTGTAGCTAAATGTATCAGTGGGACAATCAGCCAAATGCTATTATAATGGATTCTCTCTTTTCTGACACTAGACCCTTTCTTAGGTAGTTCTGTAGGACTGAGACATCACCTTTTTAGTTCATGGAATCTCTCCAGTATTAAAGAGTAAAAAAAGTAAAACAAACTAAAAGAGTCATGTGCCCAGTATTCTAAATCTCAAATGTAAATTTAAATAACATAGGTTTCTAGAGCTCCTATAATGGTGTACTTAATGTTAGCTCACCTGTTCTTGAGTCCTATTTTCAGAACGCATCTCAATGCTCTTAACGTTAAAATATTGGGAGAAGTTATGCAAGGTGTTCTGTTATACACATTGTCTAAATACCTAAAATTTAGATAATCATCATGGAAACCACTGGAACCAGTAAGCACATTCCATTGATGACTCCTCTCATTTTACATTTCTGCAGCACTTTGTAGAACATAACACTAAGAAAACTTCCTCAAAATGTCTTCTAAAATAGATGTGGGTCAGGTGCACACAGTCAGATACATAAACTATGTAACACACAGAGACAATGAAACACAGTTATCCAAATAGGTACAGGCACACACAAATAGATACAGACAAACACAGAGTTACACACTGTAATAGGCAAACATACACACAGTAAGACACCACAAACATAATTACACAGTCTCAAACATAGTCACTGTCACTGTCACACAGAGTCACAGTCACACACACTGTAACAGGCACACACAGTCACAGGCACAACCACATTTACAGGCAAATACACAGTCACACACAGTTACAGGCACACATAGAGTTACAGGAGCACACAGACAGGCATACACAAACAGTTACATTCACACATAGACAGCTACAGGCACACACACAGTTACTTACACAGATTGTCACATGCACACACAAACAGGCACACACACAGTTACATTCACACACAGACAGTTACGGGCACACACACAGTTGCAGGCATACACACAGTTACAGACGCACACAGACAGTCACATACACACATCAACTCTACCTCCTGAGTTCTACCTTTATGGGAATGGGAAGCGTAAGAGGAGCCGGAGTATTCCCTGGTGTCTAGTGGTTGGGGAAAAATTGTCTGCTTCCTGTTTTCCCCTCACCAAGTGGCCATTTGCAGGAAGGCATTGCTTGGCCTTGGCCGGTGGAGCGAATCTCTGGGGCTGTTGCTTTAATGTGGTTGGCGGCGCCTTTCCATCAGCGCCCAGCACATGCTTCCTCCTGCCCCCGCTAGGTTTGCCACAGTGTGTAAAAATCTGTTTGTGTGTGTTTTTATATATTTGTATGTGTGTGCGATTTTGCTTATGATTCTGTATGTTCGTATATCAATGTTTGTGTCTGTGTATGTGTCCATGTGTGTATCTAAGTGTATGTAAGTATGTCTCAAAATGAATATTTATAGTTCGGAAGGGGAGTGTGGTGCCAGATTACAGGTGTCATGTAACCTTGGTATGCCTCTGCACCAAGTATATGTTAACCGCAATGGAACTATTTTCCTTGACGATATAGTTGGTAGTAACTTTAAAGGAACACTATAGTGTTAGGAATACAAGCATGCAATCTTAACGCTATAGTGTCATATTAGCCACTTGGTCAATCACCTTGGTAGCACTTTGGGGCTTCTTACAGTCCTGGCTGTTTGCCAATGTACTTCATTCGCTATATCAGTGCACAGTTATGAACTCAAAAAAGAGTAGTTAAACAAATGTTGTTATTGTAAGACGTATAGAGGTTATGTATCGGTGTAGTAAGTAAGCAGAGGGTATGTGATATAAGCTGAATAGAATGACAAGCATTTACAAGTAGATAACTGGTAGCTCAAATGCTAGAGGAGGCTTTTTCCTTCAGAAAGAGGTTGCATGACATGACTGCTCCTCTTTGAAAATTAACTATTTCTCCAAAGAATTACTAGGTAAGTCAAATCATTATTTCCCTATCTTGAGATTAATATGATATTATTTCTACTTTCTGTTTTGTCTTTGTTTGTTCACCTCTGTATTTTTACTTCGTTCTACAGATCCCAAAGCCCAACATATCAATGTCCTGAGAGGATAACAGTATTTGAAACTGATGTACATTGAATGTAAATCACAGCATGTCACTTAACATAACTGTCATCGGCTAATGTCACATCTTTACATACAGTAATAGAAAATACAGCGCATAAATGAATGGAGCTGGAAGCAAACTATAAGACTTCAATTTACATTCTACAATGCCATGTTCAAGATCTGTGAAACACAAAGAAAAGGAAATATAAAAATATAACATGCGTTCCAGAAGGTTAACTTCCTCGATTTGTTCTGTATTTGTTTTCCATTGCTATATGTTGTGTATAAAGACTATTGTCATAGTAAATTACAACAATTATTCTAACAATAATGTACACTCACCTGTAATGTAGTAAGATAATTTAGATGTAGATAGAGACAAACTTCTCTCTGTTTATGAGTTAGTGATAATTTTATATAAAATGATGATAGGCAATTCTGTTATGACTCTATAGAATAGATAGTCAGAATATGTAATGGATTAATTACTGTTAAAATAGGAATTATCATGATAGATAAATAAAACTGCAGGGTATATGTTATTATAGGATTTCATTTTTTATATATTTTTGGATATCCCTATCACCTATATGCTGATAACATACTTATCTTCCTCATCCTTGACTTGTTGCCAAAAATCACTTCTTAGATGGCATCACCCTAACAGGTTTTTTTTCCACTAAAGTAAGAATTCAAAGTAAATTTTACAGAATAATCATACTGAAAGAAAATCACTTGCAATCTCTCTTATAATGGATAAGGCCACATCTAAACAACTGCCCAAGTTGGTGCCCCATCTTATAAAATAATGCAAAGGGACCCTCTGAATTGCTTTAGGTTTATGAGTGTTAATTGAATCCTTTCATTTGTTGCTTCAAGAACCACTGTTTCTCCTTTTTTAATTGAATACCTTCTGTTATTCAATCAGTTTGCATAATGACCTTGAATATATTAACAAACGGATAAATATTAAGTAAAAACAAAGTAATAGGTCGCGCTATACTGAACTAATACAATAAATATATTGTATTATTTCAGTATAGCGCGACCTATCACTTTGTTTTTGCCATATTCTTTCTTGAGGACATTAGAGGGAACCTCATACCCATAGGTTGCAGCTTTTTTTTTCTTGTCTCTCTTCCTTTAGACCCCCCAGCGCTGATCCTATACCCCCCTTTTTTTGGGATAAATATTAAGTGTTGATAAAATGATGAGACTTGTATTCTACAAGATGCCAATGGATCATGTTTAGATTCACTGGGCTGCATTTAATTTATAATTTAATTCATCCTTTACTTTTATTAATTGGAAGGTTCTCTTTGTACGCTGTTCATTTTTCAAATATTACTCACTGATATACCTAGAATGTAAAACAACTTCTTTGATTTAGCCCCAGTACATCAGAGTTTTGGGGGGCTGTGGGGGAAGGATTAATGAAGGCAGGTGACAAGATTTGGAAAAGTCCACAAGTGAAAAAGGCAGCTGTTGTTTTGGCATTGTTACACATTCAGATGTTTGCTACTTGTGGATTTTTTGGATCTGCCACTACAACTCATTAATGTAGCAGGACAATACACTAATCGGTGTCCCTTTTGTATTAGCCATGATTAACAGAATATGTTGTAGACCTCTTGTATAACATTTTGTAACGTGTACAGGTAAGTTCTTTATTTCATGATGTTTTCTTTTTGTTTGTTTTATTTTTAGAAAAACATTTAGCCATATTTATCATGGTAAAAAAAAAAATATTGAACGCACACGTCCTGAGCTCAGTTTAACTCCCTTTATTTAAAGACATCCTGCAAATAAATGAATTATTACTCTAGATAGTTGTGTGTCAATGTGCAAGGCACTCTGATTGTTTGTTGTTATTTCGGCATCTATATTTAAGGCTAAACATGCTAGTTTGGCAATTTGATATCTAGACTATAATGATATCAGAGTTTCCTTCCCAACAATTGTATTCATATAACAAGTCCCTGTGTATTGTTTATGTAAGGATTTATGATCTGATTCTTAAAAGAAACCTTATTCTAAAGGAAGATTGTCTGTCTATTTATTACCTCTTGTCAAGAAAATATATACAGCCTAGTCGGCTCTCTGTTCAATTAAATTTATGTTGTTTTTTTTTTTTTTTTTCAACTGGGTGCATGAAATTATTTTCTTTTCTATCTGCAATCATACAAAATTATTACATTCCTTGCAGAAAGTATACATATTTAAACATAGAACAATCTATCAAAATAATTTGTTTGTAATTACCAAACAAAAACTATAATCTTCTTACCTTCGATTCAATTATTTCTGACATTTTACAATATGCTACCTATGTAGCGTGACTTGTATTGCAGTGGCATCTTAGTCTATAGAAAGAAATATCATTCATTTTTATTGTTTCCATATTGTGCCATCAAGAGGTTTTTAGAGGAGTCTCATCGGTTCCTTAACAACAACAAAAAAAAAAAAGATAGTCTCATACAACAGTGATAATTGATTGTCCCTGAGCAAGCTGTTCTGGATCTAGGAATATGTTGTGTTACTCGATACATCAGTTACATTATAAAGATTAAATCGGAATTTCACATTGAGGAGCAAGCTACTTCTTTTCTATGAAATGCTAAGTAGATGAATGAAAATTAGTTTGTAGGGCACACGGATGACTACGACTAAAGATTTCAAAGGCGAATTGCTTAAGATCAGCTTTTTCAATGACTTTGCCCAAGGATAAACATGTAACCGAGGGTACCATCGATGTCAGAAACCAGTGTTAGTGCTTTATCATAGGTTACAAGAACTCCTAAAGGCATTTGTCTATGAGGAAAAAAAAAAAAAAAAAAGATTGCATGAGAGAGATTTAATATCTCAAACGGCAGTCAAAAGGGACTTGTGCTAAACGCTCTTACAATCATAATAGCTTTTAATTCTAATTCTTGCCTGAAGGTTTAGAACACTTTATGAGTAGCTATTATGGAAGCAAAGCTACGTTTTATCATTGCTTCAACAACCATCCTAGATGAGGCTTTACTGAGAGACGGAAATGAGAATGTCTCGGTTGTAATCATAGTAATGATATACCAGACCTAATGCTCTTGCTGGGTACATATTTTATTGCAGATAATTGCTGCCTTATTGAATATTTGCTTAGTAAGTCACTAATTAAAGCTATTGAAGACACCGGCTTTTAAACTAAAGAAGTGCATTCTAAATATGTTTTTTTTTTGCTAGTTCTAATTCAACATTTATTGATAACATTTATTGATTGATAGCATTTCATTCCAGCTGAGAATTAAAGAACAGGTGGTAACACTGCAACAAGTAGAATACAACTAATACTAATCGCTGCTGCAGAGTAAGTTCAGCAAAACAAGACACTTTAAAGGGACACTCCAAGTACCATAACCATTACAGCATACTGTAGTGTTTATGGTACCCAGAATCTGCTGGCGGTGGGGTAGGTAGAAACATTGGATTTGAACAGTTTTTTATACTTACCTGTGATCTCCAACTGCCTGCAGTACTTTAGCAATATCAATTTTGTGCATTTTTCCCCCACACCATTTATTGACTGAGAATGTCAGCTCCTGCTCTCAGCCAATGAATGAAATAACATGTTGAACAAAATTGCTATAGCTAAAGCGGAATGAGAAATTCTACTTTAGCAATATGGAAAATATCTGTCTGTAGTGGTTATGGTGCTTACAGTTTCCCTTTAAAGGATCATTATAGGGTCAGGAACACAAACATGTATTCCTGACCCTATAGTGTTAAAACCACCATCTAGCCACCCTGGGCCCCTCATGCCTCCATAAATATAGCAAACTCTTACTGTATTCAAGCCTGAAGCTTTAGATCTGCATGCTGTTTGTCTCAGAAAAAAAACAAGCTGTCTGCTGACATTATCAAAAGTTGTGGCCTGATCCAATCACAATGCTTCCCCATAGGATTGGCTGAGATGAACAAGGAGGCAGATCAGGGGCAGAGCCAGCATGATTCAAACACAGCCCTGGCCAATCAGCATCTCCTCATAGAGATGAATTGAATCAATGAATCTCTATGAGGAAAGTTCAGTGTCTGCATGCAGAGGGAGGAGAAACTTAATGTTTGGATGCATTTTAGGCAGCCATGACCCTGGAAGGATCTCTAACAGCCATCTGAGGAGTGGCCAGTGAAGTTATCACTAGGCTGTAATGTAAACACTGCATTTTCTCTGAAAAGTCAGTGTTTACAGCAAAAAGCCTGCAGGTACTGATTCTACTCACCAGAACATATTCAATAAGCTGTAGTTAAAGGTACACTCCAAGCAGGTGCTGACCCATTTTCTATGTATTATATAGACGATGGATTAAATGTATAAGCAAAAACAATATATTATAAATAATGAAAAATATACATTTTAGAAAACTGCATTTTCTAAAGATACTATATAACCCAACAGTATAACCCACAATAATTAAAGGGACACACATATATTATATTCTTTGTGTAAACCTGTTTGCCTGTTTTATGTGTGATGTAATTTTTATAAGACAGACAGCATGTCAGTAGATAGACAGTAGATTTAAAGTATATTGTCTGCATGATCTAATTTGCATAGATATAGTATAGCTTCTATCCTCGCACGTTTGGGAACATCACAGATATAGACTTGTGGTGGCTTTGCATGTTTAATGCACTCATCCAAAAAAAGTACATTAAAAGGTAAAATGCATGTGTTTATTATAATGACCATTCACTATTATACAACGATCATAAAGATATTTAAGTGATGGAGCTGAAGAGGATAGGATTTTCTGAATTTCAATGTTGTTAGCATCTGCTTAATTGATTTTTATCAACGCAAACTATTTCCCATTTCGGCACAGCTGGCATTTTTCATTTCAACGAAGAAGCTTTGTACAAACTCTCCAAGGTAACATTTTTCAATACAGGACTATAACTGTCTCGTACAGCCATGAAAGTGCCTGATCTCATACATATGAATATAAAGCCAAAATCTGATGTGAAGTTTACGAAATGAAAGCTTGTATTTTAAAGCATAACATACAGAGTTTTTATATGCTCCACATTAGCTTTTATCTCAGCCTCCTATATATTATTGTTTTGCATATGTTAACATTGGGCATTAATTGGAACAGACATTTACAACTGTACTGACTGATAAAAATAACAAAATATTTGTTTCAATATTTGAAGTCATAAAGTGGCTTAGTCACCATCAGGAGTCTTTTGATATTTTTCAAAGGCCTCAAAGGAGACATCCAAACTTGGGGTACAGTGGACCCAGGTAGGTGGGGGGGAGGGGGGGTTGTAAAAGAAGATATAGTTTTCTGAAGCTGTCCCCTGAGTGTGCTGCTATCTTCTTTGTACATCTCCTTTTTCTCAATTTGTCAGGAGCTGCTTAAGTGTGAGACTACAGGAACCTCCACAGCCTGATTTCTTCGGATACCTCTAGCAATGGTTGACAAAAATAGACAATCATTGAAGATGGAAGCATTGCTTTTTGTCACATTTTGTCAACCATAAAAGTAACTTTGTCTTATGATAACTTTTGACTGTGTCAACCAAGTCAATGTGAGTATTTCAAAAAGATTCTATCTTTACGAATTACTCAAAATGTATTGTGCGGTGACAGTTATTTTAAAATGGTAAATACGATGAAATTATGAATTTAAAGTTATATAGAAGAATGTAGCATAATATAGGAATGGAGTAACAAAAGGGTTAATAGGACTTATAAGCCTATAGTGTATAAATATCCAGTTTTAAATGTAAGATGCATTCCTCTGATGAAGTGACAGGTCGTCACGAAACGCGTAAGGCTGCATCTCACCGATACAGATACTGATTGGAACGCAAAGTGAATCGAAGTGGAACGCTCGCGGCAAGTCTCCCCTTCAGCTTCTGAATACACAGAACTCTGCAGCTGCCTGCAAGCCGGCTTTTGACAGTCAGCAACGGCAGAGGATCTGAACTGAATGTGGTGCAACTCCGGATAAGGTTCCCATTCTTTGTAGCCATCAGTGAATAATCTTTCATTATACTTCTTTTAAAAATAAAATTGTTCTTTATGGAAGACATGTTTCTACATTTCGTATTATAAAGACCAACTGCTGGAGTTGGATGGGTAACATTGTCGACTGCAACATTTGACCTTTATGTAGAGAAGTTAATTACACTTCTCTACATTTCTTCACATATTGGATTAAGCTATTCAGAGGCGGCTCTAGACTTTATGAGGCCTTAGGCGAAACGCAAACATGAGGCCCCACTAACAAAAAAGTGTCACATATACACATTGATGCACTGTCTACCTGTGTATGTGCCTGAGAGTGTGTCTGACAGAGAGTATCCTTGTGTGTGCGAATGTATGTCTCTGTGAGCATGTTTGCGTTTTTGTCTGAGACCCTATGTGTATGGGGTAGCTGATGATGAGAGGGAGCGGGGGGTGTGATGGTGAGAGGGAGCGGGGGGTGATGGTGAAAGGGAGCGGGGGGGTTGATGGTAATGTGAGAGGGAGCAGGGGGTGATGGTAATGTGAGAGGGAGCGGGGGTGATGGTAATGTGAGAGGGAGCGGGGGGTGATGGTAATGTGAGAGGGAGCGGGGGGTGATGGTAATGTGAGAGGGAGCGGGGGGTGATGGTAATGTGAGAGGGAGCGGGGGTGATGGTAATGTGAGAGGGAGCGGGGGGTGATGGTAATGTGAGAGGGAGCGGGGGGTGATGGTAATGTGAGAGGGAGCGGGGGGTGATAGTAATGTGAGAGTGAGAGGGGGTAATGTGAGAGTGAGGGGGGTAATGTGAGAGTGAGGGGGGTAATGTGAGAGTGAGGGGGGTAATGTGAGAGTGAGGGGGGTAATGTGAGAGTGAGAGGGGGTAATGTGAGAGTGAGAGGGGGTAATGTGAGAGTGAGAGTGAGAGGGGGGTGATGTGAGAAGGAGGGGGTGATGGTGAGTGGGGAGAGGCTGAGGGTGGTGACGGAGGGTTATGCTGAGGGTGGTGATGCTGAGGGTAGTGGGGGGTGATGCTGAGGGTGGTGGGGGGTAATGCTGAGGGTGGTGAGGGGTAATGCTGAGGGTGGTGATGCTGAGGGTGGTGGGGGTGGGGGTGAGGGGGGTGATGCTGAGGGTGGTGGGGGAGTGATGCTGAGGGTGGTGGGGGGAGTGATGCTGAGGGTGGTGATGTTGAGGGTGGTGGAGGGTGGTGAAGCTGAGGGTGGTGAGGGGTGATGCTGAGGGTGGTGGGGGGGTTATGGGGGGATGGTGAGGCTGATGGTGGTGGGGGGTGAGGCTGAGGGTGAAGGGGTAATTGTGAGGGCGGTGGGGGTGAGGCTAAGGGTGGGGAGGGGTGATGGTGAGGGTGGTGGGGGGTGATGGTGACGGTGGTTGGGGTGATGGTGACGGTGGTGGGGGTGATGGTGACGGTGGTGGTGGGTGTAGCTGAGGGTGGTGGGGGTGAGGCTGAGGGTGGTGGGGGGTGATGGTGGGGAGGGGTGATGGTGAGGGTGGTGAGGGGTGATGGTGGTGGGGGTGATGCTGAGGGTGGTGGGGGGTGAGGGTGGTGGGGGGTGAGGCTGAGGGTGGTGATGGTGGGTGATGGGGATAAGGCTGAGGGTGGTGGGGGGGTGATGGTGACGGTGGTGGTGGGTGTAGCTGAGGGTGGTGGGGGGTGAGGCTGAGGGTGGTGATGGTGAGTGATGGGGGATAAGGCTGAGGGTGGTGGGGGGTGATGGTGATGGTGGTGGTGGGTGTAGCTGAGGGTGGTGGGGGTGAGGCTGAGGGTGGTGGGGGTGATGGTGAGGGTGGTGGGGGGTGATGGTGGTGGGTGGTAAAGCTGAGGGTGGTGGTGGGGGGTGATGGTGGTGGGGGGTGAGGCTGAGGGGATGGGGGTAATGGTGAGGGTGGGGAGGGGTGATGGTGGTGGGGGTGAGGGTGAGGCTGAGGAGGGGTGATGGTGGTGGGGGTGAGGCTGAGGGTGGTGGGGGTGATGGTGGGGGTGAAGCTTAGGTTGGTGGGGGGGTGATGGTGGTGGTGGGGGGTGAGGCTGAGGGTGGTGGGGGTGATGGTGGTGGTGGGGGGTGAGGCTGAGGGTGGTGGGGGTGATGGTGGTGGGGGGTGAAGCTGAGGGTGGTGGGGGTGATGGTGGTGGTGGGGGGTGAGGCTGAGGGTGGTGGGGGTGATGGTGGTGGTGGGATGAGGCTGAGGGTGGTGGGGGTGAAGCTGAGGGTGGTGGGGGGTGATGGTGGTGGTGGGGAGTGAGGCTGAGGGTGGTGGGGGGTGATGGTGGTGGTGGGGAGTGAGGCTGAGGGTGGTGGGGGTGATGGTGGTGGGGGTGATGGTGGTGGGGGGTGAGGCTGATGGGTGGTGAAGCTGGGGGTGAGCCTGAGTGTGGTGAGGGGTGATGGGGAGGGAGAGCCTACCTTTCCCTGGTGGTCCAGTGGGCTCCCTGGTGGTCCGGTGGCCACTGCTCCTGGTCTGCAGCTCCGCAGAGCTGCAGACCGTGTAATCTCGCGAGATTTCAGAGCGTTGCCGTGGTAACCCGCGGCAACGCTCTGATTGGCCAATTCTCGCGAGTCACATGGTCTGCAGCTCTGCACACTGCGGAGCTGCAGACCAGTATCTGCGGTGGCTGGCCGGGCAGCCAGGAGGGGCCTCGCACCCGGCGGCATACCGGGCAAGCCGCCGGGCCCCCTCCTGGTGTCAGGTCCTCGGTCACTGACCGAGGACCTGACACACTCTGCCAACAGGCGGTTTAGGCGGCCGCAAGGCCCCAGCCAGCGCGAGGCCTTAGGCGGCCGCCTAAACCGCCTAATTAGAGAGCCGCCTCTGAAGCTATTTTCTATGTGTATCACATTGTTGTAGATTATTTCAGTGTGTCACTAGATCAACATTTTTGCTCCTACTGGCTAGTTTTCCCTGCTGTTACAATAGAAGGGATTTTAGCCGTATCTAAATAGGAGCATACAGCCTAATAGACTCAATAGACTAATTAGGACTATCCTGCTTTTTTATTACGTTTTATAAATATTGAGGACTATTATTATTACTATTTTTTATTCACAGAGACCACCTTTATATCTCTAAGTGGTTTTAATATTTTATTGCTAACATTATTGTTATCTTTTTAACACTAAAACATTGTATAACACTGTTCAGTAGATTCACCCCTCCTGCGTTTTTTTACTGCTAATTTCATATTTCACATAGTTAAGTGAGGATATGTCTCTTTTTAGAACGATAAGTGGCAGTAACTATCTCCTGGTACCAGCAACTTGATTTTTTTTTCTTTTTGCTATCTATATTCCTATCAGTTTTACTGTTTGAACACATGATAGAGAGAATTGACATTTGTGTTAATATTTGCAATGTCACAGGTAACATTATTCTGCTGAAAGAGGCACTGTCATCTGAGAACACCATTGTGTTGATGGGGTGAACGTGGTCTGCAACAATCTCTAGGTAGGTGATATGTTTTAACGTAACATCTACATGACTGCCAGGACCAAAGGTTTTTCCACCAGACCATTGCCCAGAGCATAACACTGCCTCCACCTGCTGCCCTTTCGTCTCCAGTTGTTCCACTCCATTCTAATTCCCTCAATTTATGTTCTTTCACATGGTTATCTGTTGTTTTGTCTGCTGTTTAAGTGGTGTGAATGTGATTTTTTTAAATTTTTGTATTGAAATGGTCATACGGGATTGAATTCATTTTGATTAGCACTCCTACACACGTGTTTTCACTCACAGATTTGTAAGGCTATGTAGAATTATATGAATGTGATTTATACTTGGTGCCTCCAAGGCAAGGGAGAAAGTACTCGTTCTTACTTTCCTTAGGATAAAATCTTGTGAACACGACATTTGCATTAACAAATGCATAAGAGGTTAAACTGATGCATATTTAATTTTTTTTACCTGGAGAGGGTTAACTGGTAATCTTATTAACTGTAGAAATTTCTCACTGATATTGGGGTAGTGTGAAGTAGTGGTGGGCAGGGCCGGTGCTAGGATTATTAGTTACACAGGCGAAGATGCATTTTGGCGCCCCTCACCCTCCTTTAAAAAAAAAAAAAAAAAAAATGCATCTTCACCTGTGTGTATTTCCTCCCAAGCTACAGGCATCATTTTTCAGTCACACAGTCAAAGTCATACAGGTACACTGTCATACAAACACAGAAATAATCATACAGAGACATACAGACACAGACACATACAGTCAGAGACATACAGACATACAGGCAAAGACATACATGCATACAGAGACATGAAGGCATATAAAGACATGCATACATACAGAGGCATACCGTCATACATACAGGCATACAGAAACATACATACATACATACATACAGGCACATACATACATACATACAGAGACACACAGGCATAAAGAAACATACAGGCATACAAAGACAAACACGCATACAATGACATGCATGCATATAGAGACATACCGCAATACAGACACATACATATATACAGGCATACAGAGACATACAGGCATACAGAAAAATACATACAAACACATACATATGTACATACAGAGACATACAGGCATACAGAAACATACATACAAGACATACAGGCATACAGACACATACAAACATACATACATACATACAGAGTCAAACCGTCATACAGACACACATACATACAGAAACATGCATACAAAGACATACAGGCATACAGAGACACACAGACACATACATACATACGTACATACAGAGACATAAAGGCATACAGTTACACACATGCATACAGAGACATATATACAGACATTCAGAGACAAACATACATTTAGTTACATACATGCATGCATACAGATACATACATACATACATACAGATACATATATACATACAGATACATACATACATACATACACACACATACATACATACAGAGACATACATACAGAGACATACATACATACAGAGACATACAGACATACATACATACAGAGACATACAGACATACATACATACAGAGACATATATACATACATACATACATACAGAGACGTACATACATACATACATACAGAGACATAATTACATAGTTACATCTGTTAAATCTTGTCCCCTGGGTGCATGCTGTCCGGCTCTGCGGAGTCCTGTCTTGCAGCCCAGCCTCATCACTGGGCACCAGCCACGCTGTGTGGTACACAGGGATATGATGTCATTCATATCCCTGCCCCCTCCACACAGCTTGCGGCAGACACCAGCGGGCAGAGGCTGGGCTCCGCGGGCGGGAAAATCTGGGCTGCGCTCGGCCACGCTACAATTAGTAACCGGCTGGAGGTGGCTGGAAGCGCAGTGCGCTTCCCTCCTTCCGGCCAGCCTGATGTTGCACCCCCAGGGTTGGTGCGCCCTAAGGCGGCCGCCCGGGCAGCATGGGCCACCTGGGCCGCCTTATGGTAGCGCCGGCCCTGGTGGGGGGTTTAATACGATATGGCCATATGGAACTGAATCCCCATATTTGTAGGCTGAGATACGAGATTTTCAGTAGTATTGTAAGATTGAAAATGGTATTTTTGTGTGTTTTGTTCCTTAACCAATATTTTGTATAGATTGTGGTGTCTATGGCAGCATCACTGCTGAAAGGTGCACATTCAGGGTTTACCCCAATTCCCCTTTTTCCACTCACAGATTTGTGAGGCTATTTAGAATCACGTGAATGTGGTTTCTAATTGATGCCTCCAAGGCAAGAGAGAGAGTACTTGTTCACACTTTCCATAAGTGTTTAAAATCTTGTGAATGTGACATTTGCATTAACAAACTTATAAGAGGTTAAATCGATGTACAGTATATTTAAATTTGAACTGGAAATTGTTAACTGATTAACTGTAGAAATTACTAAATGTTTTCTTTAAGACCACACTTCTCTGGTGTTTAATTCCATATAAATTGTATGTGTGCTTAAAGGTATATTCTAAATTACTTTCATTTTATATTTGTATTAAATTATTTAAATGTGACCTATTGCATTAACAAACAAGAAGGGGGTTATTCTTTTAGATGTTATTAATTAAACTCCAATACGTAGCCAACTGAAATCCAAATGGCAAAACAAAACAAAATAGGTTAAGTGGGATAATTCTCAATCACAACTCGGCTATCTTTGCCTGAATTTTGCCATTTAGATTTAGATTCAGATTTTGGTTTAGCGAATTAACAATTCCAGTTTTATCAGAGAGACAGTTACTCACATTTAGGAAAGAAAAAAAATATAGATAAAGGCGACAACAATATAACCAAATAGTAAACAAAAACTATAGTCCACGGCAGGGGTCAAGTCCTGGGGAAAAAAGTGTGGGAACTCACCCAAGATTCCCACCCTCCCCCTTAAAAAAATGTTTTTACACTCCTATGCATATAGTGCAGTGCAGGGTGTGTATAATGAATGTAGTGTGTTTGTAGTGAATGCAGAGTATGAATAATAAATGTAGTGTGTTTGTAGTGAGTGCTGTGTGTAATAAATGTAGTGTGTTTGTAGTGAGTGCTGTGTGTAATAAATGTAGTGTGTTTGTAGTGAGTGCAGAGTGTGTATAATGAATGTAGTGTGTTTGTTGTGAGTGCAGTGTGTGTATAATGAATGCAGTGTGTTTGTAACGAGTGCAGAGTGTGTATAATGAATGCAGTGTGTGTATAATGAGTGCAGTGTGTTTGTAGTGAGTGCAGAGTGTGGATAATGAATGCAGTGTGTGTATAATGAGTGCAGTGTGTGTATAATGAATGCAGTGTGTTTGTAACGAGTGCAGAGTGTGGGTAATGAATGCAGTGTGTGTATAATGAATGCAGTGTGTTTGTAGTGAGTGCAGAGTGTGGATAATGAATGCAGTGTGTGTATAATGAGTGCAGTGTGTGTATAATGAATGCAGTGTGTTTGTAACGAGTGCAGAGTGTGGGTAATGAATGCAGTGTGTGTATAATGAATGCAGTGTGTGTATAATGAGTGCAGTGTGTGTATAATGAATGCAGTGTGTTTGTAGTGAGTGCAGAGTGTGGATAATGAATGTAGTGTGTTTGTTGTGAGTGCAGTGTGTGTATAATGAATGCAGTGTGTTTGTAACGAGTGCAGAGTGTGGATAATGAATGCAGTGTGTGTATAATGAGTGCAGTGTGTGTATAATGAGTGCAGTGTGTGTATAATGAATGCGGTGTGTTTGTAGTGAGTGCAGAGTGTGGATAATGAATGCAGTGTGTGTATAATGAGTGCAGTGTGTGTATAATAAATGCAGTGTGTTTGTAACGAGTGCAGAGTGTGGATAATGAATGCAGTGTGTGTATAATGAGTGCAGTGTGTGTATAATGAATGCAGTGTGTGTATAATGAATGCAGTGTGTTTGTAGTGAGTGCAGTGTGTATAATGAATGCAGTGTGTTTGTAGTGAGTGCAGATTGTGTATAATGAATGCAGTGTGTTTGTAGTGAGTGCAGATTGTGTATAATAAATGTAGTGTGTAGTGAGTGCATAATGTGTATAATGAATGTAGTGTATTTGTAGTGAGTGCAGTGTTTTTGTAGTGAGTACAGAATGTGTATAATGAATGTAGTGTGTGTAGTAAGTGCAGTGTGTATAATGAATGTAGTGTGTTTGTAGTGAGTGCAAAGTGTGTAAAGTTAATGTAGTGTGTTTGTAGTAAGTGCAGAGTGTGTATCATGAATATAGTGTGTTTGTAGTGAGTGCAGAGTGTGTATAATGAATGTAGTGTGTTTGTAGTGAGTGCAGAGTGTGTATAATGAATGTAGTGTGTTTGTTGTGAGTGCAGTGTGTGTATAATTAATGCAGTGTGTTTGTAGTGAGTGCAGAGTGTGGATAATGAATGCAGAGTGTGTATAATGAATGCAGAGTGTGTATAATGAATGCAGAGTGTGTATAGTGAATTCAGTGTGTGTAGTGAGTGCAGTGTGTATAGTGAATGTAGTGTGTTTGTAGTGAGTGCAGAGTGTGTATAATGAATGTAGTGTGTTTGTAGTGAGTGCAGAGTGTGTATAATGAATGTAGTGTGTTTGTTGTGAGTGCAGTGTGTGTATAATTAATGCAGTGTGTTTGTAGTGAGTGCAGAGTGTGGATAATGAATGCAGTGTGTTTGTAGTGAGTGCATTGTGTATAATGAATGCAGTGTGTTTGTAGTGAGTGCAGATTGTGTATAATGAATGCAGTGTGTTTGTAGTGAGTGCAGATTGTGTATAATAAATGTAGTGTGTTTGTAGTGAGTGCAGAGTGTGTATAATGAATGTAGTGTATTTGTAGTGAGTGCAGTGTTTTTGTAGTGAGTGCAGAATGTGTATAATGAATGTAGTGTGTGTAGTAGGTGCAATGTGTATAATGAATGTAGTGTGTTTGTAGTGAGTGCAAAGTGTGTATACTGAATGTAGTGTGTTTGTAGTAAGTGCAGAGTGTGTATAATGAATGTAGTGTGTTTGTAGTGAGTGCAGTGTTTTTGTAGTGAGTGCAGAATGTGTATAATGAATCTAGTGTGTGTAGTAGGTGCAATGTGTATAATGAATGTAGTGTGTTTGTAGTGAGTGCAAAGTGTGTATACTGAATGTAGTGTGTTTGTAGTAAGTGCAGAGTGTGTATAATGAATGTAGTGTGTTTGTAGTAAGTGCAGAGTAAGTATAACGAATGTAGTGTGTTTGTAGTGAGTGCAGAGTGTGTATAATGAATGCAGTGTGTTTGTAGTGAGTGCAGAGTGTGTATAATGAATGTGGTGTGTTTGTAGTGAGTGCAGAGTGTGTATAATAAATGCAGTGTGTTTGTAGTGAGTGCAGAGTGTGGATAATGAATGCAGTGTGTGTATAATGAGTGCAGCGTGTGTATAATGAATGCAGTGTGTTTGTAGTAAGTGCAGAGTGTGGATAATGAATGCAGTGTGTGTATAATGAGTGCAGTGTGTGTATAATGAATGCAGTGTGTTTGTAACGAGTGCAGAGTGTGGGTAATGAATGCAGTGTGTGTATAATGAATGCAGTGTGTGTATAATGAGTGCAGTGTGTGTATAATGAATGCAGTGTGTTTGTAGTGAGTGCAGAGTGTGGATAATGAATGTAGTGTGTTTGTTGTGAGTGCAGTGTGTGTATAATGAATGCAGTGTGTTTGTAACGAGTGCAGAGTGTGGATAATGAATGCAGTGTGTGTATAATGAGTGCAGTGTGTGTATAATGAGTGCAGTGTGTGTATAATGAATGCAGTGTGTTTGTAACGAGTGCAGAGTGTGGATAATGAATGCAGTGTGTGTATAATGAGTGCAGTGTGTGTATAATGAATGCAGTGTGTGTATAATGAATGCAGTGTGTTTGTAGTGAGTGCAGATTGTGTATAATGAATGCAGTGTGTTTGTAGTGAGTGCAGATTGTGTATAATAAATGTAGTGTGTTTGTAGTGAGTGCAGAATGTGTATAATGAATGTAGTGTATTTGTAGTGAGTGCAGTGTTTTTGTAGTGAGTACAGAATATGTATAATGAATGTAGTGTGTGTAGTAAGTGCAGTGTGTATAATGAATGTAGTGTGTTTGTAGTGAGTTCAAAGTGTGTAAAGTTAATGTAGTGTGTTTGTAGTAAGTGCAGAGTGTGTATCATGAATGTAGTGTGTTTGTAGTGAGTGCAGAGTGTGTATAATGAATGTAGTGTGTTTGTAGTGAGTGCAGAGTGTGTATAATGAATGTAGTGTGTGTGCTGGATGATGTGTGTGTGTGTGTGATGGATGAGGTGTGTGTGTGTGTGCGCGCTGGATGATGTGTGTGTGATGGATGAGGTGTGTGTGTGTGCTGGATGATGTGTGTGTGTGTTTGTGTGTGTGCTGGATGATATGTGTGTGTGTGTGCTGGATGATATGATGTTTGTGTGTGTGCTGGATGATGTGTGTGTGCTGGATGATGTGTGTGTGTGTGCTGGATGATGTGTGTGTGTGCTGGATGATGTGTGTGTGTTTGTGTGTGTGCGCTGGATGATGTGTGTGTGTGTGTGTGTGTGTGTGTTTGCTGGATGATGTGTGTGTGTTTGTGTGTGTGCGCTGGATGATGTGTGTGTGTGTGTGTGTGTGTTTGCTGGATGATGTGTGTGTGTTTGTGTGTGTGCGCTGGATGATGTGTGTGTGTTTGTGTGTGTGTGCTGGATGATGTGTGTGTGTGTTTGTGTGTGTGCGCTGGATGATGTGTGTGTGTTTGTGTGTGTGTGCTGGATGATGTGTGTGTGTGTGTTTGCTGGATGATGTGTGTGTGTTTGTGTGTGTGCGTTGGATGGTGTGTGTGTGTGTGTGTGCTGGATGATGTGTGTGTGTGTGCTGGATGATGTGTGTGTGTGTGTGTGCGTGTGTATGTGCTGGATGATGTGTGTGTGTGTGCTGGATGATGTGTGTGTGTGTGCTAGATGATGTGTGTGTGTGTGTGTGTGTGTGTGTGTATGTGCTGGGTGATGTGTGTGTGTGTGCTGGATGATGTGTGTGTGTTTGCTGGATGATGTGTGTGTGTTTGTGTGTGTGTGTGCTGGATGATGTGTGTGTGTTTGCTGGATGATGTGTGTGTGTTTGTGTGTGTGCTGGATGATGTGTGTGTGTTTGCTGGATGATGTGTGTGTGTGTGTGTGTGCTGGATGATGTGTGTGTGTTTGCTGGATGATGTGTGTGTGTGTGTGCTGGATGATGTGTGTGTGTGTGTGTGTTTGCTGGATGATGTGTGTGTGTGTCTGTGTGTGTGCTGGATGATATGTGTGTGTGTGTGCTGGATGATATGATGTTTGTGTGTGTGCTGGATGATGTGTGTGTGTGTGCTAGATGATGTGTGTGTGTGCTGGATGATGTGTGTGTGTTTGTGTGTGTGCGCTGGATGATGTGTGTGTGTGTGTGTGTGTGTGTTTGCTGGATGATGTGTGTGTGTTTGTGTGTGTGCGCTGGATGATGTGTGTGTGTGTTTGCTGGATGATGTGTGTGTGTTTGTGTGTGTGCGCTGGATGATGTGTGTGTGTTTGTGTGTGTGTGCTGGATGATGTGTGTGTGTTTGTGTGTGTGCGCTGGATGATGTGTGTGTGTTTGTGTGTGTGTGCTGGATGATGTGTGTGTGTGTTTGCTGGATGATGTGTGTGTGTTTGTGTGTGTGCGTTGGATGGTGTGTGTGTGTGTGTGTGCTGGATGATGTGTGTGTGTGTGCTGGATGGTGTGTGTGTGTGTGTGTGTGTATGTGCTGGATGATGTGTGTGTGTGTGCTGGATGATGTGTGTGTGTGTGCTAGATGATGTGTGTGTGTGTGTGTGTGTATGTGCTGGGTGATGTGTGTGTGTGTGCTGGATGATGTGTGTGTGTTTGCTGGATGATGTGTGTGTGTTTGTGTGTGTGTGTGCTGGATGATGTGTGTGTGTTTGCTGGATGATGTGTGTGTGTTTGTGTGTGTGCTGGATGATGTGTGTGTGTTTGCTGGATGATGTGTGTGTGTGTGTGTGTGCTGGATGATGTGTGTGTGTTTGCTGGATGATGTGTGTGTGTGCTGGATGATGTGTGTGTGTGTGTGTGTTTGCTGGATGATGTGTGCGTGTGTGTGTGTGTGTGCTGGATGATGTGTGTGTGCAGGATGATAGGGAAGAAGCACTTTATGTGTCTACATTTTTTTTTTTATTATTCCCCCCTCCCAGCTTCTTACCTTGTCAGGGAGGGGGGAGATCGCCTGGTGGTCCAGTGGGGGCAGCCAGCCGCTGCACACAGGGGCCATCACACGCTGTGTTTCCTCTCCAGCTCTAACTCTCGCGAGACTCGCCTGTGCGGAGCGTTGCTGTGGCAACGCTCTGACAGCCGCGGGTCTCGCGAGAGTTAGAGCTGGAGAGGAAACACAGCGTGTGATGGCCCCTGTGTGCAGGTAGCAGGGCAGGTCCTGCAGGACTGGTAATGGGAACGGCGTTCCTGCTTTGGAAAAAGTGCAGGAACGCCGTTCCCATGCGTTCCTGAAGGACTCGAGCCCTGGTCCACGGGATCTTTTTTGAAATATATTTTTGAAGTTGTTCTTTTTTTAAAAAAATTATGTAACGATTTAAACAGTGAGGTTAAATATACACAGATAGACAATGCCTTAAACTTTTAAAGCACACAGGCCCATAATCATAGGCAGCTAACAGGGCTATATACTAAAATAAGAATTCAAAGTTAATTTCAAATTTAAGGCCATAGTAGCTGATGGAAAGCATAGGTATGAACAGTTTGGCTATTTAAAACTTAAAGGGACACTCCAGGCACCCAGACCACTTCTGCCCATTGGAGTGGTCTGGGTGCCAACTCCCACTACCCTTAACCCTGCAAGTGTAATTATTGCAGTTTCTTATAAACTGCAATAATTACCTTGCAGGGTTAACTCCTCATCTAGTGGCTGTCTACTAGACAGTCACTAGAGGGCACTTCCATATCTATAGCTCAGGTTTTCTGTGCTAGAGCATCGCTGGACATCCTCACGCTGTGTGAGGACCTCCAGCGTCGCTCAATTCCCCATAGGAAAGCATTGAAAAGCATTTTCAATGCTTTCCTATGGAGAGCTCTAATGTGCGGCATTGCCGGGCATGCGCATTAGGTCTCCCTGGCCGGCGGGCGGGATCAGTCTCGCCCACCCGCTGATGTAAGAAAGGGGAGGAGCGGCGGCGACCCAAAACCACCGCCGAGGGACATCGGCGGTGGTCTCAGGTAAGTGACTGAAGGGGTTTTCACCCCTTCAGCAAATGTGGATGGGTGGTGGGAGGGAGAGGGGACCTACAGTGCCAGGAAAACTGATTGTTTTCCTGGCACTGGAGAGCCCCTTTAAATCTGAAATTCAGCTTAAATTCTCAATTTAGCTAAATTAGACAGTCACCCTAGGAGGTTCCAAAATATGGTAAAAGAAAATAAAGAGGACACTCACCAAATGGATGGGAAGCATTTTCTATCATGGTACACTGTAACCCAACTTCTAAACAAAACAAACCCTAAAATGTGTGCTGTGTGTTTGTTCAACCGTAATGTAAGGATTTCTCTTCAAGTGCCCCATACATATTATATATATATTTTTTTAGTGAAGAAAGACATTTCTTTTAATATCCCATATGTATACCTAATACAATAATAAGTGTGAATAAAATGTAAAAAATTGGGAAAAAATATTTTTTACACATCTTGTGCAGCTTATTAAAAAGAATTCAAAATAGATTCACGTATCAGTCCTGATTGTTAAAAGCCTCTTATTTTTTTGTAGTTAATATACTATACCGCCTATACCTCCAACCCTATGATAACACTAACAAACTAGCCTTAATTTCAATGAAGTGGTCTGGGTGCCAGGTCCCTCAGGTTTTAACCCTCCACATGTAAACATAACATTTTCAGAGAAACTGCAATGTTTACATTTGGGGTTAATCCAGCCTCTAGTGGCTGTGCGGAAGACAGGCGCAGCTGTGATGCTGGAGGCGAATTTTGTCTCCATTGCGCAGAGCGTCCATAGGAAAGTATTGAGAAATGCTTTCCTATGGACACATTGAATGCGCGCGCGGATTTCAGATAGTGCATTATAATAAATCTCTTGTTAAAGGAAAACTTACAGCTCCCTGTAGTGGTTATGGTTCCAGGAGTGCCCTGGCACCCCCATTGAAATAACAAATCTTCCAGTTCTCTGTCATTAGTGGTGTAGGCAGGGAGGGCAGGTGTAGGCAGGGATTGCCACCTGGCAGAACCCAGGTAAGACGTCAAACCATCTCAGTCTGACTACTTAAATGGGGGAGGCGAAAGGATCTCAGGGTACTATAGACACTGCATTGCACTGTAGTGCTTATGGTATTTGGATGTTCCTTAAAAGGAAGTCCAATTCTAGGCCATTATTGCCATTTTTTTTGTTCTATTCCCTGTACATAAACCTTGTACATTACATTTTTGCCTTTGTTCGTTGATTATTGATTAGCATTTTATTGATGCCTCAGTTTGGCAAGATTGGATGATGAATGCTTTGTTGTTTATCTTAACTGTGAGGCAAAGATAAGACCTTTACATTCAAATATGCAATGTAAGTATGCTGACGTCAAAAGCGGTATATTTGTAGAATAATAATAATATATTGATAATTATAATAGAAAACAACAGCTAACCTACACAGCGATTGCTAGATACATAGGTAAGAAAATAAATACAAAACATATTTGCCTTTTAAGGTCTGCATGACTTTCATAGTGTTATTAATATAATATTATTTAACGTGTCCTCTAAAGCAGGCAACTAGCTTAAGGCAGTAAAAGCCCAGTAATACACTAGGTATAAAATCTCCGTCATTGCAAATTAAGTAGACAGTCATGGGAATTAAGTGTTACGAGAGGATAACCACATTATTACCAAAGCTGTCTTTGCATAGGACATGGAAGATTGTAAAATCTAATATTCAAATTATAGAGTTTAATAATAAAATGATTGGAGTCATGTCTTATAAGTCATTCAAACAGCATATGCCACTGAAATAAAACATTTGCTGTGGTGCTGTATATGATTTGTATTTATTAATTTGATTAAAAATGAAGCAATACAGTAAATCATTAATTTCAAGGTTTAATTGTATTTTTAGAAGAAATAATTATCATGATATAGTATACATGAATTAACTATACATAATTAACATTGCTCACAATGTGTTACTCTAATGATTGCTAATTAATTAGTAAAACCAATTTAAATGTAGCTTTATTTTCCGAGAAACGCAAAGGCTAGAAAATCATTCCTTCAAGCTTTCAAATATTGACTATTAAACAATAAGGCTACAGAGGCATTTATGGAAATATATCATACTTCTAAAACTTATTAAAAAAAAGTGTTTTATAGGTGACCAGGGACCAAATGTGTGTTTATGTATATATACATTTTTTTTGCAGTTAAATTATCATTTTCTAAACATTTTGTATAAGGTCTCTAATTGCAAACACATTCATGGATGTGTGACCACAAATGTATGGTAAAAGCTGGTGCAATCATTAGCAACATCTGATAAAAAAAATTATAATATATATATATATAGTTGATGCTGTTATCCAATGAAGCAGTGAATAATGCTGTATGGTTTGGGCTTATCTCTTGGTAGTTCCTGACCCTATAATGTTAAAACCACCATCTAGCCCCCTAAATATAGTAAAATCTTACTTGTATTCAAGTGTGCAGCTACTGGCTCTGCCCCTGTCTGCCTCGGACCTGCCTGCTGCCTGCTGACATCATCAGAAGTGGTGGTCCGAGCCAATCACAATGCTTCCCCAAACAATTGGCTGAGACTGTCAAGGAGGCAGATCAGGGGCAAAGCCAGCACAAGTCAAGCACAGTCCTGGCCAATCAGCATCTTCTCTGCATGCAGACGGTGGAGACACTGAATAGCAGTGCTGCCCCAAGAAGCACCTTTAGCAGCCTTCTGAGGAGTGGCCAGTGGAGTTTTCACTAGGCTGTAATGTAAACACTGCATTTTCTCTGAAACAGTGTTTACTGCAAAAAGCCTAAAGGGAATTATTCTACATATTCAGAACAAATGCAATAAGCTGTAGTTGTTCTGGTGACTATAGTGTCCCTTTAATATAAGCTCCTTGATGGAGCTTCCAGGACACCAAAGGAGGGCGTGACTGGGGTTTGGCAGAACCCAGGTAAGTTTTAAAACCATTTGTACACTGGGAGGGAGTCAGGGCTTTCGTGGGCTGTAGTGGTTTTGTGCTTGGTGTGGTCCTTTAAGAAGAACAAAAAATAACATTATTTATGCATTTAATTATGCATTATTTTCACAAGGGTATAACTAAAAACAGCGTGCAAAAGCTGCAGACCTGTTTTCTGCAGCCTTTGCAAGCACTCCACTTTTAACCCCGTCTAGACTTTATATGGCTGTCCAATCACAGACTTCCCAATGCAGCTCAAAGAGAAATCTTTGCAAGGCAGGTTCTCTAAAACAATTGTTGCCCCTTCAGTTTAGGTCCGCTAAGTGATAGCAAGGGGGTGCAACACTGTTAATTTGTAAAAGTGCCAATTTCTATTGAAATTTGCAGTTTTTGTAAAATGAAAAAAAGGGGGCACACTCTTCACACATAAAACACGTCATCAAGATTAAAGCGGCACTGTCATGCCGAACTTACCTTTCCCCAATCGTTTCTTCTTCTCTCCCTCTCTCAGGATCTGTTCTTCATTTCTTCCTATCTGCTCTAGTTTTATTTAAAACATAAGACAAAGTAGGGATTATTTTGTCTTATGTATTTTTCCTACGCTTGACCAGCTATGAACCAGGAGCAAAGTCCGCTCCATTTCCTGTGGTCGAAGCAATTTCCCACGATACTCACCCTCTCCTCTTGTGTTCTCCTGCTGTTTCATTTGGCGTTCAAATGCTGGTGACACTACCGAATTTCATCCTAATAGAATGAGAACAGTTTGTCCATTTGTTTTAGGCCGCAATTCAGGACTTTTGTTCAGTTTGGAATTTCATTTGAATTAAAGGAACACTATAGTCACCTAAATTACTTTAGCTAAATAAAGCAGTTTTAGTGTATAGATCATACCCCTGCAATTTCACTGCTTAATTCACTGTCATTTAGGAGTTAAATCACTTTGTTTCTGTTTATGCAGCCCTAGCCACACCACCCCCTGGCTATGATTGACAGAGGCTGCATGAAAACAAAAACTGGTTTCACTTTCAAACAGATGTCATTTACCTTAAATAATTGTATCTCAATCTCTAAATTGAACTTTAATCACATACAGGAGGCTCTTGCAGGGTCTAGCAAGCTATTAACATAGCAGGGGATAAGACAATCTTAATTAAACAGAACTTGCAATAAAGAAAGACTAAATAGGGCTCTCTTTACAGGAAGTGTTTATGGAAGGCTGTGTAAGTCACATGCATGGAGGTGTGACTAGGGTTCATAAACAAAGAGATTTAACTCCTAACTTGCAGAGGATTGAGCAGTGAGGCTGCAGGGGCATGTTCTATACACCAAAACTGCTTCATTAAGCTAAAGTTGTTCAGGTGACTATAGTGTCCCTTTAATGAAATTCCGATCCTATTCATGCCGCAGCTGCTTCTTGCAGTAAATAGCTCCCTTATTCCCATGGTATTAGGGAGCTATCTACTAAAAGGCTGAAAGACCTAAATTGGTCTTTCAGACAAATTTACTAATACTAAGTAAAGACTACTTAGTATTAGTAATTAATCTGTCCCTACTCGCTATAGGGGCATGTCTACTAAACAGTGAGCAGCTACTACTTTAATAAAGTGCCCCTTATTGTCGTATTACTGTCCTATCCCCCCAGTCCCCCACTCATGAGCGGTGCGTGGGGACCCTAAAATACAGTAGCGGGGAGTACCTACTGTCCTGTCTCCCCCTGGCCTTCACCCATGAGCGGCAGGTGAGGGCCCTTAAGTTACAATAGGGGGGGACCTATTGTCCAACCCCGGGCCCCAAACCAGGCGTGGCGGGTGGGGACCCTGAAATGCAACAGGGGGGAGGACCTACTGTCCCATTTCCCCTGGCCCCCACCCATTGTCCCCCCACCCAGTCCCCACCCATGGGTGACGGGTGGAGGCTAAATGTAGAAATTACGCCCCATGCAGGTGACTAGGGGTCCCCAAGCCCCTAGTCACCCACTCAAATAAAAGCCTACCTACCCCCCCTCACCTTAAAAATAGTGACGGGGGAACCAATAAACCTAAATACCTGAAAACAATAAATAAAATCATACTCACCATTAGAAGTCTTCTTTCTTCTAAAGCCTTCTTTTTTTCAGCCCCCAAAAAGGCCAAATAAAAATCCATAATACCTGTCGAATTTATAAAAAAAATTAGCGCAAAAAAACCTGCCAAAAAAATAATCCATCTTCACCCAGCGAGGGCACCGCGCACAGGGCGGAGAAAGGCTTATAAAGCCTTCCCACGCCCTGCAATTTGACTCAGAGTGCTCTGATTGATTTGTGTAAACCAACCAATAAGAGTGCTCTGAAAGGTAAATCTTGAGGCTTGCAAGTAATCAATCAGGCAATTCTGTTAGGACCAAATTTGATAGTATTGCTCGAACGCCAAATGAAGCAGCAGGAGGAAGGTGAGAATTGTGGGAAAATTGCTTTGACCACAGGAAATGGAACAGACTTTGCTCCTCCCCTGGGTCATAGCTGGTCAAGCGTAGGAAATATACACAAGACAAAATAGTCCCTACATTGTCTTGTGTTTTACAGAAAACTAGAGCAGATAGGAAGAAACGAAGAACAGATCCTGAGAGAGGGAGAGAAGAGAAAGCGATTGGGGAAAGGTAAGTTCGGCATGACAGTGCCGCTTTAAGTGTTTTAGGGGCCTGGAGTGTCCATTTAAGGTGACACAGGTGTTGATTTAAGTTTTATTCAATTTGTTCCCAAGATCTCCCTTTTCTCTCTGCTGTGTATGATTATGCAGCTAACATCAGCAATGTAGAGATTGGAGGGAAAGTTCAACAAGACAGTCAGGCTTTTATAATCTTCAGTCACTGCTGGTCTTACAGTGCTCCAAAGCAATGAAACGCACAGTAATTGTTTTACTATTACCGTATATACTCGAGTATAAGCCGAGTTTTTCAGCCCATTTTTTGGGCTGAAAAACCCCAACTCGGCTTATACTCGAGTCAAGGTCTGTATTATGGCAATTTGCATTGCCATAATACAGACTGGGGGAGAGGGGGGCTGGCAGAGCTGTACTTACCTTTCCTGCAGCTCCTGTCAGCTCTCTCCTCCTCTGCGCCGTCCGGTCAGCACCTCGGTCAGCTCCCAGTGTAAATCTTGCGAGAGCCGCGGCTCTCGCGAGACTTACAGTGTAAGCTGACAGAAGAGCAGAACGGACGGCGCAGAGGAGGAGAGAGCTGACAGGAGCTGCAGGAAAGGTAAGTACAGCTCTGCCAGCCCCCCTCTCCCCCCCACTGAACTGCCACTGGACCACCAGGGAAGGAGCCCCCCTCCCTGCCATATATCAAGCAGGGAGGGGGGACGAAAAAAAAATATAAATTAAATAAGAAATAATAAAAAAATAATAATAATAAAATAAAAATTAATAATAACAAAAAAAAGGGGTATAAGGACCACTATGGGAGGGGGGGGGGGTATAAGGACCACTATGGGAGGGAGGGGGGTATAAGGACCACTATGGGAGGGAGGGGGGGGGATAAGGACCGCTATGGGAGGGAGGGGGGGTATAAGGACAACTATGGGAGGGAGGGGGGGATAAGGACCACTATGGGAGGGAGGGGGGGGATAAGGACCACTATGGGAGGGAGGGGGGGATAAGGACCACTATGGGAGGGAGGGGGGGATAAGGACCACTATGGGAGGGAGGGGGGGATAAGGACCACTATGGGAGGGAGGGGGGTATAAGGACCACTATTGGAGGGAGGGGGTGGGATAAGGACCACTAGGGGAGGGGGGGTATAAGGACCACTATGGGAGGGGGTGGGATAAGGACCACTATGGGAGGGAGGGGGGTATAAGGACCACTATGGGAGGGAGGGGGGGTATATGGACCACTATGGGAGGGATGGGGGGGATAAGGAACACTATGGGAGGGAGAAGGGGGATAAGGACCACTATGAGAGGGAGGGGGTGGGATAAGGACCACTAGGGGAGGGGAGGGTAAGGACCACTAGGGGAGGGGTGAGTCAGGACCACTGGGGGGGGGTGAAGGAACACGGGGGTGGGGAGGTAAGGACCACTGAGGGAGGAGGAGGGGAAGTCAGGACATATGGGGGGGGGAGGGGGCGGCAAAATGTTTTTTGCCTACGGCGGCAAATATCCTTGCACCGGCCCTGCACACACTGCATTCACACACTGCATTCATACACACACACACTGCACTCATACACACACTGCACTCATACACACACTGCACTCATACACACACTGCACTCATACACACACGCTGCACTCATACACACACGCTGCACTCATACACACACACATACGCACACACTGCATTCATTATACACACACTGTAAATAAATATTCAATTAATTTATTTTTTTTAGGATCTAATTTTATTTAGAAATTTACCAGTAGCTGCTGCATTTCCCACCCTAGTCTTATACTCGAGTCAATAAGTTTTCCCATTTTTTGGGGATAAAATTAGGGGCCTCGGCTTATATTCGGGTCGGCTTATACTCGAGTATATACGGTACTTCAGGAATATAGTATTTATGAGGTAATTTAAATAGTTCAGACTCATGTTTGTCTCCTTTTCCACTGACATGCTCTATGTATGTGTGCTTTTGTTTCAGAAAGTTTTTTAAGTATATTATGCAGGTGAACTCAGGATGAAATGTTTCCTACCCAAATCTTTGTTTCTCTTTCTCAGGCCAATGACCCTAATATCTAGTAACATAAATGAGTTATAATTAGTTAGAAATAGTTAAAATTGAAGTACCACTGAGAGATACAGTAATACGATTCAGTAATAGGTGTAGTATATGTATGTATGACTGTAGTGTTTCTCCTGAGTTCTGGGTCTGTATTCGCCTCTATATAAAACATTCTAATTTCAATATCCAGCCATTGAAAGGAATTAAATGCAACAAACTCGCCATCAAATGCACTATATAAACCAAAATAAAAAGAGTAAATATTTAAATGTTTGAATATCCAGACAACCTAGCTGTTAGAGAGTAAGACAGTACCAGAAAATGAAATACAAATTAATGAGAAACAAAAATATATTTATATTTAAAGGACCACTATAGTCACCCACATTACTTTATCACAGTGATGCTGTATGTTTAACTCTTCAAGGTAATACACTGCAATTTGCAGAAATGGCAATGTTTACCATGAAGGGGTAAACATATATCTAGTGACTGTCATACTGATAGCCACTTGAGGTGCTATCACTGTGAGGACCAAGTGAAAATCAGTTGTGAAGTTGCAGCTCATAGGAAAGGGTTGATTTCAATGCTTTCCTACAGGTCCTCAATATAAGTATAAGTAGCATTGGATTGCAACCCAGCAACACAGTACAGTAGCATTCAATATTGGAATCTTATGAGTTGTACTGCTTATATCATAAAAGGGTTGCATAGCTGTAAACATGAAATTAGGATGCCTAATACAACTTGTCCATGAGTTTGTCTGGTCTCTAAGAGCAATAGAGGGCCAGTTATTAAGAGGCAGAGAGGGTGGATGTGGGGGAAGTAGAGTTGGGCTCAGCAGTATTAAGCGAACATTTGGGTGTTCCTAGTCTGTAGCATTAGTCCTTACTGTTAGTAGGGTCGTCTACTCGATAGTTGGCGAGTCCGTCTCGGGTTCCCAGTTCCCCGGTCCTCTAGGTCTCCGCTGCCGAGCGCTACTCGATAGTTGGCGAGTCCGTCTCGGGTTCCCAGTTCCCCGGTCCTCTAGGTCTCCGCTGCCGAGCGCTACTCGATAGTTGGCAAGGTCCTCTAGGTCTCCGCTGCCGAGCGCTACTCGATAGTTGGCAAGGTCCTCTAGGTCTCCGCTGCCGAGCGCTACTCAATAGTTGGCAAGTCCGTCTTGGGTTCCCAGTTCCCCGGTCCTCTAGGTCTCCGCTGCCGAGCGCGACATATAGTCCAACTAGGGCATCCAGGCAAGTACACATTTATCACAGGTTCCTTTAAGGGCAGCAGTCAACAATACCATGTTAAAGAGAAGACATTTTTCACCTTGTGTTTTAGGAGTTCAGAAATGTATTTTAAAAATATTTTTACTTTGAAAATTAAATCAATCCCGTCAATTCCAGATTATATCATCCATACACATTTCCCCATTGTTAATCAAAAAACGAGTTCAGCTGTCTGTAACAGACATGATGTTGGTATTTTTAATCACTACAATTAAAAAAGATCATAACCAGCCTTCTGAGAGTATCACTACTAATGAAAATATGGTTTGTAGAACCCTAATCTAATTCAGTTTTTAACAGTTATTTTACAGACAGTTTAGCTCACAAGTACTACCCAGCATAAAGTCTAATTCACATGCTGCTTACAATTTAAATCTTGCCAAGATCAATGGAGTGCTGAAGATTTCATTCTGTTGCAACACATGTTTCCATGTTTCATTACTGACAATTAGCCTGCAAATTATGCACACTATTCTTTTTCTAATTTAAAACTGACACGTTTGGAAATGGTGTACAACACATGGATTTAAACAACACGATAAGTTGAACAACTCATTCAGAAATCACATCAAAAGTCTTCTTTTACCCAGTATGTTATTATATTCCTTTTACACCGGTGTTTCAATATTATAATGTTCAGAATAAAATTCAGAATAAAATTCAACCGTGGTTAATGTAAAACACTCTACATAAATGTTTTTGTATTAAAAACTAAAAGCTCTCAGTGGAAATGTTACAATGGAGTTATTTGTAAGACCTACTAGGGTTAATCACTAATCAGGAATTTGTACAACCCAAATTTACAAACATTTTGCAACCCACTCTATTTACAGTTCAGCTATTTTGGATTTAAATTTGCCTTGCCAATTCTGAGGCTTTAGGTCTGCAACTCTAGTGAGTGAGAAATTCATATTTCAGTCCGGACACAATAAACACAATGTATAAGGAGGAGCCACATGGCTGGTTAGGGAGATCTTTTGATCCCCCTCTGGCATAACAATGCACCATTACAGTCAGTGCCTCAGGTAAATGCCCTGTTCACTTGATTCGTAGTTAGATAGTTAGAGCTTTGCACTTGGTATGCCGTGACTTGTGACTTTAAGCAATATAATCACACAGTGTAGGAATATATTGCATAAAACCTCTGGGTGCCATCTCCTACTTTTATGTCAAACCAGCACTCACGTACTGCTCCCTCCTCAAACATATTGACAAAGCAGAATTTACAGTTTTGCATTATTAATATCAATTTTGAACCTCAACAGTGGTGATTGCATAGGAGTGCTGGCGGCAGGATTTTGATACAATCTTAAAGGATCAGTATAGTGTCAGGAAAACAAAGCGGTTTTCCTGACACTATAGTGCCTTTAGGGTGCCCCCACCCTCAGGGTCCCCCTCCCGTGGTGCTGAAGGGGGCGAAATTCATCTCTAGTGGCTGTCCGGAAGACAGCCACTAGAGGCTGGATTAACTCCAAATGTAAACATAGCAGTTTCTCTGAAACTGTTATGTTTACATGTGAAGGGTTAAAACCTGGGGGACCTGGCACCCAGACCACTTCATTGAGCTGAAGTGGTCTGGGTGACTCTAGTGCCCCTTTAAATGAACAAAATATGAGTTTAAGCAATATTTTTGTTGTAGAAGTACCTGAATGGGATAATAGATAATATATAATTCATGCAAGCGAAACAAATATGGCACAAGTCAAATACTCATTCTTGTTAATTTGTGGGTTTAGTACTGTCATCAATAGTAAAGAAGAGTTTGGAAAACAAGTAGAAGGTGTACACACAGTGTAATCGACATGCCTGGTTTTCAGATTTACAGGGAAACAGAGAGGGGGAAGGGAGAGAGAGAAAAGGGAAAGGGGGGAGGGAAAAGGGGGTAAGTGAGAATAGAAAGAGGAACAAACGACAGGGAGGGAAAGGAAAAAGGGGAAAAAAGTTAAGCAGGAGGAGGGCAGTTAAGAAGTGTAACGGGAACATGGGAGGAGAGGAATATAGCCTATATAGGACTAAGTTCAAAGAGGTTGTCCCAATATTTATCCTGGCCCACAAGTCTTCCATAAGCACCAAATACTAACAGTCTGTGTGTTAGATGCCCTTCTTATTGGAACAAAACCCATGAGAAACTGGTAGCCATGGGATCCACATGTGACCCAGAGTGCTGTCCATATGGTGGACATGCCCCCGAAAACAGCATGTATGGAAAGAGGTACATCAGATTCTCAATACACTTGCAGATGCCTAACTAGCTTTATCCCTGGATGTGTTAATTTCACTAAGTCACGGGTGCCCAAAAGGTAGATCTCCAGATGTTGCAGAACTACAACTCCCATGATGCTTTGCATGTCTTTAGAATGACAAAGCATCATTGAAGCTGTAGTTTTAAAATATCTAGTGATCTACCTTTTGGACACTGCTAAAAAAGTTTTTATTGTGGTGACCACATGTTTTCATCAGTTCCACCAATAATGATATGTCATGATAAAATGTTGTTTTTTTTAATTTTGGAAATTTTGTAACAGTAATGTGTAAGACTGCAAGCAAACTATTATTCTTATATTGGGCATTTTATTTACTATTTTACAGCCTATACTTTGTGTAATCATACTGGGGTTTTAATGGTGGATCTACTATCGTTCTACTTGAATACATGTATTAACAGAGAGGAAATAATTATAGCGTTGCATTTGCCCTGATGGAAATTAACACATGAAAAAATACTATATTATATACCTTTTTCTTTAAAAAAAAAAAAAAATAATAATAATTTTAAAGGTAATTGCTTGTAGCGGACAATTTTACCAGATCATTACACCAAATCATTCTTTTTATGTATTAATTTATTTTTAGAAATTGTGGTATATTGCTTGAAAAAAAAAAAACAAGAAATGTTATGTCTGGGACTTGCTGTGCATTGCTCCGATGGGTCACTAACGTCTGCTAGTTCTTTAATCTACAGGCATAAATGAAATCATGTCCATCATTTTGATATTTGTATGCTGCTAAGTCATTCCCACCGAGCTCATAATGCACTAATGGAAGCTGTTTTCTAATCTGTGCACTGAGGAATACTCTGATCTATTCCAACTTTCAGGATTTTGTTTTACAGACTGTTTAACTCACAGCTATTTCTCAGTATAAAGTGCCATTTGCATGCTGCTTATAATTTAGACATTGCCAGGCCCAATGAAGTGCTACAGAGTTCATTCCGTTTCAACATATTTCGTTCTTGTTTCTTTGCCAACTATTACCTGTGTTACAAACATCAAATATTTGTTGACAAGACTTGCTGTGACAGTTAAAATGGTTGCTGAATAGGATGTCTATTATGTGTTGCCTTCCATGTGAACTGTTTACATCCCAGCAGTGGCATACACATAACCCATGGGACCCTAGTGCGAAACGGATCCATGGGGCCCCCCCCTCTACCTCCACCCTCTCTCCCTCTCCCCCCTCTAACTTTCCCCCCTGACAGACACACACACACACACAGAGACACACACACACAGACAGATATATACAGACACATACATACATACACAACACATACATACATACACGACACATATATACAAAGACACATACATACAGACAAGCCACACATACATCCAAACAGACAGAAAGGCACACATACATACAGACACAACACACACAATACACACATACGTACAAAGACAAATACATACATAAAAACAGACAGGCACACATACAGACACATACATACACAGATACAGACACACACAAGACACACATACATACAAAGAAACATACATACAGACAGATACACAGACACACACACACACACACACACACAAGACATACATACAAAGACACATATATACAAACAGGCACACATACATACAGACAGAAAGATACAGACACATACATACATACAAACAAACAAACACACACACACACACACACACACATAGTATTTAAGTCACCCTCCTGTTTCCAATCTTTTAGGTACAGGAGGGTGACTTTCCCTGGGCTCCAGTGGTGGCTCAGGCTGGTCTGGTCCTCCCGCGCGGTCTGTGTTAGCTGGGAGGAGTGACGTGCAGTCACTTCCTCCCAGCAGTGATGATCTCATCACAGGAGGCCCAGTCGCACTGTTGAACCGCCCAGCGCTGACCGAGCCCCCTGGCAATCCATCTCCATCGGGTGGCTCCGGCAGTTTGCCGTGCGGGCCAGGGCTGCAAATTATGATGGTGCGCACCCGGTCGCAGGGGTCTGCAGGGTGGCTGTGCCCCCTGGAGTGATGGGCCAGATCGCAGCTGCGACCCCTGCGACAACGGTATGTACGCCAGTGCATCCCAGTGTAAGGGTATGCATACCTGCAATCCAGATGTTGTGAACTACATCTCCAATAATACTCTTACAGCCATAATAGTGGCAAAGCATCAGAGAAGATGCAGTGCCATCGGTTGCCTACCCCTGTTCTGGTGGACAGTGGGATGGGAAATTATTAGGTGAAATTAAGCACTGCGTGTGGACTTCACGGCATAATTTCAACATGATACCAATGATGTTTTTGTACAATAATTAAGCAACACTGTAACTTTAGGAATATAAACAAATACATACCCCCTCCCTAAATAGTAAAATAGGTTGTATGAAAATGTAGTCCCTCTGGTGCACTGGTCTTACCACGAACTGCTACTTCCCTGGATAAAGACATCATTACAAATAATCACAGCCAATCCAAAGCTTCCCAGTATGGAGTTATTGTGAGGGCTAGTGGGCATGCTTGAAAAAAGCCATGCTGTGACGATCAGCATCTTCTCATAAAGATACATTAGATAAATGCATATAATTGGGAAGTGTATGGCGTCTTAATGCAGAGCATGAAGATGCCCAATGACTGCCCACAAAGATTGCGGGCCACTTGAGGGGTCCCTACGGACAAATCTAAACCTTACCTATTGTCAGTGTTTACAGTCGTCAGGCTGCAGGGACAGGCTCTTAAACTGTAGGGGTTCTGGTTGGAAGGCAAGATGGATGAAGCCAAATACAGGAGAGTTGTAGATGAAAACCTGTTCCAATCTGCAAGATACCTTAGACTCAGAGAAGTAGAAAGTTCCCATGGGGTCCAAGGCAGGTTACCAGTTTGCACCCCCCTTTATTCCTCACATATGGATATTTAATGGGGCCAAGCATATTCATGGTTCCGGGGGTCCCTGTCTGCCTCGGGTCACCTTATGGCTAATCCTGTTCTGCTGAGACTTGGACAGAAGTTCAATTTCCAGAAATATAATGACCCTATACACACAATCACAGTTAAAACACAAATAAATAATATTTCCTATAAAGACCAGACAGATTGGCTGTTCACCGTCTAACTCGGCAGAGCTTGAGTAATTTTGACAATAAAAATCACAGGATTCAGATAGGAAACGTTGGTAGAGGTTTACCCCCCAAATCACACAGGTGTAATTATAGTATAATTAAAGGACCACTTAAGGCATCCAGACCACTTCATCTCAATTAAGTGATCTGGGTGCAGTGACCCTTTAGTGCTACCCTGCAACCTAAAACATTAAAGTTTTGTAGAAACTGCAATGTTTCCACTGCATAGTTAAACACACTAATCGTAACTATATTCCTGACAACCAACCGAGACCATTCCCTGTAAGAACCAATTCAGACTCGGTTCTCAATCAAGTGCTGCTCCTAAATACAATTTATTCATACATGATAAAATCCCAGTAAAATCCATTTTAATTTTGTGCTGTAAGTGTCCAAAGAGGTAAATACTTATGTAAAGCACTATAAGCATATACCGCATGTTAGAACTGATAGAGGTATGACATGCATGTAAACACTGACTACCAACTTCAAAATTGAAAAAAATGTTCATAAACTTTTTTCAGAATAAAATACATAAAATTAAAACGTTATCATCCCTGCTGAATCCCAAATTGTTGCTGTTTGTAATGTGACATTTAAAGGTTAATGACTGCAAACTGTTCAAATGGATACATTTCTTCTTTAATAAGAAAATGTAGCCCCATGACAATATTAAGCTCCAGATATAGTTGTAGTTTAGCCTTATAAGGACTAATGACGGTCTATGATCATCATAATAAACTGCTCTTTAAAGTTTCTATTCTGAAATTAATTGACTTAGGGATAGCAAATGCAATGTTTGACTGGGCTCCCAAAACTCAGCAGAATATTTCATGCTAGTTTAATATCTTTAGGGACTGAATTATGATGAGTGCAAAGTGTAACATTTGCAGGGTTATTCACTAAAGCAAGAATTAAGAGTCAATTTCAAATTTAGGATAAAAAAAATGGAAAAAGTCAGTTATGCTTCCAGTTCGGCTACTTTGGCCTTAAAGGAACACTATAGCAATACAAACGAGTAGTCCTAACACTATTGTGTTCCTCTGTTCCACTACCCCCCCCCCCCTCTAAGGGTTAAAAAAAACCTTTGCTTTACTTACCCAATTCCAGTGCCAGCCCTTGGCGCTGGGTCAGTGCTCTGCCTCCTTCGACATCAACCACTAATGCACATTCACGGCCCTCCCCATAGGAAAGCATTGCTTCAATGCTTTCCTATGGGTTTTACTGATGCTGGATGTCATCCTGCAGCAAGCAGGAAGTGCCTCTAGTGGCACTTTGATTGACAGCCACTAGAGGCAGTCTTAATCCTGCAAGGTAATAACTGCAGTTTCTCAGAAACTGCAATATTATCATTGCAGGGTTAAGGGGACACTGAGCTATTGGTTCTTAACTTCAGAATTAAAGAACTTGATACCCATGAAAAACATTTACAGGGTTATTCTCTAATTAATTAAATCTGTATGGAAAAATTTAGGTTAAATTCACAACTAGGCTATTTTTGGCTCTGTTTTGTCATTCAGATTTAATTTGTGGAAATTTCAATATAGTAAATAACCCTGCAAGGGTATTTTTTCATTAACAGGTTATTCACTAAACAGTGTATTGTTGAGTATTTATCAAAGAAACTGAACATTTATGGTCATAATAGCAAATTATAAAAATGACCTAGCACCATGGTGAATTCACAGTGTTTTACAGTCAATTGAATTATGGTGCTTATTGTTAAAAAGGAATGATGGGAAAAGGAATATTTGTACATTTTAGGTCAAAGTCCCTGAAAAAGAAAAACTTTCAAACTATCATTCCCCTTGTTACCTTTGCACAGGGCCGGCTGGCCCACCGGGATACCGGGAAATTTCCTGGTGGGCCGTCAGCACCTGGGGCCAGACAGACAGGGGCTGTGCTGGCTCTGCTCCCCTGCTCTTGCGTGCTACTTAAAGGGATACTCTAGGCACCCAGACCACTTCTGCTCATTGGAGTGGTCTGGGTGCCAACTCCCACTACCCTTAACCCTGCAGCTGTAATTATTGCAGTTTTTTATAAACTGCAATAATTACATTGCAGGGTTAACTCCACCTCTAGTGGCTGTCTACTAGACAGCCACTAGAGGTCACTTCCTGGGTTCTAGCACAGGAAACCTGTGCTAGAGCGTCGCTGGACGTCCTCACGCTGTGTGAGGACCTCCAGCGTCGCTCAAAACCCCATAGGAAAGCATTGAAATGATTTTTCAATGCTTTCCTATGGGGAGACGTAATGCGCATGCGCGGCATTTTCGCGCATGCGCATTACGTCTCCTCGGCCGGTGGGCAAGATCAGTCTCGCCCACCGGCCGACGCAATCACTGGGAGGAGCGTCGCGGAGGCGGAGACAGCGGCGAGGGACATCGCCGCTGTCCCAGGTAAGTGACTGAAGGGGTTTTCACCCCTTCAGTAACCGGGGATTGGGGGGTGAAAGGGAGAGGGACCCTCCAGTGCCAGAAAAACGGATCGTTTTTCTGGCACTGGAGTTTCCCTTTAATGAGACCAGTCTCATTAAACTGCGCACTGGGGAGCAGGGACAGCACAGCCGGCACCCCCTGCCGCCGCCAGAACAGCCAGGAGCCAGCTCCCCCTGCGGCCGCCAGAACAGCCACGAGTCAGCTGAGGTTTTTTTCTATGGCTGCTTTTTTTCCCCAGTCCGGCCATGCTTGTGAAAAATTTCTGGTTTTGTGAATCAACACCAAACAAGTAACAAAATGAAGGCTTATACTTTACAATTCACCTCCAAAATAACTGCAACATGTTAGTGAATAATCTCCCAGAGGTTGCAGTTATCTTTCAATAGTATTCATTTTCTGAACCAAATGTTCCTAATTCCTTCATTTCAAAAGCTTAGTCTGGCAATCTCTCCCTGTTTCCTACCCACAGACATAGGGCTTGCAAGGGGAATTCTAAGTGTATTTGTACTTAAAGGAAAATTCTAATGCTATAAATTCACATTTGTATTTTTATTCTTATTATTTATAACGTGCCAACAAATTACACAACAAGGTGGACTAACAAACGTGTTATTGCAACCAGACATGTTAAACTTACTGGAACAGAAGGTGCTGATGGCCCTGGTCAAACAAGCTTACATTTTAAGGTAAGGTAAAACGATGTAATGAAAAAGTAGGTTGCTAGAAGAGTTTACAAGGAAGGACAATTTTATTAGATGACACAGTTGCATGAGAGGTTGGATAGTGAGGTGTGGGAAAGGAAAGCTGTTAACAATTTAATTGAGATGCCTTCATGAAGAAGTGAGGTTTCAGGGATTTTTCAGTTTTTTAGAAGAAATGGAGACTGGGTGAGAGTCTAATGAAGAGGGGGAGGGATTTCCAAAGGAGCAGTGGTAGAGAAGTATTAAAGGAGTGTTTCAGAGGTTTGAGTATTAACAGAGGATAGACACAGGTGTTGGCAGCGTGCAGTAGTCTGGACAGGACATACCTGTATATTAATGAGGATAGGTAGACAGTAGCAGTGCTGAGCCACAGCAGCTTTACACAGAGACTACTGATTCCGGTCTTGTTCATCCTGGCATGGCTACTACACCGGGGGCTGCACCTTGACTTGTCTGTGTCTCACCTGACTCTGATCGATCATCAGCAGGGTATTTAAACCCAGCCTCGCCCTGTGCTCAGTGTCAAGTCTTTGATCTAGTGTTCCTGTGTCATACCAGTGTTCCAGTTTATCTGCTTCGTATATTTGACCTCGGCTTCTGACTACGTTTATTCTGACCTCTGGCATCCCTTGACTTCGGCTACTCCTCGTTGTTCCTGACCTCTGGCATCCTTTGACCTCGGCTATCCCTCGACTATCCTGCTGGTTCTGTCCTTGCCTGTCCTGCGTATTTGGTACTGCATCCTGCACAGCCCCCGTGCACAGACCCACAGGCCAGGTGAATTCTTACCTGACCACCTCGGCCTGTGGCTATCTGCAAGGGTGAGCAACATATCTGCGCTACAGACTCCCAACTCAGGTAAGACCCTGACAGGGAGTCATGATGTTTTAAAATATTGTTTAATTTTCTGTACTTGGGAGATAATCTAATTAATTAATTGTCCTTACACAATTATCTTCCAAGTACAGAAAAGAATCAAGGGAAATGTGTATTTGTTCCCTGTCCTCCACAATGTCCTCAAGGGGAAAACCCCTGGAATGTAATTAAAGAAACCCCTTGCATGGGGAATTGTATAAAAACCAGCTGTGGCTCAATAAAAATCAGTTGACTCCCAAAGCTGTGTTTTGTCCAGTTGTTGGGGAATGGGTTTGGAATTGGCACACTACACTTTATTTGCATGCTGATCAAGTCTACCAGCTGAGTTATTGCAGTTAATACTTCTACTCCACTACAAGATAGCCAGCAACAAGGCAAAAGCTATTCTTGCCGAACTGATGGAGGGAGACCGAGCTAACAGCGCTGTACCCGAACCAACTATGGAGGAAATGGAATTTGAAAAAGAATTCCTAACAAGGATGGCATTTTACCGGGAACCACCACCCTGGAGGACTTGCTACAACTGGTTTTCCTAGAACAGTTCTTTCATGGGCTAGGTCAAGAGGTACAAGAATTGGTATGGGATGCCACTAGGCTGGCCGATGAACATTACGATGCCAGGCGCAACCACCCACCACCTCCACGCTTGTTCTCAAGACCAGCCGTACCAAATCCAGCACCTCTTGCCCCAACTCTCCAGTGTCAACAATGACACCCCCAGGTACAAACAGCGTCCCGGCCTCCAGTGTCACTTGTGCAATCAGCTTGGACATGTGCAGAGGGACTGTCCTCAGAACAGGCGTCGCCATGCCACCCGCCAACAGAGCTGTGGTCCACTGTTACCAGAACGAGACCATACCCAGAGACGCCCCTGCAAAGACCGCAGAAGAACAACTGGGTGTCCTGCATGAAGCCAACCCCATCCAAGTTGCGTTGGACAACGGCAAAACCACCACCAAATTGTTCACCTGGAGGGAAAGAATGTGCAGGTCTCCTCGATTCAGGGGCCACTCTGACTTTGGTTAAGAACCATCTAATTCCAGAGGGGGCATGCACTGGAGATTCTGTAGCAGTACGGGTAGCAGGGGGAGCAATCTACTGTGTACCCACTGCCAGGGTCCATTTGATTTGGGGTGCGGGGTCCGGAGACATCGAGGTGGGGTTGATGCAGAATTCACCCGCCGATGTAATACTTGGAAATGAATTGGGTGAGCTCACTTCTGCGTTTGTACCACAGCCTGCCATCCAGGAAGCCTATCCGGTGGTCACACGACAGCAGGCCCACACCACGGCACCACAAGCACACTCTTAGGCTAAGGTAAGCAACCCACCACATCCATAGAAGCCATACTGTGGGATGCCCCACTAGAATTTTGGGAATGAGGTAGCATTAGATCCCATTTACAAGTCTATAAAGATAGGGTGGTTGCCAGTCAGGCCGAGTTAGAAGGAGAAGGGTATTCCTGGGACAAGGCCCTCGTGATATTCCGTTATCAGGCCATTTAGGAGTCAGTCGGATTAAATATAGGCTAAAGCAGAATTTCTTCTGGCCAGGGATTTCAAAGGATATTAGACAATTTTGACAAATGTGTGACACCTGCCAGAGGGTGGGTAAGAGCACCCTATAAAGCCCTATAAAGCAAAAATACATCCCATGCCCATTATTGAAGAGCCCTTCAGCAGAGTAGCTGTGGACATGATTGGACCCCTAGCTAGACCTAGCCCTTCCGGCAAGAAGTACATCTTGACCGTAGTAGACTACGCCACTAGATACCCAGAGGCGGTGGCACTGACCAATGTCCACGCGGAGACGATAGCAGATGCCTTGATGCAAATTTTCTCTCACATGGGATTTCCCTGCTAGATTGTTTTGCATTGAGGCACCCAATTTCCCGCAGAGGTCACCCATAAACTCTGGAAGATATGTGGGATTAAATCCATCTTAAACTCAGTCTATCATCCGCAGTCCAACAGTTTCTGTGAACGATTTAACGGAACACTAACACAAATGATCCATACGGTTATAGACACCAATAAGGACTGGGAGCGATTCCTACCCCATCTGCTCTTCGCATATAGAGAGGTTCCCCAAGAATCCACCAGGTTCTCCCCCTTTGAACTACTGTTCGAGAGAAGGGTGAGAGGTCCCTAAGACTTAATAAGAGAGGACTGGGAGGGAAAAGTCAGTACCCCCATCTTCCCATATGTGTTGCAGTTCCGAGATTGTCTAGAGGAATTGACCCAGACAATACGAGCCAACCTCCACGTGGCCCAACAACGACGGCGCAGGTGGTACGATACTGTGGTGGTACTTTCAAATAGGACAAACGGTGTTAATTTTAAAACCCATCCACAATGATAAGCTGCAGGCATCCTGGCAGGGCCCATACAAGGTGGTAGAGCAAATCTGCGATACCACCTATGTGATTGGCACATGCACCGGGGCAAGAGGGAGATGCATGCTCCATGTGAATATGCTTAAGCCTTACTATGAGCGCGTGGAGGATGTGACGGCCATCTGCGCCCCGGCATCAGAAGACTTCGAAAACCTACCCCTACCAGACCTCCTAGAGAGGCACAAGACTTGATTAGGGCCAAGGGGACCACCTTCTCCAATCTGCCCGGGTTCACCCCTCTGGCTACTTACTGAGTAGAAACCACAGGTCAGGTACCCATACACCAACCCCCCTACCACATACCGGAATCTGTAAAAGAGAATATGCGGAAAGAGATTTAGGAGATGCTACAGTTAGGGGTTATTGAACATTCAGACAGTCCCTGGGCATCTCTGATAGTGCTAGTACCGAAGCGGGATGGAACAACCCGATTCTGTGTAGACTACCGCAGGCTAAATGACAAAGCAGTGTCCGATGCCTACCCTATGCTAAGGATAGATAAGCTATTAGATAAAATAGCAAGGGGCCAGTACCTCACTACAATCGATCTTTGTAAGGGGTACTGGCAAATTCCACTAGCCGAAGAAGCCATTCCCAAGTCGGCGTTTGTCACACCATTTGGCTTGTACCAGTTTAGGGTCATGCCATTCGGATGAAAAACACTCCGGCTACATTTCAGCGGATGGTAGATCGGCTATTGAATGGGTTCCAGGAGTACGCTTGCACCTACTTGGACGATATATACCTATTTATAGCCACTCCTGGATTGACCATTTAACCCACAGAGGGGCAGTATTAGATTATATCAGGGAAGCAGGGCTGACCCTTAAACCTAGCAAATGCCATATAGGGATGGCGGAGGTACAGTACCTTGGCCACAGAGTAGGGAACGGCCAACAAAAGCCTGAACCAGCCAAAATAGAGCCCGTAGCGAAGTGCCAACCCCACGTACCAAGACCCAAGTTCTAGCATTCCTAGGAACCCAATTACAGTACTCTGGCCAAGCCCCTCACTGATTTGACATTGTAAGAATCTCCCTAAGCAGGTAGTCTGGGCCCCAGAGTGTGACCAGGCATTCCAACAACTAAAAACGGCTCTGATTAATGCACCTGTACTTGCTGCTCCTGATCCAACTAGACTATTTCTTGTGTACACAGACGCTTCTATGTTTGGATTGGGAGCAGTACTGAGCCAAGTTGGAGCATATGGTGGCGAATATCCGGTGGCTTACTTAAGCATAAAGTTACTACCACGAGAAGTAAGGTACACCACCATTGAAAAAGAATGCCAGGCTGTGGTGTGGGCCCTTAAGAATCTACAGCCGTATTTGTATGGGCAATCTTTTTCCTTACTCACAGATCACAAGCCGTTAGTGTGGTTAAACAGGGTAGCGGGAGACAACGCCAGGCTGCTGCGCTGGAGTTAGCACGGCAGCCCTTTGACTTTACCATACACTACCGCCCGGGAAAACTAAATGTCAATGCTGATGGGCTATCCAGACAAACTGAACTTGAAAAGTGATCTGTGAGTACTCCTCCGTACATCCCCAAGCCGATCCGTTGGGATCAGACTGTGTATGTCAGCTTGTGGTTCTGGGGGAGCATTGTTTGTATAAGAGACTGAGTTAGTTCGACTATTTCTACTTCACGAACAGAATATGGACATATTGTTCGTCATTCGAACTACTGAAAGGGGAGACCACCCAGGGGAATCGTGTGTATCCAATTGAGTATTGTAACACCTTAAAACAACAGGGTTCTAAATGGTCGGATAGGTGGTCGCCATTCGTATGACCGAACAAGTGGCGGCTGCCATCTTTGCACACGAACGCCCAGCGGTGTTTGGTCATCGAGTGCATAGAACTAAAATCGGACACTAGACCTCGCGAACACCGCTGGACTTCCATCCTGTTCGTACGTGCGTTTCCTTTCGTCTAAGAAAAGCGGCATTCAACTAAATTGAACGAATGACCATCAGGCACCCGACTACCCAGTTTATGAACATTTACATGCGTTAGTTTATTCGTGAGAACTCCCGAAAGAAGACCAGTCAAAGCATTCAATCGCATGGAACTGTTTAGGGGCTTCACCTCGTGGCTGACCGGTCTAAACTTCACTCGAATGGCTTTCCTGTTCTACCAAATGGATGTTTTAAAATATTGTTTAATTTTCTGTACTTGGGAGATAATCTAATTAAAGAATTGTCCTTACGCATTTATCTTCCAAGTACAGAAAAGGATCATGGGAAATGTGTCTTTGTTCCCTGTTCTCCACAAGGTCCACCAGGGGAAAACCCCTGGAATGTAATTAAAATAAAGAAATAAAGCAAATATATGTGTGTAGCTGTGAGTGATGAGTGTGTGGCTGTGAGTGATGTGTGTGGCTGTGTATGGGTAGCACTGAGGAAAGTGTATGGGTAGAGTAGAGTTCAGGGTGTGGAAGGCTGTGTCTGTTTCAGACTGGTAGCCCAATGAGTCAGTGGCCGGACCCTGGTGGCTGAGTAGAGCCTCCTAAGCGATCTTCCCCTGCCTTCTCTCTACCTCTCCCCCGTGTGGCTTGCTGACAGTGTGCAGCGAGGCTGCACAAAGAGAGTGCTACTGTATGGAAGGCAAACATGGGAAGCTGATAGGCAGTTGTGTTTTGTATGGTAAATTGTATAAAAAATCAGCTGTGGCTCAATAAAAATCAGTTGACTCCCAAAGCTGTGTTTTGTCCAGTTGTTGGGGAATGGGATTGGAATTGGCACACTACACTTTATTTGCATGCTGATCAAGTCTACCAGCGGAGTTATTGCAGTTAATACTTCTACTCCGCTACAGTGGCATCTAGTGGAGTGGGAAGAGATAAGACAGCCGGGGAATATGATAAGTGCAGCTGCTCCTTCAGATTGGAGCCTGGTTTCTTAATCTGTGGTACGTGTATCTTATGAGGTACATGCACTAAAAGCATGTACCTCAAGTCAAGTGCTGGCTGGCCGGCCACCCTAGGGTCCGTCAGGAGGCAGGAGTAAACACTTGGTTACCTGGATGGCAGGTGCCTACTCTGCCCAAATACAATATCTGGGGTGATGCTGAAGCCAGGAATAGAGGGAGCTGACATATCAGTGATCTTCCAGCATTGCTTGCTTGCATGAGTTGCGGTGTTGCCAGCAGCCAAGTTATGACATAACTCTGGCCCGGGCATCATTAACAGGGCTCGAAGAAGCAGAGTAAGAAGACTGCCATTTAGTATTACTGGTGCAAACATTTAGAAAAAAGTTTCCCAAACTGAACGATTTGTTGTCAGCAATTTGAAGCTTCTAACACTCCCTACTTTGCATCTAGTCATATAAAATAAAGTGGTAAAATGTGGTAGTGGTTGTGGTGACACTTTAAATGACACTTTCAGAGTTTACTATATATGTATTTAATTATCACTGGTCATTTATAACTATAACAGTGAAATAAATACTTAAAAGAACACTTCACACAACCAAAGCACTTAACTAAAAGTGCTTACTTTTTTAATTAAAATTTATATTTTACAAAAAGCGCAGATTACAACATTAATGGGCTCATTTATAATTAAACACCCCCTTTTTAATCAGACTACCGGTGGAGCTAAACTAAAGAGGCAGCAATTGCCCAGAGCTCCTACCTTGCAAAGACAACTCATTGAGCTGCATTGGGAAGTCTGTGATTAGACAGCCACAGAAAATCTGCAGGGTTAGAAGGGGAAGGCTTGCAAAGACTACAAACAAGGGATCTGCAGCTTTTTGCAAGCTGATATATATATATATATATATATATATATATAGACAAGCAATAAGTGTAGCTGCACTCAAGGTTGGAGATAAAATCTTCAATGCTTTATTTAATTCACTAAAACAGGATCGACGTTTCAGTCCAGCTTATGGACTTTCCTCAGGATCAAAACACAGATTTATATATATTCCACATTTTTTCCATTGTTCTCCTTATTCCATTTCCCAAGCTCTTTCACTTTCTATCCTTTCCACTGCTTTCTTTTCCTTCTCTTAGAATTATTACCCTCTCACTTTTTTCATTGTTCTCCCTCCTTGCTTTGAATACAATATTATGCTTCAGAAATACTTTGTATTGTGTGTGAAAATTCTATTGCCCAACAAATTGTACACAACTCTTCTTTCTCATTGATGGTTATGTCTCGTTTAATGTTTCAAATTACACTTGAACACCTGGTTTGAGTTGCTTGTCCTTAATAACTATGAAGATAATTTTGTTTGATGATTTTGTAGCTGGTGCGCCTTTATATGTTGAGATGAAAAAAGAGGCAAAAACAAGACAATACATTTTCGCAAAGATGCGATTTGCATGAATGCATACGATGCACATATGGTTTAATCTGAAATTTTAGCTGCATCTCCCCACATGGTTCTGTGTTATATTATACCTGTCCCTAGACAACAGTCCATGAACAATAGCATCGCAGAAAATGCCACACATCTGGCAATTAGGAAAGTTTTCAAATGGATTTTCGATGAAATTGTTTTTTTCCTATCTGTGTCTTTGTTTTATGGAATACTCATGATTCCAGATCAATTAAAAGAATGCTTGTTTATAGCATCAATTCAGCACAATTCAGCCTAATTAAATCTCATTAAAATTCCTCTATGACAAAACTTAGATAAATCTTGACAAAGACAAAGATGCCAGCTTGCAGACATTACTGTAATGTTCCAAAGTGATTATGAGAAGTCTCTAACTGGAGATCATTACAAGTAAATATAGTGGACACAATATAATTGTTATTTAAGCACATTTAGCACACATGGCAAGAACATGCACAGGTGTGCCTTTGCTATTTTTTCTTCCCCCCACATTGAAAAGAAATTAAGTAAATTAAATAAATACTGTTTGCTGTCCAGGGGCGGACTGACAACTCACAGGGCTCTAAGGTAATAAGAGATCAAGGGCCCCCCTCCCTCACTTTGGCTGCATTTGGTTACCTCCCGCTTCACATTGCTCACACGTTTTACCCCGTTGCTTGTGCGGCTCTCACACAGATATGAACTCGGTGCCCAGCACTGAGACTGGCAGTGTTAGAGCTGCACAGTCATGACTGCAACACCTGCTGGTCCACTATTCAGGGTCAGATTTTCGTTTAAGGGGATACTCAAACCAAAAACAATGTTTTAAGAAAACACTTACTGGCACCTTGCTGGCACAACTCCTACAATTTTAAAATAAAGAAATAAAGCAGATATATGTGTGATATGTGCGTGGCTGTGAGTGATGAGTTTGTGGCTGTGAGTGATGTGTATAGCTGTGTATTGGTAGCACTGAGGAAAGTGTATGGTTAGAGTAGATTGCAGGGTGTGGAAGGCTGTGTGTTTCAGACTGGTGGCCCAATGAGTCAGTGGCCGGACCCTGGTGGCTGAGTAGAGCCTCCTAACTGATCTTCCCCTGCCTTCTCTCTACCTTTTCCCCGTGCGGCTTGCTGACAGTGTGCAGGGAGGAGGAGAATTGTAATAATTTCCTTCCAGCAAAGAGGGTGCTACTGTATGGAAGGCATACATGGGAAGCTGCCAGGCAGTTTTCAGCTTTCAAGATGGCTGCTGTCACAGCTGTTATTACAACAAAAATGAGCACAGCAGCTTGCCTGCATGGAGGTTAGGTTCACCACCTAAAAGGCAGCCTGGCTGCCCCCCAGCTATCTGGACTATGCAGGGAGTGCTGCTGAAGCATTCTCTGCATGGTCCTTGTGCCCAATGTGCAGGGCAGGTGCAAGGATTTTGTCCACCCTAGGCAAAGATCCATTTTGCCGCCCCTTCATGTCACTCACTGACAGACACACACACGCTGACACACACACACTCACTGACTGACACACACACACACAGAAGCATGGCAATTTTGTAAGTTATGGCATCTTCTGGCTTACATTTTACAGACTCTATTCCAGAAGATTTTTGTTTCAGGAAGGCCCATTGGACATTTTGATATGAAGTATATTTCAGTTTTGCTGGTCTATACCTTTTAAAAGGTTTTCTAGTTTTTGAAATAGAATGTACTGCAAGAATATAACATATAAGAATAACATTTTTAGATTTTATTCTTACAGTAAATAATCATACTAAGTATATTTTCTATTTAAAAATGTAAACCCAAGTTTAATAAGCTTTGTCATTAATAGTATGTCATTATACTTAATACAACTATTAATAATATTCAGCAATCTAGTATTAAAAAGAAGATTTTTCTTATTCATAATTATTGGTTATTACTGAATGTTAGATTTCATGGTGAGAATGACCTATTTATTTCACAAAAGGCAAAATGGTAAAGCCTCGTCTATATCTAAAGTTGACCTCACATCCAGCTCTGTCTAAATGTGGGCAAGGCACTCAAGTCCCATGTGGTGGTGTGCTCAAAATTAGATTGAAATCCCTGTGGGCCAGAATTTCATTGTAATATGCAAAAAGCAGCTGTACTAGATAAGTTATACATGTATAATTAGAATATATTAGAACCTGTTCACATATTTGTATTTTATATTAGACATTCTGAATATAATGATTGTGAAATCATTACCCTTTCTAGATTTGTTACAAAAAAATTTCATATATATATTTTTCTTCTAAGATATGTATTTGTATGTGTTTATGTATATGTATACATAGCCCTCTAAGAACTTGACAATAACAAAACTTTAGAGTTTGTGTTTGTGTATGTGTATAAACTACGGAAACATTTTCCAGTGCAAGTAGTTCTGTAAATGTTTATTTACAATACTTCTGCAATACCTTTGTATTCCATGCACCAACATCTAAGACTGCATACGCATTTGGACATTCCTTTTATAGTGCTGCATATACACATCTGTCCTCATAACATCTGCGTGCACAGCACCACTGTGATCAAACTCATTTGCGTTATACGTTCTTGCTGTGCCAGGACAGGCATATGATGCAAATCAAAAAAGAATGTAAATGCTTTTTTTTTTTTTCCTTTTGGCTATCTGTTGGATTGTACAAAATTGTCACCCCATGTTTGATAATTCTACTTCAAGGAACTATGTAGTTACAAGAGACATTAACTGATAAAAAATAAATAACCCGCCATGTCGAGATCCATAACTGAAAGACCCATACAGTCAGTATTTTAGAGTAACCTCGTTAAATAAGTTTACTCAATTTATTTGATTTGTACATTCATTGATATAATCATTCCTTTGTGTCAAGGATTTGAGACAAAGAAGCCAGACCAATGTCAGGAATTAAACTTATTTTAGTACTTTCGCATCTTTTTTTTGTTTGCACTCCCTGCGCTCAATTCTCGTTTCAAATTTTCTTTATAGACATAAGACTAAAGTCCCCACACAGTTTATTACACCAAAGCTATAAAGCTTTAACAGCTTAATGCAATTGACACCCCTAGGGGTCAAAGACTTGCATCACTGATCGGAAATTGAAACACGTTCTAACAAATACCAGACTGCTTGAAGTGTGTAGCCATGGCTGGTATCTTTTTTGTTTAATTTTGTTTTGATATTTAGCAACATACATTTTATATGCGAATCTATATTCACAAAAAGTGCTTTTCCTTTTCAGCCATTCTTTCATATTGACAGGTGCTAATACAGTATTCTTTTTGAGATGACTAGAAAATATTAAGTTGCCTTACCAGAACTTGCCACTGTGATCAAATTGGGATTGCTTGTGCTTTGTATGTGTCATTTTATATATGGATCTTTTTCAATTTGACAATTATTTTTTTTTTTTTATAGGGTGATGGAGTACAGAAATAAAAGGTGGGGAGGGGTAAACAGAAATAACAATATTTGTGTAATAGAAAAGTACACAATACAAATTACATGTTGCATTATTAACATGGTGCTCATCACTCTAGGCAGGCTAGACAGTTGTGATCCCCACAGTTTGTTCATATGATAGCGATGTGGGCCTAACCGAACATTGTTCCTGTACAACAGATACAATTTTTCATTGCAATAGTAGGTCACCGCACCTTGTAGGTTGTGTGCTTATATTGGGTATCTAGTATGGGGGTCCATATATGTCAGATGTGACTTTGGTGTTTCATTATGAGTGGATATTTCCCACAGTGTTGAGTAGGAGTCATACATTTTTGGGAGAGTGTACGGTGGTGGAGACTGGGTATATTCTCAAGTAATATGTGGTGTATAGTGAGGGAGGAGACCTAATGTTCGGTATCAGTTTTGTCGGTGGATCCTATGGTGCCCATGTTTGTTTCCATCTTTCCCCAGCTTTCTGTGTGCTCTTTGCGGATCTAATTAGTGAGTTTGCCATCAGTTCATACATCCAGTTTGTGATTATTTGTTGTATTAATTCTTCCTGCGAAGGTAGTGTTGTTGTTTTCCATCTCCTCTGGCCAAAAGGGTCCAGAATATGTATTGTATTCCTTTTTTGAAGGACCAATGTGTTTCGGTAGTCGAGTGTGCAATTATGATAGAAGATAGTAAAGCTGCTTTATAATATAGTCTCACATCGTGGAGGTTTAGACCTCCTAGTGCTATTGGTTTGTGGAGGACTCTAGTGGCTACTCTGGGTCTTTTGCCGGCCCTTATATATGAGTATTAAAAGAGTAAGGCACACAAACATATAGAGATGCAATGTTTAAACTTAAAGGGTTATTCCAACTCTTTGTAACTATTTGAATTTTACTGTATTATACCTAATTGTACATTTGTCACTCGTCTCCTCACCTTATTTTTTTTTTTTTTTAGATAATAATAAATCTTACTTTTAATCCAGTGTTGGGTGAAGCTCTTGATCTTGTCCAATGCCCCATCCATCATATCACCGCATTATTACTTCCCTCTCCAAAAAATTATATTCATAGAGAAATATTAGATTGGACCAATATGACAGATTGTGTTTGTTTTGAGATAAGGGGGAGGGAGTGTGGACTGGACAGTAGGGTTGGTCAAAGATGATTACAATAGAATGTAGACAGATGGGGAGGGCTAGGAGGTATTCTATGAGGAAAGGAGGGAGAAATCAAATTTTCTTGGACAAACCTATTGAAAGAGAACCCTGTAACACCCCCTAGATGTAGCAAATGCTTGTAATAATTATTTTGTTGGATGTTCCACCACCCTGGTTGCTAAGCTAATAAATGACACTCATTCTGAAATTACAAATGTGGATCAGGCTCCACTAAATTTGGAAAGAGCCAATATAGAGACGTTCCATCTTAGACCTATCCCTCTTAGTGTCATTAATAAATACCTTAATATAATCTAAAAAATGAAAAACCAGTGTAGATTTAATCAAATCCTAGCAATGTTGCTGAAGCTCAGTGTGCCGGCAATAGCTAAACCTGTCGGAACACCAATGAATTAACCTTTACCAATACCCAAACTTTAGAATACTGTAAGAGTAGTATAAGAGTGGTGACATTTTGGTTTCTAACTATCGCCCGATATCATTGCTCCCTGTGTTGTCAAAGACCTTGAAAAAATGCATTCACATGCAACTATGTGAGTATTAATAACACACTAACACACCTATCAAACTATCTAACTTCTGATCAATCAGGCTTTCATCCAAATCACTCAACTACAATTGCTTTCTTAAAAGTTTTCAATGATATCCAAACTGGCATGGAACAAGGAGACCTAACTGGAGCTCTTTTCCTTTATTTTGCCAAGGCCATTGGCACAGTAGACAATGGCATTCTGTTGCAAAAAGTTAAAAACTCAGGCATTGGTGATCATCCGCTAACCTGGTTTCAATCCTATGTATCGGAGTGATGTCAATATGTGTCCATATCTGGCAGTGTCTCCTTCCCAGTCACGTGTAGTGCCCCCAAGGCTCCATACTCTGCCCCTACTATTTACATTATTCACAAATGATCTTCCTAACATCTGCAAATCCTCAAGTTTACACCTGTATGCAGACGACACAGTAATCTACACTAGCAAACCAAATATGCCACACAGGGCAGCCATCAGAAATTTTGAGGCCAGTAACACAACTCAAGGTCTTAGCCCCCTGAGGTCCACCTTCAAGCCCATTCTCAGGGCCCACCTCCAAGTCCGCCCAAAGGGCTTGCCTTCAAGTTCTCCCACATGGATGCAGTGTGTGTAGAGTAGATATACGGGGTGTTTCCTGGATGCACACACAGATTGCTTGCTCCACGACCGCTCCTCAAACCAGAAGTGGTCATAGAGGTTTAGGTAATCCTTCAAAGTGAAATTCCAAGTACCGCGATCACTAGTGCTTATTGTATTTGGTATGGCAGGACTTCAGCTGCTCTGGTTTTTGGTAGGAGTGTCCTAATTTTGGGCAATCTTGCAATCCTGATTTAGTCCCCTGGTATTCTGCATCCAGGGATACCAATGAAATTACCCCAGCCAGTAGAGCACAAATGCATCACTATATGTGCTAAATAATTTGTCTTGGGGGGCGGGGCCTGACCACAGAGCCGAGTGGATGCGAGATAGGGGAGCTCCTGCATCGGCAACTGAAATAAAGCCAAAACCAGGCACAAAAAGGCACCAAATCGAGGCAGAAGTGCCACCACCAGGGAGGTGACATGGTGGGGCACAAGCTGACGCAAGACAAAAAGCCCATGGGACATAACCCGGCAAAACGAGGCCTGCGGCCTACAAGCATGGCGGACGCGGGGAAGACGGCCGCTTTCCCGCGACCTGCCACAGAAGCAAACACGTACAAGGGCTCCTGTTCCCCCCCCTATGGGCCGGCGGGGGTCATCCCGGCCCCAAGAGGATTAGCCCAAGCAACGGAGCAGCGCCTCCAAATGAGACCCACCAACACCAAACTGAAGCCGACAGTAACCGGTCCACCTAACCTTCCAGATGGACTAGATACACTGGCACGGCTCAACGCCATATTCGAGGCTTTCTGGCGCAAAATAGAGGACTGACAAGCCACGACACAAGGCCCAGCGGCACACTCACGAGTAACGGCACTCACGAGCCCACGCCCTCAGGGCACAAACCAAGCGGGAAAGAGAGCACAAAAATGGCGTCGCAAACACAGACCCCCCCTCCCGCCGGGCAGACTTCGCCAGGTGCAACCAGTAGCAAACGGCGCCTCAGAGAAGCAAAAACCCTCCCGGCCTCTAGCCCACACGAGCACCGAGACTCGCCTGCATCACCACACACACCAAAGTGTAAAGAAACCTCCCGCAGAGAGGAACATCCCTTGGAAAGGGCGGATTGGGCTCCACGCATCATCCCTGCACGAGCAAAAGAAAACGCAAAGTCGGACCCATAAGTGCCCTACCTCTGCACAGCACCGAAGACCTCCGGTACTCCCAGCAACTACTATAGTCCAGCGCCAACGCAAACCCGCCTACCCACATCAGAGAAGCTCTACTACACGCCGACCCAGCAAAGACCCACCAGCAGCCGCAGAGAGGTGGGAACCGACATGGAGCAAGCTCAAGCCAAACAAACCTCGGAGAGATCAAACCCTGAGCGGTAACCCACGCTGCCTAGCATCAGACTTTCAAAACTTGGCATGCCCCAGGGCGGGCAGGGACTTTGCTGTACCATTACAAGGTATAGGGTGACTGTGAACTGCGATATAGGTGCCACAGGGGGTCCCATCAGCCTTACTCTGCTAGATGTGGAAAGACTGTCACACTAACTCTTGTTACCCCCTGTCTTCCTTGCACTCTGAGCCCAACTAGGTCCCTTAACTGTTTACCTGCTGTCCGGTTCTATTTGCTCTGGGGACATGCTGGATACCAGCTGCAACACACTAAGCCCCTACAATCACAGCCATATGCCTTTCTGTTTTAAGCTGCAACACCTTGAGTACTTTCATACTTGTCCATTTGCCTGCAGGTCTCTGCTAAGTTAGCTTGTACCCTCTGGCAGGTGCTGTCAACACCAACATTTAATAAATTGGATGTGTCCTTTCTAAGTCAAGCATCTAAGATATACCATTAATATTAATCTACATATACTTAATCGTTTGTGTTATCATTTTATTTTTATTTAATATTACTCTGCAGTGCATATTAGCGCGTAAACGAATCATAACATACCAAGCACTATGTACCTCCCGCTGACCTTACCCAGCTAGTTAATTTATCTTTTGAAAATTCTAGACAGCAGGATGTACATATCTCTTCATTGATTATTGTTTTAGCTAGGCTTGAAACATATGTAAAGAAATGTCTATGTTTTTTTTCTTTTCTCTTACAAAACTAAAATTGTGCTATATACTCATATGCCACGTTATGTTTTAACTGTTCGTTACCTTGCTGCTTGTGACTGCTATTGTGGCTGAACAAGCCTGTTGTTATACCGTGCACGACAAAAATAAAGAATTTAAAAAAAAAAAAATTGTCTTGAGAAATGTCTGGCCCATTTCCCTTGATTTTCATACACTACATTACTTACGATATGTGGCTCAGTCAGAAATTTGGAAACTGTAGTCCATAGGTGGACAAGAGCAAAGAAGAGGAGTTAATTTACCATCCCTGGACGGTGTCGTAAAATGTATGTACCCTGGTGTTAGTGGCTCTTTGCTCACTGCTACCTAAACTTTAGTGCCATTAGCTCATTTTTTACCAGTGCTTTTATTAAATAAGTTCAAAATAAAGTAGCAACCTAATTTGGGTCTGTGAAAAGTTTTTATGTAATGTGTGCAAGTTTTTAAAATTGGCCATTTAAATGTTTTTGCCTTCAAAGTCCATGCCTTTTGCATGAGAATTACATGGATTTTCTCATAACAGAAATATAGCACACTAAGCAGCTTCCTTGTTGTAGAGATGCTAGTGTAAGCTTAGAGCTCATCCTAAATGTCATTAATGATGCAGTCTATGGTTTCCGACTCCCTACTGCTTTGCAGGTGTGCACTGTTGTGCAGTTACTGAAAATGTCATGAAAGCACAAAGACCTCCAATTTTGCAACAACTCCGACAAGGAGAATAGTGGGATCTGGTATAGATTTCTTTTGCATGCTTTTTGCTACTGTTAAACACATGAAAGATTGTTGTGAGTACTGCTCATCTTTTGCTCAAGAAGTATGAGAAACATGTACTCAAAAAAATCATGGTAGCATTTACCAAGGATATTGTAAGGTAAGGAAAATTAGTTTAAAATTAAATGTAATTTACTCAATTTTTGTGCAGATAACACTTTAGTGTGCTCTAAATTAATCTATAACTAGGTGGGAAAAAAAGGCTCGGAATATTAACAGCAATAAAACAAAAGTAAAAATACTTAATAAATACATCAATAATGTATCTAACAAAATCTGGATAGAATAGCATCCATTGCAGTTTAAAGTGCGACATTGTCAATTAATTATCTAATGACAATTTCCAACAGTGTCATGATTGTCAGACCTATAATGAGCTTAGGGACATGTTCAATGGAAAACATCCAAATTCCATACATGGCCTGGGGAGTGTATTTAAAGGGAATGTGATATGAAAAACGTGTTTTTTTAGTTTTATGTATTTAAATCTATTCATTCTCATGAATGTTTTAGTAATTGGTTGTGACAATAGATTTATTTATGTATTTCCATTTTATTCATCTAAACTATCAAGAAATGTAACTCTTTCACAACAAGATATTTGCCCTGCCTTTATAGAAGTATTGTGTTAACGTAATTTTTAATACATAATTCTGAGCTCAGTTATAGAAGACAGATACATTTAAAATTGTTTTAACTTTAAATACTTGTCTGATTCTGGAAAGAAAAACAAAACACATTGTCTTTATGCAAAGCGGTAAAAAATTAAACACTAAAAAAACTTTTAGAGCACCATTAAACTTGGTGGCACTTCATTAGCCTATACTTTTAGTTGTCAAGTTGTTGCAAATTATCTCTATTAATTCAGAAATGTTTCAAAGCCTCTCACATTATTTTTGAATCAAGAACAATTACATATTTTTATTATTTCGCTTATTTTACAAATCTGGTTGGCATGAAAGGAGTGGTGTTTTTAAATTAGGTGTCTATAGACTTGGATACGTTTGCCCTTGATCAGGAGTATTTTGTGTTTAATGCCTTGGAAGACAATGGCACATTCAGAAATGGTTTTGAGTACTGTATTTGTGAAAATCATCACTTCACACATGATTGACTTTCTCATCTTTATGGAGTTTAATCTGTTTTAGGCATATGTGTCAAGAAAATCTTCGCTTTTGGTTTTAATTATTAAAGCTGAATATTGGAAACAGAGTAATTATTCTATTGGGTGATTTACCGGTTTAAGCATTTCCAAAGTATCCTACATACAGACAACAGGATTAGCAGTCATCCAGTAAGTTTGTGTAGTAAGTTTGTGCGTGTCAGAGTTTGTATGTACTACGTTTGTGTGTATACCAATAAGCTTGTCTGTGTGTGTCTGTGTGATTGTCTGTCAGTGAGCCTATTTGTGTGCATCTGTGAGATTGTGTTTTTATGTCAATGAGCTTATGTATATCAGTGAGATTGTTTGTCTATCAGGCTGTGTATCAATGAGCTTGTGTGTGTCAGTGAGATTGTCTGTGTCTACATGTGAGTATGTTACTGTATAATTAAATGTTTTACTCTGAAAGGACCAATATTTTATATGAGAAAAATAAATATAACATATTGATCCTTTTAGACTAAGACATTTTATATATATAATATGTAAATATGTAATATTTAATATATATATATAATATATAAGGCTATATATTATATATACATAGCCTTACATATTACATGTGACAATACATTGCGCAATGACTCATGGGGCTGGCATAGATTTTTTTTCCAGGGCTGCTTTGTCCCCAGTCCGGCCCTGCACCCTTGGCTTCCTGGGTTGACTTTACTTCTGGAGTATCTCCTACTGGAACTCCAATTATTTGTCCATCTAACAGAGCTAACATGTTTCATTCACTACTATTGTGGACTTTTTCAAGGGCATATGCCATTATCTATCCCTGCCTACTATAAATATGGCTCTCCACCAATCAACTCTCTTCTTACTTATGTAGTCCATCAAATTTAGCTCACAAGCAATTACATCCAAATGAAATATATACAGACTTTAAAAAAAAACATATAATGTCATGTGGGCTGTGGTTGCAACTAGCCATTGGCACACAATTAACAAAAACTCAAGCTGAAAAAAATGCATATCCAGACTCCGACCACCATGACCAGTTCAAATTACTGAAGTGGTCATGGTGGCTGGAAGTCTGTATATTGTCCAAGATTAGCTACTAATAAATATCTTGAGGGCAGACCTGAGTACACCTGGAAAAGCAGAGTTTAATCAACATTGAATTACCTTTATCACAATATTTTCCTTTAAAAGTCATGTTAGATTTTAGTGAACATACAATGAGGTTATGCTATGTATGGTGTGAAATTGCACACAAGCAGTTAAATGTAATGCATGGCTGCCTTGACATATAAGTAATAGCTAGTCTTTTCAAACCTTGGAACAATGCAATGTTCCTTGAAACTAATTTTGTTTTACTGTAGAAACACCAATTGAATACATTTTCAGATAGCTATAAGCAGTAGTAAACTAAATTAAATAACAGATGTTGAATCAAGAGGAGGCAGAATTAGATTAATTAGTAAAGCCTAGAGTGTGGATTAAAGAATGTAGCACAGTGAAGCATATGTCTGTGTAGAATTCATCATATGTGCCAGTACCTTTCTGCAGGCTCTATCCAAAATCACATATAAACAAAGTTAATACAAGCTTAGCTTACAGAAGTTCTATTCCCAAACATACATTTGAGTGCCTTCACCACTCAGGTCTGTACAATGTACGATTTAATTGCTTTAACCTCTTCATGACCTATTACATGCCAAAAATCAGTGAGATTTGCCTAAACTCTTGTCATGAACAGGTTGAAATAAAATTCTTATATCTGTTGTTCACTCAACTCTGTATAACGTACAACTGTAACAATACAATGTATTACTTAGAAATGTCTGCATTAGATTTGTGAGACTTGGCAGATCAAGAGTTTTTTGTAAGAAAGAATGCAGGTGTTTGGAGTTAGATTTCATCCTATCCAACTTTTGAAGACAAAAACAAAAAGAAAAGAAAATGAATCGGATTGCTACAGTTGTTTTGCTTCATTTTTTTTTTTTACTGAAACATATATAAAGATTGTGAACTATCTTTTTGTTTAGATGCTTACAGATTTATTCACTAGTTCGGATTTTGGCCGAATGGAAACAATTTGGTAGAATTGTACAAATTTCGACTTGAGTGTAAATTCTTTTATTTGCTAAAACCAATTCTGGTCAACCCGACAGAATCTTTATTGTTCATTCTGAGGCCTTCTGTGTCTGGTTTGAAATCAGTATTTAAGGCATCCAAGCCCTACACAAAGTATAGGATTTGGAATATGTACAGAACATTGATTTTAAACTTAATCAGAACTTATATATCCAGTCCCCAATCTATGTTCCATCTTCATTCTCAAAACCCATAATCAGACCCTCAAACTCTCCTAGACTCTCTAAACACTTGGCTTTTTAAATCCCATAAGATTCATAAAATATAAAGACTAACTTGCCAGTCTTTTATAAATTCTAAAATCTATACAATGTCAATAATCTTCTCCCAGATATGCTGCAGGGTATTTAACTGCCATGCAGTGCTACATTTACCATTACCTCTAAACCACACAGACTACTTAAAGCGGCACTGTCATGGCGGAATCCCATTTTTTTTTAAAAACCCCCTCCTGACTCCACTACATCTTATTGTCCCCCTAGTCACCCCAAATGCTCCTAAGCCCCCCATTTTACCTATTTTTGCATCTTTATTTTGTGCCTGGACCTAGGTCTTGGGTGCCGCCATTTTTGTGTGGGTAGATGAAGTTCCTGTGGGACACGTCATCTGCCCACACTTGATAGTGCTGTGAAATTCCCGCACATGCCCAGTTAAATACTTGGGCATGCAAACGGGAATTTAATCTATACATTCATTCGTCAGAAAGATGAATCAATGAATAGAGATTTCAAACGAATGAACGAAGACCTCTTCGTTCGTTCATTTGGTTTATTACAAGGAGGGCGCTACCGGCGTGCAGCTCCCTCCTTCTAATATGTAAAAATAGAAGCGCCCAATTCCTAAGCCCCCCCATGTCGTCCCTCACTTTATGGGGGTCCGCCATAATAGTATAAGGGAGATGAAAAACTTCTGAATGCCCCTACTCGCTATGCCGTGAGTACGGGCATGTCTACTAAACAGTGAATAGCACTGTGATTGGTTAAATGAAAGCAGCCAATCAGAGTTTTGCTATGAGTCAAATTACACAGCATGGGAAATTTCCAAAGAACTTTCTCACGCTGTGTAAAATGACAGAGCACTCTGACCAATAAGAGTGCTGTGACAGGTAAATGTAGAGACTTACCTGTCAGTCTCTTCATTTACCGGTCAGAGCAATCTGATTGGTTGTCTTAAACCAACCAATCAGAATGCTCTGAGACTAATTGCAGGGCGTGGGAAGGCTTTATAAGACTTTCCCCACCCTGCGGAGCTCAGTCTGCGCGGTGCCCTCGCTGGGTGAAGATGGATTACTTTATTAGCGTTGTTTTTATTTTTTCATCTGTTTTTTTGCGCTTGGCGATTTTTATTTTATTTTCAAAGATTGACGGGTATTCTGGATTTTTATTTGGCTTTTTTGGGGGCTGAAAAAAATGAGATTTTAGAAAAAAGAAGACATCAAACGATGTTATTTTTTATTTACAGGGATTTTGTTTTATTGTTCCCCCCTCACTATTTTTAGGGTAGTTTATTAAAAAAAATTGGGTGGGGGGTGACTAGGGGATTGGGGACCACTAGTCACCTGTGAGGGGGTATTTACACTTAGCCCCCACCCGTTGCCCATGGGTAGAGGCAGGGGGAGGACAATTTAGGTCCCCCACCCACTGCTCAAGGGTGAGAGCCGGGGGGAAGAGGACAATATGTCCCCCTTATTGTAATTTAGGGCCTCCACCCTCTGCTCAGGGGTGGGATGCGTGAAGAGAAGGACACTAGGCCCACTCCTGCCATTTTAATTTAGGGCCCCCACCCGCCACTCAGGGGTGGCCATGATAGGTCCCCCCCATTGTCATTTAGGGCCCCCACCTGCCACTCAGTGGTGAGGGCCGGGGGGGGGGCGGGACGATAGGTCCCCCCCATTGTCCTTTAGGGCCCCCACCTGCCGCTCAGGGGTGGAGGCCGGGCGGGACAAAAAGGAGCACACTTTGTTCCTCCGCTGGTCAAAGCTGGTCAAGCGTAGGAAACCTCCATAAACCTCCATAAGACAAAGTAGTCCCTACTTTGTCTTATGTTTTAAAGAAAACTAGAGCAGATTAAAGAAAGGTAAGTTTGGCATGACAGTGCCACTTTAAATCTCAAGACATGATGGCATTCACTGGCTCATTAATATAACCAACCATCCTTACAGTGGCAGAACTGTTGCTGGTGCAGCTAGTGGCCATCTTTGATAAAGTCTGGCACATTGGCCTTTAAACAGTGCAACTGGGCCTTTTAGATTTGAAGCCGCAGTACTGGGAGGAAGCAGGGCCGGCGCGTCCATAAGGCGGCACAGGCGGCCGCCTTAGGGCGCACCGGCCCGGGGAAGCAAAAGTCCGGGTGGCCGGCAGGAGGGAAGTGCACAGCTCCCCTCTCCTGCCAGTCACTTCTTGTAGCGTGGCCGAGGGCCAACTGCAGCGCCGCGGACTGTGTGGGGTGGGCGGGGATATGACACGTCATATCCCTGCTCCCTCTGTAGCACACAGCGCGGCTGGCGCCCAGCAGGGGCGGAGCTGCCTCCGGCCACCTTCTCGCCAGCATTGGAGGAAGTCCTCCCAAGAAGACTCGAGCAGCAAGAGCAAGAGAAGGCAGAGAGGAGGGGTGCTGGGCAGGACCAGCTCCTCCAACTTCCAACTACTTCAGGCAGCACTTTGGATCCCAGGTAAGCCACCCTCCTGAACTTGTCTGTCAGTGTGTGTGTCTGTGTGTGTATATGTCTGTCTGTCAGTGTGTCTGTGTGTGTATATGTCTGTTAGTGTGTCTTTGTGTTTGTGTATGTCTATCATTGTGTATGTGTTTATCTGTATGTCTTTCAGTGTTTGTGTGTATCTGTATGTGTGTGTATCTGTGCGTCTGTCTATCTGAATGTGCATCAGTTTGTGTATATGTGTATATGTGTATCTGAATGTGTGTCAGTGTGTGTATCTTTGTGTATGTGTATCACAGTGTGTGCGTGTGTGGCAGTGTATGTGTATATGTATATGTGCATATATCTCAGCATTCAAACACCAACACTACACACAAATAAACACCTGCATGCAAACGTCAACACAACATACAAACACACCCCTGCATTCAAATGTCAACACTACATACAAACACACCTCTGTATCAGACACCACAATTATATATAAACACACACCTGCGTTCAAAAACCAACACTACACATAAATGCATGCTTGCATTCAAACGCAAAAACTACATACAAACACACCCCTACAATCATACAGACATACTCAATACAAACACATGCTTACAGTCAAACACACAAATACTGCTCGGTGCTAAATACAATCCTGCAAGAATGGGGAATTGGTAGAGCCCCAGCTTTCAAAGCATTGTTGAAGTTGCACGACAGATGGGGATCTATCTTTTAGCCATCCTGTGTACGTACACAGACCGTCATACAGAGACATACAGTCTGTATGTCTCTGTATGATGATCTGTGTATGTATTCAAAAGGAATAAACACAGGCAACACTCCAATAGTAAGGATGGTATATTTATTGATAGGTGAACCACCCCAAAGAAAGTGCAACGTTTCGGCTCAGCAGAGCCTTATCGCATGAGCTGAAACGTCGCACTTTCTATGGGGTGGTTCACCTACCAGTAAATATACCATCCTTACTATTGGAGTGTTGCCTGCGTTTATTCCTTTTGAAGACTTTACTGGTGGATCCAGCAACGTCCACCTGACACGGAGCATCCACCACTGTGGATGGCCGGAGCATTTACACGGTATCAGTGTGCAGGGTTCTTTGTTTGTCTGTGTATGTATGTCTCTGTATGCCTTGTCTGTATGTCTCTTTATGACTGTCTGTGTATGTATGTCTCTGTATCATTGTGTATGCATGTCTCTATATGCCTATCTCTATGTTTCTTAATGTCTGTGTCTGTATTTCTGTGTGTGCCTGTGTATGAATGTATGTCTGTGTTTGTACGACAATGTACCTGTATGTGTAGATTGTATGACTGTGTTTGATTGTGTGCCTTTTATGTCTGTGTGTCTGTATATCTTTGTGACTGTGTGCCTGAATAATTATGTCTGTGTGCTTGTATGGTTGTGTGTCTGTATGTTTGTGTATTTGTGCATGTATGTATTTTTGCCTGTATCTATGTCTATGTGGGAGAAAAAGAGAGATAGCTAGGGGCTGGGGGGAAGAAAGAGACAGAAAGGGGCTGGCGGGGAAGTAAGAAATACATAAGAGGGGTTGTAGGAGACAAACTAAAGGGGGGTGTAAGGCACAAAGGAGCCAAAGGGGTAAGACATTCAAGAGAGTGGATATGCAACACTAATGGGGGTAAGAAATTCAAAAGGGGGCTACGAGACACAGAGGTGAAGATGCATTGTTTATTTTTGGGGGGGGATGGGCAGGGGGGGGGGGCGTCAAAATGCATCTTCGCCTGTGTAGTCAAAAATCCTAGCACTGGCCCTGGGAGGAAGCAAGTATAAGTTAATTTTTTTCCAGCTTACCAATAAGAGGAGAGAGGGAGACAGGGGAGAACCAGACTCATATTAGCCAGATTCCACAGGACCCCAGGGAAGCCACCCTCCTGTACACAAAATGTATGGAAGAAATGGTGATCTGTGTAGATGTTTGTATCTGTCAGTGTCTGTATATATGTGTGTGTGTGTGTGTGTGTGTGTGACAATGTGTTTATTGTGTATCTGTGTGCTTTTTAGTGCTTATGTGCAGGGCAGTGCATATGTGCATACATCAAAGCAATGAATTGCCAACTCTGCATACAAACACAAACATTACATACAAGTACACCACTGCTCTGAAATAGCAACAGTATGTACAAATACACAACTCTATCCAAATGCCAACACACACCCATACTCAAAAATATGCTTACATTTAAATACAAATACTGCTCACAAATACTACTCTATAAGGATGGGCACATGTTAGATCTCCAGCTGACAATGAATTGGGGAGTTATATGACAGTTGGGGTCTACCTTATGGGAACCCTTGCATTAGAGGAGGTCTCAAAAATTATTGCACAAGGGCCATTTCTACATTTAGACTAGTTCTGGCACTGAATACTAACATGCTCTAAACTCTCTAGAGCTCCCACTTTCTCTGAACTCCAGCAGACTCTCTAAACCACCAGACCCTTTTATACTCTAGTATATTTAAATGGTCATGCAATGGTCATGCACATTTAAAAATTCCTATAGGTTCTCTTCATTGCCTAGAGATGCTACACCTCCCTAACTCTCCTATTCTACAGGACTTGCTAAATACTCTAGTTATTCTTTATTGTCCTTAGTTTTGTAGGCATGCTCACTCTCTCCAATACACTCAATTTTATTTTCCACAACTCCAGCATACTTTAAATGATCATGTTTTAGTAACCTACAAATTGCATATTAGTCTTACAATCAACAATCAAATCATTTCCAGAGTATTAAACTAGATTTTATAGCCTTTGCAGACCTATGACTGGATCTTCCAAAGGTTTCATAATTATGTTTTTATAATGAATCATATACTCCAAAACGAAAAAAGGTATTGGACCTTTCATATTGCCTATCCTAGAAAGTCTTATCGACCAATGTATCAACAGACATTGTATTATCTGCAGCCTTGACATGTTAATGTCAACATAAAGGTTTGCACCGCAACTTTTGCAAGATATATGAAAAAAAGCTATGCAGTTTTTAGCCATGTATTTAAAAATGTCATAATAATGCAAATGTTTCTACAAATGATGTATAGATGCCCTCGGACAATGCATTAACTTTACCCAGGGCAACACATTTCACCTGATTTCAAGATCTACTTGTTCTAATAGGATGCTATGCCCCTTAAGGCTCTGTGAAGAAATCCCTGTAATATAATTATACAAGTGATATATATTTATGTTTATCCTAAGAGGGAAATTAGTTTTTGGGATGCATGCAAATATCTAGCATCAATTCAGATACATTTACTAGTGTGTTTAATACCAAAATTATTTTTTTCCAACTGTGTTCATAACTGAGGTCTATTTGCCATTTTAGCTTAATTTCCAGAATGCCGGTACCTTAACAGAGTGACGTCAGTTATTACGTTCCTAAACTTCCTATACAGTGCAAACAGCATTGTTTCAAACCTCCTGTCTCTATCTCTCCTTCTAGCTCTGGCAGCTGGCGATATTTCACCCAACTCAAGGCCCATCACCTCGTCTACTCACACTAAGACAACAAGAAACTGCTCAAACTTCATCCAAATACCCTGCAGTTTACCCTCATCTACCAACATTCTGTGTGCACTCTGGAACTTCCGCTCCATCTGTAGCAACAGTCATACATGACCTCATCATCTCTAATTCACTCACGATACTGGCGCTCACTGAGACCTGACTGTCCCACTCTGACACCGCTACTCACGCTTCTTTATGTTTCGGTGGACTGCAATTCTCTCACACTCCCAGACTCAACAGTAAAGGAGACGGTGTAAGCATCCTTCTCTCACTTCGATGTACCTTTCAACCTATCCCCCCTGCCCTTTCCTTTACTTTCTTTGAAGTTCACACTGTTTGCCTATTTAAGCCCACTCCTTAAAGAATTGCCATCATCTATCACCCTCCTGGTCATCCTAGACTATTCATTGAACACTTTTCTTCCTGGCTACCTCACTTTCTCTCCTCTAGCACTCCTTCCCTCATACTTAGGGACTTTAACATCCCAATCAACAACTTCAACTGTCCTGACTCCCCGTCCAACTACCGCCCTATCTCGCTACTGCCATTTGCTTCCAAAATCCTTGAGAGATTTGTGTACGCCAGATTGACAGACTTTATCAAATCCAACTCTCTGCTTGACCCCCTACAGTCTTGATTGCGCTCTTGTCACTCATTTCTTGTCGAAATGGCTGTGACCAAAGTATCCAGCGATTTAATTACTGCTAAATCTCACGGCTATTACTCTATCCTGATTCTCCTTGATCTCTCTGCTGCCTTTGATAATGTTGATCATCAACAGATTCTTCTCATTATCTGTAATTTTGGTCTACGGGATACTGCTTCTCCCAGCGCTCTTTCAATGTTTATTTCTCTGGCTCTGCCTCTTCTCCCCAACCCCTCTCTGTCGGCATTCCCCAAGGTTCTGCCCTTGGTCCCCTACTGTTCTCTATCTATACTGCCTCCCTTGGTAAACTCATCAGCTCCTTTGGCTTCCGTTATCATTTATATGCGGATGACACGCAAATCTACCTGTTCTCTCCTGATCTCTCTGCCCATCTTGACCCATGTCTCTGATTGCATCTCTGCAATTTCCAACTGGATGGCTGCTCACTTCCTTAAACTCAACCTGTCCAAAACAAAATTTCTGGTCTTTCCTCCCTCAAGTGTTGCTATTCCCATGTCTGTCTCCATCCAAGTCCAAGTGCTACTATCACCTCTACCTCGCAGGCTCGCTGCCTAGATGTTCTCTTTGACTCCAACCTGTCCTTCACCCCTCATGTCCAGTCTAATGCCAAATCCTGCCACTTTCATCTAAAAAATATAGCACGCATTCGCCCTTATTTAACTACCGGACGCGGCTAAGGTGCTGGCCCATGCTGTGGTTCTCTCTCGCCTTTACTACTGCAATCCCCTTCTCAGTGGTCTTACATGCTCCCAGCTTGCACTGTTGCAATCTATAATAAATGCGGTAGCAAGGCTCATTTTCCTGTCCGCCCGCACCTTCCCGCTCTGTCAGTCCCTTTATTGGCTTCCAGTAAGATATAGGGCTCAATTTAAGATTCTAGTGCTTGCTAACAAGTCCCTACATAATGATGCTCCAATCTACCTATCCTCCCTAATACACAAGTACATCCTGTCCAGGCCCCTGCACCTTACCGAAGACCTATGTCTACCTATGGCTGCACCTACCTTTTCTGTGGAACTCCCTTCCCTTCTCCATTAGACTTTCACCAAGTCTCTACATCTTCAAAAAATCATTGAAAACTCGCTTCTTCAGGAAAGCATATATATCATCCCCTGTCCCCAATGACTCCTCTCCTGCAACTGTCAAAATTACCTACGAGGCTCTCAGTGTATACTTTTCTAACAACCTACTTCACACCCCTACTTATACCGTTTGTATCACTTTACCCTACTCCCTCTAGCATGTAAGCTCATTGAGTAGGGCCCTCCACCCCTCTGTTCCTGTACGTCTACTTGTCTGGTTACAATTACGTGTCTGTTAGTCCACCCATTGTACAGAGCTACGGAATTTGATGGCGCTATATAAATAATAAAATAATAATATATGGTGGTCATGCTCAGGACTGGCATCCTTCTAGGCCAGAGATAAGCAACTTTTGCACTGCAGATGTTTTGGACTACACCTTCCATGATGCTTTGCCAGCATTATGGCTGTAAGAGTATTGTGGGAGATGTAGCCCACAGCATCTGGAGTGCAGAAGGCTTCTTACCCCTGTTATAGGCAATGGCTCATATGTTACTAACCCAACTTTGTGGTATTTTAATTACCAAACCCATTTTGTGTGTATGTCTCCAGATGGAGGTTCCCTGTTGGACAAAAGCCCTTGCTATATACGTTATAATATCGGCTTAAAGCTTAGTAACTTCCTATTGGAAGTCCTCCTACTTGTGACGAATTACTTATACGTATTCAGCATAAGTATCAGTAACTAGCAGTGCATTTAACCTCTGTGATATTATACTTGTAAAAAAGTTGGACTCCATGATCTCCTTTTATCAAAATCATCAAAGACATCAACCCTAAAGCAATGGGTTTTCCTGTGTGCCTTGGATGGTTGTGATGGTTATGTATATATTGTAGGTGTTTTCTCGTCCATACTCAGGTGTACATTAGCAAATTAACATGGTTTTCCTTTTGTTGTGCTTTATTGCTCCCCCACCCTTTTTACTTTGTATCCTGAACTTTTAATAAAAGTTTGAAAAAAAATAAAATAAAATAAAAATCAATCTCCCCATTCAAACATTAACCTTACTCTTCACTACTCAATTTACTTTAATGACAATCATATAAAAAGGCATACTATTAATTATTAAAAATACAGTTACTAGATCATATGTACATTTACTTATAACTCACTGTTATTATTACTATTAATCATTCACCATTTAATCGTTATCTTATTATTACTTTCTTTCATTATTAAACAAAAAAATATTTTACATTATTCAGACATTATAAAGGTACAACATTTTCCCTTCCTTTATTACTAATTGGTGCTATAATACAATTTTTAACCATTTATACTTCTACTATTTTTCTAAATAAAAAATATTGTAACTTTTTTTTTTTTTTTATATTAATGGTTTTTATTTTCCAATGAAAAGGTAACGTGGGGATACAGAAAAAAGAAAGGGGAAGGGGGGATGATGCATGACAGAGAAAAATCGTACATTGGACAAGTTATCACATTCGATAAGTTATCATATGAATTCGGAGACAAATGGATGCCATAGTACATCCCATTACAATGTTACATCATGTTATTCCAGTGCATATGCCTATTTGAGTTACAAGTCCAGGTTGAGTTTCAAGTAGTTTATGTATTTTATTCATCTACACGATCGTCTAATCTCGCCAGTCGAAGCTAAATATTTAACAAGTTAACAAGGTTGACAGGTGTTTATGTAGTCAAGTGTAGTATGAGTACCAGATCTTTGTGAGTCAGGTTAGACAGGTTAGTCAGGTGAGTCAGGTGAGTCAGGTGGCCTATCACCATGTATGTGGTGCCTAAGCTATTGTCTTGAGGGCAGACCTTTTATATCGGTGTTCCGTATGTGTGTCGAGATTCTTAAAATCTCAAGTGGTGCGTTGAGTGTAGAGGCCAGTCCATGCCGTCCATGTCTCTTCCAGCTGTTTCCTCTTCTGGTATGTTTCAGCGGATAGTAGTTCAAATCTGTAGTATTGGTGCGTCTTTTCCATTAGTTCTCTTTTTGTAGGGCAGTATGAACTTTTCCAATGCTTTGCTAAGAGATTTCTGGTTGCCAAAATAAGTATAGTAGCTATTCTTCTGGTGTCTATGCCCCAGGAATCCGGGAACAGTAGCAATAATCCTATCAATGGCGTGATGAGGTGCCTATTAAGAGTCAACTTGTTCAGTAGGGTTTGCGTATGGTCCCATAGAGGTTTGATATCTGTACATTCCCACCATATGTGTGACATAGTGCCGGTTGAGTTGTGGCATCTCCAGCATAGAGGGCTAACATTGGGGAATATAGTGTGTAACCTGTGAGGGGTGAGGTACCACCTGTATACTACTTTTTTATGTGCTTCCACATGTGATCCGCATGATGTAATACCCTTTAGGGCTAATAGAGATTTCAACCATTGTTCGTTGGAAAGTTTTGGCATCTTCTCCTTTTCCCATTGTGTAACGTACTTAAAGGCTTGGGGTGGAGAGTATTCTAATAGGCTTTTATAACATAGGGACAAAGTTTTAGGTTTTGTCGGCATATAGTGGCATCTTTTAATCAGGATTTGTGTCAGATTATTAGTCGCAGTTATGGTTCTTGGATTCATAGCTACTTTAGTAAGGATGATGCTTTTCAATTGTAAATATGCGAAAAGGAACGAGTTTGGTACTTGGAACTTTTGTTGTAGATCTGGGAAGGGCATTATTGCTGAGTTAACGCATAGGTCCTGGATTTGGGTCGCCCCCCTGGATGTCCAATTTTGTAGCGACAACCAGGGTGAGATCTCCTCCAGGGCTCGTAATGGTGCGTGCATACTGAATTTTGTTCCGTACGTGTTGGACATCCTCCATGTATCCCAAATGCGGATTGTCAAAGCAGTAGTTGGGTATAGTGTGGATAGATGTGGTCTGAAGGTCTTTGGGGACCATAGTATGTTCGTTAACAACCTGGGTTGGATCATTTCCTGTTCCATGTCCACCCATTGAAAATTATACTTGGGTGTGTGAAGTTTGATAGCTTGTTCCAGTATGGCTGCTTTGTAATATGTGAGCAGTTTCGGGAATCCCAAACCACCATCTGTTGGTGACATGTGTAGGAGGGAGAGGGGGAGGCGCGGTCTTGCTTTTCCCCATAAAAACTTGTTAAACGTGGTTTGAATGGTCTTGAACAGCTGGGGTGGTACTTGCAAAGGTAACATTCTAAAGATATAAAGTAATTTCGGTAATATCATCATCTTTGTAGCATGTAGCCGTCCTAGCCATGATAGATGAACGTCTTTCCATTTCTGAAAGTGAGAGGTGCAGACCTGCACTAAAGCTGTGTAGTTTAGCGACACCATGGTCTGTCTATGTAAAGCAAGTTTGACTCCCAGATAAGTGAGAGATTTATGTCTTCAGTCAAACTGGTGGTTGAGGCGTAGTTCTCGCACTTGTTGTGCTGGAATGTGAATCGGGAGTGCTTGTGTCTTTGATTTGTTTAATCTATAGTACGAAACTCTGCCGTAGTCCTCCAATAGCTGCAGGAGTTTTGGAAGAGATATCTGGGGTTCGCTTAGAGAAAGCAGAATGTCATCCGCGAACATGGCCAACTTGAAATTGTCGTTTTTGATTGAAATTCCCGAAATTTGTGGGTCGTGTCTAATTTTATAGGCTAGCGGTTCCAGTGATAATATGAAGAGAAGGGGGGACAGTGGACAACCTTGTCTTGTTCCATTGGTGAGTTTAAAAGGTGAGGAAAGGAAGCCTGAGTGTGAAACTCTAGCCGTGGGGTTGCGGTATAGCGCCATTATTCCCTGGATCAGTTCCTTAGGAAAGTTGTACTTGGTTAATACTGAGGTCATATATGGCCAGTGAAGCCGGTCAAAGGCCTTCTCAGCGTCTAAGGCTAAGAGAAGGCCCCTGGTGTTCCTACTTTCCATGTGTGAGATGATGTTGAGCATTTTCCTTGTGTTATCGGAGCCTTGTCTCCCTCTGATAAATCCTGATTGATCATTATGAACTAGGCGTGGGAGTATCTTAGATAAACGGTTTGCAATTAGTTTGGCATAGATTTTAGTATCACAATTCAATAAAGAGATAGGCCGGAAGTTTGGGCATTGTGTGGGAGATTTCCCTGGTTTCGGCAAAGTAGAGATATATGCGGTAAGCATCTCTTGGGGCATGCTTCCTGATTGAAAGCACTGATTAAAGAGTGTAGTCATGAATGGAGCTAATAAATGTTTAAATGTGTGATAGTATAAATTGGTGAACCCATCTGGGCCTGGGGCTTTGTGTTTCGGTAGTTGTTGAATAGTTTGTAAGATTTCTTGGGTCGTAAATGGTTGTACCAACTCTGTACTCTCTTCGGTTGTTAGGTTCGGGAGGTGGATATCTCGTAAGAAGGCGTCTATATCTGTTTGTGTAGGGTGGTGTGTTAATTCGTCTTTGGTTAGATTATAAAGCTTTCCATAGTATTTGTTAAATTCTTCAACTATATCCTGCGGGTTGGTAATTTTATGGCCTTCTGTATTGTGTAGATACGCAATTTTAGTAGATTGGGTCCTAGCTTTGAGTTGGGCTGCTAAGATTTTTCCCGCCCTATTGCCCTCCTTAAAGAATTTATGTTTTACCTTCGTTAGAAGGTAAGTTGTTTTAGCAAGTTCTATCTCCTGCAGGCGAGTTTGTAATTGGAGAATTTGTTTCGTGGTGTCATGGGATGGTGAGATCTTGTTGGTTCGTGTAAGTGTCGTGAGTTCAGTAATTGTGTTCATATAGTCCTGTTTTCTCTTCTTATTGTTATGGCTGGAGTACTTAATAAATTGCCCTCTGAGGACCGCTTTATGTGCCTGCCATAATGTGTCTATGTTTATATCTCCTGTGTTATTTATAGAGAAATAGTTGTCCATCTCTGTAGTGATTTGGGGAATCAGTGTGTGATCTTGCAGTAAGGAATCATTAAGACGCCAGGTACGACCTCCTTGCGTTGGATATTGGGTCACTATCTGTAGAGACACCGGTGCGTGGTCGGACCACGTTATAATGCCAATCCGGGCTTTATCTATTTTTGCTATTTGATTTAAAGGGATAAGGAATCGATCTATCCTTGAATAGGAATTATGTACCTGAGAATGAAAGGTGTAATCTCTGTCTAGGGGATGTAAAGTGCGCCATACATCAAGATAATCCTGGTCTAGTAGTAATGTCTCTAGAAGTTTTGTAGATCGTAGTCAGTGTGTTTTAGTGGTTTGTGTAAGTGTGGAGGAGGTAGAATCTAAGGTGGGATCTAAGATGAAATTAGCATCTCCTCCAATTATAACATCTCCAAATTTATTCGCATTGGCTAAAAGAAGGATTTTCTCTAAAAAATGGTATTGGTCTGTATGGGGGCCATAAATATTGATTAGAGTGTATTGATTGTTATTGATTAAGCATTGGAGAAGGAGAAATCTACCTTCTTTGTCCTTAATCTTTTTTACAAGTTGAAAAGATATATCTTTGTTAATTAATATCGCCACTCCTCGTTTTTTTGTTTTATATGTGCTGTGATACCCTATAGGGAATTGTTTAGAAGAGAATTTTGGCTGCTTATTTGTTTGAAAATGTGTCTCTTGGTAAAAGGCCACATGAGTCTTGTTAATCTTCGCTTCTTGGAGTGCCATCCTTCGCTTGTGCGGGGAATTCAAGCCTTTTACATTAAGTGACATAAAATTAAGCGTCATGGTTCATGTAGGGTTTGTGGCTGGTTAACTCTATGGTATGATATATTGTGCCCGGTGTAATATGGAAGGCCTGGACGTACGTTAAGGTGTTGTGTTTCATAGGTATTTTCCCTATATGCTCTGTTATCTTGAAATGTCTTTGGGTCAATGTCCATTTCTTTCTTATAGTAGAGCTATCTGTGTGTTGGGAGATAGCCATATTTTGAATGTCTGTCATTGGGTTGTGGGGGAAGTCATAGGAGGAAGACGAGAAATAGGAAAAGGAGAAATAGAAACGAAAGAAACATAAGTCAAAAAACAAACTATATACATTCTTGAGGTCTCTCTCTTGAGACCTGATCGTCATCGCTACCTGCAGGCAGTAAGCCCACGAGGGGGGGAGAGTCTCTCCTTATTTATCGTGAATATACCAGCGTTCTATAGACATACATGACATTTAAACATTTATAGAAGTTGTTTTTTTTTTTTTTCATTCTTCATATTTCTAGCTATCCAAAGGCTGCATATATACATGTAGTTTAGTAATAGCTTAATGATTTTAGGGGCATAGGTAGTTTCCAACAGAGCACCCTCTCTAACAATAGGGTTAACCAGAAATCTGTGTGTAAACAGATCACTATAACATAAACAATCACAATTACAGTCCGTGAGGGGTGAGAATATCACCCGAGGACATCCATGGCTTCTAAAGCATGTTTGTGGAAAAGTCACTTAGCTGTCGCTGCGGTTTTCCAGTCGTGGGGTATTTTCATCGGAGAAGAAGAGGAGAGTTGGCGTGTAGATGTCATCCCGGCGGAGGTCTCTCCTGTCAGCACTTTCCATTCCATTAGAAGTCTTTCTCCCTCTTCTGGACTACGTATGTGATGTTCCACACCGTTCCTTCTCACCAGGATCCTTGCTGGAAATCCCCATTTATACGGAATGTCCGCTGCGCGTAGAGCCTTTGTGACTGGCATAAACGTTTTCCTCGTTGCTAATGTAGTAGCTGACAGGTCCGTGTAGAGCTGTATGTTCTTGTATTCTTCTGGGAATACTTGTAGTTTTCTGGCTGCTTGCATAAGTGCCTCTTTGGTTGTGTAGTAGTGCACTCTAGTTATTGTATCTCTTGGTAGGGTGGGAGGTAGGTTCTTAGGTCTCGGCAATCGGTGGATCCTGTCCAGCAAGAGGGCCGATTCTGGGATATCAGGGAGCATCATTTTAAACATTGCCGTCGTGAATTTCTCCAATTCAGTCGGTTTAACATCTTCTGGGATCCCACGAATGCGGATATTATTCCGCCTATCCCTATCTTCATGATCCGCCAGTTTAAGGATTATAGAATTTAATTTAGCATCTACATTTTCGTAGGCCGCAGCCACGTTATTATGCGCGGAAATGAGTTCCTCTGACTTCGTCTCTAGATAATCAGTGCGCTCGCCAAGCGCTTGCACATCTGACCTGATTTCTTTAGCCAATTTGGCAAAGTCAGCTTGTAGGGAAGTTTGCAGTTCCAGCAGCATTTTTTTGATTGATGAGTCTGTGGCTGGGATTAGCTTCATCGATATAGATGTTTCGTCGCTCCGACCGGAGCTCGATGCCGGAGATGTAGGTCTCTCGGCGCCATCTTGCACCCGCCGCTGCGGTGATTGTAAGGCCGCGACTTGCATAGATGCTGGTTTAATCTTAGCTTTTTTGGTAGATCTTTGTGCCATCGCTTTGAGGGGAGATCTGTGTGTGAATAGGTCGTTATTCACGCTTTCTGATGGATGTAATCGCTGTATTTATCCGACTCTCTCTGGGAGCTGATCGTTCACACGTCCATCTGCTTGAACGGTCAGGCCACGCCCCCGTAACTTTTTTTTAAAATAGTTATGTACCTAATCCCCTTTGTTTCTAAAAAAAATGGAAGAAAGATATTGCTTTTTTATCTTGGGAGAAAGAAATAGATGTAAAGACCAGGTATAAATACGGTATTTAGTTTAATCTAATGCGCCATCGAAATTAACGTGCATCTCATTTTTTGAAACCTGAAAGCTAAAAAATGTTTTTGCTGGCCAATGTAATGCACATTTATACAAGAAGATACTAACTACTATACAACATTGTGCTACAATGAAAATGCTTATTTCCATATACCATTGTAACATTGATGGGATTTAAATTTTACACGGCATGTTAAGTCTATTCATTCTTAAGCCCTCATTCGGGAATTAAATTTGCCTGTGTTAAGTCGCCAGAAGGAAATTCACCTGTTTAAATTCATCTGTTAAAATTCCTGAGTTTGAATTCCTGAGTTTGAATTCCTGAGTTTGAATTTGTGTGTTTGAATTCACCAATTTTAATTTACTAGTTTGAATTCACCAGTTTTAATGTGCCGGAAAATTTCAAATATTCCCTCGAATGTAATGCGCCGTCGAATCTAATGCGCATTCAAATTTTCGCAACTTTATTTTTCAAAAAAAGGTGCGCATTAGATTCGAGTAAATACGGTATATTATAAAACAGTTATACGGTATATATAAAAAAAAGAAATACATACATAGGTTATTAAAAAAAGTGAAAAGAAATATAAAACATAAAAAGAAAAAAGTATCAACTTATACAACCCCCCTAAAATGTATTAAAGAAAATGATGCAAGTCAAAGTCTACTTTAAGACCATCTTGGCATATGGAATTTAATACTTAAAATGAGCAACGCTGAGTATGATGGTAGTTTACCCCAATAAAAGAGAGGTTGCCACTGTCTGTGTATCTCTAGTTGCTCAAGTAAATTTAGAATTATTTAACTTTCAGAAGCATGTTCTGGAATAATTTAACCAAGTATCTTAATAAACAAGCCTATGCTCAGCATCCCTACCTCACATTATGATTGGATGAATTCAAGTACAGACAATCATGATCATTTATGAATTTTCCTACTTGTTTCAATGAATGAGAATATGTGAAAAGAGAGAGGAGAATGTAACAAGATGTTGAGGAACTGCTGAAAATTTTAGGGAAAACAATGCTTTGAAACCCCCTGAACACCTAATCGATTGCTTATTTTATATTCTTCCATGCCATAATACCAGAGGATGGAAGAAGACTACACACCAAGATAGGCACACATTTGGAAGTCTAACAATACACTGACTGGCCTAACTGATAGCTATAGTATGACAATATGGTGATTGGCTTCCACTGCGATTACGGAACATTAAGTCACAATCTATGGCTGGATTCTCTTAGAATAAGAATAAGGGTTTATCTGCTTAATAGCAATTTCCCTTAGACTTCAGCATAAACCCTTACTTTGCTTAGAAAATCCAGCCTGTACAGTTAAGGTTTGGTTTTATGTTTAACCTTCTAACTTAGAAAGAAAAAGCATTCATGTACTGCAGATCATCCTCAGCCACTAGAAAAAAATAATATAACCAAAAATTACCAAATTACCAAATTCAAACCGCAATGACAATTCTCCTGTTTACTAAAGTCAAATAAGAGCACAATCTGCAGCAGTCACCTAAACTCAGTGCTTTCACATCTGAATCCTATACAAACTATAGAATATGGAAGATTCACAAAACACCAATTTAAAGCTGAAGAGGGACCGAATGCATGCTGGATGATGTACATTTGCATATTATCGTTCATTTGCTTTTATTCAAGCTAACTTTAATTTTAAATACTATTTGCTTGCTGGCAGTGGTAAGACACCCATATTGTTATAAGACCCCTAAGGAAAGCTTAAAACATCTCATGCCGAGGGCATGTCTACTAAATGTCTAAAATGGGGATTAATTTGATTATGTTGCGTTTTTTTATTTCTTTCATCATTTCTTGTAAACAGCATTATTAGTATGGACTATTGTATAAGTATTTGGGACTCCCAGCCATATAGGGGGAGGGGTGGGTGCTTATATGTCTCTCTTTGAAGGGGTGAATAATTGCATGTCAATCCCCCCATTGTTTAATTACTTAGAGCCTTGAAGTTAAAGCAAAATCTCATGCATCAGTTTAATACTCAAAGGATGGCTGTGCATTGTGTGAATTGTAATCCAGAAATGGATGCAGTGCTATAATTTTCCAAACTACGACTGTCATACGGTAATTCTTTACAACACTCACTGAATTTTCAGCTTTCAACTGGTAATATGTGCACACTTGTGCCCTCCAGCCTTACATGAAGAATAGAAAATCACTTTCAATTTATTTTTGTGTTTTAGTTAATTGCTAAAAAAAAAAAAAAAGGTCTTCAAATAGCTTCCAGCACATTCTGCTTACCTGAAGTGTAGATGGTTTTAAGCAGCTGTTAAAAAAGTGAATTAAAACTAAATCACTTGCAAAATGGAATAGGATGTGCCACAAGCTCAATCTTTGACTTGGGGCTCCTGAAAAATGAAACTTGCCCATCATGCACACACATCATGCAGTTTAACGTTTTATTTAAAGATAAAGATCTACAAAGTTTAATAGGAAACGGGGTATGCTTGCTAAAAAGTTGGGAAGTAATCAAAAAAGTTCACTCAAACCCCATAAATATTTGAATGAACACAGCTGCTGCTCAGGTAAAAGCATTAAGCAAATTTGGTATATGATGTTTTTTCCCCAAGCTGATTCCCCAATAATCTGAGCGGGACTTGGCTTAGAAGCTAAAATTGCTAAACACGTAGCACATCTTATTATGCACTGACCTCTGTGTGTTCAACCATTGTGTAATTCTGACGTTGGCTCAAGATTTTTTTTTTTTTAATATAAATTAAATGAGAATTCTCTGTTTTTAAACCTTTGTATCATTTTTTCTCCTCAAAGTAACAATGTTTTGAGTTGAGTTTTAATATATTATGTCCAATAAGTTTCTTATCCTTCTGAAACAAAAAAATGGTTATATAAAATGAAGTGAAACTCATATTTATGTAGCAAGTCTAATGTAAGTATAATTTTCACTTACATTATTAATTTACATAGTCCATTATTTCATTAACCAGGAAAAATGAAATGTATTCCTAGCAGTATAGCAAAGTAAGACGATTTATGATACATCCAACAGATGGCAGCAACAATCTCTATTTTCTACTTACATAATTACACAATACTATCTTTTGCTTATTTTCATTATAGTTTGCTTTGTGCTTTTCATTTTTCAATGTGGAGTACTCATTCAAATGTGCCTTTACAAGGCTAGTCACAGGTAAATGATAAAATTCAACCTACACCTTGTTATAAAACCACCAAGAAGCATATCAAATAAGCTTATGGCCTCCAAGACTAACCCCTACCTCACATACCTGTCTCTTGCGCTCTCCTAAAGGACAGCCCACCTTATTTGACTGCAAATTCCTGTCCTAATGTGTTTTACACCCCACCTCCTATAGAATGTAAGCTTGATCGAGCAGGGTCCTCTTCAACCAATTGTTCCCGTAAGTTTTTTGTAATTGTCCTATTTATAGTTAAATCCCCCTCTCATAATATTGTAAAGCGCTGTGGAATTTGTTGGCACTATGTAAATGCAATAATAATAATAATAATAATAATAATAATAATAATAAATGTTACCCTTGCCTCACGCTTTTGCATAAAATTTCTGTATTAATCAAGAACAATATAATATTTGGGACAATTGGGTAATGGTTTGGGATGTGGCGATATAAGGAGGGAGTTGAGACCCTGAGATAATTTACATTTGGACGAATACTTTATCTTCTACCTCCTCGAGTCTGTTTCATAGAATTTACATATGAGAATGACCAATTTTAAAGCAGATATCAGATGATACCAAATTCTCATTTAGTTGAAATAATCAAATTTCAACAGGGTTTTCCTTTAGAAAATAGAGAATTGAAAATCCAGTTGAAATTCAGTTGTTAAGAAACGTTGCTCAAATGAACCAAAGTCAGAATAATTGACATGGCTGACTAGAGTATGACTTGCACTCCACTTTATAAGATACAAAAATGCAATATAGATTTTTCGGCCAATTTATAAATACATTGCAGGAAATGCAACTGTTTATAGGGATAGTAGGAGAAGAAGGGGAGGATGCAGAGTTTTCAGAGATAATTCCATCTTACTTATATTTTGGATATAATTTGCCTTTAAAATTGCATGCTGTTTACCAGATGTTGTTAACGTGGGATCTTAATCGGTATACATTTGAAACTGCATGTATATCATTGCCTTTGGCAATAACAGAAAGTAATGAGATAATACCATTTAAGAGCAATCATGTTTTCCTTCCTAACTGGCTTTTAAAGTACATTTACCTGAATGACTAAATATTAGACAATTAGATTTATGTTTTAACAGTGCTATTTAATAGCGGGTTCTCAGTAAAAAGACTATAATGTTTTATTTTACATTTTCTCTTTTCAAAAGAAAAAAAAAACAAAACAAAAATAGAATGACAAATTAAAACTTTTAAAGGAACAATTTAATTTAACCCTTCTAGAATGTTAAGAATATTCTGTTGGTTCTGGAGGTGCAAAATTCATGAATATGCCAGAACCACATAAAACTGTCATGTGAATTTGCGACACAAGATGGAGCCTGTGACAACTGATGCTGTCAGTGTGATCCAGCCAATCAATAGGAATGCTCAGCCAGTTAGCTTTTAGCATGACAGTCTCTCATTATCACAATCTAAGAATATTGTTATAGATAAAAGTAATACCAGCCCGGGTGGAGGGGGGACATAAATATCCAATTGACCGACAGGAGAGAAGTGCACAGCACTCCTCTGTCGACGGTCATTTCATGCAGCATGGCTGTGTGCCAGTACCTCCGTTGCCCGGCGCAGGAGGAGAGGGCCAGCGAGGAAGCACCGATCTAGATCTGCATTTCCTGTAGAGCTCCCTCGTGCGCCCTGTAGAGGTCCAGGGAACTCAATCCCCCACAATACTGTTCCTATCCCCTCACTAATGCCCCTGTCCCACACAATACTGCCCATATCCCACCACACTAAAGCCCATTCCCCACAATACTGTTCCTAACCCTACCACTAATGCCACAATCCCCCATAATACTGCCCCTATCCCCCCACACTAAAGAATCAATCCCCCACAATATGGAACCTGTCCCCATACTAAATAATCAATCTACGACAATACGGCCCCTGCCCCATCATAATATAGCTCCAACCTCCCACAGTACTGCCCCTATTCCTCTCTCGCTAAAGTCCCTATCCCCCACAATACTGCATCTATTCCCCAATACTACTCCTATCTCCCCTTGACTAAAGCCCCTGTCCCACACACACTAGCCCCTACCCGCCTACTAAAGCCCTATTGTACAGCTCTTCAGAATTTGTTGGCGCTATATATACTATAATAATAATAAAGTCCCTATCCCATACAATTCTGCCCCTATCCCCCACAGTAAAGCACAGTGACACAGAAAGGGGCTTGTGGACAAGTAAGATACATGGGGGGGTGTAAGACACTAAAGGGGGATATAATACACTAAAGGGAGTGTAACACACACAGGGATAACACATTAAAGAGGGGATATGTAACAGTAAAGTGGTAAGAAATTCAAAAGAGGGGTTCAGAGGCACACAGGTGAAGATACATTTTGGAGGGAGAGCGGGCGGGCGGCAAAATGCATATTCGCCTGTGTAGCAAAAAATCCTTGCACTGGCCCTGACTATGCCCCTAAAGACGTAATGCTCAATGCTTTTTACGAATTAACTCAGAACACCAAGCCACACCTGCCCTAACTGTGACACAGCCTTCATAAAAATAGTTTCAATTTTAATGAAATATTAACTTACTTTAAGTGTTTTACTTCATGTTCTGTAAATTGAACTTCAATCACACATGTGATTAGAAGGCTATTAACGCGACTTTCCAAATCACATATTAAAGCGGCACTGTCATGCTGAACTTACCTTTCTTTAATCAATTCCTCTTCTCTCCCTCTCTCATGATCTATTCTTAATTTCTTCCTGTCTGCTCTAGTTTTCTTTAAAACAAGACAAAGTATGGACTATTTGTCTTATGGAGGTTTCCTACGCCTGACCTTCTCTGACCAGCGGAGGAGCAAAGTGTGCTTCATTTCCGATGGTCAGAGAAATTTTTCCACAATTCACAATTCCCAGATTTTACTAGTAACATGACGTAAAGTCATGATTTTATTAAAGACACGGAGGCGAGTGTTATGCATAACTCTTTCTTTATTTCCTCAGCAGCAAAGATAGAGGAATATAAATATTATCAAATTTGAAAGAAAAATCTGTATAGGTACACAGGCAACCAAAAACATAACAGAGGAAGTGGCTATATAATGCCTGTGTCTCCCACAATCCCCCTCTTTCTTGCGAAAACCCAAGACCAGGTAAGACGAACGATATCCCACTTGGCCAGAACAGGAAACAGAAGCACTCCAATAACTTCAAACTAAAAGAGAGAGAGAAATATGGTAATAACCAAACTCAAAACTGTGTGCTTACCAGTCAAAACTGTTGATCATTCATAGAAACAGAACCGAAATCTGAAAATACAAAAAATAAAATTAGTATAATATAACATACACAGCATTCGTATGTAATCGTCAAGAATGAACCAATATGTAACATACCTGAAGAGTCCAAAGTGCATCTCACTCGCAGACCCCACACAGGGAGGGTGGGAGGGAATAATACTCGCCTCTGTGTCTTTAATAAAATCATGACTTTACGTCATGTTACTAGTAAAATCTGGGAATTTTATTAAAGACACGGAGGCTCATATTATGCAAGTTCAATGCTTTGCTTCCATTTGAGATGCGATGTGTTCAATTGGTTTGAAATAGAAGTCCCGGAAGGTCGACTCTCGAGACCAATCTGCTGTGCGCATGATGTCTTCTAGACGACAACCTACTGCAGAAGCTTTCGATGTCATGGTACCTCGTACAGAATGAGGCGTAAAGATAGATGTGTCTATACCCGCCAGGGATAAAAGCCAACGAACCCAACGTGCCAGAGTCGGTGTCGAAACCGGCCGGTGAGGTGCTTCAAAGGAGATAAAGAGAGGATGTCGATCAGACGAACAAAACGGCTGTGTAGCATCCAGGTAAACCTTCAGACAATCCACTGGGCAGAGTGCTGGGCACCCCGAGAATCTGGGGTACACGAAGGATTTGGATGCCGACTTAGTCCTCCTAGATATGTCGAAAGTAACACCTTCAGGAGTAAACACGATGGCACCCCAATCAAGGGCTCTGACATCGAAGACCCTCTTACAAGAGATCAAACAAAGTAGCATAACCAGCTTGGAGGACAATTGCTTGAGAGTCAAATCCCGGTTAGGGTACCAGGCCGATAAGAACTGCAACATAACGTTGACGTCCCAAAAGGCCGAAAAACGTGACCGAGGTGGACGGGCGAGGCGAATACCCTTAAGAAAGCGACATACAAAAGGATGTCTGCCGACGGGTGAACCGTCCAAACTGCCGTGTCCGGCAGAGATGGTCGAGCGGAAAAGATTGATAGTTCGGTATGCCTTGCCCGTATCGAACAAGGACGTGAGGAACTCCAGGATCAAATGGAGAGGGGCAGATACGGGATCCACTGCCCGTTCCATGCACCAACTAGACCATGACTTCCATGCAGTACGGTAAGCTGATCGTGTACCTGGAGCCCAGGCATTATCGAGGAGCAAGAGAGTTGCCTGCGGAACGTCTGGGATAACCCAGCGTCCCCTGAAAGGAACCACGCTACCAGGGGCAACTGATGTTGCAACACTAGTTCGTGAGAGTTCCCATCCGGGTCCAGAAGGAGGTCCTGGAAGTTCGGTAACAGACGCGGAAAGTCTATCGATAACTCCAGCAGTCGAGGGAACCATGGTTGGGATCTCCACAGAGGGGTGATCAGAGCCAGACAACAATTGTGTCGAACCAATTTCGAAATTGTGCGAGCATCATGTTGAACGGAGGAAAGGCATACAGGCGGCCCGGCGGCCATTCTTGAAGAAAGGCGTCCGTCGCCACAGAAAGGCCAAATAAAAACCATAATACCCGTCGCACTTGTAAAAAATAAAATAAAAAACCAGAGCACAAAAAAATACCCCTAGTACCCCTGGCCCCCACCCCTGAGCGGCGGGTGGGGGCCCTAAAGGAGAATGAGGGGAGGAGACCTATTGTCCTTCCCCAGCCCTGAGCGGCGGGTGGGGGCCCTAATTAGGAATGAGGGGGGCAGACCTATTGTCATCCCCACGGCCCCCACCCCTGAGAAGCGGGTGGGGGCCCTAAATGAGAAAATGGGGGGACCTTTTGTCCTCCCTCCCCTAGCCCCCACCCCTGAGCGGTTGGTAGGGGGCCCTAAAGCAGAATGAGGGGGGGACCTATTGTCCTCCCCCCGGCCCCCACCCCTGAGCGGCGGGTGGGTCCATAAATAACAATGAGGGGGGGTGTCACGACTAGTAATGTGGTCCAGCACGCAGAAACTATGTAAACATATACATAAGTAAGAAAAGGAAAATAACAGGATAGAGCGTAAACCGGACCTTAGAATGGCCGGACTAATACGCTAGAGACAGAGAATGGTCAAAGGGAAAGCCGAGGTCAAGGAAGCCAGAAAATACTCAATACCGATAAAACAAGCCAAGTCAGGGAAACCAGAGATCAGAATAACCAGGGAAACGCCAAGGATCAGGATACCAGGAAATCAGAAACACGAGAATAGCACTTTCAGGAAACCAGGAAACTGAAACCACGACATGGCAAAGTACTGGGGTGAATTAGGGGTTTAAATACCCCTTTCTAAGCTATGATTGGTCAGAGGGCGACCTCTGACCCCAGAATGTGCGTGTGCGTTGACGTTGTGACGTCACGCACACATTAGTATAATTCTCGGGGGCGGGGCTATCCATAGACGCGACCACGTGGTCGGCGCCATATTGGATTCGGGCGTGATGCCCGGAAGAACTACGAGCACGGTTCCCGGCTCGCCGACGAGCAGGTAAGCTCGTGTAGTCGGTGCGGTCGTGCCGGTCGGGCACGACCGTGAGGCTCGGCGGGCCGGTGACCGCAACAGGGGGGACCTATTGTTGCCGGCGCCCACCCCAGCCCCTAGTCACCACACCCTGTAAAAAGTACCTGTAAAAAGAAATAAAAAAAATTACCATTTGATGTCTTATTTTTCAGCCCCCAAAAAGGCCAAATAAAAACCATAATACCCGTAGAAAAAAATCAGATAAAAAAAATAATAACCTGACGCTAAAAAAAATATCCATCTTCACCCGGCGAGGGCACGGCGCAGACTGAGCCCCGCCCTGCAATTATGCTCAGAGCACTCTGATTGGTTGACTTGGAGTCCAGCCAAGCAGAGTGCTCTGTGTCATTTTAAACAGTGTGGTAAAATTCCAAAGAACTTTCCCACACTGTGTAAAATGACTAGCACTCTGATCTGTTGGATTTCAAGCCAATCAGAGTGTTATGAGTCATTTTACACAGCGTGGGAAAGTTCTTTGGAATTTTATAAGCCTTGCCCCGCCCTGCGGAGCTCAGTCTGCCCCGTGTCCTCACCGGGTGAAGATGGATTTTTTTTTAGCGTCAGGTTTTTTTTTCCGTCTGATTTTTTTTTTTGTGCTCGGTTTTTTATTTCATTTTTTAAAACTTCGACGGGTATTATGGTTTTTATTTGGCCTTTTTTGGGGCTTAAAAATCAAGATTTTAGAAAAAAAGAAGACAACAAATGATTTTTTTGGTCTTTTTTTACAGGCTCGGGAGGGGGATACTAGGTTTTTTTATTTTTTATTTAACAGTCTATGGCTGCTTACTGTTTAGTAGACATGCCCCTACTCACGGCATAGTGAGTAGGGGCATTAGGGAGATTTCAATCTCCCTTATGCTATTATGGGGGTCATAGAGTGAGGGGAGACCTGGGGGGCTTTGAAAGTGGCGGGGAGCATTACTTCCTGCCGCTTCTATTTTGACATTTTATAAGGAGGGAGCTGCGTGCCAGTAGCCCCCTCCTTGTAATAAACTGAACGCACAAATGAACACTGATATTCATGTTTGTTCGTCTGACATTTCTATTCATTCATTCGTCTTTCTGTTGAATTAATGAATAGATAAAATTCCCATTCGCATGTCCAAGTGTTTAATCGCAATCTAGTGTGGGCAGATGACGTTTCCCACACGGCCTTCATCTACCCACACAATGATGGCGGCGCCCAGAACATAGGTCCGAGCAGAAAATAAAGTTTAAAAACTAGGTAATATGGGGGGCTTAGGGGCATTTGGGGGTGACGAGGGGGTCAATTAGATGTAGTGGAGTCGGGAGGGGGGTTAAAAAAAATGGGATTCGGCCATGACAGTACCGCTTTAAAATGGAGTTGAAAAATTTGCATGATTACTTGCACAGCCTTAATTAGGACGATTTGTTGTTCAGAACAAAATTAATCTCCAATCTAGTTTCAATAAATATTTATTGGTAAAAAGGTACCATTTTCGGCAGTTACATTTATCCATTGTCTTTTCAACTTGTAGCTTTAAGGTTATTGGCCAATATAGTTAAGCTGGAAACGTAATTTATCATGTAAAAGATCTCATCTTTACATAATACAGAATGCACACTATAACAACCACAATTATCAAGTACAAAACTTCAATATGTAGGCAAATTACAATGAATGACAAACATAAACTAAGTAACAAAATGAGGCAAATAGTAATCAAGAGTAATTTACCTAAATTTTTCACGCTTTAAGGCAAAAACACAAGTCACCAGCTCCCCCAACGTTTCGGCACCAACTGGTTGCCTTTATCAAGGGTACCTGTATCCATGTTCTCATGTGTCTGCTTTTAAAGCCCTCATACAGCTGATGGCCATCAGCATGAAATTATAACCATCCCTGGTGACATCATCACTTCAGGTGCTGGTACAATACACCAGATATATTTAGGAAAAACACACCATACATAATATATATAACTAAATATCATAATAATGTAATATACATTGTAATAAACATTTAACGAAGGCTAATTCCTACGTCCGTGAGTATTATTACTGTGCATGCGCCTTACATGGCATGTAGTATCGTACCACCATCTTAATCGCTGGCACTGAAACAGCCACACATGCGCAGTCTATTATCAGCTGCGCATGCGCATTATACTAGTCAGGCACTCGAGCCACGCGTGTGCACTGTGCTCCCTTATCAGCCGCTCGCACATTACAAATAGCATACTAACGCAACGGCAAGAACGGGCAGAAGCATACCATGCCATTCTACTTGATGGCTATGATGTTCTTACTCTGTGCTGTATTGGGACAGTTACCTGATGTTCTCCGATATGGGACACGAGTGAACACAATTATAAAAGTATGACAAGACTCAATAATAGGGACTGTACCACCAAAAGTAGGGCAATTGGGAAGTCTGCAATACATCAATACATCTTAACATATGAAAAAAAAGTCCAAACGTAATATTGATGATAAGCTCTACCCAACAGAGCTAAAACACACCTTGTGTAATTTCTGACCAAGGTTCACCTGTAAAATCTAATATCTTTAGCTTTCGTTGGCCAAGAAAGTATGATTTGCAGGGAAGCTATGCCAGAAAATTGCACAACTGGACATATTTTTATTGCTTTATTTACAATCTAAGTAGGTTTTGTAGACACTGTGAAAGTGGAGAAATATTTCAGCATTGTAACTGTTCATAATGACTAATATTTTGAAAATGCAAATGTTTTTAGAGTTGGAAACTAGGGTTTATAAGGGACTTGCATTTGTTATATGTCTATGCCAATTTCATGATATGCAAATAGTTGTGCAATGTACACAGTTCACTCCATGGAAAAAAATCTCAAACACAGATAAATGGAATCACTCATCCAAGTATGTCTAGAGGCGATTTTCAGGAAATAAAAATTCCATGGCACAAGAGAGAGACAAAATTCTAATTATTCTTTATTGTTATGTAACATCTTTCAATAGTTTTACCCATTACTGGAATAATGTAAAATATAATAACAATATATAAACGGAATTGAAGAAACCTCAAACATTGTGAATTATAAAAATGTGCAATTAAAACATTATGAGTACTAACAGAAAACAGATTATAGTTATGAAGTTAAAATAATGAAACTATGAGGCAAATCTATTAGCTAGGATGCTGATCTCTCTGCTTTCATACCTTTTTTGTTAGCTGTATTGGGCATTTTGAATAATTAGCTTCACAATAACAGTTTGCAGAATATAAATGCAATATTAACTAGTCAGAACTGGTATCTGAAGCCTTTTTAGTGTGCAAGAGAAATCTTAATGTGTGGTTGTGTATGGGTCTGTGTGCTTTACTGAATATCAGTGGGTCTCTATGTGTGTATGTGTGACAATAATAAGGAGGTGAACATTCCGATGAATAGCACTAGGTGCAATGTTCTCGTGTTCAGACTTACAGTGATGGAAAAAAGTAATTGATCCCCTACTGATTTTGAACGTTTGCCCACTGACAAAGTAATGATCAGTCTATAATTTTAATAGTAGGTGTATTTTAACCCCCTAAGGACAACGGGCATGCTATGCCGTCCTTGGGCACCCAGCTATAAATGCCAGTGGGCGTCATAGCACATCCACACCATCCTATGCACTTAACTGCTCCCCGGCGATCCCACGTCGGCGATCGCGATGGGGGACTTACCTGACATCCCAGGGAGTCCCTCTGCTGCTGATCTGGACCTCCTGGGCCATGTTATCGCGAGGTCCTTACGAGGATCTCATGATTACATGGACGGAATAGTCGTCCATAACAGCGCGAGGAGTGGGAGCCCCTGAAATGGCAGGTAGTTTCCCTGCTGCCTGAAAAAGTTAAATAAAGTTAAAACACAGTTTAAAATTAAATAATATATACGTAGATCATATATATTTACTATATATGATCTAAGTATATATATATATATATATATATACATACATACGCATACACCAAGTGTATTTTAATATTAATATATATATATATATATATATAATTCTAAATATATATTTCCTGGCTAATCATGGCAGCATATACACATGGGTTAGCTCCTCCCCTACGGCCGATAGGACAGGAAAACCACCAAGGTTTTAAAAGGAGGCTCCATCCCTAAGGTCCTCAGTCTTTTCCTGTCCTACAGCCCTTAGGATGTGAGCAATTTGCTCCCTTTACTTACGGACATGTATGTTTTTTTATCTTCATTACTTTATTTGCCTGTTTTACTGTAGTACATTATGCAGTTGTTTTTTTATGCTGTGATGCATTTAAGCTTCGATATCTTTAAACTAGTGCATTATTTTTAAGATTGTGGTACATTATGCGGTTGTGCTTTTGCTAGGAAGCATTTAAGCTGTGTTGCATTTAAGCTGTGTGGCATTTAAAACTGTTTCATTTAAATTTGCATTTAATACTGTTGCATGTAATACCGCAAGTCATTGGAAACTGCTGTACATTTGGAAAACTGCCGTGCATTTGAAGACTGATATATTTTAAAACTGTGATACACTTTGAAAACTGTGTTACCTTTTATATCTTGAGGCCTTTAGACTGTGGTGCCTTTAAACTTTGATTTTTTTTGCACGTGGTTGCCTTTTAAACTCCCTTGCAGGCACTTTTGTTATCTATTTTGCTTCCCCTCGGCCCCAGTGATTTATTCCCGGCACCCTGGGTGTTTAGGGGCCATGTAGGCTTCAGACAGAGTCCTCCCTGGTCTCTACACAGCAAACACACTCAGAATAGGCCCACATGTGTGCAGTTTGTGCCTTATTGGGCCTAATACAGATGACTTGCATTGTGGGAATACAAGTTGTGGCAGACATCTTGGATACGGGCAATTGCCAGAAAGTGCCTAAAATAAAGGGAAAATTACAGTAAACATACCACACTTATTTGGTAAGTATTTGCAGGGTCTCCAGACATGGATAAGTGCTGTCTTCAGCCTATTTTAAAGCTGTTTCGCTGGTTTCTTATAGAATTTAACAGTGCACATTTTTTCTTAATACTTTACCACAGGTAATATTTAGTTATTATTATTTGTCAGGTGTCTGATTCTTCACCAGGATCTGGTTATGAGGAGAAAACAGTGGAAGGAATCGGTTATGCACTGACTTCCTCCAGAAGGTTGTCGCTTCAGCATGACCTATCACTGTGCAGCCACATGACATGCGGGCAGGGCTTACAAAGTAAGTTCCAGAGGCCTTAGGGGTAAGAAAAGAGGCCAAGCTTTACCCTGTGGAGGAAGTTATTTCCAACCCCAGAACTACACCACCTAAGTTGCACACTTATGGATCATAGGTGGACGCAGACCTGTCCAAAATGTTACGCCTACCATTGCAGGAGGCCAGCCAGCTGTGACTTCCGCTGCTGTTTCTACAAACATGAAATATGTGATTAAAGATCTAAAGGCTACTATGGAGAGAGATATTAAAAGCCAAGATTGAAGAGGCAGTCTGAGGTTACTACTGACTTCTTCACAGAAACTTCCCTAGATGTAACTAGAATTTTCTCTGGATCAAATGGCTTTATCTATATCAGCTAAGAAAGCATTTTGGTTCTATTTCCGGGATGATGACTCATCCTCCAAGTCTGCCCTCTACACCATTCTATTTGAAGGGGTGGTGCTGTTTGGGAAAACTTTGGATAATTCCATTGAAAAGGCGAATGAGGGCTGCAAGATATTGGTACCTTAGGATGGAAGTTCCAAGGATCCCAGCTCCTCATAGTCTGACCGTAGAACCTCCAGTGACCAGTATTTCTGAGATACATGGAGCTACTGGCCCTGCAGGGAATACTCCAGAGGTGACTCATGGCAGTTGGTAACCTGCCTTTCAAGGTTCTAATGGAGCAGTCGTTTTGCTCTTCAGCAATGAACATATCTCCTCCAGTACTAGGAGCCTCATTTTTCTGATCACACATACCTGGGCATACTCTGGAGGCTTGAGTGGTATCCAGGGTCCAGATTGAAATAGACTGGAGTTTTTTCTTAACGGGCACAGGAGTCTCCATACCAAGAGGCCAATGAATCAAAAGGTAAAGCACTGAAGGAAGAAGCCTTCTGGACGAAGAGGTGATTTTTTTTTTTTTAGGTCCCAGAACAAGAGCAGTTCCAGGGACAAGTTTCGCCTCTCTTCTGGTGCTAAGAGGAAAAGCACATGAAAGCCTACACTGGGCATAAGAGGGGCCAACAAGAGGCTGAATGTCAGAGTCTTCGGGATGGAGTCAATCAGATCCATATCTCAAGCAAGCTGGAAGGATAATTTCCTTACCTCTATATATCTCAAGGATGCTTACTTTCAGTCCAATCTGCAGAGATCTTCTGCATTAGCTCAGAAGAGAACCTACCATTTGGCCTCAAGGTGGCCCCAAGAATCTTTATATGTGCTTATAATGTTATTGAGAGTCCAGAACTCCACCTGGTTCCATTATCTGGAGGATCTACTTCTGATAGCCTTAGACCCTCAGAAGGCAGGCACACAGAGGTATATAGTTATTTCATAACTCCTAAAGTTTGGCTGCTTGATGAATATCAAGAAAAGCGGTTTCAGACCAGCTCAGTGGTTGACATTCCCAAGTGGAAGATTCTATGCTCTGCTTTTCCCTATCTCGGGAACAGTTCCACAGATTGAAAAGGTTTTCTCTCCCAGTTTCTTCATTTCTGCTTGGTAACAGCAAGAAAATAGATGCAACTACTAGGAATCCTGGCTTCCACTAGCAGACTTGTCAGATGGGCCCAATGGCATCTCTGGATTCCTTACAGATCCTTCCTATCTTGGTCTAACAAGAGAAAGATTATTGGAGCCAGCCACTTACTATGTCCCCATCAGTGGAGTTACACCTTACCCTGGCAGCTGAAAGAGGGATTAGATCTCTGAATTTCCAGTGAACAGAACCTCATTGGTCGATTATTAGCTTGAATTCCAGTTTTTATAAGATTGGTTGCACAATGTTTGGACCATGTTGCACAATATTTCCATTCATTTGTATGGAACTAAGTCATTTTCAAGGTTCTTCTTCACTTCAGAGGCTTGCTGAAGAATGAGTGGGTCCTAATTTGCTCAAATATCAATGCAACTGTATCCTATATCTATCAAGATGGGTCTCACAGATACGTATTGATGGAATTCCAGCCCATAATGATCAGGGCACAGAAGAACAACCAGTGGCTCAGAATACAATGGCTGTTTGCTGGAGCCGAATAACTGTGGACAAGGTGGATTGGCAACCATGTCCTGACGTATCCTCAGGGTTGGCGCAGATTGTCTGATACCCTACATAGATCTGATGGCCATTTCTTAGACCTACCAGGTCCAGAAGTATTTTTCATGCTAGGACCAGATTGCTCAGGTTCAGGATACACTGACTCAAATTTTGAATTTTAGTGTGATGTACATATTTTCCTGTTTTCGACTTTCCTAAAAAGGCAATGCAAAAGGTGACAGTGGAAGACCGTGTCGACTCTAATTCCTATGATGAATAAGATGATTCTGGAACCTCCAAGGGAAATTCCTGTACATCCAGACCTATTACAAGGCCCCATGACACACCAGGATCCTCAAGTTCTGGTGTTGATGCGGGAGTCCATATTAGTATAGGCATCCCTGAGACGGTCATTGAGATCCTCTTACAATCCTATACAGGCTTTACTAAGCTTGACATGCTTTTGTCAGTTGGAATTACTCCTTGTTCAGGCCTTGAAAGGTTCTGTGTTACAACACTCTAGAGGAGCACTTAGCTGCACTTTGCTTCATATAGGCATTGATTGAAATCATGCCTCCACTGAGTGTGGTGAAGCGAATATGTGACGTACCACTGGTCTCACGGGCCCTGACTGAACCATTATTCAAAACCTCTAGAAGGAGCTTCCATGGTGGTAGCACAGAAAGTGCTGGTGGCTGGTACCCCAGCAAGGAAAATGGGTGAACTCCAGGCTTGATCCTGTGAATCCCCTTTCACTACTTTTCAACAGATATGGTCGTCTTGCATTTGGAAGCAGAAGATCCTGCCTATGGTGAATGCTTATCTATGTCATTCTCTACCTGTACTGAAGGGTACCGATTGAGCGTTGATGCCCCTGGTGCTTTGCTTCATGTAAGCAACAATTGAACTCAAGCCTCCGCTGAGAGTGTTGAAACCAATATGTGACGTACCACTGGTCTCACAGACTCTGACTGAACTTCTAGCAGGAGCTTCCATGATGTTAGCCCAGACGTTGCTGTTGCTGATGTTTGGTACCTCAGCAAGGTGAATGTGTGCACTTAGCTGCACTTTGCTTCATATAGGCATTGAATGAAATCATGCCTCCACTGAGTGTGGTGAAGCCAATATGTGACGTAGCACTGGTCTCACGGGCCCTGACTGAACCATTATTCGAACCTCTAGAAGGAGCTTCCATGGTGGTAGCACGGAAAGTGCTGATGGCTGGTACCCCAGCAAGGAAAATGGGTGAACTCCAGGCTTGATCCTGTGTACCCCCATTCACTGAATTTCAACAGGATATGGTTGTCTTGCATGTAGCACCAGAGATCCTGCCTAAAGTGAGAGCCTTTCAATGCCATTCTCTACCTGTACCAAAGGATTTGGGGCATTCTCCACTAGTACATTCTCCACTAGTACAGCATCTCGTGGGCTTCCATGGCAATGGTCTCTGCTGAAACTTTGTAAAGTTGGCATTTGGACCTCTTTGAACTAGTTTGTCCTGCATTTCATATTGGACATTGAAGCAATTAATGAGGCACAATTTGGACGTCACGTCCGTTCTCTACCTGTGCTGGAGGGTATCAGGGCACTCTCCTCTCATGCTGTTGCAGCATCATGGGTTGCCATGGCAATGGTTTCTGCTGACACTTTTTGTAAGCCAGCATTTGAACCTCTTTAGACACGTTTGTCTGGCATTTCATACTGTTCGTTAAAACAGTCTATGATGCACAATTTGGTACTCAAGTACTTAACTCAGTTCATTCTTCTATCTATGTTGAATTATTCTGATTATTTGATTGGCTATTCTGTCCCTCCCTTTGTAAGCTTGGGTATTCCCCATGTGTATATGCTGCCATGATTAGCCAGGAAAGTGGAAAATTTATTCATACTTACCGTAATTTTCTTTTCCTGGCTATTATTCATGGCAGCATATACTTCCCACCCATTAATGTCTCTATTTATGTACTGTAGAGCTTGTAAACTGACTGAGGACCTTGGGGATGGAGCCTCCTTTTAAAACCTTGGTGGTTTTCCTGTCCTATCGGCTGTAGGGGAGGAGCTAACCCATGTGTATATGCTGCCATGAATAATAGCCAGGAAAAGAAAATTACGGTAAGTATGAATAAATTTTCCACTATTAATATCAAAATACATGTATAATGTAAAAATACTTGTATAATGTATAAAATAAATAAATGTATAAATACGTTAAAAATTTTAAAAAATTAATAATAAAAATAAATTTAAAAAAATATATATATATGTATAAATTCGTTCTAACTGTGTTTTGATAATATATATATATATATATCAAAACACACTTCGAACAAAATAATATATATATATATATATATATACATAAATATATATGTATATATCACTATATATACCTATATACAAATAAAAATTATTAAAAAATATATATATTTATATATACATATATATATAAAAATATCGAGGACTCCGCACTCAATGTACCTGTCTTGTTCTTGCCTTGGTGCTGCCTCGGCCGTCAAAATGTATAATGCAAAAAACGAGTGCACTCGAAAGGACTTGATAGAAAATTATTCCAATTTATTCACATACGTGCCAGTGATAGGTTCACTGGCACGTATGTGAATAAATTGGAATAATTTTCTATCAAGTCCTTTCGAGTGCACTCGTTTTTTGCATTATACACATATATATATATATATATATATATATATATATAATAAATACACAAGATCCAGCGCACTCTCCTATCTACTAAACAGCAACTTCAATGTTGACAGATTTTATTAGTTTGTAAAAGTTTTTTTTAAAAACACCTAATCTAGGCAAAAAAATGGGGATTTAGTTACATTATATGATCATACATTGCATAAGCCTGCCACAACGTCAATGTACCCCATCTTTGGCAGGTCCTACTCTCACAGTCTAATGTCTGCTCTTATGAGACTAACCACTTACTTGGGAAAAAATTCCATCCGAGGCTCTCTGCAGTACAAGGCTAAATAGGGACCTGAGATGAGGCACCTGTAACAGGGAGGGGTGCAGAACCAAGGAGTTGGCTAGACTCCCAAATATATATAGGAAACATGGGGGGATGGTTGCACTCACCTAAACATGCTTAAATGGGGTGCTGCTGGGGGCCATATTATACAATAAATACACAAGATCCAGCGCACTCTCCTATCTACTAAACAGCAACTTCAATGTTGACAGATTTTATTAGTTTGTAAAAGTTTTTTTTAAAAACACCTAATCTAGGCAAAAAAATGGGGATTTAGTTACATTATATGATCATACATTGCATTGCATTGACGTTGTGGCAGGCTTATGCAATGTATGATCATATAATGTAACTAAATCCCCATTTTTTTGCCTAGATTAGGTGTTTTTAAAAAAAACTTTTACAAACTAATAAAATCTGTCAACATTGAAGTTGCTGTTTAGTAGATAGGAGAGTGCGCTGGATCTTGTGTATTTATTGTATAATATGGCCCCCAGCAGCACCCCATTTAAGCATGTTTAGGTGAGTGCAACCATCCCCCCATGTTTCCTATATATATATATATATATATATATATATATATATATATATATATATATATATATATATATATATATATATATACACACATACATACATACATACATACATACATATACATACACATACATACACATACATTCATATTTTAATTCTATGTATATATTTATGTAATATTTTTACATAATTAGGTAATTTTATTAATTACAATTTATGGGACCTGCCTGATAAGCCAGGCAGAAAGTCTAGAGATTTTAATTTGCTAGCACTATATTTAACCCTGTAACTTTCCAAGACACCATAAAATCTGTAGATGGGGGTACTGTTTTACTCGGGAGACTTCGCTGAACACAAATATTAGTAGTGATGTACCGAACTGTTCACTGGTGAATAGTTCCCGGCGAACATAGCGTGTTTGCGTACGTCGCGGCGGGCGAACACATGCGCGGTTCGATTCGCCCCCTATTCATCATCATTGAGTAAACTGACCCTGTGCCTCACAGTCAGCAGACACATTGCAGCAAATTAGCAGCAGACCCTCCCCTCCAGACCCTCCCACCTCCTGTACAGCATTCATTTTAGATATCTGGTGTCACAATAGCTTAAGCTTGCATTTAAAAACAAAAAAAAATTCACTGTAATAGATTGAATAGCAGTTAGTTGTCTGACAGCTTCTGTGTCAGGCTCACAGTGGATACTGTGCCCACTTGCCCAGTGCCACCACTCATATCTGGTGTCACAATAGCTTAAGCTTGCATTTAAAAACAAAAATTTTTGTTTCACTGTAATAGATTGATTAGAAGTTGCCTGCCTGCCAGCTTCTGAGTCAAGCTCACAGTGGATTCTGTGCCCACTTGCCCAGTGCCACCACTCATATCTGGTGTCACAATAGCTTAAGCTTGCATTTAATAGATTGAATAGCAGTTAGTTGTCTGCAAGCGTCTGTGTGTCAGACTCACAGTGGATACTGTGCCCACTTGCCCAGTGCCACCACTCGTATCTGGTGTCACAATAGCTTAAGCTTGCATTTAAAAACAAAAAAATTTTTTCACTGTAATAGATTGAATAGCAGTTAGTTGTCTGACAGCTTCTGTGTCAGGCTCACAGTGGATACTGTGCCCACTTGCCCAGTGCAACCACTCATATCTGGTGTCACAATAGCTTAAGCTTGCATTTAAAAACAAAAACATTTTTTTTTCACTGTAATAGATTGAATAGCAATTGCCTGCCTGCCAGCTTCTGTGTCAGGCTCACAGTGGATACTGTGCCCACTTGCCCAGTGCCACCACTCATATCTGGTGTCACAATAGCTTAAGCTTGCATTTAAAAAGAAAAAAAATTGTCACTGTAATAGATTGAATAGCAGTTAGTTGTCTGCCAGCTTCTGTGTCAGGCTCACAGTGGATACTGTGCCAACTTGCCCAGTGCCACCACTCATATCTGGTGTCACAATAGCTTAAGCTTGCTTTAAAAAAAAAAAAAAAAAATTCACTGTAATAGATTGATTAGCAGTTGCCTGACAGCTTCTGTGTCAGGCTCACAGTGGATACTGTGCCCACTTGCCCAGTGCCACCACTCATATCTGGTGTCACAATAGCTTAAGCTTGCTTTTAAAAACAAAACATTTTTTTCACTGTAATAGATTGAATAGCGGTTAGTTGTCTGCAAACGTCTGGTTGTCAGGCCTTCAGCGTTTACTCTGCCAACCTCTGCAAGTGCACTTTGCCACTCATATCTGGTGTCACTATAGCGTGCCTTTAAAAAGAAAAAAGTTTTCACTGTTATAGATTGAATAGCAGTTAGTTGTCTGCAACCGTCTGTGTGTCAGGATCACAGTGGATACTGTGCCCACTTGCCCAGTGCCACCACTCATATCTGGTGTCACAATAGCTTGCATTTAAAAACAAAAAGGATTTTTTTTTCACTGTAATAGATTAATTAGCAGTTAGTTGTCTGCAAGCGTCTGTGTGTCAGCCCATCAGCGTGTACTCTGCCAGTGTGCACAGTGCCACTCATATCTGGTGGCACAATAGCGTGCATTTAAAAAACCCAAAACTTTTTTTTTCACTGTAATAGATTGAATAGCAGTTAGTTGTCTGCAAGCGTCTGTGTGTCAGGCTCACAGTGGATACTGTGCCCACTTGCCCAGTGCCACCACTCATATCTGGTGTCACAATAGCATGCATTTAAAAACAAAAAACTTTTTTCACTGTTATAGATTAAATAGCAGTTAGTTGTCTGCAAGCGTCTGTGTGTCAGACCAACAGCGTGTACTCTGCCAGTGCACAGTGCCACTTATATCTGGTGGCACAATAGCGTGCATTTAAAAACAAAAAACTTTTTTCACTGTTATAGATTGAATAGCAGTTACTTGTCTTTAAGCGGGTGTGTCAGGCCAACAGCGTGTACTCTGCCAACCTCTGCCAGTGCACATTGCCACTCAAATCTGGTGTCACAATAGCGTGCATTTAAAAACAAAAAACTTTTTTCACTATTATAGATTGAATAGCAGTTAGTTGTCTGCAAGCGTCTGTGTCAGGCCAACAGCGTGTACTCTGCCAACCTCTGCCAGTGCACATTGCCACTCATATCTGGTGTCACAATAGCGTGCATTTAAAACCCAAAAACTTTTTTCACTGTTATATATTGAATAGCAGTTACTTGTCTTCAAGCGGGTGTGTCAGGCCAACAGCGTGTACTCTGCCAACCTCTGCCAGTGCACATTGCCACTCATATCTGGTGTCACAATAGCGTGCATTTAAAACCCAAAAACTTTTTTCACTGTTATAGATTGAATAGCAGTTACTTGTCTTCAAGCGGGTGTGTCAGGCCTACAGCGTGTACTCTGCCAACCTCTGCCACTGCACAGTGCCACTCATATCTGGTCTCACAGTAGCTTGCACGCATAGTACCACTAATCCAAAAAAAATTACAGGCAAAGGCAGTCCACCCCGCAGGGGCCATTGTGGTCGTGGTGCTGTGATTCCCTTTTGCCCTAGAATAATGCCCAGTTTTCAGAGGCCACGTACCCTGAACTTGAAAAGTTCTGAGGACATAGTTGATTGGCTAACACAGGACACCCAATCTTCTACAGCTTCTGCTCGGAACCTTGATGCACCATCCTCCTCCAGCTTAGCTTCAGGCACTTCTCAAGATACCACTCACCCGCCTGCCGCCACCACCAACACTAGCACCACAGCCGCTTCACTTGGTATGTCAGAGGAGTTATTTACACATCCGTTTGAAGAAATGAGTGATGCGCAACCATTATTGCCAGATGATGTAGATAACAGGGATATGTCTCAAGCAGGCAGCATTACACACATGGACGTACGGTGTGATGATGATGATGTTGTACCCGCTGCTGCTTCCTTTGCTGAGTTGTCAGATACAAGTGGAGCGGTTGATGATGACGATGCGTCCATGGATGTCACGTGGGTGCCCGCTCGGCAAGAAGAAGAACAGGGCGAAAGTTCAGATGGGGAGACAGAGAGGAGGAGGAGGAGACGAGTTGGAAGCAGGGGGAGGTCGTCGCAAGGAACTAGTGGCACAGTCAGACAGCATGCATCGGCACCCGGGGTCAGCCCGACAGCACGCCAATCAACGCATGCTGTGTCCACCACCAGAATGCCGTCATTGCAGAGCTCAGCAGTGTGGCATTTTTTTTGTGTGTCTGCCTCTGACAACAGTGATGCCATTTGCAACCTGTGCCAAAAGAAACTGAGTCTTGGGAAGTCCAACACCCACTTAGGTACAACTGCTTTGCGTAGGCACATGATCGCACATCACAAATGCCTACGGGATCAACACATGAGTACAAGCAGCACACAAACTCAAAGCCGCCATCCTCCTCCTGGTCCAGCATCTTCAGCCACGTCAACCACTGCTGTCCTCCTTGCCCCCTCTCAACCATCCGCCACTCCGTCTCTCGCCTTGAGCAGTTCCCGCTCATCTGCCCACAGTCAGGTGTCTGTAAAGGACATGTTTGAGCGTAAGAAGCCAATGTCAGAAAGTCACCCCCTTGCCCAGTGTCTGACAGCTGGCTTGTCTGAACTATTAGCCCGCCAGCTTTTACCATACAAGCTGGTGGTGTCTGCGGCGTTCAAAAAATTTGTGGCTGTTGGGATACTGCAGTGGAAGGTACCCAGCCGAAATTTCTTTGCACAAAAGGCAATCCCCAACCTGTACTCGATTGTGCAAAAGGAAATAATGGCATGTCTAGCACACAGTGTTGGGGCAAGGGTCCATCTGACCACTGATACCTGGTCTGCAAAGCATGGTCAGGGCAGGTATATCACCTACACTGCGCATTGGGTAAACTTGCTGACGGCTGCCAAGAATGGAATGCGTGGCTCTGCAGAGGAGTTGGTGACACCGCCACGACTTGCAGGCAGGCCTGCTGCCATCTCCTCTACTCCTCCTACTCCATCCTCTTCCATAACCTCCTCGGCTGAGTCCTCTTCTGCTGCTGTGTCTTGCTCCACATCAACGGCACCCCCCCAGCGCCCCAGGTACTATTCCACATCCCGGATACGGCAGTGTCACGCCGTCTTGGGTTTGACTTGCTTGCTTGAAAGCAGAGAGTCACACCGGACAAGCACTCCTGTCCGCCCTGAATGCACAGCTGGAAAAGTGGCTGACTCCGCAGCAACTGGATATTGGCAAAGTGGTTTGTGACAACGGAACAAATTTGTTGGCGGCATTGAAGTTGGGCAAGTTGACACATGTGCCGTGCATGGCACATGTGTGTAATCTGATCGTACAACGCTTTGTGCATAAGTACACAGGCTTACAGGATGTCCTGAAGCAGGCCAGGAAGGTGTGTGGCCATTTCAGGCGTTCCTACACGGCCATGGCGCACTTTGCAGATATCCAGCGGCGAAACAACATGCCAGTGAGGCGCTTGATTTGCGACAGCCCGACACGCTGGAATTCAACACTCCTAATGTTCGAACGCCTGCTCCAACAAGAAAAAGCCGTTAATGAATATTTGTATGACCGGGGTGCTAGGACAGCCTCTGGGGAGCTGGGAATTTTTTTGCCACGTTACTGGACGCTCATGCGCAATGCCTGTAGGCTCATGCGTCCTTTTGAGGAGGTGACAAACCTAGTCAGTCGCACCGAAGGCACCATCAGCGACATCATACCATTTGTTTTCTTCCTGGAGCATGCCCTGCGAAGAGTGCTGGATCAGGCCGTAGATGAGCGTGAAGAGGAAGAGGAGAAGAGTTGTGGTCACCGTCACCACCAGAAACAGCCTTATCAGCATCGCTTGCTGGACCTGCGGCAACGCTGGAAGAGGATTGTGAGGAAGAGGAGTCAGAGGAGGAATGTGGCTTTGAGGAGGAGGAGGAAGACCAACCACAACAGGCATCCCAGGGTGCTCATTGTCACCTATCTGGTAACCGTGGTGTTGTACGTGGCTGGGGGGAAGAACATACCTTCATTGAGATCACTGAGGAGGAGGAACGGGAAATGAGTAGCTCGGCATCCAACCTTGTGCAAATGGGGTCTTTCATGCTGTCGTGCCTGTTGAGGGACCCTCGTATAAAAAGGCTGAAGGAGAACGACCTGTACTGGGTGTCCACGCTACTAGACCCCCGGTATAAGCAGAAAGTGGCTGAAATGTTACCGAATTACAACAAGTCGGAAAGGATGCAGCATTTGCAAAATAAATTAAGAAGTATGCTTTACACAGCGTATAAGGGTGATGTCACAGCACAACGGGAATCTAACAGGGGAAGAGGTGAAAGTCATCCTCCTCCTCCCACGACCACGCCGGCAAGGACAGGACGCTTTAAAGACGTGTTGCTGATGGAGGACATGCAGAGCTTTTTAAGTCCTACGCATCGCCACAGCCCTTCGGGATCCACCCTCAGAGAACGACTCGACAGGTAGCAGACTACATCGCCTTAACTGCAGATATCGACACTCTGAGGAGCGATGAACCCCTTGACTACTGGGTGTGCAGGCTTGACCTGTGGCCTGAGCTATCCCAATTTGCGATAGAACTTCTGGCCTGCCCCGCTTAAAGTGTCCTGTCAGAAAGGACCTTCAGTGCAGCAGGAGGTATTGTCACTGAGAAGAGAAGTCGCCTAGGTCAAAAAAGTCTAGATTACCTCACCTTTATTAAGATGAATGAGGGATGGATCCCGAAGGGACTGACAGTGGGCGATACATTCGACTAAAAAAGGCCTGATGAGATGAGCTGCCTTGGGCTAAAAATGGTCCACATGCTGCTGTATTTTAGCTCTGAATGCCGGTTGACTTGCGTGACTTATCCGCCACCAACTAGGGTTCAAGCCGCAATGTTTTAGGGCACTTTCTGCCTGGGAAACAAACATCATTTTTTTATGGCCGCTGCTACAGCAGCGGCTGCAACAATACCTAATTTTTCAGGCATGTGTACATGCCTAATTTTTCGGCCCTCTGGTGCTGCACTGTGGCTTCAAAAACCAAACAAAAAAAAGGCACATAACAGGGATTAAACTGATAGGAATAGTACTACTTAACACACCACTCCTATCTGGTGGCACATTAGAGTGCACGCACAGTGCCCCAAATTTGAAGTAGGAGGACCGACCAAGCATCTTTTTCCATCTCCCGGTTCCTAAAATAGATGCCATATACACGTCCCCTGATAGGGCGCCAGCTCGTTATTCTCTTGGGCCCCAGCTCGTTATTCTCTTTTTCACTTCACTAGGGACACTTTACTGCACTATGGGCACTTAGACCCACTCTTTGTCTTGCACAGTGTTATTCCTAGCCAGCATCTGTGATGGGAAATCAGGCAGTCATCTAAACGTTTAGATTGAGCTTTAGCTTAGAACACCCTTGAAGGTGTTTAAGGAGATTAGGGCTAGTTTAGATGATTCTTCTTAGACCTCTCTGAGTCTTTATAGCCATTCTACCTATCCAGCATTTCTGGAAACTAGCTAAGAGAAAAGGTGTCTGTGTGTCTGTGATACATTTAACTTTATATCACCTTATTGACACTTTATCACTCCTGTCTCCATACTCTCTGCCTATACCCATCTATTTAGAGGGAATTTCCTTGCCCCTGCCAATATTATATAATAGGTAATAGTATTACCATTATTACACAATTAGCCACTATAGGGGAATGAGTATAGTATCCCTTTGTTATTTATAAATGATACAATAAAGACTTTTGTCCATTACTCAATTTACTTTAACAAAGGGTACTAACCACGGTATTAGGAAGCATTACTCTGCTTTCCCTTTCTCCCTCTATTATACACCTATGCTCAATAGGATTTGTAGGTATCACTTTATTATAGTTGTCTAACCTTTTCCTATGTCAGTTTTAGATCTCCTTCTTGGGAGATTTTTTCTTTTTTCAGTTTATTAGCATACTTTCGGTGACACTTGGTGTTGTACGTGGCTGGGTGGAGGAAGAGACCTTCAATTACATCAGTGAGGACAAGGAACGGACATGGCTAGCTTGGTATCCAACCTTGTGCAAATGGACTGTTTGCGGTTGTTTGCGGTGCGTTAAACGGGGAGTTTGGTCTGTCACTGTGAAGCGGGCGTAACCCTTACACTACCTAATCGATAGAACATCATACAGTAGGTCCCCCCCTCATTATTTTTATGGCCCCCACCCACTGCTCACGGGTGGGGGCGGGCAGGAGGACAGTAGGTCCCCCCCATTGTGATTTATGGCCCCCACCCACCGCGCAGGGGTGGGGGCCGGGGGGGAGGACAGTAGCCCCCCCCCATCCTTCTTTACTAAATATTCCCCTGTATAACAATGTTTGGCATTTAGTGAATATTCCCTATTCTGCTCTTTGTCAGTGTGTATCATGGTCTCTGAGGACAGGTGTCAATCCATATCTGCCAAGTGACCCTATGTAGGGTGAACAGTCCCTATTCTGCTCTGTGTCAGTGTGCATCAGGGTCCCTGAGGACAGGTGTCAATCCCTATCTGCCAAGTGACCCTATGTAGGGGGAACAGTCCCTATTCTGCTCTGTGTCAGTGTGTATCAGGATAGGTGTCAATCCATATCTGCCAAGTGACCCTATGTAGGGGGAACAGTCCCTATTCTGCTCTGTGTCAGTGTGTATCAGGGTCTCTGAGGACAGGTGTCAATCCATATCTGCCAAGTGACCCTATGTAGGGGGAACAGTCCCTATTCTGCTCTGTGTCAGTGTGTATCAGGGTTTCTGAGGACAGGTGTCAATCCATATGTCAAGGTGTCAATATGTCATATGTCAGGTGTCAATCCATATCCATTGTGATTTAGGAATGTTAGGTGATTTATGCCCTTTATGGATTAAAACCAGACTCTGCATCAACTGTGTAATTTTCCATGGGAGTTTTGCCATGGATCCCCCTCCGGCATGCCCCAGTCCAGGTGTTAGTCCCCTTGATACAACTTTTACATCACTATTGTGGCCAGAAAGAGTCCATGTGGGTTTTAAAATTCGCCTGCCCATTGAAGTCAATGGCGGTTCGCCCGGTTTGCCGGTTCGCGAACGTTTGCGGAAGTTCGCGTCCGCCGCTCGCGAACCGAAAATTTTGTGTTCGCGACATCACTAAAGATTAGTGTTTCAAAACTGTAAAATATATTACAACGATGATATCATCAGTGAAAGTGATTTTTTTTTCATTTTTCCACACACAAACGGCACTTACACTGACGACATAAATGAGTATAACAGTACCCCTCATGTACAGGTTTTATGGTGTTTTCAAAAGTTAGTGTTTTCAAAAGAGTCAAATATAAGGCTTGTGTTTCAGTTTTTTCACATTGAAATTCACCAGATTGGTTACGTTGCCTTTGAGACCGTGTGGTAGCCCAGGTATATGAATTATCCCCATGATGGCATACCATTTGCAAAAGTAGACAACCCAAGGTATTGCAAATGGGGTATGTCCAGTCTTTTTTTAGTAGCCACTTAGTCACAAACACTGGCCAAAATTGGTGTTCAAATTCATTTTTTTGCATTTTTCACACACAAACAAATATTAACGCTAATTTTGGCCAGTGTTTGTGACTTAGTGGCTACTAAAAAAGACTGGACATACCCCATTTGCAATACCTTGGGTTGTCTACTATTGCAAATGGTATGCCATCATGGGCGTAATTCTCATGTTATTCTGTCTCTCATTGTTAAAATGCACCTACCATTAAAATTATAGACTGATCATTTCTTTGTCAGTGGGCAAATGTTCAAAATCAGGAGGGGTTCAAACACTTTGTGTGAGTAGAGAATTAATTGAATCAACCGTTTCTACCAATAATAGCATCTTTTGATAACATAATAATAACCAATAATAGCATCTTTTGAAACATTACCAGGAATATACTGGAGTTGAAAAATACACTAGAGTTAAAGGGAGTATGTCCTGCTTACCTGGCCCTGTGCTCCCCAGCGTAGATCTCATTAAAGAGGTGGGTGTTACATTTACAAAACACACAACTCTGGTCCGCCCGTGCTCCTCCTGTTCTGTAGTGATTTTCCATAAGTAGGGACAATTCCAAAGCAGGGCAAGCCTCCTCCATGACACCGACACGCTGTCCTCATTGCCAGTATATGGGTGGGACCTCCACTGTATGTAGCAGTGTAAGTATTATAAATGCATATCACATTGGTAATTAATAGTAAATTTTTTCAGTTGCCTCTGACACTTTTGAGTATTTCAGAAAGATAAAATCATAATAATATTCATACTTCATTGAAATTCCAATGTAATTCAAAGCTATCATAAGACAAATTAGGGACTGCTTTCTTGTATGGTAAAACCTGATATTGCTGAAAGATGACAAAAAGAGGGGTACTTTGTCAATTTTTGTCAAATCCCAGCAGTCACGACAAGTGACAGCTGTGGGATTCAGGTATTGTCATCTATGAAGGCTCCTGCAGTCTCATCGAATCCTGTATCTATTTCAGTGTTGCACACTTGCACATGTGTAAGAATACAGCATTGATGCGGCTCCTGGCAGAAGAAGAACCAGAAGCTGAAAAAGATCTGCATGAAAAGTTGCGACTGCAAAGGGCAGCTTCAGGTAAATAAATCTACCTTCTACTGCACCTCATGGCCACGTGACCCTAAGCGGAGATGTAATTTTCAGAGATTTATGCAAAGAGCCCGAAAATGATAGATCCACTTTCAGTAATGGAAAAAAAAAATAGTTTAGAGGTATTTATGACTGGCATCTGGTCTAAAGATAAGTGCCCTTTATTACTGGGGCTTTATCAGAGAAAGGGTCACTAAACACTAAAGGCATTTGAACCCTATTTCATTTGAATGGTCAACCTCAAGGTTCCGGAGGCATGCGCCTAGACCAGTAATAACACCACGGCCAATCCCATGCCACCATCATCTACTGTCAATACACTACTAGTTTTTTCCTGGAGACACAGAAATGACTGCCCCTGTAACTAAGTATGACATGCAAAATCTCTTGATGGATATACAAAACTGATACGCAGTGGACATGGCTCTAGGAAAGAGTGGTCACTAAGAGATCAAGGCCTCAGAAGAGGCTATAATAGATCTTTGCCAAAATATATCTTATGTGAAAGAAACTACGCTACATCTCCAAACTCTACAGAATACACTAACTCTGAGTAGATATGATGACAGGAGCAGATGCAAAAATATTAGAATTAGGGGCACTCCTTACACTCTCACTATCACTAACTATACAAACTATTCTAGGCATCTAATGACGTTCATTCTTCCCTCCTGTCAAACTGAAATAATAGTCTTTGATGGCACAAATCCCCTGTAGTACCAACTTCTCAAGACATGATAGCTTGCTGTCAAATGTCACTGGATAAATGACGTATTATGATGGCAAATCAGTGCAAGACACCCACTTAGTTTTAATCCTGTCATGTCACCTTCTATCAGGATCTACCTTAAATGGAAGAAGTATTTAAGATTTGCTACTCAACGATTACAGTGTAGCGGTACTTACCCTTTCCAGGGGCCGGCCGGGGTCCTCTGTTCAAGCCGCGCGCGGTCCTGCTGCTGCACGAGCCGCGCGCGGCTCATCCGACGGCTGTAACAGGAGGGCGGGCAGTGACCGCGAGAAGCGGTCACGTGTCCCGCCTGACTCTAAGAGCGCGCCGCGGGTCTCGGGCGCGCTCTTAAAGGGACAGTGGGAGCCTAAATTGGCAAAGGCCTCCCATTGGTCCCTGTCATGCCACACTCCCCATACACTTACCTTTTGGGGGCGTGGATATGACAGGGGCCAATCAAATTAGATGTTAAGGTATATATACTCACCTTTTTACCTTAGTTCCCTATCATGGTTTCTGTTACAGTTCCCTTTAGCGCTTGTTGTGTTCAGTTGTGTTCCTTCGTACTTGACATTGGCTTTGTTTCTGACTACGTTATCTCTTTATCCTTATCTGTTCTGTTTGCCGGCTTGCTGTTTACTGTGTACCAGACCCCGGCTAGTCCTAGTTTACGCTGTCTCTTTGTGCCCTTGACCTCGGATCGCTCCTGACTCTGTACTCCTCTCATTTACGTTGAGTCCGGCCATTCTAAGGTCCGGTAGACGTATCTCCCCTCTGTGTTGTCTTCTGTTGAGTTGAATCCTGCATGTTGGGGTATATTTTCGTTACATACAGGCAGTCAGTGTGGTCTACCATTGGAAAGATCCACGATCTCTGTCAGTTACTAAGGATTATTAAAATGTAATCTCCGAAAGAAGCCCAATGCATTTCTCATAGCTTCAGGTCTTACCACTATTCTACCAGATCCCACAGGCTCTAATTACACACAAATGTAAGACCTCATTCATGATAGATATCTGCTTGTATTGTATTTCTTTTTATTTTATAATGTTGCTTCTTTATGTCTAATAATCATTACTAGGTCTACACTTTTTCATCATATTGTTCCTCCTGGCCTCATATTTTAGCCCTGTGGCTTTGAGATGATGTGTATATTGCACTCTTTTAACCCTGTCATGCCTTGTTAAGGGGTACTAATAATGTAACATGTTAATGGAGCATCCTTTTTTCATAACTGTTGTGATCGCCAGCAATTTTGGGCCACTGTTAGATTTCCTTTTCATTTCTTTTAAATCTCAGAGTTTACAGTTATGTTTCTCTTGCATTTTATTTCATGAAAAATGGGTACAAATGTTGAAGATGATAATGTATTTGCTTTATTCTCTGTCATACTATATGCTACTTAATCTGAGATTTTATGTATAACCCATTGAAAGAACTAAATAATTTTTTTTTTAAAGTGAATAAGCCGCATTGTGAATGGTTGTAATGAAAGTAGATTGTGTATTCTTAAAGTAAAAGATTGTCATTTGTCTTTCTTGTGCACCTGCATCTTTGTTATTTTCTTATTTGTAATTATTTATTTTAGCCTGAGAAATGTAAACTGTTTTTGAAATTAAAGTGATACTCTATGTACCAAGAAATCTTTAGCTTAATTAACCTTGTTTTGGCATATAGACCATGCCTCTGCTCTATTACTGATAAACTCTCTGCTATTTAGGAGTTAAATAAATTTGTTTATGCAGCCCTAGCCATGTCTTACTCAACTGTGGCACAAACAGTCTCTATACACTTCCCAAAAGGAGTCTAAATGTTTTAGTTGCCCTTATTGCACAGTGTGTTTACTTTAGAGTTTCTTATCTCCTGCTATGTCAATAGCCTGCTAGAGCCTAAAATAGCCTCCCATGTAATTACAGTTCAATGAATAGGGCAGAAGATCATAATATCTAAATTAAACACACTGTGCTATTAAGATCTGATTGAAAATGAAACTTTTTTTTTTTTTAATTGAGGCTGTGTGAGTCACACCCATTGTAGGTTTGACAGGGCTGCATAAACCAAACAAACATAATTCAACTCCTAAACAGCTGAGAACAGTGTGACTGCAGGCTCATATTCTATACACCAAAACTTCTTGATTAAGAGTATGACTTAAGTGTATACTTATGCTTACTATATGTCAGGGTACCTGAGGCCTCTACCTCTAAGGGAGGTAGAGACTTGGTGGTGTATCCGTCCAGGCGAGCGGTTTCCTCCGTTCCTCGCGGTTCATCCAGTCACTTAAACACCGGCCGCGAGGAATCCACGTCCTTTTCTAGCAGGACGCTCAATACGTGACGTCATGACGCTATCACGAGCGATCTGTCACTCAAGTGTCCGATATCCAATCGGTACTTGTCAGAGGCGTGATTTCCATCCAGTGCCAGGGTATTTAAGCTTACTCCTTACTTCAGCTCATTGCCCTGTCGTGGTTCTAGCTTGTCTAGTCACTCAGTGCTCTGGTATTCTTGTTTGCTCTATTGGTTTTGACTCGGCTCGTTGTACTACCCTGCTTCTCTGTTATCCCTTGACCCGGCTTGTCTCTCGCTTATCTGTCTTCTCCTTCCCTCGACCTCGGCTTGTCTCTGACTATTCTTTACTCTCGGTACGTTAGTCCGGCCATTCTAAGGCCCGGTATACGTACCTTTCCACTCTTTGTACGCTGCGTGTTGGATCCCTGTCCCGATCCTGACATTACGACAGGGCCAATGGATCCTGCAGGTACAAACAGTCAGCTTGGTTCTTCGGATCCCAGGTTTGACGCCATGGAACATAGGATGGATCAGATGGCTTTGGCACTACAGGCACTTTTGTCTCGTGCTAGTAATCCACCTGAGGAGACACGTACTCCTTCTATCTCTCCTGCAGTCTCAGGTCTAGAGGTAGCCACTGTAGGTGCTTCTTCCCGTATTACCCCACCAGTACGTTATGGCGGGTCACCGGAGAAGTGTCGTGGCTTTCTAAACCAGATTAGCATCCATTTCGAATTACAACCCCGCTCTTATCCTACAGATAGAGCAAAGGTTGGATTTATTATTACTCTGCTCATTGAAAAAGCTTTGAGATGGGCCAATCCTTTATGGGAGAATGATAATCCACTAGTCTATAATTATAATGCCTTTGTAGCTGCGTTTAGAAGAACTTTTGACCCTCCTGGCAGAAAGGTCAATGCAGCTAGATTAATGTTGCGCCTTAAACAGGACAATCGAACACTTGTGGATTATGCACTAGAGTTCAGATCCTTGGCGGCAGAAGTTAAGTGGAACGAACAGGCTTATATAGATGTGTTTCTGAATGGGTTATCAGATGTAATTCTTGACGAGGTCGCTACTAGAGAACTCCCTGAAAATTTGGAGGATTTAATTTCTTTTATATCTCGTATTGATGAACGCTTAAGAGAGAGGCAGAACACTCGAGATAGGACCCGTAGACCCTCCTTTAAACTAGCGCCTACCTTTCAAATCTCTGAGTTCGAAGACTTACGTATTCCTGAACCTATGCAGATAGGCAGTACTCATCTCACTGAAAGGGAGAGACAGTACAGGAGAAGGGAGGGTTTATGTATGTATTGTGGAGTCAGGGGTCATTTACGCCTAAATTGTCCCAATCGTTCGGGAAACGCTCGCACCTAAGTTCCTCTAGAGGACAGGCCTTGGGTGTTTCTACTTTGTCCTCTATTCACAACTACAAGGAGCTCAGGCTTGTGTTACCCGTTTCTTTAAAGTGGGAGAAGGGAGTAGTTAAGACTATGGCACTAATCGATTCTGGAGCTGCTGAGAGCTTTATAGATCAGGGTTTTGCTGCCAAGCATACTATTCCATCCCAGTTAAAAGAGACACCTCTGGCTGTCGAGGCCATCGATGGTAGACCATTACTTGAGCCTGTTATTTTCCATGAGACCATACCGATTAACTTGACTGTTGGCATCCTGCATAAAGAGGATATATCCTTAATGCTCATCTCTTCTCCGTCTATTCCCATAGTCCTGGGGTACTCCTGGCTGAGGAGACACAACCCTATTATTAATTGGGAATCAGGGGAGATAGTTTCGTGGGGAGAGAATTGTCAAGAAAAATGCTTGCGGAAGGTCTTACCTCTTGGATTAACTAATACATCGAATACCTCTGACAATCCTACAGAGACACAAATTCCGTCTCAGTATCTAGATTTAAAGGCAGTATTTGACAAAAAGAAAGCCGATACCTTACCCCCACACAGGTCCTTTGATTGCAAAATTAACCTACTCCCTGGTACCATGCCTCCCAGAGGTCATGTATACCCATTATCTATAAAGGAGAACTCAGTCCTAGAGGAATATATTCACGAGAATTTAGACAAGGGATTCATCAGGAGGTCCTCCTCCCCTGCCGGGGCTGGATTTTTTTTTGTTAAAAAGAAAGATGGTTCTTTGAGACCTTGTATTGATTATCGAGGCTTGAATAAGATAACCATTAAAAATGCCTACCCGATTCCCTTGATCACCGAACTCTTCGATCGTTTGAAGGGCTCTACAATTTTCACCAAGTTAGACCTCAGAGGGGCATATAACTTGGTGAGAATCCAGCAGGGACATGAGTGGATGACGGCATTCAATACTCGATATGGTCACTATGAATATACTGTTATGCCTTTTGGGTTATGCAATGCGCCAGCGGTATTCCAAGATCTGATAAACGAGGTTCTTAGGGAATTTCAGCAAGAGTGCGTCATTGTATACCTAGATGATATACTCATTCATTCTAGTGAGATTGAGATTCATCACAAGCAAGTCAGGAGGGTTTTGCACAAGCTTCTCCAGCACGGCTTGTACTGCAAGTTGGAGAAATGTAGCTTTGATCAAACCCAGGTAACCTTTCTCGGCTATGTGATCTCTGGGGAGGGATTTAAGATGGATCCGGATAAGCTCCAATCCATTCTAGAGTGGCCTTTACCCACAGGTCTTAAAGCCATACAGAGATTTATTGGCTTTTCCAATTATTATGGGCGCTTTATTAAGGGCTATTCTTCCATTATTGCACCTATCACGAACATGACCAAACAGGGGGCTGATACTAAGAATTGGACTACTGAAGCTCTCCTTGCGTTCAAAACTCTCAAGGAGCTTTTCGCTTCCGCTCCAATTTTGGTTCACCCTGACACTTCTCTGCCTTTTTTGCTCGAGGTAGACGCATCAGAGACTGGTTTAGGTGCTGTTCTATCTCAAAGGTTGGGTGTTGATAAACCATTACATCCATGTGGATTTTTCTCTAAAAAATTGACCGGTACTGAAAGCAGGTATGACATTGGTGACAGAGAATTACTAGCGGTTATCAAGGCTTTGAAAGAATGGAGACATTTATTGGAAGGTACATTACATCCTGTTACCATTCTGACAGACCACAAAAACTTGTCCTATATCGGAGAGGCCAAGCGCCTGTCCTCCAGGCAGGCTCGTTGGTCGTTGTTTCTTACCCATTTCAATTACGTTCTGACTTACAGACCTGGGTCAAAGAATTCTAAAGCCGATGCGCTATCTCGCCAATATGAACCCTCTGCTTCAGTTGAACCACTTTTGTCTTCCATTGTACCCAAATGCAATATTATTGCTAATACCAGTCTCAAAATTCATTCTCCGCTACTTGACCAGATCTTGAAGTCACAACATCTAGCTCCCGGAAACACTCCTGAGGGAAGAAACTTTGTTCCTCCTGAACTTCAACTGGAGCTCTTACAATGTTTTCATGAAAGTAAAATAGCTGGTCATCCTGGTATTCGCAAGACATACTCTCTGATATCCAAGGATTTCTGGTGGCCTTCACTTCGAAAAGATATTGAGGAGTTCGTCGCAGCTTGTGAGACTTGTGCCAAGACTAAACTACCTCATGCATCCCCATGTGGCCTGTTACACCCCTTGGACATTCCTGAGAAACCTTGGTCCTGTTTGTCCATAGACTTTATCGTTGATTTGCCTGCTTCCAAAAGACAGACTGTTATTCTCACGGTGGTGGATAGATTTACTAAGATGGCCCATTTCGTGCCATTACCTAAACTTCCGACTTCTCCTGAATTGGCGGAGATTTTTGCGAGAGAAGTTTTTCGCCTACATGGGATTCCTTCAGAGATTGTTTCTGATAGAGGTTCTCAATTTGTCTCACGTTTCTGGAGATCCTTTTGTTCTCAAATGGGCATCAAATTGAACTTCTCCTCTGCCTATCACCCTCAGTCTAACGGAGCTGCTGAACGTACTAATCAAAAGATCGAACAGTATCTGCGTTGCTTTGTTTCCGAACACCAGGACGATTGGGTCGGTCTGATTCCTTGGGCGGAGTTCGCACACAATAACCTTGTTTGCGATTCAACTCGCTCTAGCCCTTTCTTCATGAACTATGGCTTTCATCCTTCGATTTTTCCTTCGGTTTCCTCTTCTCAGGGGATACCGTCGGTTGATGATCATGTCGCCAACCTGAAGAAATTATGGGATCAGACTCGGCAAATTCTATTACATAGTTCCTCGCTGTTCAAGAAACACGCTGACAAACATAGAAGAGCGGCTCCTGTTTTTGTTCCTGGGGATAGGGTATGGTTGAGTACTAAGAATATTCGCCTAAAAGTTCCATCCATGAAATTTGCTCCTCGCTACATAGGCCCTTACAGGGTTCTCACTCGTATCAATCCGGTTGCGTATCGCCTTGCTCTGCCACCTGCCTTGCGCATTCCTAACTCTTTTCATGTCTCCTTGTTGAAACCCCTCATTTGCAACAAATTCTCCTCTAAGGTCCCCTCGCCTCGTCCTGTTCAGGTGGAGGGTCGGGAGGAGTACGAGGTCAGCTCCATCATTGACTCCAGAATTTCAAGGGGAAAATTGCAATATCTGGTCGACTGGAGGGGATATGGTCCTGAGGAGAGGAGTTGGGTACCTCAGGAGGACGTCCATGCTTCTCGCCTTCGCAGAGCATTTCACCTCCGCTTCCCATCTCGCCCCGGTTCATTCCGCCCGGTGGGCGTATCTGAGAGGGGGGGTACTGTCAGGGTACCTGAGGCCTCTACCTCTAAGGGAGGTAGAGACTTGGTGGTGTATCCGTCCAGGCGAGCGGTTTCCTCCGTTCCTCGCGGTTCATCCAGTCACTTAAACACCGGCCGCGAGGAATCCACGTCCTTTTCTAGCAGGACGCTCAATACGTGACGTCATGACGCTATCACGAGCGATCTGTCACTCAAGTGTCCGATATCCAATCGGTACTTGTCAGAGGCGTGATTTCCATCCAGAGCCAGGGTATTTAAGCTTACTCCTTACTTCAGCTCATTGCCCTGTCGTGGTTCTAGCTTGTCTAGTCACTCAGTGCTCTGGTATTCTTGTTTGCTCTATTGGTTTTGACTCGGCTCGTTGTACTACCCTGCTTCTCTGTTATCCCTTGACCCGGCTTGTCTCTCGCTTATCTGTCTTCTCCTTCCCTCGACCTCGGCTTGTCTCTGACTATTCTTTACTCTCGGTACGTTAGTCCGGCCATTCTAAGGCCCGGTATACGTACCTTTCCACTCTTTGTACGCTGCGTGTTGGATCCCTGTCCCGATCCTGACATTATAAAGTGCATTTCAATTTTAGCATACACAATTTAAAAGAGCAAGCAAAGCATTTTGCACATGTTACAGTTCCAAAGAGTTGTTTTTATAAATTTTCTTATAAAATTTATAAAAAAAGTTAATTCTCTTACCAAATAGTTATTACAATGTTTTGTATTTTCAATTTTCTTCATGAATAAATTACCCATTTGTGTTTTAATTATAATATCATTTTAACCTTTTTACAACTGTTGACTGAGCTTGATTCCTGATTATACCAATTACTACTATTAAAAGGTCTATGAAATGGTTCAGTGCTAGAAGGTACAGAGAGCAAATATTATGATCTGTAATGCTACAGTAAGTTATTTCCTGAATTTCAAACTATCAATGGATACAGTAAAATGCCAAATATACCTCCAACAAAATGCTCTCCAACATCCATACACTATTGTAACTACAACGCCTGCTATACATCATTACATACATATATCCAAGTCTATCAATGTGTCTTGTTTTTTTATTATTATATTTCTTATTTCTATTTTTTTCTGTTCTGTTTCTTGAAGTGTACTAATTATGTAGCAGCGCATCTTTAAAAATGAACACCTCTTTGTTCCTATTTAAACAGAGAAGCTTCCCTGATTAAGTCTTCTTTGTTTGATTATCGCTTATCTCCACCAGCTCCACCTGCTACACATCACTAGTGATTCCTGTGTTCCTTATTGATAACATTATTCATGTTCTCCTTCCTCATACTGGTTTCTCCACTCCAGTAAATCTACTCACCTCAGACCTCAGCAAGTGAACCTTGTCTTCTCTTCTCGGATACTCCATACCTGTACCTCGATCGGAAACCTTTGGATAAAAAGGAAAATGAAAAACAGACTGGTTATACTGACAAACGAAAAAGGGAAACTCCATAAACTGTCTCAAGCAACTTTCCTATTTATACAGCTTTGACTTGGACTGGATTTAAACACCTCTCTCTTATTGAACTGAACCTGTTGGTAAATACAAAGAACGATCATATCATAATTAATGATTATAATATTTGTTTATCTGCTCATAATCTGCTTAGAAAAGTATTTTTTTTTTCTTCTCATTGTTTCTTCTAAGATGGAAAGCTTTTTATTTAATACAACTTTGTTTTACTCATTTACTAAATGGTGCTTTTTCTACTGTAAAAACAAACAATTAAAGAACACAAATCAACTCTAAATTTTCTTTTTTCTTTTTCATAGTAATTTATGTGAGATGGATAGAATATTCAAGCCTTAAAAAGAAGGAAAAAATATGTAATAATTTTTTTGGCATGATAGTATCAAGATGGATAGAGCTACTATTACCCAGATTCTGGATAAACTTAATGAGAGATTAGACAAGTTTTGCACAAACTATTCAGCAACTGCACATCAAACAGATGGATCTCCAAACCCAACTCCGAACCTCTAGACAACTCATGTCTCCTATTATGGAACCTAATATTGCTTTACCTAACAAATTCAGTGGACATAGGTTCCACTTCAGGACATTTTAAGTGAATGCGATTTGTTGTTTTCTTTGAACCCCTGGACTTATTATGCAGACCATCTCAAAGTCAGGACCATTATCTCTCTACTACACGGACACCCAGCAAAATTGGTTCATTTATTGCTGATGAATAGAGATGTCCCGAACGGTTCGCTGGCGAATAGTTCCTGGCGTACATCGCGTGTTCGCGTCCGCCGTGGACGGCGAACATATGCGATGTTTGGTCCGCCCCCTATTCGTCATCATTGAGTAAACTTTGACCCTGTACCTCACAGTCAGCAGACACATTCCAGCCAATCAGCAGCAGACCCTCGCTCCCAGTCCCTCCCACCTCCTGGACAGCATCCATTTTAGATTCATTTGGAAACTGCATACATTTTTTTTTTATTATTATTATTATTTTTTTTATTCTTTATTTTTGTAGTGCATGGAGGTATAACAAAGGAGCATGTGGCACCCCAATGGCATTCCTCATGCTTTTCAAGTAACAATTGTAACAATAGGGTATATGTTAATACCCTAGTCTGCGCGGAGCCCTCCATGGGTGAAGATTTTTTTTTTTTTTGCGCTCAGGTTTTTTTATTTTATTTTTAAGTTCGAAGTATGATGGCTTTTTATTTGGCCTTTTTTGGGGCTGAAAAATGAAGATTTTAGAAAAAAGAAGACGCCGAATAGTAAGTTGAATTTTACTTTACAGGGTAGTCATTTTATTACCGCCTCACTATTTTTTAGGGTGAGGGGGGGTAGGTAGGGGCTTTTTTTATTTGGGTGGGGGGGTAGGTGACTAGGGGCTTGGGGACCCCTAGTCACCTTTGATGGGGGGGATTTTCATTTAGAGCCCCCACCCGCCGCTCAGGGGTGAGGGCCGGGGGGGACAGTAGGTCCCCCCATTATTCTTTTATAGGGCCCCCACCCGCAGCTCAGGGGTGGGGGCCGGGGGAAGGACAGTAGGTCCCCCCTCTTATTGTAACTTAGGGCCCCCACCCACCGCACAGGGGTGGGGGTGGGGGGGAGGACAGTAGGTCCCCTCCCCATTCTTTTATAGGGCCCCCACCCGCAGCTCAGGAGCCATGTTACTCTGTATATAGAGGGAGCCATTTTACTCTGTATATAGAGGGAGCCATGTTTACTCTGTATGTAGAGGGAGCCATGTTACTATCTGAGGTGGTTAACTATGATTGGCCCTGGCATGTTTGTTTAATCTGGCCTGCATGGTTGTCTGGCATGAATAAAAGTAGCATGTTTCAACTATATTAGTAGTTAGACTAGTTTGCACTAAAACATGGAAGGCATCCTAGTATGAATCGTGATCAACCGCTCTCAGAGACTATGCACTGCGACATGTATATGATGTGGAAAGGTTAACTGTTATGAAAGTCTATAGACGAAGTGGCTTTAGCTGCACCTTAAGGATCACCAGTCCGTGGGTGCTGTATCTCTGCAACTGCTACTCAGGAGCCATAGATTGCCGGTTATTGTTGCCAATGCTATTCAGGAGCCATAGATTGTCGGGTATTGTTGCCAATGCTATTCCGGAGCCATAGATTGCTGGGTATTGTTGCCAATGCTATTCGGTGGGTGAGTCCTGTAGCCTCCTGGACTGTTTGCGGTTGTTTGCGGTGCGTTAAACGGGGAGTTTGGTCTGTCACTGTGAAGCGGGCGTAACCCTTACACTACCTGATCGATACAACATCATACCTGATGTTTTAAAGCATGTTATTCCAAACAATTTAGGAATGTTAGGTGATTTATGCCCTTTATGGATTAAAACCAGACTCTGCATCAACTATGTAATTTTCCATGGGAGTTTTGCCATGGATCCCCCTCCGGCATGCCACAGTCCAGGTGTTAGTCCCCTTGAAACAACTTTTCCATCACTATTGTGGCCAGAAAGAGTCCCTGTGGGTTTTAAAATTCGCCTGCCTATTGAAGTCTATGGCGGTTTGCCCATTCGCGAACATTTGCGGAAGTTCGCATTCGCCATTCACGAACGGAAAATTTCGTGTTCGCGACATCTCTACTGATGATTAATGAATAATTGACTCTCATCTCCAGATGCCCTTTCACAGTTATATGTTGATACCGACAAAACCTCCACATTAGAAATGGTGATTGATTATCTATCTCATCTCATTCCATCACTGGTCTAATGAAACCATGTGGAACTAGAGAGCTCTCATGTTTTAGTTCTGGGTGGGCCTCTCTGAACTCCTCCATGATGAGTTGGCCCGTACTGGGATCCGAGGAAGACTAAATTATCTTATTGACTTGTCTGTACAACTAGACAGATATTTCAGGGAAATGAGAGCAGAAAAAAAGCCTTTTTTAGGTTGTTGGAAACATCCAATTCTCACACAAAGATCCCCCTCTACTCTTACCCAAGATAATCCAAAGAATGAACCAACGGAAATAGGAGCAACAAGATCTCCTCTTTTGGAAAATGAAAAAAGAAGAAGATGGGATAACAAGTTGTGCTTATACTGTTCTTCCTCTGATCTGCATATCCCCTGTCCCGTTTAAATAAGAATGGTAAAACTGCACAAGGTTTACTAATCTCAATGCTTACTGCTTATGTTAATCCTTATTGCATAAATATTGAAATGATTCCCAATGCCCAAATTCATCCACTAAAAGTCATTCTAGACAGTGGCACTAGTGGGGGTTTTTTTCTTCAAAAAAAAAAAACAGTGAATCAGTTATTTATTCCAATGGGGTATATATATACCCCTCACCATGTACTATTATTCGATGGAAAACCCTTGCCATCTGGCCAATTACAAAGCAAATCTGGTCCCCTAACTGTTTTGATTAACAATGAGCATCTAGTAACTTAGAATTTAGACATTGTGCGATCTTCTATATATCCTATAATATTCGGTAACCCATTACTTTTAAACCACATTCCAAAAGTCAACTAGTAAACTCAGGAACTCACCTTTTTTTCTCCATACTGTATTGGGAACTGCTTTCTGTACCAAATACATACACTATGAGTATTTGGTCATGCATTTCGGGCTTTGTAACACCCTTATGGCATTTCAACATTTTATCCATCATGTGTTTAGAGATATACTTGATGTTTATGTTGTCATCTATTTAGATGATATCTTGATTTACTCACCACCTTTTCCAGACCACAGAAAACAAGTATGTAATGTCTTATCTTGTTTAAGGACACATGGATGGTAGGCAAAAGTGTAAAAAATTATATTTGACGTTAACTGTTCCTTTTTTCGATTATACCCCTATACCATCTTCAGTTGGGATGGGTAAATCTTACATTGAATCCATACTATTGTGGCCTACCCCCAAACTCAAAAAGGAAGTGTAAAGTTTTTTTTATTTCCAACTTCTATAGATGCGTTATACAAAATTATTCATAAATCGCTTAACCTCTAACAGATCTTACTCAAAATATCCCTTTCTTATGGTCTCAGACTGCTGATTCTTTTGTGTCTATGAATAAAATGTTTACAACAATCTTACACATTCCTTATCCCTCTCTTCCATATATTTTAAAAGCTGATGCACCTGAATATGCGGTAGCTTCTACCCTTTCTCAAAAATACATTTTACTATCATCCAGTGTCCTATTTCTCAAAAAAATTCACACACCCCTGAAGGAATTACTCTGTTTGAGAAGATGAAATGCTTGTCAATAAAGCATTATTGGATAAATGGAGACATCTCCTCGAGGATACTCAGTTCCCTTTTTTGGTATACACTGACCATATAAACATTGAGTAAAAACCACAAAGTCTAAATTTACATCTGGCCAAGTAGTCCCTTTTTTGATAGGTTTCATTTCCCCGTGACCTACAGGCCTAGCTCAAAAAATGGAAAGGAAGATTCCCTCTCCCGATCTCTTAGGCCTGGTCAACCCCCTGATCCCTCATTTTATTTGTTCCATCTCATTTTTCACCGAATAAATCAAAAGCTTGGATTCACTTGGTTCCACTCCCATCAACTCTTACTTACATACAATGATGTTTTATATTTCATGGATGGGAAACTATATATTGCCCCCACGTTAAGAAACAAAATACTTGCCTTATCTCATGGCCATCCCCTGTCTGGTCATCCTGGAATCAATAAAACTAAACCATTAATTAAAAGACCTTTTTGGTGGCCCGAGCTGTCTAAACAAGTTTACACTTATGTGAGATAATGGAATTTCTGTCAAAGAATAAAAGAAAACCCATTCAAGAACAGCTGGTTTTCACCAACCACTTCCCATTCTGGATATTCATTGGAGTTCCTTAAGTAATGACTTCATTATAGACCTTACTCCATCTTTGGGGAAGACTGCAATTGTAGTGATTGTGGATCGACTTACTAAAATGGCCCATTTCATAGCCCTATCCAAAATTCCTGATGCCCACACTACTGCTAAAATATTAATTTCTCACTATGTTAGACTCTATGCTATTTCCCAGGACATAATCACATAAAGAGGAGCGTAGTTAACTTCTAAAATCTGGTCCTTCTTTTCTTCATTATTGCAGATCAAACATTACCTTTCAGCATCATTCCATCCCCAAACTAATGGTCAAATTGAGATAGTGAATCAGATACTTTAAACTACATACCCGTAGGACAATTGGGCTGCCCTTCTCCCTCTGGCTGAGTTTGTACACAATAACTCCCATCGTTCCTCTACACTCCAAAGTCCGATTTATTCCAAGTACAGTTACCTTCCCACATTTCTTTCTTCTCATATCATATCAACTTTACCAAAATCAAAGAAAATATCTAACTATTTAAAAAGACATACTGACCAAAGAAAAATTAAACTCTCTAAACTGTCTTAAGCACTATAGTAACCAGAACCACTACAGCTTAATGTAGTTGTTCTGGTGTCTATAGAATGTCCCTGCTGACTAAGCATGATAAAGACTGCCTTTTTAGACAAAAGGCAGTGTTTACATTGCTGCGTAGGAACACCTCTAGTAGTAGTCACTTAGACGGCCACCAGAGGTGCTTCCTGTGTCAGTGCTGCACAGTATATTGAGAAAAGGAGAACTCTGAGAACGAACGAAAGATTCTCTGAACTCAATACCTTGCCCTTGTTCTTTGATAAATCCCCACTCAAGTGTCAAAATACATTTTGTTTACTTGTGACATTATAGAGAGAACCATTTCCAAGGCATATCAGACTAATCCCAACCATAAGGGCAGTCCAGAACCAAAATGCCAGCAAGTTCTGCTCTGCAAAAACTTTTTTAAGATCTGAGCTGGGATTTACCAAAGGGCAAGCTACTGAGTTCCTGTAAGCTTTTGTCTGCTATCATATTCTCTGTTTTTGCTGTAATGAGTATAATGTTAAAAACATCATAAAAGTGTCCGAGCAATCAAGTATTTGACCCTAAAAAAATGAAATCGCTATTTAGTAGATGTACCCCCAATGAAAACATGTATGTATTTAAATATGCATTTTTTCATTGGGGGTATATCTACAGACAGCTGATGACATGGTTGTCACCATCTGCCTTGAGGTATAAGACTTTAGTGGTAAGGCTTTGGAGATCAGCTTTCATCTCTGACCCATTGTTTTACTGGTCCATGGGCATCAGCTAATTTCTCCATTTTTGATGTAAAAGAGCATTGTAAGCATAGTCCAGAGCTCATGAATCATATGGCCATTATCTTTGTAGCGCAAGCCACGCTCTGCTTTTTTAAGAAAATTGACATCTATTTTTCTTTGTAGGTGCCAAGTTTTTCATTGAAAATCCCTATCCATTCCTATATTTGGCACCTTACAATATTTGACATCAGTTGTCAGAGGCACACCCAATAGTCCTCCTGGTCCACGAGTTGTGCCCAATAGACAATAATCATTGCTGGGTGTTTATTGAAAGATATCATTTACGGGCCAAATAATTTGCTTGTAGTTTTACCACATTAATTATTTATAATTTCTACATATCTGGAAGATGTGTCATTATTATGTTTCACTGTGTGAGCATTCTAGCCATTTTTTTTTACCCGTACTGTGCCAATGAAAGTGTCTATTTTTCCATTATGCTAATGTCTGGAATTTTATCAACAAGAAAAATTGGCTTAATCATTGACAGACCTCATCCAATAATGTTTCTTCCTTGGCTGAAAGCATTAAAAACTCCCAGTGGCTTCTTATCATAAAGAAATACCTTCACAGTTTGTGGCTTGTGTTTAGCCTCCACAGCTGTAAGTTATTTCTAGTTAATTTAGCTTATAATGTGCTCTGTTATTTATTTCTTTTTTCTTTTGTGCATTACAGTTTGACGTTTGCCTGTACTATATTGTGTTTAATGTTTTGAGTCATTTTCAAGATTAATTATAGCTTGAAAATACACCTGGTATGAACTTGGGCTAAGATTCACTGAATTCTAGTCTTGTTTGTAGAAGAACTTGGTGATTAAACTGATAGAATGGTGAAAACATTGTGGTTTGCTATTGTGATTTAGTATGAATCTACTGCAAATGTATTCATAATAATAACTGTTCCTTAAGGTACATCTATGATTCCAATTGTACCTATTTTCTAAGAAAGGTTGGATGCAGGGCTCGAGTCCTGCAGGAACGCATGGGAACGGCGTTCCTGCACTTTTTCCACAGCAGGAACGCCGTTCCCATTACTAGTCCTGCAGGACCCAGGGCTGGCACAAGCGGCTGACAGAGCAGGGGGAGCACAAATCCGAATCCCCTGCCTCTGACTGGGTACTCGGATTTCTAAACTCACCTCTCCCCCTGCAGTCAGTGGAGTCGTCCGGCCTCTCCTGATGATGTCAGTAGGAGGGGGCGTGACTTTCTCTGCTCTTCTCACAGGACCGCTGGGGAGCATAGGAAGCCACGCCCCCTCCTCCTGACATCATCAGGAGAGGCTGGCTTACTCCACTGACTGCAGGCTGCAGGTTCCAGATCCTGTCCCACCCCTCCTGGCCCAAGGTAAGCCTCATGGAGGGGGGAAGGCACTTCAGTTTTTTTTTATCCCTTTCCTCAGTCCCTGTCCCCCTATTTAAGGCCCTGTCCCCCCTCCTCAGTTCCTGCCCCCCTCCTTAGTCCCTTTCCCCAGCCCCTGCCCCCCTCCTCAGTCCCTGCCCCCCTCCTCAGCCCCTGCCCCCCTCCTCAGTCCCTGTCCCCCTCCTCAGTCCCTGTCCCCCTATTTAAGGCCCTGTCCCCCTTCCTCAGGCCTGTCCCTGTCCCCCTATTTAAGGCCCTGTCCCCCCTCCTCAGTTCCTGCCCCCCTCCTCAGTCCCTGTCCCCCTATTTAAGGCCCTGTCCCCCTTCCTCAGGCCTGTCCTTGTCCCCCTATTTAAGGCCCTGCCCCCCCTCCTCAGTTCCTGTCTCCCTCCTCAGTCCCTGTCCCTTTCCCCAGTCCCTGTCCCCCTCCTCAGTCCCTGCCCCCCTCCTCAGGCCCTTTCCTGAGCCCCTGTCCCCCTATTTAAGGCCCTGTCCCCCCTCCTCAGTTCCTGCCCCCCTCCGTAGTCCCTTTCCCCAGTCCCTGTCCCCCTCCTCAGTCCCTGTCCCCCTCCTCAGTCCCTGTCCCCCTATTTAAGGCCCTGTCCCCCCTCCTAAGTTCCTGCCCCCGTCCTCAGTCCCTGTCCCCCTATTTAAGGCCCTGTCCCCCCTACTCAGTCCCTGTCTCCCTCCTTAGTCCCTTTCCCCAGTCCCTGCCCCCCTCCTCAAGCCCTATCCCCTTACTCAGGCCCTGTCCCCCTTACTCAGGCCCTGTCCCCCTTCCTCAGTCCCTGTCCCCCTCCTCAGTCCCTGCCCCCCTCCTCAGTCCCTGTCCCCCTCCTCAGTCCCTGTCCCCCTCCTCAGTCCCTGCCCCCCCTCCTCAGTCCCTGCCCCCCTCCTCAGTCCCTGCCCCCCTCCTCAGTCCCTGTCTAGCTCCTCAGTTCCTGTCTCCCTCCTCAGTCCCTGTCCCTTTCCCCAGTCCCTGTCCCCCTCCTCAAGCCCTGTCCCCCTCCTCAGTCCCTGCCCCCATCCTCAGGCCCTGTCCCTTTCCTGAGCCCCTGTCCCCCTATTTAAGGCCCTGTTCCCCTTCCTCAGTCCCTGCCCCCCTCCTCAGTCCCTGCCCCCCTCCTCAGTCCCTGCCCCCCTCCTCAGTCCCTGCCCCCTCCTCAGTCCCTGTCTCCCTCCTCAGTCCCTGCCCCCCTCCTCAGTCCCTGCCCCCCTCCTCAGTCCCTGTCTCCCTCCTCAGTCCCTGTCTCCCTCCTCAGTCCCTGTCCCTTTCCCCAGCCCCTGTCCCTTTCCCCAGTCCCTGTCCCCCTCCTCAAGCCCTGTCCCCCTCCTCAGTCCCTGCCCCCATCCTCAGGCCCTGTCCCTTTCCTGAGCCCCTGTCCCCCTATTTAAGGCCCTGTTCCCCTTCCTCAGTCCCTGCCCCCCTCCTCAGTCCCTGCCCCCCTCCTCAGTCCCTGCCCCCCTCCTCAGTCCCTGCCCCCCTCCTCAGTCCCTGCCCCCCTCCTCAGTCCCTGTCTCCCTCCTCAGTCCCTGTCTCCCTCCTCAGTCCCTGTCTTCTTACTCATGCCCTGTCCCCCTCCTCAGCCCCTGCTCCCTTCATCAGCCCCTGCCCCCCTCCTCAGCCTCTGTCCCTTTCCTCAGCCCATGGCCCCTTCCTCAGCCCATGCCCCCCCCTCCTCCTCCTAAGCTCCTGTCCCTCTTCCTCAGCACTGCCACCTTACTCAGCCCATGTCCCCTTCCTCAACCCATGCCCCCTCCTCCTAAGCTCCTGTCCCTTTTCCACAGCACTGTCCCCCTCTTCAGCCCCTGTCCCCCTCCTCAGCTCCTGTCCACCTTACTCAGCCCCTGTCCACCTTACTCAGCCCCTGTCCACCTTACTCAGCCCAGTGCTCTTACTCAGCCCCTGCATACGAGCATCAGCCCCTGCCCCTCTTCCTCAGCCCCTGCCCCTCTTCCTCAGCCCCTGCCCCTCTTCCTCAGCCCCTGCCCCTCTTCCTCAGCCCATGCCCCTCTTCCTCAGCCCCTGCCCCCCTTCCTCAGCCCCTGCCCCCCTTCCTCAGCCCCTGTCCCCCTTCCTCAGCCCCTGTCCCCCTTCCTCAGCCCCTGTCCCGCTTCCTCAGCCCCTGTCCCTCTCCTCAGCCCATGCCCCTTCGTCAGCCCCTGTCCCCCTCCTCAGCCCCTCAGTTCCTGTCCCTTTCCTCAGCCCCTCAGTTCCTGTCCCTTTCCTCAGCCCCTCAGTTCCTGTCCCTTTCCTCAGCCCCTCAGTTCCTGTCCCTTACCTCAGCCCATGTCCCCTTCCTCAGCCCCTGCCCCCCCCCCCCCCCCCTCCTAAGCTCCTGTCCCTCTTCCTCAGCTCCTGTCCCCCTCCTCAGCCCCTGCATACAAGCATATAATTTTTTTGGGGGTGGGGGGAGGGGGCGGGGAATGGATCTTGGGTGAGTTCCTGCACTTTTTTACCCAGGACTTGACCCCTGGTTGGATGCAAACAGCCATGCGACTGTAATAAAAAGAAGAGAAATAAAGGAGAGATATTTTTTACTTTTGAAGATTGTACTCCCAATAAATATACTGAACAGTTATTTAATGCTTTATATAAGGTATTCACCTGTAGAGTATCGAATCTCAGATTGCTGTCAGGTATTAAATACAAACTTGGCTTTGAGAAAAGATTGACAATTATGTAACTTCCATGGGTGATGGGTTTCTTTTATCTTTTGTTTGTTTAACCTTGTATTTTAAGAAAAACTGTGGAGACATTTTTCAACTAACACAAGTTTTAATATAGTAATTTTCCAATTACTTTAAAGGATCACTATAGTCACCCAGACCACTTCAGCTCAATGAAGTGGTCTGGGTGCCAGGTCCCCCAGGTTTTAACCCTGCAGCTGTAAACATAGCAGTTTCAGAGAAACTGCTATGTTTACATTGCAGGGTTAATCCAGCCTATAGTGGCTGTCTTCCTGACAGCTGCTAGAGGCGCATCCCTGACGCTCAATGCGAAAATCGCATTGAGCAGGCAGAACGTCCATAGGAAAGCATTGAGAAATGCTTTCCTATGGGCGTTTTTAATGCACGTTTGGCTCTGGCGCATTTGGCTCCACTCGGAAGCTGATGTCACAGAGGGAAAAGAAGGTCACCCGCGAGGAGGGAGCCAGGTGCTGGATAAAGGTAAGTGGCTGAAGGGGTTTTAACCCCCTCAGCCCAGCATTAGGGGGGCCCTCAGGATGGGGGACCCTAAGGCTTATATAGTGTCAGGAAAACAAATTTGTTTTCCTTACACTATAGTGGTCCTTTAAGTAAGGGGTCAGAAAATACCAGGCTGGAGACCATTTATGTCTCCCTAAAACGTTAATGTGATCCACAGCTGCTCATCCTAAAATGGAGAGGAATTTTCGAGTCCTAGTCATAATCCTTTACATAAGAAAAAAAATAGGGGTTACAAATGTGTCCACAAGCTGAAACTATTTGTGAACGATGTTCTCTTGACTATCACCTCCCTGGAGATCTTTCCTATACAAAACCATAGATAACTTTAAAAAACTATCTGGTCATCAATTACCAAGCTCATTCACATGGTGCAAAACTGCTGACTTATCATTAAGTCTTTTGAGTAAACTTATGAACTCATGGAATTCTTACCAGAATTCTTACCAGATCACAGTTATTGGTCATGTTTTCACAGGCAGAATTATTATTTTTTCAAAACTATTACATATTTTCTGGGTATCACTATTTTTTTTTTTTATCTTTATAAAAAAATAATAAAACAATCCAGATTGTATACCCCAAAAAATGTAATTCCAAAAGCACTGGTCTTTAATCTTCTTAATTACTAACCTAATTATCAAGCTGCAGAAATATTCCAGGTGGACCAAAGGCATGTATCTGTTGGATGAACGTAGACATACCAATATTATGAACCCTGTGAATCTGAGATATTGCATTACATCCAAAGAGATTCTCTACAGAAGTTTCTAATGAGATATTTTGAACTCTAGTGGTTATGAGTTTTGATTTTCATTAACATATTAACATTTAAAGAATCTAATATCATTAATTTATTCTAACCTTTAGAATAACAAAGAGTAAAGAAAATGAATTCACAACTACATCAAGGAGGTAGCAAAGCTGGCTGTCCAGGACCTAGTCTCAGACAGTGGCTTGGCACGCCACTGTCTGCGCCTCAAGCACTAGCTCTGTCAGAAATAGGGCCCTTTCCTAAGCTGTCAGGAAAATGAAAGAACTCCATGATCCACCTTACTACACTGAAAGAGAGTTGTGTTATGCACCTGTATTGGGCGCAGATTATACAAAGTGGCTCATTTACCTCAAACCTACCTATTCTCCTAGTGTTTCCTATCCTCTACCAGAATCAGTTCCATTTCTCTTTAAAACATAGGATGTAGTAGGGACTACTTTGTCTTATATATTTCCCCTACGCCTGACAAATTTGGCAAAAGGGTGGAGCTTAAGACAACCTCTACTTCCTTGGTTAAGCTATCAAAGAGTGACACATGCTCAACCCATTGTCAAGATTGGCAATACTGCATGACCAGTGAGGATGGATGAGAGAAAGAGGGACAATGACAGCACCTGGAAGTAACCTGCAGCGCCACCTGCAGGGGTTTGTCAGAATACACAAGGGTCTTCACAACACTAAAGCAGCTTTTTAATTATACAAAGGAAAGAAAGATGAAGATTGTTGCAGACAAATAAAAGTTTTATGGATGGTTCTTTAAATTTGCAGAGTACAGTAGATTTATAAGACAGATATTTTATTTTACAAAAGTATTAACTAGAATTGGTCGAATTCATATCTAGGATTAAAGAATACATTGAAAGAGCTTAACGTTCACTGTTTACAAAATACAAAGCTACACAAAAAAACAACAGATTCCCATACAATAGAAAATCCAACAGAAACATAAAAAAAAACCTTTAAAATGTGGTCATTAAGCTTACATTTTCCAAGTGATTGCATTGATGTGTTCATTTTTTTTCAAACAACCTAAGCAATTCTGTGTAATTAGTTCAAAGTGGAGCAATTTTACATTGTCATGCATGTGTGGATGTGCCGGTTCATTGCTCGGTTTTGCAGTTAAGTGTTCTGTTCAAGCTAACTACCCAGAAATTGTATTATTTTATATGTTTCCATACTGCATGATACACAATTAAAAATCATAACATGGAATATGGCAAAAAATATGTTGCCAGTAAGCTAGAATCCAAATTAATTACATCAAACCTGAAGCAGTTTTAGTTCTCTGTAAAAATTGGCAGATAACAAAAACAAACATTGGCGTAAACAGAGCAAAAACATTGTAATGACGATAAAAAGTATGAAATAGTATAGTTGCTTCAAAGTAGAATTTTCCGTTCTCTTGAAGTTACTGTCCCTCTTTCCACAACACCAGTGATTACTAAAAAACCTATTGAGGTAAGTATTGCTGCAAAGGTAAGTTAAAAATAGTTACCCCAACAGCCCTTCCAGGTCCGGGGTATGTAAATGTCCCATGATGCTTAAGGTGTGCTCACCTGTGTTTTGGCAAGCTAGGACATTCCTTCGACAGTGCTGTAAGAGCACTTTCAAATGCACATATGCCACCATGGAGGTTAGATTAATTTGTGTGGTATGCTTTTCTGTGGCAGAAAGACCAGACATATCACAGTTAAAAATAGAAACAAAATTAAACAATTAAGCAGCAATGAATTACATTTAACTGTATACTTCTGTAAATCACGGGTTTTATATTCAGGTCAACATGGGATTTTAAACTTCTCAGGTTAAATAGTACCATAAATTTGGGCAAAAGTATAATCTGTTCACTGGAATATATATATATATAAAAATAAGCAAAATCTCCTCATAACATTTCTGGTAAAATGCTGTGAGGAGATTTTGCTTATTTTTACAATGCCAGCACTGTGGGTTTTCCAAAAATTATCTTCTTTATTCAGTATATTCCATATCAGTCAACGTTTCAGTTCCACTCAGGAACTTTATTCAGGACACTTGGTGGTGGTTGTCCTAAAGATAGTTCATGACTGAAAAGTCGACTGTCGTGAAATATATTCAATAAAGAAGAATTATTTGGAAAACCCTTGAGTGCTTAAGTTGGAGTTCAAAGACTTTGGATATGTATATATATATATATAAATATTGTGACTGGATATATATATGTAATAGATGTTCCTACTTCATAATTTTGAAGTAAGTGATGTCCATTACACAGTTATCGTGTTCTCTGTTGTGTAGTGAAATGCACTATTTTTAAAATTACATTTAAAACACTCATTTAATGCCTAAAACTCTGCCTTCGGTGTGTTTGTCTGTGCGTAAGAAAATGAGACAGAGAATGGGTAATCAAAAATTACTATTAAAATCCAATAAAGTAACAATTAGCGGACTCTTAATGGATTAAGATCACATACTCAAATAACAATTTATCTCTGAAATGAGCCAAGTAAAGCTTTCTATTTATTCCTGATGTTTTATTGAAAATGAAATTATCAAAATGAAATATTTTGAATTAGCATTATTTATGAAGTTAATCTCTTGAGAAATAATGGTATTCCATGCATACTGTAGAGATTTCACTTTGATACACTAATAAAACATGAAAGCCAAATGAATGCAATAATACCAAATAAAAAAACAAATGATGTCTTCATGTATAATTCACATTATGCGTTCAACAATGAATGGACAATGAACAAAACTGGTTGAAGCCAATAGCCCTAAATGACAGATTTATTATCCAATAAATAAAATGTACAAAAAAAGGGCGTTCATTCATAGCTTGATATTATTAGTCAATGCAATGTACAGGATTGAAAATATTAAAATTAACTTAATTATAGCACATTAACTATTAAGTGAGAGTTGACCTAATGAGAGTTGATTAGGAAAGGTCTAGTTTGCAATTGTGAATTTGCACCAAATTATTAAAAACTGCATTCATTATGTTTGCAATTAGTCAAATTGAAATAGCAAATCATCGCAAAGAGAAGTATAATATATTAGTAATTGGGAACATTTAGGTGAACTAGTTAAGGATTCGTTCAGTAATCAGGTCCTGTATTATTCCTTAACTAGCTCAGAAAATTAGTAAGTAAATAAATAAACAAAATAAACATTTGTTCTCTTGGCGAAATTTTGCGAGAGGTTAAAATATTACAATAAGACGTCAATCAATTTAAAGTTGGGGGTACCGCGGAAGAATCTTGGACCGCTTTCTACTTTTTCTTAAAGGGACACTATAGCATTATACTAGGTATACAAATCTGTATTCCTAATTCTATTGAAACATAGAATGTGACGGCAGATAAGAACCATTCGGCCCATCTAGTCTGCCCAATTTTCTAAATACTTTCATTAGTCCCTGGCCTTATCCTATAGTTAGGATAGCCTTATGCCTTAACGGAACTGAATTTTGCATGTTAGCATTTGCTTTTGTAATACACCGCTATATTATTATTAGTTAAATTGCAACTCCCATAACACTTTGCTGTTTTCCTAATGGCATGTATAACTGTGCAATTAGATACTAATTAGATTAGGAGGGACAGACATAAAGGGAGCAGTTCACAAGTACTGGAAAGAAAACATTTTAGAATGAGAAAGTGGGGAAAGGAAGAAGTGCTGACGCATCAAAAAGTTTTTGTTTTTTTTAAATCTAGAAAATTTAGGATGTAAAAATATAGCTAATTAAGTAGACTAAAAGCATCATATTGTGTTTGGAATGATCCTTAAAGGAATACATGAGGCATTTGTTTCCTTTGCTCTTACATTTTTCTTTAGTTATTTTATGATAGGCTTCAAAATCAGCCACGGGGACAGAAAACATTTTATTTGAAATTATTTGGATGTATTTACAAGTTTATTTCTTTACATTGATGTAGTTATTTAGTTCATTACATTTAATTGTAGATTATGCTAGCTTTAGTGTACCTATAATCTTAATTTTATTAATGACAGGAGGCTTCGTATTTGCTTAAGTCTCTCTTTACTAGAACTCCACAGCAGCACAGAAAACAACCAATCAGAAAAAAGTTAGGTACTATAAAACTCCCCTCCCCATGCATCATTTCCTCTTTCAAGCTGCGACAAAACAGAATAAAAGGCAGAAAACATAATGGGGAAGAAACTAAGTCCTAGATACGATGAATACAACGATGTCCACCACCCGAGAAGAACTGCCAAACCAGATAGTGATGGACTGTAAACTGAAACGAGAGAAAAAACAGAATCGACAGGTTGTCTATCCAATGAAAGGCACTCTGAATAAACATGTGTGCACCCAATGTAGCAACCAAAATTACCTTAAAATGAAGATATCCCAACCCTACTTATGAAAGAAAAGACATAAGAGCATGCAACAGGTAGCAGAGACAACAAGCAGAGTTGCATACGTACCTGATTAAACCAAACTATAAACATAGAACAAGGGAGGGATAAAAATGGGTGGGAAATACTCGCCTCCTGTCATTAATTAAATTAAGATTATAGGTACACTAAAGCTAGCATAATCTACAATTTTATAACATGACAGGAGGCTTCGTATTTGCTGTTTCAACGCTCAGATCACCAATCCAACGTTGGTTGTGTCGCTGGTACCTATTCCAGGAGATAGCAGAGTAATCCTAATTGTACTTACCAACTGCGAAAAAACGACAGTAGACGAATCAATGAAGATGTCAGCCGATGAAGCATCTCAACACACAGAAAAAACACCATCTGCTGATAGATCCAACAAACTTGTGTTGTCACCCGCTTCCTAGCGGTTGGGACCTGAGCTTGCAAACTGACCTATCAGCTATTTTCCTGTAGTTGTAAAATAACGAAGGCCTTTTGCGGATGCAAGGCCGCGAGAAGAAACTGCCACCAAGACGCAATATAACCGAGTATGATCCTTCGTTCTCTCCTGGTCTACCTGGTGAGATGTATCATCCGAGGATAAATCTGTAGTGTCTGCGAGAGTGTTGTCAACTAGCCGTATCCTAAGTGATTCCGACATTCCAAATGGACTGTGTAATCCTCGGACTCTGTAGAGAAAAGATTCCAAAAGGACGTCCAGTCATGGTTCCGAACTGAACTCGTGTGGAGGAACAGTGGTCGACTATTTTCTGGAATAGTGAATCCCAGAAATATTCAAAGGGATGGAGAGTGCAAACCGGAGTGCAGATTTCCATCCAGGTATGTCCTCGCCTAAGAGTGAAAGGTGTCTGTGTAGGAGTCAGGGTACCCCAGGTACTCTCACAAGGTCTCGTAGGTCTCCTCGACGGTAGTTGAAGAGTAGGTTAGCGTGAATCAAAAAAAGCAGAATGGCACCCGCGAGGGGTAAATAGCTAATAGACGGAGGACCCACCAACTCCGAATCCTGTTCACCAGGTATGCGTTCCGAGGAGATGGGGCCGTCCTGCCCCTTCTCCCAAGATCGTAATGAGCAGGGAACTCAAGCCAACCGGGATGTCCGGTCTTACCATGTGAACCATGTGTACGGTTACCCAGAGACCGGATAACTGGCCCTCCTTAATCTTGGTACCCGAGCAAGGCAGTGTCCTTTCGCTCCATGAAGGTTTCCGTAGCTCCTGTCATCTTGATATGGGAGAAACGGTCTGTGCGGTTGGTCTGCAATAGCTTGGATATCCAAAACAGAAAGCAGATTTCCGATTTATAAGGTGTAGAAAATACCAAACACCTGCACTCTCGTAATACCTGAGGCCATCCGTTAGCCGTACTATCTTCAGTAGTGTGTGTACCTAAGTGATCCGGACCCAGTAGAGCCCTCACAGGAGATAGAATAGAGGGATCCAGACTAAAGTTTATATCTTGTATGACTAGGCAGTCCTCTATAACGAAATCAGTAGTACGGCGTCAGATCCAATTGAATGCAGGAGGGACGCCCCTCTATGTAGTCACCGATGTCTTGCACAGGTACAAGCCTGTGTGGTGAGCGAATGGCCGGCCCTGTAGAGTGACGAGTGTATGAGAGAGCCGCGTTCTCATCTAATGTGATCGACTAACGTGATAGCGTCCGGCCGATAGCCTGAGCGGGCCGCGCCTGTTAACAACCAAAACAGTAGGGTTTACCTCCGTGATCGGTTCCTTCTATGAGAACGTGTCCTCCAAACATGTACTCTGTATCCAGCCCAGTATTCGGCCGAGGTTGAGAGGGGGCTGTGTCCCTCAATAACAAATCAGTGTCTGTCCTGTATCTGAGAGGGTTCGCTCTCTGTTCCTGAAAATAAAGTATTCTTGAGTCGGGATGATGGAGGGCCGCACCCTCCTGTGGTCCAAACTAGAGTCCCTAGAGACACAGGGTGACCAATTGCAGGGTACACCCGATACCAATATCAGTATGAGGCTGATGGCAATCCACGGAAGAAAACAACAATGGAAAAGAAAAACTACCAACTGTCCGCCCGGATCCCGTGCGCGCGCGCGGGGTCCAGGACGACCGTTGGTAGCTGGAGGAAAGCTGGAGACGTTCTCCGCAATCCACAAGCGCCCGGGAGGTCGGGGGAGGTCAAGTCAGGCCTCTCGACGACCCGAGCGAAAGGAAAAGGAAGTTACGAAAACGAAAAAATTAACGTAGATAAGAGAAAAATACATAAATTCTAGAACAGATAGAAGGGAAAATAGCAGGCCGGAAGGTAAGCCCCACTGAACCGAGCCAAGAGCTAAACTAACGTGGGGAGTAACTACCGATACCTCTAAGGATACCGGGGAGCAGATACGGAGGTAGATGTAAAGGCAAGGAAAAAAACACTGCGTTCTCCTTAGGTGTCTGAGCACCGATCCTTGCCTGTGCGAAGTCTTCCTTGGAGATGTATGACCGGGTGCCTTATAAAAAAAACCCTGCCCTTCAGGCATGAGGTTCAGGGCCTTCACCCTACCCATCATATTCAGATGGCCGTATACTGGTTTCCTCTTGGATAGATTGGCAAAGGTGCCTGTCTGGACACCTGCCTATTTCCATGTCACTGGTGGGCACCGGCATTTCCCCAGTGATATTCCCCCAGGTCTGCGGCCTAGCAGGGGTTCAGCACCCAGACATAACAGGCCGTCTTAATAGGTACCGACATTCTTAATAGGCACAGACATAGCCGGCCGTACTTGCATAGCAGGTCGTACTTATGGGCACAGACATAGCAGGCCGATCTTATGGGCACAGACATATCAGGCCGGTCTTATGGGCACAGACAATAGCAGGCCGTTCTTATGGGCACAGACAATAGCAGGCCGTTCTTATGGGCACAGACAATAGCAGGCCGTTCTTATGGGCACAGACAATAGCAGGCCGTTCTTATGGGCACAGACAATAGCAGGCCGTTCTTATGGGCACAGACAATAGCAGGCCGATCTTATGGGCACAGACAATAGCAGGCCGTTCTTATGGGCACAGACAATAGCAGGCCGTTCTTATGGGCACAGACAATAGCAGGCCGTTCTTATGGGCACAGACAATAGCAGGCCGTTCTTATGGGCACAGACAATAGCAGGCCGGTCTTATGGGCACAGACATAGCAGGCCGGTCTTATGGGCACAGACATAGCAGGCCGTTCTTATGGGCGCAGACATAGCAGGCCGATCCTGGTTGTGTATTATTGTTATATTATGATAACATGTTATTCAAAATAGCACCCTCCGATTCCGTAGCGCGTTACAATGGGTATTGAATGAGTAATGGGGACCTCCTAGTTCCAGTGGAGGTTCCTAAGAATAGCAGATTCTGAGAGCATCCTGACATAGGATCTCTAGACTCCAACCCATTAGGCAGTGAAATGCCGTGTGAATAACCTGAACCGGGACTGGCGGTCCCTAGATGCCCAGCAGGCAAATAGTGGTATTCAGTCTGTAATGGGTATAAGTGGAAGTTGTTCCAGAGGCTATCATGTCCATGAATGTAAGATACACTGAGCAATACTCTCCTTAAACTGTGAATTGGTATGCCCATGTTCACACAGATCTGTTGGAAATTCCTTATCATATAATAGATTACCCTCATCATACCACCTGAAGGGTATTGTAACCATGGGTACTTCCAGGAGTAGGGCCAGCGATAGCCAACCCAATGAATTCCCCCGGGAATCTGATAAAAATGTATGGCATCAGCGTAGACTGGTCTCCCTTACTAGTTTGAGTCAGAGCCAGGTCTGTAAGTGAGAAATATATGCCATGGACAGAGAAATCATACCAGAGTAGTCTCAAGAGGCCTCCAGCCGGACAGAAAAAATATATATACTGAGAAGGAGATGAATCCTAGAGCTAACTGGCACTGTAAACACCCTGTACAGAGTCTGTGTAACAGAGATCATACCTGTAACTCCCAATAACCTGCAATATATCCCATCAGGCACTCACAAAACCTGTTAATATACACTGACAGTAAAAAACTCACAGCGATCCGTGACATACACTGTCAGCAAAATTCACATCAACCTGCGATATACACAGTCAACAGAAACACGCAGCAATCTGTGATATGCACTGACAACAAAAACCCACAGTAAACCACGATACACACTGTCGGTAAAAACTCACAGAATCTGTGGTATCACAGTCAGCAAAGCAAACCAACATGTCATGTACACTGTCAGTAAAACAAATATGTGATATACACAGTCAGTAAAACTAATATGTGCTATACACTGTCAGAAGACTAATATGTGTTACACACTGTCAGTAAAACTAATATGTGTTATACACTGTCAGTAAAACTAATATGTGTTATACACTGTCAGTAAAACTAATATGTGTTATACACTGTCAGTAAAACTAATATGTGTTATACACCGTCAGAAAAACTAATAGTGAAAAAAAAACCCACAGCAAAACAGAATCTGTGCCAGTAAAACTCACAGCAGATATGAAATATATTCCACTAAAAAGGCTCAGACTACTATATATCCGACATGAAAAATGCCCTAAGACACACAGAAGCTGTGGGATACACGCTGTAAATAAGTAGCACATAGGAAAAGGGATAGTACATTGCCTCCCGGCAAAACTGAAGGCAATCCGCCGGGGAAAAAGCAGGGCACAATAGCCGCGATCCGACCACCGTGGGTGGAGGAGGGGTCGCGAGTAAGTGCGTTCTCCTCCACCCGGTCGGCCGCCTGCGGCTCTGTGAAGAAGTTGAGCGCGGCGGTCGACCACGTGGCGGACGGGGCGGCCACGAGAGTGAGCGGAGCGGCCGTCGGGTACTCGCGTCCGACCGCGAGTACCTCGGTTGCCGGTATGAAACTAGGGGGTCGGGAAATCAGGAGGCAGCCAGAGGCTAGTCTCCTGAAACCCCTATACCGCGCAGGCAGCCCGCGGAAAATGGCGGGCAAAGAGAGTGGGCAGCGAGGGGAGGGGGGGGGGGGGAAGGCATGGCGAAGCAGAGAAAAACCCCCAAGACTCCCCTAAAACTACCCCCTGAAAGGGAAAGAATCCCTAAGAAGACAGGGGAAGCAAATGCAAGGCAAGTAGTAAAAATGTATAAGCAAAAGTAACACAAAATATAACCAAAAAATATAGGAGTACAGAACACAAGATACCAGAAAAGGTACAAATAACAAATAAGAAAATATACTGAGATATCAAAATAAATCCCAATAAGTCATAAAACAACCCAAAGCCACCCACTATAAGCAGGAGGCAGTGGTACTCTGACCTGTACTGGTGCGGAGCAGCAAAGAAAGAGGAAATGATGCATGGGAAGGGGAGTTTTATAGTACCTAACTTTTTTCTGATTGGTTGTTTTCTGTGCTGCTGTGGAGTTCTAGTAAAGAGAGACTTAAGCAAATACGAAGCCTCCTGTCATGTTATAAAATTAATTAATTCATTTGATTTATTCTTCAGCTTTTTCACAGAGTAGAAAATACACATTTGTTTAAACTATCTTTCACTTTTAGACATTTGTTTGAATTTAAAAAATAAGTTTTCAAGTATACAAAGCTATGGATCCTAGCTGAATCAATCAAATCCAAGAGAAGGAAATAGTGTTCTTTAGATTCTGTAAAAAACACAACTTAAGTAATACAGACAATGAGAAATGTCGAGACTTCTATTTTAGCAATCTATGTTTGGTCCATATCTATCTGGCCGATGATTATTTCTTCTGTTACACTAAATAACAAACCACTAGAACACATGGGCACTGTTATTATCCTGCCTGCTTGGTGTACAACTAATCCTGTAATGGAAGAACTGTTATATTGTTAGGCTTATACTATTTAACAAAAATAAAATCTAATTTATATTATCACAAGGATACATTTTAATAGGAATTTAATGTCATTGCAAAGACACTTTATAAAAACTAAATATGTGCGACTTTGGGTTTCTATTCTCCACACATGTGTTGTGTTGGGTATTATATATATAAACACAGGAACATTAGCTGTAAATGTGTGTAAGAGTTTATGAGCGTTATAAAATGCATTCCATATAGGACATAATGTCCCCATATAATTTCCCTTTAAACCTATATGATAGTACAATGATGTCATAATCGTAGTACAGTAGATTTCAATGCTTCTTTATGGAATGATATGAGATATGAACAGTAGTGCACCTAACCAGTTCATTTCCTGTTCAAAACAGGAGCTAAAATTAGAACTAAATTCTGATTTTTTTATTTTTTTTGCAATATCCAGACAATTTACAGGATACTTACACCGAGCAGCCACAACATTAAAATCACCTGCCATTGTGTAGATCTCCCTTGTGCTGCATAAACAGTTCTGATGTGTCGAGGCACAGACTCCACAAGACCTCTGAATGTGTCCTGTGGATCTGGCTCCAAGATGTTAGCAGCAGATCCTTGAAGTTCTTCAAGTTGCGAGATGGGGCCTTCATGGATCGGATTTGTTGTTCCGGCAAATCCCACAAATGTTCAATTGGATAAGATCTTGTGAATTTGGAAGCCCAGGCAACACCTTCAACTATGTGTCATGTTCCTCAAACCATTCCTGAGCATTTTTTGCAGTGTGGCAGGGTTAACTATCCTGCTGAAAGAGGCCACTACTATCAAGGTACACCATTGCCATGAAGGGGTGTACATGGTCTCCAGCAATCTGTAGGTAGGTGGTACATGTCAAAGAAACAAAAAGATGAATGCGAGGATCCAAGGTTTCCCAGCAGAACATAGCCCAAAGAATAAAGCCTGTCTTCTTCACATCCTGCTGCCATCTCTTCCACCGGGAAAATGATGCACACACACATGCAGCCATCAACCTGACCTAAAAGAAACTGTGATTCATAAGGCCAGGCAACCTTCTTCCATTGTTCTGTGATCCAGTTCTAAAACTCACATCCTCACTGAAAGCACTTTCGGTGTTGGACAAGGGTCCATAGTCAGCAAACTGTGATGTTCTATGTATTCTGATACTTTTCTATAATGGCCAGCATTATGTTTTCAGCAATGTTATTCACTTGATCTGTCAATGGTTTTAATGTTGTGGCTGAAGTATATGAAAAAAGATAAGTTGTTAAATCAAAGCTTTTCATATGCATTTAAATTGAACTTACAATTGTATTGATACCTTTAGTGGTTAGACTGCTATTGTGTATCTACTTTCCTATAAATGAAGTTGGCAAATATATTTTAAAATGATAACAATACCACTTCGGTAGATGAGGTTTTATTGTCTAATGAGTATTTCCATTATTTATTTTCCCTTTCATTTTTTTTTCTCAAAAAAAAAAAAAAAAAAAGACATAAAGTCATAAGAGTGCATTTATTTGCTGTAAAACAATAAAATTCTAATTATGCAAAAGTACAGTTTGTGCTATCATGTTGAAAATGCGCTCAGCCACTTAATAGATACTTGTGCTTTAATGAGACTTTTAAATAAAAATCTTCTGCATGGTGTTCTGCTAAATGATCTCTCATCACATATTGATGGAGGTTGAACACGTACTCCATAAACATTACATTTAGAGGTATTTCAATGCTTGATATCAATTTTAAAAGCTTTGATTATATAAAAACAAGGCTGCTTTGATTCTTCTAATACCGTAATTGTTGTATTATATAACTGCACACAGATTAAAGCGGCACTGCCTACTTCCTGAAAAATGAATACTTCATAAATATAGAATATTTATAAAATACTCATTATGACTGTGTTGGATTTTCACTGAAATTTCAACCCGGTCAAAAGATATGCTGAGACAAATTAGGGACTACTTTGTCTCTGTATATTTCCATAGTCTAAATTTCTGGCTCTGGGTGAAACTACGGATTCAATCCCAACAGTCGTTACCAGTGATGGCTGACGGGAATTGACTCTGTCTGTGAAGGATCCCCCAATCTGGCGGGTTACTCCATAGACCTCAATGCTGTACTCTCATTCATGGGCAATGGTGGCACATGCGAGGGACAGGTACAGGTAGGTAAATCTCACTTCACCTTCTTTCCCAGCCACCAGACCCCCAGCAGCAATGTCACCGTTGGGGGTATTTGCGAGTTCGGCAAAGTCATCAGGCGGTGACAGTGCCGCTGTAAGTATCTGATTGCTTATTTCCAAATTCTAGGTAGCTTAGAAAAATAGATATTTTAATAATACACTGATAATAATAGCATGCATTAAAGCTACTCACCTGATAGTTCTTTGTTGTTTTTTTTTGTTTGTTTGTTTTTGCAAAGATCTTCAGAGGGCCCAAGGCAGAGAAGGACTAACATCCTACAGGGCCAAGACAGGGTTTTCATTTAGCCCCACCCTTCTCCATTCTTCACATAGGGAAGGTTAATGGGGCAAGAAAAAGTGTTGTTTCAGGCCCCTATCTAAACTGGTGTCGAGGCAGCTACCAAATTATACCCTATGTTTATCTTGCTCTGACCCAAGGTGGAATGTCTGCTTCCATGGTCGTGTTCGAGAGTAGAAAGAAAGACTTACCTAAACCCCTGTGGGCTTTTGAGCCACTATATTCCTCTTGGTCACCATCTTGAACTTCAGGTGACTGGATCTGCCACTAGTCTACATCACTGATATAGCTTGGCCCATTTGCAAGAGTACAAAGCAGGGGTATATGAAAGAGCATAGTATTCCCCATTGATGATTTTGCATTTGTGCAGCAGGATGACCTAGGCATCTATTGCACGTCGTTTGAGAAAGAGCCTGTTTCCATCAACCCGTCGCTCATGAAGGTTAATGAGAAATGTCAGGATGTTGTTGCAGAAAATACTTCTAGTTCTATGCCATAAATCTGCACCAACATGACGAAGGTTCATTTTCATGCACCAAATTCACATGAACAGCTCATTAGCAGCTCAGAACTCTTTCTAACCAGCTATAGATGCTACCTGAGGTAACATTGAATACATCTGTATGTGTAGTGGTTCTTATTAAAATCTTGAACTAGAACTCACTGAAGTGGTTATGGTGCTTATAGTAACTCTTGAAAGAAAACTGAAGTGTATCTGCATATACATCTTAGGACTGAATTCTCCTGGCAGATTAAAGATTTGCTCTGCTTACTAAATATACATTTTCCAATAGACTTCCATTGATGAATCGTTTTCAGTAAGCAGAGCAAACCCAAACCTTAAAATTGTTTAAATTGTTTAATGTGATACACTCACTTATTTCCCCTGTTTGTTTTATATATATATATATATATATATATATATATATATATATATATATATATATATATATTATTAAAACCTTTCAAATAATGTAAACATGTTCCTTGAATCCAGTGCTATTCCAAGTTCTCCTAGAAAAACTCCTCATATATTTTGATGTTATTTTGAATTATTTGTTTCCTGTTAGATGTTTAATTAAATGCTTTTTATAAAGAAGCATTGGTGGACCTTGGGCATATGTGTGGTGTGCACCACATCATGCCAATCAATTACTCCTGATATAGAAGCAACTAATCCAATGCTTCCCTATCTGATGTAGTGAAAACAGCACTGTGCATGCGTGTGGTGTGTGCATTCACAAATGATAAGATGAGCTGTGTGACAACTCATCTGTTCATAAGGCCAGCCCACCACCCAATTCTGGAGACATCAAAGTTGGGTAGGAGGGAGAGAGGGAGGGCTGCACAGAGCATGGTATAGGGTGGTGGACAAAGGGAGGGGATGGGGTACAGGAGCCTAAATTGTAAGGTATGGAGACTGGAAGTGCTAGGCATAAGGGAGGTGATATGGGCATCAAAGAGTGAAGGGAAAATATAACATTGAACAACAGGCTTCTTTGTGCAGGCCTGCTCACAGGCAGTGTTGCCTTCACTTGCAGACTGTCATGATATCATTAGCTAGCACACAATGGTGCAGACGATAGCATATTTTTAAGGACAGAACTCACATTAGTCACTCTGAAACAGAGTAACCTCTTAAAGGGACACTATAAGCACCCAGACCGCTTCATAACATTGCAGTGGTCCGGGTGCAGTGTTCCTATTCCCTTAAGCCTGCAATGTAAAACACTGCAGTTTTAGAGAAAATGGAAATAAATAAGTGCAAATAAATATGACTCAGGTAAAATGTTTATGGGAACCAACTCGCTAATATTAAGATATTAACTATACTGGCTTATAATTCCCAAGCCAGCATTTTATTTCTGTTTTAAATAAAGGCATCTGCTATCGAGTGGAAATGCAATGCTTGAGATGAAAGAGAGTCCTTGAAAAATGAAAAAAGGAGCCTGGCAATAGCTAAACTAAGTGCCAGTTGGAGTATGCCATCAAATCTATGTTCATTATTAGTTTCAGGAAGGTCCAATTGTGTGCAGACCCATCTTATGCTAGTTAATTAAATATTTTTAAGAATGTATTTTGCTGATGTTTTTCTTCGTAGTTTGATCCCTGTGCAAAGAAGAAGGGACATAAAAGTTTTACAAAAAGTAGGATTATTAGTTTATCACAGACAGGATTTATAAAAATATACATTAAATATGATAGCTCTGAATATGAAGCGGGATCGTGTTAATCTATCTGTTTTTAGTATATGTGAATATTTTATACATTAAAAAATTAGTATTTAATCTTTTAATATGATAAACGCAACACTCTAATGTGCCTTGTTCAACAAACAATAGACTCATTTTCTCTTCACACCTACAGAATAATGAACATCTCTATCATTCTACCTTGTACAGTTACTTAGCAGATCTCATAGAGTAGATGAATGCTAGTTGGCTTAAAGTGAACCTGGACAAAACAGTTACTCTTGGTAAGAGGACCTCGGGCAGCAAAAATACCATATGATAACCAAACTGGCCTGAAATGTGGAGGCATTGAACTCATAAGTTTAACAGAGGTATGAAATCTTGGAGTGCTGATTGACTCTGGACTATCATTTCACAACTTAGTGACCAGACCGCTTTTCAATTTTCTTACCGTTTGGGACCAGGGCTCTTTACATTTCTACTGTGTTTGTGTTTATCTGTAAATTTTCTCTTTCTCATTTACTTTACCCACACATATTATATACCGTATGGTATTTCTACAGATACCATTATTTTCATCAGATCTTATAAATTACTATAAAATATTTGATAAAATATGATGAAAAAATTAAAAAAAACACACTTTTTGTAACTTTGACCCCCAAAATCTGTTACGCATCTACAACCGCCAAAAAAACACCCATACCAAATAGTTTCTAAATTTTGTCCTGAGTTTAGAAATACCCAATGTTAGCATGTTCTTAGCTTTTTTTTGAAAGTTAAAGGGCAATAAGTACAAGTAGCACTTTGCTATTTCCAAACATTTTTTTTTAATTAAGAGAGTTACATTGTAACATTGATATCTGTCAGGAATCCCTGAATAACACTTCACATGTATATATTTTTTAAAAGAAGACAACTTAGGGTATAACATTTGGGATATATTGACTCTTTTCATTCAACAATTTTACAAACAATCTATGCCAAGTTAAAAAAATAATAATAATTGGTGATTTTTTCTGACACACATAGCAATTTAAGAATACATGTACTGAGAACTTTAAGGGTTACTGCCAAAGAACACCGAAATATGTGTTCAGCAACATCTCCCGAGTACAGTGATACCACCTATGTATAGTTGTGTCAGGGTTTCTAGGGGCTAAAATACCTTATTTGGAGGGTGCGCATTCCAGTTTTCCAACTTGTCATTTTCACAGCTGGTCATAATTCCAGTTTTCCAACTTTTAATTTTCACTGCTGGTCATCATGCACCCATGTCCAATTTGGGACATTTTTGAAGCTGGCCAATGAAATTAACCCCCATCAAACCATATATTTTTGAAAGTAGACAACCCAGGGTATTCAATATGGTGTGTGTCCAGTCTTTTTTAGTAGCTACATAGTCACAAACACTAGCAGAATTTAGAATTTATATTTGTTTGTGTGTTAAAAATGCAAAAAACAATTATACGCTAACTTTGGCCAGTGTTTGTGACTAAGTGGCTACTAAAAAAAAGACATTTGCAATAACTTGGTTTGTCTTCTTTTGCAAATGGTATGCCATCATGGGCAGGGCCGGTGCAAGGATTTTTGACTACACAGGCGAAGATGAATTTTGCCACCCCCCTCCCCATCGAAAAAAAATGTATCTTCACCTGTGTGTCTTTTACCCCCCTTTTGACTAACTTACCCCCTTTAGTATTTTATATCCCATTGTGTATGTCTTGCCCCCCCTTTTATCCTGTGTGTCCCCTTTGCTGTATTTTATCTCTCCTGTGTCTCTTACAACCCTCCTTGTGTATTTTTTACTTCCCCCAGCCCCTTTGCCTTTCTCTTTCTCCCCCCAGCCCTTTTGTGTGTCTTTTGTCCCCCTGCCCTTTTGTGTGGCTCTTTCTCCCCAACATATTTGTGTGTATTTTTATCCCAGTACCTTTGTGCATCTCTTTCTCCCCCTAGCCCCTTTGTGTTTCGTTCTCCCCCACAGCCCCTCTGTGCTTCGTTCTGCCCCACAGTCCCTCTGTGCATCTTTCCCCCAGCCCCTCACCCTTCTGCGCGACTCTTTCTCCCCCCAGCCCCTTTGTGTTTGTCCCCCCTCAACCCCACTGTATGTTTCTTTGTGCCACCCAGCCCTCCTGTGTCTTTTTATATTCTCCCGTACCTTTTATTGCCCCCCCTCCCCTCCTGTACCTTTTATTGTCCCTCCTGTACCTTTTTTTGTCTCACCTCCTCCCCTCCTGACCCTTTCATAGTTGTCCTTTCCCTCCTGTGTCTTTCAATGCCCCAGTGCTTTTTAATGTCCCTCCTCCCGTCCCATTTATTGCCCCCCCTTCTTTTTCTGTACCTTTCATTGTCCCCCCTCCTGTATCTTTCATAATCTCCCTAATGTTCCTTTTACTGTCTCAACTCATGAACCTTTCATAGTCTCCCCTCCCTACCTGTGCCTTTTCTTGTCCCCCATCCTGTACCTTTTCTTGTCTTCCCTCGAGCCTGTCATAGTCCCCCCTCCTGTACCTTTTATTGTACCCCTACCCTCCTATACCCTTTCCCCCTCCTGTCCTGTATCTTTTATTGTCCCCCTCCCCTCTTGTACCTTTTATTGTTGTCCCCTGTATCTTTTATTGTCCCCCACTCCCCTATTCTACCTTTTATTATTGTCCCCCTCCCCTCTTGTACCTTTTATTGTTGTCCCCTGTATCTTTTATTGTCCCCCACTCCCCTATTCTGCCTTCTATTATTGTTCCCCCTCCTGTACCTTTTATTGTCTTCCCTCTTGAACCTTTCATAGTCCCCCCCTTCCTGTACCTTTTATTGTACCCTTACACTCCTGTTCCTTTTATTGTCCCCCCTCCTATCATGCCTCTTTTATTGCCCCCCCCTTCCTGTACCTTTTATTGTCTCCTTCCTCTCCCCTCCGCACCTCCATCCATGTGACTGAGCTGGAGGTCCGCGGCGAAGGATCCGGTTTCCTGTTCTGGTCTGACAGGAAGCAGTTCGTTGCATTTCCTGTCAGACCGGGTAAGTAGCGTTCCGCCCGCTCAGCCACGCACCGCAGTGACAGACAGGAGGGGAGCGATGCAAATGGCGCCCTCCTCTTTCTGTTCACCGGAGATCGCGCCCCCTGGACCCGCGCGCCCTAAGGCGGCCGCCTGGGCCGCCTTAGGGTAGCGCCGGCCCTGATCATGGGATATCATTCTCATTCCTGGACTACCATACGCTCTCAAAGGCAACATAACCAATCTGGCAAAAACGGTGAAAAAACAGTCTTATATTTGACCCTGTAACCTTCAGAAACACTATAAAACCTGTACATGGGGGGTACTGTTATACTCGGGAGATTTTGCTGTACACAAATATTAGTGTTTCAAAACAGTAAAATGTATCACAACAATGATATCCTCAGTGAAAGTGCAGTTTGTGTGTGAAAAATTCAAAAAAACTTTCACTGACAATATCATCGCTGTGGTATGTTTTACTGTTTTTAAACACATATATTTGTGTTCAGTGAAGTCTCCCGTGTAAAACAGTACTCCCCATGTACAGGTTTTAGTGTGTCAAGGAAAGTTACAAGGGTAAATACAGTGCTAGCAAATTCAATTCTCTGGAATTTCAGCCATGGTTGTTAGGCAGGTCCCTCAAATTGCAATCAATAAAATTACTTAATTATGTAAACATATTACATAAATATATGCACATAGAATTTAAATATATATACATATTTATATATTTGAAGTCTACGTGTATATTTATGAAATTATTTATGTAATTATGGACATATGCATATTTTGTATTACTTTTTTTTATTTATATTTACAAAAATATATATATATAATTTCCTTCTAAGAGTATTTATATATATATATATATATATATATATATATTAATATCAACAGGCAGAAAAAATTACATATATATATATATATATATATATATATTTGTAATATTTTTTACGTTTAATTTATTTTTAATGAATTATTATTTATTTTTTATAATAATATATATAAACAATATATATATATATATATATATATATATATATATATATATATAGTTATTATATATATATTATATATACATGTGTAATTTTACTCTAAGTGTATTTTTATAGTAATATAAGTATATTTTAATAAAACAAAAATACGCTTAGCATGATGTTATATATAACACAAAAAAACACAAATGATATAAAAACGTTAATAGCATGACTACAGTCTCCAAGATGCAATGTAAGTCATTTAATTTCTATGTTGGCGATCCGCGAGTCACATGACCCGCCTATTCCCAACCTTAAACTACTGCACCCATAAGACATTGCAGAATTTCTGGTGCGCACGTCATTTTATGACGTCAGACACCCGTGAGTCACGTGACTTGCTACACTTAATCATTACTAGACATAGAAGCTTTGTTTTCTAAAACTTTCACTAGTGTTGAAATCAGTTACATTCAGAATCTCTTCAGTATGCCTTTCTTTCATGTTTTAACTATGTATTTATATTCTTTTATTCTATTGACTGCTGAACTCTGTTGTTTATTTTTTGGCGCCAATTTTAAGCAATTAGATCCCCATATATACTCAAAATAGCCAGGTTTGAAATGTTATCTCATTTGAAAAAGCCCTAGTGGCGAAACGCGTTATGCTTATTTTAATTGTGTAATTATCTTAATAAAAGGCTATTTGGTTACAAGATTGTGCCCATCATCTTTTTAATTACACATTTTTATAATTGGACTTTTTTACATGGCCTACTTTTACCTGCCTTTACCTTCGTGTGACTCCAAGTATATCCTGAGGTGGGGATCATGCCACCCCTGCTGATACCACAGTGCAGTTTGCCTGCACTCTACTTGTGAGTACAATTTTACTTATGTTTATTGCATTTTTATTTTACTGAGAGCACTATTAGTTGTCTTTTTATATTCCTCTCCTGAGTGTTGGACATCACCCCTCGGGAGGACTCCTATCATATATCCTTTCAGCGGGGATTATACCGCTGTACACTCTTCACACCCGAGCTGGCTATAGCTCTTTTAAATATGAGTTGACCTTACTTTTCCATCTATTTTATCTTCACTTGTCAGTACGTATTGCACCATTGGGTTTTCCCATTCTTGTCTTACATACGAGCAAGGAGGTTGAACAACTAAAGCAATTGAGGACACTACACCCCAAAACCAGCACTCCATAAAGACATTTACCTCTGAGTGAGACTTTGTCTTTGGTTTTTATTGTTTTGGTTATCTCATCTTTTGGTAATTTTATTAGAACTTTAGTCCCACTGGGTTAGTGAGATTATACAAATTCTATTGTCCTAGGACTATTGTATATACTATTATTACTACTTGTATTACTAATATTTACCTCTTGGCGCAGCCCTTCTTCTGTTATTTTTTGTGTCACATGTGTTATCTTGAGAGGGTTTGAGGGTTACCCTTTGTTGGGCCGCTGCCTACATTATATTTAATATTAGCACTTACCCTTCTTCCAGTTCAGGCAGTACCCCTGCTGGCAGCACTATGGACACCTATTGCTGCCATGTAACCACTCTTTCAGAGTGATCACATGGCCCCTGTGGTCCTTTTTTGCAGTGGGGGAATGTCTGGGCTGTTGAGGGAGAGGGAGGAAAGGGGTTTATTTAATTTTGTAATTTTTTTTTTATTCTTCACTGAGTGCCTCGACCCCTCGAGACACTCTGCACAGGCAGAGCATCGGAAGCCTGCCTGATGTCCCAGGCTCCACGTGGAGCAACCCTGAAGTGCTAGAGAGGCTGGAAGCGATCATGATCGCTTCCAGCACTCTAATTAGCCGCAGACGTATCAGGTACGTCCCTGTTCCTTAAGGACCGTTTTTTGTCGGACGTACCTGATACGTCCTTGGTCTGGAAGTGGTTAAACAGCAGATTTCTTCCATAGTAAAATATGCCTTCTTTCATCTAATAAACACAGCCAGGATACAACACTTAATCCCACAAAATGATATGACAATATTATTCTACCATGCATTTGTGTCCTCTTGTCTAGATTACTGTGATGTACTCTACTTGGGCCTCCCAGAACTCTATTGTCAAGACAGTCAAAAATGCAGCAGCCAGGCTACAATCAAAACGCAATCATGTCAAATAATAATACCTGTTCTCCAGTACCAGCATTGGCTTCCAGTTAAATGGCGAACATATTTTAACATTGGCCTGCTGACCTTCAAAGCCTTAAACAATCAAGACCCACAGTACCTAAAAGAATGCATGACACTGCATATTCCTTTCTGTTCACTTTGTTCAGTGAATGAGCGCCTCCTATCGGTGCCCAGAATGACAACAAACTTAGATTCCTATAAAAATCACAAATTGTTATTATATTGTTTATATCACCTCTATGTAATATATACCGTATTTATCGGCGTATAACTCTCACCGGCATATAACACGCACCTCATTTTAAGAAGGAAATTTCAGGAAATTTTCCCCCCTCCCATAGTATTCTCCCCCCCTCCCATAGTATTCCCCCCTATCCCATAGTGTTCCCCCCCTTTCCATAGTATTCTCCCCCCCCCCTCCCATAGTACTCTCCACCCCCTCCCATAGTGTTCCCCCCCTCATCCCATAGTGTACAGGAACTTCAACGTGCGGTACAGTAACTTCAATGTGCACGCTGAACCATGCTTCAAGACAGGTAAGTAAACCTTCACATTCGCTCCATAAGACGCACAGATATTTCCCCTCACTTTTGAGGGGAAAAAAAGTGCGTCTTATGGAGCGAAAAATACGGTATATCGGCGTATAACACGCACACATCATTTGCCCCATATTTTCAGGGATAAAAAGTGCGTGTTATACGCCGATAAATACGGTAATTAATTTTAGGAGCGCAAAAAAACAAGTTGCAAGAGAGTGCTGAGAATGGACAACAGCTCTGCCCTTTGGTGGGTCCCCGCTCAGTTCTCAAGCTGGTTTTAGCTCATCTTGTGCCATTACAAAGAGAACCAGGCCATGCATCTCAGATTGATTCCACCCAAAAGGGAAGAACAGCTCCAAAATGCAGGCCAGCTCTCTCTGCAAGAGAGATACAGCAACCTCAGACGATCGTTTCAACCTTGTTAGGCATCATAAGTGAGGTATAGCCAATATCCCTCTAGGCACCTTGAGCAAGGGGTCCACGTCTCTATATTGTCTATACCTCACTGATTATACCTTACAAGGTTGAAACGATCATCTGGGGTTACCATAGTGAACTTTCTGGCATTTCGGATCTGGACTGCCAGTATGGGTGGGACCAGTCTGATATGCTTCAGATATGTTCTCTCTGTAATGGCACAAGTTGAGCTAAAACCAGCTCGAGATCTGAGCGGGGACCCACCGAAGGGCTGAATAAGTGAGCTGTTGTCCGTTCTCACCTGTCTTGCTACTTATTTTCCTCTCTATAATTCACTTTAATAATGTCTGCTTGCTCTAAAATGCTGAGTTCAGAAAGTGAAAGTACAATGGATCTGTATTTAGTTGATCACAGTACATATAGCACTGTACATAATGGTGACCTTCATCACAGCCTTAGGTTCAGAAGCGTAACCTATCAGCAGGACTGGTGAAAAATATTTGCCCAAAACAAAAATTTATTTTCTCACTTCCGTCATTCACACTTCTTTCTCACACTTGTAATTTTTAATTTTGCCAGTAGTGATGTACCGAACTGTTCGGTGGCGAATAGTTCCTGGCGAACATAGCGTGTTCGCGTTCGCCACGGCGGGCGAACACATGCGCGGTTCGATCCGCCCCCTATTCGTCATCATTGAGTAAACTTTGACCCTGTGCCTCACGGTCAGCAGACACATTCCAGCAAATTAGCAGCAGACCCTCCCTTCCAGACCCTCCCACCTCCTGTACAGCATCCATTTTAGATTCATTCTGAAGCTGCATTCTTAGATAGAGGAGGGAAAGTGTAGCTGCTGCTCATTTGACAGGGAAATTGATAGCTAGGCTAGGGTATTCAGTGCCCACTACAGTCCTGAAGGACTCATCTGATCTCTGCTGTAAGGACAGCACCCCAAAAAGCCCTTTTTAGGGCTAGAACATCAGTCTGCTTTTTTTTTTTTGTAATGTAATTCCAGTTGCCTGCCTGCCAGCTTCTGTGTCAGGCTCACAGTGGATACTGTGCCCACTTGCCCAGTGCCACCACTCATATCTGGTGTCACTATAGCGTGCCTTTAAAAAGAAAAAAAGTTTTTCACTGTAAGCTAAAAGCAATCAGTGTCCTTAAAGCGGGTGTCAGGCCTTCAGCGTGTGCTCTGCCAACCTCTGCAAGTGCACTTTGCCACTCATATCTGGTGTCACAATAGCGTGCCTTTAAAAAGAAAAAAGTTTTTCACTGTAAGCTAATAGCAGTCAGTGTCCTTAAAGCGGGTGTCAGGCCTTCAGCGTGTACTCTGCCAACCTCTGCAAGTGCACATTGCCACTCATATCTAGTGTCACAATAGCGTTGATTTAAAAACCAAATTTTTTTTTCACTGTTATAGATTGAATAGCAGTTAGTTGTCTTCAAGCGGGTGTGTCAGGTCTACAGCGTGTACTCTGCCAACCTCTGCCACCACACAGTGCCACTCATATCTGGTCGCACAGTAGCTTGCAAGCATAGTACCTCTAATCCAAAAAAAAAAAATGACAGGCAGAGGCAGGCCACCCCGCAGGGGCCATCGTGGTCGTGGTGCTGTGATTCCCTTTGGCCCTAGAATAATGCCCAGTTTTCAGAGGCCACGTACCCTGAGGACATAATTGACTGGCTAACACAGGACACCCAATCTTCTACAGCTTCCGCTCGGAACCTTGATGCACCATCCTCCTCCAGCTTAGCTTCAGGCACCTCTCAAGATACCACTCACCCGCCTGCCACCACCACCAACACTAGCACCACAGCCGCTTCACTTGGTATGTCAGAGGAGTTATTTACACATCCGTTTGAAGAAATAAGTGATGCACAACTATTATTGCCAGAGGATGTAGATAACAGGGATATATCTCAGGCAGGCAGCATTACACACATGGACGTACGGTGTGATGATGATGATGATGTACCCGCTGCCGCTTCCTTTGCTGAGTTTTCAGATACAAGTGAAGCGGTTGATGATGACGATGCGTGCATGGATGTCACGTGGGTGCCCGCTCGGCAAGAAGAAGAACAGGGTGAAAGTTCAGATGGGGAGACAGAGAGGAGGAGGAGGAGATGAGTTGGAAGCAGGGGGAGGTCGTCGCAAGGAGCTAGTGACACAGTCAGACAGCATGCATCGGCACCCGGGGTCAGCCCGACAGCACACCAATCAACGCATGCTGTGTCCACCACCAGAATGCCGTCATTGCAGAGCTCAGCAGTGTGGCATTTTCTTTGTGTGTCTGCCTCTGACAACAGCGAAGCCCTTTGCAACCTGTGCCTAAAGAAACTGAGTCGTGGGAAGTCCAACACCCACCTAGGTACAACTGCTTTGCGTAGGCACATGATCGCACATCACAAACGCCTAGGGGATAAACACATGAGTACAAGCAGCACACAAACTCAAAGCCGCCATCCTCCTCCTGGTCCAGCATCTTCAGCCACGTCAACCACTGCTGTCCTCCTTGCCCCCTCTCAACGATCCGCCACCCCGTCTCTTGCCTTGAGCAGTTCACGCTCATCTGCCCACAGTCAGATGTCTGTCAAGGACATGTTTGAGCGTAAGAAGCCAATGTCAGAAAGTCACCCCCTTGCCCAGCGTCTTACAGCTGGCTTGTCTGAACTATTAGCCCACCAGCTTTTACCATACAAGCTGGTGGAGTCTGAGGCGTTCAAAAAATTTGTAGCTATTGGAACACCGCAGTGGAAGGTACCCGAATGAAATTTCTTTTCACAAAAGGCAATCCCCAACCTGTACTCGATTGTGCAAAAGGAAGTAATGGCATGTCTGGCACACAGTGTTGGGGCAAGGGTCCATCTGACCACTGATACCTGGTCTGCAAAGCATGGGCAGGTATATCACCTACACTGCGCATTGGGTAAACCTGCTGACGGCTGCCAAGCATGGAATGCGTGGCTCTGCAGAGGAGTTGGTGACACCGCCACGACTTGCATGCAGGCCTGCTGCCACCTCCTCTACTCCTCCTACTCCATCCTCTTCCATAACCTCCTCGGCTGAGTCCTCTTCTGCTACTGCATCTTGCTCCACATCAACGGCACCCCTCCAGCTCCCCAGGTACTATTCCACATCCCGGATACGGCAGTGTCACACCGTCTTGGTTTTGACTTGCTTGAAATCAGAGAGTCACACCGGACAAGCACTCCTGTCGGCCCTGAACGCTCTAGTGGAAAAGTGGCTGACTCCGCAGCAACTGGATATCGGCAAAGTGGTTTGTGACAATGGAACAAATTTGTTGATGGCATTGAAGTTGGGCAAGTTGACACATGTGCCGTGCATGGCACATGTGTGTAATCTGATCATACAATGCTTTGTGCATAAGTACACAGGCTTACAGGACGTCCTGAAGCAGGCCAGGAAGGTGTGTGGCCATTTCAGGCGTTCCTACATGGCCATAGTGCACTTTGCAGATATCCAGCGATGAAACAACATGCCAGTGAGGCGCTTGATTTGCGACAGCCCGACACGTTGGAATTCAACACTCCTAATGTTCGAACGCCTGCTCCAACAAGAAAAAGCCGTTAATGAATATTTGTATGACCGGGGTGCTAGGACAGCCTCTGGGGAGCTGGGAATTTTTTTGCCACGTTACTGGACGCTCATGCGCAATGCCTGTAGGCTCATGCGTCCTTTTGAGGAGGTGACAAACCTAGTCAGTCGAACCAAAGGCACCATCAGCGACATCATACAATTTGTTTTCTTCCTGGAGCATGCCCTGCGAAAAGTGCTGGATCAGGCCGTAGATCAGCGTGAAGAGGAAGAGGAAGAGTTGGGGTCACCATCACCACCAGAAACAGCCTTATCAGCTTCGCTTGCTGGACCTGCGGCAACGCTGGAAGAGGATTGTGAGGAAGAGGAGTCAGAGGAGGAATGTGGCTTTGAGGAGGAGGAGGAAGACCAACCACAACAGGCATCCCAGGGTGCTCGTCGTCACCTATCTGGTACCCGTGCTGTTGTACGTGGCTGGGGGGAAGAACATACCTTCATTGAGATCACTGAGGAGGAGGAACGGGAAATGAGTAGCTCGGCATCCAACCTTGTGCATATGGGGTCTTTCATGCTGTCGTGCCTGTTGAGGGACCCTCGTATAAGGCTGAAGGAGAACGACCTGTACTGGGTGTCCACGCTACTAGACCCCCGGTATAAGCAGAAAGTGGCGGAAATGTTACCAAATTACAAGTCGGAAAGGATGCAGCATTTGCAAAATAAATTAAAAAGTATGCTTTACACAGCGTATAAGGGTGATGTCACAGCCCAACGGGAATCTAACAGGGGAAGAGGTGAAAGTCATCCTCCTACGACCACGCCGGCAAGGACTGGACCCTTTAAAGACGTGTTGTTGATGGAGGACATGCGGAGCTTTTTAAGTCCTACGCATTGAGACAGCCCTTCGGGATCCACCCTCAGAGAACGACTCATCCGACAGGTAGCAGACTACCTCGCCTTAGCTGCAGATATCGACACTCTGAGGAGTGATGAACCCCTTGACTACTGGGTGTGCAGGCTTGACCTGTGGCCTGAGCTGTCCCAATTTGCGATAGAACTTCTGGCCTGCCCCGCTTCAAGTGTCCTGTCAGAAAGGACCTTCAGTGCAGCAGGAGGTATTGTCACTGAGAAGAGAAGTCGCCTAGGTCAATAAAGTCTAGATTACCTCACCTTTATTAAGATGAATGAGGGATGGATCCCGAAGGGACTGACAGTGGGTGATACATTCGACTAAAAAAGGCCTGATGAGATGAGCTGCCTTGGGCTAAAAATGGTCCACACACTGCTGTATTTTAGCTCTGAATGCCGGTTGACTTGCGTGACTTATCCGCCACCAACTAGGGTTCAAGCCGCAATGTTTTAGGGCACTTTCTGCCTGGGAAACAAACATCAATTTTTCTGGCCGCTGCTACAGCAGCGGCTGCAACAATACCTAATTTTTCAGGCATGTGTACATGCCTAATTTTTCGGCCCTCTGCTGCTGCACTGTGGCTTCAAAAACCAAACCAAAAAAGGCACATAACAGGGATTAAACTGAGAGGAATAGTACTACTTAACACACCACTCCTATCTGGTGCCTCATTAGATTGCACGCGCAGTGCCCCAAATTTGAAGTAGGAGGACCGACCAAGCATCTTTTACCATCTCCCGGTTCCTAAACTCGATGCCATATACACTACCCTGATAAGGCGCCAGCTCGTTATTCTCTTGGGCGCCAGCTCGTTATTTTCTTTTTCACTTCACTAGGGACACTTTACTGCACTATGGGCACTTAGACCCACTCTTTGTCTTGCACACTGTTATTCCTAGCCAGCATCTGTGATGGGAAATCAGGCAGTCATCTAAACGTTTAGATTGAGCTTTAGCTTAGAACACCCTTGAAGGTGTTTAAGCAGATTAGGGCTAGTTTAGAGGATTCTTCTTAGACCTTTCTGAGTCTTTATAGCCCTTCCACCTATCCAGCATTTCTGGAAACTAGCTAAGAGAAAGGGTGTCTGTGTGTCTGTGATACATTTAACTTTATATCACCTTATTGACACTTTATCACTCCGGTCTCCATACTCTCTGCCTATACCCATCTATTTAGAGGGAATTTCCTTGCCCCTGCCAATATTATATCACTATTTGCCAGTCTTTTTTTCATACACTTTTAATCTCTATCTCATGTACCACTTGTCTTTGTCTTTCTGCTTCCATCATTTTCTGTTTATCCACCTCTCTTTGTTCAACACTGCTCTTTTCCCTGTATCTATTAAACTTGTCCCACTTGGATGTCCTATATTTGTTCCTCTTCCTTGTTTCCTTGGTCTCTTCTGCCTGCCTCAAGTGTGGTAGTGGCTGAATACATTGGAAGTAAGGCTTTATCATCTCTATAATAAAATGTGTATATGTTTGTGTGTGTGTGTATGTTGGGCTACATATGTGTAGTGGGAACGGTCTGGGACTTTGAGAGTGATGTGAGTTATCTAAACAGGTGTGTGTGTGTGTGTGTTATACATTTTTTGTACCTTCATGTGCATTTGTAGTTGTGGGGGCTCAGAGACATATGAGGCACATAACAATACAGTGTAAATAAATTGTCATCTAAACTTTATTAAAAAAAGTTATAAGGGGCATGCACTCAATGAGCAATCTCCAACGTAACCAAAAACTTCACAGATGAAGACTACTCACTGGACTTGTTCAAATTCCCTCATTTTATTGGAAATTATATTTCAATATTTTGGTCCTCACACAGGAGTTCTGTCAAGACATAATATAACCCAAAACACTCCCATAAAGTGTTACACCCACACCAAAGTGAGGTAAGGACATATGTCATCCCCACACCCAGGGACGGATTTACCATAAGGCAGAGTCCATTAGTGGGCACCTGTTTCCAGCTTGAATATGCTGTAGGGGAGATAAGTACCATACGTCTTGGCCAGTGTCCACTTTAGTCCAGGGAACCTTAATAGCAGACCTGATGAAACAATTATAGAGGGTGTAAAACTCAGTGCTGTCCCAGCTCCTCCATGTTCTGTGTATGAGGCTGGACAGGAAGTAAAAGGAATCACTTCCTATCTGCCCATTAGTAACCTCCACACAGGAAGTTTCACCTGATGCACACTGTGTAACCAGTCTTGCAGCTCTAATATCATCAGTCTGATTGATCTACAGAAGACAGGAGGGTGAGTACTTTGCAAATAACCCTTTAAACTCTAGCATTCAATGCTCTTTAACTCCTCTTAAAAACTAAACACCCAGTGTACCCCAATACTAAATTTAACCAAACTCTAGCCCAGGGCTGTCCAACCTGCGGCCCCCCAGGTGTTGCTGAACTACAACTCCCATGATTCCCTGGCTATCTGTTTAATTGAAAGAATCATGGGAGTTGTAGTTCAGCAACATCTGGGGGGCAGCAGGTTGGACAGGCCTGCTCTAGCCCTAAACTCAATAATCCTTAACAACTCTTGCACTACCACTTTAACCCCTCTCAAGCTATTAGTCATTTTAACACTACACACCCTATGTAATCTAACTCTGACATTAACCCATCTCTAACCTTTACCGTAACCACTAACTTACCACATTATCTTTAACTGATTTTACACAGCTGCATACACTTCCTGCACTCTCAGTTTTAAGTACAATACAATACCAGCAGATTAGATATATGCACAAACATACATTTATACATATGCAATTTAGATGTTTTTAGGCCTGCAATACCCAGTTAAAGGGACTCTATAGTCAACATATAAAAGCAAGAAAGACAGGTCCCCCAGCCTTCCTTCTTGCTTTTATATGAACTTTCATTTAATAAAAATAATTTTCGAGGTGTTTTTATATTAAAAACTTACCTCCGTTCCAGCACCGAGCTCCCAGCCATGCCGCGCCCCCTTTTTCATCCAAATGACGAAATCGCGGGGCCCAATAGGACGCTTCTCTGAGCGAAGCGTCATCGCGATGTGGTGCGCATGCAGGGCTTCGCGCTTCACCAATCGCGTTCTTCATAGAGCGGCATTGACAGCCGCCCTATGAAGAAATTCAGTGCTTTACCGCGCATGTGCGCGGAATGCGCGTTTGCGAGTTGAGCTGTCTGACTGACAGCTCAGCTCGCTTTCTAAAACTAACAATAAGGGGGGGGGACCTACTGTCCCCCCCCGGCCCCCACCCCTGAGTGGCGGGTGGGGGCCCTAAAATTATCAATAAGGGGGGGACCTACTGTCCCCCCCCGGCCCCCACCCCTGAGCGGCGGGTGGGGGCCCTAAAATTATCAATAAGGGGCGGGACCTACTGTCCCCCCCCCGTCCCCCACCCCTGTGCGGCGGGTGGGGGCAATAAAATTCATAATAGGGGGGGGCCTACTGTCCCCCCCGGCCCCCACCCCTGAGCGGCGGATGGGGGCCCTACAAATATCAATAAGTGGGGGCCTACTGTCCCCCCCGGCCCCCACCCCAGGGCGGTGGGTGGGGGCCCTAAATACAACCCTAGTTAACCCTTCCCCCCCCCCAAAAAAAGTATCTCCCTACCTAACCCCCTCACCCTAAAAATAATGAGGGCGGGACCTTTAACTAAAAACCTGTAAAAAAAAAAAAAATGAGATAAAAACAACTTACCATTCGATGTTTTCTTTCTTCTAAAATCTTCTTTCTTCAGCCCCAAAAAAGGCCAAATAAAAAGCCATAATAACAGACGCAATAAAAAAAAAAAAAACCCGAGCGCAAAAAAAATAATAAATCTTCACCCATGGAGGGCTCCTCGCAGACTGAGCTCCGCAGGGTGGGGGAAGGCTTATAAAGCCTTGCTCCGCCCTGCAATTAGGCTAAGAACACTCTGATTGGTGGGTTTAAGCCAATCAGAGTGCTCTTTGTCATTTTACAATTGTGGGAAAGTTCTTTGGAATTTCCCCACGCTTGTAAAATGACACAGAGCACTGTGATTGGATGGATTTCAAGCCATCCAATCACAGTGCTCTGTGTCATTTTACAAGCGTGGGAAAATTCAAAAGAACTTTCCCACGCTTGTAAAATGACAAAGAGCACTCTGATTGGCTTAAACCCACCAGAGTGTTCTTAGCCTAATTGCAGGGCGGGGCAAGGCTTTATAAGCGGAGCTCAGTCTGCGCGGATACATTTTTTTTTGGGGTGGGAAGGGTTAACTAGGGTCCCCCCTTTGTATTTAGGGCCCCCACCCACCGCTCAGATGTGGGGGCCGGAGGGGACAATAAGTCCCCCCCCTTATTGATAATTTTAGGGCCCCCACCTGCTGCTCAGGGGTGGGGGCTGGGGGGGACAGTAGGTGTCCCCCCCTTATTGTGAATTTTAGGGCCCCCACCCGCCGCACAGGGGTGGGGGCCGGGGGGGGGACAGTAGGTCCCCCCCTTATTGATAATTTTAGGGCCCCCACCCACCACACAGGGGTGGGGGCCGGGGGGGCAGTCCCCCCCTTATTTTTAATTTTAGGGCCCCCACCCGCTGCACAGGGGTGGGGGCCGGGGGGCAGTAGGTCCCCCCCTTATTTTTAATTTTAGGGGCCCCACCCGCCGCACAGGGGTGGGGGCCAGGGGGGACAATAGGTCCCCCCTTATTGATAATTTTAGGGCACCCATCCGCCGCACAGGTATGGGGGCATTAGGTCCCCCCCCTTATTTTTAATTTTAGGGCCCCCACCCACCACCCAGGGGTGAGGGCTGGGGGGGAGGAGAGTAGGTCCCCCCCCCCCCTTCAACCACTATTGTGGACAGAAAGCGTCCCTGTGGGGTCGGGCTTCAGCTGTCAGCTGAAGCCACGCCCACAGCAGTGCTGACAGCCTCAGCACACAAAGCGCATTCACAGTGCTTTGTGTGCTGATAGCCCGTCTGAAGTATTCACCCAGAATGCATCAGACGTGAGGCCCTTTTTAGGGCCTTTGAACTCGGAAGTCCCTCTGGTGGCCGTCTGATTGACGGCAACAAGAGGTGTTCCAAGCTTCCAATGTAAACACTGCATTTTCTCCGAAAATACAGTGCTTACAAGAAAATGGCTGCAGGGAGCTGTAGCACTCACCTGAACAACCTCATTAAGCTGAAGTTGTTCAGGTGACTATAGTGTCCCTTTAATATATTTATCATACTTTACCTGCCTTACTTTGTGGTGGGGGAGCAGGAGGCGCCTTAGAATTTAGTGCCTACAGGTGGCTGACATATAAAGCCAGCCCTGCCCACACCTGTGTACCATGTCACAAAGAGCCTATCCAGAAGATAGTAAGTGATGAAACCACCATGAAACGCATATGAATTGACAGCTATCACTGCAAGTTAAAGAATATATAGTTGCAAGTACTTAAACTCAATACTGTGAGACATTAATCTAGAAAACACAGGAGGGAAAAAATTATAGCTATCCACCACTACTACATAAAACACAACTTTAATCTGAATAGCCCAAATCCAGAACGAAATAATGAATGAATAATAATGTACATATAGAACAATAAATGACAAGAAAATAAGCTAGTTGCCAAAGGCAGCCAGCTTGAGAGTGTGTCTGGGGAATCCTAAAAGGGGGTAACCCTTACATACGTATAAAAAGAAAAAGAGGGAAAACAGGAAAATCCAAAGGGTAATGGAGTGACTCCACACCCTTATATAGGATAGACCTGTCGAGGAGACCCCGTCCTAGTTGTAATGCTAAAACTTAACTTTTAATAATAATAGCATGAGGACACTGAAGGGAGCAGACGCATGCCGGACGAGCTCCAGCTATACAAGCAGCAAAGAAACCCTTACGGGCAACCTCTTACTCTCACACCGCTGAGGACCGAAACCTACAACACCCGAGATGGGCAAGAAAGCAAAAAAACTCAGAACCCTCGTGGGGGAAAACTCCAGAAGCATCTGCGACCTGCTGCAGCAACCGCGGCCTAGGCCCAAAATGGCGTCGCCAGCGGAATCAACCTGCCCCTCCTCCGAAGAGGAAACCCTTGATGCCCTAGACGACATCCCGAGGTCGGAGGGCCCCAAACTACCCTCTCCGCAGGAAGACCTGCAAGCCCCAGCAACCAAGGGTGATATACAAGCCCTTCTAAACAATATTAGAGCCTTCTTCAACGCAGACCTAGACATACTCAGAGAGGACATATCTATGGTCACGGCCAGAGTGCAAAAGGCAGAGGCGTCTGTCTCCACAATGGCCCAACATCAAACACGTGAAGCAGAACAGATCCTGCAACTCCAAACTGCACAACACGCCACCCAACTTCAAATAGAGGCGATGGAAGATACGAGGAGGCGTACAAACCTCAAAATTAGAGGCATAGCAGAGACCGTCAACGACCAAGAACTGCCACACTACATACGCCGCCTACTCGCAGCCCTATTGCAACACCGGGTGGCCAAAAACATACAATTAGATGGCTGCTATAGGCTGGCCACATCAGCCAGAGCCCCGGCTGGGGTATCTAGAGATGTGATGGTACGCTTCCTTATGCTCCGAGACAAGATGGCGGTTCAACGAGAGGCTAGGAACAATACGCCTTACCTCTTCGAAGAGATGCACCTCCACTTCCTGCAGGACTTGTGCCGCTCCACCCTTACATGGAGAAGGTCCCTCCAACGGGTCACGCAAGCCCTGAGAGCGGCCGGAATCACCTACAAATGGGGGCCCCTACGAACCCTGATAGCCACAAATGACAGCCGCACCCACACTATCACCTCGGCGGACGACACAGCGGCATTCCTGCAAAAGCTAGGACTTACCCGGCCTGAGACAACCAATTTGGGACAGACAGACACCTGGGATGTTTCCACAATTGTTCCGTTTACCCCACGAGCTGGGACAGACACAGGCTAAAACCGCAGGGGACGCTCGGTGGTGAGAAAGACACAAACTAAGAACCGCACAGCAGTACTCTCTAGTTGCCCCTTGGGTTTTATTTTGGCATTGAACTCCTACGTTTAATAGTTTGTTCCCGACAGCATTAAGCTGACCTCTATGTTACCCTTTCCGGAGGCACCCCCCCCCCCCCCCCCCCCCCGTGCTCAGGGGTTATTGAGCGCCACTCTACAAAGTATAGAGCAGACACAATCACTTGTTCGGCTCTATAGGCCTACATACTACTTATAGATACGTATTTACTGTTCATACTGATGCATATTATTGAAATGTGTAATCTATACTAGCTCCTAAGTTAAGTATCATCAGCAACTGTACTTAAATGTTTTTACTAGTTCGGCTTTATAGGCCTACATACTACTTATTGATACGTCTCTACTGTTCATACCGATGCATATTATTGACATGTGTAATCCATACTAGCTCCTAAGTTAAGTATCATCAGCAACCGTATTCCTTAAATGTTTTTACTAGTTCGGCTTTATAGGCCTACATACTACTTATAGATACCTCTATACTGTTCATATCTCTGCATATTATCAACATGCAAATTCCTAACAAGCTCTTAAGTCCAGTAACTATATTTTTAAAGGTTTAACTAGCTCAGCTCTATCAGCATGCATACCCCTTTTAAATACCCGTATACTGCTCATAACGCAGCATATTACCAACAGGTATAATCCTTATAAGCTCTTACGCTCAGTAACACCAGCAACTATAATTTTCAAAAGCTTTACTAGCTCGGCTCTATCAGCATGCATACTCCCTATAGATACCTCTATACGGTTCATAACGCTGCATATTATCAACATGTATAAACCTTACAGGCTCTTACATTTCGTAACACCAGCAACAATATTTCTCAAAAGCTTTACTAGCTCAGCTCTATCAGCACACATACTCCTTACAGACATGTCTGTATTGCTCATAAGGCGGCATATTATCAACATGTATATATTCCTCAATTGCTCTACAGGCACCGTCGGATCGACTTGCATTATCCTGTTACTGATTCCTTTAAAAAAAAAAATTGGTGCAGCATTATATGATGTGTTAATGGAACTATACTTGAACTGTCATGATGTGATGTTTATAACATGTTGTTGCAAAATCTGAGGCTCTTTGCACCTCAAAAATAAAGAATGGAAAAAAAAAAATAATAATAGCATAAAACAATGTAAACACAAAAAATATTATATATGTATAAAACAGAAAATGGAAAATAGGAGTGCTACCACAAAAAAATATATATAAATGAGTGGATATCAACAGTGAAAATACTAAAGAGAAAACATATATACATAGTCCACTATAACCACCTATATATATATATATACAGAGATCAAAGCGTCACAAATAGTGACTATTAGTGGAGGGGAAAGAGGAAACAGCCTGGGTAATCCTCTGAGACACTGAAAGCAAACCCTAGGCTGTAAGCCTAGAGGTAACAGAGTATCTAGTGCAAATGGCAACAAAGTAGCACTAGTGACAGTTGCACATAGAGAAAAGTACAACTGTAAGAACCCAAAACTGCTAGATAGCTTGCCCAGAATCCTCAAAGCAGAACCTTAGCATAGGCGTGCGCACGGGGTGTGCCGGGTGTGCCTGGGCACACCCTAATCCCCGCGGCACGCCTATGCATTGAGACCGGCAGGGGAGATCTCAGGATCTCCCCTGTCGGCTCATGCAGAGCCGGCGCTATCCGAGCGCCGGCTCTGCTCTCAGCCTCCCCTCACCGGCTCACAGGCAGTGAGGGAGGCAGGAGAGGACCCGGGGAGCTATTGCCAGCAGCTCCGCCGGGTTCCTCTCGCGAGATCTGAGCGTTGCCGCGGCAACGCTCAGATCTCGCGTGAGTGAACTCTAGCCCTGCGGGGCTAGAGTTCACTCTCCTCTGGACCACCAGGGATGGCAGCAGCAGCAGGATCCCCCCTCCCAGGCATAAGGTAAGAAGGGAGGGGGGGATAACTGATCTGCCTCCACCTCCACTGGACCACCAGGGACAAGGAACAAGAATCCCCCCTCCCCACATAAAGTAAGAAGGGAGGGGGGATATTTAGTAATGTACCCCCACCTCCACCCCCCACAATCACCCACACACATACACACATACACAGCACACACACACACATACACAGCACCCACACACACATACACAGCACCCACAGACATACACAGCACCCACACACAGCACCCACAGACATCCACAGGACCCACAGACATCCACAGCACCCACAGACATACACAGCACCCACAGACAGCACCCACAGACATCCACAGCACCCACAGACATACACAGCACCCACAGACAGCACCCACAGACATCCACAGCACCCACAGACATACACAGCACCCACAGACAGCACCCACAGACATCCACAGCACCCACAGACATACACAGCACCCACAGCACCCACAGACATACACAGCACCCACAGACATACACAGCACCCACAGACATACACAGCACCCACAGACATCCACAGCACCCACAGACATACAGCACCCACACACATACAGCACCCACACACACATACAGCACCCACACACACAGCACCCTCACAAACACAAACAGGACCCTAACAAACACACACACACAAAACACTACCAGTACCCTCACACACAAACAGCACCCTGACACACAGTACATTTACAGCACCCTCACAAGTGCACACACACAAACAGCACCCTGACACACAGTACATTCACAGCACCCTCACAAGCACGCACACACAAACACCCTCACCCACATAGTACACTACCAGCACACACACATCACACTAACAGCACCCTCACACAGCACACACACAGCTTTGTGTGTGTGTGTATATATGTGTATATATATACATACATATATATATATATATATATATACATATATATATATATATATATACACGCTGCGTGTGCTTGTGCTTGAGGGTGCACACCCTAATGCAATAGGCTGCGCACGCCTATGAACCTTAGGCTAATAGCCTGGAGGTGACCGAGTGTCTGGTGCAACGGGCAGCAAAGTTGCACTAATAACTAGATGCATATCTAAACGTAACGAAAAAAAATCCCCTCCTAAATCAACCACCAGAGTCCCAGAGCTAAAGAAGGCAGCTAGACTAACTAAGATCTCTAAGTGTGGAGCAGCACCTAACTAGACTTCCTAACGCGCGTTTCAGCGCTTGATTGCGCCTTCTGAAGCTCTGGGACTCTGGTGGTTGATTTAGGAGGGGATTTTTTTTCGTTAAGTTTAGATACCTGGGCGAGCGCTTTAGCCGAGTTTTGGTACTTACAGAGTTATTTTGCTTCATATGCATCTAGTTATTAGTGCAACTTTGCTGCCCGTTGCACCAGACACTCGGTCACCTCCAGGCTATTAGCCTAAGGTTCTGCTTTGAGGATTCTGGGCAAGCTATCTAGCAGTTTTGGGTTCTTACAGTTGTACTTTTCTCTATGTGCAACTGTCACTAGTGCTACTTTGTTGCCATTTGCACTAGATACTCTGTTACCTCTAGGCTTACAGCCTAGGGTTTGCTTTCAGTGTCTCAGAGGATTACCCAGGCTGTTTCCTCTTTCCCCTCCACTAATAGTCACTATTTGTGACGCTTTGATCTCTGTATATATATATATATATATATATATATATATATATAGGTGGTTATAGTGGACTATGTATATATGTTTTCTCATTAGTATTTTCACTGTTGATATCCACTCATTTATATATATTTTTTTGTGGTAGCACTCCTATTTTCCATTTTCTGTTTTATACATATATAATATTTTTTGTGTTTACATTGTTTTATGTTATTATTATTAAAAGTTAAGTTTTAGCATTACAACTAGGACGGGGTCTCCTCGACAGGTCTATCCTATATAAGGGTGTGGAGTCACTCCATTACCCTTTGGATTTACATATAGAACAATACACGCATACACTATGAGGAATAATCATGGAAGTAAATTGCAGATGAAAATGTAGAATAAACATGGCATTTGTAATCCTATCGTAGATCTAGAAAACAATACAGACTATTCTTCTCATGTTACCCCTTTGGGGTGAATATCCAATTTGTGAATCCACTATGCTTCTCGTCACAAGAATTCCAATGATCGACCACCAACTCGTGACACTGGGACATGGTCAGTGATCATAAAACATAATGCGGGTAGTTGACTTGCAGCAGTGATGCAATTATATACTATGGGCTCATCAGAGAGTCCCTCCTTATATCCAAGTCTTATTGAGAAACAGTGGCTCCATTTGTGTTCCTGCAATTCATTTTCAGTTTTGCCTATATAAATAAGACAGAAAAAAATGATGTGATAGACTACAGGTGTAGTTGTACACATTATCATGTGTTTAATTTGAATGTCTTGGCAAGCATGAGAATGTGTAAAGACTTTGCCAGGGGACCTATGGCAGCATTTAACACAGCCAAGACAGCGGTAGTTACCAGGTGTCACCAGAGGTGGCGCTGGTTGATAACTAGAAACAGAATCGGAATGAAAAAAAATGTTCCTCAAGTTAGAGTTTCATTTGCATAAGTCCTCTGGAGCTTCATATTGTTGGTGTGTCTGAGTGCATGATGTGTTTATATATCAGACTGTTTTAATAGGATTGTTGTTGTTCTAAATTACATTTTAGTTGCATATATTTTCATTAGTTGTTCACATAAAACTTCTCAGAACAATCCAGCCCCTGGTCACATGCTCACTTACACCGCTAAATTTAGCGTGTCCCTCTGTCCATTTGAATTGTTGAGAGGTATACTAACAGGTAAATGAAAAATAATGACAACTTTTAATCACTAGTTGCAAAACCGAATGTATTGTACTGCACACACAAATTCTAGTTGGTGAGTCATATGTTGTCTCAGGGTATTTCAATGAACATTTAAAAATGCATGCTCATACATATTCAGTAAATTCACCGTCTTAGTAGTGTATTACACTACGATATCCAGTTGTCATCTCATCCACAATTCACTGCTTAGTAAATTAACCTCTTAAATCTTCAACTTTTGCTGTTTCCCAACTTGATGCAAACTTTTCATAGTACAGTATTGTATTAATGCTGACTTTCATGGAGTTGTGTGTCTCACAGCAGAAATCTCTCTTACATCTGTCTTTCGAGGTTGGCTTCAGCATTGCTGCCCACTCAAACACCCACAAACGTATTGTTTTGTGGCCATAGCCTCTGTAGACGAATAGACTGCACTCTTTGACTATCGTATGATGTAAGAAAGGTTAATAATTGGAACAGAATATTTAATACTCAGATAGCAAAGAGAACAATGCATGCTTTGAGTACCTACAGAAATGAGCATTTGTTGCCCAGAAAATCATTGCCAAGCCTCTATTCGGAGAGCACAAACCGTTTTTTTCAACAAATGTTTAACTGACATGCCAAGTTGCTGTATTTCACCGTTACAAGTACTGCACTGTATTTTATCAGTTCATGAAAAGTTTAACATACAATGACATGGAAATAAAACAAAATAAAATACCACTTGTGAAAAAAAATCACACACTGACTTTATATACATTCCATTCATAACAACAGTCTTAAGGAAAACGCAAAGCAGGTGTTTTCTTCTTATAGGACGTGCACATATCACATCAGAAACAAATAAACAAGGTCTTTTAACCTGAATGAAATAAACCGAACAAGAAAATAAAAAGACGATCTTGGAAAACAACCATACATTTCAATGATTAATGGAATCAAGTTATTAAATATAAATTATATTTTGAACATTTGGATGCTTAACTCTTTAGAATAGTGATGTCTAAATGTTTGCTCTAGAATTGTTGTGCAATATGTTCTTGTGATTCTGAGTAAGCTGTTTACATATTTCTTCACTGTCCCAAATTCAGAGGGTAGCCCCTATTCCCATCCCTGTTTTGCCATTGTAGGGTATTACGTTAGTCCCACTTCTGGATTCACTAGATAAAAGTCCTAAGGAGCAGTAAAAGAGCTCATTAAACTTACTCATACTGCACTTAACTATATAAAGGCATTTTGCCCATACAAGAGGACTTCAGCAGCAACCTGCATTTGTCTATGCCATGCCTTAGATGGCCAGCACAGTTGGAATTCAGACACATGTGTGTCTGACTGGGGGGAGTTTGTGTAACATTAATAGCACCTGACTACAGAAATCGAGAGATGTTTGTCTCTTATTGGCCTTGTCAGTGAAGTACAGTGAAGAAAGGGTCCACATCTAGGTTACTTTTTGCACATTAGGAAACTCTAAGAATATATTTAAATATAACCAGTACAGAGCGTAAGAGAACAATAATAAAAAAAAAAACAATCGTACTACAATAAAATCCACTTGAACCATTTTAGTGTATGATAGAACAAAAACAAAAACTCAACTATGTCTGCCTGTTTTCAACACCCAATCCATACACTACTGAATAAGTTCACAAGAGCTATAGTATGGTTAGCCTGGTCTTACCAGTAGGGGGCAGCATATCTCTTCATATGCAGCCAGGAAGTCAGAAGGAGGCAAACACAGTTCAGTGTGTGTTGGGAGAATAGGGTTTGTCAAATGCTGTCAAGAATGTTAAGATGGAAAGATAACACTGAAAGAAATAGGCCTAGGACTCTCCCTAAAAAAATTCTGTTGATATTCAAGTCTATTGATCTTTATCGTGTTCTTGAGTGTCTATTGCTTGATTAGATGATAATAATATCATCAATTTGTTGGGGATATTATTTTAAACTGGTTTAAAGACAATTCAATGTGAATGTATTGCTTTAAGTATTGAAACAACTTATTAAAAGTTACTGTCTGGTTTGTATTAATTTGTTTTCCGTGATGCACATTCAGTATAGCTGTTTTCCACTTGCCTTTACCGAACATAAAAATAATCATCTCATTATACATTTGCCAACAATCATTTCCTTGATAAGCAGAAAAATAAATTCAGTAAGCCCACTCAACTTCTCAAGTAGGACTCTTTGTGCCACTTAGGCAGAATTGTATTTCATATATGTTTTACTTGTTCACATTAACTCTTATTCCCCCAAATCTACCTTACCCTCTATAATCTAATGCATTTAGCTCATGTCTGTACTGTAGTATAATAGAATAACAAACAGACCAATCATTTTCATTTTTAAAAGAAAGATGGTAACAGGCATTTCATCAAATAGACTTTGAGGACATGAATTGTCTTGCATAAGTATTCATTATTCTTGGAGGATTCCATAGTTCGTATTTGTACAACTTCAAAAATAAATTTATTAACATTGTTCTGTTGTTCAGATCAACAGCAAAAAAACAGATGTGAAAAAGATCTGTGTATATGGGTCAGTCTCTGTGTGTATGGGTCAGTCTGTGTGTGTGTATGGGTCAGTCTGTGTGGGGGTCAGTCTGAGTGTGTGTGTATGGGTCAGTCTGTGTGTGTATGGGTCAGTCTGTGTGTAGGGGGTGTCAGTCTGTGTGTGTATTTGTCAGTCCATGTGTGTGTTGGGGGGTCAGTCTGTGTATGTATTGGTCAGTCTGTGTGTGTGTGAGTATGGGTCATTCTGTGTGTATATGGTTCAGTCTGTGTATGTGGGGGGTCAGTCTGTGTGTGTATGAGGGTCCGTTCCTTGTGGTGGGGGTCAGTCTGTGAGTGTTTATGGGTTAGTCTCTGTGTGTGTATGGATAAGTCTCTGTGTGTGTATGGGGTCAGTCTGTGTGCATGGGTCAGTCTGTGTGGGGGAACAGTCTGTGTGTGTGTGTATGGGTCAGTCTGTGTGTGTGGAGGCAGTATGTGTATGTATGGGGCAGTCTGTGTGTATGTATGTCAGTCTGTCTGTGCATGGGTCAGTCTATGTGGGGAGCAGTCTGTGTAGGGGTGGCAGTCTGTGTATAGGTCAGTCTGCATGTGTATTGGTCAGTCTGTGAGTGTGTATTGGTCAATCTGTGTGGGGGGTCATTCTGTTTGCATATGGGTCAGTCTGTGTGTGGGGGGGCAGTCTGTGTGTGTGGAAGGCAGTCTGTGTGAGTGTGTATGTGTCAGTCTTTGGGTTTGTATGGGTCAGTGTTATGGGTCAGTCAGTGTGTATGTGTGTGGGGGGATCAGTCTGTGTGTGTGTGTGTGTATGGGTCAGTCTGTGTGGCGGGGGCAGTCTGTGTGTGTGTATGTGTCAGTCTGTGTGGGGAGGGGTCAGTCTGTGGGTTTGTATGGGCCAGTCTCAGCACACACACTCACAAACTCCAAAGCTCCTATATGTGAGCATGTGCTCACAGTACAGCCCCTAGTTACACACAGCTAACTGGCGCTTGTGATTTGTTGAGCCTTGTATATGTATGTATATATATATATATATGTATATATAAAATACAAAAAGGTTCCTTGCACTCACGCTGTCCTTCGTAATGCCGGGTGAATAAGCCAGCTAATATAATTGTATATAATTGGATTTTCCTGATCCTGAAGAAAGCCCAGAGTTGGGCTGAAACGTTGATCATTCTTTTAATGCATATCTAATGAAGCAATTTGATCATTCTTTTAATGCATATCTAATGAAGCAATTTGGATTTTAAAAGAAGACCGTGGAGTGCAGCCATCATTTTTTGACAATGTGTATATATATATATATATTTGTGCTCGGAATTTAAATACGTAATGAATAGTAACTGTGAGCAAAGTTGGTTGTGGTGTGCCGAAAAACCAACGTACGAGTGGGCCTGTAAATAAAAGAGGGCCCACCAAGGAGAATGTATTTATAACAGGGTGTAGGTGGGTGGGAACAATCAGCTGAACGGCAGAGGTGAGTAGGGGCTGGGAGTTTAAGTAGGGGACTTACTCCTCCCACAAATTCAGGCCTCCACAAGTTCAGGCCTTTTAACTTGTGCTCGGAATTTAAATACGTAATGAATAGTAACTGTGAGCAAAGTTGGTTGTGGTGTGCCGAAAAACCAACGTACGAGTGGGCCTGTAAATAAAAGAGGGCAAAAGATAAACTTGAGAAATACACACTTTATTGCATTTTTTTTTTTTTACAAAACCAAGTTCCTAAAAGCTTGGCAAAGCTCTTTCTCTGGCTGTGGAATATATGCCGTATATATGGAGGATTTCCACCGTCCCAGTCTCTTGATGATATGGACCGGTGTGTTAGTGCTAGAGGCTGCAGAGGCGGCTCCTATACGGAAGGAGTGCCCAGAGAATGTCGTCGGGTTGTGTCCGAGCTTAGCTAACAAAATTCTGATATGAACCATCAATTTAGCTGTGGTTAACGGGTGCCCTTGTAGTGTTAAGAGCGGAGAGTCCTGTGGGTGATCGTGCAGAGATGACCGTAGGTGATCTAATACTTTAACCGGACACCAGGCATTATCAGTAGGGAAGAGAGGAATTATAGTAGGATGTAGTGATTGGTTGGTTTTAGTTGTAGGGATCGAAAGTTGGTAGTGATCCTCTATCTTAGTGAGGTGTGATATTTTAAGACTTAGCTTTATATCTCCTTGGCAAATTACGGTGAACTCTCTAGGTCTGAGAAAACCGTAGAAAGCGAGATATATAGCAGATTTAATCACCGTATTAGTGCCGATGTCGAATGGGGCTGTGTCAAGGAGATTGCTAAGTGACCTGAAGATAGGCCCATCTATAGGTAATCTTATGGTAGAGAGTGGAGGTGAAACCTTAGTTATACCTTTCAAAACCTTTTTGATGGGATATGAAGAAAGGAAAGGTGTGTTGTTAGGGAAAAGGGTGAGGCTGTGGTGCTGGACCCCCGTGAGATAGAGTTTGATGGTGTTGTGGGATAGTTTTAGGTGTAGGTGGCAAAAGGAGGCAAAAGCCACCATGGTTTGAATAGAGAAGTCACCTTGTAGACCGAACTCTGCAGTGAATTTATTAAATATATTAAGTGCCCTATTGTAAGTGATAGCCGTGTTTGGTGATAATGCTTGGTGAGTGAGTGCTCTAGCGTGGTTCAAGAGTGTGCTTAATCCAGGATTAGCTCGTGGAACCGTGGTGTCCTGGATGGTTGTAGGTGAGCCGTTGGGAGTGCCTGAGAAAATGCCTGAAATTGAGAACGAGAAAGAGCGTCAGCGGCCGTGTTGTGAATCCCCGGGATGTGAAAACAAACTAAGTGAAACTGGCCGGATGCTGCCAACCAGGTCAGCTTGCGAATCAGCCGCATGATGGTTAGGGAAGATGATCGCCCTTTGTTCACGATTTCGCAAGCTGCCGAGTTATCAGAGTAGCATTTGACTGCCTTGCCAGACCAGAGATGACCCCAGGTGTGTGCGGCCGCCACAATGGGATAGATTTCAAATAAAGCTGAGGTCTCTCTTAATCCTGGCAAGGCATCCGTCTCAGTGGGCCAATGGCCCCTGAACCAGTGGTTCCCGAAAATGGCTGCAAAACCGGTATTGGCTGCTGCGTCTGTGTGGATGATGGGTGAAGAGGTGGAGAGAGGGGGAATAAACATGGAGATTCCATTCCAGTCTTTCCAAAACTTCCCCCACATAGCTAGGTCAGCCTTGGCGTGGGGGTCCAAAGAAACTGTGCCAGAGTCCGGAACTCCGTGCATCAGGCAAAGAAGTCTGGATATGAAAGATCTTCCCTGCGGAATGATGCGCATGGCAAAGTTCAGGGATCCGAGAAGGGACTGAAGTTCCTTCCTAGTGCAAACATCATTCCGCAGGAACAAGTCTATTTCCCCTCTCAAACGTGTCAGTTTGTCGTGAGGGAGGCTAGCTTTGAGGTTAATCGAGTCCAGTTCTATCCCCAGAAAGGTCAATTTGGTAGTGGGGCCTATAGTTTTGTCTGGGGACAAAGGGACTCCAAGTGTGGCAAATAGTGCAGTAGTGCTTTTGATTGATGTGGGTGATGTTGACCCTGGCTCTATAAGTAAAAAGTCGTCGAGGTAGTGGATAACGGAGTGACACCTGGTGATGTTCAGGAGCAGCCAGCACAACGACTCTGCGAAAATGTCGAACAGTTTGGGGCTGCTACGAGAACCGAAAGTGAGTCGTGTAGAGAAGTAGTATAGATCACGCCATTTAATACCGTGTAAGTGCCAGAGTGAGGGGTGCATGGGTAGTAATTTAAAAGCGTTAGTAATGTCCGTTTTGCTAAGCCAGGGTCGGTTACCAGATGAAATTATGGAATGTATGGCGTCGTCGATGGTTACGTATTGAAGTGAAAATTCGTCTGCTGGAATGAGTGCGTTTATGCTAGGAACAAAAGAGGAGTGCGGTGCCGATAAATCAATAATTAAACTTTTTTTATTAGAATATTTGTGAGTAGCGATGCCAATGGGGTTAGTGCGCCAGGAGGAAAATGGTGAAGAGGTGAAGGGGCCTATCATAAACCCGTTGGTGATTTCTGAGGCAATGAGGGAGTCTGTGGAGACTGGGTCTAAACGTGCAGACTGTAGATTAGGACATTCTAATGTACCTGGGGGAATGGCAACTATACCCGTGAGAAACCCTTTAGTGAACCCTGTGGTGAGATAATCTACCAGATGCCTGCTAGGGTGAGACCTTAGATAAAAAAACAGGTTGTCGATGTTTATGTCGGTTAGTCATTTGTTTGGTGACAACCTGGCTGGACACATGGTCTTAGTATGTGCCCTGAAACATATGGAGCAGATGTGCAATAATCTACAGGCGCTGAAACTGCAGGAGCCTGCGTTAAAGTTATTGCACACCTGTGCCTTCCCTAGAAAGGAGATGGGCCTACCTAGCTTATCCCGAAGACCACCTGATGACTTGCTGTAGGGGGTGAAAGTAGAGTGAGGTGTGAAAGAGTGAGAGGTGGGTGTGGAGGTGGTGGGATCTGCTTCGACTGGACATAAGTCCGCCATGTGGGATGTCGAGTTGCATATGGCACAAGCCGGGGGCCTGAGTCCAGCGAAGTGGCGACAGAACAATTCAGTGTCCATCTGACCCCAGTTCATTTTGATATTGAACTGTTTTAGATGGGTCGCCGCCTTCGCTGACACTGACTTGTGGTAGTCATAGATCGAGGAGCCCCCGTACTTGATGCCTAGATCCACCACCTTGTGCAGATAAAGGTCTAACTCCTCTCTCCTGTGGGGGTACACTGTGCAAATAACATCTCTATATATCCCGAAGGCTATCACAAACTGTGGGATTGATAATTTTTTATTAAGCCTGGGATCCCTCGTCTTGAGTACCACAGAAATGTTGCCATAGTTGAAGGCCTTGTTCTCAAGAACATCCTGGGAGGCTATGAGCAGAGACACCAGACACACGTCCTTCCCGTCTAATATATCTTTCTTGATAGAGTCAGGGACGGAGTGTGCTGGTGACTCAAATGGTGTAATGGTTGTGCCTGGTGCTGGGGGGGGGGGGGGTATGGGAGGGCATGTAGGTATGATGGGTACAGCCGTGATAGGAGCTGGGATTATCGTGATAGGGGCTGGGACTATCGTGATAGGAGCTGGGACTACCGCAGTAGTACCTGGGGAGGAGATGGCGCTCTCCACCTTGGATAGTCTGTTATTGAGGGCCTGAAGATTGGCCAAGATCTCTGCCAGGGTATCCTGGTTGGACGTGCTGTAACTTGGTGGTAGTCCTTGAGAGCTAGTGCCTGGCCTAGGCTCGGGGGCTTGGTGGGTCAGTAGCCTATAAAGTTCAGCCTTTCTGGCTGTGGCCGGGAAGGGGATTCCCCTGAGCCTAAGTTCGGCCGTAATTTTGGGAATAGTCCATGCTCTCAAGGACGTGGGGGTTGAAAGGGTGAGAGAATCGCTTGGAGACTCGGGTCTGGTTGGCGTGAATGGTATATCTTCAGTCAGTTCTTCGGTTGGCATGGGTTCTTGGGACATTCTAAAAAGGAAATGATTATGCGAAGATACATTAGTGAGGGAGTACGGAAGTTTGGGGTGTGTGGGGGGTGAGGTAAATGGAAGAACTGGACTGTAATGCTAGATGCCGAAGCGAAGAGTTTAACTGTTGAATGTTTTGGTAGGTGAGGCCCTGCTAATGCCAAGTGGCGGTGAGAGGCTCTACCTATGATTTGGCTTATGACGTGATTGCCACAGACGTGGTGGTGGGGTGTTGGCCTCTCGGTGACAGTAAAGAAAGATCAAAACGTGTGGCCGTGACGGGTGAGGCCCTGACTAGAGCCCTATAGTAGGGCATGCGAGGCTTCTAACTATGATTTGGGCGTGGGGCCGTACCTCCGTGTTGAGGTGGGGCGGGGATGGATGGCCTCGCAGGATAGGATTAGGACTAATAGGGTGAGCTTAAGGCGTAAGGCCTAGACCCTGTAGCCAGTTCGATTGTATACTAAGGGTATAATGCGTGGCCTGGAGTGGTGTGTGGATACCAACCTTAACTGGACGCAAATGGTTTCTGGAACCTTTTAGGCAGATTAAGTGTAGTGAGTCTTGTCGTCTGGCTGTCCTCGTTGAAGAATCCTGGGAATTTAAGAAAGATGTTGATGTATTTATACGTATCGTGGTGGCGTATGATTTGTTTTCTTTTTGATAGGGGCGACATGCGTGATCCTGCGTTGAGGGATCTGGAATGTTTATGGAGTTTGATTGGGATGATTTTTCCTATTTTTTGAGAAGGCTGAATGAGGCCTAGGGTTGGAAAATGGACGTATTTGGGAAGGGCGTAAGTACCTGAAGGTATGGCTGAGTACCGGGTCAGGATTTGGTGTATGATCCAGAGCCTGGAGGCCGTATGACCGTATGTCTGGATAGAAAAAATAAAGTAACGAGATTAACGTATCATGGGCGTAAGCTTCTGAAAAAGCAGAAAGGAGATGATGAGACTACGTGAGGTCTTGTAAGAGGATTTGTAAGTAGAAATTAGAGGACTATACCTTGGTAGGACGTACAGAAATTTCGTATGGACGTAGTAGGTTACCAGTGTAGACCGGTGGAAGCCTAGGTTAAATTCAGGAGCTTAAGGATTGACTGAACAAAATATACATAGTTAACAACAGGTGCAATGGTATGTAATGAATTTTGTATTTTAATTTTATATATTCAAATGAATTTTACTTAGACCGTGAAGACAAAGAGTGATAAAATACCGTACCTGTTCCTGTAAAGAAAAAGGCCTTGAA